>NC_083099.1:71082567-72344430 GCF_949774975.1 Lagenorhynchus albirostris | reverse complement strand
CGGTTTATTTATTACATGCAAGGAAATAAAAAGAGATTCAATGTGGGTAGGAGTTAGGAGGCTCATGATTCTCGGCTTCTCCCAGCTCTGCAGGCAGTAATCATCCCTCAGGCCCCCTGTTTTGGGGGGACAAGTCAGGGCAGCTGTATTCAGGGCTCCAGGTTGAGGAGAGAGAAGGTGGCCCCCTGTAGCTTTCCTGGAGAGCGTTTGGAATGGGGCACGGTTTTTGCAGGAGGATGGGTTACCAGCCTTATGGAGCAGAATCCAGAGGGAGTTCTACAGCAGATCCTCACCCTGCTTCCCTAGCTGAGTGCTGGGATGCACTGTGAATTTTAGCCCCTGGGGGGCCTGGCATCCAAGGCCTTTGTGACTGGCCCCGTGCGCTCCAGTCAGATTGGACGCTCATGCTTCCTTAACTGCTGTGCCAGGCGCTCACGTTCTTATCTTTGCCTGAGCCCCCCCTGCCTCCTGGGGGGCTTCTCTTCACTTGTCTCCCCCTTGCGAAACCCTCTCTGTCTTTCACGGCCAGCTCGATCACACCTTCCCCATAGCATCCTGTGACCATCAGCCACAGGAGCCCACTCTCGCCCTATCTGAACACCCAGAGCACTTTTCTCTCCTCCTCTCCTGGCCCTCGCCCCTTTCTGCCCATTCATTAGGCCTGTGGATGCCCTACAGGCCTCCCTCCCAGCCCAGCTGCGTCTTCCCAGCTTCTGGCTCAGAGTCAGTGTCAACAATTGTTTGTGGAGTGAATGATTAAAAAGTGAAGGGAGGGCTTCCCTGGTGGCGCAGTGGTTGAGAGTCTGCCTGCCGAGGCAGGGGACACGGGTTCGTGCCCCGGTCCGGGAAGATCCCACATGCCGTGAAGCGGCTGGGCCCGTGAGCCATGGCCGCTGAGCCTGCGCGTCCGGAGCCTGTGCTCCGCAACAGGAGAGGCCACAACAGTGAAAGACCCACGTACCAAAAAAAAAAAAAAGGTGAAGGGAGGGGCTTCCCTGGCGGCGCAGTGGTTGAGAGTCCGCCTGCCGATGCAGGGGACACGGGTTCGTGCCCCGGTCCGGGAAGATCCCAACTGCCGCGAAGCGGCTGGGCCCGTGAGCCATGGCCGCTGAGCCTGCGCATCCGGAGCCTGTGCTCCGCAACGGGAGAGGCCACAACAGTGAGAGGCCCGCGTACCGCAAAAAAAAACAAAAAAAATAGTGAAGGGAATGTGTAACTGATTCACTTTGTTACAAAGCAGAAACTAACACACCATTGTAAAGCAATTATACTCCAATAAAGATGTTAAAAAAAAAGTGAAGGGAAAATTAATACAGCATTGTAAATCACCTATACTTCAATAAAAAATTATATCTAGCTCCAACAACAGCAAAAAGTGGAGCAAAACATCCATTAAACTGAGGGGGAAATCCCAAACCAGCTGCAGAGAAAGGATTCGGACAAGAAAGGGCGGCATAGTAGTGTGGTTAAGCTCATGGGTGCTAGGTCCACACTGCCTGGGTTTGGTCCTGACTCCATCACTTATTCTGTGACCTTAGGCAAGCCACTTAACCTCTCTGTGCCTCAGTTTCCTCATCTGTTAAGTAAGGATAAGGATAAAACCTACCTCACAGGGCTGTTGTGAGAATTCAACTATTATAAAGTATATAAAGTTCTTAGAACAGTGCCTGGCACATAAGTGTAAATGTATGTTAGTACACCCCTCTTCCCCAAATACACTTTCAACACTTTCTTACTTGCTTGTCAGAAGACAGTGCCAGATGTTGGGGGTCTTCTGAGCTCCCGCTGGATCTCCACCTCTGTTTAAATCTCATACTTGCAGTCCAGTCAGATGGAGATTGTTCCCTGAGAGGGCTCCATCCTTCTCCTGGAAGGGAAGAAGGGCAGAAAGTTCCACTGACCGAGGACTGGCTCTATGGCCAGGCTCTGTGCGACAGCTACTTGTACAAAATGCTGTTTAATCTTTACAGCAGCCTCTAGACGTGTAATAATATTCCCATCTTACAGGAAGCTGAAGCTCAAAGAGCTCAGCTAGTGAGTGGCATGGCTTGCAGCTGAAAAGCAGATCAGACTCCAAAACCTGTGTTCTCTTGGCTGCCTTGTGTGGTTCCCCCACCTCCTGGGGCCTGGCGATGAGTATGTGCGTGGTCCCAGCGGGGGCAGGGTGGGTGTATCGGCCCTGCCCCGTGTTGCCTCACAGGGGAGCAGTACAGGTGCCGGGAGTGGGAAGAGTGGATGGTGTGTGCAGATCTTCCCGGGCCTGGAAAACCCACTGGCATCCATTAAACCGGTGTTTATCAGTTGCCCCGTGTTGAGCTGTAACAGTTCACAGAATCTGACCTGGATTCCTGTATCCTTTTGCCAAAATGTCACTGAGGTGTCAGCAAGCCTTGTTTCGGTTTCTTAGTCTATGGCTTCTCTTCTTTGTTAGAAAAGGTCCTGTTGGTTTTAAGAATAATTACAACCATTTTTTCTCACTTCAGCTGATGTGGTATACCAATCTGCTGATTGATACTAGCACCAACATCATTTGCACAACATTTATGCAGCGACAGTAATGCCAAGTAAACCAGAAGGAATGAGTTCCTATGGCGTTTACAGCCCATCTTAATGTACACTTCGCATATATAGCATGCCTGCTCTATTTGAAGCAAGCTTTCACCATTGGGGTGAGCAAATGATGTCTTATATTTACGTATTTTTTTCCCTGCAGGAGGCATGGGATAAGGACACCTTACCTCTATTTTAAATCTTTAAGTTGAGTTTGTATTTTTGAAAATTCTATTCTGTCTTGACAGGTAAGTTCACCCCAGGGTTCTCTGAGGCAGCTTATATTCAAAGCCCATCTGTCAGCCTTACCAGCTTGAAGGCAGCAGAATTCTGTGGGACAATATATGATTCAAGAGTCACTACCAGTGGTGGACAGTGGGTGGGCCAGAGATGGCACAGTGGTATTCAAACTTGGTCACAATTAGCATGTCCCTTACCTACTGCTTACAGATGTTCACAATGACGGGGCACCCCTTTCATAAGAAACACCGACACCATCCCACATCCCACATCCGCCCTGGGGACGTGTCCTGGCCAGAGGGGGTGCGCACAGCCCAGCCCCAGTCAGCCCAGCCCCCTCCTCTCCTTTGCAGCTCTCCCTCCCTCTTCCTCCCCTCCTCCCTCTCTTACTCTCTCCCTTCGACCCTCCCTTCCATCCTCTGCCTCCCTGCCCCATATATGTCTCTCTTTCTCACTCACTGTTATGGGTTGAATTGTGTCCCCCCACAAATTCATATGTTGGAGTCCTAACACCCAGTGCCTCAGAATGTGACCTTATTTAGAAATAGGGTCATTACAGATATAATTAGTTAAGGTGGGATCATGAGGGTGCGTCCTAATACAATATGATTGATGTCCTTATTAAAAGGGGAAATCGGGACACAGGCATACTTACACAGGGAGAGTGCCATGTGGACGTGAAGGCAGAGATCGGGCTTTGCTTCTATAAGCGAAGGACACCAAAGATCGCTAACAAACCACCAGAAGCCAGGGGAGAGGCAGGCAGCAGATGGGGTTCTCACAGCCCCCAGGAGGAACAACCCTGCTGACACCTTGATCTCAGACTTCTAGCCTCTAAAACTGTGGGACAAGAAATGTCTGTTGTTTAGCTACCCAGTTTGTGGTACTTTGTTACAGCAGCCCTAGCAAACGAACTCTCTCTCTCTCTCTCCCTCTCTCTCTCTCTCTCTCTCTCTCTCTCTCTCTCTCTCTCTCTCTCTCTCCCTCTCCCTCTCCCTCTCTCTCTCCCTCTCCCTCTCCCTCTCTCTCTCCCTCTCTCTCTCCCTCTCTCTCTCCCTCTCTCTCTCTCTCCCTCTCTCTCTCCCTCTCTCTCTCTCTCCCTCTCTCTCTCTCTCTCTCCCTCTCTCTCTCCCTCTCTCTCTCCCTCTCTCTCTCTCCCTCTCTCTCTCCCTCTCTCTCTCCCTCTCTCTCTCCCTCTCTCTCTCCCTCTCTCTCTCTCTCTCTCCCTCCCTCTCTCTCTCCCCTCTCTCTCTCTCTCTCTTTCTCTCTCTCTCTCTTTCTCTCTCTCTCTCTCTCCAGGAACTTCTTAGTTGTAATGAAGGTGACTGTGGAGGTGCTGGCCTCTCACGTGGAAGCACCATGCATGTGCCTTCCTTTTTAAAACTGCTCGTGCTCAGGAGTGGAGGTCTGTAAAAACAAAAGAGAAAGCATCTGGTGTGATGCAGAGAGCATGTGTTTTTAGGGTAGATGGACTGCGGTGATCTAAAATCCCAACTGTGCCATTTTCTAGTTTATTTCACTTCCCTGAGACTTTGCTACCTTGTTGATATATTGGAAATAATACTACTACCGTTGGGGTTGTTTTGAGAACTAAAGAAAACGCAGGTAAAACTCTGAGCGTGATGCTTGATTTACAAGATGTAGCTGCCTTACTTATTATTGATAAACACTTTGTGGGAAATGACTGTAACAGTAGCATGTGGTAGAGGGCAATCCTGGGGTTTGCTTTGCTGAAACACCCTGAATTCTAGCTTCGGGTCTCTGTGCGTGTGTATGAGAGAGAGATTGTTGTGTGTGTTATTCTCTCTTTATGGTTTATAGAGTTTTCCAGCTTTTTTACTTTGAACATGTATTTTACAAACAAGAAATTGATTTTTTTTAAAGGAGAAAGATTTTACTAAGTCTCAAATGAGTAAAACAAGAGTTAAATTCAGCGATTCGATAACAGTTGAAGGTTTTTGAGAAAGGTTCCACTTATACCTAGTTCTTAGGCTTTTTTTATGTCTTGCTCAGATGGCATGTTTTTGTAAATGTAGTGACTTGCACTTCTAATTAATGTTTATGCCTGGTTGGTTGAATATGCAGTTATATTTAGTAAAGAAAAACAAGAGCGGAGGGAGGGACGGTAGGCTGTGGTTGACGCGGCCCAGAACTGGAAGTCCGAGCCGGCGACCCAGGGCGCCCCCTGCAGGCCGGTGAGATGAGAGGCTCGGCTCCCCCGTGCGGGCGGGGTGAGGACAGAGGGCTGCTGAAGCCGGGTCAGTGGGGGAGGGATGTTGTCACCATACTTCAAATGGAACAGAGCTCGATTTCGTGAGAGCTGAATGGCGTTAGAGCTGTGTCACCGCGACAGGACTGTTTTTGTTTGTTGTGTCGTGTCAAGCAGCCGGCGTGGAAGAAGGGTCCTGCTGCCCAGGAGGCCGTGGCTGGAGGGCGACGTGTCCCTTTAAGGTGTGAGGTGGCCTTTTCCCCCCGAGCCTGCCTCCTGAGGCCGGGAGGGTGAAAGCCCTGACCGAGCTTGATCATCAGATCCACTCCAAGTGGGAAACACTGGGAAGGGGTTAACGGTGGGGAGAGTACAGATTGCTGTCGTAAGTTTTGCGCCCTGGCACCTTGTGGCCCCCTTGCTTCTTTTTGAAAGGGGTTTGGAGGCAGCTTTTAGTCTTGTTGAAGGGAAGCTGTCATCGGAAGGTGGAAGGTCGTTCTAGGCAAAACAGAACTAATGTTCTCTCTCCACAAGGCAGAGGCAGCGTGCCTCTGTGTGTTTGGGATTTATTTTTATTTTCTAATCCTGTTAGCAACAGAAGAAGACTCCGAGGAGCCCCTGATTTTATTACCATCGGAAGCAGGAAGTTTGTCATGTGTGGGCACCCTGACCAGGTATCCAGGGCTCCAAGTGTGTTCTCCCCTCCCCGCCCCCGTCCTTCTAGGGGGTGGTCTGAGAATTCAGCTGAGGCCCAGGAGGGGTAAGTGCTGACGGTCGGGGTTCTGTCGCCTGTCTGGGGAGTGGGCTGTCCAGCCTGTCGGTATAGGAGGGGGAGTGGATTGTATCCTGAGTCAGAGGAGACAGTGGTGAAAGAAAGCTGGAAAGAGGATGCGGCACCCTGAGAGCTTCTTTGCTGGGAGGCCCCCCTCCCCTCGGTGTGGGTGCAGGGTCACGCCTCGCCAGCAGGGGTCTCGCCTGTGCCACTCCCGGGGCTGCATGCAGGTGGGAGAACCTTCTCAAGGCTCCTCCCTCACAACAGCTTAGAAGCACTGAGCTCTGGAACGTTCCAGCTGAGGGGACTTAGACACCATTTTGAGGCTCCCAGAGAGGAAGTGGCTGATCCCTTGAGAGAAGGTGGGTTTGGGTCCCAGCTGGGGCAGAACTTTCTTGGGGGTGGGGTGAGGGTGAGAATAAAGCCAGAGCATCTCTCCATCGTGAACATTAGTGACTGAGGGAATGACGGTGTATATTTGGCTTCCACAAAGAGCTTTTATCACTTTCCTTAGTGTAATAATATGAAGTAACTTTATTGATTGTGTGATCATCACTTTATTCATGACAAGTTGGGCACTGTGACATAAAGAGCCCACATTTAATTTAAAGCATCTTTTCCATAGGAATCAACACCTGGGGCATTCAGATCAATAGTTAAGTGCTACACAGCAGTGAAATGCTGCCCGAAATTAATCAGGAATTCTCACCCTTACTAAAATGTAATATCTCCAGGGAACCTAGCTTTAAGCTTACTAAGAAGTAATGATATTAGGGTAAGAGAAGGTAGGAAAACAGGAGGTGTGACTTTAAAGGCTGGTGGCAGTTGGCGATGTCACCAAGAAAGGAAAAGTTAAGCCCAGCAGGAATACCTTGGTTTCCTTGAAGCCCCACAATGCAGACAATGGCAGAATGCCTGCAGGGGCTCTGCTGCCTGTAGATAGCACTAGGGTCCCTCAGACCCCACTGGGGGGCTGAAACAGGTCTGCAGGCCATTGCTCGGGGGCCTGTGTGTAGACAGGAGGTACATACACGTGGCTGGAGCTTCCGGGATGGATTGTTATTTCCCAAGGAGTCTGAGCTGCCCACACCACAAAGCCGCACAGTGAGCAAATCCTCCAAGAGTGACCCTCGCTGCCCAGATGAGCAGGGCCTTTAGAGCAGTTTAAGCGCCTAATTTCCTTTGACTGCTTCTTTTTATTAAAAAAAAAAAAAAAGTAAATAAACCACTCTTAAGCCATTAACCTTTGAAAGCTGTATGTTGTTGAAGGATGATTTCTTGTCATTATGTCATCATTTTCTCCCCCATCTAACACATTTCTAACGTACACACATGCCTTTTTTTGGAGCAGAAATTTAAATAGAAGTCTTAATAGAAGCTAAATAATTCTGCATGTAGCCTCCCACCTGTGGACTTAATGTGGCATTTTGCCAGTGGGCCTAGATGAAATGAAATAGTATGGATTATAGATATGTAGATATGTGTGTGCTTCTCGAACTTTGCTAAATATCCTGAAATACTTGTGCTGGGGGAATTCTTGGGGGCTCTCCAAATCACAGGATAAACATACTGCATCTTCCTCCAGAGTCAGTTTTTCTCAAAGATTTGGTAGGGGGAAAATTGGTATATTAAAATATATATGGGTATATTATAGAGTAGAATATTAAAGTTTTATAAAGCTTTTAGAGAAGACACAATTTTACACACTAGGCAACAGCTGTGTCCCAGGTCTCCCATACGCTGGCCTCTGTCCTTTCCCTGGAGAGAAGTGTTAGAAGCCTTGGTCGGTATTTTTTGTGGTGTTATCATTTTATTTTTCTTATAATATTATTTTCTCATTATGAGCTAGAGGTATGAGACAAAAGTGAGGGTTTGGTTATACCTATGAAGCCAAGGAAAGTAACACAAACATGTCAGGGGTTCCTCAGGGTCAGTGCGGCCACATCATAATCACAACCTCAAGATACAGGTTCCTAGGTTTCTCCCAGAGGGATTCGGATTCAGTTGGTCTACGATGGGTCTCTAAATCTGCATTTTGGACCTACACCCTAAGTGATTCTGGTCTGTAACTAGCTTTGGGAACCGAAGAACCAAACAGTTTTTTCTGACTATAGGCACTGGGAAAGGGGCTGCAAACTAGTATCCCACCAACCAGGCAGAAGAGTGTTTTGATTTTTGTTTTCCTGTGGCATTCTTTTCTTAATGTGCATTAGTTGCCACCATTTAAAATCAGGGTATTTTATACTTTTATTTAACACTCAGAAGGCAGGACAGCCCTGTGTCTGCCTTCTCTCCAGGTCCCATGGCCAGGACTGAGGCGTGGCGGCTGTGTTGATGGCCCATACTCTCCAGCCCTCCGCAGCACCTCCGCCACACACGCTGCCCCAGTCTCACTGGCTCACATCACCGTCTGGCCCTATGGGCGCTGGAGGTCTTGACCCTGCTCGGTGAACACGTGGTCCTGCATAGTGTTCCTTAATCATAGCGAACAGCTGAGTTACGGGCATCCCGGTCCAGCAAACAGCGGGAGTCTGTTGCTGCCCCCCCCCTCTCCTGGCCTCAGCGAAACAGCTCACCCTTGTTCCCACCTGGGAAGTGAGTCCTTTTAGAGAGAAAGACTTCAACTGAGGAGTTACTGGCACTCAGAATCCTCACCTCTGCTTGGTACTTCTCCTTGTCTTTCAGTTCCTTCCCTGAGTTTCTGTTTCTGGAGCCCCATGTTTCTCTCACAGACGTGCTCCCCCACAAAACACACACACGCGCGCACACACGTGGATCCCTCCTGGCCATCATCATGGGACTGTGGTCCCAGAATGCCCCTGCTGACCAGTCAGTTTCATGGCCATGAATGCCCCTTTTCCCTTCACCATTGGTCCTCCCGTTCTAAACTCTAGGTCATTCTGTGTTTCATGTATAAGAAGGAACCCGAACACCATGAGGAGATAGTTTTTATGGGAAGTCGTGTTCAGAATTCCAAACAACAGACTGGAAGCTATGTGCCTTTAGAGCGTGGTATTTCTGTACGCTTGTTGGATGGCCGTGTCTGAACACACGGCTTGGCAGGAACAGGGGGTACCGTCGGCCTCTGCTGGCCCTGCTCAGCAGTCAGAGGCATGACCCCTGCTCCTGTTTTCTTCTGAGATACTACAGGGGCTCTCTTTTATTCCATGAGGTCAAAGGATGCCATTCAGATTGGCTACTTGACAGGACTGCATTGTTTCTCTTAGTTTTTATTCTAGTGGCCCAAGCCCTGAATCACAGTTCTCTTGCCTAGCAACTTGCCCCTTGGTGGATTCCAGAGGTGTCACAGAGCATCGCCTCTTCCCTCATTTATCTGAGTAGGTAAGAGCACAGAGATGGTGAATGTCAGTAACCCTTGAAAGGCTTTGAAAGGCAAAGAACATTTTCCTTTTAAAATCTAACCCCTCTCTTGCCTTACCTAGATTGATTCTCTCTGGGCCCTGACAGCGTGTGTGCCTTACTATTCCAGAAATGATGAATATAGGCTGCTGGGTGGAATTGCCTTTCTTGCAACCAAACCACCGGATGGATGGCTGGCATTGAGAAACGAGGCCCACCCTCATGGCCCCAAATCCCAGTCTCTTGTCCTGAGGAAATCGCCATTTCCGTGTAAGATTCTAAGCCTCACCTTCCATCCGCTGCCTGGAGCACTGATGGTCACTAGCTTTAGCCCCCGTTGTCCCCATCAGGTACTGGCTTTTCATTCCTTAGAGATGTCAAAAGTAGCCAAATCAGAAAACATTCAGTCTAACTTCACTGTTCGAAAAATGCAGGATCAGAACCAGACCTGCAGGCATGTTTTCTGACACATCCCAATTTCATATATTTCATCTTAGTTAAGGGCCAGGTGCTCTCATTTTCATTCAGAACATATGCTAATCAGAAATACATGTATGACCACCATATTTTGCCCAAATCTCACTGAAATGTATAGTGTACAAAGGGAGTATCCCTGGGGCTAATTAACGTTTGCAAACATTTACTTAAAGCAGATGAAAGTTGTATACATTTCTAGAAAAATTAATAAGAGGGAAGGGAGAGGTTTTGCAAAAGGGGGTGTGTTTACCAGTTTCACCATGGCGATGCCCTGGGAGTGATGGTGCTAACCTGCCAGGGAGACACTGTGGGTTTTTCCCAATGTGATTTGAGCAGCTTGAATGAGGGCAGCACTGGGGGTACAGTGTTTATTCTGTGCTGTAAATTAATTAAGTAGATTACGTTCAGTCTGGTGGTGCACGTCCAGGCTCTGAAAGGGTATAGCACGGCCCTGGCAAGTGGCCCAGCAGGCTCTGAAGCTAACGAGGTATTTATTGGTTGCAGCCTCACTATCTTATGCTGTGAGGTGCTCTGTGGCTACCCCACTGAGGCTGGCTGTGGCTTCCGTTGCTCCCAAAGCCCTTCACAGACACTGGCCACGGCCTTGGCTGGGTGGTCACAGTGTGGAGTCTAGCCGTTGCGGAAAAGGCATGTTTTATCCTTACTATGTGGGGGTGAGAGTGCGCCTGTCTAGAAAAATTCACTTTAATAAATATAGACTGAGTCCCTACTTCCTGCCAGGCACTGGGCTAGGCAGCAGGGATTCAGATATAAAGAGACACAGGCCCTGTCCTCCAAGAACTCCCAGCTTGATCGGTCAGAGAGGCACACAGGATGATTATGGGCACTGTAACCACGGACGTGTCCAAGGCCCGGAGGAAGGAACTACACAGAGGCTGTGGCCTCTGAGCTGGGCTTTAATGAAGAGGAGGGATAAGGACACTGCGGCCGAGACGAACAGCAGCACAGAGGCCTTGGTAGGTGGCACGTGCAGGGACTCCAGCTGCTCCGGGCTGGATGAGCACAAGGGGCAGGGCTGGGGGGCAGCAGAGGATGTGGTCAGACACAGGCAGGGGCTGGGTCGTGGGAGTCTCGTGTGTTGTGCTAAGGAGTTGCAGTTAATTCCAGAGGCAGTGAGGAGCATGACGTCACCCCAGGGTCAACACAGAAGACTCTGTAGACATCTGCCTTCTGCGAGAGGGGTTGAACCCTGACGCCGCCCTAGCTAAATCATGCCATCTTGTTATTTTGGCAGTCAGAATGCTGAGTTGTAACTCACTTCCATGTATGGGTATAGGCCACACTTTCTGAGCAAGATCCCAAGCTAGTTGCAGACCAGAGATTCAGAGATGAATAGGAAACTAGCCCTGTCCACCTGCCCTGTCCACCTAGCCCTGTCTGTCAGAGGTCCACAGGCCACGGGGGGAGAGGGGGACGGACATGGCTGGACCACGTGTTGTGAGCAGTCATATAGCAGTGATATGAAGCAGTGGCAAAGATTCATTTCAAAGGCAGACTCTCAGAAGATTTTATACAGGAGTTCAAAATTCCAGATTCCACCAAACTTTTCTTCTGGAGAATTATTTATGGTACTTTATTTAATCTGGCTTCCTTTTTTTTTTTTTTTTAAGTATAGATAAGTGAGACTTTTTTTCTTCTCTCTCCTTTTTGTGCCCGGCAATAAACAGATCCCAAATGTCACCTAAGCTACACCTGAAAAACAGAAATTTTTCTCAAGAACCTCTATACTGGACAGGATTTCAAATACAGTTAGTGCATTTATTTCTCTATTCAATAGTTCTGTCTTTGCTCACTTTCACAGGAAAAGGGGCTTATGAACCAGTTTATTATTTTTTTAAAAAGTGGACTTTCCTTCTAGTGACTTGACTGCATGCAGACTGACAGTGCAGGCCCCATATGGCCCTGCTGGGTTGATGGGAGCTTCGATGGTGTATGTTTGTAGGTGTGTCTCTGCGGTCAGGAGGCCCAGGTGGTGAGCAAGGCAGAGCACCGTCTGTCCAACTGTTGCCCCGTATGCGGGTCCCCGCACCTGCACCAGGGCCTGCTTTGTACGTGTGAAGCAGGACAGGTTTATTTCTTTGTCTCCCAGAGGTTTATTGTTTTGACATCCCGGGAAGGGAGAAGGAGAGGAGAAAACAGCCCTCTTGCAGCAGAAAGCGTTGTTGTTGGAGAGCCTGACCTCTGTCCCACATGTCCTCCGCTCCCTCAGAACGTTCCGCGTTAATTACAGTCTGCCGCTGCCACGGCTTTGGAAAACAGATTGTGATTGCAGAACTTGAAGCGGTGAGAAAAGGAAAGCCACAGCTCTGCGGGCCCGAGGGCCCTGAGGCGGCTTGGAGACTGGCAGCCTGAGGGCAGAGAGGCCCCGGGTGGGGTCCAGCGAGCAGCTGGCCTTAGGGACGCAGGCAAAGAGCAAGGCTGTCAGGCCGTCGGATTCTATCGCCGGGCACCAGGGCTCCAGCTCTCAGATCCCGAAGGGAAGGAATGGCAGCCCTGGCACCTGGGCTCAGCAGCGGGGCAGCGCAGTGACAGGGTGGTTCCCGGGACCTTGACAGTCTGGGCCCACTGGCTGCTTCTCCTCAGCTCGTGTGTGTGTGTGTGTGTGTGTGTGTGTGTGTGTGTGTGTGTGTGTGTGTGTGTGTGTGTGTGTGTGTGTGTGTGTGTGTGTGTGTGTGTGTGTGTGTGTGTGTGTGTGTGTGTGTGTGTGTTAAAATATATATAACATAAAATTTGCCATTTTAACTGTTTTTAAGTGTTCCGTCATTGGCATTAATTCCATTCACAGTGTTGTGCAACCATCACCACTATTTCCGAAATATTTTCATAACCCCCAAACAGAAGCTCTGTACCTGTTAAGCAATAGCTCCGTATCCCCCTGCCCTCCGCCTCTAGTACCCTCTAGTCTCCTTTCTGTGCCTGTGAATTGACCTGTTCTAGGTGGTTCCTCCTACGTGTGGACTCACAGTATTTGTCTCCTCCGCCACTCTGTCGCCTCCAGGCCCCTGGAGCACTCACCCCTCCACCCCCAACACCGGGCCTGTCAGTCCTTCCTCCTCATTCACTGTACTCTCCATGGGCCTTTCTTTCTTTGTTTTTAAATTAATTATAGTTGATTTACAAGATTATATTATTTAGTTTCAGGTGTACAACATAGTGATTTAGTATTTTTGCTGATTATACTCCATTATAGGTTATTAGAAGATAGTGGCTATAATTCTCTGTATATATATGTACATATGAATGTATAATTATAAATCACCTCTGTCTTTGAGAAAGTCTTGAATGAATAGAGAATTTACTCCACTGCAATATTTGATTGTATAGATGCACACTGTTTCATCAACAGAAGAAGTGGAAAGGCTGTGTGTGAGTTTTTGGTACTATGTACCACCTCTGTTATTCTAGAGCGAAGTATTCATGTACTTAAGCCATATTCTATTTAATTGTGTTTGATTTTAAAATATATATATGAATTAAAAAACAAAACAAGGATATACAGTATATCTTTGTTGCTTATCTCTTTTTCCATGGGACTTTCTTGATTTCCCTCCACTAATCTGATCTTTCTCTGTCTGGAACATTTGCTTTGAAGAGGTCTTTCAGCCCAGCTGACTGCTCTGTGTGAGGCTCTATGTGTAAAGGTCTTTAATGCACCCACACTCCCTTGCTGAACAAGGAGCCCCTGGAGGGAGCAGCAGGACTGCACAGAGTAGATGCTCAGGGCTGTGCCTGTCTAGATGGAATGACCCCAGGGCGCTCCTGTCCACTGAGGGGCGGTGAGGATGGAATTGTCAGAGGGGCGCTGGGGCCTGGCTGCCTGTGTTTGAACCCAGGCTTCACCACTTATTAGGTGAGTGGCTTCAGCTAAATTTCTTAACCTCTGTAAGCCTCAGGTTCCTCACCTATAAAGTGAGGATAATAATAGCCTACCTTACAAGCTTGTGAAGAGTAAATGCGTCAACTGTGTGAAGCACTTAGAACGTGCTTACGTGTGCTGACACGTGCTGCTTTATAAGTGTTTGCCATTATCATTGCCATTGTTGTAACCTACGTCACAAAGTCGTGAGGATGAAATAATTCATGTAAGTTGTTTTTAAAGTGGCTGGCATGTAATAAGCATTTAGTAAATGTCAGCTACCAGTATATGTGTGTGTGTGTGTGTGTGCGCGCGCGCGTGTGTGTGTGTGCGTGCATGTGAGCATATGTATGTATGTATTTTTACAACAAAACCAGCTCAGCTCTGAAACTAGTCCCAGGGGTGCCTCTAACTTGAAGTTTCCACTGTTCTGATAAAAGGGATGGGAGCACCCCGGGGGCAGAGAAAAACAAACCTGCTGGCATTTCCTGTTCTTTTGAAGACAAGAACAGAGAAAGAGGAAGCCTCAGAAGCTGGATGCCAAGGGAAGGTCTTCTTAGGAGTGTGGCGAGGTAAAAATCAGTACAGCCTGCACTTGGAGGTGTCATCTGAGTTCACAGCAGTCTTACTAGCATTTTCACCTTTCTTAAAAATTTGGAAACAAATCATATGAATTTGCATTCCTTTTAACCTCAGGGAAAAGATCCTCACATTCTGTCGGCATCTGGAAGACTGAGTGGGCTTTACTGTTTATGTGGCTGCCTACAGTTTCCATCAAGATTCTCATTTTTTTAAACCCACAGAAGAAAAGTTATCCTTTATGGAAACCAAGCTTTACAAAACTTGTCTCTGTGCTCTGATTTTAATAGCCAGTTAAAAGAAACCTTAACCCTGCTTCTTAAATAGCTGTGTGAAATGTTATCAGGGCATGGAGAAGGGCTGGGGCTGGAGAAGGAATGGCCTCCTGGCAAATTTGTACCTCTTTCTGAAGAAAGCAGAACTCAGAACTAGCTGGGAAGTTGAACCTCAGCTTCCCGGAGGCAGAGGAAATACATGTGTGTATGTGTGTGCATGTGCACGTGTGTGTATGTATATTAGGGATGCACTCTGGGAACAGAGCATGGTTTCTGGGGCTCACATGTCATCTCTGCTACTCAGAGCCCTTGACCTCTGTGTTTGCACCACCATCACTTTCAGTGCTCCCTCTCTGGCCACATGTGTCCCTCTGCACTGGATGTGGGCTGGTACCATGCCAGAGGGATCCCCCAGTCTCAGCAGGTACCCTCTACAAGTATGATGAAACAGCATTATTCTTTTTGAATTAAAGTATAGTTGATTTACAATATCATGTTAGTTTCAGGTATACAGCAAAGTGATTCATTTATATTTATGTATTTTTCAGATTATTTTCCATTATAGGTTATTATAAGATATTGCATATAGCTCCCTGTGCTATACAGTAAATTCCTGTTGCCTATCCATTTTATGCATAGTAGTTTGTATCTGTTAATCCCATACTCCTAATTTATCCCTGTTCCCCGCCCTTTCCCTTTTGGTAAACATGTTTGTTTTCTATGTCTGTGAGTCTCTTTCTGTTTTGTATATAGACTCATTGGTATTATTTTTTAGTTTCCACATATATGTGATATCTACAATATTTGTCTTTTTCTGTCTGACTGACTTCACTTAATATGATATTATCTAGGTCCATCCATGTTGCTGCAAATGGCAATATTTCATTCTTTTTATGGCTGAGTGGCATTCCATTGTGCATATGTACCACATCTTCTTAAGCCAATCATCTGTTGATGGGCATTTGGGTTGTTTCCCAAATGCCCATGTGAATAGTGAATAGTGCTGCTATGAACATTGGGGTGCATATATCTCTTCAAATTAGACTTTTCATCTTTTCCACATATATACCCAGGGGTGGGATTGCAGGATTATATGGTAGCTTTATTTTTAGTTTTTTAAGGAACCTCCATACTATTCTCCATAGTGGTTGTACGAAATTACATTCCCACCAACAGTGCAGGAGGGTTCCCTTTTCTCCACATCCTCTCCAGCATTTATTCTTTGTAGACTTTTTGATGATGGCCATTCTGACCGGTGTGAGGTGCTGCTTCATTGTGGTTTTGATTTGCATTTCTCTGATAATTAGCAATGTTGAGTATCTTTTCAAGTGCCTGTTGGCTATTTGCATGTCTTCTTTGGAGAAATGTCTATTTAGGTCTTCTGCCCATTTTCGATTGGGTTGGTTGTTCTTTTGATATTGAGTTGTATGAGCTGAAACAGCATCATTTTCTGATTAAGATCAAAGGGGTTTACTTTTGATCTTAATCAGAAAAGATTAAGTATATGTGGGGGGGGGGCAAGGGAGGCTACGGTGCAGACTGGCTGTCAGTAAATGCTTACTGAAGATGAATTGGCCATCAGTCTAATTTCTCCTCTTGCCTTTGCCTTAAACCTTAGAAGCAACACTGCTATATATCACATATTGAGCTTGGTTCCCTGAGCCCCTAGCCTTTTTCTGGAAACAAGCAAGATCTCTGAAGCAGCTTGAGTACCTATAGGCCAGGAAAAAGGAGGGGTTCTGATGAATGGTCCTTTCCCTGGCCAGACTGGTTAATGCAGATTCTAAAAGCACCTACCTTTCTTCTATTGAGCTGCTGACCTGCAGTGAGAATCAGACCAAGTCTCCAGTGGTCGCTGCCCCGACCAAGAGGCAGCAGGGCTTGGGGCCTTACCCAGGGCTCTCCAGGCTGGCTGCCATCTGTAGGTCCTTGCTCTGTATGACCCCTCCCACGTGTTAGCAGGCGTTCTTGCTCATGCACATGTATCCAAGTAACAAAATCACTTGAGGAATCACCCTTCAGCATGACCTGAACAACCCACTTCTCCAGTACCATGCGCACAGGCACTCAGAGCTGGATGTAGAGACCCTTCGTCTAAGAGACAGGCCTTCGGGCCCTCCCAGCCCCCTCCCTGATCATATGGGACACAGGTTATGTGCCAGACACAGGACTAACAGCAGAAGGAAAGGAGGGAGAACTCTCATCATCTGTCACCTGCTGTGCACCACGGTCTTCAGATGTTATTTCATTTAATTCTCTGGCAACACCTCTCGCGAGGTCTCTCGTTCCTACTATTACAGGGAGAAAACTGAAGCAAAAGGAGCAGAACTTGCATTTGTGGGCACCCGTGGCTTCAGGGGCTCTCGGCTCTGCATTACCTCACGTAATGCAGGAACATTGCAGACATCCCAAGTCTCTTTCCTCTACTTTCTCACTCCCCAAAGTGTTGCCTGTGGACCACAGCAGCATCACCTGGGAGCTTGTCAGAAATGCAGGATCCCACTCCTCTCACCTGCTGAACCCCAGCTACATTTAACTGGATCTCCAGACAGACATTTTGTGTGCACAGTAAGGTTTGCACAGCCCTGCCGTTCACCACACAGCTCTTAGGGAAGAGAAGCCTGAGCCAGGAAGAAGAAGAGCGGACTTAGCTGAGAAAACCTTCCTAGGGGTAGACTTGAGCCGAGTCACACGGGAGTGCCACCAAGGAGAGGCAGCACTGTCTGCTCAGAACGGCATCAGCAATACCTGCCCAGCCCATGCAAGAGGGGCCCCTGACCGTGCAGCCTCGCGGTTCCTGCCCATGTGGACGAGCAGACGGCGTGAAGAGGGAAGAATTGGCACCTTCACGGGCCTTGTGGCCCCATGCATCTGCATCCGGAGACTGGGGCTGCTGGGAGAAGCGGGCAACTCGCAGCCGGCTCCTTGAGACATCTGCACCTGGATGGCCTCTGAGGAGGAGGGCAGAGGCTAGAAGGGCTTCGTTTGGTAGAAGTTTCCTGAGATCCCACGAGGAGTCCGGCTCTGAGCGAGGAGGGGGAGCATCCTGGGTCAGCAGCCCTGCGCACGTGCGTCTGGGCGGAATGAACGGCAGGAGACCTGGTCGGGCCCCTGTGGGCTCTGTGCGTGTGGGCAGGTGTCTAGGTCTTGGGCGAGAAGCCAGGCGGCTCTGGGGAGGGGAAGGAGGAGGTCTGGCAGGGAAAGGAAGTGTTGAAGATGCAGGCCCACCCGTGGTATGGTGCAGCTGTGGGCAGGGTGCTGGCGCTGGGCTCCGTGGGGCCTGGCCCAGCTCTGCTGTGTGGGTTCATTCCTTGTCTTCTTTGCCTCCTTCCCAAGGTGTGTCCGCAGCCCAGGTTTCTTGCTTTTTCTCAGGCTGGGAACTAGTTGGGAACTTGGGGCCTCCCCAGCAAAACGGCCCTGCAGGTTCCACACAGGGCGGAGAGCAGAGCAGCTCAGCACCCCCCTGACCCTTGGCAGTACCAGAATTTTCAGGATGAGGGCCCCCTGGGGTGCAAATAAGCACCTGATTCTTTGGGCTGTGGTTCTAGTCAGGACGCTTCTTCCTCAGTCAGCAACTGGGCAGCCTGAACGGCCATGGGGAGAAAGGCAGGGAGAGGGTGGCCAGGAGCCCTGGGGGAGGAAGAGCTGCCCCCTGAACAGCCAGAGAATTCCAGAAGAACGGCTGCAGGAGCGGTGTCCAGCAGCCTGCTGTCGTTGCAGAGGGTTCTAATCACTCTCCCCAGGTAGTGGCTTGGACTAGCGTCTAATTTTAAGGCCAGTTTTGATCTGTCTTTTTTTAATTCCCCTCTTCATGTGCACTCAAATCCAGTTGGCGGTTCTGGTTCAGGCTAGGCTCCGGCCCTCCACCGCAGAGAGAGCTGAGAAGTCCCTGGCCCTGAGTGCTGTGGGGCTGCAGTTCCTCTCCACAGTGCTCTTCCAGCTCCAGGAGCCCCAGGCATTCCTGTGGGCGCCTGAGTAGAGAGCTGGGTGGGGACAGAGGGCCAGGGTAGGTCCCATCCTTCTCTGCCTTTAGTGGGAGCCCCCCAGGCTCGGCAAGATTCTGGTGGTCCATCTAGAAGGCATAGAGAAGAGACTCGAGCAGATCAGATCCAAGGAGGCAGCTAAGGGGCACGCTTCCAGATTAAAGGGGAGAACATCTCCCTAGGAAATCGGCCCCATGTGGCAGGGAAGCAAGGGACGCTCACCAGCCCTGAACGAGGTGAGGGTGACTGTGGTCCAGAAGAAGCAGGGGAAAGGCAGGTTTGCTCTACGTCGTCTGCAAAGAAGTCGGCATTTAATGGGCCATGCTGGCCAGCGTCTCACAGCTGTCCCTGTCTGCGTCCTCCCGGCCTGGTCCTGTGTTTGGAGAAATGCACAAAGGCGGGAGGAGTGAGCGTGTGCCGGTACTCAGGCGGTTGTTGGGGGTGGCACAGAGACGCACAGGTCTGCGCTGGGCGCGTCTCCTTGCTGTACAGGCAGGAGAACGAGGCCCAGACAGGGCAATGACCTGGCCCGTGTCCCTGCGCCAGTCGGTGATCATGGTTATGTAGCTGTTGCCATTTATGCCACGCCCAGAGTGCTCAGGACAGAAACCCGGGCTCGGAGCTCCTACCCTCCGTCAGTCCCTCTATCCACCTGTCAGTCCTCAGGTCCTGTCCCGCGCCTGCTGACCATCTCCTGAATGCTCCGCTTCCCTCCTGCCCTGACACCACTGCCATGCTCCCCTGGGTCACTGCGGCAGCCCCCAGCTGTCTGGCTGCTTCCAGCCCTGCCTTCTCCAGGCCATCCCTCGCCCAGCCGGTGACCTTCGTCATACACAGGCTGCCTTGCTTTAACCCTTTGTTATCCTCGGCATCAAGGTCAGCCTCCCTGACCTTCCTCACAGGACCCTTTCTAGTCTGGCCCCTGCCCGCCGCCCATCTTAGTCCAACCAGGCTGGACTGTGCTCAGTTCCCCAGGCCAGGTGCACTGTGGCCCACCTCTGCTCTTCACCTGCCTGAGTCTTCACATCGGGGCTCACATACCAGTTTCTCCAGGAAGGCTTCCTTGAACCCCTCCAGACTGGGTGAGGAGCCTCTCTTTGGGGGTCTTAAAACTCCCCATTGCTGTGCCATCCTGTCTCTTATCACCCAGAATTGTGATTGCCTGTTGGCTGGTCTGCATCCTTCCCAGACACTGAGCTCCACGAGGGTAGGAATCATAGTTGTCTTTCCTGTTTACGGTTGTATCCCAGGGCCTAGAATGGTGTCTAGCACATAGTAGGTTTTCAGTAAGTATTTCTTCAATTAATAAACGTGCCAGGCTCTCCCCTGGCACTTCAACTTAAGCCTCAAAGAGATCTCATCCTCTCAGGTTTACAGATAACCACACTCAAGAGAGTTAAGTAACTGGCTGGAGGCCCTGCCTCTGGGAAGGGGCAGCCCTGAGACGGCAGCCCAGGCCTGACTCCACAGCCCCTGCTCTGAATCCCTGTGCTTGTTGAATGGAACTGCAGGTCTGCGGTCTCTGCTGGACCCCTGGCATGTTTAGAGACCGGGAGGGGCCTCAGTCCCAGCAACCCACGCACAGGGAGCTGCCAAGATTCCAGGCCATCTTTGAGGAGTTGTTTATTTTCTGAGCCAGACAGTTCTGATAACCCCCTGGTAACGCTGCTCTTTGATTCAGCCTCGCTCAACTGCGATCTGAGCTGGCCTGTCAGGAGGACAGCTTGTCTTGTGGAATTTCTTCTTCTTTCCTTCTTTAAAAGAAAGGAAACAGAGAAGACAGCGCAGTGGAGGGCCAAGCCGCGGGGCTTCGGGCCGCAGAAGGCAGCCAGCCGTGAGGGGACGCTGGCAGGCCAGGAACAAGCTGGGTGTTTGGGTGGGCTGGAGGCCAGGCCTGTGTGGCTCAGGTGTGCTCTTTACAGATGACCTCTAATGCTGCCACCCCACCCCGCCCTGCACACGGCCCCCGTGCTGCCCTTGCGTGAGGAGAGGCCTAAAGAGCCCCAGAGTCCTTCTGCATCTGGGCCACCACGGAGTTGCAGGAGGCCCACACAGCACAGAAGGCAGAGGTGAAGGCATGGCTGCCTCCGGGCCAGCCCCGGGGTGAAGGAGGAGGCTGGCCCAGCCCCGCCATCCAGGGCCTCTTTCCTGTGCTGAGCACATTGGTTGTGCCATCACCACCCGCAAAGGACAAGGCTCTCAGGGGCCCAAGAGCATGAACTAAACCGAGCCAGCCGCTGGGGGAATGGTCAGAATGAGCCCAGGATGGGGGTGGTCTCCCTTCATCCGTCCTGGACTCTGTCAGCTTGTCACCATACACAGATGGTGGCTCATAAACGCCCACCACAGCCCACAGGCAGGGCAGGGCTCTTGGGATGTGAGGGGCACAGGGAGGTGAACGCCTGCTCCCTTTCTCTCTGACTTCACTGTGGGGCCAGGGCTGGGGATGGGACTCTCTGACACTGGTCCCAAGTCACTGTCCCTTGCAGAGAGGCTGGAAAGGGGTGGAGCCTTGGGGGCAAACCTAGATATTCTCTCTCCAGAGCACACACCCCTTCTCTGAACCATCCTGCAGGGACCCCACTGAGCCTCCTTTTGTCCTCAACCTGAACTTCCAAGTGACAGTAGTTTCTTTGCCTACTTGACCTCATGCAGGAGGATTCAGAATGCTTGAATAATTTAAGTCTCATGGGGATGGCCCTTTGTCCACATGAAGACATTGCGGCCACACAGATGAAGCATGGACTCTGGAGGGTTTCAGTGTTTTGAGAGAATTTGGGAGTGGCTGCCTCTGTGGCCTCCCTTTCTTACCCTGAGCTCCTTTGGCTGGCAGGATGCCCGTCTCCAGCATTGCCAGAGAGACTTCCCTGCCCAGAGCCAAGGTGAGCCGTCCCCAGTGTGGTGACTACTTGTCCCATCCTAAGTGGTTCCTGTGGGACAGAGGTTTCTGTGTGATTCACCTTTGTGTCCTCAGTGCCCTGCACACTCTAGGCCGCTGGGATGGGTCCCTGCGGTTGGGTTCCGAAGGCTGTTGGGGTCCTGGGATTGTGTGCAGGGGTGGGGGGTTTGCAGAGAGCATCCTGGGGTGATTAAACTTACTAGATGATGGCAAGTGAAGAACAGGCAGCAAGGGCTG
Source organism: Lagenorhynchus albirostris (assembly GCF_949774975.1). Classification (NCBI taxonomy): domain Eukaryota; kingdom Metazoa; phylum Chordata; class Mammalia; order Artiodactyla; family Delphinidae; genus Lagenorhynchus; species Lagenorhynchus albirostris. The sequence continues at coordinate 72,322,975 of NC_083099.1, read as the reverse complement.
ACATAAGTATTTTAGGGAAAGAACTGATGTCCTATGACCCTAAAAAAGTGTGTGGTTTTCCTTGGTCAGAATCTGGAAAAGCATGAGACAAAAGCTGAGGCTGCCGTCTTGCTGGTGTGGGAGGGCCCTCAGGCAGCTTTGTGGTGCCCGGGCATGTGAGCTGTTACATCTCAGCTGGGGGATCTTGTGCAAGTTGCTTCCACTCTCTGTGTTCCTGGGTGATCTCTATAGGTTTTTTCACCTACGGGATTTTGGTTCCAGGGCCAGAGCCACGACTGAAACCAGGCTTCCTGCCTCTATCTAAGTGCACCTGGGGCAGGGAGCACACTGGCTCACTCCTGCTATCCCTCTACCCTTACATAGCCTGCTCCACGGTTGGAACTGGTCTGACGAAACTCAGACCCCACCCCCAGTCTTGGTGTGTGGAATCCCCTATCCTGTCTTCTGCTCTACCAACCAGACCTCCCCTGAGAATCCATTCTCTGAGTTCTTTCTCACTCCAGCTCTGAACTTGGTGAGAGCACAGGAGATTGAGAGCCCACCCTGTAGGCTCCACAACTTCATGGGCCCCTCTGGGAGCGCAACACTGAGCAGGGAGGGCACTTCCTCCTGCCCCGCAGCCTCACCTCTGGGCTTAGCCTCGCAAGAGGGCTGTGTGACCATAAGCACATTGCTTAACCTCTCTGAGCCTTCACTTCCTCATCCTTACTGACCATAGATGTTGTCGTGAGGGATTGAGAGAATGTATGTAAAGCTGAGTAAGGGCTGCCCGAGTGATGGCAACTCCTCTTCCTCCTCCTCATTATTTCAGGTGCGGCGCTTGGTCTGTACCAGGCTTTGAACATTTACTGAAGACTTAGGGATATGGGTGAGAAGGAGTTGATGAGGACAGAGGCCTCTGGTGCTGGGGAAACTGGAGGAGAGACCCCAGGGGTCATCTAAATGGGGCAGGGGTGGGAACAGAGCCACGGAGAATCCACACTGCTTCCCACTGAAGGTGACGTGTGTCTTTGGCTTCCATCATCTCATCTGATGGGATTGTTTGACCTGCGTTATCTCATAAAATCCTCACAACAACCCTGTTTCCATACAGGAAGACTGAAGCACAAAGCACTTTAGCACCTTGTGCAGGGTAGTGAGCAAAGCACCGGGATTTGAACGCGGACTGTCTGCCTCAGAACCTCTTAACCCCGTCACGCACCGGCACTTTTTTTCAAGTCAGTGGACAGCTAATACATACCTGCCTCCCCCTCCACCCCAGACTGACTGCTAATCCCTGGGGATGGAAGGCGGCAGACCTGGGCCCTCCCTCCTGGCACCATAAGCGCCCTGCTTCCAGGAAGCATCTCCCCAGCCAGCCCCCCAGGACTGTGCAACGTGAGAAGGCTCAGCAAATATTAGCATAAAAATTTGCAAGTGGCCGAGCCACCTATTTCATGGCCATTTTCATGATAAAATATCACTGCTACTCATGTGGTTTTCATTTCTGTATAAGATTATTAAAAATACCTCTTTTTTCCCCTCTGAGTATGATCGTCGGGCCAGCAGCATCAGCATTACCTGGGAGCTTGTCAGAAATGCAGCATCTGAATGAGAATCTGCATTTTAACAAGATCCCAGGTGAGTCCCTGGCATGGTGACATCTGAGAAGTGCTGTTGCCCGTGATAGGCTCCCGTGGGGCAGGGCCTGTGTCTGGCCCATCGCTGTACCCCCACGGTGCCTTGCCGTGTGCCTGACAGGTGAGAGGAGATCCCCAGTGTTTGTGTCAACATGCCGATCACTTGTTTTACCCTTGACCGAGACCCATGCCACAGTGTGTGGGACAGCGAGCAGGGGCAGGCAGAGGTCAGCTGAGGTGAAGTGGGACAGCTCACAGACTGCTTCTGGGCTTGGGAAGTAACACATTTTCCTGGAGCTCGGTTGCCTTTGTGCCCGGCTCAGCCACACCAGGGTGAAGGACACCGGGCTGGACTGGTGTTGAGCTTAATTCGGGCACAAGGTTAAATTCCACCTGTGGTCCTCCCCATCACCCTTACTGCACACGCCTACGCTCTGCTGACTGCCCCGGAAAACACCCGGCATGTGTCCTGGGCACTTCTCTCCTGTGTCCCCTAGTGCCACGGGGCTGTTGGGAGCAGTGAGCCAATTCTGAAGGTGACTCTCTCTGGCTTTGTCTTCACCCTGATGAAAGTCCCTCCCTCAGCCCGACTTCTGGGAAAGGGCAGGATTGTGGAGCTGAGCTGGGGCCCCCTGCACATGGGTTGTGACCAACCCAGCCTGCTGGCTGCAGGCCCTGCAGTCTCCTGGTTGGTCCCAGGGCTCACACCAGATCTGAGCTGCTCCCTAGCAGTGATGTACAAGCCCCGCTACTTGGAAGCTAGGGGCTCTTCCAGAGCCAGCGCTGGGAAGGACACTGTCCACAGGGCTGTGGGCGCCACTGGGTCAGGTTACCATCTGCGGCTCTTCATGGCTCACCTTTGTCACACCCGCATCTCATCACAGGTGTGGATTCTAGAGCTCATGGGACCACCTTTTCTCCCTTGCCTTCTCTGTCCTCACCCTGGAGGAGACCTGGCTTCCCCGGGTGAAGACCCGCATGGCCCCAGCTCACAGGGTCCAGGGCGCACTGTCTCCCAACTGCCTTTCTGAACTTTTGTTCCACCACCTTCATCAACATTCTCCTCTTTTAAATTTCTGCTATCTGATCTTACAGTCCCTTATTCTTTTGTTCATTCATTCTTTAATCCATTCATCCATCCATTCGAAACTTAGCCATTCTCATGGGTATGCTGGGAATCAAATGCCCATGCTAGGCTCTCAAGACATACAGGTGAATAAGGCATACCCTGGTTATCAATCCAGAGCTTCCTCACGCCCTCGCTACTCCAGCAAATTCTTTCATTCATCTTTTATTGATTCCTTATTGCATTTCCGAGGGGCCCTCATAGACGATTTCTCTTTCTCAGGCCCTTCTTGCACCCCAGCTCCTCTGTCTTCTGAGATGACTTCACCTCTTACCTTCCCAAGATTTAGAGTTGACCAAAAATGAGCTTTTAAAATATCCCTTGCTCCCACCTCAGAGCCACTGCACCTTCTTACTTCTGTCCCTCCTTCAGGCTCAGATGCGTCCCAGGATTTCCCTCTTCTCGGCAAACTCTTCTGCCTGGCTCCTCTGACCTTGGGCAAATGTTTTATATCTTCCTTTCACACTTATCTATAAAATGGAGATAATAGTTCTTACCTCATGGGTTTGTTACAAACGTTAAATGAGAACTTAAAACGGCCTGGCACATAGTACTCACTAAATATTAGCCATTATCATGATTAGCGTTCCTCAAAGTGCCCCCCTGCCATTCATCCTGTTTCCTGTCTCTTCAGTCTGGCACACGCATCCCTTTCCCTTGACATGTGGCTTCGCTTCCCTCTCTGTAAATACGCTTCCCTCTGCCCTCTCTTTGCTGCTGGTGTATCTGCCTGCCCTGCCTCTGCTCCCCCTGCTCTTGTGTCCCCAGGGCCAAGTGTCTGGCCTCTTAGGCTCCATCACTCACCTCTCAAAGGTCTCGGGCACCTCCTGCAGCATTTCTGGGTCTCCATTCTCTACGGCTTTCAACACTGTCACGTTCCAGGCATGTGGTGAGGTGCTGGGGGGCAGTTCAGACTGTGGGGGGGAACCAGGGGAGCCAGGAAAGACTGACAATCTAGAAAATAAGGAGAGGTGGGCCCCAGAGACTCCCAAGGGGCCGACTGGCAGCTTCCATGGGTTATGTGGTCAGAGGGGATCTATCTCAGCTCCCTGTCCCTGGAGGAGAGTGTCTTTTTTTTTTTAAATTTTATTAAGTATAGTTGATAAACAGTGATGTGTTAATTAATGCTGCATAGAAAAATGATTCAGTTATACATATATATACATTCTTTTTCATATTCTTTTCCATTATGGTCTATCACAGGGTATTGAATAGTTCCCTGTGCTATACAGTAGTTGAATATAGTTCCCTGTGCTATACTGTAGGACCTTGTTGTTTTATCCATCCTATGTATAATAGTTTGCGTTTGCTAATCCCAAACGCCCAGTCCATCTCTCCCCATCTCCTCCTCCCCCTTGGCAACAAGAAGTCTGTTCTCTATGTCTGTGAGTCTATTTCTGTTTCATAGAGAAATTCGTTTGTGTCATATTTTAGATTCCACACGTAAGTGATATCATATGGTGTTTGTCTTTCTCTTTCTGACTTCACTTAGTAGGATCATCTCTGTGTCCACCCATGTTTCTGCAAATGGCATTAGTTCATTCTTTTTTATGGCTAAGTAGTAGTCCATTGTATATATGTACCACATCTTTATCCATTCATCTGTTGATGGACATTTAGGTTGTTTCCATGTCTTGGCTGTTGTGAATAGTACTGCTGTGAACATAGAGGTGCATGTATCTTTTTGAACTATAGTTTTGTCTGGATGTACACCCAGGAGTGGGATTGCTGGATCATATGGCAACTCTATTTTTAGTTTTTTGAGGAACCTCCATACTGTTTTCCATAGTGGCTGCACCTACTTACATTCCCACCAGCAGTGTGGGAGGGTTCCCTTTTCTCCATACCCTCTCTAGCATTTGTTATTTGTAGATTTTTTAATGATGGCCATTCTGACCGGTATGAGGTGATACCTTATTGTTATTTTTATTTGCATTTATCTAATAATTAGCTACGTTGAGCATCTTTCCATGTGCCTGTTGGCCATCTGTATGTCTTCTTTGGAGAAATGTCTGTCTGGGTCTTGTGCCCATTTTTTGATTGGGTTGTTTGTTTTCCTGTTATTGAGTTGTATGAGCTGTTTCTGTATTTTGGAAATTAAGCCCTTGTTGGTTGTATCGCTTGCAAATATTTTCTCCCAGTCCATAGGTTCTCTTTTCATTTTGTTTATGGTTTCCTTTGCTGTACAAAAGCTTGTAAGTTTGATTAGGTCCCATTTGTTTGTTTTTGCTTTTACTTCTATTGCCTTGGGAGACTGACCTAAGAAAACATTGGTATGATTATGTCAGAGAATGTTTTGCCTGTGTACTCTTCTAAGAATTGTATGGTGTCATGTCTTATAATTCTTTACGCCATTTTGAGTTTATTTTTGTGTATGGTGTGAGGGTGTGTTCTAACTTCATTGATTTACATCCGGCTGTCCAACTATCCCAACACTACTTGTTGAAGAGACTGGTTTTTTTTCCATTGTATATTCTTGCCACCCTTGTCGAAAACTAATTGACCATAGGTGTGTGAGTTTATTTCTGGGCTCTCTATTCTGTTCCATTGATCCATATGTCTGTTTTTGTGCCAGTACCATGCTGTTTTGATTACTGTAGCTTTGTAGTATTGTCTGAAGTCTGGGAGTCTTATGCCTCCTGCTTTGTTCTTTTTCCTCAGAATTGCTTTGGCAATTCTGGGTCTTTTATGGTTTCATATAAATTTTAGGATTGCTTGTTCTAATTCTGTGGAAAAGAAGTCATGGGTAATTTGATAAGAATCACATTAAATCTGGAGGAGAGTGCCTTCTGGTGGCAAGGTGCACAGAAGGGGGAGCCAAGTGGCTAGCTCAGTTAGGGCTTGAAGAACCCTGAGGCCAAGGTGAAGCTCTTATCACGGCTGTTGAAATTATTGAGGCTGCCCTAGGGATGGAGCAGAGAAGAAGAGGGTATGGGTGGTGGGCAGAGGTGATGAGCAGGGAGGCGAGGAGGCAGCTAGACTGATGGTGTGGCTGCGGTGCATGGTGGGGGGACAGCTCTGGAAGGGTGTGTCGGGGGAGGCAGCGTGCATCCCTGCAGTCTGGGGGAGTGGCAGCAGGATTGGCTTCTACTTGGGGAGGGAGGGCTGGAGATACTTAGTGCTGTCTGGGGTGTCTTTCTGTCCTGATCCGTGTTTGTTCAGATGGGAGGCAGAGGATGGGCAGTTGCTGTCAGTAAGAGGGTTTGGAGGGCAGCACCTGGGGAGAGAAGGCCTGGAGGCCACTGGATTGGATGGGGATGAAGGTGAAGGAGGAAGGCTGGGGGCGCTTTGGGCAGCTGGGACACAGGGCTGGGGCATGCAGGGTTAAAGTGCACACAGTGGGCCTGCAGGTCCAGCTGGAGGTCGGTGCAGCTCCTCAGGGGGCCCCACGGCCCGTGTCAGTGTTGAGGACAGGCTACTCAGAGGTCCTACCTGTGTCCTCACTCCTCATCCTCCATTCCCTAAATGTCAGCACTCTCCAGAATTCTGTCCTGCCTGCTTTGCACTGTGCTTGTGACACACCTGTGTCCAGCTTCCTGCTGGGCATCTGTTCGAGACTGAACGGGGTCACTCCCCTCTGCATCCTCCCAGCCCCGCCGTGCTGTTGGCAGCTCCGCCACCCCTGAGGTAGCCTAGGCCTGAAGCCCCTCCGAGCTCCGTCTGCCTGGCTGAACCCTGCAATGCCTCTTCCTCCATCATCTCTGTCCCTTGTGCCTCCCCCAGTTCCTTGCCATGCAGCCCTCCAGGGCCCAGCCCAGTGGCGGCACCTCAGTGCTCTAGAGCCATTTGTCAGATTGAGTGGTGATGGGTTCTCCAGCCCCACCCACCTGTTCACAGCTCTAGGACAGCAGGTGTGGGAGGAAAGCCGAGACGTCCGGCCGGCGGGCCGGGGAACGACAGGAGGGCCAGGGATGGGGATGGATGCTTTAGGAAGGGGCATCCCACCCCTCCTGAGGGCACGGGGGAGCGGCTGGCGTCCTGGTGGTGCTGTGCCAGGGGAGGCCTCAGGTCCACTGAAGCCACCCATAGGGCTCCAGAGCAAAGGAGGACTGGGGGCGTTAGGAGAGCTGTCCTGCAGCAGGTCAGAGCCTTGCCAGCAGGGGTGTTCACGCTCCATGATTCCAGTGCTCTGCCAGGTTTTAGAGTCCCACAGAGGTGGACAGATCATAGCCGGTGCTGCTTTGGTAACGAGACAGACAGTCATTCCAGACTCCCTGGAGCAGGAAGCCGTGTCTAAACAAAAACCTGCAGACGCCTGGCTGGTGGACGAGGGCTGGTCCCTGAGATACCACCACACCCTGAGAAGAGCCTGGGCAGGAAGGGCGTCTGCCTTCGGTGCTGAGCACCCATGGTGACAGCCCAGGCGCTGGGCAGGGTCTGGCATGTGTTTGCTCCTGGAGTCCAGGACGGCCCTAAGGGGTGTCTCATCCCCATCCCTACGCGATCGCTGAGCAAACCAAGGCCCTGAGAGGCCCAGGGGCTCACCCCGCTGGTCCCCAGCCCAGGCGTCCAGGGTCCAGGCGCAGCCCCCCAGCCCCACCCCAGGACCACCCCCGCTGGTGTGTTCACACCCAGGTCTCAGCTCCTTGCTGCACTGCCTGTTTCCTGAGGGCAGGGATGTTCCACTCACCTCCGTATGGGTTGGGTCTGTTAAATAGCTGAGTGATCGGCAATTGATCTTCTCAGTTCAGTGTGCTCTCTGTTGTTCCTGTTCATCTCATGAAGAATTAGGAAACACGGGAGAGTGGACTTTTGGGCATCTCTCTGCTGACTGACCAGTGCCGACGAGGGGCCCCTGTCAGTCCTACCACTGATAACCTGTGTGACTTTGGGAACATTTCTTACCCTCTCTGACCAGCGGAGTCAGAGACCTCCCTGCTTCAGGCCTTGCCAGCAGGAGATCCTAACAAGGGTCAGCTGTGACTCTCGGTGGTAAGAAATGCCCTAGGGCAACAGGCAGTTTAAAGCTTCGCGGGGCCCACAGCCCCACGTGGTCCACGCCCTCTCCAGTTGGATACCACAAGACAGTGGTTCCCCTAGAGAATGAAGGGTCAGCGCCCGTCCCGCAGAACCTCAGCCCCAGCCCAAGGCAGGATGGAGAGACAGTGCCACTGCTGTGAAATCATCCCCTAGAACTGTCCCGTCACCTCGCAGGACCGGGGCTGGGTGGAACGCTGGGCTGCCTCTGAGCATGGCTCTTCACTCCTGGCCTTTCCTCTCGGACGACTGGAAAACAGGGTCCCTTCCAAGCCAAACAAGAGCTGATTGGGCCTGGTACACAAGCACGGCCATGAGGGAAGTAGTGTTTCCTGATTCCAGTCTTTGCTGATTAGACGGCGACCTTTCCCCGGGTAGAGGCCGGCCTCCCTTGCTCCTTAGAGACTTTGCCCTTGACTCTGAGGCACACTCAAGGGGTGAGCCATGGTGAGATGTGCCGCGTGTGAGGCCGTCCTTGTGAATCCCACACCTACAACAGGGCCTTCTCAGCCTGAGAACCTACGGCTTGAACTCAACCTGAGTCGGCACAGGCTTCCAGAACCTTCCTGAGGGGTGTTGTGCAGACTGCCCGGGCCCAGTGTGTGTTCCCATCTTTGCTTCTCCCCTCTTGGAAGTGAAAGTAGAAAACTGAGCCTTAGGAGCTGAGAAAGGCCAACCCAGGAGAAAAAAATCATGAAGAAACAGGGAGGCAAAAGAGTCTGTGATTTGGGGTGGTGTGTGGGGAGGAGGAAGGGACGATTCACGGCAGCGTGAGTCCTTTTCTGGAGAACGTGAGCTTTAGGTTCTCAGCCAGGGCCTCTGGTTGAGAGCCTTGTTGGAGTGACCTTAGCAATGATCATCAGAGAAAAGACCTGAGGGAGGAGATGGCTCTGCTTTTTCAAAACTATAATACTTCAAACACCCCTTCCTGTAAGGATGGGTTTTCCTCACTAGAACTAGTCCACTAGCTTTTAAAGTCCTTTTTATGATTATTAATTAGGATGTATTCGATATAAAAAAATTAGAAAATGCATCACCCATAACTAGTAGAATGTGCTTGAAGGCTCCTCACTTGTGCTCTCCCAGCAAGCCTCGTCGACTTCTGGAAGGACTCGGTACTTACAACGGACCATCTGCACTAGGCCTCGTTTTACAGTTAAGTTTATTTCTAAGGGGGAAGAAACCTTATCCCCTCTAGTGTGGGTCTCCAGGTGACCATGGGGGTGGGAACAAGACTCCACACAGGCCCAAATGAAACAATTAGGCAGCACCACATGGCTGGGCTGTGGCCATGGAGGTTAATCTGAGAAACTTCTGGAAGCTCTCAGAATCGGATTCCTTCATTCATACAGACGTTTCCTGCAGCCTCAGCACGTGCTACTGGCAGTGCCCTGGGAATATACATGGTCAGCCCAGGCCCCATGAGGAAGGCAAGGGTCTGGGGTGCTCTCTGACCACCACCCTCCAAGCCAGCAGCTGCTGCCTCACCTGATGGCCTGGTCCCCAGCACCCGTGGCCTTGGGGTCTGCCAACCAAAGTCAGAAATAATATTGAAATCCAAGTGCTGCTCCTTGGAACATTAGCCTGTGGTGGAATCTGAAGTAGTCAAAGATTAAAGGGACCTTGGAGGTCAGAGGCCCTGGATCCGAGTCGGGGCCCTGCCCCTCACAACTGAGGGCCTCTGTTCCCTCTGTTAAAATGCAGGCAACAGTGTCCCTGCACTGCTGGGAGAGGAGTGAGGTAGAGAATCGTAAGAGGGCTTTGCAGCCCGCATGTGCTGCCGCGGCTGTGGAAGTGGGGACCCCGCCCCGTTAGGCCGCGCCACATGGGATCAGAGGCCCCTACGTGAGTTCTCATCCCTTCCACGTCCCTCTATCACTCTCTACCCCAAGCCTCGCACAGCTCCTCCACAAGGACCAGCTGCCGTGGAAGCCTGAGAAACCCACCATTCCCCTAAGCAGCTGCTCGGTTTTTCTGGGTGCGTCTTGGGGTAGTAGGAACACTTTAAATAACGGCAGTAATTTTGTACTTAGAGAATCGTTGGTTCATTTTCAGGCTGTGTTTCTGCTTCAGACACCCCAGGCAGCTTGCATTTCCAATTTCCTTTCCCTCTCTGGCTTCTCCTTACAAATCATAATGTACTGATGTCCCAGACCTGGTTCTTTCTGGCTCTTTGTCATAAAATGCCTCTTATGTCTTGATTAAGCAGTGGTCCTAGGCAGCACGTTCCCTAAGAGCCACCTAGGTTATGGTCTCCGCCTGGAAGGATTCCACCTACCTCTCCGCCTCTGGCCCTGCCCTCCGGAGCCCAGCAAGTCCGGTGCCAGGTCACTCTTGTGTAGACAAGAAGAGCTGGGGGAGCTTCCCTGCTGAGGTTGGTAAGGGCGTCCTGGGGCTGCCAATGGCCCCTCTGCTCCCAGCTTGCTCAAGGGTTGAAACCCTTCTGAACCTTTCTCAAACATCTGAGCACCCTCTCGTGGGTCCCTGTTCCTCTCCCCCAAGATAGACCTGGCAGCGGTGGATCCAGGGCTCAGAGAAGCAGCAGGATTTTTCTCGGCAGCGGCAACTGTCCTGACCTCTTCCTGCCCCTGGTGCCAGGTGACATCGGAGGCCATGTAGCCTGAGCTGCACTGACCTTTTCCTCAGTCCTTATCATCACTTCATGGTTCCTGAGGCGCTACTGTGCCAGGTGCTGAGCAGGCAGAGGCGATGGCGGTGCTGGGGGACCTCACAGACGTGACCGCCGCGCCCACACCACCAGCCCGTGCCACGTTCCCCCGCCCGTCCTCTGGGAGGGGAGGACAGACCGTGGGGGAAGTACAGAAGGACCGGTGGGCTTGATGGGGCATGAGGTGTCCAGGGGCTCCACGCGCACCGACTCTGCCTCTTCGCTGCCATCTTCTCCTTTCCCCCGGGTCTCTCCTCTCTGGAGAATGAATCCAGTGCTTTGGCAATAGAACAGCCCTCCTCTTAAAAAAGATAGCGGGAGAGAGAAGCCCTGTACCTAAGGTGACACATAACTTGTAGTCTGAACCCAAACATTTCAATGGATGACCAACCGTCCTGGTTTGCCTGAGACTAGGACAGTTTCTCAGGACATGGGACAGCTGGTCACCTGCTTTTGAAAATGAAAGGGTACAGGACTATTCATTCAATTTGCAATACTTTGATTTTCCTTATGATTTCTTCTTTGGCCAGTGGATTGTTTTAAAGGTGTGTTGCTTAATTTCTAAATATTTAGAAATTTTCTCTATCTAGTTTATTTCAAGTGCAGTTCCATTTTGGTTAGGGAGCATTCTTTATATGACTTTTAACTTTTTTCAATGTACTGAGACTTGTTTTGTCCTCCAGAGTATGGTCTATCTTGGTGAATGTTCCATTTGCAGGAGAAAAGAATGTGTGTTCTGCTGCTGTTGAGTAGAGTAGAGAGTTCCACAGATGTCGACTAGGTCAAGTTGGTTGATAGCTTTATTCAGATCTTCCACATCCTTTGTCTAGTTGCTCTATCAGTTACTGAGAGCGGGGTAATAAAATTTCCAACTAGAATAGTGGAAAAAAAAACAAAAAACCTCGCCTGGTTTGAGGGTCCCTCCTCTACCATGCCGTGGTAGCCCAGGTCTATTTGGTAGAATTTTAGCTGGTTTGCAACCTGTTCCTGAAATTAACTATTTGGAAGAAATATGGTAAAATGAACTAACAGTTGTCAAATGGCATTCTAACCCTGCTATGATCCCATCACTGCAGGCTTTAGTGGCTAGAAAGATCTAGCATCTCCGTTTGCTTTGGAAGCTTATTTTTGCCAAGGTTGTTATCACCAAGTAGGCACCAGAGCTCTGTTCCACTCACAGTCCAATTATGGTGAAATTCAGACAATGAACCTGTGTATTCCACTTGTAAGAATGTCCAAATGGAATGCTTTACCCTGGCCAGGAGCAAACTCTCGGCCCCCTTGTGATATGCGAGACCTCAAGGAAGCTTTCTCTATTCCCAGACCTGGAGAAATGTGTTGAACTGGAAAATGCATCAGGGTGGCCCACCCCGGGTCAGGCCTCTGGTTTTCTTTCCACTGCACTGCCCACTTCACTGCACAGCTCCTCCCTGTCGTTGGTCGGGAAGCTGCTCTGTGGGAGGCCAGAGGGTGGCATTTCCAGGCCGGGGGCAGAGCTGGTTTTGCTATGCTGCATCCCCATCCTACGGACTCTAGGGAAGAGGCAAAGCTGGTAAAACAGGTGGGATGGAGCCTGATGCAGGACACGCCCCAGCCCACTCCTGCCCTTGCCCACGACAGAGTGTCCTCCATCTTTCCTCCTTCCTCCAAGTCGAAGCCCCTCTGCTGTGACGGCATCTCTGCAGGAATGGAGCCTGGGTCTCTCTTTGCCCCTTCCTGTGCCCATTCTGTGCAGGAACTTGCTGTTAAAGAGGCTAGAGAACAGAGTGGCTCATGCTCTAACCTTGTCACCCACGGGGAGGTTTCTGGATCTGACTTCCTGTCTCCAGATGGAAACATCTGGATAAAGGACCTAGGAGGGGCCCCTTGGCTCTAACATCCAGTGGACTTAGAGCAGATTTCTAAATCTGCCTAGAGAGAAACTGAAATTGAGTGGACCTGCTCTCTAAAATTGCTATAATTCTACTTGGCTGTCCCATAGCCACTTTCACTTGACCCACCGGTGGACCTGAGCTGTTTCAGAAATGCTAGGCATGGGGTTTTAATGAATGAGACTTGTTCTGAAGCAAAAAAATGATTTTGATTCAGCCTGTGTTTAGCTCCCTATGTCTTTACCTGATCACCATTCAGAACTGTTTCCCAACTTTTCTCTCTCCTCTCCTTTTCAAGATCACAGACAAAAATCTAGGTGGAAAGTTCCACCTAGATTGTTACTAACCTCAGAAGTGGACGCTGGAGCCGGATGCCTGGGCTGAGTCCCTGCTTGTGCTATTTGCTGATTGTGTGGCTTTGGGGAAGTCTCTGAACCTCTCTGTGCAGTTTCCTCAGGCGTGAGGTGACATATTGCCTCTGAGAACACCCGTCTCATAGGATGTAGTGCCTGGTGCTCACGAAGTCTGTACAGATGTGATTGATGGAGATGATGATGTCATCCTGAGGGTGGTGGGAAGAACGTGAGGCTTGGACTTGGGAGACTCAGACCGGCTCTGCCTCTTGCTGGCAGTGTGATACAGATTCTGAGCCTCAGAATGGCTCAGTCCTCGTAGCTGTAAAACGAGTGAAAATGGAACCTCCCTCCTGGGTGGTTGTGAGGACCCAGAGGAACAGGACTGGCAGACTGTTCCCACCCACACACACACGTCAGGCTAAATCTGTTCTCTTTCCCCTTCCCAGGCACACATTCTGGCAGTTCCGTCATGAGAACCCCAAGACCCGGGTCGGGGGCCCTCCCCCTGAGGGGCTCCCCGGCTTCAACAGCGGGGTGATGCTGCTCAACCTGGAGGCCATGCGCCAGTCCCCACTGTACGGCCGCCTGCTGGAGCCAGCACAGGTGCAGCAGCTGGCCGACAAGTACCACTTCCGGGGTCACCTCGGGGACCAGGACTTCTTCACCATGATTGGCATGGAGCACCCTGAGCTCTTCCACGTGCTGGACTGTACCTGGAACCGGCAGCTTTGCACCTGGTGGAGGGACCATGGCTACAGCGACGTCTTCGATGCCTACTTCCGGTGTGAGGGCCACGTCAGGATCTACCATGGGAACTGCAACACCCCTATCCCAGAGGCCTAGGCGCCTCCTCACCCGATCTGGGGAAGGAGAGGGGCGCCTCTCGGACAGGCCTGGGGCAGTGTCTGAACTCCTAGAGAGACACGGCAAGGACGTCCTTGTGATCAGGTGCTGCAGCTCTCCCAGCACACATCGCTGTCCTGAAGCCATCCCATGACGACTGGACCCTTTGCCCCCACTGGTGCTCTGGACCCTCTGCCTCCAAGGACCAGGCGTCATGAAGGACAAACACATAGACCTCTTCCGGTGGGCTAGGAAGCGAGCATTTGAAAAGAAGGAAGAAAAACAAAACGGTGCCTCTTGCCTTCAGCCCCCAAAGAATGGAAATCCTTTTAAGAACTGGGCTTTCTTAGACCAAATATAAACTTATTTTACATCGACAGGCGAGACAGAGCAAACAGTACTGCTGTAGCTCCCAGTGAGCTCTAAATGCATGAGCCAGGGTTTTAACAACCAGCCCAGAGTTTAAGCATCCAAAGGAATGCTGGCCTTCCACACGCGCATCCTAGGAGGCCGTGTGGTTAGTCTCACGATGCTCGTGGCGCCTGGTGGAGATGTAAAGATCCCACCTCTTTGGGGAGGGCCCTCAACAGCACCTGTGGCCCACGTAAGAAAACTGGTCTCATTATTTTAACCTTCACAGCATTTACCTCCCAACTGCATCACAGAACCTCATTATCCCTTATTCATCTGATCCAGCTCCAGGTGACCAGACTCTGCTCTGAAATCAAATCTGCCATCAAAGAGACTGGCCACCCGCAAGGACAGGTGATGGAATTGTCTGGATTGGGAAGACTCATTCCAAAGAGGAGCCCAGCAGTGCCCTAGTGTAACCGTGCAGCTTGGAAGGGGTGTCGCTCTTAGACTTATAAGCATTCTAGTCTCTTTATTTGGAAGAATCATCTGTGTGACTTTATCGCACCAGGTCAGACCCTATACCTTACAAGAAATTAGGCTGTCATTACTTGATTTCTGCTTTAATGAGTTCTCCTGTAAGTGAGCTACAAATACGAAGCCTCTATTGGTCCATTTTGTATAATCCACCTGGGGTCCTCGGGAAAGAAGTGTTGTTGGATTTTCATCTTATTTTAATTCAATTTCATTTATTTTATTTTTTTCCACCGTGAGTGAGAATAGCTAATAAATAATCTTTGAGAACACAATGATTTCTGTTGTTTGCTCTCTGATCACAGTTTCCAGCTACCTGAAGGATCTGAATCAAGAGTGTGATCAATGTCGTTCAGAGTCTGCCTCCCCACGTGATTAAGCTAGTAAGTGTGCTCACAGTGGGTCTCTGGGGCCTAAGGGGGACCACATCTGAGAAGGTTATATTGGGCTCAAAATGGAGAATTATTTCATTTCAGGTATTGACAGGCCGGTCTAATTCTGGGAGCAGAACCCACCACCGCATCCCTTCTCATCTGCTTACCCCAACTGTCCGCCTACATCATCCCCTGATGAAACGGAACACACGTCTCTCCTAACTCTCAGCTCTGACAGAACAGGTCTGTCCGCTTAGGGACTTGATTTCCTATTTATTGCTACCAATTATTTTTTAGTGGTTTTTGAGAGACAGCAATCTTACTTACTTACTTATTTATTGGTTGTGTTGGGTCTTTGTGGCTGCGTGCAGGCTTTCTCTGGTTGCAGCGAGTGAGGAGCTACTGTTGCAGTGCACGGGCTTCTCATTGCGGTGGCTTCTCTTGTTGCGGAGCATGGGCTCTGGGTGCACGGGCTTCAGTAGTTGTGGCTCGTGGGATCTAGAGCACAGGCTCAGTAGTTGTGGTGCACGGGCTCAGTTGCTCCGTGGCATGTGGGACCTTCCTGGACTAGGGATTGAACCTGTGTCCCCTGCACTGGCAGGCAGATTCTTAACCACTGCGCCACCAGGAAAGTCCAACTGCTACCAATTATTGAATGTCTGCTGTGTGCCTAGCATTGTATTACGTGTGATAATGACACACTATCACTGATACTTGTGAAAACCTCATTAAGGTAATTCAGATTCTAAAATTTATTGCAATAAAATAAGAGATGTGGACAGAGTCACTGTTTACCACAGCCTTTTTTATAATAGAAAAAAATTGGGAGCAACAAAATGCTGAATAGGGGAGTGGATAAATAATGTGTGTTACAGCTATATAATGGAATACTTTAGGCATTAAAAATCATATTTTTGGGTGGGAGGGGAAGATGGCGGAAGAATAAGACGCGGAGATCACCGTCCTCCCCACAGATACACCAGAAATACATCTACACATGGAACAACTCCTACAGAACACCTACTGAATGCTGGCAGAAGACCTCAGACCTCCCAAAAGGCAAGAAAGTCCCCACGTACCTGGGTAGAGCAAAAGAGAAAAGAATAAACAGAGACAAAAGGATAGGGACAGGACCTGCACCAGTGGGAGGGAGCCGTGAAGGAGGAAAGGTTTCCACACACTAGGAAGCCCCTTTGCGGGCGGAGACTGCAGGTGGTGGAGGGGGGAAGCTTCGGAGCCTCAGAGGAGAGCACAGCGACAGGGGTGCGGAGGGCAAAGTGGAGAGATTCCGGCACAGAGGGCCGACCAGCACTCACCAGCCCGAGAGGCTTGTCTGCTCACCCGCCGGGGTGGGCGGGCCTGGGAGCTGAGGTTTGGGCTTCGATCGGAGCGCAGGGAGAGGACTGGGGTTGGTGGTGTGAACACAGCCTGCAGGGGGTTAGTGCGCCACGGCTAGCCAGGCGGAGTCCAGGGAAAAGTCTGGACCTGCCGAAGAGGCAAGAGACTTTTTCTTCCCTCTTTGTTTCCTGGTGCGCGAGGAGAGGGGATTAAGAGCGCTGCTTAAAGGAACTCCAGCGATGGGCACGAGCCGCGGCTAAAAGTGCGGACCCCAGAGACGGGCATGAGACGCTAAGGCTACTGCTGCCGCCACCAAGAAGCCTGTGTGCGAGCACAGGTCACAATCCACACCCGTCTTCCAGGGAGCCTGTGCAGCCCGCCACTGCCAGGGTCCTGGGATCCAGGGACAACTTCCCCAGGAGAATGCACGGCGCGCCTCAGGCTGGTGCAACGTCATGCTGGCCTCTGCTACCGCAGGCTCACCCCGCACTCTGTACCTCTCCCTCCCCCCAGCCTGAGTGAGCCAGAGTCCCCGAAGCAGCTGCTTCTTTAACCCCGTCCTATCTGAGCGAAGAACAGACGCCCTCAGGCGACCTACACGCAGAGGTGGGGCCAAATCCAAAACTGAGCCCTGGGAGCTGTGAGAACAAAGAAGAGAAAAGGAAATCTCTCCCAGCAGCCTCAGAAGCAGCGGATTAAAGCTCCACAATCAACTTGATGTACCCTGCATCTGTGGAATACATGAATAGACAACGAATCATCCCAAATTAAGGAGGTGGACTTTGAGAGCAAGATTTATTATTTTTTCCCCTTTTCCTCTTTTTGTGACTGTGTATGTGTATGCTTCTGTGTGACATTTTGTCTGTATAGCTTTGCTTCCACCATTTGTCCTAGGGTTCTATCCGTCCGTTTCTTTCTTTAAAAATTTTTTTTTTCTTAATAATTATTTTTTATTTTAATAACTTTCTTTTATCTTATTTTATTTTATCTTTTCTTTCTTTCTTTCTTTCCTTCCCTCCTTCCTCCCTTCCTCCCTCCTTTCCTTCCTTCCTTTCTTTCTACTTTTTCTCCCTTTTATTCTGAGCCATGTGGATGAAAGGCTCTTGGTGCTGCAGCCAGGAGTCAGTGCTGTTCCTCTGAGGTGGGAGAGCCAAGTTCAGGACACGGGTCCACCAGAGACCTCCCAGCTCCACATAATATCAAACGGCGAAAATCTCCCAGAGATCTCCATCTCAACACCAGCACCCAGCTTCACTCAACGACCAGCAATCTACAGTGTGGGATACCCTATGCCAAACAACCAGCAAGACAGGAACACAACCCCACCCATTAGCAGAGAGGCTGCCTAAAATCATACTAAGGCCACAGACACCCCAAAACACACCACCAGACGTGGACCTGCCCACCAGAAAGACAAGCTCCAGCCTCATCCACCAGAACACAGGCACTAGTCCCCTCCACCAGGAAACCTACACAACCCACTGAACCAACTTTAGCCACTGGGGACAGACACCAAAAACAACGGGAACTACGAACCTGCAGCCTGCAACAAGGAGACCCCAAACACAGTAAGATAAGCAAAATGAGAAAACAGAAAAACACACAGCAGATGAAGGAGCAAGATAAAAACCCACCAGACCTAACAAATGAAGAGGAAATAGGCAGTCTGCCTGAAAAAGAATTCAGAATAATGATAGTAAAGATGATCCAAAATCTAGGAAATACAATAGAGAAAATGCAAGAAACATTTAACAAGGACCTAGAAGAATGAAGGATGAAACAAGCAACGATGAACAACACAATAAATGAAATTAAAAATACTTTAGATGGGATCAATAGAGGCAGAAGAATGGATAAGTGACCTGGAAGATAAAATAGTGGAAATAACTAAGGCAGAGCAGAATAAAGAAAAAAGAATGAAAAGAACTGAGGACAGTCTCAGAGACCTCTGGGACAACATTAAACACATGAACATTAGAATTATAGGGGTTCCAGAAGAAGAAGAGAAAAATAAAAGGACTGAGAAAATATTTGAAGAGATTATAGTTGAAAACTTCTCTAATATGGGAAAGGAAACAGTTAATCAAGTCCTGGACGCACAGAGAGTCCCATACAGGATAAATCCAAGGAGAAATATGCCAAGACACATATTAATCAAACTGTCAAAAATTAAATACAAAGAAAACACATTAAAAGCAGCAAGAGAAAAACAACAAATAACACACAAGGGAATCCCCATAAGGTTAACAGCTGATCTGTCAGCAGAAACTCTGCAAGCCAGAAGGGACTGGCAGGACATATTTAAAGTGATGAAGGAGAAAAACCTGCAACAAAGATTACTCTATCCAGCAAGGATCTCATTCAGATTTGATGGAGACATTAAAAGCTTTACAGACAAGCAAAAGCTGAGAGAGTTCAGCACCACCAAACCAGCTTTACAACAACTGCTAAAGGAACTTCTCTAGGCAAGAAACACAAGAGAAGGAAAAGACCTACAATAACAAACCCAAAACAATTAAGAAAATGGGAATAGGAACATACATATTGATAATTACCTTGAATGTAAATGGACTAAATGCTCCCACAAAAGACACAGACTGGCTGAATGGATACAAAAACAAGACCCATATATATGCTGTCTACAAGAGACCCACTTCAGACCTAGAGACACATACAGACTGAAGGTAAGGGGATGGAAAAAGATATTCCATGCAAATGGAAACCAAAAGAAAGCTGGAGTAGCAATTCTCATATCAGACAAAAGAGACTTTAAAATAAAGACTATTAGAAGAGACAAAGGAGGACACTACATAATGATCAAGGGATCGATCCAAGAAGAAGATATAACAATTGTAAATATTGATGCACCCAACATAGGAGCACCTCAATATATAAGGCAAATACTAACAGCCATAAAAGGGGAAATCGACAGTAACACATTCATAGAAGGGGACTTTAACACCCCACTTTCACCAATGGACAGATCATCCAAGATGAAAATAAATAAGGAAACACAAGCTTTAAATGATACATTAAGCAAGATGGACTTAATTGATATTTATAGGACATTCCATCCAAAACAACAGAATACACATTTTTCTCAAGTGCTCATGGAACATTCTCCAGGATAGATCATATCCTGGGTCACAAATCAAGTCTTGGTAAATTTAAGAAAATTGAAATTGTATCAATATCTTTTCCGACCACAACACCATGAGACTAGATATCAATTACAGGAAACGATCTGTCAAAAATACAAACACATGGAGGCTAAACAATACACTACTTAATAACAAAGTGATCACTGAAGGAATCAAAGAGGAAATCAAAAAATACCTAGAAACAAATGACAATGGAGACACGATGACCCAAAATCTATGGGATGCAGCAAAAGCAGTTCTAAGAGGGAAGTTTATAGCAATACAATCCTACCTTAAGAAACAGGAAACATCTCGAATAAACAACCTAACCTTGCACATAAAGCAATTAGAGAAAGAAGAACAAAAAAACCCCAAAGTTAGCAGAAGGAAAGAAATCATAAAAATCAGATCAGAAATAAATGAAAAACAAATGAAGGAAACGATAGCAAACATCAATAAAACTAAAACCTGGTTCTTTGAGAAGATAAACAAAATGGATAAACCATTAGCCAGACTCATCAAGAAAAAAGGGGAGAAGACTCAAATCAATAGAATTAGAAATGAAAAAGGAGAAGTAACAACTGACACTGCAGAAAGACAAAAGATCATGAGAGATTACTACAAGCAGCTCTATGCCAATAATATGGACAACCTGGAAGAAATGGACAAATTCTTAGAAATGCACAACCTGCCAAGACTGAACCAGGAAGAAATAGAAAATATGAACAGACCAATCACAAGCACTGAAATTGAAACTGTGATTAAAAATCTTCCGACAAACAAAAGCCCAGGACCAGATGGCTTCACAGACGAATTCTATCAAACATTTAGAGAAGAGCTAACACCTATGCTTCTCAAACTCTTCCAAAATATAGCAGAGGGAGGAACACTCCCAAACTCATTCTACGAGGCCACCATCACCCTGATACCAAAACCAGACAAGGATGTCACAAAGAAAGAAAACTACAGGCCAATATCACTGATGAACATAGATGCAAAAATCCTCAACAAAATACTAGCAAACAGAATCCAACAGCAGATTAAAAGGATCATACACCATGATCAAGTGGGGTTTATTCTAGGAATGCAAGGATTCTTCAATATACGCAAATCAATCAACGTGATACACCATATTAACAAACTGAAGGAGAAAAACCATATGATCATCTCAATAGATGCAGAGAAAGCTTTCGACAAGATTCAACACCCATTTATGATAAAAACCCTGCAGAAAGTAGGCATAGAGGGAACTTTCCTCAACATAATAAAGGCCATATATGACAAACCCACTGCCAACATCATCCTCAATGGTGAAAAACTGAAAGCATTTCCACTAAGATCAGGAACAAGACAAGGTTGCCCACTCTCACCACTCTTATTCAACATAGTTTTGGAAGTTTTAGCCACAGCAATCAGAGAAGAAAAGGAAATAAAAGGAATCCAAATCAGAAAAGAAGAAGTAAAGCTTTCGCTGTTTGCAGATGACATGATACTATACATAGAGAATCCTAAAGATGCTACCGGAAAACTACTAGAGCTAATCAATGAATTTGGTAAAGTAGCAGGATACAGAATTAATGCACAGAAATCTCTGGCATTCCTATACACTAATGATGAAAAATCTGAAAGTGAAATCAAGAAAACACTCCCATTTACCACTGCAACAAAAAGAATAAAATATCTAGGAATAAACCTACCTAAGGAGACAAAAGACCTGTATGCAGAAAATTATAAGACACTGATGAAAGAAATTAAAGATGATACAAATAGATGGAGAGATATACCATGTTCTTGGATTGGAAGAATCAACATTGTGAAAATGACTCTACTACCCAAAGCAATCTACAGATTCAATGTAATCCCTATCAAACTACCACTGGCATTTTTCACAGAACTAGAACAAAAAATTTCACAATTTGTATGGAAACACAAAAAACCCCGAATAGCCAAAGCAATCTTGAGAACGAAAAACGGAGCTAGAGGAATCAGGCTCCCTGACTTCAGACTATACTACAAAGCTACCGTAATCAAGACAGTATGGTACTGGCACAAAAACAGAAAGATAGATCAATGGAACAGGATAGAAAGCCCAGAGATACACTCACGCACATATGGTCACCTTATCTTTGATAAAGGAGGCAGGAATGTACAGTGGAGAAAGGATAGCCTCTTTAATAAGTCGTGCTGGGAAAACAGGACAGGTACATGTAAAAGTATGAGATTAGATCACTCCCTAACACCATATACAAAAATAAGCTCAAAATGGATTAAAGACCTAAATGTAAGGCCAGAAACTATCAAACTCTTAGAGGAAAACACAGGCAGAACACTCTATGACATAAATCACAGCAAGGTTCTTTTTGACCCACCTCCTAGAGAAATGGAAATAAAAACAAAAATAAACAAATGGGATCTAATGAAACTTCAAAGCTTTTGCACAGCAAAGGAAACCATAAACAAGACCAAAGACAACCCTCAGAATGGGAGAAAATATTTGCAAATGAATCAACTGACAAAGGATTAATCTCCAAAATTTTAAGGAGCTCATGCAGCTCAATAACAAAAATACAAACAACCCAATCCAAAAATGGGCAGAAGACCTCAATAGACATTTCTCCAAAGAAGATATACAGACTGCCAACAAACACATGAAAGAATGCTCAACATCATTAACCATTAGAGAAATGCAAATCAAAACTACAATGAGATATCATCTCACACTGGTCAGAATGGCCATCATCAAAAAATCTAGAAACAATAAATTGGAGAGGGTGTGGAGAAAAGGGAACCCTCTGGCACTGCTGCTGGGAATATGAATTGGTACAGCCACTATGGAGAACGGTATGGAGGTTCCTTAAAAAACTACAAATAGAACTACCATATGACCCAGCAATCCCACTACTGGGCATATACCCTGAAAAACCATAATTCAAAAAGAGTCATGTACCAAAATGTTCATTGCAGCTCTATTCACAATAGCCCAGAGATGGAAACGACCTGTGTCCATCATCGGATGAATGCATAAAGAAGATGTGGCACGTATATACAATGGAATATTACTCAGCCGTAAAAGGAAACGAAATTGAGCTATTTGTAATGAGGTGGATGGACCTAGAGTCTGTCATACAGAGTGAAGTAAGTCAGAAAGAGAAAGACAAATACCGTATGCTAACACATATATATGGAATTTAAGAAAGCAAAAAATGTCATGAAGCACCTAGGGGTAAGACAGGAATAAAGACACAGACCTACTAGAGAATGGACTTGAGGACATGGGGAGGGGGAAGGGTAAGCTGTGACAAAGTGAGAGAGTGGCATGGACATATGTACACTACCAAACGTAAGGTAGATAGCTAGTGGGAAGCAGCCGCATAGCACAGGGAGATCAGCTCAGTGCTTTGTGACCTAGAGGGGTGCGATAGGGATGGTGGGAGGGAGGGAGCCGCAAGAGGGAAGAGATATGGGAATATATGTATAACTGATTCACTTTGTTATAAAGCAGAAACTAACACACCATTGTAAAGCAATTATACTCCAATAAAGATGTAAAAGAAAAATCATATTTTTGACAAATGCCTTGGAAAATGCTTATAATATGCTATTCAGTAACGAATGCAAAATACAAGATTATATGCATAGAATGATCCTAATTTTATTTTTTAAATTATGTATATGTGTATGTAAATATATAAAGAGACAGAAAGCTTGCCTGTTCCGCTGTATTTCATTAGTTTAACTCCTAAAAATAATCACGTGTTTCAAACACCACATTAAAAAAACCAATTATTTTAATGGGGAAAAAAGTGAGTGAAACACTGGAGCATTTTAGACTCACAATAGCAAAGGTATTTTTCCTGCAATAATTTCAGTAGTTACAGTATTTCTTTAGCTATGAATGAATTTTGTCATTACAAGGAAAAAGCAATAAACTGATTGATCAAAATGGGCAAAAGCCAAACAATAGGTGACCTTTGAGGTCACCTACTCAGGAGTTTCCCCCTTCTCTGTCACAAGTAACCTTGACCTGACAACTCCATGGTGAACAGCAAAATAACTCAACAGGAAACCCAGCCAGACTAACAAAGCCATCATGTGCTCCTGTGCTTTTCCACAAGCAACTTTTTGACAAATCCTGGAAGGCTGGTTCCTGATTGGGATCCTGTTATAATCAATGCAACACAAACATAATTAATTGTGCTGTGTGAGTGGAACATATGCCTGTAGTATGAATTGAACAGAAATCCAAAAAGAGAACCTTTCTGGGTAGTAGGATTAAGTGCTTTTTAATTTTCATCTGTATTTACTTCTATATTTTCCATAGTGAAAACTACTTTTAAAGATAAACAATAAAGGCTATAAAATTCTAGCCAACCCGCTTTCCCTCCGATTACAGGTAAGCATCATCCCAGCCTCTTTACAGCTCACAGTTGGCCATGGTTACCATCATCGATAAGAAAACATAATCTTGGTTAAATAGGCTCTGGGTTTTCAACTTTCCCTATGGATGCCCTAGTTCTCCAAATAAAAAGGACCTAATAATAGCATCTCTAGACTGCTTTCATTTCTGATACCGTCATCTTTTGTGTGTACACAAATGACAATGGCCTTTGGAAGGCTTGCGGCCTCATTGAAGAGATTTATTCTTGTATATGTGTCAAAACCAAACTACAGCATCCCCCTTTCCATAACATCTCATCAAGCTAAGGAGTGACGTGCTGGTTCAGTGGGCCCAACGTAGGATACCCCGGGGGCTCATGGGCTAAGGGGGCAAGTGCAGCCGTGACTTGGCACGTTTTAACCAAAGGCCAAACCTCTACTTATCCTAAGACCTGATCTCAGCATGGAGCCCCGAGGTTGGGCTGAACATGGAGTTTGGCAGGGCGAGCAGAGATTTCTGAGTAAGCAAGGTGGTACCATAGAGAGAACCTCTCACCTGAGACAGGCCTGGCTTTGAGTCCACGTTCTCGCTCACTACCTGGGCAATCTTGGACAAGCAAGATCACCTCTTTCCTCATTTCTAGACACAAGTAACGAGAACTCCTTCAAAGCAGTGTTGTTGGAAGCAAAGAGTTGTGTAAGGGCTTGGTAGGCTGAGAAATAATACACAGATGCAAGGGAATTCTTAGAGTTACTACTGAAAACACTGTTTTAAAATAATAAATGAGCCATTTGGGGCACATTAAATGTCATCCCTAAACTCACTGGATGACCAGACACTCGCCTGTAGGCTGTCTGAGTTTTTGTTAGCCACGCCACTCTGGAGAGGCCTGGGTGTGCCCAGGAGGTTGGGGGTCCTTGGGTAAACCCTCACCCCTCTCTAGGATCAGTTTCTTCATTTGTGAAAACAAGGGGATAAGTGGACTGGCCTAGATCTCCAAGCAGCCGCCCGCCCTGGCTCTGTTGGAAGTAACATGTTTTTCTGCATCCATTGGGGTGCACATGGCAGGGAGTTGAAATCAAATGCAGAACCTTCAGACTTTCACTCACCAGTCACCAACTTGGAATTTATGACCATTCAAATGGAAACTCACTCAAAGTGTACTGTTAGCACGCTCCCTTCCCCTCAAACAGGATAGGCAAAGTGAGGAATACAGACAAACGGGGGGGCTGGGAGTGGTATTTAAAATCGAGAGAGAACCAAAAATCTTGTCTGAGCTTTCAGCTTATGTGACCAGCCCGAGTGCCTCCCAGGCAGAGCTGCTTGATAGATGGACCCACACCACCATGGGTCTCACCCTGGGGAGGCCTGAGCCTTGAGTCCCCCAGCCAGTAGAGATGCCCTGCAGGACACATTGAGCGGACTGGCCAGTCACTCCCTAAGGTGCTTAAGATCAAAAACACTTCCGGCGTGAAGGCTTCTTTAACTGGGGCTGGCTCAGCTCCCAGGGTGTCTCCAGGTGTACCCGCATTCTGAGGGAGACCTGTCTGCTCCATGCAGACCCTGCAGCCTCGCGAGCACCCCACATTCTCAGCGCCTTAGAGGCCAGCTGCTATCTCCAGCCCCCCTTCCCTCATGGGAGGACTGGGGCAAATCCTCTGAACCCCGCTCCCTGTACACAGGCCTGAGCAGGACCATGCAACACAGAGCAGAGCCTGGGGTGTTTCTGGCCCTGGTGTGGAGTCCCTCTGGGTGCCAAAACTGAGTCAAGAAGAAAGATAACATGAACAGACTGATCACTAGAAGTGAAATCGAATCTGTAATTTAAAAAAAAAAAAAAAAAAAACTCCCTGCAAACAGAAGTCCAGGACCTGATGGCTTCACTGGGGAATTATACCAAACATACAGAACTTATACTGATCCTTCTCAAACTCCTCCAAAAGACTGAGGAGGAGGGAACATTCCCAAAGTTATTCTACGAAGCTACTATCGCCCTGATACAAAACCAGACAGAGACACTACAAAAAAACCACAAAATTATAGGCCAATATCTTTGATGAATATAGATGCAAAAATCCTCAACAAAATGTGAGCAAACTGAAGCCAACAATACATAGAAAGGATCATACACCATGATCTAGTCGGATTCATTCCAGGGTTGCAAGGATGGTTCAATATGTTCAAATCAATCCATATGATAGACCACGTCAACAAAAGGAAAGACAAGAACCACATCCAAGCTGCCCCAGGCAGAACCCAGTGTTCCCCCATTATGTCATCCTGCCCTCTCTCAGGAAGGCCTCCTCTGTCACATCCCAGGCAGCCAGGAAGCTGTAACGCTCTAACCCTCATCCAACCTGGGCCTGGCACTTCCCAAAGCACAGAATGCTTTTACCCGAAGCACGAAGCTGGGCTAAGAGCTCCTGCTAGATGTGTGGAGAGCTTCTGTGCTTGAAGGCGCGCTGTCAGAGATGTAAGTAATCCTCTTTTGTTAGCAACAATCTGAGCCCTAAAGTGGCAGAGATGTCGATAATCTTCCAAGGCTAAGTGAACACATGCTTTGAAAAATGTAAGTCCTAGGGCTTCCCTGGTGGTGCAGTGGTTGAGAGTCCGCCTGCCGATGCAGGGGACACGGGTTCGTGCCCCGGTCCGGGAAGATCCCACATGCCGCGGAGCGGCTGAGCCTGTGAGCCATGGCCGCTGAGCCTGCACGTCCGGAGCCTGTGCTCCGCGACAGGAGAGGCCACAGCAGTGAGAGGCCCGTGTACCGCAAAAAAAAAAAAAAAAAAAAAAAGAGGTAAGTCCCTGTTCACAGTCACAGGCAGCTTCAGTGTAAACTTGGGTCCATCTCATCCTGTCCTACCTTTCAGGGAAACTAACCTTATCTCTAATCCAGGAAGCCATGACAACCCTCCTCCCCTGCAGCATCTCCCTGGGAGCCCGTGGCCTCTCCTCTCCCGCCCGCCTTCCCTGGCCCAGCCTCCTTCCCCAGGGGTCCCCAGGATCCCCTACTACCACCCCACATGCTTTGAAACTTCCCAGCTGGGGCTCCCACCATCTCAGCCTGTGTCCAAACCACTGTGTGCTATGATCTCACATGACTCCCCACCTCTCCTTACAGGGCTTATGCTGGCCCCCCAGGAAGCAGGCTCTGAGGTGACTTATGTGCAGGAGGCTTCCTGGGGAGGGTTCTGTGGGAGAGGAGGGGAGCAGGACTGGGCAGGGAGAAGCTGAGCTGTGAAGCAGTCATGATGAAGGCCTCAACCAGTCTCATACAGAACTCCGGAGCTGGGGCAGCCTTGCAGAGGAGCCCTGGATGGAGCCTGGCAGCAGGGCCTTCAACCCTCTCCTGTCCAGTCACGACACAGGCTGCTCCAGGGGGATTCTGGGCAACACACCAGTGTCCACTCTGGAAGCTCTGGCCCTGCAGCCCAGCTGCCCACAGCCCTCCTCCTGCATCTTCCTCCTTGGCTTTCCTCTGAACTACTCTTTGCTCTTTCTCTCAAAGTCCTTCAGCTGTGGGCATTTCCTGCTTCAGCTCTGCCCTCTTCTGGGTTTCCTGGCCCCTTCTTTGAGCAGGAGTCCAGGCCCAGGCTCCCTGGTGACACTGTCCTGCTCTTACAGCCAGCATACCCCAAGGTGCCAGGCCAGTCCTACTGGCAACACAAGGGAAGGTCATCTGATGTTTGTAGGGAGCAAGGCCTTATCTGCTGTCCCTTCCCTCCAGACTTGGATCCTACCTGCCTCTGCACTCTCCAAGATCTGTGTGTGGCCCAGGGCGCACAGACAGGCTGTAGGGATTCCAGTTGGCAGGAAGAGCAACACCTTGGCCAACTTGACAGGTGGGGTGCTCTCCAAAGGTCAGGAACCCCACCAAACACAAGGGAGCATCTGCCGTTGCCAGGGCTGATGTTAAAGTAGTGAGCCTCTACTGGGGTTACCTCCCGTGTACTGTAGGGAGAAGGACAGAGGAGTAATTCTGTGCAGAGAGCACAGGCTTTGGAGGAGGGGACCCAAGCTGATACCCCACCTGTGGCACTGTTCATCTGTGTGTGTCATAGATATTTACCAAGCCCCCGCTGTGGGTTAAATTCTGGGGTCACAGTGGTGAGGAGTGTGAGCCAATCCCTACTCCAACAGAAGTTCTCACAGAGTGAGGTAGTCTCACTACCATGGGTGCTCTGAGAAGGGGCTATGGGTGCATATAGAGGGGTACCCTAGGACCTGGACTAGGGGTGAGGGATGTGTCCTGGAGTATGCGACAAGAACCCCAACCCCTGGTGAGAGAGAGCATGGCTGTGTGGCCTTGAGGCACATACTTGACCTCTCTGAGTCTCCCAGTTATACCCACCTGCTGGCCATTGTGAGGACTAAGTGAAATAACATAAGTATCGTAGTTTCTGGTCCCAACTCATGGACAAGAGTTCCAACACATGGTGGCTATTACTATGATAGATAAAGGGAGCTACCATTTTCTGGGAATGAGGTAATTCCCTGAGCTCTGTGGATAAGTGTGAGCTAAGGACTTTGTTCTATCCAGGGTCTGGGTGGGACTTGGGCTGCTAGGGTTCTCAGTCTTGCCCTGCTACAGCCACCGACTTGCCGTGTGACCCCGAGCACCTTACATTCCATCTCTAATCTTACCTACATCCTTTGTAACAGAAAGGAGTTGGATCAGAGTCTGTACTTCAAGGCCTAGCTGGAAATAAACATTTAAAATCCACGTTGGGGAGGAGGGATCAAGATTGTAGAGTAGGATGAAGTGGAGCTCACTTCCCCCCACAAACACATCCAAGAAAATGTACATGTGGAACAATTCTCAGAGAAAACAAACTGGAAACTGGCAGAAGAACTCTTATACAAACAAAGCTGTAAGAAAGATCTCCACATAACCAGGTAGGACCAAAAAAAAAAAAAAAAAAAAGACAGGGTGGAGCCAGCGCCCCTGGGAGGGATCTATGAAAGATAGAAGGTCCAGGGCTTCCCTGGTGGCGCAGTGGTTGAGAGTCTGCCTGCCGATGCAGGGGACACGGGTTTGAGCCCTGGTCTGGGAAGATCCCACATGCCGCGGAGCAACTGGGCCCGTGAGCCACAACTACTGAGCCTGCACGTCTGAAGCCTGTGCTCCGCAACAAGAGAGGCCGCGACAGTGAGAGGCCCATGCACCATGATGAAGAGTGGCCCCTGCTCACCGCAACTAGAGAAAGCCCTCACACAGAAATGAAGACCCAACACAGCCAAAAAAGAAAAAACTAAAATAAATAAATAAAAAAGATAGAAGGTCCACAGGGGCAGGCCCTTGCCCTGGGGAGCCCCTTCATCTGCTGGGAGGTCCACTGGGACAGATCGAGGGGCTGGAGGGGCCTGGACTCTGCCCTTGATGAGTGTGGTCCAGTCTGAACCTCAGAGCCCACTGTCAGCACGTGCACGGCAGGGCAGGTCCTCTGGGCAGACTTCGTTGGCGTGCACAGTGAAGGCGGGTCAGGCCACATCTGACTTTGTCAGAGCGCACACCAGGTGGTGCCACAGAAACTCACGTCTCGGGTGGACAGCCCTTGGGGAGGAGTACACAGTGGTTCAGTGCGCTCCAGCTCTGCCCACCCCACACCTCAGCTTGGAGCCAGATCTGGGGCTCACAAGTCCTGAGAGAAGCCTGCCAAAGAGGCAACCCAGGTCCCAGGCAGTAGCACAACCACTTCAATTCCTGTAGCCACAGTTCCTGGCCCCCAGCGCTGACCCACACACACCACAGCCTAGCACTAGGTTTGGGACAAACACAACAGAGAAACTGACATGACCTTGGGCTGCTTCTGGGCAGAAACACATGTGCCACGTGTGCAAGCATCTAGGTTCTCCGTGACCACACAAGCCTCACTTGCTTCAGTGATCCCCTCCTTTGGGACAGAGCATGCACTCAAGGGCAATGGAGGCTTATGAAACCTGACCCTCAAGGCTTCTACTCCAACAACTGGGGAGCAGACCTCACTCCTGACAGTGCTATGACAGCCCCAAAACACAGAGGAGGCTCTGCCCAACATCCAGTACAGGCTCTGGTCACCACAACACTAATCACACCCCCTATTAAGGGGATAATGGCCAACACACGCTGAGGAAAGATCTAGATGGCATCCATACCGAAAACAGCCCTTGCACCAAAAATATTGGACTCACACCATCTACACAGGGATGCTCTCACATAAAGAGCCCTTCAAGACCACAGTAGATAACAGTTTCTCCTAAATTCATAGAGATAGAGAAAGCTAAGTAAAATGGAAAAGTACAGGAACTACTCCCAATTAAAAGAGCAAGAGAAATCCTTTGAAAGAACAAAGAAACAGACGTCACCGGTCTACTAGACCCCAAGTTCAAAAAGGAGGCAGTAAAAATACTGACAGAATTAAGAAAGATTACTGATACAAATGCAGATCACTGCAACAAGAAACTAGAAACTATAGAAAAAACCAATCAAAATCAGTTAACTGCCAAGATAAAAATGCTCCCACCAAAAGACACAGATTGGCTGAATGGATACAAAAACAAGACCCATATATTTGTTGTCTACAAGAGACCCACTTCAGACCTAGAGACACATACAGACTGAAAGTAAGGGGATGGAAAAAGGTATTTCATGCAAATGGAAACCAAAAGAAAGCTGGAGTAGCAATTCTCATATCAGACAAAAGAGACTTTAAAATAAAGACTATTAGAAGAGACAAAGAAGGACACTACATAATGATCAAGGGATCGATCCAAGAAGAAGATATAACAATTCTAAATATATATGCACCCAACAAAGGAGCACCTCAATACATAAGGCAAATACTAACAGCCATAAAAGGGGAAATTGACAGTAACACATTCATGGTAGGGGACTTTAACACCCCACTTTCACCAATGGACAGATCATCCAAAATGAAAATAAGGAAACACAAGCTTTAAATGATACATTAAACAAGATGGACTTAATAGATATTTATAGGACATTCCATCCAAAACAACAGAATACACATTTTTCTCAAGTGCTCATGGAACATTCTCCAGGATAGATCATATCTTGGGTCACAAATCAAGCCTTGGTAAATTTAAGAAAATTGAAATTATATCAAGTATCTTTTCCGACCACAACGCTATGAGACTAGATATCAATTACAGGAAAAGATCTGTCAAAAATACAAACACATGGAGGCTAAACAATACACTACTTAATAACGAAGTGATCACTGAAGAAATCAAAGAGGAAATTAAAAAATACCTACAAACAAATGACAATGGAGACACGATGACCCAAAATCTATGGGATGCAACAAAAGCAGTTCTAAGAGGGAAGTTTATAGCAATACAATCCTACCTTAAGAAACAGGAAACATCTCGAATAAACAACCTAAGCTTGCACCTAAAGCAATTAGAGAAAGAAGAACAAAAAAACCCCAAAGTTAGCAGAAGGAAAGAAATCATAAAAATCAGATCAGAAATAAATGAAAAAGAAATGAAGGAAACGATAGCAAACATCAATAAAACTAAAACCTGGTTCTTTGAGAAGATAAACAAAATGGATAAACCATTAGCCAGACTCATCAAGAAAAAAGGGAGAAGACTCAAATCAATAGAATTAGAAATGAAAAAGGAGAAGTAACAACTGACACTGCAGAAATACAAAAGATCATGAGAGATTACTACAAGCAACTCTATGCCAATAATATGGACAACCTGGAAGAAATGGACAAATTCTTAGAAACGCACAACCAGCCAAGACTGAATCAGGAAGAAATAGAAAATATGAACAGACCAATCACAAGCACTGAAACTGAAACTGTGATTAAAAATCTTCTGACAAACAAAAGCCCAGGCCCAGACGGCTTCACAGGCGAATTCTATCAAACTTTTAGAGAAGAGCTAACACCTATCCTTCTCAAACTCTTCCAAAATATACCAGAGGGAGGAACACTCCCAAACTCATTCTACGAGGCCACCATCACCCTGATACCAAAACCAGACAAGGATGTCACAAAGAAAGAAAACTACAGGCCAATATCACTGTTGAACATGGATGCAAAAATATTCAACAAACTACTAGCAAACAGAATCCAACAGCACATTAAAAGGATCATATACCATGATCAAGTGAGGTTTATCCCAGGAATGCAAGGATTCTTCAATATACACAAATCAAGCAACGTGATACACCATATTAAAAAATTGAAGGAGAAAAACCATATGATCATCTCAATAGATGCAGAGAAAGCTTTCGACAAGATTCAACACCCATTTATGATAAAAATCCTGAAGAAAATAGGCAAAGAGGGAACTTTCCTCAACATAATAAAGGCCATTATGCACAACCCACAGCCAACATCGTCCTCAATGGTGAAAAACTGAAAGCATTTCCACTAAGATCAGGAACAAGACAAGGTTGCCCACTCTCACCACTCTTATTCAACATAGTTTTGGAAGTTTTAGCCACAGCAATCAGAGAAGAAAAGGAAATAAAAGGAATCCAAATCGGAAAAGAGGAAGTAAAGCTGTCACTGTTTGCAGATGACATGATACTATACATAGAGAATCCTAAAGATGCTACCGGAAAACTACTAGAGCTAATCAATGAATTTGGTAAAGTAGCAGGATACAAAATTAATGCACAGAAATCTCAGGCATTCCTATACACTAATGATGAAAAATCTGAAAGTGAAATCAAGAAAACACTCCCATTTACCACTGCAACAAAAAGAATAAAATATCTAGGAATAAACCTACCTAAGGAGACAAAAGACCTGTATGCAGAAAATTATAAGACACTGATGAAAGAAATTAAAGATGATACAAATAGATCGAGAGATAAACCATGTTCTTGAATTGGAAGAATCAACATTGTGAAAATGACTCTACTACGCAAAGCAATCTACAGATTCAATGCAATCCCTATCAAACTACCACTGGCATTTTTCACAGAACTAGAACAAAAAATTTCACAATTTGTATGGAAACACAAAAGACCCCGAATAGCCAAAGCAATCTTGAGAACGAAAAATGGAGCTGGAGGAATCAGGCTTCCTGACTTCAGACTATACTACAAAGCTACAGGAATCAAGACAGTATGGTACTGGCACAAAAACAGAAAGATAGATCAGTGGAACAGGATAGAAAGCCCAGAGATAAACCCATGCACATATGGTCACCTTATCTTTGATAAAGGAGGCAGGAATGTACAGTGGAGAAAGGACAGCCTCTTCAATAAGTGGTGCTGGGAAAACTGGACAGTTACATGTGAAAGTATGAGATTAGATCACTCCCTAACACCATATACAAAAATAAGCTCAAAATGGATTAAAGACCTAAATGTAAGGCCAGAAACTATCAAACTCTTAGAGGAAAACATAGGCAGAACACTCTATGACATAAATCACAGCAAGATCATTTTTGACCCACCTCCTAGAGAAATGGAAATAAAAACAAAAATAAAAAATGGGACCTAATGAAACTTCAAAGCTTTTGCACAGCAAAGGAAACCATAAACAAGACCAAAGACAACCCTCAGAATGGGAGAAAATATTTGCAAATGAAGCAACTGACAAAGGATTAGTCTCCAAAATTTAAAGAGCTCATGCAGCTCAATAACAAAAAAACAAACAACCTAATCCAAAAATGGGCAGAAGACCTCAATAGACATTTCTCCAAAGAAGATATACAGACTGCCAACAAACACATGAAAGAATGCTCAACATCACTAATCATTAGAGAAATGCAAATCAAAACTACAATGAGCTATCATCTCACACCAGTCAGAATGGTCATCATCAAAAAATCTAGAAATAATAAATGCTGGAGAGGGTGTGGAAAAAAGGGAACCCTCTTGCACTGTTGGTGGGAATGTAAATTGATACAGCCACTGTGGAGAACAGTATGGAGGTTCCTTAAAGAACTACAAATAGAACTACCGTATGACCCAGCAATCCCACTACTGGGCATATACCCTGAGAAAACCATAATTCAAAAAGAGTCATGTACCAAAATGTTCATTGCAGCTCTATTTACAATAGCCTGGAGATGGAAACAACCTAAGTGTCCATCATCGGATGAATGGATAAAGAAGATGTGGCACATATATACAATGGCATATTACTCAGCCATAAAAAGCAACGAAATTGAGCTTTTTGTAATGAGGTGGATAGACCTAGAGTCTTTCATACAGAGTGAAGTAAGTCAGAAAGAGAGAGACAAATACTGTATGCTAACACATATATATGGAATTCAAGAAAAAAAAACTGTCATGAAGAACCTAGGGGTAAGACAGGAATAAAGACTGTGTCCTAGTAGACCTACTAGAGAATGGAATTGAGGATATGGGGAGGGGGAAGGGTAAAGTGTGCCAAAGCGAGAGAGAGGCATGGACATATATACACTACCAAACGTAAGGTAGATAGCTAGTGGGAAGCAGCCACATAGCACAGGGAGATCATCTGGGTGCTTTGTGACCGCCTGGAGGGGTGGGATAGGGAGGGTGGGAGGGAAGGAGACACAAGAGCGAAGAGATATGGGAACATATGTATATGTATAACTGATTCACTTTGTTATAAAGCAGAAACTAACACACCATTGTAAAGCAATTATACTCCAATAAAGATGTTAAAAAAAAAACCAATCTAGAAGCAATGAATAGCACACTAAATAATGCAGAAGAACAAGTAAGTGATCTGGAAGGTAGAATACTGGAAATCACCCAATCAGAAGAGGAGACAGAAAGACAAATGGAAAAAAAAGCAAAAGCAACATATGAGATCTATGGGATAATATAAGCAGTGCCAACCTACATATAATAGGGGTTCCAGAAGGGGAAAAAAGAGAAAGGGGGATCAAAAATGTATTTGAAGAAATTATGGCTGAAAATTTCCCAAAGCTAAAGAAGGAAAGAGATATCAAGGAAGCACAGAGGGTCCCAAACAAGATGAAACCAAACAGACCCACACCAGGACACTTAAAATGGCAAAAATTAAAGAGGAGATTCTAAAGGCAGCAAGAGAAAACCAAAGAATCAGGGAACCTCCAAAAAACTATCAGATGACTTCTCTCCAGAAACTCTGTAGGCCAGAAGGGAGTGGCACTGTATATCCAAAATCTTGAAAGGCAAAAAGCAACCTGGGATACTCTACCCAGCAAGATTATCATTTAGAATAGTCATAGATGGGCTTCTCTGGTGGTGCAGTGGTTGACAGTCTGCCTGCCAATGCAGGGGACACGGGTTCATGCTCCGGTCCGGGAAGATCCCACATGCTGCAGAGCGGCTAGACCCGTGAGCCATGGCTGCTGAGCCTGCGTGTCTGGAGCCTCTGCTCCGCAACAGGAGAGGCCACAACGGTGAGAGGCCCGTGTACCGCAAAAAAAAAAAAAAAAAAAGAAAAAAGAAGAATAGTCATAGAGATAAAGAATTTCTCAGACAAGCAAAAACTAAAAGAATACAGCAATACTAAACCTACCCTAGAAGAAATACTGAAAGATCTTTTCTAAATAGAAAACAAACAAGAATCTATAGGAAAGGGAAAATCACAATAGGAAAGGCAAATAAATAAAAGGATTGAAGATCACTTAAATAAGCCAGTACATATGTTAAAAAAAACAATCAAAAAACTGTAAAAGCTATAACTACTACATTAGCAGCAAAAGGATAAATGTGAAGATGTAAAACAGGACATCAAAAGCACAGAATGTGGGTGGGGCAGGGGAGTGACAAAATGTAGACCTCTTATAATGTGTTTGAGCCTATATGACTACCAGTCTAAAGTAGGTAGATTTAGTTGTGGGTTAACATACTTGAAAACCTAATCATCGGGACCTAATTAAACTTAAAAGTTTTTGCACAGCAAAGGAAACCATAAACACGACAAAAAGACCACCTATGGGAGAAAATATTTGCAAATGATGCAGCCAACCAGGGATTAATCTCCAAAATATACAAACAGCTCATGCAGCTCAATATCAAAAGACAAACAACCCACTCAAAAAATGGGCAGAAGATCTAGATAGACATTTCTCCAAAGAAGACAGATGGCCAAAAGGCCCTTGAAAAGAAATGCTCAATATCACTAATTATTAGAGAAATAAATGCAAATCAAAACTACAATGAGGTATCACCTCACACCAGTCAGAATGGCCATCATCAAAGAGTCTACAAATAATAAATACTGGAGAGGGTGTAGAGAAAAAGGAACCCTCCTACACTGTTGGTGGGAATGTAAATTGATACAGTCACTATGGAGAGAACAGTATGGAGGGTCCTTAGAAAACTAAAAATAGAATTACCATATGATCCAGCAGTCCCACTACTGGGCATATATCTGGAGAACACCATAATTCGAAAAGATACATGCACCCTAGTGTTCATAGCAGCACTATTTACAATAGCCAAGACATGGAAGCAACTCAGATGTCCATCAGCAGATGAATGGATAAAGATGTAAAGATGTGGTATATATATATATATATATATATATATATATATATATATATATACAATGGAATATTACTCAGCCATAAAAAAGAATGAAATACTGCCATTTGCAGCAACATGGATGAACCTAGAGATTATCATACTAAGTGAAGTAAGCCAGACAGAGAAAGACAAATATATGATATCACTTATACATGGAATCTAAAAAACAGTGATAGAAATGAACTTATATACAAAACAGAAATAGACACACAGACACAGAAAACAAACTTACGGTTACCAAAGGGGAAAGGAGGGGGGAGGAATAAATTAGGAGTTTGGGATTAACATATACACTATTATATATAAAGTAGATCATCAACAAGGACCTCCTGTATAGCACAGGGAACTATACTCAATATTTTGTAATAACCTAGAAGGGAAAAGAATCTGAAAAAAATAGATATATATGTGTGTGTATAACAGAATCACTTGCTATACACCTGAAACTAACACAACTGAAACTAACACACATTGTAAATCAAGTATAATTTTTTAAAAAATGGGAAAAAAGATGTAAAATAGGACACCAAAATCACAGAATGTGGGGGAGGGGGGTAAAATAATGTAGACCTCTTAGAGTGTGTTTGAACCTATATGACTACCAGTCTAATGCAAGTAGATACAGTTATCGGTTAATGTACTTGAAAACCAGGGTAACCACAAATCAGAAACTTACAATAGATTCACAGAAACCAGAAAAAAAAAAAAGGGACTCAAGCATAATACCAAAAACACTCCCATCAAACCACAGAAGGAAAAACAAAAAGAAGGAGAAAGGAACAAAGAAGAACTACAAAGTCAACTGGAAAAAAAAGGTTTAAAATGACAATAAATACATACTTATCAGTAATTACTTTAAATGTCAATGGCCTACATGCCCCAATCAAAAGACATTGAGTGGCAGATTGGATAAAAAAAATGGACCTTCAATATGCAGCCTGTAAGAGACCCACTTTATGGTGAAAGACACACATAGATTGAAAGGGAGGGTATAGAAAAAGGTATTTCATGCAAATGGAAATGAAAAGAAAGTGAGGGGAGGCAATACTCATATCAGACACAATAGACTCTAAAACAAAGTCCATAAAGAAAGACAAAGAAGGACACTATATAATGATACAGGGATCAGTACAAGAGGATATTACACTGGTTAACTTATATGCACCCAATATAGGAACACTTAAATACACAGAACAAATACAAGCAGATATAAAGGGAGAAATTAACAGGAATACAATTATAACAGGAGATTTTAATATCCCTTTGACATCAATGGACATATCTTCCAGACAGAAAAATCAATAAGACAACAGAGATCATAAATGACATAATAGAACAGTTGGACTTAATTGTATCTACAGGACACTACATCCAAAAAAACCCAGAATACACATTCTGTTCAAGTGCACATGGAACATTCTCTAGGACTGACCACATACTCAGACACAAAACAATCCTCAACAGATTTAAGAGGACTGAAATCATTTCAAACATCTTTTTTGACCACAAAGGTATGAGACTAGACATCAACCACAGAGAGGAAAACAGGAATAAAATGATCACATGGAGACTAAACAGCATGCTACAAAAAAACAAGTGGGTCAACAATAAAATCAAAGAGGAAATCAGAAAATACCTCGAGACAAATAACAATGAACCTCACAGCATCTATGGGATGCAGCAAAAGTGGTTCTAAGAGGGAAGTTCATAGTGATACATGCCTTCCTCAAAACACAAGAAAAATCTCAAACAACCTGACCTACCACCTAAAATAATTGTAAAAAGAAGAACAAATAAAACTCAAAGTCAACAGAAAGAAAGAAATAAGATCAGAGAGGAAATACATAAAAGAGAGATCAAAAAAATAGGAAAGATCAACAACACCAAGAGCTGTCATTTTTGAAAATTTAAACAAAATTGATAAAACTCTAGCTAGGCTCACCGAGAAGAAAAGAAAGAGAACACAAATAAACAAAATAAGAAATGAAAGAGGAGAAATAACAATCAGTACCGCAGAAATACAAAAAACCATAAGAAAACACTACAAACAGTTATGTACCAACAAATCAGATGACCTAGAAGAAACGGACAAGTTTCTAGAAATATACAGTCTTCCAAAACTGAGTCAGGAAGAAACAGGTAATTTGAACAGACCAATCACTAGAAGTGAATAGAATCTGTTTAAAAAAAAAAAAATCCCTGCAAACAAAAGTCCAGGACCAGATGGCTTCACTGGGGAATTCTATCAAACATACAAAAAACTTATACTGATCCTTCTCAAACACTTCCAAAAGATTGAAGAGGAGGAAACACTCCCAAAGTCATTCTATGAAGCCACCATCACCCTAATACAAGACCAGAGACACTACAAAAAAACCAAAATTACAGGCCAATATCTTTGATGAATATAGATGCAAAAATCCTCAACAAAATATGAGCAAACCAAATCCGACAATATATAAAAAGGATCATACACCATGATAAAGTTGGATTCATTCCAGTGTTGCAAGGATTGTTCATCATATACAAATCAATCAATTTGATACACCACAGCAACAAAAGGAAAGACAAAAACAATATGATCAATGCAGAAAAAGCATTTGATGAAATGTATTCGTGATAAAAACTCTCACCAGTGTGGGTATAGATGGAACATATATCAACATAAAAAAGGCCATTTATGATGAACCCATAGCCAACATAGTACTCAGTGGTGAAAAGCTAAAAGCCATTCTGCTAAATTCAGGATTCCAAGACAAGGATCCCACTCTCACCACTTCTATCCCACATAGTATTGGAAGTCCTAGCCACAGCAATCAGACAATAAAAATAAATTAAAAATTATTCAAATTGGAAGGGAAGAGGTAAAACAGTCACTATTTGCAGATGACATGACACTCCTCTATACACAGAAAACCCTAAAGGCGCCACACAAAAACTATTAGAAGAAATAAATGAATTCAGCAAGGTAGCAGGATACAAGATTAATATACAGAAATCTGTTGCATTTCTTTATGCTAACAATGAAATAATATCAGAAAGAGAAAGTAAAAAAACAATCCCATTCAAAATCATGTCAGAAAAAACAATAAAATATCTAGGAATAAATTTAACCAAGGAAGTGAAAGACCTATCTGCTGAAAACTATAAAACACTGATAAAGGAAACTGAAGTTGATGAAGAGAAATGGAGAGATATCCTTTGGTCTTGGATTAGAAGAATTAATATTGTTAAAATGTCCATACTACCCAAAGCAATCTACAGATTTAATATGATCCCTATCAAAATACCCATGACATTTTTCACAGAACTAGAACAAATCCTAAAATTTATATGGAACCACAAAAAGACTTCAAATTGCTAAGGCAATCCTGAGGAAAGAGAAAAAAGCTGGAGGCATATTCCTCCCAGACTTCAGACAATACTACAAAGCTACAGTAATCAAAACAGCATGGTATTGGCACCAAAACAGACATACAGATCAATGAAATAGAGAGCCCAGAAATAAACCCACACACCCATGGTCAATTAATCTTTGACAAATAGGCAAGAATATATAATGGAGAAAAGAGTCTCTTTAGCAAGTGGTGTTTGGAAACCTGGACAGCTACATGTAAAACAATGAAATTAGAACACACCCCCACACCATATACAAAAATAAACTCAAAATTTAGGTTTAAAGACCTAAATATAAGACATGACACCAGAAAACTCCTAGAAGAGAACGTAGGCAAAACATTCTCAGACATAAATTGTAGCAATATTTTCATAGATCAGTGTCCCAAGACAAAAAGAGTTAAAAGCAAAAATAAACAAATGGGACCTAATTAAACTTACAAGCTTTTGCACAGCAAAGGAAACCATCAACAAAATGAAAAGACCACTTATGGAATGGGAGAAAATATTTGTAAACGATATGACCGACAAGGGGTTAGTATCCAAGATATACAGGGACTTTTCTGGTGTTCCAGTGGTTAAGAGGCCATGCTTCCAATGCAGAGGGCTCAGGTTCTATCCCTAGTTGGGGAGCTAAGATCCCACATGCTGTGTGGCATGGCCAAAAAAAAAGTATATACATATATATGCATACACACACACACACACACACACACAAGCTCGTACAACTCAGTATCAAAAAAAAAACCAAAACGCAGTCAAAAAATGGGCAGAAGACTCAAATAGATATTTCTTCAAAGACATGCAGGTGGCCAACAGGCACATGAAGAGATGTTTCACATCACTAATTATTAGAGAAATGCAAATAAAAACCACAATGAAGCATCATCTCACACCAGTCAGAATGGCCATTGTCAAAAAGTCTACAAATAATAAATGCTGGAGAGGGTGTGGAGAAAAGGAAACCCTCCTACACTATTGGTGGGAATGTAAATTGGTGCAGCCACTATGGAAAACAGTATGGAAGTTCCTTAAAAAGCTAAAAATTGAACTACCACATGATCCAGCAATCCCACTTCTGGGCATATGTCTGGCAAAGATGAAAACTCTAATTTGAAAAGATACATACACCCCAATGTTCATAGAAGTACTATTTACAATAGCCAAGACATGGAAGCAACTCAGATGTCCATCAGCAGATGAATGGATAAAGATGTGGTATATATACACAATGGAATATTACTCAGCCATAAAAAAGAATGAAATACTGCCATTTGCAGCAACATGGATGAACCTAGAGATTATCATACTAAGTGAAGTAAGCCAGACAGAGAAAGACAAATATATGATATCACTTATACATGGAATCTAAAAAACAATGATAGAAATGAACTTATATACAAAACAGAAATAGACACACAGACACAGAAAACAAACTTATGGTTACCAAAGGGGAAAGGAGGGGGGAGGAATAAATTAGGAGTGTGGGATTAACAGATACAAAATACTATACATAAAATAGATATGCAACAAGGATTTAGTGTATAGCACAGGGAACTATATTCAGTCTTGCAATAACCTATAATAGAAAATAATCTGAAATATATATATCTGAATCACTTTGCTGTACACCTGAAACTAACACAGTATTTTAAATCAACAATACTTTAATAAATAACTAAATAAAAATAAAATCCAACCTGACATCTTCGTATTCTAGGGAGTCACCAATGGGGTGGGGAAGCCCCCCAGGCATAGTCTGGGTGAGGCAAGTGGAGTCTGGATGACTGCCCTTGACCTACCTACTCAGTGGGGGAGTCTGAAACCTGTGCTTGCTGTCACTTGGTACCAAATGGCAAGAAAGTGGAAAATGTATGAAGTGCAGAGAGTGGCTGCTGCCTCGCATCTGTGGATCTGCCTTCAGGGGAAGAGCTCGCTTTGATCCACATCCAGTCTTTCTAGTCAATAGCCTTTGAAGATGTAGGAACAAATGGCCCGGTCCTGTTCCTCCATGACTGCTCAGCTCAGGGCCAGAGGAAGCCTCCTCTGAACTCCCACCTGAGGTTACATATCCCTGCTCTGTCACCCACAACACTTGTGCATCCCTCTGTAACAGTGTGGAGAATTTCGTGTGTCAAGGGTTTCTTATAAGAGAAAGCAGTCACACTGAGCAAAGGGCTCCATCTCCTGTGCAGCAGGCATTTAGGAGGAGGTCCGGGACCCTCTGACCCGTAGCATCCTATAGTCTCCGGCCTGGCCTGCAGAGGGAAGCAGGAATCCAGGGGCCCCTTGACAGGCAGCTGTGAGGCCTGGACCATCAGGGGGAAAGGACAGAGAAGTGCTAGGGCCTGTTTTAAGAAAAGAGTCATGAGTGAGGGATCCAGAGTACGGGGGGCATATGGAGACATGAGGAGTTTTCCAGGAAGTATAAGAGATGATGACACTGGTGGCAGGGCATTATGAATGGGATCACCTTTCCCCTTTTTCACAAAACATAGAGATTGACATGGCTGTTGCATTTAACTTTGGCTGCTGGACTACATGATGTTGGATGCCACAAAAGGCTGGGACTGGGTCACGTGGGGCCCACGGGTTTGTGGGCCAGACACCACTGTAACCTTGCTGCCTTGCCAATCTTCCAACTCTGCTGGTAATCTCTGCACAGCTCGAAGGCAGGAACCCCTGCATCCTTGTGCCCCCAGCACCCTGACACATGGTGGGCACTCATTCAATCTTTGTCATTTTGATTGCATGAATAAGTGAAAACCATGCTCACAAATTGAGTAGAGAAGAGAAATGGTACCAGTGGGTTTCGGAGCAAGAGGGAAGAGTGGAGAGAGGCCCAGAGTTGCCCACATCATAGAATCCCAGTAAGGGCCAAGGGAGGGGCAGTGGAAGAGCACTGGGCAACTGGGAGGATGTAGCATTAGAGCCAAATTGGGGGAGATGGGTGGAGGCCCAGAAGTCAACACTCATGCCAGGAAAGCTCCCTCTGTCCCCATTTAATGAATATTCTGCACTCACATTGGTCCTTTCTTCAAGCTAAATTAATTCCTCGGACTTGACAGTCCCTGTGGCAATTGTTCTGCCCATAAAATTTCCAGTATCTGATTAGAGGATGCCCGCAAATGTTCCCTTAGCCCTGCTCAGTGGGACCGAGGAGGATAATCCTGAGGTGCAGGTAGAGTGGGAAAGAGAGGCTTAGAGAGGTAGTGAGCTCCACGTCACTGAAGGTATGCCAGCAGAGGCTGCACAGCCTCTTGTGAGAGAACATGAGATGAATGTTCAGCAACAGATGGGAGCTCAAATGGCCTGACCTTGGTGTTCCTGATGACCCTGAGATTCTCGATTTCCAAGCCTATTCCCTGCCCTTTTCTCCAGAATTAACCTCATTAAGAAACATTTACCCTCTATACCTGAGCATTTTCAGGTTCCAGTTCTAGAGGCTCTGCCTACTTCTAGAAAGGAGACTCCTGTCTAAAAACTACAGGACCAGGATCCTATGAAAATCCCTTCCATACTCTCATCACTCTCCCTTTCCCCCTTTCCATGTGGTAATCTTAACTTCTTGTAAGAAGTACTAAAGAAAGTCACACTAGGCATCCCACAGGCAAACAGAGATCCGGAAGGGAGGGAGATGGTTTGGGGAAGGGGAATCAGGCTGGGTCTGGCTTGAAAGTTGGTGAAAAGGGGCTTGATGGAAACTCATGCTGCCACAGGGATTTGATTTGTAGTTCTAGCCCATGTGCTGCTCAGCTCCCAGTTCAAGCCACACACGTGGGCTAAAACCCTGAGAAGGGAGGGGGATTAATAAAAGCCGCATTAGAAAGCAAAAAAATCCTTTAAAAAAATTACAGCCAACATTAAAAATAAGGTTAATGATCTTAGCAAAATGGAGAAAGAACCATCCTGACCCAACCAAGGTAACATTTACCAGTACCAGACAGTGTTTGCTGTGATTTCTTTTTCTTAAAAAAAAAAAGAAAAAGGGGGCTTCCCTGGTGGCGCAGTGGTTGAGAGTCCGCCTGCCAATGCAGGGGACGCGAGTTTGTGCCCCGGTCCGGGAAGATCCCACATGCTGTGGAGCGGCTGGGCCCGTGAGCCATGGCCGCTGAGCCTGCGTGTCCGGAGCCTGTGCTCCACAACGGAGGAGGCCACAACAGTGAGAGGCCCGCATAACGCAAAAAAAAAAAAAGAAAAAAATAGAGGTCATCAACAAACACTATAGATGCTCTGGACTACAGCTGAGTGAGTGTAATCCAAGAAGTCTCTGGTCACAGATTGACACCAGGTTGGCTTAAGCCCTCTCTGGGTTCAGCTTGCAGGGAAGCACAGGAGCCCCACTAGCCTCAGGTCT
Source organism: Lagenorhynchus albirostris (assembly GCF_949774975.1). Lineage (NCBI taxonomy): Eukaryota > Metazoa > Chordata > Mammalia > Artiodactyla > Delphinidae > Lagenorhynchus > Lagenorhynchus albirostris. The sequence continues at coordinate 72,279,166 of NC_083099.1, read as the reverse complement.
GGAGTGTGTAACAACTATAGACACACCATCCAGCTGCTTCCTGCTGTACAAATGGCAGTGGGGCCTTTCTCTCTGAAATAAGGGTATTAAACCCAGTTACCCTCTTCCCTTTCCAGCCCTCCTTTCACTTCCACTCCCTCTTGGGATAAATGGAATGGCAGGGGAAGTATGCAAATGGGAGTCTTCCTGTACATGTTCAGAGGACTTCACAGTTCATAAACAAGCTCTTGCAGAGGGTCTTCACTGTCACAACCTCATTTAGCCTTACAACAGTGTACCAACCACCTCCCCCCGCCGTCAAAGATGGAAAGGAAAGGACCATTATCCCCATGGTACATATAAGATAAACTGAAGCTCACAGAGGTCAAGTTCTTTGCTTAAGCTTGCCTAGCCTGAAAGTTGTAGAACTGGTACGATAGCAAAGGACTCCTGGCTTCCAACTTTTCTATCGTTCAACAAGTCTTTATTTGGTTCCTGCTGTGTATCAAACACTATTCAAGGCACTAGAGATATAGCAGTGATCAGGAGAGACATGGTCCCTGCCCTCATGGAGCTTATCTTCTAATGAAAAGAGACAGAAATAAAGAAATAAAGAAATAAACCAATAAACAAGCAAGATCATCTTACACAGTGATGAGTGGTATAAAGGTGATTTCATAGTGACTGGAGAGGGAGGTGCTGCTTTAGAACTAATGGTCAGGGAAGTAGGTGACATTTGAACCAAGAACTGAACAAGGAGGAGACAGCCCTGTGAAACCCTGGGGGGAAGAGGATGCCAGGCAGAGGGAACAGCAATAGCAAAGGCACCAAGGAAGGAAAAAGACTGTCAGAGGGCCAGGGTAGCTGAGGACAGAGAGGAGGGCCAGGGAGGGAGGTGGGGTCAGAATGAGAGGTCATATCAGGAGGGCCTCATCTTCCACAGGAAGGAATGGGGTTTTATCCAAAGTGTGATGGGAAGACACTGGAGAATTTGAATTAGGGAAGTGACATGATCTGGTCATTGTATAGAAAGTAGAGTATAGGTGGGCAAGTGTGTCAGGAGGAAGACTAGTTAGGAGGTGATAAAACAGTTTAGGCAAAAGGTGATAGAAAGATGTAGGCTTGAACTGGTGACCAGTTAAGGTGGAATAAGAAATGAAAGAACGGGATATATTTTGAAGGGGTAGCAGCCAGGCCTTGACAAGGAAAAGGGCTGCAGGCAGGCTGGTATGAATAAAAGAGGGGGATTACAGCTTTCTCCTGTGTTTTCAGCTCGAGCAATTTGATGCATGCCTTTATTAAGATAGAAAAGGCTTAGAGAGAAGCAGCCCTTTTTTTTTTTTTTTTTAAAGGGGAGAAGAAATCGTGTCTTGTTGAAAACAAATGTGAGATTTTTTTTTTAAAAAAACAACCAAGTAGAAGTTTCAAACATACTGTCAGAGTTCAGGGGAGAGATTGGTTATGGGCTTTCCATCTGAGAGTCAGATTTGTGGTTTCAGGCTGGTTAAGTGAGGCCATATTGTACCCGCCTCCTTATCCTCTTGAAAATCACCTCCAAAACAATATAAAACAAAAACCTAAAATAAAACTCCAAGTCTGATGAAGTGAGGAGAAGTCTGTAACTTCAAACCCAATATATGAAGATGGGAAGTAGACAGAGGGACGAGAAATGATTTAGCAGAGAGGAGAAAGCCCAAATCTAAGCACCTGAGGTCAGGGGGTACCAGCAGGAAGGAATCTGGTCCACCTTGCAGAACCCCTGTGAAGCACAGGAGTAGGGGGCACTAGATGAGAAAGATGGGGGTGATGCCAGGGAAATGGGGGCTGAAAACAGGGAGAGAATTTTGAAAATCCATGTGAGGAAAAGTAGTCCTTGCCCAGATACTCACCAATGAGTACCCTTTCCCCAATCTGGCAGGAAACTGGAACTTTGTTTTCTGAATAATGAACCAGGGAGGCCTGAGAGCGGGAGGGCAGTGACGAAGCCCTAAGTACAACAGACTAAACAAGAATTTGTAACCTGACAGATGAGCCTGCCCCAGCCTCTTCCCTAGAAGCTAGGTATCTATCCTTGGGCATGCAGGAAGAGGAGGAGCTTTCTATTCTCTAGAGAAACTGAAGTGCCCAGTACCCACAGCTACTGACTTTGGGACCCCAAGTGAAAATACCATGGACCTGCTTACCCCACAAGGCAGCTCGCCAGTCTCCTACATCCCACCTGTGCCTTAGTTTCCCATAACATTTGGACACAAAGGCACAGTCAAGTTCCATCAAATATTTGAGGAAAACCTCCAACACAACACAGATCAAGACAATCAAAAAAAGGCACCCAGAAGAAGTAGATAATACCCAGCGATAAAGAAAATGTCAAAATAAATGATAATATCTAAGAAGAGACGGTATTAAATTCATGAGACACAAATAGAAGCTATTAAAAAAAGGAACAGCCAGAGATCATAACATATTCTTGGAAATTAGAAATTATATTAAAATAAAAAATTTAATAATAGGGTTGAATGATAAATTTGGGAAAGATCACCGGAAAACGGGGTGGGAGGACAAAGGTGGAAAGCAGTAAAGTTTTTTTAAATTAGAACGTCTATGCAGATGACATGATACTATATATTAAAAACCCTAAAGACTCCACACAAAAACTATTAGAAGTAATAAATGAATTCAGTACTGTAACAGGATACAAGATTAATATACAGAAAACTGTTGCATTTCTTTACACTAGCCATGAAATATCAGAAAGTAAGAAAACAATCTCATTTAAAATTGCATCAAAAAATAAAATACCTAGGAATAAACTTAACCAAGGCAGTGAAAGACCTATACAGTGAGAACTATAAAATATTTAGGAAATTGAAATTGAAGATGATTCACAGAAATGGAAAGATACCCCATGCTGTTGGATTGGAAGAATTAATATTGTTAAAATGGCCAAGCTACCCAGAGCAATCTACAGATTTAATGTGATTCCTATCAAATTACCTATGACAATTTTAACAGAACTAGAACCAACAATCCTAATATAGAACCAGAAGACCCAGAATTGCCAAAGTAATCCTGAGAAAAAAAGAACAAAACTAGAGGCATAAGACTCCCAGACTTCAAACAATACTACAAGGCTACAGTTATCAAAACAACATGATATTGGCAAAAAACAGACATATTGACCAATGCAAGAGAACAGAGAGCCCAGAAATAAACCCACACACCTACAGTCAATTAATCCTCGACAAAGGAGGCAGTATACAATGGAAAAAAGAGTCTCTTCAACAAGTAGTATTGGGATAGTTGGACAGCTGCATGTATATCAATGAAGTTAGAACACACCCTCACATCATACACAAAAATAAACTCAAAATGGTTTAAAGACTTAAATATAAGACATGACACCATGAAACTCCTAGAAGAAAAACTCAGGCAAAACATTCTCTGACATAAATTGTACCAATGTTTTCTTAGGTCAGTCTCCCAAGGCAATAGAAACAAAAGCAAAAATAAACAAATGGGACCTAATCAAATTTACAAGCCTCTGTACAGCAAAGGAAACCATAAATAAAATCAAAAGACAACCTACAGACTGGGAGAAAATATTTACAAATGTTGTGACTGACAAGGGCTTAGTTTCCAAAATATAAAAACATGTATGTTGAGCTCATACAACTCAACAACAACAAAAAACAAACAACCTGATTAAAAAATGGGCAGAAGACCTAAATAGACATTTCTTCAAAGAAGACATACAGATGACCAACAGGCACAGGAAAAGATGCTCAACATTGCTATTTATTAGAGAAATGCTGATGCTGAGTTAGCATCTCCCCACAACTAGGGCACCTACCAGATGCTGGTGGGGAACCTCGACACCCAAGGGGATGGGAGGAACCACAGAGTGACCAGGTAGGATGTGGGGGGAAGCAAGGGGGGAGGAGAAGTGGAGGTCAGATGGGTCCAGTGCCCCTGAGGGGTGGCCATGGGAGGGGAGGGGTTCCCGTGCCTGGAGGGACCCTCGGAGGTTTGGAGGATGGGGGAGGGGTGGGGGGTGGGAACACGGCTGGCCTTTCCCCTGCTCACTGAGGCCCCGGGAAGCCTGCTGGGGTCCTGGGCCAGGTCCTCCACCCTCAGGGGCCCCCTCCTGCCACATGGGCCCTAGGGGTGTGGGAGGGAGATGGGGTAAGAAGAGTAGAGATGAATGGGGAGGGAACCTTGGGGATCGGAGGATCAGGGAGAGAATGCAGCTTGCATTTCCCCTGCCCACTCGGGCCCCGGGGAGCCTGCTGGTGTCCTGGACATGGTCCTCTGCCCTCTGTGGCCCCCTCTGCCATGTGGGTCCTAGGGGCATGGCAGGGGGGTAAGAAGAGCAGAGGTGAACGGGGAGCCTGCTGAGGTCCCGGGCCTGATCATTCGCACTCCAAGTCCAGAGGTACTCCGGAGGCCCTCTGGCCACGCTGAGCCTAAGCCCAGCCCCCCCGCCCCCCCACCCCCACCCCACAAGGCCTTTTCTGGCACCTGGATCCTAAGCCTAGGTCCCACCCCTGCCTAAGCCCCACCCCCACCTAAGCCCTGCCCCCCACAGCCAAGGCCTTTTCTGGCTTTTTTTTCCCTTCTGTTTTTTTGCTAAAGTGGTTCTGTTTACCTTCTGGTTGTTGTTTATTTATATTTTATTTTTTCTAACATATCTGTTAGTTTTCTAATCTTATTTTATTTTTTACTCTTTGTTATCGTTCTGCCCTTTTTTTTATTGCCACCTGCACAGCTTGAAGGATCTTGGTTCACGGGCTGGGGGCTGGGCCTGAGCTCCTGTGGTGGGAGCACCGAGTCTGAACCACTGGACTTACAGAGAACCTCAAACCCCAGGAAATATCAATCAGAGTGAGGTCTCCCAGAGGTCCTCATCTTGGCACCAAGACCCAGCTCTACCCAATAGCCTACAAACTCCAGTGCTGAAAGCCTCAGGCCAAACAACCAGTAAGACAGCAACGCAGTCCCACCCATCAAAAAAAAAAGACGGCTGACAAAAAAATATGTTACAGATGAAGGAGCAAAGTGAAAACCAATAATGAATGGGAAATTCATTATTGAATTGGGAAATTCACTACCTCTCTAAGCCTTGCTTTCCTATTCACAATAGCCAATGAAGAGGAAATAGGCAATCTACCTGAAAAAGAATTCAGAGTAATGATAATAAAGATGATCCAAAATCTTGGAAATAGAATGGAGGCACAGATCGAGAAAATACAAGAAATGTTTAACAAAGACCTAGAAGAACTAAAGAACAAACAAACAGAGATGAACAACACAATAACTGAAATGAAAAATACACTAGAAGGAATCAACAGGAGAATAACTGAGGCAGAAGAATGAATAAGTGAGCTGGAAGATAGAATGGTGGAAATAACTGCCGAGGAGCAGAATAAAGTAAAAAGAATGAAAAGAATTGAAGACAGTCTCAGAGACCTCTGGGACAACACTAAACACACCAACATTCAAATTATAGGGGTCCCAGAAGAAGAAGAGAAAAAGAAAGGGTCTGAGAAAATATTTGAAGAGATTATAGTCAAAAACGTCCCTAACATGGGAAAGGAAATAGCCACCCAAGTCTAGGAAGTGCAGAGAGTCCCATACAGGATAAACCCAAGGAGAAACACAACAAGAAACATATTAATCAAACTAACAAACATTAAATTCAAGGAAAAAATATTAAAAGCAGCAAGGGAAAAGCAAAAGAATAACATACAAGGGAATCCCCATAAGGTTATCAGCTGATTTTTCAACAGAAACTCTGCAGGCCAGAAGGGAGTGGCAGGATATATTCAAAGTGATGAAAGAGAAGAACCTGCAACCAAGATTACTCTACCCAACAAAGATCTCATTCAGATTTGATGGAGAAATCAAATGCTTTACAGACAAGAAAAAGCTAAGAGAATTCAGCATCCCCAAACCAGCTTTACAACAAATGCTAAAGGAACTTCTCTAGGTGGGAAACACAGAGAAGAAAAAGACCCACCAAAACAAACCTAAAATAATTAACAAAATGGTAATAGGAACATACATATCGATAATTACCTTAAATATAAATGGATTAAATGCCCCAACCAAAAGACTCAGACTGGCTGAATGTTTACAAAAACAAGACCCATATATATGCTGTCTACAAGAGACCACTTCAGTGCTAGGGACACATACAGACTGAAAGTAAGAGGATGGAAAAAGATATTCCATGCAAATGGAAATCAAAAGAAAGCTGGAGTAGCAATACTCATATCAGATAAAATAGATGTTAAAATAAAGACTGTTGTGAGAGATAAGGAAGGACACTACATAATGATCAAGGGATCAATCTGAGAAGATATAACAATTATAATATTTATGCACCCAACATAGGAGCACCTCAATACATAAGGCAAATACCAACAACCATAAAAGGAGAAATCGACAGCAACACAGTAATAGTGGGGTACTTTAATACCCCACTTACACGAATGGACAGATCCAAACAAAATGAATAAGGAAACACAAGCTTTAAATGACACAATAGACCAGATAGATTTGATTGACATTTATAGGACATTCCACCCACAAGTGGCAGAATACACTTTCTTCTCAAGTGCACACAGAACATTGTGCAGGATAGATCACATCTTGGGTCACAAATAAAGCCTCAGAAAATTTAAGAAAATTGAAATCATATCAAGCACCTTTTCTGACAACAATGCTATGAGATTAGAAATCAATTACAGGAAAAAAATAGTAAAAAACACAAATACATGGAGGCTAAATAGTGTGCTACTAAATAACCAAGAGATCACTGGAGAAATCCAAGAGGAAATTTTAAAAAATACATAGAAACAAATGACAGTGGAAACACAATGACCCAAAACCTGCAAAAGCAGTCCTAGGAGGGAAATTTATAGCAATTCAATCTCACCTTAATAAACAAGAAAATCTCAAATAAACAATCTAACCTTACACCTAAAGCAACTAGAGAAAGAAGAACAAAGAAAACCCAAAGTCAGTAGTAGGAAAGAAAGCATAAAGATCAGAGCAGAAATAAATGAAATAGAAATGAAGAAGATGATAGCAAAGATCAATAAAACTAAAAGCTGGTTCATTGAGATGTTAAACAAATTTGATAAACCTTTAGCCAGACTCATCAAGAAAAAAAGGGAGGGGACTTAACTCAATAAAATTAGACATGAAAAAGGAGAAATTACAACCGACACTGTAGAAATACAAAGGATTACAAGAGACTACTATAAGGAACTATATGCCAATAAAATGAAGAAATGGACAAATTCTTGGAAAGGTACAATTTTCCAAGACTGAACCAAGAAGAACTGGAAAATATAAACAGACCTATCACAGGTAATGAAATTGAAACTGTAATTAAAAGTCTTCCAACAAACAAAAGTCCAGGACCAGATGGCTTCACAGGTGAATTCTATCAAACATTTAGAGAAGAGCTAACACCCATCCTTCTCAAAATCTTCCAAAAAATTGCAGAGGGAGGAACACTCCCAAATTTGTTCTACGAGGCCACCATCACTATTATACCAAAACCAGACAAAGATATCACAAAAAAAAGAAACTTACAGAAACCTACAATATCACTGATGAATACAGACGCAAAGATCCTCAACAAAATACTAGCAAACAGAATCCAACAACACATTAAAAGGATCATACACCATGATCAAGTGGGATTTGTTCCAGGAATGCAAGGATTCTTCAATATATGCAAATCAATCAATGTGATACACCATATTAACAAATTAAGGAATAAAAACCGTATGATCATCTCAATAGATGCAGAAAAAGCTTTTTACAAAATTCAACACTCATTTGTGATAAAAACTCTCCAGAAAGTGGGCATAGAGGGAACCTACCTCAACGTAATAAAGGCCATATATGACAAACCCACAGCAAACATCATTCTCAATGGTGAAGAATTGAAAGCATTTCCACTAAGATCAGGAACAAGAGAAGGATGTCCACTATCACCACTCTTACTCAACATAGTTATGGAAGTCCTAGCCTCGGCAATCAGAGAAGAAAAGGAAATAAAAAATACAAATTGGAAAAGAGGAAGTAAAACTGTCACTGTTTGCATATAACATGATTCTATACATAGAAAATCCTAAAGATGCCACCAGAAAACTACTAGAGCTAATCAATGAATTTGGTAAAGTAGCAGGATACAAAACTAATGCACAGAAATCTCTTGCATTCCTATACACTAACAACAAAAGATCAGAAAGAGAACTTAAGGAAACAATTCTGTTTACCATCACAACAAAAAGAATAAAATACCTAGGAATAAACCTACCTAAGGAGGCAAAACACCTGTACTCAGAAAACTATCAGACACTGATGAAAGAAATCAAAGATGACAAACAGATGGAGAGACATACCACATTTTTGGATTGAAGAATCAATATTGTGAAAATGAATATACTACCCAAAGCAGTTGGGTATTATACTACAGATTCAATGCAATCTCTATAAAATTACCAATGGCATTCTTTACAGAATTAGAAAAAAATATTTTACAATTTGTATGGAAACACAAAAGACTCTGAAAAGCCAAAGCAATCTTGAGAAAGAAAATTGGAGATGGAGGAATCAGGCTCCCTGACTTCATATTATACAAGTCTACAATAATCAAGACAGTATGGTGCTGGCACAAAAACAGAAATATAGATCAATGGTACAGGATAGAAAGCCCAGAGATAAACCCACACACATATGGTCACCTCATCTTTGATAAAGGAGGCAAGAATGTACAGTGGAGAAAGGACAGCCTCTTGAATAAGTGGTGCTGGGAAAACTGGACAGCTACATGTAAAAGAATGAAATTAGAACACTCCCTAACACCATACACAAAAATAAACTCAAAATGGATTAAAAACCTAAATGTAAGACTGGACACTATAAAACTATTAGAGGAAAACATAGGAAGAACACACTTTGACATAAATCACAGCAAGATCTTTTTTGATCCACCTCCTAGAGTAATGAAAATAAAAACAAAAATAAAAAAATGGGACCTAATGAAACTTAAAAGCTTTTGCACAGCAAAGGAAAATATAAACAAGATGAAAAGACAACCCTCAGAATGAGAGAAAATAGTCTCCCCTTTCTCCTCCCGCTCCGGCTGGGCTGGTGAGCCAGAGTCTGCCTGAGTTGGCTGGAGCTGTTGCCATGACAAGCATTTTCTCAAGAAAGCTATGCTGTTGAAACCGTCTAAAGCTGGGGGTTAAAAGGGGCACGAACTTCCTGGGGAACCATCCCTCTGAAGAGAGTAAGACCAGAGACACCCACCCAGCTCCCCTGCACCCTTTCCTTCCAGAAACCTGAGAGGTTCTTCCCTTTGGGAGGGCTGGAGGAGGAGACCCAGTCCACTCCCTGGTCGTGGCTGGAAAGGCAGAAGAGCCCAGCCAGCATCTCCGGCATGGTTGCCACATTGGACCGGTGGGTGGTCACCCCCATGCTACCCCTGTGCATGGACAGCCAGAGGGAGATTCCCGCGTGGAGAAGCCTGGATCTTTGCTAGAAAGAGAGGCTCATGGTGCTGCAGCCAGGAGTCAGTGCTGTGCCTCTGAGGTGGGAGAGCCAAATTCAGGATACTGGTCCACAAGAGATATCCCAGCTCCACATAATATCAAATGGCAAAAATCTCCTAGAGATCCCCATCTCAACACCAGCACCCAGCTTCACTCAACGACCAGCAAGCTACAGTGCTGAACATCCTATGCCAAACAACTAGCAAGACAGGAACACAACCCCACCCATTAGAAGAGAGGCTGCCTAAAATCATAATAAGTCCACAGACACCCCAAAACACACCACTAGACGTGGACCTGCCCACCAGAAAGACAAGATCCAGCCTCATCCACCAGAACACAGGCACTAGTCCCCTCCACCAGGAAGCCTACAAAACCCACTGAACCAACCTTAGCCACTGGGGACACCAAAAACGATGGGAACCACATACCTGCAGCCTGCAAAAAGGAGACCCCAAACACAGTAAGATGAGCAAAATGAGAAGACAGAAAAACACACAGCAGTTGAAGGAGCAAGATAAAAACCCACCAGACCTAACAAATGAAGAGGAAATAGGCAGTCTGCCTGAAAAAGAATTCAGAATAATGATAGTAAAGATGATCCAAAATCTTGGAAATACAATAGACAAAATGCAAGAAACATTTAACAAGGACCTAGAAGAACTAAAGATGAAACAAACAATGATGAACAACACAATAAATGAAATGAAAAATACTCTAGATGCGATCAATAGCAGAATAACTGAGGCAGAATGGATAAGTGACCTGGAAGATAAAATAGTGGAAATAACTACTGCAGAGCAGAATAAAGAAAAAAGAATGAGAAGAACTGAGGACAATCTCAGAGACCTCTGGGACAACATTAAACACACGAACATTCGAATTATAGGGGTTCCAGAAGAAGAAGAGAAAAAGAAAGGGACTGAGAAAATATTTGAAGAGATTATAGTTGAAAACTTCCCTAATATGGGAAAGGAAACAGTAAATCAAGTCCACGAAGCATAGAGAGTCCCATACAGGATAAATTCAAGGAGAATTACACCAAGACACATATTTATCACTGTCAAAAATTAAATACAAAGAAAACATATTAAAAACAGCAAGGGAAAAACAACAAATAACACACAAGGGAATCCCCATAAGGTTAACAGCTGATCTGTCAGCAGAAACCCTGCAAGCCAGAAGGGACTGGCAGGACATATTTAAAGTGATGAAGGAGAAAAATCTGCAACAAAGATTACTCTACCCAGCAAGGATCTCATTCAGATTTGGTGGAGAAATTAAAACCTTTACAGACAAGCAAAAGCTGAGAGAGTTCAGCACCACCAAACCAGCTCTACAACAACTGCTAAAGGATCTTCTCTAGGCAAGAAACACAAGAGAAGGAAAAGACCTACAATAACAAACCCAAAACAATTAAGAAAATGGGAATAGGAACATACATATCAATAATTACCTTAAGTGTAAATGGACTAAATGCTCCCTACAAAAGACACAGATTGGCTGAATGGATACAAATCAAGACCCATATATTTGCTGTCTACAAGAGACCCACTTCATACCTAGAGACACATACAGACTGAAAGTAAGGGGATGGAAAAAGATATTTCATGCAAATGGAAACCAAAAGAAAGCTGGAGTAGCAATCCTCATATCACACAAAATAGACTTTAAAATAAAGACTATTAGAAGAGACAAAGAAGGAAACTACTTAATGATCAAGGGATCAATACAAGAAGAAGATATAACAATTGTAAATATTTATGCACCCAACATAGGAGCACCTCAATACATAAGGCAAATACTAACAGCCATAAAAGGGGAAATTGACAGTAACACATTCATAGTAGGGGACTTTAACACCCACTTTCACCAATGGACAGATCATCCAAAATGAAAATAAATAAGGAAACACAAGCTTTAAATGATACATTAAACAAGATGGACTTAATTGATATTTATAGGACATTCCATCCAAAAACAACAGAATACACATTTTTCTCAAGTGCTCATAGAACATTCTCCAGGATAGAGCATATCTTGGGTCACAAATCTAGCCTTGGTAAATTTAAGAAAATTGAAATTGTATCAAGTATCTTTTCTGACCACAACACCATGAGACTAGATATCAATTACAGGAAAAGATCTGTCAAAAATACAAACACATGGAGGCTTAACAATACAGTACTTAATAATGAAGTGATCACTGAAGAATTCAAAGAGGAAATTAAAAAATACCTAGAAACAAATGACAATGGAGACATGACGACCCAAAATCTATGGGATGCAGCAAAAGCAGTTCTAAGAGGGAAGTTTATAGCAATACAATCCTACCTTAAGAAACAGGAAACATCTCAAATAAACAACCTAACCTTGCACCTAAGGCAATTAGAGAAAGAAGAACAAAAAAACCCCAAAGTTAGCAGAAGGAAAGAAATCATAAAAATCAGATCAGAAATAAATGAAAAAGAAATGAAGGAAACGATAGCAAAGATCAATAAAACTAAAAGCTGGTTCTTGGAGAAGATAAACAAAATGGATAAACCATTAGCCAGACTCATCAAGAAAAAAAGGGAGAAGACTCAAATCAATAGATTTAGAAATGAAAAAGGAGAAGTAACAACTGACACTGCAGAAAGACAAAAGATCATGAGAGATTACTACAAGCAACTCTATGCCAATAAAATGGACAACCTGGAAGAAATGGACAAATTCTTAGAAATGCACAACCAGCCAAGACTGAATCAGGAAGAAATAGAAAATATAAACAGACCAATCACAAGCACTGAAACTGAAACTGTGATTAAAAATCTTCCGACAAACAAAAGCCCAGGACCAGATGGCTTCACAGGCAAATTCTATGAAACATTTAGAGAAGAGCTAACACCTATCCTTCTCAAACTCTTCCAAAATATAGCAGAGGGAGGAACACTCCCAAACTCATTCTATGAGGCCACCATCACCCTGATACCAAAATCAGACAAGGATGTCACAAAGAAAGAAACCTACAGGCCAATATCACTGATGAACATAGATGCAAAAATCCTCAACAAAATACTAGCAAACAGAATCCAACAGCACATTAAAAGGATCATACACCATAATCAAGTGGGGTTTATTCCAGGAATGCAAGGATTCTTCAATATACGCAAATCAATCAACGTGATACACCATATTAACAAACTGAAGGAGAAAAACCATATGATCATCTCAATAGATGCAGAAAAGCTTTTGACAAAATTCAACACCCATTTATGATAAAAACCCTGCAGAAAGTAGGTATAGAGGGAATTTTCCTCAACATAATAAAGGCCATATATGACAAACCCACAGCCAACATCATCGTCAATGGTGAAAAACTGAAAGCATTTCCACTAAGATCAGGAACAAGACAAGGTTGCCCACTCTCACCACTCTTATTCAACATAGTTTTGGAAGTTTTAGCCACAGCAATCAGAGAAGAAAAGGAAATAAAAGGAATCCAAATCAGAAAAGAAGAAGTAAAGCTGTCACTGTTTGCAGATGACATGATAGTATACATAGAGAATCCTAAAGATGCTACCAGAAAACTACTAGAGCTAATCAATGTATTTGGTAACGTAGCAGGATACAAAATTAATGCACTGAAATCTCTGGCATTCCTATACACTAATGAAGAAAAATCTGAAAGTGAAATCAAGAAAACACTCCCATTTACCATTGCAACAAAAAGAATAAAATATCTAGGAATAAACCTACCTAAGGAGACAAAAGACCTGTATGCAGAAAATTATAAGACACTGATGAAAGAAATTAAAGATGATACAAATAGATGGAGAGATATACCATGTTCTTTTTTTTTTTTTTTTTTTTTTTGCGGTACGCGGGCCTCTCACTGTTGTGGCCTCTGCCGTCACGGAGCACAGGCTCCGGACGCGCAGGCTCAACGGCCATGGCTCACGGGCCCAGCCGCTCCGCGGCATGTGGGACCCTCCCCGACCGGGGCACGAATCCGTGTCCCCTGCATCGGCAGGCGGACTCCCAACCACTGCGCCACCAGGGGAGCCCTACCATGTTCTTGGATTGGAAGAATCAACATTGTGAAAATGACTCTACTACCCAAAGCAATCTACAGATTCAATGCAATCCCTATCAAAATACCAATGACATTTTTCACAGAACTAGAACAAAAAATTTCACAATTTGTATGGAAACACAAAAGACCCCAAATAGCCAAAGTAATCTTGAGAAAGAAAAGTGGAGCTGGAGGAATGAGGCTCCCTGACTTCAGACTATACTACAAAGCTACAGTAATCAAGACAGTATGGTACTGGCACAAAAACAGATAGATCAATGGAACAGGATAGAAAGCCCAAAGATAAACCCACGCACATATGGTCACCTTATCTTTGATAAAGGAGGCAGGAATGTACAGGGGAGAAAGGATAGCCTCTTCAATAAGTGGTGCTGGGAAAACTGGACAGGTACATGTAAAAGTATGAAATTAGATCACTCCCTAACACCATACACAAAAATAAGCTCAAAATGGGTTAAAGACCTAAATGTAAGGCCAGAAACTATCAAGCTCTTAAAGGAAAACACAGGCAGAACACTCTATGACATAAATCACAGCAAGATCCTTTTTGACCCACCTCCTAGAGAAATGGAAATAAAAACAAAAATAAACAAATGGGACCTAATGAAACTTAAAAGCTTTTGCACAGCAAAGGAAACCATAAAGAAGATCAAAAGACAACCCTCAGAATGGGAGAAAATATTTGCAAATGAAGCAACTGACAAAGGATTAATCTCCAAAATTTATAAGCAGCTCATGCAGGTCAATAACAAAAAAAACAAACAACCCAATCCAAAAATGGGCAGAAGACCTCAATAGACATTTCTCCAAAGAAGATATACAGACTGCCAACAAACACATGAAAGAATGCTCAACAACACTAATAATTAGAGAAATGCAAATCAAAACTACAATGAGATATCATCTCACACCAGTCAGAATGGCCATCATCAAAAAATCTAGAAACAATAAATGCTGGAGAGGGTGTGGAGAAAAGGGAACCCTCTTGCACTGTTGGTGGGAATGTAAATTGATACAGCCACTGTGGAGAACAGTATGGAGGTTCCTTAAAAAACTACAAATAGAACTATCATATGACCCAGCAATCCCACTACTGGGCATATACCCTGAGAAAACCGTAATTCAAAGAGTCATGTACCAAAATGTTCATTGCCGCTCTATTTACAATAGCCTGGAGATGGAAACAACCTAAGTGTCTATCATCGGATGAATGGATAAAGAAGATATGGCACATGTATACAATGGAATATTACTCAGCCATAAAAAGAAATGCAATTGAGCTATATGTAATGAGGTGGATAGACCTAGAGTCTTTCATACAGAGTGAAGTAAGTCAGAAAGAGAGAGACAAATACTGTATGCTAACACATATATATGGAATTTAAGAAAAAAAAAATGTCATGAAGAACCTAAGCGTAAGACATGAATAAAGACACAGACCTACTAGAGAATGGACTTGAGGATATGGGGAGGGGGAAGGGTAAGCTGTGAGAAAGCGAGACAGAGGCATGGACATATATACACTACCAAACATAAGGTAGATAGCTAGTGGGAAGCAGCCGCATAGCACAGGGAGATCAGCTCGGTGCTCTGTGATCGCCTGGAGGGGTGGGATAGGGTGGGTGGGAAGGAGGGAGATGCAAGAGGGAAGAGATATGGGAATATATGTATATATATAAGTGATTCATTTTGTTGTAATGCAGAAACTAACACACCATTGTAAAGCAGTTATACTCCAATAAAGATGTTAAAAAAAAAAGAGAAAATATTTGCAAAGAAGCAACAAAGGATTAATCTGCAAAATATACAAACAGCTCATGGAGCTCAATATCATAATAACAAACAACTGAATCAAAAAATGGGCAGAAGACCTAAACAGACATCTCTCCAAGGAGGATACACAGATGGTCAAGGGGCACATGAAAGGATGCTCAACATCATTAATTATTAGAGAAATGCAAATCAATACCACAGTGAGGTACCACCTCACACCAGTCAGAATGGCCATCATTTAAAAATCTACAAATAACAAATGATGGAGAGGGTACAAAAAAGGGGAACCCTCCTACACTGTTTTTGGGAATGTAAATTGGTGCAAAAGCAATATGGAGGTTCCTCAAAAAAACTACAAATAGAGTTGTCATATGATCCAGCAGTCCTACCTCTGAGCATATGTCCAGACAAAACTATAACTCAAAAAGATACGTGTATCCCTATGTTCATAGCAGCACTCTTCACAATAGCCAAGACATGGAAACAACCTGGATGTCCATCAACAGATGAATGGATAAAGATGTGGTACATATATACAATGGAATACTACTCAGCCATAAAAAAGAATGAAATAATGCCATTTGCAACAACATGGATAGACCTAGATATTATCATACTAAATGAAGTAAGTCAGACAGAGAAAGAGAAATACCGTATGATATCACTTATATGTGGAATGTAAAATATGATATAAATGAACTTATTTATAAAACAGAAACAGACTCACAGACATAGCCAACAGACTTGTGGTTGCCAAGGGGGAGGAGGGATGGGAGTGGGATGGATTGGGAGTTTGGGGTTAGCAGATGCAAACTATTATATATAGAATGGATAAACAACAAGGTCCTGCTGTATAGCACAGGGAACTATATTCAATATCCTGTGATAAACCATAATGGAAAAAATATAAAAAAGTGTGTACATATGTATAACTGAATTACTTTACTGTACAGCAGAAACTAACACAACATTGTAAATCAACTATACATCAATAAAAAATAATAAATTAGAATATAATTTCAGAAGGTCCAATAGGAGCTCTAGAAAGAGAAATCAGAGAAAGTAATTGGGAGGACATTACCAGAGGAATAATATAAGACATGTAAGAAAATAGAAGAAATAACATAAGAAAAGTTCCCAGAACTGGAGGACATAATGCCCAATCCAAAGAATGCCAGAAGGACTATATCAGTGCAATCAACATGAACTCAGACTCAGCTAAATCAGACTGGTCTTCTCCCTCCAGTATAGATTTAAAACTTTTGGCTGTCATATCACTAGCGATCCCTTTTCAATGCCTGTCCCCAGTAGCGAACAACTTTCTCCCCTGTGCCCTAAATCTACTTTGTGCTGGGGCTGGCTCATATCAGCTTACAAGAGCTGATAATTTGTCAGGAATTTTGCAATGTGGTTGTGATATGGTGATTTATAACAAGACTAGCACAGAGCTTCTAAATCCCTTAAGTGGCAGAGGGATAAAGGTGTCTTTTGTTATGTTAATGAGGTGACTTTTGGGATGTCCCTAGGTCACCTAAGGATGGAGGCTGGTTGCCAGAGGAAACAACCCTGTGACTGGGGTTGGAACTTTCAATGCCACCTGTCCCACCCTTTGACCCCTGGGGAGGGGAGAGGGGCTGAAGGTTGGATCAGTCACCAACGGCCAATGATTTAATGAACCATGCCTATGTATGAAGCCTCCACAAAACCCCAAAAGGATGGAATTTGGAGAGTTTCCTGGTTTAACATATAGAGATTCAGGTAGAATGGCACACCTGGAGAGGACATGGGAGTCCCTCCCACATACGTCACCCTATGCATCTCGTCCATCTGTTGGTCCTGTTATATCTTTTTATATAACCTGGTAATCTAGTAAGTAAAATATTTCTCCGAATTCCCTGAACTGCTCTAGCAAATTAACTGAACCCAAGAATGGGGTCATGGGAACCTCTGATCTATGGCTGGTCAGTCTCAAGCACAGGTGACAGTCTAGACTTGTGACTGGTATCTGAAGTTGGGGAGGGGGCAGTTTTGTAGTGCTGAGCCCTTAACCTGGGGGATCTGATGCTGTCTCTGGGTAGATAGTGTCAGAATTGAGTTAAACTGTAAAATGGTCAGGTTGTGTCTTAAGAATTTCTGGTTGGTGTCAGGACAACCGTCCGTCCCCCACCCCCATGCACATACACGCCATACATTGGAATTAGTGATCAGAACTACCTTTTAGGTTGTTAAATACAACCATCACTATATAAACTTTCAATTAAATTATCTTAATAGCAAAAATAACGGATACTCAAAACATCACTTCCTAATGATTTTACACCATTTTATAATTATCTATGCTCTTGAAGTTATCTGTATCTGTATGGTGGAAATACCATCTAAAATCAGGCTACTGGGGGCTTCCCTGGTGGCACAGTGGTTGAGAGTCCGCCTGCCGATGCAGGGGACGCGAGAAAGTGCCCCAGTCCGGGAAGATCCCACATGCCGCGGAGCAGCTGGGCCTGTGAACCATGGCCACTGAGCCTGCGCATCTGGAGCCTGTGCTCCGCAACGGGAGAGGCAACAGTGAGAGGCCCGCGTACCGCAAAAAAAAAAAAATAATAATAAAAAAATAAAATCAGGCTACTGGGCATCTTTCTTGACTCCGCATTGATGACATCACATTGGTAGTTTGAATTCGACCACAGTGAGAATATTTACACTGCAGAAAGTGGCAAACAGCACAAACCAGGGCTTTTCCCCCCAGATTGCCAGTGGTTAAGCATATACCAGTATATCACTACTTATACAATTCTTTGCATATTCCTCTTGGATATACAGTTGGATGAATGGGCCGATTGCTGGTTGGTTGGTTGGTTATGTGGCTGGTTGGCTACCTGGCAGTGCGATTGGAAGGCCCCTCCCTTTCTGACAGTCCCTGGAGCCTAAAGACCACATTCCCAGTGCATGAACAGCAGAGCAACATGAGGGCCTGACTCCAGCTGCCAAATGTCTGTTCTTAGCTAAAAGTATCATCAGTTGGCTCAGTCTTGCCTAAACACGGAGAAGTGGCAGCTTGCTTGGAGAAGTGGGATATCTCCATCCATATTGCTAGGAGAAGAAAGCTTCCACGCAGAGGGAAGAGGCTGCCTTTTAGTCTCTTCATGCCTGTAAGTGGCCTTGGTGTCAAGCTGTCCCCTGCCCGTTTCGCTGCCCACCACACACGCAGCACTGGAGGCTGACAGCACCACGCCTCACTGACATACTCCTCACTTTCATGGAGCCTTGCTGGCAGCTAGGCAAGTGAAGAGCTAGGTACACAGCTCAGATTATACAGAAATTGCTGGTAAACTCAGGCAGTCACTGGTGCAATAGAATATGAAGGGACCGGCGTAATCAGGAACTACCTAATAATGACAGGTGTGAATGGCAGCGGGCTGTTGTGTGACCTGCTTCCACTGGAGAAACCAAGCACGGCACCCTTAACCCCCCAGTACCTACCCCCGCCCCCACCCCATCTTGCTCAAGAATGTCAGGAAACACCTCCTACCGTTTTCCGGGCTCCTGGAAATGGTGGAGGGCTGGGTTCTCATCCCAGCTCTGTTTCTCTGTGACCCTGAGTATGTTAATTCATCCCTCTGGGCCTCAATTTTCCATCTGTAAAGGAACGGAATGAGCTTAGATCAGCATCTCTCAGAACATGTTAATGGCTATTTAAAAAAAAAAAAAAATTTGTGGTCAGAAGGCAGAAGGTTTCTTGGACAAATGTTCGGAAAACCCTAGCCCCATACTGGATCCCTTTCTCAGAGATTTGCAGTGTTCTTGTGTACATATTAAAGGCTCTGAGAAGTCCTGCAGGAGAGAACTATGTTTATTTTTATTCTAAGATGTGTCAAATTTATTTCATCACAGAATCCTTTTTAAAGAATTGCTGTTTTAGAGTATCTTCAAGGATGGGTAAGAACCTTTTGCAGATAGGGATCATTTAGTATGACCTGGCTGATCCCAGGGATAATTGTGGTCATTTCATGTTTATTTCCAAGTCACTGGCCACAGGGTAAAGTAAAACAGGATGGAAAAAACATTATGGGCCTCCTGTGTTCCAGGTGCTTTTTACATCTCTCATGTTATTTAAACCTAATGAAAAACTCTGAGAGGAGGGCATATTGCACCAATTTAACAGATGAGGAATATAAGGCTTACTGATATTAAATTACTGACTCAAAGCTTCACCGTCAGCAAGTGGCAGAGCTGAGATGTGGCCAGAGCATCTGATTCTGAGCCCCCTGCCCTTCCCTCCCCACCGTGCATCTCCCAGGAGGGTAAAGAGGCCTGGGATCGGCTTGTGTTCTTTCTCCCTTTCTGGGCATGAGCTGCAGCTGTTCCCATCGCCTTCTGGGCCCGGGCAAGCCCTCCCCATGCATGGAGCTCCTCCACTCAGCCCCCCAGGGCAGCTGCCCCTGCAGAGCTGTTTGGGCCCTGGCCCCGTCTCTGTGCCACGGCTGCTCTGTGGCCTGGCTGCCACCCCACACCCCAGGCTCACCAAGTATTTGGTCTTCCTGGGTTTCTGCTTGGTGTCCAGCACCTCACCCGCCACAGGAAGTCTCCCCCAGTTCTCCCGTTGCCCTCTCTGTGCCCCCTCCCCGTTCTCATTCCTGGTGCCCATCATAGTCGGCCTTATATTAGAGACATACATGTGCTTGCTTCCCCTCACGACTGGTTTTTTTGTTTTTCTTTGTTTTTTTTGCGGTACGCGGGCCTCTCACTGTTGTGGCCTCTCCCGTTGCGAACCACAGGCTCCAGACGCGCAGGCCCAGCGGCCATGGCCCACGGGCCCAGCCGCTCCGCGGCATGTGGGATCCTCCCGGACCGGGGCACGAACCCGTGTCCCCTGCATCGGCAGGTGGACTCCCAACCACTGCGCCACCAGGGAAGCGCCCCCCTCAGGACTGTTTGTTTGAGTGGCTCAAGAGCCCTGGCTGCTGGCTCAGGGGTTACCGTGGAAAGCCTGGGGTCAGCCCAGCACTTCCCCGAGTGTATCAAGTTTCTGGGACCCTGTTCCCGGCCCCTCTACACCCCACCCTGACCCCACAGACCCTCATGAGTGTGGGCACCCCTGGGAGATAGGAGAGTGAGTAGATGGAAGCTTGGTAGATAGAAGAGTGATACTGGCGTCAGAGAGACCAGCCCTGGCCCTCCACCTTCACCTCTGAGCCTCACCTGTGAGACGGAGACCCAGGGTGGGCCTGAGAACTGAACGGAAAAATGCTCTTAGCGTTCTCCGCTGCCGGCTCTGCACACAGTGAGCGAGTGATACGCGTGGTGAGGACGAAGCAGACGGCGCTGCCGATGACGACTCGGGGCAGAGCCCTCCGGAGCTGCTGCAGCACAGCCTCTCTCGGAAATGGACTCTGAGATGAAGAGCAGCCTCTGGTGGGGGGGGGGGGGTCGTACAGCCAAGAGCTGTTAGGAGCCACACCTGTGCGGGGGCGGGGAAGGGTGGACGCAGGATTGCATAAGGGAAGAAGTGGAAGCTTCAGCTGACTCCAGGGGCTGGGAGCAGGGGCGGGGGCGGGGTTGCTTCGGTGTTGTCCTGTGTTGGGGGGAGGGCCCAGACATTTATACCACTAAGTTGATCTCTCACCCACTGTGGGACGGCCCCGGAGGGAGGGGAGATCTTGCTCCAGGCAGGTTTCTTCAGCTCAGCCCAGCCTCACGGGCGGCGTGCAGGCTGCTGTCTGACCATGCTCTTAGCACCAGGGATGATGAATCCTTCTTTCCTAAGGGGGTCTGAGCAGCTCCTGGTGATGCCCGCCCCAGAGGTCCTTGAGCGAAGTGGTTCTCAAACTCGCATCACCTGGAGGCTGCGTTAAACCATCACTGGAGCCCCAAGTGCTAGAGTTTCTGATTCAGCTGGTCCCAGGTGGGCCCGAGAATTTGCTCCCAGGTGGTGATGCTGCTGTCACCCCAGGGGACCACATTCTGAGCACACTGTTCTAGTCTCATCTTTTTATACCCGGCACACAGAGTGTTATTTGGGGACTGTGTGAATATCCTGCTCCTCAAAGACCTCTCACCCAATGGTTTTAGCATCTATTGACTTGCAGGTGTCCATTATTCTATCAGTGGTTGCAAATGGTGCTTTGCTAATTCTCTAATTCCTTCTGGATTAGAGGAGCTTTCTCTCTCTTTACTTTACCCTTTAGACCAATGGCTCTGTATTTGAATTACCTGCGAGCTTTTAAAAATGATTAGTGCCTGCATATATACAATGGAATATTACTGAGGCATAAAAAGAAATGAAATTGAGTTATTTGTAGTGAGGTGGATGGACCTAGAGTCTGTCATACAGAGTGAAGTAAGTCAGAAAGAGAAAAACAAATACCATATGCTAACACATATATATGGAATCTAAAAAAAATAAAAATGGTTCTGATGAACCTACGGGCAGGACAGGAATAAAGATGCAGACGTAGAGAATGGACTTGAGGACACAGGGAGGGGGAAGGGTAAGCTGGGCTGAAGTGAGAGAGTGGCATGGACATATATACACTCCCAAATGTAAAATAGATTGTTAGTGGGAAGCAGCTGCATAGCACAGGGAGATCAGCTCAGTACTTTGTGACCACCTAGAGGGGTGGGATAGGGAGGGTGGGAGGAAGACGCAAGAGGGAGGAAATATAGGGATATATGTATATGTATAGCTGATTCACTGTTACACAGCAGAAACTAACACACCATTGTAAAGCAATTACACTCCAATAAAGATGTTTAAAAAAAAAAGAAATGATTAGTGCCTGCCCTCCAAATTCTGATTTAATTGGTCTGGTTGGGGCCTAAGCATCAATTTTTTTTTAAAGCTCCCAGGTGATTCTGCTGTGTAGGCTGAGAGCCTGCTCTGGGTATTGGAGAGCCATGGAAGAATTTGACGCAGGAGAGCGAAGACCCCGTTGGAGTTTTAGAAGGGGCCCTCTGAGGAGGGCTGGGGGCAGGGAGCCGAGCAGAGTGAGAATGCTGCTGCAAAATCCTGCTGAAACACCATGAAGGGGAAATCAAAGGAATAAAGTTCATGTGCAGAAGCATTTAGATGCTGCAGTCCTGGGAGATGTCTTTGAGGAAGTTGTGGGCTGAAGTTAATAAGAAATGAAGAGATAATCTCTTTCATATATGTGACTGGGCCTGCATGTCTAGCGTTTTTGCGTTCCTCAAAACTACCAAACGTAAAATAGATAGCTAGTGGGAAGAAGCCGCATGGCACAGGGAGATCAGCTTGGTGCTTTGTGACCTAGATGGGTGGGATAGGGAGGGTGGGAGGGAGGGAGATGCAAGAGGGAAGAGATAATGGGAACATATGTATATGTATAATTGATTCACTTTGATATAAAGCAGAAACTAACACACCATTGTAAAGCAATTATACTCCAATAAAGATGTTAAAAAACAAACAAACAAAAAAAATCACACTTAGAAACGTCTGGGAAGACAGAGAAGGACCAAGGGTGAGGGTGAGGCGTGTGCCCTCACCTCGTTTGCTCTCCAGCCCCTGAGCAGCCAGCCATCTGCCCCCACCCCGGAAAGCAGCATTAAGACACAAGAGGGAAAACGATCCTTTTGGCTTAAGGTTCTTATTAGTTTTTAGATTACTCATTGTGGGGCTTCCCTGGTGGCGCAGTGGTTGAGAGTCTGCCTGCTGATACAGGGACGCGGGTTCGTGCCCCGGTCCGGGAAGATCGCACATGCCGCGGAGCGGCTGGGCCCGTGAGCCATGGCCGCTGAGCCTGCGCGTCCCGAGCCTGTGCTCCGCAACAGGAGAGGCCACAACAGTGAGAGGCCCGCGTACCGCAAAAAAAAATAAAATAAGATTACTCGTTGTGGTTGGCTTTGTGCTGCTATTTATTTAAATTACACTTACAGCTATCAACCACGGTGTGGAGGTGGGAGCCCAGGATTTGGGGGAGGGTGTTACACTGCTCAGCGCCCCGGCAGAGTGTGATGGGACTGTGGCTGCCGGGGCTGAGCCCATCGCCCCCGGACAGACAGACTCCAGGGCAGCTCGGGAAGGCCCATCTGGGTGATGGGGTCTGGCTTGGCGCCTCTCCTCTGCAGAAGGGGCCCTTCCTGGGCATCTGAAACAGTCTCCACTAGCAGGTTTCTTAAAGGACTGCAGCTACAATCACTGGGAGACGGACCCTGGGTTGTTTCATGGACCCTTCTCCTTAGCTCTGCAAACCCCTCAGGGAAAGGCCTGGCCTAGAGCACTGCTGAGAGGCTGCCATTCCTTCGCATACCCCCAGCCTTCGAGACTGCCCTCCCAGGGCCCAGTGTATACCACAGACACTTAGCGGCATCCTCCGGCCCAGCGTCTCACAGCCACAGCTGACTTCATTCCATCAGGAGGTCACTCCAACTCGTCTCTCATACCCAAGGAGCGTGAGGGGTACCCAGGCATGGCGGTCATGCCCTGGGTGCACCCAGTAGTCAGAGAGCCAAGACCTGGGTCAAGGATTATATGTGACACGAGTGACAGGGCACAGACAGTGTGTCACAAGTATTGGAGGACCGTGGGGGAGGGAAGATGAATGACAACTCCTTGAAGAAAGTAGCATCCGAGGGGCTTCCCTGGTGGCACAGTGGTTAAGAATCCGCCTGCCAGTGCAGGGGACACGGGTTCGAGCCCTGGTCTGGGAAGATCCCACGTGCTGCAGAGCAACTAAGCCTGTGCACCACAACTACTGAGCCCGCGTGCCACAACTACTGAAGCCTGCACTCTTAGAGCCCGTGCTCCACAAAAGAAGCCACCGCAATGAGAAGCCCGCGCACCGCAATGAAGAGCAGCCCCCGCTCGCTGCAACTAGAGAAAGCCCATGCACAGCAACGAAGACCCAATGCAACCATAAATGAATGAATGAATGAATGAATGAATGAATGAAGAAAGTAGCATCCAAGTAGGGTCTTGGGATGCTTAGGACAAGCAGTACTGTCTCTCCAGGGAAGCCAGTCTCCTACGTAAGCCCTTGTCAACAGAAGGTGCCGGAAGAAGGAGTCTGAAGTCCCAGGTTACATCTGTGCATGGTTATGGGAGCCTGTGGCACACAAGGCCCCTTCTCCATTGCTAAGACCAAGAAGTGACTGCAGTCCTGGTTTTGCCCCTGCCCTTGCTGTGTGACCTTGGGCAAGTCACTTTCCCTTTCTGGGTTTCAGGTTCCTCATCTGTTGAAAGGGGCAATGCCTGCCTCTGTCCTCCAAGAATTGTTGGGCAGATCAAAGTTGCTGGCCTATGGACCCAGTAAAGAGCCATTGGTTGAATATGGGGGGAGAACAGTTATTTTCATCATGAGGTAGAATCCTTGGGTCCCTCCCTCCTCGCAGGAGATTTGCAAATCTGGGGCAGTGTTTTTTCCTCATAGCCGGGTCACCAGATTTCGTTTTCTTTCTCCTCCTTCAGCTCTCCATCCCCTTCAAAAGATGAAATTGCCTGCCACCCAACTCCAGAGGAGTGCTGTGAGGTTCAATGAAGTAATACTTGCAAAAACCATCTGGCTATGAAACCAGCTCCTTTCATTGCTTTCCCTGGGCTCTGCATGCCCACCTCCCTGCCCCCAGAGAGGGAGCTGGGTGGAACCCTTGCCAGGCCCCCAGCTTCAGAGGCCCCTCCTCCCCACACTTTTCTCTTGCAGCCCCAGCTCCGGGTCCCTGGTACTTTGTCCTGGGTCCTCTGACACCCCAGAGCAGGTCCCTTCATACACTACCAAGCCTTGGCCACCTGGCCCTCTACAGGCCAAAGATTCACCCAAAAGGACCAAGCTCTTTTCTCTCCTTGGAGTTTTTCTCCCTTTCTTAGAGAATGTCAAAGAGAGAAATGGAGTTTAGAAGAAATCAATGTCTTTGGATGGAGGAGAACTTGCTGCATACACAGTAAATCAATTTGGCACAAATTTACAGAGCACCAGCTGTGGGTGGAGCCCTCAGTCCTGGAGGGAATCAGAGTTGAATCAGCCCCCTCTGGGCCACGGAGAAGATCACGGGCAGGAGGGGAGATCAACACAGGCATTAGTAATTCATATTTAAGCTGAAGAGTGTTGCCAAACCAGAAAACCGTTTACCCCTCTGAGCCGCCTCCTCCTTACCTGTGGTATGCTGGCAATAATACCTACCTAGAGGTGATTGTGCAGAAAACAGGAAATGGATTTTTTTAAATGCATGTGAAAGGACTTTGCAAGTAGCAACACACCATCTGGCAGCGTTTCTTGGAGGAGGCTGGATTTGCACCTTGAAAAATGGTGTAATATTAAGTTTGACTGTTAGTACCAGAGAAATCCAAAACAGCAAATGACTTAAGCAAAATACAAGGCTCTTTCTTTTCACAGAACTAGTCAGAGGTAGGTGGCCTAGTGCTAGTATAGCAGCTCCATGAGGTCAAGAACCCACAGTATCCTTCTGCCTTGTTGCTTTTCTATATATTGCTTCAGTCCCAAGATTACCTCATGGTCCAAAATGGCTGCTCCAGTTCCAGCCATTAAGCCCACATTCCAGACACCAAGGAGGAAAAGGAGAAAAGGTCTATCTCTTCCCTTTAAATAAACGTCCCTGAAATGGCACTTACCTGTTAACTAGATGTTAGTCACATGGCCATATCTACTGTAAGAAACGCTGGGAAATGTAGTCTTCCTTCTGAGTGGCCATATTCTCAGCTAAATATCCCATGGAACAGTGGAGAACAGATTTTGGGACCAACAAGCCTCGGCTGCTACAGGTGGGCGGGCCTCTGGCTGCTTGCAGACTTTGTCTTCAGCTCTCATTTCCTTTTGCTTTAAGGAGCCCTCTTTCTGCCCCTCCCATCTGGTATCCAGATGAATGAACCCACAAGAGCTTGGCCGGCTGTCTCTGACTTCTGACTTCCCTGGGAAAGCACAGAAAGTTACCTACACCATTTCAGCTGCTCCAGAAAGAGCTCTTCCAGGAGCAGAGGGGTGTAGTGTGGGATTGTCTGCACAACCTCGGTGGCATGAACCCATTGATCTGAAGATTTGGCCCTGGACAGGAGGGGTCCTGTCTCTGAGGCTTCTCTGAGGCCCCAGGCGGGAAGGCTGACCCAGGAGCTGAAGGAGACACACACCCCTCCTCTCCCCACGGTGAGGAAGGAGATTCTGTCTCTTGGACCTACCTCCACTTTTCCCATGTAGACAGGGGTGGCCTCGCCAGGCCCTGGGCCCCTCCACCTGCAGAAGAGAAAGCCTGGAGAGGAGCTGGATGAGTTGCAGAGAGAAGTTGTCCGGAGGATTCCATCTCTACCTGCCTTGGGGCATCCAGCCTTCAGGAACATGGGAGGTCCTGAGAGGCTCTTGGCGTTCATTTCCCCTGCCCACTGCTGCATGGCTTCTTACACAGACCTCCTCACATAGCTCAGGGCCTTGTCCTGGCCCCGTGCCCGCCTTACCCCTGTCCTCCCACAGCCTTGTGAAAAAGCCTGTCCTACCTTTGTTTATAATGATCCCTGGCCTGGAATGTACCGACCCCCTGGCTAAAATCGACTAAATCGACTAAAACCGACTAAAATCCTAGATTTTTCTCAGCTATCTGTTTTAGCATCTCAACTTCTTTCCTGATAATATTTTCGATGCCTGAGAACGTTTGGTGTTTTAGCTTTTTACTGTATCTACTTTGCGTACAGAAGGGCATACATAAGTGTACAGCTCGATGCGTCTTTGCAAACAAGACATACCTGTGTAACCACTCTGTCATTTTTCAAGTCCTGATTTCTCCAAATAAGATTCCATCTAGAGGAGAAGCCCCAACTGTGGGCCCAGATCGGAGCCTTTGTTAGACTCACCAGGCCTCACAACAAGCTAAAAGTAGGTTTAACTCTGTTACTTGTGCAGAAGAGGAAATACAGGCTCCGAGAGTCTGGCCGCCAGGCTGGTCAGAGGGCTGGGGCTCAGACCAGCGACCCCGACTCCGACCCCCAGCACCAAGTCTGACCTCTTCCTACTGCCCCTGCCCAGCCCACTGTACGGCATGACCTGCTCTCTGGTCTTCCTGGAGCTGATGTGCCTGAAGTGTGGGCCCCAAACAGTGGATGGGTGGACAGAGGGATGGATGGACGGATGGATTGACAGGGATGAGAGTGGCAAGGACAGCAAGTCTGTACTTTCCTTCCCCTGCGGGTGTCCTTGGAGGGCCTTATGTTGTCCAGCCAGGGACCTGTAAACTTGTCTTTGGGCATCAGGCAGCACACTGCCCACTTCCTTGCTGAGAACTCCGTCAGTCCACTGGGAGACCAGAGCCCACATATATCGATTCTCAGGTAACAAGTAGCATTTACCAGGCATCTGCTGCATCCCCATCATCTGCATCGGGCTGGCCCATCACTCGGACATTTAACAATAGCACGGCAATACACTGACCAGTGAGAAGGATGCAGCCATAGAGCTGGAGCAGAGTCCCAGAGGCCCTGCTAGGCCAGACATCACCCTTTAGCAGCCAGACAGGGGGCTGGGGGCATTGGATGAGGTGCTGGGCATCTAGGGGTGGGGGGCACTCTAGGGCTCAGGCAGCAACTGTATGGAAGTTTTTCAGTATTTTAATAACTGACCTGGACACACAAGTGCACCCTGAGTGCCCATCAGCCCTGCTTGGAGACCTCGTGAAGAAAAGATCTATTCTTCGCTCCCAGAGAGCTTGTGACTGAGCTGAGGAGACAGGTGAGAGGTTCACAGCTGGAGAGAATCAGTGCTTCGGTCTCAGCTGGTCGGTCCATTTGCTTGTCCACCCTTGTGTATCACGGCCCTGCTACCTGCCAGGCGCTGGAGGATGACTATAAGATGGTCCCTGCCCATAGGAGTGCACCGATTACAGGAGGAGTGAGGCAGCTACACAGACAATCACAGTTTAATCTCATTTGGGTTGATACGCTGAGTTTGAGATCACTTTAGAGCATCTTCATGGGAATTACCAAGCTTAGAGCCTTACGGAGTCACTTTTTCTAATTCCCTGTATTTCAGATGGGGAGCCTGGGGTCCACGGCAGAGAAGTTACACACTCCAGGATGGAGGACAAAGGCAGAACCAGACTTCCTCGCCCCCTCCCCTGCCCCCTCGGCCCCTCCCCATGTACCACGTTTTGGCTCCAATCCTGGAAGCAGTAACTTCAAGGAGGTAGAGAAGCTGCTGAGGGTCACATGCTGACAGCTTGACAAAGGGGCAGGTCACAAAATTATAATAAGCCAACAACAGCAAGAACTCAAATGCAGGACTGTCGGGGGCCACCTGTGTAGGGGCACTTGCTCCACCCTCCCCAGTGGGCCTGAGCTATCAAATTATGCTCAATTTAAAAAACTGAAGTCGAGTTGATTTATAATATTGTGTTAGTTTCAGGTGGACAGCAAAGTGCTTCAGTTATATATATATTTCCAGATTATTTTCCATTACAGGTTATTATAAGATATTGAATATAGTTCCCTGTGTTGCCATATTACAGCAAGTCCTTGTTGCTTATCTATTTTATGTTTAGTAGTGTGTATCTGTCAGTCCCATACTCCTAATTTATCCCTGCCCCGCCCTCTTTCCCCTTTGGTAACCATAAGTTTGTTTTCTGTCCATGAGTCTGTTTTTGTTTTGTACATAGATTCAATTGTATTATTTTTTAGATTCCACACATAAGTGGTATTATACAATATTTGTCTTTGACTTCACTGTTTTGTTCAATTTACTTCAGAGTATAAGGTGAGTACAGTGTTCTTCTGACGTTTTATATCTAAATTATAAAAAATATGTTTACACTTTGGAATTGTCTTTACTTGTCCGCCACGGTCACCTCTGTGGAACACCTGTTTCCTGGCAGGGTCGACAGAGGATTTTCCAGGAACTCTGTAGCGCTCTCCTGTGAGAATCACATCGGGAAGCTCACTGTCAGTTCTAAAGGCCCAGTTACAGTATAGACCAATCACTGATTTACCAAAGTGTACAGGATCGCCTTTACTTACTCTAACCAGGACACTCTTTTGAAGGAAAATGGATTTTGGATGTAAGTGCTCTGTGATGACTCCATGTTCCTGGGACATAAGCCACTCAAGGCCCTTGAAAGCAGAGATTCAGGAACCAGTGGCCAGGTTCACCAAACAGGTAGGGGCCCCTTCCCACCCTGAGGGGTGCCCCACTTGCCAAGGGATTGTGGGGTGCTGGCAACCCCTGGGCCTGCCTCTTTCTGCCACACTTGTGTCACAGGGCAGTTCCAGGTTTCTCTAGAGATCATCTCAGCTGCTTGGAATCCTGCCCTTTGACCTGTCTGGGCTGGCGCAGGCCTGGAAGGAAAGGAAAATAAATAAATATCAATCCATTTGGTCACGGGCAAAACATTTATCTTTCAACAGGAAGCTTCCCGAGGAAGAACAGTGGAGGGGTTTGGAGCGAGAGCACTGTGTGAGACTTGGCCTGTGCAGGCCTTTGCCTGTCAGGGTTAGTGCCTGGCGTGCCCCACGGAGCCTCGCCAGGAGTGGCATTGTGGCTGCGCTGAGCGCTAGCGCTGCATGGGTACCCTGGATCCCCTGCCCTTCCCACCTAGGTCCCTCCAGGGGTGCACCTCCCTCTGAGCCAGCGAGGGCAGCTGATGGACCCAGTCTGGCTCCCTACAGCTTCCCAAGCAGGGGAGGAAATGAGTCTTTGCCACTGAAGCCAGTGAGCCAGCCTCCCTCCAGGAGCTGGGTCTTCTTCTGGGCTGTGGAGGAAATGCTGGGGCGAGGGGTAGCGTTGGGAAGCCAAACTCACATGTTCCCTGTGGGGGTGTCATTGGACCTTCCAGGATCCTAAAAGAGAGAGAATGCTTGTGTCCTTCTGGTAATGGCCTTGGGAATCACTTGCCTGTGACGTTTGTCACTTCCCCTTTATATCTATACATCTCTGTCCTTGTCTGGTGCTGGCCAGAAACCCTGTGTGTCCTTTACATGCTAAAGAACAGTTGGGGTCCCAGAAATCCTTTCCTGAAGCTCAAGGAAATCCAGTGACCTATGGTCAAAAGTCCATTTGCTTATCAGCTGGTGAAAAGTCATGGTGTCTCTCTCAAGCTCCACCCAGTAGATGATGTCTATTCTGTAAGCCCCAAGGGCACCATAAAATGACCACATAGAAACTAGCTCCCCACCTGCCCCTCTTCCATCTTCTTGTCCTACTCTACCCTCCTTCCTTCTGCTGGACATCTGAGAACTCAAAGTTATTCCACATCCCCCAAACCTCTTAACATCTTAAACCAGAATCCAGGTGATTATCTGATGTCCCAAAGATGTCCATTATGACAACCCCTATTTCACTTGATTTGGTTAAATTGATCTCTTTTCATTCATTCAATTATTCATTCATTCATTCCAGACACTTCTAAGGTGCTGGGGCCCTCTGCTGGAGCTAGAGTCGCAGAGGTGAGGAAGATTCAGGTTAGGCCTGACGGGAGAGTAGCATAGACAACTACCACCCACACCTGGGCCAGCAAGAGCACTGTGTACTGAGCTGGAGGGCAGCCCTCAGTGGGCTCCATGCTTACTGCACACCCATTCACCAAATATCTGGATCGCTTGCAACAGGAAACACAGGCCACAATATAGTGGTCAGTGTAAACAGCAGAGAATCAGGAGATGTGAAAAGGGTATAAACTAGGCTCTGTCTGCATCACTTATTGTTAGAAAATTGTAGTTCATTCATTCAGGAAGCTTGATGGATAGCTAAAGTGGGTCCATCAGGAAAAGTACAGAGAATAGCAGCCCCATGGTGCTCCTCCATGGAGCAGGCCAGCCCCTGAGCTGGCGCATCACATATATCAGCACGAGTAATCCTCAGCACGACCCTGTGCAATAGGTACTCTGCACATTCCCATTTTATAGGTGAAAAAACAGGATCAGAGGAATTATGTGGCTGGCTCACAGTCATAGAGCTAGAGCTGGAATTCAAATACAGGTCTGTCTGACTCCAGTGTTTCTGTTGATTATGGCACAGAAAGGATTCCTTGTTTCCACCAGCTTCTTTTTAATCAAGGCAGACCAGGGATTCACACATTGGCTAAGCTAGCCTTTGAGTGCAGTGACGTATATTTAGCACCTACAAAGCAACATTCGCCGTTACACGTTTGCTGGTATTCTGGGAACTGACTGTTGACAATTACCAGCAAGGCTTTATCTCAGGTTATGTTTTGAAATCTCAGCCCATATTTACCTTGCCCACAGAAAGGCTCTGGAGGTGGAATGGACTGAAAGTCAGGTGATTGAAGTTGTAATCCTGGACTAGCAGGGGACTAGCAGTGTAACCTTGGAGAAGTCGCTTTTCTCTAGTTTCAATTTCCCTATTTGAAAATGAAAAAGAACACAATTCTACTTTAAGACTTGGAGAGAAGTACAGGTGCATCAAGAAGCATGCCTAAGTATGTTCATGGCAGCGCTGCATGTGATTGTGAAAACCTGAAAACCACCACAGTAACCTCATGTGGTAGCCAACATCCAAGCTGGCCCTCAATGACCCCGCCTCCTGGTATTGCCCCAGGTGTAGTCCTCTCCCATTGAACCAGGGTTGTTATGCATGACCAATAGTCAATAGCACATGGCAGAGTGATGGCATGCCATTCTTGAACTTAGGCTATAAAAAGACATCAGCTTCCATCTTGGGTTCTCTCCCTCTTTCTCATCACTAAGGAAGCTGCCTTGTTGTGAGCAGCCTTATAGAAAGCCCCATGCACAGAAAGGCTGAGTCTTCTTGCCAATACCCATGTAAGTGATGGCTTATACCTTATATGCCAATGTTTTACTCCCAGCCGAGTCTTCAGTTGACTGTAGCCCTGGCCCACAGCTCAACTGCAACCTCATGAGAGACTCTGATCCAGAACCACCAGGATAAGTTGTTCCCAGATTCCTGGTCTCAGAAACTGAGTAGATAATAAATGTGTGTTGTTTTAAAGTGCTAAATTGGGGGATAATTTGTTACACAGCAATAAATAGCTAATACACGCCATACTATAGAATTTTATGGAACAGTTTAAAAATAGACTAAACTT
Organism: Lagenorhynchus albirostris; assembly: GCF_949774975.1. Lineage (NCBI taxonomy): Eukaryota > Metazoa > Chordata > Mammalia > Artiodactyla > Delphinidae > Lagenorhynchus > Lagenorhynchus albirostris. The sequence goes on along the minus strand of NC_083099.1, from coordinate 72,246,763 downwards.
TGTGTGCTGATATGGAAAGGTTTCTAAGATATGTTGTTTTGAGAAAATGATAACCACAGAAAAATACACAGAGCTATATTCCTTTTACATAAAACACCATCTCCACCTGCTATATTTTTTGTGCATTTACATATGCATGTATTGATACATATGTAGTAAATGAGCCATCATAATATACCAACAAATCAACATTAGTTTACTTCTCAGTAAGGGGGTCAGAGGAAGATGCAAAAGAGGACTTTCATTTTTATTCAATACATTGCAATTTCATTTTAGACTTTCATCATGATAATGTGTTCATGTATTACTTACATGCAATTTAAAAAATTCTTCTTTAAACAGAGGGGTTGGACTATATGATCAATGAGGTCTCTTTCAACTCTGGTGTTTTACAGTTCTATTAAAATAGTCACTGAATGCAAATTAAAAGAATGAGATAACATTTATTACCTGTTTGTTGGCAAGCATTAAAAAGTTTGATAAATTAAGTGTTGGCAAAGATGTCGGGATAACTGGTACTCTCATACACTGCTTCTGGGAGAATAAAGTGAGAATCAATTGGGAAAGCTGGTAAGGATGGGAATAAGATAATATCAACTAAAACATGCAGACTCTACACCCTTCGAGGTCTAACACTTCTATTTCTAGATAGTCATTCTTTTACATAGAAACATGCTGGAAACCAGATGGTGTTGTATTTATTGACATAAATGCTATACTGTAAGGAGCATTCTGTGACATACCAAAGGATGCACATGGCAGCAGGGCTTGCAAGAGCAAACACAGAGATATAAGTTAAATGTCCATAAATAAACAAGTTAGTGTATTTTCATACTATGAAATACTATGAAACTATTAAAATGAATGAGCTAGACTTATACATCACAATGTGGATAAATCTCTGAGACATATCAAGTGAAAAAACATACTGTAGAATGTTACATGATACCATTTAAAACCATAAACACATTTAAAACCATAAACACACAGTGCCATCTTGTTTCCTAATGTTTTGATGAAAAATCATAGAAAAAAGTCAGTAAAGATACAAACCAAAGTCATAAGGGTGAGTGTCTGTGTTTCTGGAGAAGGGGAAGTCTCTTTTAATTATCCCTATAACTGAGGGGTAATTAAAAGAGACAACCTTTGTCTGCAATGTTCTGATGTGATAAAATAGTTATAAAGCACTAGTAAGCACTATGTAAGAAATGTATTTAAATATTCATGTGTCATTAAAAATTAAGTTATAAATAGTCATTGGCTCATGCTAAGAAGAACTTTGGCTGGATGAGTAGGAATTCTGATATGTTAACTCTGGCTGGCTGCACATCAGAATCACCTGGAGCTACAGAAAAACTGATACTGGTCCCGTCCACACCCAGCAACTCTGGTGTAATTGGTGAGTGGCTCTGGCCTTGGTGCTCCTCAAAGGCTTCCTAAGTGATTCTAGTGGACAGTCAGGGCTGAGAACCCCTGATTTACAGCAGCAGGTTCTGAAAAAATGTCACAGACGGTAAGACACTGAGGAAACATAATGATGTGGTCTCCTGGATTGGATGCTGGAACAAAAAAAGGACATTAGTAAAATCCAAATAAAGTCTATAATTTAATTGTACCAACGTTAACCTCTCAGTTTTGATAAATGTATCTATTACATAAGACATGAACATGAGGGAAGCTGGGTGAAGGGTGTAGGGAAACTTTCTGTACTATCTCTACAACTTTTCTGTGAATCTAAGATATTGCAAAATAAAAAAGCACTACATACCTTGGATAATTGTCTTGGTGATATTTTAACTCTTGCCAACTTAAAAAAAATCTTTCAGGGGCAGAGATCAAGATGGTGGAGTAGGGTGTGGCGCTCACCTCCCCCCACAAACACATAATAATACATTTACATGTGGAACAATTCTCACAGAAAACGAACTGAAAGCTGGCAGAAGATCTTTTATACAACCAAAGCTGCAAGAAAGATCCCCACATAACCAGGTAGAATGAAAAAAGAAAAAAAAAAAAGGAAGGAATTGGAATGGAACCTGTGCCCCTGGGAGGCAGCTGTGAAAGAGGAAAAGTTCCCTTGCCCTGGGAATCGCCTTCACTGGCAGGGAGGTCCACCTGGGCATATACGGTGGTGGAGTCACCTGTACTTTGCTCAAGAGGAGTGTGCAGGTGCTGCTTTGCTAGCAATCAGGGCAAAGAGAGACTGGCAGTAATGGCTGCCATGGTCACCGCACCTCCCAGCCCGAAACACGTGCCTGCTAGTATGTGCAGTGGCTAGGTACTGAAACTCGGGTTTCAGAGTACAGACCCTGAGAGAAGACTCAGTTTAGCTGTGCAGAGACAGCCTGAAGGGCCTAGGGTGTGGTCCAGGCCACCATTGTTAACATGTGCAAAATGGTACAGGTCTGCCATAGGAGCCCCATTATCAGCACATGCAGGGTGGGATGTGGGTCTGCCATAAGATACCCACTGTCACTGTTCTCATAGTAGCATGCAGCTCTGGCCATGGCAGGCTTTGTGAGGGCTCACTCATGGGAGGCAGGGTATTGGAGCCAAGTCTGGAGGCGGGTCCACGAGCAGTGGACTTTGTTGATCCACACAGAGGGTGGTGGGCAGTGTAACAGAATCTCATGTCCATGGTAAAAAGCCCCGTGGGAGGAATATGCAGTGATTCATTTCCCAGTGGGAGGGCTCCAGTCCCACCTACCTCACACCACAGCTTACAGCCAGATCTGGGGGCTTCTACTCCAACAACTGGGGACCAGACCCTGCCCCTGACAGGGCTGTGACAGCCATAGAGCAAAGAGGAGGATTTGCCCAACAACCAGTGCAGGCTCTAATCACCACAACAAAAAATACACCTCCTACCAAGGGGACAATGACCAGCACACTCTGAGGAAAGACATAGCTGGCATCCATACCGAAAGCAGTCCTCACACCAAAAATTTTGGATGCACACAGTCTACACAGGGGTGCTGCCACAGAAAAACAGCCTTCAAGACCACAGTAGATAACTTTTTCTCCTAAATACAGAGTCAGAGAAACTTAAGTAAAATGAAAAAGCACAGGAACTACTGCCAATTAAAAGAGCAAGAGAAATCCCCTGAAAGAACAAACAATGAAACAGACCTCTCCATTCTACCAGACCCCAGGTCCAAAAAGGAAGTACTAAAAATACTAAAGGAATTAAGAAAGATTATCAAAAGAAGTGCAGATCACTGTAACAAGGTACTAGAAACTATAAAGAGGAACCAATCAAAATTAGACAATACAATTGCTGAGATAGAAACCAATCTAGAAGCAATGAATAGCAGACTAAATAGTACAGAAGAAAGAATAAGTGATCTGGAAGATAGAATAATGGAAATAACCCAATCAGCAGACAGAAAGACAAATGAAAAAAATGAAAGCAACATACAAGATCTATGGGATAATATAAAGCACACCAAACTATAGGGGTTCCAGAAGGAAAAGAAAGAGAAAGGGGGATCAAAAATGTATTTGAAGAAATTATGGCTAAAAACTTCCCAAACCTAAAGAAAGAAACAGATATTTAGGTATAGGAAGCACAGAGGGTCCCAAAGAAGATGAACCCAAACAGACCCACAGCAAAACATATAATTAAATTGGAAAAAGTTAAAGAAAAAGAGAGTATTCTAAAGGCAGTGAGAGAAAAATCAGTCATTTACAAGAGAGTCCCAATAAGGCTATCAGCTAATTTCTGTACAGAAACTTTGCCATCCAGAAGAGAGTGGCATGATATATTTGAAGCCCTGAAAGGGAAAAGCCTGCAACCTAGAATACTCTACCCAGCAAGATTATCATTTAGAATAGGAGGGGAAACAAAGAACAACAAAACAATGCAGCAGTGCTAAACCTACCCTAAAAGAAATATTGTAAGGTCTTCTCTAAACAGAAAAGAGAAAGAATCCATAGGAAAGGAAAAAACATAATAGGAAAGGCAAATATGTAAAAGGATTGAAGATAACTTAAGCCAGTACATAGATTAAAAAACAATTAAAATTTTTTGTAAAAGCAATTGTAACTATAATAATAGCAAATGGACAAACATAAAGATGTGAAATAGGATATCAAAGTCACAAAGTGTGGGGAGGGGAGTAAAAAAAGTAGATCTTTTAGAATGCGTTTGAACTTGTATGACTATCAGTTTACAAAAAGTAGATATAGTTATGGGTTAACATACATGAAAACCAGCATAACCACAAATCAAAAAAATAAAAGAGTCACAAAAACCAAAAAGAAAGGAACACAATTATAATACAAAAGAAAACTATAAAGCCAGAAAAGTAAAAACAAAAAGAAGAAAGAAAAAAGAACTACAAAATCAACTGGAAAACAAGGTTTAAAATGACAATAAATACATACTTATCAATAATTACTTTAAATGTCAATGGACTAAATGCCCCAATCAAAAGACATTGAGTGGCAGATTGGATAAAAAAATAAGAACCTACAGCATGCTGCCTACAAGAGTCTCACTTTAGGCTGAAAGAAACATATAGATTGAAAGTTAAGGGATGGAAAAAGATATTTCATGCAAATGGAAAGGACATGAAAGTGGGGGTAGACAATACTCATATCAGACAAAAGAGACTTTTTAAAAAGCCCATAAAGAAAGACAAAGAAGGACACTAAATAATGATAAAGGAGACATTAAAAGAAGAGGATATTACACTTGTTAACATATATGCACCCAATATAGGAGTACCTAAATACATAAAACAAATACTAACAGACATAAAGTGAGAAGTTGACAAGAACACAATAGTAGGAGACTTTAACAGCCCCTGACATCAAAGGACAGATCTTCCAGACAGAAAATCAATAAGTAACAGAGATCCTAAATGACACAATAAAACAGTTGGACATAATTGATATCTACAGGACAATATATACCCAAAACAAACAAACAAAAACAAAAAATAAAAACACAGAATGCACATTCTTTTCAAGCATGCATGGAACATTCTCTAGGATAGACCACATACTAGGACATAAAACAAGCCTCAACAAATTTAAGAGACTAGAAATTGTTTCAAGCATCTTTTCTGACCACAATGGTATGAAACTATAAATCAACCACAGAAAGAAAAATGGGGGAAAAAAGAACACATGAAGACTAAACAACATGCTTCTAAAAACACAATAGGTCAATGATGGAATCAAAGAGGAAATCAGATATACCTTGAGACAAAATGATAATGAAAACACCACCTTACAACATCTATGGGTTACAGCAAAAGCAGTTCTAAGAGGAAAGTTCATAGCGATACAGGCCTTCATTGAGAAACAAGAAAAATTTCAAATAAACAACCTAACCTAACACCTAAAAGAATTAGAAAATGAAGAACAAACAAAACCCAAAGTCAACAGTAGGAAGAAAATAATAAAATCAGAGAGGAAATAAATAAAAGAGAAATAAAAACATAGAAAAGATCAATAAATCCCAGAGCTGTTTGTTTGAAAGGATAAACAAAATCAACAAACCCCTGGCCAGGCTCACCAAAAAGAAGAGAGGACTCAAATAAACAAAATAAGAAATTAAAGAGGAGAAACAACAACTGATACCACAGAAATACAAAAGAAATAAGAAAATACTACAAATAGTTATATGCCAAAAAATTGGACAACATAGAAGAAATGGACAAGTTTCTAGAAAAATACAGCCAACCACAACTGAGCCAAGAAGAAACAGATAATTTGAACAGACTGATTGCTAGAAGTGAAATAGAATCTGTAATAAAAAAAAAAAAAACAACTCCCTGCAAACAAAAGTCCATGATGGGATGGCTTCACTGGGGAATTCTATCAAACATACAAAGAAGAACTTATACCAATACTTCTCAAACTCTTCCAAAAGACTGAAGAGGAGGGAACACTCCCAAATTCATTCTATGAAGCCACCATCAACCTGATGCAAAACCAGACAGAGACCCTACAAAAAAAAAGAAAATTACAGGCCAATATCTTTGATGGATATAGATGCAAAAATCCTCAACAAAATATGAGCAAACGGAAGCCAACAATACATAAAAAGGATTATACACCATGATGAAGTTGGATTCAATCCAGGGTGATTCAACATACACAAATCAATTAATGTGATACACCACATTAACAAAAGGAAAAACAAAAACTCATGGTCATATCAATAGGTGAAGAAAGAGCATCTGATAAAATTCAACATCCATTCATGATAAAAACTCTCACCAAAGTGGGTATAGGTGGAACATATCTCAACATAATAAAAGCTATTTTATGACAAAATCATAGCCAACATAATACTAAATGGTGAAAAGCTGAAAGCTGTCCTACTAAATTCACGATTCCAAGACAAGGATGCTCATTCTCACCACTTCTATTCAATGCAGTATTGGAAGTCCTAGCGACAGCAATCACATAAGAAAAAGAAATAAAATGTATCCAAATTGGAAGGAAGAGGTAAAATTGTCATTATATGTAGATGACAAGACACTCTATATAGAAAACCCTAAAGATGCCACACAAAAACTATTAGAAGTAACAAATGAATTCAGTAATATAGCAGGATACAAGATTAATATACAGAAATCTGTTGCATTTACTTACATTAGCCATGAAATATCAGAAAGAGAAAGTAAAAAAAAAAATCCCATTTAAAATTGCATCAAAAAATAAATTACCTAGGAATAAAACTAACCAAGGCAGTGAAAGATCTTTATAGTGAGAATTATAAAACACTGATAAAGGAAGTTGAAAATGATTCACTGCAATGGAAAGATATCCCATGTTCTTGGATTGGAAGAAGTAATATTGCTAAAATGGCCAAGCTACCCAGAGCAATCTACAGAAATACTGTCCCTATCAAATTACCCATGATATTTTCACAGAACTAGAACAAATAATCATAAAATTTATATAGAATCACAGAAGACCCAGAATTGCCAAAGCAATCCTGAGAAAAAAGAACAAAACTAGAGGCGTAAGACTCCCAGACTTCAGACAATACTACAAATCTACAGTTATCAAAACAATGTGATGTTGGCAAAAAACAGACATATAGATCTATGGAAGAGAATAGAGAGCCCAGAATCAACCCACACACCTATGGTCAGTTAATCTTTGACAAAGGAGGCAAGAGTATACAACTGAGAACAAGTGGTGTTGGGAAAGCTGGACAGCCACATGTAAATCAATGAAATTAGAACACTCCCTCATACCATACACAAAAATAAACTCAAAATTTAGGTTTAAAAATCAAAGACATGACACCAGAAAACTCCTAGAAGAAAACTTAGGTAAAACATTTTCAGACTAAATTGTAGCAATATTTTCTTAGATCAGGCAAGGCAAAAGAAATAAAAGCAAGAAAACCCAAATGGGATCTAATCAAACTTAAAAACTTTTGCACAGCAAAGGAAACAAAACAAAAAGACAACCTACAAAAGGGGTAGAAAATATTTGCAAGCTACATGGCTGACAAAGGGTTAATTTCTAAAATATACAAAGAGCTCATGCAACTCAATATCAAAAAATCCCACAACCCAACCAAGAAATGGGAAGAAGTCCTAAATAGACATTTCTCCAAAGAAGATATACAGATGGCCAACAGGCACCTGTAAAGATGCTCAAAATCGCTAGTTATTAGAGAAATGCAAATCAAAACTACAATGAGGTATCACCTCACACCAATTAGAATAACTATCATTAAAAAGTCTACAAATAATAAATGCTGGAGAGGGTGTGGAGAAAAGGGAACCCTACTACACTGGTGGTGAGAATGTAAATTGGTGCAGCCACTATGGAAAACAGTATCAAGGTTCTTTAAAAAGAAACTAAAAATAGAACTACCATATGATCCAGCAATCCCACTCCTAGGCATATATCTGGAAAAAATGAAAACTTTAATTCAAAAAGATACATGCACCACAATGTTCATAGCAGCAATCTTTACAATAGCCAAGACATGGAAGCAATCTAAGTGTGCATCAACAGATGAATGGATAAAGAAGATGTGGTACATATATACAATGGAATACTTCTCCATTATGAAAAGAATGAAATACTGCCATTTGCAGCAACATGGTTGGACCTAGAGATTATCATATTAAGTGAAATAAGTCATACAGAGAAAGACAAATATATGATATCACTTATATGTAGAATCTAAGAAATAATATACATGTATTTATTTACAGAAACAGAAACAGACTCAGACATAGAAAACAAACTTATGGTTACTGAATGGAAAGTGGTGGGTGGGCAAGGGATAAATAGGAGTTTGGGATTATACACAATACTGTATATAAAATAATCAACAATTTACTGTATAGCACAGGGTACTGTATTCTATATTTTGTAATAACCTATAATGAAAAAGAATCTGAAAATACATATATAAATAAATCACTTTTCTGTACACCTGAAACTAATACAACATTGTAAATCAAATATATGTTAACAACAAAAAATATCTTTTGGTAATTGGCTAAGGTGACAGAGTAGAAAGATCCTGAGCTCACCTCCTCTCACAAACATACCAAAATCACAATTATCTGCAGAACAACCATCAATGAAAAAGAACAGAACCTACCAGAAAATATCTTCTATAACTAAAGACATAAAGAACAAACCACAATGAGACAGGTAGGAGGAGCAGACTTGCAATATAATCAAGTCCCATAACCCTGGGTGGGTGACCCACAACCTGGAGAATTATTATATTGCAGTGATTCTCCAGAGAAGTGAGAGTTCTGAGTCCCATGTTGGGCTCCCCAGCCTGTGGGTCCTGAACCCAGAAGATGATTCCCCAGAGTATTTGACCTTGATGACCAGTGGGGCTTAATTTCAGGAGCCCCAAAGGACTGGGGGAAATAAAGACTTACTCTTTTTTTTTTTTTAATTTTTTATTTATTTATTTTTGGCTGTGTTGGGTCTTCGTTTCTGTGCGAGGGCTTTCTCTAGTTGCGGTGAGTGGGGGCCACTCTTCATCACGGTGCGCGGGCCTCTCACTATCGTGGCCTCTCTTGTTGCGGAGCACAGGCTCCAGACGCGCAGGCTCAGTAGTTGTGGCTCACTGGCCCAGCCGCTCCGCAGCATGTGGGATCTTCCCAGACCGGGGCACGAACCTGTGTCCCCTGCATCGGCAGGCGGACTCTCAACCACTGCGCCACCAGGGAAGCCCAAGACTTACTCTTAAAGGGCACACAAACAATCTCACACTCCAGAACCCAGGGTAAAAGTAGTAATTTGATAGGAGCCTAAGCCAGACATACCTCCTGGTCTTGGAGAGTTTCCCAGAGAAGTGGGGGGCAGCTGTGGCTGACCCTGGGGACATAAACACTAGTGGCAACTACTTTTGGGAGCTTCTTCTGCTGCATGGACACTGGTACTGGCGGATGCCATTGTGGTTCTCCCTGTAGCTCATTATCACCAAGGCCTGGCCCTACCCAACAGCCTGTAGGCACCAATGCTGGACACCTCAGACTGGGCAAATAACTCAATGGGGACATAACCCCACCCATCAGAAGACAGGCTGCCTAATGTCTTCCTGAGCCCACAGCTACCTAGACTTGCCTCTTGACATGACCCTTCCCACCAGAGGGCCAGGACTGAACTTGACCCACTAGTGGGCAAGCAACAGATGCAAGAAAATCACAATCCAGCAGCGTGTGGACTGAGCTTGCCCACAGTAGGACCAACCCTGCCCTATTACCAGCTGGGCCCTGGCCCTGCCCACTAGCAGGCCAACACAAGCATTGGGACACACCATACCTCTCACCCAAATGTGTCAGAAACCTCCCCCTGCCCCCATTCGATCTGACACCAGCTCTGGCATCCTTGGGCTCTCTAGCCATCCTCCAGGTTCTGGCTCTGTTTGCCAGTAGTCTGGTCCTAACTCCAGAACCCAGCTTCACTCACCAGTGGGCAGGCAACTGCCCTGGAGTTTTCTGGACCCTGACTCCACAAATCAGAGAACCAGCACTAGCCCTGGGGTTCTGCAGTCAGCTGTCTCATGACCAGGCCCTGCCAACCAGCAGCTGGCAGCCTGTGCACAAGGCTGGATCTGGCAACCAACTGGACTAGGGGCCAAACAAGCATACCAGATCACCCACATAGTCAACCTGCCACAACATAAGGACACATGCAGCCCTCATTGGGGGAACCCCTAGGGCACATAGCTTGGGTGACGAGAGGGGAGTGCTCTAATGGGACACATGGGACATCTCCTATAAAAGGCCACTTCTCCAAGGTCAGGAACTGTAACTCACATACCAGATACATAAAAATGCAAACAGCAACTTTGGCAAAATGAGGGGTCAGAGGAACATGTTCCAGATGAAGGAAAAAGATAAAACCCCAGAAGAAGAACTAAGTGAAGAGGAGATAGGCAATCTATCCAAAAAAGAGTTCAGAGTGAGGATCATAAAGATGATCAAAGAACTCGGGATAAGAATGGATGCACAAAGAAAGAAGCTAGAAGTTTTTAACAAAGAGTCAGAAAATGTAAAGAACAACCAAACAGAGATGAAAATACAATAACTGAAATGAAAAATACAGTAGAAGGAATCAGTAGTAGACTTAGTGATACAGAAGAATGGATCAGTGAGCTGGAAGACAGAGTAGAGGAAATCGCCACTGAACAGAAAAAAGAAAAAAGAATGAAAAGAAATGAGGCCGGTTTAAGAGACCTTTGGGACAACACCAAGCATGCTAATATTATAGGGGTCCCAGAGGAGAAGAGAGAGATAAAGGGCCTGAGAACATATTCGAAGTCATAACAGCTGAAAACTTCCTTATCCCATGGAAGGAAACAGTCACTCAAGTCCAGGAAATGCAGAATCCCATACAGGATTAACCCACAGAGGAATACACCATGACACATTGTAATCAAAATGACAAAAATGAAAGTTAAAGAAAGAATATTAACAGCAACAAGGGAAAAGCAACAAATAACATACAAGGGAACTCCCATAAGGCTATCAGTTGATTCTTCAGCAGAAACTCTGCAGGCCAGAAGGGAGTGGAATGATATACTTAAAGTGATGGAAGAGAAAAACCCACAACCAAGAATACTCTACCCAGGAAGACTCTTGTTCAGTTTTGATGGAGATATCAAAAGCTATGTAGTGTAGGGCATTCCCTAACTGCCCTCACAAATACTTGAAGCAGCGGAAGTGGTGGTTCACAGGTCATGGTGAATCAGTGAAACTTAGATTACCACTGTCAAAGTGGCCCTATTTATCCTCAAGACTAGTGATACTGAGACTGTGGTAATTCCACTATGTTAATCCTCACAACCAATTTTAAGGCACGTAAGATTATCCCCTTTCCAATAGCTGGGGAAACTGAGGCTCAGCCAAGTGAAGTAATAGGGGTCCAATGTCATACACCTGGTAAATGCAGAACTGTGAGTAAACCCAGGTCTGTTAATTTCAAAAGCACTGTTGTTTCCACTCCACACCCTACCATGCCTTCTCTCTGCTAAGAAGTATCTGGGGCTGGAAGAGAGAGAACAAAATGAGACAACAAATGAAGCCTGGGAGACACTTGTGACTTTTTTCTGCCCAGAATCCCTTCTTTTGAGGAAGGATCCTGGCCCAGTCCTTATAATTGGTGGAGAGTCAACAACGGAGGTCCACTTTTCTGATCCCCCAGCGAGCAGCTAAGGCAAACTTAAATTTAGACTCTTTCTCCTGGGAATTTGAATCTTGAGTGGGCTCCCAGGGATTGAAGAAGCAGGGCAAAATTATCCCACAACAGCTTCCTAAAGAGACTTTCTGTGAATCCCTGAGATGTTCCTTACCTTCAGTTCCATGAACTACCCAAAATCCCAACAGAGCATAGATGCCAATAGCTATTCTCCCTACTTCCTTAGAAATAAAACTTGCAGTTTACTGAGTGAATAAAAAAAAAAGGTATATAGGCAAGCAAAAGCTAAAAGAATTTGGCACTACCAAACCAGCTTTACACAAATGCTAAAAGAACTTCTCTAGATAGAAAAGAAAAGGCCACAACAAGAAACAAGAAAATTACAAAATGGAAAATCTCACTGGTAAAAGCAAACATACAATAAAGGTAGGAAATCATCCACCCACAAAGCTAGTAGGGAGGTTAAAAGACAAAAGTAGTAAAATCATTTTTGTCCACAATAAGCAGTTAAGGGATACATAAAACAATTAGATGTAAAATATAATATTAAAAACAGCAATTGTGAGAAGAGGAGAGTACAAATGCAGGGTCACTAAAATGTGTTTGAAATTAAGAGATCAGCAACTTAAAACAAGCATGTATAAATACAGACTCCTATACAAAAACCTCATGGTAAGCACAAAACAAAAATCTATAACAGCTATACACATAAAAAAGATAAAGGAATCCACACATAAAATTAAAGATATTCATCACATCACAAGAGAAGAGAACAAAAGAAGAAAGGAGAAAAAAGACCTACAAAACCAAATCCAGAACAATGAACAAAATGGTAAGATGAACATACATATTGATAATTACCTTAAATGTAAATGGACTAAATGCTCCAACCAAGAGACAGAGACTGGCTTAATGGATACGAAAATAAGACCTGTATATTTGCTGGCTACAAGAGACTCACTTCGGACCTAGAGACACCTACACACTGAAAGTGAGGGGATGGAAAAAGGTATTCCATGTGAATGGAAATCAAATGAAAGCTGGAGTAGCAATACTTATATCAGACAGAGTAGACTTTAAAGTAAAGACTGTCACAAGAGACAAAAAAGGACACTACATAATGATCAAGGAATCAATTCAAGAAGAAGAGGTAACAATTGTAAATATATATACACCCAACACAGGAGCACCTCAATATATAAGGCAAATGTTAGAAGACATAAAAGGAGAAATTGACAGTAACAATAATTGTGGGGGACATTAACACCCCACTTACATCAATGGACAGATCATCCAGACAGAAAATCAGTAAGGAAACACTGACCTTAAATGACACATTAGATCAGATGAACTTAAGTGATACGTATAGAGCATTCCATCTGAAAGCAGCAGAATACACAGTCTTTTCAAGTGCACATGGAATATTGTCCAAAACAGATCACATGTTGGACAACAAAGAAAGCCTGAGTCAATTTAAGAAAATCATATCAGGCATCTTTCCTGACCACAAGGCTATGAGGCTAGAAATCAACTACAAGAAAAAAACTGCAAAAAACACAAACACATGGAGGCTAAACAATATGCTACTGAACAACCAATGGATCACTGAAGAAATCAAAGAGTAAATTAAAAATTACCTAGAGACAAATGAAAACAAAAAGACAACAATCCAAAACCTATCGGCTGCAGCAAAAGCAGTTCTAAGAGGGAAGTTTATAGTGGTATAAGCTTACCTTGGGAAACAAGAAAAATCTCAAGTAACCAACCTAACCTTATACCTAAAGGAATTCCATAAAGAAGAACAAGCAAAACCCAAAGTTAGTAGAAAGAAAGCAATCATAAAGGTCAGAACCCCAGAACTCCTATGGGAGAGGGACCTCAGAGGAGTCATACCCTTTCCTTCAGGATCACAGGCTACTGGCAATTAAAAGATGTTAAACAAAGTTCATATTCTCCAGAGAGCTTGTCCCTCGAAGTCCACAGGGTAAATTTCTCAGGAGTAAGAACTATCAATGAAGCTTGCTGGCTATTCCAGAATGAGACAGTAGGAGAGGAAAAGTCCTTTCCACAGGAAGGGAGAAACCCCAGAGCCTTTGAGCTAGGGGAATCTGAGTGTTCTTGGGTCTGATGTGCTCTTTGCAAAGATTGGGAGAACAAAGGCCAGAGAAATGGGGAAGCCAGGTCACACCTGCCAGGAGTGAGTGGAGGGCAGCACTGGCCTTCAAATCCAGTTTTTTTTTAATCTGAAAATTTAGGGCCCATCCTGTTACTTCACCTTTGTCCTGGTACTAGAGAATTAGATGTCTGTGTAAGGGGAACTTGTCTCTGGGCTGAAGAGAGCCCAGAACTTAAATCGTGGTTCCTTGTAACTCCCTCTGTTTCTGCTGAGGAAAATTTCTCATTTTCCATTACTTATAAGAGATGGGTTCTAACACTTCACAGAATGCAATTATCTTGTTTAATTTATAAATTCTGGACCTACTTCCAACCGAATCCTGGACCCTGTCCCAGCTGGCATTCCTGGCTGATAAGGGCTTTGCTCCAGTTCTTCTGGAAAGCCTGGGTCTCTCTCAGATGAGGCAGGTGTTCAACTGAGTTTAATGGGCCATATTGCCATGCAATTTCCCCAGAACATGTGCTACGCCTCCCCCCAGCCTGACAGACCACTCAGGGGCCTGAGGATCAGCCTGCCCAACCTGGAATATCTTATGTAGTGTTGGTCTGTGTAAAAATGGCCTTTGGAGAAGCAATTGCTTCTAAAATCATTCTCAGTACAGTGCCCTTGATTTATCTTGTTTGAGGAGAGAAAGAAATGACCCTGGCCTGTGGCTTTGATTGGGATGTTGTAAGGTGATGGGAGCAGTGATTCTCAGCCTGGCTCTGCAGTAGAATCACCTGATGCCCCTCCACCCACATTGGGATCTAACTGATTTGAGAGCCCAGACATGGATATTTCTAAAAGTGCCACAAATGGCTTTAATAAACAGCTAGGATTGGGGACTCCTGAGCTGGAGGGAAAGGGAGAAAAAACATTGAGGTCAGTGGATGGGATTGGTTATGTTTGCCAAGTCAAGAAACTTTCTAGGGAGGAGCATGAATTGCCCATGGTTTTGCATATTTTTGGCAAATTAAAGTCAAGTTTCAGTTGAGCAAAGATCTGGGGGCCACCTAGTCTGTGCTGGTCTGGAAGGAAATGGGGATAGAAGGGGTAATCTCTCCCAGCCACTCACCCAGCTGTCATGGAGAGCAGGACAGGAGAAGGGCCAACTCCCAACTCATGACTCCTGTGAGAGAAGATGGCGGAGGCAGCACCCAGCTCCCAATATGGTCTCGTCCCACCAAATCCTCCTATACATGACTGTAAACCGAGTGTTGAGTGACTGTCTCCACTGAACAGCCTCTCCTTTGAAAATAGTAATTGATCACATAGTGTCTGGAAGCAAAGTTCTTGGGTTAACTGAAGCTCCAGTGCTTCCCAGCTGCGTGACCCAGGGCTTCCCAGCTGCGTGACCCAGGGCATATTATATGACCTCTCTGTGCTTCAATTTCCTCATCTGTAAAATGAGGATAATGAGAGCACATACCCCACAGGATTGGGAGGGTTAAATGAGTCAGTGCATGCATACAAAGTGCTTAGCACTGTGCCTGGTCACTCACATACACTCATTTAACATTAGCTCTTGTTGTTAGGCCTACAGTATCAACACTCTTCCTGGTTGGAAGGGAGGGAAGCTTCTCTGCAAAACAACTGTGTTCTACTGGTGCATAAGCAGTCTTTTAATGCCAGGGTGGCACACCTACCACCTCTCTTTCCTGTACTCCCAGCCACCTGCACTCAGATGCACTTCTGTAACTGAGCAGGACCCTATGCGGTCTTCCCAGTGCAGAGGTCCACAGCCCCCTGCCCCATGTCCTCCACCTGCCTCTTGTTCGTAGGAAAACTTTAGCCTCCTAGGCCTTCCTCGAGTTCCAAAAGACAAATTTAATAAGAGAAATGAAAAAATGAAGAAACAAAGGAAAAACTCAAGCAAGAAAAAGTAATAGAGACAGAGCACTGGCTTCAACACCAGGATTGGTTGCAAGTAGGAAGCTTTTGCCACTACACTGGGACAATCGGACTGTACTGGTGCCGCACCCGAAGCTGTAGCAGGCTCCACGCTTAGGTGCTCAGGTGATATGCAGTTGAACTTGAGATGAATAACATATTTAGGGGAATTGTTGACATTTAGTAACTCCACAGCATATGGCCGCAGGAACTGCCCTAAATGCTGTGTGGAGGACAGGCTCTTGGTGCTCCAGCCAGGCATCAGGGATGTGCCACTGAGGTGGGAGAGCCAACTTCAGGACACTGGTCCAAAGAGATCTCCCAGCTCCATGAAATATCAAACAGCAAAAATCTCCCAGAGATCTCCATCTCAACACCAAGACCCAGCTTCACTCAATGACCAGCAAGATACAGTGCTGGATACCCTAGGCCAAACAAGTAGCAAGACAGGAACACAGCCCCATCCATTAGCAGAGAGGCTGCCTAAAATCATAATAAGGCCACAGACACCCCAAAACACACCACTAGACGTGGACCTGCCCACAGAAAGGCAAGATCCAGCCTCATCCACCAGAACACAGGCACTAGTCCCCTCCACCAGGAAACCTACACAACCCACTGAAACAACCTAAGCCACTGGGGACAGACACCAAAAACAACAGGAACTACGAACCTGCAGCCAGGAGAAAGGAGACCCCAAACACAGTAAGATAGGCAAAAAGAAAAGACAGAAAAACACACAGCAGATGAAGGAGCAAGATAAAAACCCACCAGACCTAACAAATGAAGAGGAAATAGGCAGTCTGCCTGAAAAAGAATTCAGAATAATGATAGTAAAGATGATCCAAAATCTTGGAAATAGAATAGACAAAATGCAAGAAACATTTAATAAGGACCTAGAAGAACTAAAGATGAAACAAACAATGATGAACAACACAATAAATGAAATGAAAAATACTCTAGAAGGGATCAATAGCAGAATAGCTGAGGCAGAAGAACGGATAAGTGACCTGGAAGATAAAATAGTGGAAATAACTACTGCAGAGCAGAATAAAGAAAAAAGAATGAAGAGAACTGAGGACAATCTCAGAGACGTCTGGGACAACATTAAATGAACCAACATTCAAATTACAGGGGTCCCAGAAGAAGAAGAGAAAAAGAAAGGGACTGAGAAAATATTTGAAGAGATTATAGTTGAAAACTTCCCTAATATGAGAAAGGAAAGAGTTAATCAAGTCCAGGAAGCACAGAGTCCCATACAGGATAAATCCAAGGAGAAACATGCCAAGACACATATTAATCAAACTGTCAAAAATTAAATACAAAGAAAACATATTAAAAGCAGTAAGGGAAAAACAACAAATAACACACAAGGGAATCCCCACAAGGTTAACAGCTGATCTTTCAGCAGAAACTCTGCAAGCAAGAAGGGAGTGGCAGGACATATATAAAGTGATGAAGGAGAAAAACCTGCAACAAAGATTACTCTACTCAGCGAGCATCTCATTCAGATTTGATGGAGACATTAAAAGCTTTACAGACAAGCAAAAGCTGAGAGAGTTCAGCACCACCAAACCAGCTTTACAACAACTGCTAAAGGAACTTCTCTAGGCAAGAAACACAAGAGAAGGAAAAGACCTATAACAACAAACTCAAAACAATTAAGACAATGGGAATAGGAAAATACATATCAATAATTACCTTAAATGTAAAAGGATTAAATGCTCCCACCAAAAGACACAGACTGGATGAATGGATACAAAAACAAGACCCGTATATATGCTGTCTACGAGAGACCCACTTCAGACCTAGGGACACATACAGACAGAAAGTGAGGGGATGGAAAAAGATATTCCATGCAAATGGAAATCAGAAGAAAGCTGGAGTAGCAATTCACATATCAGACAAAAGAGACTTTAAAATAAAGACTATTAAAAGAGACAAAGAAGGAAACTACTTAATGATCAAGGGATCGATCCAAGAGGATATAACAATTGTAAATATTGATGCACCCAACATAGGAGCACCTCAATACATAAGGCAAATACAAACAAATATAAAAGGGGAAATCGACAGTAACACAATCATAGTAGGGGATTTTAACACCCCACTCTCACCAATGGACAGATCATCCAAGATGAAAATAAATAAGGAAACATAAGCTTTAAATGATACATTAAACAAGGTGGACTTAACTGATATTTATAGGACATTCCAACCAAAAACAACAGAATACACATTTTTCTCAAGTGCTCATGGAACATTCTCCAGGATAGATCATATCTTGGGTCACAAATCTAGCCTTCGTAAATTTAAGAAAATTGAAATCGTATCAAGTATCTTTTCCGACCACAACACTATGAGACTAGATATCAAATACAGGAAAAGATCTGTCAAAAATACAAACACATGGAGGCTAAACAATACACTACTTAATAACGAAGTGATCACTGAAGAAATCAAAGAAGAAATCAAAAAATACCTAGAAACAAATGACAATGGAGACATGACGACCCAAAACCTATGGGATGCAGCAAAAGCAGTTCTAAGAGGGAAGTTTACAGCAATACAATCCTACCTTAAGAAACTGGAAGCATGTTAAATAAACAACCTAACCTTGCACCTAAAGCAATTAGAGAAAGAAGAACAAAAAAACCCCAAAGTGAGCAGAAGGAAAGAAATCATAAAAATCACATCAGAAATAAATGAAGGAAATGATAGCAAAGATCAATAAAACTAAAAGCTGGTTCTTTGAGAAGATAAACAAAATGGATAAACCATTAGCCAAACTCATCAAGAAAAAAAGGGAGAAGACTCAAATCAATAGAATTAGAAATGAAAAAGAAGAAGTAACAACTGACACTGCAGAAATACAAAAGATCATGAGAGATTACTACAAGCAACTCTATGCCAATAAAAAAGACAACCTAGAAGAAATGGACAAATTCTTAGAAATGCACAACTTGCTGAGACTGAACCAGGAAGAAATAGAAAATATGAACAGACCAATCACAAGCACTGAAATTGAAACTGTGATTAAAAATCTTCCAACAAACAAAAGCCCAGGACCAGATGGCTTCACAGGCAAATTCTATCAAACATTTAGAGAAGAGTTAACACCTATCCTTCTCAAACTCTTCCAAAATATAGCAGAGGGAGGAACACTCCCAAATGCATTCTACGAGGCCACCATCACCCTGATACCAAAACCAGACAAGGATGTCACAAAGAAAGAAAACTACAGGCCAATGTCTCTGATGAACATAGATGCAAAAATCCTCAACAAAATACTAGCAAACAGAATCCAACAGCACACTGAAAGGATCATACACCATGATCAAGTAGGGTTTATTCCAGGAATGCAAGGATTCTTCAATATACACACATCAATCAACGTGATACACCATATTAACAAACTGAAGGAGAAAAACCATATGATCATCTCAATAGGTGCAGAGAAAGCTTTTGACAAAATTCAACACCAATTTATGATAAAAACCCTGCTGAAAGTAGGCATAGAGGGAACTTTCCTCAACATAATAAAGGCCATATATGACAAACCCACAGCCAACATCGTGCTTAATGGTGAAAAATTGAAAGCATTTCCACTAAGATTAGGAACAAGACAAGGTTGCTGACTCTCACCACTCTTATTCAACATAGTTTTGGAAGTTTTAGCCACAGCAATCAGAGAAGAAAAAGAAATAAAAGGAATCCAAATTGGAAAAGAAGAAGTAAAGCTGTTACTGTTTGTAAATGACATGATACTATACATAGAGAATCCTAAAGATGGTACCAGAAAACTACTAGGCTAATCAATGAATTTGGTAAAGTAGCAGGATACAAAATTAATGCACAGAAATCTCTGGCATTCTTATACACTAATGATGAAATATCTGAAAATGAAATTAAGAAAACATTCCCATTTACCACTGCAAGAAAAATAATAATATATCTAGGAATAAACCTACCTAAGGAGACAAAAGACCTGTATGCAGAAAATTATGACACTGATGAAAGAAATTAAGGATGATACAAATAGATGGAGAGATATACCATGTTCTTGGATTGGAAGAATCAACATTGCGAAAATGACTCTACTACCCAAAGCAATCTACAGATTCAAAGCAATCCCTATCAAACTACCACTGGCATTTTTCACAGAACTAGAACAAAAAATTTCACAATTTGTATGGAAACACAAAGGACCCCGAATAGCCAAAGCAATCTTCAGAACGAAAAATGGGGCTGGAAGAATCAGGCTCCCTGACTTCAGACTATACTACAAAGCTACAGGAATCAAGACAGTATGGTACTGACACACAAACAGAAAGATAGATCAATGGAACAGGATAGAAAGCCCAGAGATAAACCCACGCACATATGGTCACATTATATTTGATAAAGGAGGCAAGAATATACAGTGGAGAAAAGACAGCCTCTTCAATAAGTGGTGCTGGGAAAACTGGACCGGTACATGTAAAAGTATGAAATTAGAACACTCCCTAACACCGTACACAAAACTAAACTCAAAATGGATTAAAGACCTAAATGTAAGGCCAGACACTATCAAACTCTTAGAGGAAAACATAGGTAGAACAGTCTATCACATAAATCACAGCAAGATTCTTTTTGACTCACCTCCTAGAGAAATGGAAATAAAAACAAAAATAAACAAATGGGACCTAATGAAACTTAAAAGCTTTTGCACAGCAAAGGAAACCATAAACAAGACCAAAAGACAACCCTCAGAATGGGAGAAAATATTTGCCAACTAAGCAGCTGACAAAGGATTAATCGCCAAGATTTACAAGCAGCTCATGCAGCTCAATAATAAAAAAACAAACAACTCAATCCAAAAATGGGCAGAAAACCTAAATAGACATTTCTCCAAAGAAGATATACAGATTGCCAACAAACACATGAAAGAATGCTCAGCGTCATTAATCATTAGAGAAATGGAAATCAAAACTACAATGAGATATCATCTCACACCGGTCAGAATGGCCATCATCAAAAAATCTAGAAACAATAAATGCTGGAGAGGGTGTGGAGATAAGGGAACCAACCCTCTTGCACTGTTGGTGGGAATGTAAATTGATACAGCCACTATGGATAACAGTATAGAGGTTCCTTAGAAAACTACCAATAGAACTACCATACGACCCAGCAATCCAACTCCTGGGCATATACCCTGAGAAAACCATAATTCAAAAAGAGTCACTGCCCTGGTGGCACAGTGGTTGAGAGTCCACCTGCTGATGCAGGGGACACGGGTTTGTGCCCCGGTCTGGGTAGACCCCACATGCCACGGAGTGGCTGGGTCCATTAGCCATGGCCGCTGAGCCTGCGTGTCCGGAGCCTGTGCTCTGCAATGGGAGGGGCCACAGCAGTGAGAGGCCCACATACAGCAAAAATAAAAATTTAAAAAGTCATGTACCAAAATGTTCATTGCAGCTCTATTTACAATAGCCAAGACATGGAAGCCACCTAAGTGTCCATCAACAGATGAATGGATAAAGAAGATGTGGCACATATATACAATGGAATATTACTCGCCATAAAAAGAAACGAAATTGAGTTATTTGTAGTGAGGTGGATGGACCTAGAGTCTGCCATACAGAGTGAAGTAAGTCAGAAAGAGAAAAACAAATACCGTATGCTAACACATATATATGGAATGTAAGAAAAAATAAAAATAAAAAGTCATGAAAAACCTAGGGGTAAGATGGGAATAAAGACACAGACCTACTAGAGCATGGACTTGAGGATATGGGGAGGGGGAAGGGTAAGCTGTGACAAAGTGAGAGAGTGGCATGGACATATATACACTACCAAAGTAAAATAGATAGCTAGTGGGAAGTAGCCGCATAGCACAGGGAGATCAGCTCAGTGGTTTGTGACCACCTAGAAGGGTGGGATAGGGAGGGTGGGAGGGAGGGAGATGCAAGAGTGAAGAGATATGGGAACATATGTATATGTATAACTGATTAACTTTGTTATAAAGCAGAAACTAACACACCATTGTAAAGCAAATATAGGCCAATAAAGATGTTTAAAATAAAGAAAAAAAATAATAATTTAGCTATTAATCAAAGTCAAGGAACTTTAGTTCCTCCCAAGGTCTATAGAAATTATTCCTTTTTTTATGTATAGCTTTTGTTAAAAATTTTATTTATTTTTTTATACAGCTGGTTCTTATTAGTTATCTATTTCATACATATCAGTGCATATATGTCAATTCCAATCTCCCAATTCATAATACCCCCACCCCCACCCCACTTTTCCCTCTTGGTGTCCATACATATGTTCTCTACATCTGTGTCTCTACTTCTGCTTTGCAAACAAGTTCATCTGTACCATTTATCTAGATTCCACATATATGTGTTAATATACAATATTTGTTTTTCTTGTTCTTACTTACCTCACTCTGTATGACAGTCTCTAGGTCCATCCACATCTATACAAATGACCCAATATCTTTCCTTTTTATGGCTCAGTAATATTCCTTTGTATATATGTACTACATCTTCTTTATCCATTAGTCTGTCGATAGGCATTTAGGTTGCTTCCATGTCCTGACTATTGTAAATACTGCTGCCATGAACATTGTGGTGCATGTGTCTTTTTGAATTATGGTTTTCTCATAGTATATGCCCAGTAGTGGGATTGCTGGGTCATATGGTAATTCTATTTTTAGTTTTTTAAGGAACCTCCATACTATTCTCCATAATGGCTGTATCAATTTCCATTCCCACCAACAATGCAATAGGGTTCCCTTTTCTCCATACCCTCTCCAGCATTTACTGTTTGTAGATTTTCTTATGATGCCCATTCTGATCAGTGTGAGGTGATACCTAATTGTAGTTTTTATTTGCATTTCTCTAATAATTAGTGATGTTGAGCATTTTTTATGTGCCTCTTGGCCATCTGTATGTCTTCTTTGGATAAATGTCTATTTATGTCTTCTGTTTATTTTTTTGATTGGGTTTTTTTCTTTTTTAATATTGAGCTGCATGAGCTGTTTGTATATTTTGGAGATTACTCCTTTGTCCGTTGGTTCATTGGTAAATATTTTCACCCATTCTGAGGGTTGTCTTTTGGTCTTGTTTATAGTTTCCTTTGCTGTGCAAAAGATTTTAAGTTTCATTAGGTCCCATTTATTTATTTTTGTTTTTAATTCCATTACTCTAGAAGGTGGGTTAGAAAAGATCTTGCTGTGATTTATGTCAAGGAGTGTTCTTCCTATGTTTTCCTCTAAGACTTTGATAGTGTCTGGCCTTACATTTAGGTCTTTAATCCATTTTGAGTTTATTTTTGTGTATGGTGTTAGGAAGTGTTCTAGTTTCATTCTTTTACTTATAGCTGTCCAGTTTTCCCAGCACCACTTATTGAAGAGGCCGTGTTTTCTCCATTGCATACCCTTGCCTCCTTTGACATAGATTAGGTGACCACATGTGTGTGGGTTTATCTCTGGCCTTTCTATCGTGTTTCATTGATCTATATTTCTGTTTTTATGCCAGTACCAGATTGTCTTGATTACTGTAGCTTTGTAGTATAGTCTGAAGTCAAGGAGTCTGATTTCTCCAGCTCCGTTTTTTCCCTCAAGATTCCTTATGGTATTCAGGGTCTTTTGTGTCTCCATACAAATTTTAAGATTTTTTTTGTTCTAGTTCTGTAAAAAATGCCATTGGTAATTTGATAGGGCTTCATTGAATCTGTAGATTGATTTAGTATATTCATTTTCACAACATTGATTCTTCCAGTCCAAGAACATGGTATATCTCTCCATCTGTTTGTGTCATCTTTGATTTCTTTCATCAGTGTCTTATAGTTTTCTGAGTACCGGTCTTTTACCTCCTTAGGTAGGTTTATTCCTGGGTATTTTATTCTTTTTGTTGCAATGGGATTGTTTCCTTAATTTCTCTTTCTGATCTTTCATTGTTAGTATATAGAAATGCAAGAGATTTCTGTGCATTAATTTTATATCCTGCAACTTTACCAAATTCATCCATTAGCTCTGGTAGTTTTCTGGTCGCATCTTTAGGATTATCTATGTATAGTATCATGTCACCTGCAAACAGTGACAGTTTTACTTCTTCTTTTCTGATTTGGATTCCTTTTATTTCTTTTTCTTCTCTGATTGCAGTGGCTAGGACTTCCAAAACTATGTTGGATAATAGTGGCAAGAGTGGACATCTTTGTCTTGTTCCTGATCTTAGAGGAAATGCTTTCAGTTTTTTCACCATTGAGAATGATGTTTGCTGTGGGTTTGTCGTATATGGCTCTTATTATGTTGAGGTTGGTTCCCTCTCTGCCCACTTTCTGGAGAGTTTTTATCATAAATGGGTGTTGAATTTTGTCAAAAGCTTGTTCTGCATCTACTGAGATGATCATATGGTTTTTATTCTTCAATTTGTTAATATGGTGTATCACATTGATTGATTTGCGTATATTGAAGAATCCTTGCATCCCTGGGATAAATCCCACTTGATCATGGTGTATAATCCTTTTAATGTGCTGCTGGATTCTGTTTGATAGTGTTTTGTTGACGATTTTTGTGTCTATATTCATCAATGATATTGGTCTGTAATTTTTTTTGTAGTATCTTGTCTGGTTTTCGTATAATGGTGATGGTGGCCTCGTAGAACGAGTTTGGGAGTGTTCCTCCCTCTGCAGTTTTTTGGAAAAGTTTGAGAAGGATGGGTGTTAGCTCTTCTCTAAATGTTTGATAGAATTCACCTGTGAAACCATCTGTTCCTGGCCTTCTGTTTGTTAGAAGATTTTTAAATCACAGTTTCAATTTAATCACTTGGGATTGGTCTGTTCCTATTTTCTATTTCTTCCTGGTTCAATCTTGGAAGGCTATGTCTTTCTATATTTTGTCCATTTCTTCCAGGTTGTCCATTTGATTGGCATAGAGTTGCTTGTAGTAGTCTTTTAGGATGCTTTGTATTTCTGCGGTGTCCGTTGTAACTTCTCCTTTTTCATTTCTAATTTTATTGATTTGAGTCCTTGCCTTCTTTTTCTTGATGAGTCTGGGTAAAGGTTTATCAATTTTATCTTCTCAAAGAAACAGCTTTTAGTTTTATTGATCTTTGCTATTATTTTCTTTGTTTCTATTTCATTTATCTCTGCTCTGATCTTTATGATTTCTTTCCTTCTACTAACTTTGGGTTTTGTTTGTTCTTCTTTCTCTAGTTCTTTAGGTGTAATGTTAGATTGTTTATTTTGAGATTTTTCTTGTTTCTTGAGGTAGGATTGTATTGCTATAAACTTCCCTCTTAGAACTGCTTTTGCTACATCCCAAAAGTTTTGGATCGTCTTGTTTTTGTTGTCATTTGTCTCTAGGTATTTTTTGATTTCCTCTTTGATTTCTTCAGTGATCTGTTGGTTATTTAGTAATGTAAGGTTTAGCCTCCATGTATTTGTATTTTTAATGTTTTTTTCCTGTAATTTATTTCTAATCTCATAGCATCATGGTCAGAAACGATGCTTGAAATGATTTCAATTTTCTTAAATTTACTGAGACTTGATTTGTGACCCAAGATGTGATCTATCCTGGAGAATATTCTTTGTGCTCTTGAGAAGAAAGTGCAATCTGCTGTTTTTGGATGGTATGTTGTATAAATATCAATTAAATCTATCTGGTCTATTGTGTCCTTTAAAGCTTGTGTTTCCTTATTAATTTTCTGTCTGCTTGACCTTTCCATTGGTTTAAGTGAGGTGTTAAAGTCCCCCACTATTATTGTGTTACTGTTGATTTCCTCTTTTATAGCTGTTAGCATTTGCTTTATATATTGAGGTGCTCCTACGTTGGGTGTGTATATATTTATAATTTTTATATCTTCTTCTCAGACTGATCAATTGATCATTATGTAGTGTCCTTCTCTGTCTCTTGTAACATTCTTTATTTTAAAGTCTATTTTATCTGATATGAGTATTGCTACTCCAGGTTTCTTTTGATTTCAGTTTGTGTGGAAAATTCTTTTCCAGCCCCTCACTTTCAGTCTGTATGTGTCCCTCGGTGTGAAGTTGGTCTCTGGTAGACTGCATGTATATGGGTCTTGTTTTTGTATCCATTCAGTGAGCCTGTGTCTTTTGATTGGAGCATTTAATCCATTCCCATTTAAGGTAATTATCAATATGTATGTTCCTATTACCATTTTCTTAACTGTTTTGGGTTTGTTTTTGTAGGTCCTTTTCTTCTCTTGTGTTTCCCACTTAGAGAAGTTCCTTTAGCATTTGTTGTAAAGCTGGTTTGGTGCTTCTGAATTCTCTTAGCTTTTGCTTGTTTGTAAAGCTTTTGATTTCTCTGTCGAATCTGAATGAGAACCTTGCTGGGTAGAGTAATCTTGGTTGTAGGTTCTTCCCTTTCATCACTTTAAATATATCATGCCACTCCCTTCTGGCTTGTAGAGTTTCTTCTGAGAAATCAGCTGTTAAACTTATGGGAGTTCCCTTGTATGTTGTCATTTTTCCCTTGTTGCTTTTAATAATTTTTCTTTGTCTTTAACTTTTGTCAATTTGATTACTCTGTGTCTTGGCATGTTTCTCCTTGGGTTTATCCTGCCTGGGACTCTCTGCACTTCCTGGACTTGGGTGGCTGTTTCCCTTCCCATGTTAGGGAAGTTTTTGACTATAATCTCTTCAGATATTTTCTTGGGTCCTTTCTCTCTCTCTTCACCTTCTGGAACCCTTATAATGTGAATGTTGGTGCATTTAATATTGTCCCAGAGGTCTCTTAGGCTGTCTTCATTTCTTTTCATTCTTTTGTCTTTATTCTGTTCTTTATGACAGCAGCGAATTCCACCATTCTGTCTTCCATGTCACTTACCCATTCTTCTGCCTCAGTTATTCTGCTATTGTTTCCTTCTAGTGTATTTTTCATTTCAGTTATTGTACTGTTGATCTCTATTTGTTTGTTCTTTAATACTTCTAGGTCTTTGTTAAACATTTCTTGCATCTTCTCAGTCTTTACCTCCATTCTTTTTCCGAGGTCCTGGATCATCTTCACTATCATTATTATGAATTATTTTTCTGGAAGTTGCCTGTCTCCACTTCATGTAGTTGTTTTTCTGGGGTTTTATCTTATTCCTTCATTCCTTCATCATAGTCCTCTGCCTTTTCATTTCCTCTGTCTTTCTGTGAATGTGGTTTTCATTCCACAGGCTGCAGGATTTTTGTTCTTCTTGCTTCTGCTGTCTGCCTTCTGGTGGATGAGGCTACATTTAAAAAAAATTATTTATTTTATGTTATTTAAAAATTTTTGGCTGTGTTGGGTCTTTGTTGCTGCATGTGGTCTTTCTCTAGCTGTGGTGAGCAGGGGCTACTCTTTGTTGTGGTTCATGGGCTTCTCATTGTGGTGGCTTCTCTTGTGGAGTATGGGCTCTAGGTGCGTGGGCTTCAGTAGTTGTGTCACATGGGCTCAGTATGGCTCGCAGGCTCTAGAGTGCATGCTCAGTAGTTGTGGCGCACAGGCTTAGTTGCTCAGTGTCATGTGGGATCTTCCTGGACCAGGGCTCAAACCCATGTCCCTGTATTGGCAAGTGGATTCTTAACCACTGTGCCACCAGGGAATTCCGTGGGCTCCCACTTTTAAGGAAGGGTTCTATTAGCAGAAGAAAAGAGAAAGTGAAAGGGCTCAGGGCAAACAAAAATTATAGCTGGCACTGTCTTCTCCACAGCTAAATAGAACAGAATTGTTACTATACCCAGACCTCTCCTTACATTTCCCCACCACCTTGACTCAGGCCTTCCTCCAGACTGTGCTGAAACAAAAATCAACATAAAATATGATGGCTATGATCAAACCTTATCGCTACCCACAAGGGCAAGCTCAGTAAGTTCCAGGAAGTAGAACTACTATAGACTTTCTTTGATCTCAATGCAATACAAATAAAAATGGATAAAACTAGAAGCAAAAATCCCTATTATTTAAATTAAAAAAAATAAAACCAAATTTTGTTCTTCTGGGTCCTGGCCTAGCATGTAAGAGCTTGGAACTTGCCAATTGATCCTAATAACAAGTAAAAATCTGAACGAACTGAAAAATCAACAACTCTTCTTAGATCAGTCAGAGAAAGGAGATCACAGGGCAAACCACTGCCCCCAAAACTGAAGAGACAGAGAATCACAACTTAGTAGAGCAGAACCCTCCATGGGAACCAGTACCAAGTTAGGAAAACCTGAATTGTAATCAACAATTGCTGAAGGCTTAAGTGTGGACAACTCTGTGAGTTAGAAACTTCCACTCTGTGAAAGATACAAGAGAATGAGAAGACAACACATAGACTGGGAAAAAATATTTGCAAAAATTATATCTCATAAAGGACTGCTATCCAAAGTATGCAAAGAACTCTTAAAACTCAATGATAAGGAAACAAACAACTTGATTAAAAAGTGGGCAAAAGACCTAAACAGACACCTCACCAAAAAAAAAAAAAAAAAGATATACAGATGATAAATAAGCATATGAAAAAATGTTCCACACCATATACCATTAGGGAAAAGCAAACTGAAACAACAATGAGATACCACTACATACCAGTTAGAATGGCCAAACTCCAGAACACTGACAACACCACATGCTGGTGAGGATGTGGTGTAACAGGAGCTCTCATTCATTGCTGGTGGGAATGGAAAATGGTACAGCCACCTTGGAAGACAGTTTGGGGGTTTCTTACCAGGCTAATACACTCTTGCCAGCATGACACTACTTACTACTTACCCACATAAGTTGAAAGCAGATGTCTACTGTTAAGGACTGAATATTTGTGTCCTTTAAAAATTCATGTATTGAAGCCCTAATCCCCAATGTGACAGTATTTTGAGATGGGACTTTTGGGAGGTGATTAGTTTTAGAGGTGGTCATGATGGTGGGGTCCTCATGATGGGATTAGTGTCCTTTTAAGAAGAGACCAGATCTCCACTGGTGAGGATTCAGGAAGAAGGCAGCTGTCTACAAGCCAGGAAGGGGGCTCTCACCAGAACCTGACCATGCTAGCATCCTGACTGTGGAATTCCAGCCTCCAGAACTGTGAGAAATCAATGTCTGTTTCTTAAACCACCCAGTCTATGGTATCTTGTTACAGCAGCCCTAGCTGACTAAGATATCCACATGAAGATCTACAAACAAGAGTTTATAGCAGTTTTATTCATAATTGCTAAAACGTGGAAACAACAAAGATGTCCTCCAGTAGGTGAATGGATAAATAAACTGTGGTACATCCACACAATAGAATATTATTCAGTGCTAAAAAGAAATGAGATATCAAGTCACTAAAAGACACATAAATCTTAAATGCATCTCACTAAGTGAAAGAAGTCAACCTGTAAAGGCTACACAACCAAATGATTCTAACTATCTGACATTCTGGAAAGAGCAAAA
Organism: Lagenorhynchus albirostris; assembly: GCF_949774975.1. Lineage (NCBI taxonomy): Eukaryota > Metazoa > Chordata > Mammalia > Artiodactyla > Delphinidae > Lagenorhynchus > Lagenorhynchus albirostris. Next base: position 72,217,676 of record NC_083099.1, on the reverse strand, counting down.
CTATGGAGATAGTAAAAAGATTAGTGGTTAATCAGGTTGGCCAATAGTTCATCTTTTTTTTACCTTAAAGAAGCAGTTCTCAGATTTATTAATTTTTATTATTTTTCTAGTCTAAAGATTAGAAAATCTTTAATGTATTTAGTTATTAACTTATTTCTTGACAAGAGGGTAATATTCTCAGATACAGAGCAAACTAAGAGGGTTGTATGATGTTACTTTGTTCCACTCTATGCAAATCATTTTGAAAATCTGGATGAAATAGATTATTTTATAAGAGAGTATATATTGCCCAAACTTACCCCCAAACAGAACATGTAAATGGAAAAATTAATAATGAACAGAGAGAAAATATTGTCAAACAGCTACTAAAAATATCAGGAGACTCAGATGGTTTCACAGGAGAATTCCATGAAAATCTAAAAGGATAGATAGCAGTAATGCTACTTGTTATTCCAGAGCACAGGGAAATTCTTTTTATGACACATAACATTGATACCAAAACCCAAAAAAGCACACACAAAAAAGAAAACTGCAAACCCCTTTCACTTTTGATTATCAATGCATAGAAATCCAAAATGAAGTATTAGCCAAAAGAATACACCAGCAAGGGCTTCCCTGGTGGCGCAGTGGTTGAGAGTCTGCCTGCTGATGCAGGGGACACGGGTTTGTGCCCCGGTCCGGGAAGATCCCACATGCCGTGGAGCGGCTGGGCCCGTGAGCCATGGCTGCTGAGCCTGCGTGTCCAGAGCCTGTGCTCCACAACGGGAGAGGCCACAACAGTGAGAGGCCCGAGAACCACAAAAAAAAAAAAAAAAAAATACACCAGCAAGTTAAAGGCATTTCAAATAAGTGATACAAATATGGATTATTTAATAAATAGAATTGGTACAATCATTAGTTGTCTGGAAAAAATTAACTTGGATCTATACTTCATGTTTTGCATCAAAATAAATTTCCAAATGGATCAAATGTTTAAATATAAAAATATTATAGGAGACCATGAGAGATTTTTTGTTTTTCATTTTTCGGAGTAGGGAAGTTCTTTCTCACTATAACTGCAAACCCAGAATCCATAAGAAACACATACATTTAGGTACATAATTTTTTAAAAAAAGCTCAGTATGGAAAGAAACATCATAAACAAAGTCTGGATATAAATTAGGAAAATTACAAATTATATCATAAATAAAAGCCTCTTAATATTTAAGAACCCCTACAAAGCCATAAGAAAAAGACCTACAGCCCAATAGAAAAATGGGCAAATGATGTGAATAGAAAATGCACAGAAGAGAAAATACAAATAATTTTTAAATAAATGAAAAGACATTCAACTTCATTTATAAAAATGAAATGCAAATTAAATTACAATGATCTACAACCACTGCCTGTCAGACTGGCAAAGATAATAAAGCTGGAAAATGTGGTGAAGTAGTGAGGGTGGGAAGAAACAAGCTCTGTCACACTCTTATTAACGGGGGTGTAAGTGGGTACAACTGTTCTGAAGAGCACTAGCAACATCCTGCAAAAAGTTACACAACCCTTTGATCCAGCAAATCTACCTTTATGAACTTATCTTACAGATATACCTGCACATGTACAAGATGACTCATGTTTAAGAGCATTAATTGCAACCTTTTGTCATTGTAAATGATTGTAAGTAACCTAAATAACTATCAGTAGGGATTTGTTTAATAAATTGTGGAACATCCACATGAGGAGTATTATCAGTTGTTAAAAAGGCACAAAGGAAGAGTATATGGGAACTCTGTACCCTTTTCAACCTTTCTGTAAATCTAAAAATCTTCTAAAAGAAAAACAGTAACAAAGAAAACTCCACAACTTGTGGATCAGCCATGCAAGGGGCTATGTTATAAAGGAATTAAAAGAACTATCATTATCCTCAAGGAATTTGAAATGTATATGAATAAAGCCCAATTCAATTAAAAAGGCTGATGGATAGATAGTACAGTTCTCTATAAGAAAGAGAGACTGACAGACAGACAGACAGACATGAGGCAGCTTAGCATATCTGATATGAAGCAGTCTCCAATAAATAAAGTGAAAAAAGCAGCATTCAGAACAATGTCTATGGTATTCTATGTTGCTACATTATTTGCAAAAAAAAAAGGAAAAATCCATATATCAGTTTATAAATGCACAGAATATCTCTAAAATGGTATTTAAGAGACTGTTAGGACTGATTGCCTCTGGGGAGGGAAACTAGTTAACAGGATGCAAAGACTATTTTGGTTTATTCCAAATCATTCTAAATGTATGTTTTGTATTTTATACCTTGTCATGAGTTAATTACCCAGAATTAAAAAAAAAAACAAATTAAATAATGCATTTCATGGAGGGAAGAGCTTACTTTTAACTGGGATTTTCAGGGAATGCTTCCTGGGGGAAGAGGCATCACCCATCAGCTTGAAGGGTGGTGATAATGGGCCAGAACGTCCTGGGCAAGGGGACTGCACAAGTAAAACATAGCAGTGGGAAGCTGGAGGAGGGAACTGGAGAGGGTCACACAATAGTTTTACTGAAATGTAATCTTTAGTAAAGTGACAGCTAAGGAGATATTTCTATAAGGGTATGTTACGCAGTATAATAGGGTACAGTGAGTAAAAATCAGGTCAAACACTATAACATTTACCAGCTCTGAGACCTCTGGAGTTAACTTACCTTCTGTAAAATGGACATAATGATAGAGACTCTTAGGGTTTTATGAAGACTCGATAGGTAAGGTAGGTAGAGGACTCAGGCCAGACATGGCAGCAGGAAGCGTTCAGTTAAGTGTCAGCTCCCATATGACCAGAGGGCTCCTAATGCCAGATTTATTCTGTGGGCAATGAGAAGTCAGTGGAGGTTTTGGTCAGTGGAGTGATGTTATCAGAGCTGAAATTTAGGAAGAGTCACCTGGTCACCTGTGCAGGGTGAGTTGCAAGGGCATGAGATGGGAGTCAAAGAGACCAGGGAGGAGGCTGCTGACATAGTCTAGATGAGAGAAGAGGAAGATCTGAGCCAGGTAGTTTCCATGATTAGGAAAGGATAGACGACTTGATAACAACAGAATATGAAGAGAGAAGAAGGTGTATTGAAGAAAATTTGGGGCTTTAAATTTAAGTAACTCAGAGGTTGGTGGCACCTCTAAAGAAACAGAGATCCTGAAGAAATGAGAAGGACTGGTAGAAAAGATGACTATTTGGATGTGTTTAGTGTGTGAAGGAATCCAGGTAGATTTAATCAGTATGAAGTTGGAGATGTGGGAAACTCCAGGAAAATGCTGAGATAAGAGATAATACTGGGAGTGATATTAAATAGGATGTTTAGTTGCAAGAGGGAGAAGTCCAGCTTGAATTAGTTTAGGCAAAAAGTCTATGTGTGGATCTGGGAAGTCTAAGGAATGCAAGCATGGCTGGATCTAGGGGCTCAAACAGTGTCCTCAGGCCTCAGGTACTTATCTCTCTGACCTCATATGCTTGGCTTTATTTTCTTACAGCCTCTCTGCATGAAGCAGCAAGATAACCACTGGAAACTCTATCAACTCTAATAGAAAGTTCTTTTTTTCCCCTTTAATTGTAAATTTTGCAGAAAAGTTCTGGAGAAGGTTATATTTGGCTTGAATTAGATCACTCCTACTAGAGAAAAGTCAGAAGAATCAGCAAAGAGTGGTGTCAAGGGAACACCCAAGGAGGAGTAATCATTGATGTCAAGTGCTGAGAGAAAAACTTGTAAAAAATAAACTTTATTTTATACATATATAATATATAAAATATATATATATATTGAACAGAGAAAACATTTCTCCAAAGAAAAAGATTATGAAATATACACACATTGATCAATCTGAATATATTAACTAGCTACCTATTGAAGTGTAAGAAATTACCACAAGACTTAGGGGGTTAAAATAACAATATTTATGGAGGTCAGCCAAGATGGTGGAGTAGGAAAACATTGAGCTAACTTCCTCTCATGAGCACACCAAAATCACAACTATCTACAGAACAACCATTGATGTAAAAGAGCAGAACCTACCGATAAGGTCTTCTACAACTAAAGACATAAAGAAGGAACCACAATGAGGCAGTTAGGAGGGGCAGACTTGCAATATAATCAAGTCCCATACATGCAGGTGGGCAACTGAAAAACCAGAAAATAAACATATTGCAGAGGTTCTCCCACAGAAATGAGAGTTCTGAGCCCAACATTGGGCTCCCCAGCCTCCAGACGAGCCTCCAAAGCATTTGGATTTGAAGGCCAACAAGGTTTAATTTCAGGAGCCCCACACAACTGAGGGAAATAGAGACTTCACTCTTAAAGGGTACACAAAAATCTCACATGCTCCAGCACCCAGGACAAACAAGGTAATTTGATAGGAGCCTGGGCCACACCTACCTGCTGGTCTTGGAGAATCTCCTGGAGAGGTTGGGGGTGGCTGTGGCTCACCCTGGGGACATAGACATTGGCCCAGCCATACATGGGCGTTCCTTCTACCACACGGACACTGCTACTAGTGGCCGCCATCTTGGGATCCTCCCTCTGCTTCATTAGTGCCAAGACTTGGCCCTACCCAATAGCCTACAGGCATCAGTGCTGGGATACATCAGGCCAAACAACTAACTGAGGGGAACACAGCCCCATCCATCAGCCGAGAGGCTGCTTAAAAACTTTCTGAGCCCACAGCTACCTATAAACATGCCTCGAGACACAGCCTTCCCAACCAGAGGGCCAAGACTCAGCTCCATCTTCCAGTGTACAGGCATTGGCCTTGCCCTCCAGGAAGCCTGCACTGGCCTCTAGGCCAGCCTCACCCACCAGGGGACAGACACCAGATGCAAGAAAACCATAATCTCACAACCTGTGGACACAGCCTGCACAGCAGGCCAGATCCTACCCTGGGACCAGCTGGGCCAAAGCCCTGTCAACTAGCAGACCAACAAAAGCTTCAGGACACTCTGTACCCCATACCCAACTGTGTAGGGAACTGGTATCCCTGCCCCTCACCAGTGATCTGACACTAGCTCTGGGATCCCTGGGCCCTGCAGCAAGAATTTGGGGCTCAGCTCTGCCTGCTAATAGTCTGGCAATAATCCCAGGACCTGGCTTCACCCACCAGTGGGTGAGCAACAGCCCCAGAGTCTTCTGGCCCCTCACTCTGCCCACCAGTGAGGCAGCACTAGCCTAGGTCCCCCTAGGGCTTTGCAGCCAACTGCTTCATGGCCAGCTCCCACTTACCAGAGACCAGTACCATCTTCACAAGGCATGGCCTGGCAACCAACTGGGCTAGAGGCCAAACAAGCCTACTAGACCACCCACATAGTCAGTCCACCACATAAGAAGGACATATGCAGCCTTCATGTGGGAACCCCTAGAGCATATAGCTTGGGTGACAAGAGGGGAGTGCACTACTGGGGCACATAGGATATCTCCTATAGCAGGCCATTTCTGTGGGGTTAAGAAATGTAAATAAATTATCACATATATAAAAATACAAATAGCAACATAGACAAAATGAGGCGGCAGAGGAACATGTTCCAGATGAAGGAAAAAGATAAAACCCCAGAAGAAAAACTAAGTGAAGTGGAGATAGGCATTCTACTGAGAAAGAGTTTAGAGTAATGATCATAAAGATGATCAAAGAACTCTGGAGAAGAAGGGATGCACAGAGTGAGAGGCTAGAAGTTTTTAATAAAGAGTTAGAAAATATACAGAACTACCAAACAGAGATGTGGAATACAGTAACTGAAATGAAAAGTACACTAGAAGGAATCAATAATAGACTAAATGATACAGAGGAATGGATCTGTGAGCTGGAAGACAGAATAGTATAAATCACTGATGCTGAACACAAAAAAGAAAAAAGAAAGAAAAGAAATGAAGATGGTTTAAGAAACTTCTGGGACAAGATCATGTGCAGTAATATTCATATTATAGGGGTCCCAGAAGGAGAAGAGAGAAAGGGTCTGAGAACATATTTGAAGACATAATAGCTGAAAACTTCCCTAACCTGGGAAAGGAAATAGTCACTCAAGTCCAGGAAGCTCAGAGAGTCCCATACAGGATTAACCCAGAGAGGAGCACACAAGACACATTGTAATCAAAATGACAAATATTGGGCTTCCCTGGTGGCACAGTGGTTGAGAGTCTGCCTGCCAATGCAGGGGACACGGGTTTGTGTCCCGGTCTGGGAAAATCCCACATGCCGCGGAGCGGCTGGGCCCGTGAGCCATGGCCACTGGGCCTGCACGTCCAGAGCCTGTGCTCTGCAATGGGAGGGGCTGCAACAGTAAGAGGCGTGCGTACTGCAAAAAAAAAAAAGTGGAAAAAAAAGACAAATATTAAAGATAAAGAGAGAATATTAAAAGCAGCATGGGAAAAGCAAAAAATAACATACAAGGGAATTCCCATGAGGCTATCAGATGATTTTTTTCAGCAGAAATTCTGGAGGCCAAAGGGGAGTGGCACAATATATTTAAAGTAATAAAAGGGGAAAAACCTGTAACCAGGAATACTCTACCTAGCAAGGCTCTCCTTCAGGTTTGATGGAGAAATCAATAGATTTACAGACAAGCAAAAACTAAAAGAGTTCAGCACCACCAAACCAGCTTTTCAACAAATGTTAAATGAAATTCTCCAGGCAAAAAAGAAAAGGCCACACTAGAAACAAGAAAATTATGAAATAAAAAAGCTCACCAATAAAAACAAACATATATTAAAGGTAGGAAATCATCCACCCACACACACACAAAAAAGACAAAAGTAGTAAAAATAATCTATATCTACAATAAGCAGTCAAGGGATATACAAAACAATTAGATGTAAAATACGATAACAAAAGCAGTCATTGTGAGGGGAGGAGAGTAAATGGAGGTTTTAAAAATGCATTTGATATTAAGAGATCAGCAACTTAAAACAATTATGTACATATATAGACTGCTATACAAAAACCTCATGGTAACCACAAACCAAAAATCTATAATAGATATACACACAAAAAAGAAAAAGGAATCCAAACATAACTATAAAGATAGTCATCAAATCACAAATGAAGAGAACAAAAGAAGAAAAAAGGAAAAAAAGACATACAGAAAACAACCCCCAGGGGCTTCCCAGGTGGTACAGTGGTTAAGAATCTGCCTGCCAATGCAGGGGATGTGGGTTTGAGCCCTGGTCCGGTAACATCCCACATGCTGTGGAGCAACTAAGTCCCTGTGCCACAACTACTGAGCCTGTGCTCTAGAGCCCACGAGCCACAATTATTGAGCCCGCATGCCACAACTATTGAAGCCCATGCGCCTAGAGCCCCTGCTCTGCAACAAAGAGAAGCCACTGCAATGAGAAGCCTGTGCACTGCAACAAAGAGTAGCCCCTTCTCACCACAACTAGAGAAAGCCCACGTGCAGCAATGAAGACCCAATGCAGCCAAAAATAAATGAATAAATAAATAAATACCCAAACAATTAACAAAATGGCAATAAGAACATACATATCAATTATTACTTTAAATGTAAATGAACTAAATGCTCCAACCAAAAGACATAGAATGGCTGAATGGATATATAAACAAGGCCCATATATATGCTGCCTACAAGAGACTCACTTCAGATCTAGAGACACACACAGACTGAAAGTGAGAGGATGGAAAAAAGTATTCCACACAAACTGAAATCAGAAGAAGCCTGGAGTAGGAATACTTATATCAGACAAAATAGATTTTAAAATAAAGACTGTTATAAGAGACAAAGAAGGACACTACATAGTGATCAAGGGATCAATCTTAGAAGCAGATACAATTGTAAATATATATGCAACAAACATTGGAGCACCTAAATATATAAGGCAAAGATTAATAAACAAAAGGAGAAATTGACAGTAGCACTATAATAGTGAGGGAATTTAACACCTCACTTACATCAATGGACAGATAATCCAGACAGAAAATGAGTAAGGAAACACTTGCCTTAAATAATACATTAGATCAGATGAACTTAATTGATAAAGAGTATCCCATCCAAAAGCAGCAGAATACACATTCTTTTCAAATACACATGGACCATTCTCCATCTTAGATCACATTCTAGGTCATGAAACAAGCCTCAATAAATGTAAGAAAATTGAAATCATATGAAGCGTCTTTTCTGACAATAATGCCAATGAGACTAGAAATCAACTACAAGCAAAAAACCCCTGCAAAAACCACAAACACATGGAGGCTAAACAATATGCTAGTGAACAACCAATGAATCACTGAAGAAATCAAAGAGTAAGTTAAAAAATGCCTAGAGAGAAATGAAAACGAAAACATGATGGTCCAAAGCTTATGGGACACAGCAAAAGCAGTTCTAAGAGGGAGTTTATAGCAATACAGACTTACCTTAGGAAACAAGAAAAATCTCAGGTAACCAACCTAACATTACAACTAAAGGAGCTAGAGAAAGAAGAACAAGCAAAACCCAAAGCGAGTAGAAGGAAAGAAATCATAAAGATCAGAGCAGAAATAAATGAAATAGAGACTAATATAAAAATAGAAAAGATCAATGAAATCAAAAGCTGGTTCTTTGAAAAGATAAACAAAATTGATAAATATTTAGCTGGATTCATCAAGGAACAAAGGAAGAGGACCAAACCAATCAAATCAGAAATGTAAAAGGAGAAGTTACAACTGACACCACAGGAATACAAAGGATCATAAGAGACTACTATGAACAACTATATGCCAATAAAATGGACAATCTAGAAGAAATGGACAAGTTCTTAGAAATGTACAATTTCCCAAGACTGAACCAGGAAGAAATAGAAAATCTGAACAGTCCAATTACCAGTACAGAAATTAAATCAGTAATTTAAACACTCCCCAAAAGCAACAATCGAGGACCAGATGGCTTCACAGACGAATTCTACCAAACATTTAGAGAAGAGTTAACACCTATCCTTCTCAAACTATTCCAAAAAATTGCAGAGGAAGGAACACTTTCAGACACCTTTTATGAGGTCAACATCACTCTGATACAAAAAGCAGACAAAGATATCACAAAAAACGAAAAACACAGGCCAATGTCACTGATGAACATGGATGCAAAAGTCCTCTACAAAGTACTAGCAAACGAAATCCAACAATACATTAAAAGAATCATACACTAGGATCAAGTGAGATTTATCCCAGGGACGCGAGGATTTTTCAAAATCAGTGGGATACACTGCATTAACAAACTGAAGAATAAAAACCATATTATCAACTCAATGGATGTAGAAAAAGCTTTTGATAAAATTCAACATCAATTTATAATAAAAACTCTCCAAAATGCAGGCATAGAGGGAAAGTCATAAAGGTTATATATGACAAACCCACTGCTAACATATTCAATGGTGAAATGCTGAAAGCATTTCCTTTAAGATCAGGAAAAAGACAAGGATGCCCACTCTTGCCACTTTTATTCAACATTGATTTGGAAGTTGTAGCCACAGCAATCTGACAAGAAAAATAAATAAAAGGAATCCAAATTGGAAAGGAAGAAGTAAAACTGTCACTGTTTACAGGTGACATGATACTATACATAGAAAATCCTAAAGACACTACCAAAAAACTATTAGCCCTCATCAATGAATTCAGTAGAGTTGCAGGATACAAAATTAATATACAGAAATCTGTTGCATTTCTTTACACTAACCACATACTAGCAGAAAAAGAAATTAAGGAAATAATCCCATTTACTATCACATCAAAAAAATAAAATACCTAGGAATAAACCTACCTAAGGAGACAAAATACCTGTATTCAGACAACAATAAGACACTGGTGAAAGAAATTAAAGATGACACAGATAGATGGAATGGTATACCATGTTCTTGTATTGAAAGAATTAATATTGTGAAAATGAACATACTACCCAAGGCAATCTACAGATTCAATGCAATTCCTAAAAACATACCAATGGCATTTTTCACAGAATTATTGATAGAACAAATAATTTAAAATTTTGTATGGAAACACAAAGGACCCTGAGTAGCCAAAACAATCTTAAGAAAGAAAAATAAAGCTTGGGGAATCATGTTCCTGGACTTCAGACTATACTACAAAGCTACAGTAATCAGAACAGCATGGTATAGGCACAAAACCAGACACAGAAATCAATGAAACAGGATAGAGAGCCCAGAAATAAACCCATACACTTATGGTCAATTAATCTATGACAAAGGAGGCAAGAATACACAATGGAGAAAAGACAGTCTTTTCAATAAGTGTTGATGGGAAAACTGGACAACTACATGCAAAAGAATGAATTAGAACATTCTCTAACACCATATACAAAAAAAAAAAATCTTACATTTAAAGATTTATATGTAAGACCGGATAGTATACATAGGCAGAGCACTCTTTAAAATAAGTCATGGCAATACTTTTTTGGCTCTGTCTCCTAAAGCAAATGAAATAAAAGCAAAAATAAACAATTGTGACCTAATTAAACTTAAAAGCTTTTGCACAACAAAGGAAACCACTAACAAAACAAAAAGACAACCTACTGAATGGGAACAGATATTTGCAAATAATAGGACTAATAACAGATTGATATAAAACATATATAAACAGCTTGTGCAACTCAACATCAAAAACCCAACAACCTGATTTAAAAATGGTCAGAAGAACTGAATAGATGTTTTTCCAAAGAGGAAATGCAGATGGCCAATAGGCACATGAAAAGATGCTCAACATCGCTAACCATCAGGGAGATGCAAATCAAAACCACAAGCAGATATCACCTCACACCTGTCAAAATGGCTAACCTCAAAATGAACACAAATAACAAATGTTGGCGAGGATGTGGAGAAAAGGGAACACTTGTACACTGTTGGTGGGAATGTAAATTGGTGCAGCCACTGTGGAAAACAGTGTAGAGATTTCTCAAAAAACTAAAAATAGAACTACCACATATTCCAGCAATTCTACTCCTGGGTATATATCGGAAACAACCAAAAACATTAATTTGGAAAGATGCTTGCACCCCAATTTTCATAGCAGCATTATTTACAATTGCCAAGATATGGAAGCAACCTGTGTCCATCAACAGATGAATGGATAAAGAAATGGTATATATATACAATGGAATACTACACAGCCATAAAAAAGAATGAAATTTTGCCATTTGTAACAACATGGATGGATTTGGAGGGTATTATGCTAAGTACAACAAGTCAGAGAGATAAAGACAAATACTGTATGATATCATTTGTATATGCAATCTAAAAAATACAACAAACTAGTAAATATAACAAAAAATAAGCAGACTCACAGATATAGAGAACAAACTAGTGGTTACCAGTGGGGAGAGGGAAGCAGGGAGGGGCAATATAGGGGTAGGGAAGTAGGAGTTACAAAGTATTATGTATAAAGTAAGCTACAAGGATATATTATATAACATGGGAAATATAGCCAATCTTTTATAATAACTATAATGGAGTATAACCTTTAAAAATTGTGATTCACTATATCATACACCTGTAACTTACATAATATTGTACAGCAACTATATTTCAATAAAAATATCAAATACATTAAAAAAAACCTCCAATATTTATTATCACAATTTCTGTGGACCAGTAATCTGGGTGCAGCTTAGCTGAGTCCTTTGTCTCAGAGTCACTTACAAGGCTGCTGGCTTAAGTTGTGGTCTCATATGAAGGCTCAGCTTGGGAAGGATCTACTTCTAAGCTTGTTCACATTGACAACTGGCAGTATTCAGTTCCTCACTGGGTGTTGGTTAGAGTTTGCCCTCAGTTTTTTGCCATGTGTGTCTTACAACATGACATTTGACTTTCATAAGAGTGAGCAAATGAGAGAGAACAAAATTCACAGTCTTTTACAATCTTAACTTGAAAGTGACATCACAACACTTTTTCTACTCATTAGAAGCAAGTCGCTAGGTACAGTCTACTCTATAGAAGAGGGGATTATACAAGGGCATGAATACCAGGAGATGGAGATCATTGGGAGTCTTGTCAGAAGCTGCCTACCACACTGAATCATTAGGAAATACACAATACATTTGAAAAGGTAGAAACCTTGGAGGCCACGTTTTCTAGTAACAAAGCAATATGGCTAGAAAATAAATCATTTGTAAAGTAAAACTACAATAACAAGAAACTATGTATCAAACCTAAGAAATACAACCAAAACTATATTTGGAGGAAATTTTATAGCATTTATTGGTAATGATATTTAACAAAAAATAAATGGACCCCACCTTCAAGTTAGGAGGCTAATCTTCCTATACTTCCCAACAAACAGACTTAAGGAAAGACAGAAGAACAAATGCAGAAATCAACAAACTGGAAAATAATAAAATTAATAAACAATTTAGGTGCTCATTAAAAAAAAATAGGCAAATCTCTAATAGAGTTAACTAAGAAAATAAGGGAAGACATATCTAACATTAGATTTGAGAAAGGGAATATAACTACAAGAACAAAGGACATTGTTTTCAAATGAAAGAGAACATTGTGCACTATGTTTGCTGAGAGATTCAAAAATCTTTGGAAAATAAAAAATGAGTGATTATAGAAAAAGAATCAGAAGAGTCAAAGAGATTTCAAAGAACAGATCCATGGGTGAATTCTGTCAAAACTTTAAAGCACAATTCACATGTTATTTATCCCAGAGTTTAAAACAGGGGTCCCCAACCCCCGGGCCCTGGACTGGTACTGGTCCGTGGCCTGTTAGGAGCCAGGCCGCACAGCAGGAGGCGAGTGGCGGACCAGTGAGCAAAGTTTCATCTGTATTTACAGCCACTTCCCATTGCTTGCATCACCGCCTAAGCTCCACCTCCTGTCAGATCAGCGAAGGCATTAGATTCTCATAGGAGTGTGAACCCTACTGTGAACTGCGCATGTGAGGGACCTAGGTTGCACACTCCTTATGAGAATTTAATGCCTGATGATCTGAGGTGGAGCTGAGGCAGTGATGCTAGCACTGGGGAGCGGCTGCAAATACAGATTATCATTAGCAGAGAGGTTTGACTGCACAGAGGCCATAATAAAATCAATTGCTTGCAGACTCATATCAAAACCCTATAGGTGAGTGGCAAGTGAAAACAAGCTCAGGGCTCCCACTGAGTCTGCATTATGGTGAGTTGTACAATTATTTCATTATGTATTACAATGTAATAATAATAGAAATAAACTGCACAATAAATGTAATGTGCTTGAATCACCCCGAAACCATCCCCTTATCCCCCTGGTCCATGGAAAAGTTGTCTTCTACAAAATCGGTCCCTGGTGCCAAAAAGGTTGGGGACCTCTGGTTTAGAAAAACATCCCATTTAATTCTACAAAGATAGCATCACCCTGATACCCAAATCTTGATCATCATGGCTTCTTCTTAGACAAAGCTCTCTCCTCAGACCTTTGGTTTACTCTCCCACTTGTTCTCTGAATACAGTGACTTACTCCCTTCCTGTGCTGCTAGGGGGAAGGATGCTGCAGACTCAGCAGCTACAGAATCTGTTCTCTCTTCAGAATCTCCTGTGTCTGTCCTGGGGCTCAGGCAGGAGAATCTGGAAGGTTCAGACAAGAGCTGAGGATTTCTGCTGCCTGGAGTGCCTTCTCCCATCTTCTCTAACATAACTGTGATTGATTGTAGCTTAGCTGCATCATGTGAGACTCTCTAGCTTTGCTGTAGGGTTAGGAACACCACAGGTAGATTCTCCAGTCTGGTCAGAAAAGGCCTTTTAAAGTTTTTATACCCTCAATGCTTTAAAAAATAAATTTGAGATCTCAGAGGAAAAGGTATCTTTCAAATAGGTTGGACAGATAAGTAGAGAAAATTGAGACTGAGGAAAAGAGGAAGCAAGTAAACTAAATTAGTATTAGTAGTTTTCTCCAGGTTTATTGAGATTTAACTGACATATAACATTGTGTAAATTTAAGGTATACAACATGTTGATTTGATACACATATATTGCAAAATGGTTACTACCATAGTTTTAGCTAACACCCCAATTATGTCACATAATTACCATTGCTTTTTTTGTGGTGAGGACGTTTAAAATCTACTCTCTTAGCAGCTTTCAAGTGTATAATACAGTACTATTAACTATAATCACTATGCTGTACATTAGATCCCCAGAACTTATTTATAACTGGAAATTTGTACTCTTTGACCAACATCTCCCCAATTCCCCCCACCCCCAGCCCCTCGTAACTCTACTCTCTGTCTCTGAGTTTGGCTTTTTTAGATTCCACATATATGTGATATTATACACATAGTATCTATTTGGCTTATTTCACTTAGCATAATTGCCTCATTTCGTCCATGTTGTCACAAACGGCAGGATTTCTTTCTTTCTTATAGTTGACTAATATTCCACTGTGTATGTGTACACCACATCTCTTTTAGCCATTCAGCTGCTGATGGACACTTAGGCCTTTCCATATCTTGGCTATTGTGAATAATGCTGCAATGAACATGAGAATGCAGATATCTCTTTGAGATCCTATTTTCATTTCCTTTGGATATATATACAGAAGAGGGATTGCTGGATCAAATGGTAGTCCTATTTTTAATTTTTTTGAGGAACCTCCATACGATTTTCCATAGTGGTCATCCCAATTTACATTCCTACCAACAGAGCACAAGTGTTTTCTTTTCTCCACATTCTTGCCAACACTTGTTACCTCTTGTCTTTTTGATGACAGTAATTTTAACAGGTGTGAGGTGATATCTTGTGGTTTTGATTTGCATTTCTCTGATGATTAGCAACACTGAGCATCTTTTCATGTACCTATTGGCCATTTATCTTCTTCAGAAAAATTTATATTCAGCTCCTCTGCCCATTTTAATTGGATTATTTCCTATTAAGTTGTATGAGCTCTTTATATATTTAGGATATCAGATATATGATTTACAAATATTTTCTCCCACTTCATAGGTTGCCTTTCATTTTGTTGATTGTTTCTTTTGCTGTGCATAAGTTCTTTAGCTTGATGTAGTCCTACTTATTTATTTTTGCTCTTTTTGCTTGTACTTTTGGTGTCATATCCAAAGAAATCATTGCCAAGACCAATGTCAAGGAAATTTCCCCCTATGTTTTCTTCTAGGAGTTTTATGGGTCAGCTTTTATGTTTAAGTCTTTAATCCATTTCAAGTTAATTTTTGTGAATGGTGTTAGATAGGGGTTCAATTTCATTCTTCTGTATATGGTTATCCAGTTTCCCCAAAACCATTTATTGAAGAGACTATCCTTTCCCCATCGAGTATTCTTGGCTACTTTGTCAAATAATAGTTGACTGTATTTGTTAGGATTTATTTCTGGGCCTTCTATTCTGTTCCATTAGTCTATATGTCTATTTTTATGCCAGTACCATATTGTTTTGATCACTATAGCTTTATAGTATAGTTTGAAATCAGGACTATGTGGTGCCAACAGCTTTATTTCTCTTTCTCAGAATTTCTTTGGTTATTTGAGGTCTTTTGTGATCCCATACATATTTTAGAATTGATTGTTCTATTTCTGTAAAAAAAAAATAGCCACTGGAATTTTGATGGGTATTGCATTGAACATATAGATGACTTTGGCTACTATTGATATTTTAGCAATATTAATTTTTCTGGTCCATGAACATGGGATATCTTTCCTTTTGTTTGTGTCTTCAATTTCTTTCATCAGAGTCATGTACAGATCTTTCACCTCCTTGGTTAAATTTATTCCTAACCATTTTATTGTTTTTGATGCTATTGTGAATGGGATCGCTTTTTTAAAATTTCTTTTCCTTTTTCAGATGTTTCATTGTTAATGTTGGAAATACAACTGATTTCTGTATGTTGAATTCGTATCCTGAAACTTTACTGAATTCATTGATTCATTCTAACAGTTTTTTGATGGAGTCTTTAGGATTTTCTCTATATAAGATTCTATCACCTGCAAACAAAGACAATTTTACTTCTTCCTCTCTGATTTGGATGTCTGTATATATATTACTATTAAAATGGATCATATGGTTTGGTTCTAAGCTTCTTGGTAGCCAGTATAAAAAACAAAATATGGGCTTCCCTGGTGGCACAGTGGTTGAGAGTCCGCCTGCCGATGCAGGCGACACGGGTTTGTGCCTCGGTCCAGGAAGATCCCACATGCTGCGGAGTGGCTGGGCCCGTGAGCCATGGCCGCTGAGCCTGCGCGTCCGGAGCCTGTGCTCTGCAACGGGAGAGGCCACAATAGTGAGTGGCCCGCGTACCACAAAAAAAAAACAACAAAAAAGCCCATGGAATGTTATGTAAAAGATATGAACATATTTTCTTAGGCGAGAAGACACTCTTGTTGGCACTAAATTCTAAAATTATTATTCACCTAGTGTTTATATAAGGAAAAAGGGGGCATTTATTAGACTAATTCTTCCAAAAAAACTCCATAGTAAATGTAGAAAATTAATTCTGACTGTTTCTTATAATGACTGTCAAGAAAAGCCCAGACAAGACATTAAAATACAGCCCAGTAAAGGGGATTCTGCAGGAGGCTGAATTCCTGCGATCCTAGTAGGAAAAGCCAGGACAATAATTGGTCATTGGGAGAGTTAGCATTTTCTGTAGAGTGTGGGGCAGGAGCCATTTTCAGGAGTTAAGGTACAACTCAGAAGCAAGGAAGTGGAGACAGCAGACATTGAATCTGTAGTCAAGGAAGTTGGTGAAGGTGTGGTGAAAATCTTCTAGTGAATTTTTAGTTCTTTTTTCCTTGAAACTTTTCTTTCCCCCTTAGAGTTAGAAGGAGGTTATCACTTCTCCTGCTGCAGCAAGTGGAGGAGACCTTGTGCTGAGAAGGGGGAGACACAAGATTAAAGCAGCCTGCTTTGCTGTGTTCCCACATGAAAGACAGTTGCTCTGGAAAGTCACTTTGACCTGTAGTGGACATTGCCTGAGTGAGGAAAAATAAACCAAACCTTTGTTATGTTAGATTTGGGGCTGTTTGTTACAGCAGCATAACCTAGCTTGTCCTAACTAATACAAGAAGGATAAGAAAAGAGAAATGAGAAGGGCAGCAGGGTGAAGAGAGGCTATTTTTAAATAAAAGAAAGGCCTGAACATATTTATAAATTGAGGAGAATGACCCAGAAGAGGTGGAGAAGTTGGAGCTACAGGAAAGAGAGGACCTGCCTGGCCATTCAAGTTTAACACATGACAGAAGGTGTGTGATTTCCAGCAAGAGAGGAAGGTTTATGGTGTCCAAGATGGCAATATAGGAGGCTGCTGAACTTATCTCTTACCATGCACACACTGAATCTACAGCTACACATGAAAGAACTCCTTCTGAAACAATCCAGAAGCTACCTGAGCAACTCCTATACATTGTGGCAAATTAGAAAATACCCTCATCGAAGTAGGTAGGAAAGGTTGAGATGCACCCTTACCATAAACCCCACCCTGGCACAGAAAGAGAAAGGTTTACCTTGGGTCAAGAAGAGAGATACTTCTTCCTTGAGCACAAAGGGAAGGAAATGATGAGCAATGAGAGAGAGTCAGAAGGAAGGAGGCTAACAGCTTTTGTCTGGTAGTTTTGATTTCCTCAATAAGTGTAGGAATGAGGATGCCTGGTGAGAGGTGGGAACGGGTGGTGGGACAGGATCTGAGACAAAGGGGAAAGGTTTGGGGAACTCCCGAGAGGTGAATCATTGGGTGGTGAGGAAATGGAGATGCCTGCTACAATAGCTCAACATGAATTTGTAGAAAACCTGGTTTTTGAAAAGCTGTGACCTTTCCTGGGAAATCCCTGTCTCCTCATAGTGGGGAAAAGATAGTCCCATTAGCCTTCCCTGGGGAAAGGCAAGTTGCCCATCACTGAAGGTATTGAAACAGAGCTTGTATAAGCCTATTCCTGAATTGGATGGGCTAAATAACATTTACATTCTCTGTCAACCTTGGGATTTTATGATTCTGTAATTCTAGGTATTGTAAGTAAGTTAACAAAATCAAATTACTTCCAGCCTATGCAAATTATAGTGACCTGCCTTTCAGCTTCCCCACGGGAATGGATTAAAAATGCTGTGTGCTTAGAATAGATTATGTGATTCTTGCACTCTCATTCCAGGTCAATTCTCCTAAGTATCAGATAATTATGATGGAGCAGATGTACCATCATGCTGACTGATAAATTACCACAGTATTCATCTCTCTTGAGCAAGCATGATGGAATGGCTGGAAATGGAGTATCATTTTGATACATATCCTTTTGGTTTGCTGGTGACTTTTGGAATTTTCTATTCCTAAACTCAGCATTTCCCCCTGCTGACTCTGGGTTATCAAAGTTTTCTTCTCTTTAGAGAATTTGAGTTAGTGCTTATATCTTGGAAGCAGCTTTGCAAAGGAAGCAGCAGGTGAGAGAGGAATGTCCTGTGTGGTTCTAGCTCTAAAGGAACCACAATTTTCAGATTGATGGTAGGACACCCCCATATAAGTACTGGGCCCCCCATATGTCCTGGAATAATAGAGAGAAAACAAGGACCGTTCCAACATTACAATTCTTGTTTCATATTGGGACAGAACTATATATTCCCAGCCTAGATCAAAGGAAAGAGGGACCTTTTGAACAAGGCTCATATAAAATCACAAAACCATTGAACACTTTGCAATAGTAATCTAGTTTTACTGAGTTCCCCCTAACCACTTCTATCACCATCACATCAATTCAATGACCAGCAACAGATGCATTTTCAGGAGAAATGGGAGGCATTAGCTTGTCAACATGACCTCTAGCCCCAGTCTGGAGATCTTTGTCCTGGGCAGTCTCCTTCTATCTTCTGGTCAGTTCGTAACATCTTGTGATGCAAATCACCTGCCCAGTGCACTGAAATATTTCCATATGGAATGGGGCTTTATGCCACTGTTTGGCATAAGAAATATTGCCTGAGTTGCTCTCAAGCCCAGCATCAGTAGATTAGAGGAATATCAACATTACATAAGTCGAGCATGTCAGAAAAGAGGTACAGGCAAAATGTTCTAAGAACAAAAGGAGTGCAGATTATCATCCTGTTTATAGATAATAAACTGACACTGATAAATAGCTTCATAGTGCCTAATGGTAAAGAACAAAAGGGCAGAAATATTAAACAAAACTCCAATCATCACTGCTTATGTGGGGAGTCAGAAAGAGCTCTTCACTTCTGGTTAATGTCACCCCACCAAAGTAGTGACAAGTATGTCAGTTAAACTCTCCTGACCTCATGTTCCATCTGAAAATACTGGGATTAAAATGAGAATCTGTTTATTGACACCATCTCTGGCTGTTTACAAAATAGATATTAAAGGTTTTGATTAAAAATCCATAACTTAGGGCTTCCCTGGTGGCTCAGTGGTTGAGAGTCCGCCTGCCGATGCAGGGGACACGGGTTCGTGCCCTGGTCCGGGAAAATCCCACATGCTGCGGAGCGGCTGGGCCTGTGAGCCATGGCCGCTGGGCCTGCGTGTCCAGAGCCTGTGCTCTGCAACGGGAGAGGCCACAACAGTGAGGGGCCCATGTACTGCAAAACAAAACAAAACAAAACAAAACAAAACCTCTATAACTTAGATGATTCTTTAATCCAAATAAAAGGAGAACCATGTAGCAAAATGGAAAGAGAAAATGACTGTACCAGAATCCTAGCCTGAATACAAGTACTGTAACAGCAACTGAAATTTAGCTCTTGAAGTCTTAGACTATCTGTATGATCCTTCACCAGCCCAAAATACCATGATTCTTATATGGAGTAGTTACTTGCATTTACCAAACAGGTCCTGGGGTAGATGGATGGTAAACAGTGTTGATGTGAATTACTGCAAAGCCCAGGAAGGAAATGGATTGTGGGAAAATAATTGGATAAGCATAAATTCTTCTGCCACAGGCACCTAGATAAAATACAATAAAAATTATTCTAAGTGAATATCCAAGTGTGCAAGCAAGAAAGGAAACTCACCAGGCACCAGAAATGAAGAGGGGAATAAAAGCTTTAGTGGAAAGTGAATGAACTGCTGCTACTGACTCCTGGGTGGAGGTGGGGTAGCTGTGGGAGTGGCTGGTGTGGAGGTAGATGTGGTGGTCACACTGCTGCCAGTTTTAGGAACCTGGGGGCTTGGGCTTTCATGCCCACATAGAGACAGGAAATGAAATCTTGGGCCACATAAGGCAAAGAGTTAGAATGAAACCCTTGCTTATAGCTGGTATGCTCAGAGGGCCACACCCTCAGGGGAAGTATAGATTAGAAAGAAACCTGTTCACTGGCTCAGTAAGATAAGAAGAAAGCATGTGTGTTTCTGCTTGGGCTCAGCGTAAAAAATTCTCCCTTGAGAAATCAAAACCCAGGGCTTGTGTCTCACATAGATTTAAGTTTGAATTTATACCATCCAGAAGTCTAGGAAACTCCCAAGCCAAAAAACTTTAATAAAAAGTCGATCCCAGGCTGCTGATACTTTGGATTTACCTGGAGGAGTAAATATAGCAACACTCTGGAGGGACTATTCAATAATCTGGGATGACACGAGTTTCATGGAACACACAACCCACACCAGAGATGAGGAAAATGCCCACCATGCACACGAGTCTGACAACATGATGGACTGAATGACTAGAGTTCCAGGAAACTGGGATAATAGACAGTCAAATAAAGAATGCAATGTGTCTAAAATTAGTACAGAACTTGCACACATACAAAATGACATGTGGACAGGATTATTTGTGGCAGTATTATTTCTAAAAGCAAAAAACAAAAACTGGAAACAACCTATGTCTTTATTTAGAGGACAGGTTAAATAAACCGTGGTACACCTACCCAAAGACGGCTATGCAGCTACAAAAAATGATGAAGCTCTTTATGTACTGATGTAAAAAAATTTCTAGGTCAGTACTTCCCTTTTGATACAGTGGTTAAGACTCCATGCTCTCAATGCAGGCTGCACAGGTTTGATCTCTGGTTGGGGAACTAAGATCCCACATGCTGCAAGGCACGGCCAAAAGAAAAAAAAAATTTTTCTAGAACAAATTGTTAGCTGAAAAAAGCCAGTAAAAGTCTATATAATTAGCTACCTTTTATTTAAGAAAGAGAGTAAAAATAAGAATTTATGTCCTTATCTTTGTTTATTTGTGTTGACATGGAAAGAATATGCAAAAATATTAGTAACTATTGTTGACCATAGGGATTGGAGTATGGATGCGTAGATGGGACAAGGGTGGGAGTGAAGATTTTCACTGTGTATATTTTTATACTATTTTGATGTTTAAGCCATATGAATGTGTTAATTATTAAAATGACTAGCAATAGAGAAGATTTGGATAATATAATTAATGTTTGACTAAATGGGATGCACGTGGACCATGCACCAATATTTTAGAGACTACATTCAAAACACTCTCTGACATAAATCATAGCAACGTTTTCTTAGGTCAGTCTCCCAAGGCAAAAGAAATAAAAGCAAAAATAAACAAATGGGACGTAACCAAACTTACAATTTTGCACAGCAAAAGAAACCATAAACAAAGTGAAAAGACAACTTATGGACTGGGAGAAAATATTTGCCAATGATGCGACCAACAGGGGTTTAATTTCCAAAATATACAAACAGCTCATACAATTCAATAACAAAAAAACAAGCAACCCTATAAAAAAATGGGCAGAAGAGCTAAATAGACATTTCTCCAAAGAAGACATACAGATAGCCAATACACACATGAACAGATACTCAACATCACTAATTATTACAGAAATGCAAATTAAAACTACAATGAGGTACCACCTCACATCAGTCAGAATGGCCATCATCAAAAAATCTACAAATAATAAATGCTGGAGGGGGTGTGGAGAAAAGGGAACCCTTCTGCACTGTTGGTGGGAATGTAAATTGGTGCAGCCACTATGAAAAACAGTATGGAAGTTTCCTAGAAAACTAAAAATAGAGTTGCCATATGATCCAGCAATGCCACTCCTAGGCACATATTCAGAGGAAACTAATTTGAAAAGATCATGCATCCCAGTGTTCACTGCAGCAGTATTTACAATAGCCAAGACATGGAAGCAACCTAAATGTTCATTGACAGATGAACAGATAAAGAAGATGTAATATATCTATATTACATGTATGTGTGATGTGTATATATATATATACATATATATATACACACACATATATATATACACAATGGAATATTAATCAGCCATAAAAAAGAATGAAATAATGTTATTTGTAGCAATATGAATGGACCTAGAGATTATCATACTAAATGAAGTAAGTCAGACAGAGAAAGACAAATACCATATGATATTACTTATATGTAGAATCTAAAAAATGATACAAATGAACTTATTTACAAAACAGAAACAGACTCACAGACACAGAAAACAACTTATGGTTACCAAAGAGGGAAGGGGGTGGAGAAGGGATAAATTAGGAGTTTGGGATTAGCAGATATATTCAATATCTTATAGTGTTTGTAAAAATTAAACTCTCTTTAGGTCATAAATAAACCTTCAAAACAATCATCTAAGATTTAATATCTACAGTCCTCAATACCTGATTATAATATAATAAAACTAAAAATTAATATGTAATCAATACACCAATTTAACTTGGTTATTTAAAAATTGATCTATAAATAATCCATGGATCAAGGAGAAATAATACTAAAATTATGAAAATATTTAAAATTGAATAATAGTTAATATTAAGTATGTGAGATACACCTAAAGTGATCCTTAGGGGAAATGGATTATCTACATACATATATTTTAAAAGTAGCTTGTATGGATCAATGGAATAGAACTGGGAGTCCAGAAGTAGACCCTCACTTTTACTGTCAATTGATTTTCAACAAAGGTACCACCAAGATAATTCCATGGAGAAAGATTAGTCTTTAACGAATGGTGCTGGGATAAGTGAATATCCACATGCAGAAGAACAAAGTTGTATCTCTACCACATACAAAAATTAACTCAAAATGGATCAAAGACCTAAATGTGAGAGCTAAAAATATTAATCTCTTAGAGGAAAACGTAAGTGTAATTATTCATGACGTTGAATTAGACAATGGTTTTTCAGATGACACTAAAAGCACAAGCAACAAAAGAAAAATATTGGACATCAACAAAATTAAAAACTTTTGTGCTTCAGAGGATACCATTTTAAGAAACTGAAAAGACAATCCACAGAATGGGAGAAAAATTTTTGCAAATCATACGTCTGATAAGGGACATTTTACATTACAGAACATAGAAAGAACTTTTAACATTCAATAATAAAGAGACAACCCAAATTAAAAAATGAGCAAAGGACTTGGATAATTATTTTTCCAAAGAAAATATACAAAAAGCATATAATCATATGAAAGGATGCATGATGATGGCTCAGCATCATTGACCATTAGAGAAATACAAATCAAAATCACAATTGGACACCATCACATACCCACTAGGATGGTTATAATAGAAAACAGATAATAGCATTGTTGATGTCAATGTGGAGAAATTGAAACCCTTATACATTGCTGGTGGGAATGTATAATTGTGCAGCCACTTTGGAAAACAGTGTGGCAGCTCATCAAGATGTTTAACATAGAGTTACCATATATGACCCAGTAATTCCACTCCTAAGTATAAACCCAAAAGCAATGAGAACATATGCCCACATAGAAATTGTACATAAATGTTCATAGCAGCATTATTGATAATAGTCAGAAAGTGGGGACCACCTAAACGTCCATCAATTGATGAATGGATAAACAAAGTGTGATATGTCCATACAGTGGAATATTATTTGGCAATGAAAAAAAACTGAGTACTGATATATGCCACAACATGGATAAACCTCAAAACCATTGTGCTAAACGAAAGAAGCCAGTCACCAAAGACCACATATTGTATAATTCCATTTATGTGAGATGTACAAACTAGATTAATCCATGGAGACTGAAAGTAGATTGGTGGCTGACTAGGGCTGAGGGTGGGAAAAGGGAGGCATGTTAAGAGAATAGGTATAGGATTTCCTTTTAGGGTGATAAAATGCCCTAAAATTGGCTATGGTAATAGCTGAACAACTCTGTGAAGGTACAAAAATCCATTAAATTATACACTTTAAATGGGTGAATTAATATGGTATGTAAATTATATCTTAATAAAAAGCTTTATTTTCAAAAAACTAGCTGGAAAATGAATGAGCTAAGCCTACAACTCATGAATCCAGAAAAAGTACAAAAGAGTAAACTTAAAGAAAGTAAAAGGAAGAAAAGAAAATAATGGTGAAAGCATAAATTAATGAAATAGAAGTTGAAAACTTCCCTAACATGGGAAAGGAAGTAGTCACCTAAGTTCAGGAAGCACAGAGAGTCCCATACAGGATAAATCCAAGGAGGAACATGCTGAGACACATATTAATCAAACTAACAAAAAATAAATACAAAGAAAAAATATTAAAAGCAACAAGGGAAAAGCAACAAAAAACATATAAGGGAATCCTCATAAGGTTATCAGCTGATTTTTTAGCAGAAACTCTGCAGGCCAGAAGGGAGTGGCAGGATATATTTAAAGTAATGAAAGGGGAAAACCTACAACCAAGGATACTCTACCCAGCAAGGGCTCTCATTCAGATTTGACAGAGAAATCAAAAGCTTTACAGACAAGCAAAAGCTAAGAGAATTCAGCACCACCAAACCAGCTTTGGATCAAATGCTAAAGGAACTTCTCTAGGCAGAAAAGAAAAGGCCACAACTAGAATCAAGAAAATTATGAATGGTAAAGCTCACCATTAAAGGCAAACATAAAGAAAAGGTAGGAAACCATCCACACACAAATATATTAAAACCAGCAGTCGTGTGAAGAGAGTACAAATGCAGGATATTGGAAACACATTGGAAATTAAGAGACCAGCAACTTAAAACAATCTTGTACATATATAGACTGCTATATTGAAACCTCATGGGGACCACAAACCAAAAATCTGTAATAGATACACATAAAAGAAAAAGCAATCCAAATACAACACTAAAGATAGACATCAAATCACAAGAGAACAAAAGAGGAAGAGAAGAAAAAAGACCTTTAAAAACAAATCCAAAACAATTAACAAAATAGCAGTAAGAACGTACATATCAATAATTACCTTAAAGGTAAATGGATTAAATGCTTCAACCAAAAGACACAGACTGGCTGAATGGATACAAAAACAAGACCCATATATATGCTGTCTACAAGAAACCCACTTCAGATCTAGGGACACTTACAGACTTGAAAGTCATTCCACGCAAATGGAAATTGAAAGAAATCTGGAGTAGCAATACTCATATCAGACAAAATAGACTTTAAAATAAAGACTGTTACAAGAGACAAAGAAGGACACTACATAATGATCAAGGGATCAATCCAAGATGAAGATATAACAATTGTAAATATATATGCACCCCACATAGGAGACCCTCAATATATAAGGCAAATGTTAACAGCCATGAAAGGGGAAATTGACAGTAACACAATAATAGTGGGGGACTTTAATACCCCACTTACACCAATGGACAAATCATCCAGACAGCAAATCAATTAGGAAACACAAGCCTTAAATGACACATTAGACACATTAGATAGACTTAATTGATATTTATAGGACATTTCATCCAGAAGCAGCAGAATACACTTTCTTCGAGTGCACCTGGAACATTCTTCAGGATAGATTACATCTTGGGCCACAAATCAAGGCTTGCTAAATTTAAGAAAACTGAAATCATATCAAGCATCTTTTCTGATCACAACGCTATGAGATTAGAAATCAATTACAGGAAAAACCGTAAAAAACCCAAACACATGGAGACTAAACAATATGTTACTAAACAGCCAATGGATCACTGAAGAAATCAAAGAG
Source organism: Lagenorhynchus albirostris (assembly GCF_949774975.1). NCBI lineage: Eukaryota > Metazoa > Chordata > Mammalia > Artiodactyla > Delphinidae > Lagenorhynchus > Lagenorhynchus albirostris. Next base: position 72,191,827 of record NC_083099.1, on the reverse strand, counting down.
GAAATAAAAAAATATCTAGAGGCAAATGACAATGAAAACACAATGATCCAAAACCTATGGGATGCAGCAAAAGCAGTTCTAAAAGGGAAGTTTATGGCAATACAATCTTATCTCAGGAAACAAGAAAAATCTCAAACAACATAACCTTACACCTAAAGCAAATGAAATGGAATGAAAAAGGAGAAGTTGCAACTGACAGCACAGAAATACGAAGGATCATAAAAGACTACTACAAGAACTCTATGCCAATAAAATGGACAACCTAGAAGTGGACAAATTCTTAGAAAGGTACAACCTTCCAATACTAAATCAGGAAGAAATAGAAAATAATAACAGATGAATCACAAATACTGAAATTGAAACTGTGATTTAAAAATTCCAACCAACAAAAGTCCAGGACAGATGGTTTCACAGGCAAATTCCATCAAACATTTAGAGAAGAGTTATCACCGATCTTTCTGAAACTCTCCCAAAAAATCCCAGAGGAAGGAACACTCCCAAACTCATTCTACGAGGTCACCATCACTCTGATACCAAAACTAGACAAAGATATTACAAGAAAAGAAAATTACAGGCCAATTTCACTGATGAATATAGACACAAAAATCCTCAACAAAATACTAGCAAACCAAATCCAACAACACATTAAAAAGATCATACACCATGATCAAGTGGGATTTATCCCAGAGATGCAAGGATTCTTTAATATATGCAAATCAATCAATGTGATACACCATGTTAACAAACTGAAAAACCATATGATCATCTCAACAGAGGCAGAGAAGATTCTGACAAAATTCAACATCCATTTTTGATAAAAACTCTCCAGAAAGTGGGAATAAAGGGAACTTACCTCAACATAGTAAAGGCCACATACAACAAACGCATAGCAAACATCATTCTCAATGGTAAAAAACTGAAAGCATTTCCTCTAAGATCAGGAACAAGACAAGGATGTCCACTCTTGTCACTTTTTTTCAACATAGATTTAGAAGTCCTAGCCACAGCAATCACAGGAGGAAAAGAAATGAAAGGAATACAAACTGGAAAAGAAGAAGTAAAACTGTCACTGTTTGCCGATGACATGATACTATACATAGAAAACCCTAATGATGCTACCAGAAAACTATTAGAACTCATCAATGAATTTGGTAAAGATGCAGGATACAAAATTACACAGAAATCTCTGGCATTCCTATGCACTAAAAATGAAAGATCAGAAAGAGAAATTGAGGAAACAATCCCATTTACCATCACATCAAAAAGAGTAAAATACCTAGGAATAAACCTACTTAAGGAGGTAAAAGACCTGTACTCAGAAAACTATAAGAGACTGATGAAAGGAAGCAAAGATGACAGAAACAGATGGCGAGATATACCATGTTCTTGTATTGGAAGAATCAATATTGTCAAAATGACTCTACTATCTAAAGCAATCTACAAATTCAGTGCAATCCCTATCAAATTACCAATGGCATTTTTCATAGAACTAGAACAAAAAATTGCACAATTTGTATGGAAACACAAAAGACCCCAGATAGCCAAAACAATCTTGAGAAAGAAAAATGGAGCTGGAAGAATCAGGCTCCGTGGCTTCAAACTGTACTACAAAGCTACAGTAATAAAAACAGTATGCTACTGGCACACAAACAGAAATATAGATTTTTGGAACAGGATAGAGAGCCCAGAGATAAACTCATGCACCTATGGTCACCTAATCTATGACAAAGGAGGCAAGAATGTACAATGGAGAAAAGACCACTTCAATAAGTGGTGCTGGGAAACCTGGACAGCTACATGTAAAAGAATGAAATTAGAACACTCCCTAACACCATATACAAAAATAAACTCAAAATGGATTAAAGACCTAAATGTAAGGCAGATAGTATAAAACTGTTAGAGGAAAACATAGGTGGAACACTCTCTGACTTAAATTGCAGCAAGATCTTTTTTGATCCACCTCCTACAGTAATGAAAATAAACACAAAAATGGGACCTAATGTAGCTTAAAAGCTTTTGGACAGCAAAGGAAACCATAAACAAAATGAAAAGACAACTCTCAGAATGGGAGAAAATATTTACAAATGAATCAACGGACAAAGGATTAATATCCAAAATATACAAACAGTTCATGCAGCCCAATACCAAAAACAAACAAACAAACAACACAATTAAAAAAAGGGCATAAGACATACAGATGGCCTAAAACACGTGAAAAGATGTTCAACATCACTAATTATTAGAGAAATGCAAATCAAAACTACATATCACCTCACACTGGTCAGAATGCCATCATCAAAAAATCTACAAATAATAAACGCTGGAGAGGGTGTGGAGAAAAGGGAACCCTCTTACACTGTTGGTGGGAATGTAAATTGGTGCAGCCACTATGGAAAACAGCACGGAGCTTCACTAAAAAACTAAAAATAGAGCTACCATATGATCCAGCAATCCCACTCCTGGGCATATACCTGGGGAAAACCATAATTTGAAAAGATACATGCACTCCAATGTTCATTGGAGCACTATTTACAATAGCCAGGACATGGAAGTGACCTAAATGTCCATCGGCAGAGGAATGGATAAAGAAGATGTGGTACATATATACAATGGAATATTACTCAGCCATAAAAAAGAACAAAATAATGCCATCTGCAGCAACATGGATGGGCCTACAGTTTGTCATACTGAGTGAAGTAAGTCAGACAGAGAAAGACAAATATCATATGGTATCGCTTATACGTGGATTCTAAAAAAAATGGTACAAATGAACTTACTCACAAAACAGAAATAGAGTCACAGATGTTGAAAACAAACTTATGGTCAGCATGGGGGTAAGGGGAGGTAGGAATAAACTGGGAGACTGGGATTGACATTTACACACAATATATATAAAATAGATAACTCGGGGTTTCCCTGGTGGCGTAGTGGTTGAGAGTCCGTCTGCCGATGCAGGGGACACAGGTTTGTGCCCCAGTCTGGGAAGATCCCACATGCCGTGGAGCAGCTAGGCCCGTGAGCCATGGCCACTGAGCCTGAGCGTCTGGAGCCTATGCTCCACAACGGGAGAGGCCACAACAGTGAGAGGCCTGTGTACTGAAAAAAAAAAAAAAAAAAAAAAAAGATAACTAATAAAGACCTACTGTATAGCACAGGGAACTCTACTCAATACTCTGTAATGGCCCATATGGGAAAAGAATCTAAACAAGAGTAGATATATGTGTATGTATAACTGATTCACTTTGCTGTACACCTGAAACACAACATTGTAAATCAACTATACTAAAATAAAATTGTAAAAAATTAATTAATGAAGTCTGGCCTGAGGCGACCCAGTACTGGAGCCTACCTGGGTTTTTGGTGGGGCTAATGGCGGACTCTGGGAATGCTCACACCAAAGAGTACTTCCCAGAACTTCTGCTGCCAGTGTCGTTGTCCCCACAGTGAGACACAGCCACCCCGCGCCTCTGCAGGAAACCCTCTAACACTAGCAGGTAAACAAAATCGACAAACCTCTAGCCAGGTTTACCAAGAAGAAAAGAGAGAGGACCCAAGTAAACAAAGTAAGAAATGACAGAAGAGAAGTAACAAGAGAGGATACTATGAACAATTATATGCCAACAAATTTGACAACCTAGAAGAAATGGACAAGTTTCTAGAAACATACAGCCCACCAAAACTTAATCAAGAAGAAATAGATCATTCGAACAGACCTAGACGTGAAGTACAATCTGTAAAAAAAAAAAAAACTTTTTGCAAACAATAGTCCAGGACTAGCTGGCTTCACTGGGGAATTTTAACAAGCATGCAAAGAAGAACTTTTATTGATCCTTCTCAAACTCTTCCAAAAGACTGAAGAGGAGGGAACACTCCCAAAGACATTCTATGAAGTCACCATCACCCTGATACCAAAACCAAAGATACCACCATAAAAGAAAATTACAGGCCAATATCTTTGATAAATATAGATGCAAAAATTCTCAACAAAGTATTAGCAAACCAAATACAACGCATTAAAAAAAATCGTACACATGACCAAATGGGATTCATCTCACTTTCACAAGGATGGTTCAACATACACAAATCAATCAATGTGATAAAACACATCAACAAAAGAAATGACAAAAACCACATGATCATCTCAATAGATGCTGAAAAAGCATTTGACAAAATTCAACATCCATGCATGATAAAAACTTTTACCAAAGTGGGTATAGAGGGAACATGACTCAACATAATAAAAGCTACTTATGACAAACTCACAGACAATATAATACTCAATGGTGAAAAGCAGAAAACCATCCTGCTAAAATCTGGAACAAGACAAGGATGCCCACTCTCACCATTTCTGTTCAACATAGTATTAGAAGTCCTAGCCACAGCAATCAGACAAGAAAAAGAAATAAATGTATACAAATTGGAAGAGAAGAGGTAAAATTGTCATTATATGCAGATGACATGATATTATATAGAGAAAACCCTAAAGACTCCACACAAAAACTACTAGAGCTGATAAATTCAGCAAGGTAGCAGGATATAAGGTTAACATATAGAAATTGGTTTCTTTACACTAACAATGAAATATCAGAAAGGGAAAGTTAAAAAAAGTTCCTGTTAAAATCACATCATATGGTAGCTCTAGTTTTAGTTTTTTTAAGGAACCTCCATACCATTCTCCATAGTGGCCATACTGATTTAGATTCCCACCAACAGTGTAGGAGGGTTCCTTTTCTCCACAATCTTTCCAGCATTTATTTTTTGTAGACTTTTTGATGATGGCCATTTTGACTGGTGTGAGGTGATATCTCATTGTAGTTTTGATTTGTATTTCTCTAATAATTAGTGATGCTGAGCATTTTTTCATGTGCCTCTTGGCCATCTGTATATCTTCTTTGAAGAAATGTCTATTTGGGTCTTCTGTCCATTTTTTGATTGGGTTTTTTTTTTTTTTTTTGATGTTGAGCTGCATGAGCTGTTTGTAAGTTTTGGAGGTTAATTCCTTGTCATCACATTGTCTGCAAATATTTTCTGTCATTCTGTGGGTTGTATTTTCATTTTGTTTATGGTTTCCTTTGCTGTGCAAAAGCTTCTGATCCAGCAATACCACTTCTGGGTATATATCCAGAGAAAACCATGGTTTGAAAGGATACATGCATCCCAGTGTTCATAGCAGCACTATATACGATAGCCAAGACATGGAAGCAAACTAAATGTCCATATGATCCCTCTTCTTGTTATACACCCAAAGGAAATGAAATCAGTACCTGTGAGGTGTTTACACTCCCAAGCTCACTGCAGTATTATGGCTAAGATATAGAAACAACTTAAGTACCTGTCAACAGATGAATGGACAAAGAAAATGTCATATATATAGATAGATAGATAGATAGATAAAATTCAGCCTTAAAAAAGAAGGGTATCCTGCCATTTGCCTCAACGTGAGTGAACTTTGCAGTCTTTATGCTAAATGAAATAAGCTAGATACAGAAAGAAAAAAAAACACTTTTATGTAGAAACTAGAAAAGTTGAATACATAGAAGCAGAGAGTTGAATGGTGATTACCAGGATCAGGGAGGCAGGGGAAAAGAGAGAGATGTTGGTCAAAGGGTACAAAGTTGCAGTCATGTAGGGTGAATAAGTCTGGAGATCTAACAGTATGATGACTATAGTTAGTAATACTCTACTGAATACTGGAAATTTGCTAGAAGAGTAGATTTTCAGGTATTCTCATCACACACATAAATGGTAACTGTGAGGAGAGGATACGTTGACTAGCTTGACTGTAGTAATAATTTCACTATGTATGTATATTAAATCATCATGTTGTGTATTTTAAATATATACAATTTTTATTTTTAAAAGTTATGCAACCTCACTAATAATAAGAGAAAATTTAAAACTATATTGAAATGCCATTTTAAAAAACCTACTGAGACTGTGCCCCACTTCCACTGGGTTGAAGTAGGAGGTGACTGGCTGGGACTTCTGAGCTATCTTGAAAAATAACAGCTTGTTGACTATCAAACCATGCTCCACATCCACTAGCAAGAAATGATTAACTGAGATTTCTGAGCTGCTTTGCAGAATACCAAGGAAACTGAAAATAAGGAAACAACTTCCTGATAGTTTCCTTTGAGCATCGCATAGGAGCATTGAAGGACAGGAAAGACTGACCAATGAACTTTGGATGTCACAGGCTGAAAATCCACCACATGCAACACTTTGAACCCAACCCCCCCGCCTCAAATTTGCACATGCAACCAATGAAAAGACACAAAAGACATTTGCACCTGCACAGAGGACTCTTGAAATTTCTCCCTTACCCTTCTACCAACCATTTCTTAGCCCCAACACCCTCCTATTCCTTACTCCCATTCAAAAGCTGGTTGGGGTGACAGATTTGAGTCTCCTTGCTTGCCTGCCCTGCAATAAGTTATTTTCTCTGTAATAGACCACTGCTTATGTGCTTGGTCTTTCTGTTTGGCAGAGGGTAATGAGCCTGCTTGCTCAGTTACACTATCAGACTGGCTAAAGCCCAAAAGACTGATCATATGCTCTGTTGTGATCAGTGTAGGGAAACAGCCACTCTCAAACATTGCTGGTGTAGTGCAAATTTATATATCCAAATATGGAAAGCAATTTGTCAGGGTCCAAAACATTGTGTATAGCATACTGCATTTTATGTAATAAAATGGAAAATAGATCTTTATAACTGAAAAAAAATCAATGAAATAGAAATCATGACCTTTGCAGAAAAATAGTAAAATAGACAAACATATGGCAGGGCTACTAAAGAAACATGAGAAAAAACTCAAATAACCCACATCAGGAATGAAAAAGGGGCCATCATTGTGGATGCTGCAGATACAAAGATAATAAGAGGGTTTTATGAACAAATGTATAGCATTGAATTAGATAATTCAAAGAAAAGACAAATTTGCCCCAAAATTGTGTCTGTTATTTGAGAGCTAACAGGCCTCTCAGGCTTTTTAACATGGATCAGTTTAACTTATGGAGAGGAGGATGCCAAAGGGATGGAAACAGAGTAGACTCAGATGACAGGACGAGGCAGGGAAGAGCAGTGGTCCATAGGCCAGGCCTGGCCAGAGCACCGTGGAGGGAGGTGATTGGCATTGAGGGGCACCATGGGGCCCTGGAGCCTGAGAGAGAGCACAGGAGGGACATTGCAGGTCTCTGGTGGTCACTTTCCCAGGGCCAAAACGCTGCTTCAGGGCTTTCCCATCTCTCATTCAGTGAGGGCGCCTCTCCTTCTCCACCCTGGGCTGCTGTCCTGCTCTGCTGCCACTTACTCTGCATCTTACATGGGTTCTTTCTCCAGCTGGGGTTTTTGATTTCCTTCCCTGTCAAGTTGAGTTTGTCCAGATGTCTCTGATTCTCTCCAACCCCAGAGGTCTCTGAGTCTGAGTTGTCCTATCTTCTAATAGGTGCAGGAGATGTGAGACATGAATGTTTGGTGGTTTCGCAGGGCCTCCACAAATTCCAAGTTACAGAGCAAGATCTGGAGTGTCGGTTCTCACACTGTGTTCCGTGGAACCCCCGGGTTCCAATAATGATTCTCAGGGACCTCTGAGGGGTGAGGGAAGATCAGCTGTGGGCCTTAGGCCTCCTGCCGGAGTGTCATCCTGGGAAGCTTTGCTGGAGTTGTTTTATATTCTTGTGAACGTTCATTTGCAAAAAAACCCCTCAATTCTAAGCAATTCTGAAGATCCCTCACCATCTAAGCTGCAGCAAGAAAACAGGCCTCACTCAGGTCGTTGACTGTTGATGTCTGGGGGTCCCTGCTGAGGCTCAGATCCAAGGGGACCTCTGCCATGGGCTAGCACGAGGGTCTCATTTATCCACCGTGGACTTCGGAGCTCAGGATTGGCCTGGCTTTGTGTTTGCTATGAGGCCTTCAGAGCACTTGATATAGTCTCACCCTGCTTCTCAATTGGCCCTACATCATTCAAAGGGCCTCAGAAGAAGATGAGCCAGCGTTCGACGTGGCTTCCTGCAGAGGGTGCTGAGTTTGCCGGGCATCTGCATGGTGGGCGTTTACTGTGTGCTTGACCCTGTACGGGGTTTACAGTGAGAAAGACGTGGGAGTTGGAGGCCAGGCAGAACATGAAGGAAGAAAAGAAAAGGCCAGAGCCTGAGTCCACTTGATGAGAAAAGGTAGCTAAGTAACTAGAGGAGAATCAGTGGCATTTGGCGGAGGGCTGGATTATAGAAAGAAAAGGAGCTCTTTAGCCAGGGCCCCAGAGAAGTTGTCAGATGGAAGAAGGGTTAGAATCGTGTGGCTGCCAGAGGTGGAACCATGAGCCATGAGTGGAAATTAAAGGGGGACACGTCTTGGCCTAACACTGTGCAGCCACTCCCCACAGTTAGACCTGCCTGAGGACCAACCTCCCTCCCTCATGAGGTCGCGAGTACCCACTGATGCAGGTGCTCAGAGTCTGGACAATTCTTCTTGGGGCTATCGAGCAGAGAATGGGCGATGGAGGAGTGGAGTGGGAAGGGGGCGTTGTTTGATCCCCATGGGCGTTCTAGCCCTTCAACCCCTGGTTAGGAGCTGCATTTTTAGGTGCAGACTCAGGTGCAGTAAAGCTTCAGAGAAAGACATCAGCACAATCTGGACTGGTCAAAGGGGGCTTTATTAGGCCCTTGAAGTCAACCTTAAAAATACCAGGTATGGCAGCTCCATAGAGGCAGCCTCTCCTGAGCACTGGGCAGCATGGTGGGGACATTACAGTACATAAAACTGCACTGTGATCACAGTGCTGGGTGTGAGATACCATCAGGAGACGAGGCTGGGCACTGAGGCCTGATGTAACCTATAATTGGAGGCATAGCACAGTCCTGGTTAGATTGGCTCTGTACCTTCTGAGCAGTGCTGAGTGAAAAAATACATTTATGAAATGCTCCATTCATTTCCTGCCAGAGATCCTATCTGAAGCCAGGGCTCTCACCTCCTGGAGAAGTAACAGTTTCTCACAAAGCCTTCCCTGCCCCGAAAGATGCTGAGGGAACCTTGGGGGAGGAACAGTTTCCATTTGGCAAAGCAAACCGTGTGTTCTCCATATATTTTCTTAAGTATATTTCTTTTCTTGTTGAAACATCTGGTGTGAGATATTGGACCAATTTAACACTGCGTCGTTTCCTATCACATACTTTGGGTGATCTGGGAGAAAATATTTAAGAGCTGTGAAAATGATCTGAGTCACTGTAGACACTGCAGCCCCCAGTAGCAGAAAGCTAGGTTCCCATGTTGCAAATGCAAAGCTGTCTGAGGTGCTTTAGCCTGCTACGGCCAGGTGCTCCAGATGAGAGAGACTGAAACATCCAAGGAGGACAGATACAGGGGGTCAAGTAATAATAATAAGTGCATGTAACCACCCATGTTTACCAGCTCGTAAGAATAGTTAATGGTATTTAACAATGCTTCCACCTATCTATCCTATAAAGATAGGGAGATCAAATAACCCCACAGTCATTATAATAGGGTCATCCGCGTCGTCCCTGGCCTGGACCTGTGGCAATTCTTCACTGTGTAAATCTGGCTGAAATTGGGAGTATTCTGAGAAAAGAACCCAGGCTCAGAAGTAGGGGCTTTGATCTGTGATCCTGCCTGACCCCTGAGTTTTGGAGAGATGGGTAGTTTCTGGCATGCCCATGTGCTTACCAGCCTTAGAGTAGGTTAAGCCCCAGCTGGGGGACATATATGCTGCCCCTTCTGCTTCTTCAAGGCTGTGCAAACGGGGGAGGGACCTAGATGGCAGAGCCAGGGCCACCCGCCCTGGGGAGAGAGAAGCCCTTCTCCAGAACAGTCGCTCTGAGAGCAGGGGTCAGCTTTACTTCTTTGGCCGCTGATTCAGCTCAGCTCTCCTTCCAGCCTGAGCTCTTCCTCTGCTCCTGTCTCTCCCTCCTCAGAACCCCTCAGACATCTCCTGACCCTCCTGTATTAAAGGCAAGCGCCTGGATCTGCCAAGCTGTCTGAGCACAGGGACGATGTGCCTGCTTCCCCTCTGTGTTGCCCGTGGTAAACACAGGGCCCGAGGCGGGTGCCAGGTACCTGAGCTCCTGTGTTGAGCAATTACCTCCCAACACAGGAGGGCCTGTGTTTTCTCCTTCCTCGGCACACAGCAGGGGCTCCACGAACATTTGCTAAACAGCAGGGCCTGACCCGCAGTAGGTGCTCAGGGTGGCTGACTCTGCTGTCTTGATTTCCCAGGGTCCCTTATCTCAGGGAACGCTATGGAATGGTGCAGAGAGGAGGCTGTCTTGTTCGGCCTGTGAAATGGGGCGCTTTACGCTCCTAAGCTGTGCAGGGGGGAGTGTGGCTCTGCAGCTGCCTGGCTTGCTCTGGTGTCAGGCTCCAGGCCAAGCTCTTGCCTCTCTCCTTGGCTGACAGGCAAGGCTCACAGTGCACAGCCCAGATGGCTGGGCCCCAGCTCTGCCTCCCCCACTGCTTTCCTCCCTCTAAAGGGAAATGGAGCTCCGGATCAGCTGGCCAGGGTCAGGGGAGGAGGACTGGAGCTGCGATGTCAAGAGTGAGTGCAGTGAACCAGGGCCAGGGGCAGCCACCCCGCTGTGCCCCAGCGTGAAGAGCACCCACCCAGACGGGCTGCTGTTGGGAACTGGCGGCTGGCACAGCAGCTCTAGGCAGCCCAGCCCTGCCCTGGGAAGGGGAGGTGAGAGGGGGCAGTTTGGGGAGGAGGGGTGTCAGACCCCCAGTGGAGCGTCCTTGAGTCATTACCTGTTGGTAGAGTCCCTCATCACAAGAAAGAGGCCATGCTGATCCTTCCGTTGGCTTCGTCATTGGCTGGGGGCAGCCCACTTCCCTGTCTCTTGCTACATGTCTCCTGAAGGTCAAGGGCTCTCTCCTACCCAGGTCAGGCCTGCATTGTGGTCTAAAGGGTCTTCCCCCATCCCTGGCTCTCTCCCTTTTATCCTTCACAGCCATTCTCCCGTAAATCTCTTGTATGTGTAAACTCAAGCTGGTATCTGGTTTTTAGAGGATCTGAACCATCACACGTACGGTGTGTGTTCCTCTGTGTCTGGTTCCCTTCTGTGTCATCTGTCAGTGAGAGCCACCCAGGTCCTGGAGCAGGAAAGCAGTGCTTCGGATATAGCTCGTGTCCTCTTCCACATGATAAGAGGCCTTATGGCTGCTGGACCTTCGGTGGTCCTCTAGTGCCACATCTGGGAGGGCCAAGGCCCCTGACAGTATCCCCTGACAGGCGGTCATCTGGACACTGCTTGAACATCTCCAGGGAGAGGCCACTGTGAGGCCATTGGAGGGCAATGCAAATTGCTAGAAAATTCTTCCTTGTGCCGGTCACTCCTCCAGTGGTATGGCTGCCACAGACCACTCACTCATTTCTTCTTTCTTTGGAGGAGCATTACCAGAGGCCCGCCATCAGAGGCCCGTGTGAGACCTCACTTCCGACAGGGCAGTGGAGAGCAGATGGGAGTGGCATAGGCCCAGCCCAGGGCCTTTCCTCCATGCAGGGGTGTTGGCACAGGTGAACCCCAATGGGGGTTGGCAGGAGGTAGTGAGAAAGGACGAGAAGTACCGCCCCCAAGTTTGCTGTAGCTGCAGGCTGAGCGCCCCAGCTTTCTCCTTGAACATATAAAACCCTCCTTTTTCTAAAAGTGGATAAAAACCTCTGGTCTTCTGCCTCACTGGCCTGGTTTTAAGTCCCAGCTCTAATTCCTAGGGGTTGCGTGTTCTTGAGACCTCACTCAAACTTCCTGCAGCTCAAGCTCCACTTACATAAAATAGGATAATAATACTTACTCCCAGATCTCTTCGAGGATTAAATAATTTGATGTTCGTGAAGCATGCCTGGTGGAAGACAAGTGTTAGCTAACTGACACCTAGGCAGCAGCCCGGCTCACAGTTACGAGCTGCTGGTCCCGGATATGAGTTTGGTGCTGCATGCGTACGGTGGGTTGACTGGTGACCTCTAAAGGGGTATGTCCACATCCTGATCCCTAGAACCTGTCAATGTGACCTGATGTGGAAAAAGAGTCTTTACAGTTGTAATTAAATTGAGGCTCTTGAAATGAGGTCATCCTAAATTATCTGGGTAAACTGTAAATCAATAACAAATGTCCTTACAAAAGACAGAAGATGTCCTCACCCAGACCACAATGAGCTGATAGAAGGAGTTGCAAGGGGCTCCTTGGGGCTGATTAAATTGTGGAGCTGAAGTGAAGGTTTGCCATCTTAACAATGCACCCCTTCCTGCCAGAGCAGATGGTACAAAGGCTCGCTTGCTTTCGGTATTCATGTCTTTGTAACTGAAAAAAACCCGCATTTTTGAAGTAAAGAGAGCTGTAAAATGAATGAAGCATTATGCAATATCTTGTAAATGTGAAGAAAAAAGAATAGCTACATGGGTGTTGACAGAAGTCTGAGTTTGAAGAAAGATCCCATTCATGCCCAAAGTACCAAGCCTGCTCTCCTGCCGGCCTTCTCCGGTCTTTCCTTCAGAACATATTTGCTATGCTTCGAGTTTGTGCCACTCGAATTGTGTTAAGTGTTGAGGACATAGATGCGAACAAGCAAGACAGTCTTTCTCCTGCCTGGGCATACAGCCTAGGAGGGGAGAAGGGCGTTAACTAAAACGCAGACGCATCATTTTAAACCACGATAGTGGTTAAGTGTTATGAATTGCCTTGGTGCCCTTGACGAAATTCAACGATGGTACACGTGTGGGTCTATTTCTGGGTTCTCTATTCTGCCCGTTGATCTGAGTCTCTCTCCTTTCATTAATACCACACTGTCATCTGCTACAGGAAGTCTTGAAGGCAGGGGGTGTACATCCTCCAACTTTGCTCTTTTCCAAAATTGCTTTGGTTCCTGTGGTTCCTCTCTTTTCCTATCTAATTTTTAGCACCTGATTTTTAGATTCAACTAGCCAGATATGTCAGGTGTTATGAAGGAAAGGTCCGTGGAGCAAAAGATTTTTCAGAAGCGAAGTTTTAGCAGTCGAAGTTTTAGACCTGAATGTTAGATCATAGGCAAATGATAGATGAGGGGAAAGTTAACTTCTTTGTTATTTTTTTAGGTTTTTCACAAGCGACTCTGAGACTCTATGATCCTTTCACAAATGCTTTGAGGGAACTGATGGTTGGATGTGGGTCAGAACTATTTAGAGCTGCCCAAACCATCCTTTGTGTATTTTTGCTTCTTTTACTCGTCCTTAATAACAAAAGGCTAATAACAAAAGGGTAAGTGAAACTGGAGACATGATGATGACCTCGAAAACAGAATGTCAGGGAGAGGTGGGGAGGAAGAGGCCATCTGGGTGGCCGTGGCCTTAGACCAGACCACAGGATGGTCTGTAGGCGGATGTGTTCGCAGTCCCCAAGCCCCTCCTACGTGGGCCGGTAGCGCAGAGCTGGAGCGCTCCATCCAGTGATTTCGGGACCAGTCCTGTCTGGCTGATTCAAACGTGAGAGAAGGTGATGGGCCCCAAATCTGGCCAGGAAGGGGGCCTGCTTCTTGCCCGGGGAGTCCTAGTGGTCCTTGCCATGCTGGGAGCTGGCAGAAGCCTCCTTGCTCTGTGCTGTCCCTGGCAGCGTCGTGCTTCAGACTGTGCACTGCTCCCCACTGGCAGGTGGGTGGGCAGAGCCTGCAGGCTGCACATCACCCTCCCGGGCCTTTGGCCCTCAGGAGACATGCAGCAAGAGACAGGGAGGTGGAAGCTCAGGATGTCTGGGGTCTCCCAGGCAGAGACAAATGAGAGCGCTGGGGCCAGCACGAAGCTACCAAATTGTCCCATAGACTGAGCCGGCAGCCCAGTCCTCTGCCCCCAGAGGAGGCAGGGAGGTCCTGAGACATGGAGGACAAGATTCCTGCGCTCCAGAGCCTCACGTCCTGCTAGAGAAGGAGAGGGGCCCTTCCCAGACCAGGGGATCTAAAAACGCCCCAACACTCACACGGCGGCAGCGAGGGGCAGGGGCAAGGGCAAAGGCACTGGTCTCAGGGTCGAGACCAGCCTCTTATCCGACCTCAGCCAATGCCTGGGTCCATGACCTTGGACAGTCATACAATTGCTCTAAGCCTATTTTTCTTCACTGCAAAATGGGATAGTCCTTCTGCCAGTCTTTCAGGACGGTTGAAAATCAAAACAAATAGTAGACAGAGGAATGGGTAGGTGAACAATCCTAACTGCAGACGTGAATATGGTGTTTACTGTGCACCCAATATCGGTCTAAGCCCCTTAGATACATGAAATCATTGAATCCCCACACGGCTCTCACGATGGAGGTACAGTTATTATGCCCATGATGCAGATGACGGAAACAAGGTTCTGAACAGTAATGGAAGCTGCTGAAGGTCAAGTGGTGGGGCTGGGATTTAACACAGATCTGTCTGACTCCAGAACATTTGTTCTGAAACATGGCACTCTTGTGTCTTTAATGAAAATACTCCGGGAACCACACAGTACTGTACAAACCTAAAAGTTATTCATATAGTTTTTCTCCCACTGTCCTCATCTGGAGGCTGAAGCTGTTTTGGCGAGGGTTGGGTTGGATTAGGTGCTCTGCTCCTCGGAGAACGAGCAGCAGGTAAAGCTTCAGGAGAGGATGCCCCCCACCCCACGGGCAATGCATGTGTCAGTGCACCCAGGAGGCCTGGGCAAAGCCCCCTCAGGGCAGGGACAGGACACTGACCCATGAAGGGCCTTAGCGTGGAGTCCGGTGACCAGCCGTGGCTCCTCTGGTGGCTTGGGCAGTGTTGTTTGCCTCCCAGAGCTCGACTGAGCCTCATGTCACACAAGACCAGTGCTGCCAGATGACAGAGGCTTGGAGGAGCCTTGGCCTGGAAATGCACAGGAGCAAAGGGGGCTGGAAGAGGACGTGGCACGGGAGTAACTGGCGACAAGATGCAGAGTGTCCTGGGGGCAGAAGGGGTTCTTAGAAGAGGTCTTTTAGTCTGACCCCCTTGAGCCTGAGTCTGGGGTGACTGGAGAGGGCTTGGAATGACCCATTTCCCTAAATTATCACCTTCAACGAATGGTCTCACAGTCCTGAGATTCCACACTCAGCGCTTTCTGCCTTTGAGTTAAACATCGCCCTGTCTAGCAACTTCTTTGAAAATGTGAGCTTACCTGGGGCCATGGAGTCACCAAGACCTGAGTGTGAGGGAGTCTGGACCCAGTGAGGAGCAGGTAGAGGGCGCCAGGCTGGGAGAAATTGAAGAAAGAGGTATCACAAGTGGGAAATTAGGAAGAGGGTTTTTGGCAACTCACTGGTTTCAGCTACAGCTGGACCTCAGAGAGGCAGCCTCCGTGGGGAACTGGACTTGCCAGGGGCCTCAGATCTCTGCTTTTATCAGTTAGGAGAGCCTCGCTGCTGTAACAAGTGACCTACCCCCAAATTCAGTGGCTTTAACATGATACAAGTTTATTTCTTACAGAACAAAATTGTAACTTATGGCACAGTCTAAGGCGGGGTGGGGCCCTCGGTTCCACACACTCATTCAGGGTCCCAGTGTCCTCCTCTCCTCACTGCTCAGAGGCCTCTGAGCGGGGAGGGGACAAGAGCAAATACCGCACACGGGACATCGGTATGTGTCAGGCTTGGCGGTGGCTCTCACCTCTTCCTCCCTCATTCCACTGGCCAGGACTCAGTTACCAGGCCACACCTGATTATTACAAGGGGGAGTACTCTAGCTGTCTGCCCAGGAGGAAGAGGCAAACAGCAGTTCCTGACACACTGGATCCCTCTCCTTCCTTTTAGAAACGAATCAGAGCACAGTTTGGGCCATCAGGAAGGCTCCATAGAGGAGGTAGCGTTGGCTCTGGCCTGAAAGGATGGGAGGCTTCTCCCCAAGATGGGTGGGTGTGTGTGCAGAGGTACAGAGGTGACCCTTATACCTAGACTCTTCCCTGCCCCCACCTCTCATCCCCAGGTGCAAGTCTCCAGGCATAAGGGGACGGGGCTCATCCTACCAGCTGACTCAGGCTGGAGCAGCGTAATTTGGGAGGAATAAGGAGGGTAGTGTACCCCAAATATCTCAGGCTACCTGGCCTGCACAAATGAGCACACATCTCATCTCTTTTCACAAGGACAAAAGGTGGTCATTTTGTGAGTCGGGAAGGTACTTCTATAGCCAGTAATTACATATTCACTGGGGAAATGTAATAAAAATCATTCCTCTCTTCATTTACTTAGATGTGATTTTTCTGCAGTCATTGTATAATTACTGGTATTTTTCAGTAACATTAAGAATAAATGGGCCACCATTTCTCCATCGCCATACAGATTCAACTGTGAGAAGAGCCTCATTAGACAAGGAGAGTGAGGAGGTCATTATCTTGGAGAAGACTCTGGGAAGGTGCAGGGCACATTTGTCAGGTTATTTGGGACAAATGGTACCAAAGCCATTGGCTGGCGCTGATGGAATGGTTTGCAGCTGTCTTCAGCATTGGGCTTTCTTCTCAGCCCTCACGCTCACACCTCCGAACAAAGCATCTCAGAGAATGTAACCCCTGTGCTCGGCTGATGGCAGACCCACCTGCAATCTGAAGCCCAGGGGCAGGGCCCCAGAAAGGAACAAGCTGAGTGCACAGTTTAGAACGTCTCGTGCTGTGTCCTTTACCCCAGCTCTCCCCTCTCCTAAGTGCCTGGGATGGAGATTGATACGCTTTTCCCCAGAATATCACTTAAAATGGCAGGGACTGTTTCAAAAGAACAGATCTGGGACCACTTTGAACTGCCCATGCCCAACACTTGCACAGCTGTTCCTAAGGCTCTTAAATTATTCACAAAGAACACGATATGAATTGCCGTGGGGCTCGGGGAGCGGAACACTGTGTACAGCTGCTCAAGTTGTGCACTGCTCAACTCTGGGTGGGAGGGTGCCACTCACACAGACTCCAGTGTGTACCAGCTGCAGGACTGTAGGTGGGTGGCCCTGCTTCAGAATCTTGGACATAATAGGAGGCAGCTAGGAAAACCCCTCTCTGGTGCTGCCAGGCTTTCCCTACTCCAGTGAATCAAACGTGTTCCAGACTTCTCGTCAGTTGCCAATATAAAGGCAATGCATTTGGGTGGCAGGGGCTGGGAGCCATCGACTGGGCTTTGTGGCCTGGGCAAAGCCATGCCATGAACTGCCCCTCAGTCAAAAGTCACTCCTGCCCTACAATCAAAAGAGGTGAGTGGATAGTACAGTCTTCTCCTCTGGGAAGTGAGGACTCCTGGAGCCTAGAGGAAAAACCCTCCTGAGAAATACAAATCTGAGGCTCTCAGGGAAAGAAGAGTGTTTGAGTGGGCCTAGAGGGCCAGTGGGAGGGAAGATGGTAGCCTTTGTTGCAAGAGCAAGGTTTAGAGCCTGCAGGTTTAGAGAGCTTGGTACCAAACTCTCAAGCTGGACAAGCAAGCTGGTGCTTAGAGTTTATTCTTTTACTTAGAATCATCTCATCTCCATCGAGCCTTTTCTTCATGCCAGGCACTGTGCCAATGCATTGTATCATCTCATTCGATCTTCACGGGGACACTTTGAGGAAGGTACTTCTGTGATCCTCATTTTGTTTTGTTAAAAAAAATTTTTTTGAACTTGTTTTTTTAATTGAATGTGGTCCCCATTTGACAGATGAGAAAACTGATGCATAGAGAGGTTCAGTGATTTGCCTAAGATTACACAGCGTTCTTTTTGTGGTGAATCTGGGCTTTGAACCCAGTCTCTCTGGCCCACAGCCTCATTTCTAACCATTATGCTCATCTGGGTTGAAAGTTAACTGAACAATAGGAAATGAGATTTGAGGAGGTAGATGTGAGATGGGTAGATAGATCTGTCCCAAACATCCTGATCTAGCTGTCTGTCTTTCAACTCCTTGACATCCTTCCCCCCCACTTTCCGCCTCTCATGCTTTTTCATGCCGTACCCTCCCTTCCAACCAGGCCAATCCTTAAACCCCTGTCTCTGGGCAGGGGGCCTAGTTCCCAGATCCCCACTTTTTTATGTCCATCCGTGCCAGGTCTTCCCTTTCAGTTTCGGTGCCAAGTTCACTGCCTTCAAAAAGCCTGCACAGGCTCACTTCAATCATTTATTTCTTCAATACTGTTGAAAACCTATTTTGCATCAGGGAGCGTTCTTAGCCCTAGGATGCAAAAATGAAGGAGCCACGGACCCTATCCTTAAATTATTCACTATTTGGGGAGACAGACCAGTGAATAGAATAGACACAGAACGGATTAGACGTCCCTAAGACAGCAGCTCTCAAGCTTAACGTGCCAGTGAATCACCTGGGGATCTAGTTAAAAGATCCAAATTGGGCCCGATGGTCTGCCGTTCCATCAGGCTCCCAGGTGATCCTGCTACGGCTGAGGACCACGCTTGGTGAAACAAGACCCCCCAGGATTTCAGATGCTATGATAAGAAAGTACACCTGGTGCTGGGGGGAGGGGACTCAAAGAGGGAATGGGAGTCTGGGAAAGGGCTGAGGCCTTAGCCGAGACCTGACCAAAGCTGAGGGGATGTGAGCTGTCACCTCTCGGAAAAGAAATGCATTCAAGAGAGCATCAAGGGGCCAGGATGGTCCTAGTCTATCCCAAAGTAGCTAATTCTGTCTACTCTGCCTTGATTTGCTCTGACAAGTTGCTGACTTCCAGGAATTGTGGGGTTGGGCTAGGAGTTGGGCTAAGGTCCTTTCCAGCTCTAACAGTTTTAGGAGTCTGTGATTCCCACCAAAAAAAGCAGACTACTTCCATTTTGTGGACCAGCCCTAGAGCCTGGTAGATAGCGGGACCTTAGAAAGGACACAAGTCAACCCCTTCATCTTGCAAATGAGAAAACAGTTCCCAAGACAGGCTGGGAGGGGTGGAGGTGGGGTTAAGTTTTCAATCACATGGTGGGTCAGGGTCCAGACCCCAGAGTTCACAGTGACCAGGCCTGGGCTCCTGCCTTTAAGGCCCCGGTGTCCTGTACAGTTCCGGGGTGAGGGCGGCTCCATTTCATCACGTTTCATGTAAAATCCTCCTCCAGGGAGTCGCCCCGCCTTCCATGATCCTGAGCTGCGGCTCAGAAGGAGACAAATAACGAAATAACTCACCGGGGAAGAGTGACCTGAGCCCTTCGCGGAGGAGCTGGCGACAATCGCAATGAAGTATTCCCAGCCTCCGGATTAGGTTCTCACGAGGCAAATCACAGAGTCCTAGTATTAATCACCACAAGGACGTCAGCGCAAATACCAAGTCCTTCTCTCTTGCAGTCTCAAGTGATCCATGCGAGCAGTGCAGCGTCTCTGGTGTTTTAAGGGCAACAAGGAGCAGCTGGAACCTGTTTGGCCGCCAAGTGCATCGGCTGAGGGCGTGGCTGCTCTGGTGCTGGGACCGGACGCAGACGTGCAAATGCACCGCACACACGAGCACACAAGCACTCATGCACGTGCAGGTCCCATGTACGCGATCACACACACCTGCACACACACCTTAGTGTTCAGCAGTGCTCAGGAAGCCAGCAGAAGGCACCGGGCACAGTGGTGCACCGCAAATGCCCATTTGGAACTCTGAAAAGCAAACTAGCTCAACCTGCAAGCTGCAACCCTATCCCTTTGAAAAATAAGCCCCACCCCTCCCCCAGACGATTAAACAGTCTCTCCTCACCCACTGTTTTAATTAATACCCGGCACAGATGGTGGATGGAAGGCCGAAGCCTGACTTGCATGAATGCAGAATTCCAATATGTCAACAAGCTTGCGTGGCCATTGTGATTAGGACGTTTTGGTTCAATGAACAGATGCAGCAAGAAATGCCCCTAAGCACAGAGCCAGTCTGGTGCTCATCTACAGCGAGGCAACCGCTTTCCCACTCCTGCCTTTGGTCCCCGTCCAAGCCAGTCGTGCTGTGACAGAGATTAGAAGGCCCTGCCCCCTCCCAGCTCATCCAGCCAGTAGGCCTGCCACCCGCTGACTCCCTCCCCACCCATCCGCCCCACCCTCCAGGCATCCCCTTCAGCCATCTTGCAGCTCTGGCTTCCCCCTAGGGATTCTCTTGGCGTCACCAGTCAGGTTAACATACCCCAAACACTGTCTATCCAAAGCCAAAGGAAGGTGTAATCTTCTGCATGACAAGGGGCAGAATGTGGGCATTTAAAAAATAAGTTGCTTTAAATAAGATCATTGAGAAGTGAACTCTAGACCCTGAAGTGAGCTGGTTCTCTGTGCTGTTTAGGAATCAAAGCAGTAGATGCTCATTTCACTATTTCACAGGGGGAGGGGGAGGAAAAGATGTTATATAACGATCCTTGAGAAACTGAGAGAGAGACGGGGATGACGACTTCTCTCCTCTGCTGACCCCCAGGCAGCAGTGAATCAGCCTGTCAGCATCACTGTAAACTGTGAAGAGAGGCATTACAATAAACTCATGGGGGAGGAGATCTCTAGCCTGAAAAGTGGGAGGGTCAGTGTTAGTGGAAAACTAATTCCTCCCTCCTTTCTTCACAGCACAAATTAGACTGTGTCTGCCTAAAAACCCAGCTAACAGCCAATCTTCCACCTGCGTTCTCTGGGCTGTCTCTGGGTTCTCCAGTCTCTGGGCAGTAGTATCTTTCCGGGGTTCACCGATTTTTGATGGTGGCTGATGAAATACTGTCTTTGCCCTTTTGCTGAGGCAGACACAAGACCCCATGGGACTCTTGGGTTAGGAGGCCATGGTGTGGATGTCCAGCCAAGATACTCGAGTGGGCCTGGGCTCACGTCTGGGGTCCCAGTTCCAGCAGCCCCATTCTCTCAGCTTTCACCGGATCAGAGCTGTGCATGAAAGGCTGGGGTGGGCTTTGAGGATTTGGGGATTCTGGGTGGTCCTAGAAAGAATCCCTCTAATTCTTCCCGTTCTCAGCTGAGTCATTGTATCCTTGGGAAGCCTTCTCTGATCTCCTGACCAATTCTCATCATACCATCAACCTCTCCTTCTTGGCACTTGTGATAGTTTCAGTTTACATTAATTTGTGCAACTGTTCATTTAATGTCTCTCTTCCAAGGAGCTGTCTGCTCCCTGAGGGCAGGTCAATTGATGGCTCTCACTCACCCTCGTGCCAAGCCCAGTGTCTGGCACATGGCTGACGCAATACATATTTTTTTGGCTGATGAATACATGATTGAAACTTTGGACCTGTTAAGGGTCCTTTGTCCTTGATCTCTTGAATGAGGCCTACTGCCACACGGGGGTGGGCTGGGCTGGGGAGAGGAGCTTTCCCTGTCGTTAACTCTTAGGCAAGGATTGTTCCCAGGCAGATGGGCTCAGGATGTGACAGCTGTGGTTATAGCAGAAGAGTGTGAGCCTCAACCCAGAAGCTGGTCCTGGGAGAGGCCTGGGGACTGAGATCTAAGCCAGAGATGCAGGGCACTGACCAGGGAGGTGTCTGAACAGCTGGACACACTGACACTCTGGTCTAGGTTTCCATTTCGTAAACATAA
This sequence comes from Lagenorhynchus albirostris, assembly GCF_949774975.1. Classification (NCBI taxonomy): domain Eukaryota; kingdom Metazoa; phylum Chordata; class Mammalia; order Artiodactyla; family Delphinidae; genus Lagenorhynchus; species Lagenorhynchus albirostris. The sequence goes on along the minus strand of NC_083099.1, from coordinate 72,170,393 downwards.
TGATGAAGCAAGCGGGTTCAGCTTGAAGTTTGTGTTTTTAAATCTGTGATTTTCATATTATAAAATTAATGAAAGAAGAAGAAATCTAAGCAGACAGGAAGTAGATAAAAACCTCTTTAATAATCATGAAAATGCAAATTTAATTGAAAATGAGATACCATTTCCATTCATCAGCTCAGCAAAAAGGAAATGGCCTTACAGAGCCAGTATAGGTGAAGAGGTGGGGAGGCCTCATAGGCCACTGCCGGGAGACGTATCGGTAAACTGCTTTGAGAGCTCTTTGGGGTTGTATGGTGGACCTTAAAATGTGCAGACCCAGGCACCCAGAGATCCATTTCTAGAGACATGTTCTAGTCTAGAGCAGTGTTTCTCAAACTGTAGCTTGCATCAAACCACCTGGAAGATTTGCTAAAACAGATCACCCAGCCCCATGCCGCGGTTTCTGGTTCAGTCTGGGGTGTCACCTGAGAATTTGCATTTCTACTAAGTTCTTAGGCGATGCTGATGGTACCAGTCCTGGAACCACACTTTGAGAACCACTGTTCTAGTTAAATTCTTGCTTATGTGTACAGGAAAGCATGCCCAATGATGTTCATTGTATCATTTCTTATAGTAAAAATTAGAAAAAAACCCCGAAGTCCATCAGTGAAGGACTGGAGAAAGATATTGTAACATATTACATGGATTATTGTAGAGCAGTTAAGTGAATGAAACGACTATGTTTATTTCAACACAGATAGCTCTAGAAGGATAGAAGTTGCAGGGTGTTATATATAGTATAATATCATTTTATTGGTAGTTTAAAAACAATGTAAAAAATCCAATTCTATGTCATCAGTATAATACAGTTACCAAAATGTGGGCTGAATACACATCTAATCTATAAAATCTGTGGTCTTCGGCTTCCCTGGTGGCGCAGTGGTTGAGAGTCCGCCTGCCGATGCAGGGAACAAAAAAAAAAAAAAAAAAAAAAACCAAAACTAGACAGTCTCAATGCAGAAAAGTAGCACAGTAAAACAGAAATAAGGTCCCCTCTATGATCTCACCTGAAGTTAACCCCTGCTGCGGTTGAGCACGTATACTTCCTGTCTTTTCCCCCTACTTGTCTGGCATTTCGTTGGCTTCCATTAAGTCTCCGTGGCAGTGGGGGAGGTGTTCAGGATGATAGGGCACCAGCCTGGCTCTTACTGGTAGGGAAGCCCTGGCCCTCGTGCCCCCATCCTGGTTTACACACGGGCTGCTTCTGGCACTTTGAACTAGTTGTTTAACCTTGATCTTAGTTTCTCCCTCTCACAATGAGCCAAATGCTTGACTCTGGGGAGACAGTCCCTCTGCCTGGGGTATTATCTTCTGTGTAAAAGAAGACAGTCGACTTGAAGATATTAATAGTTCTAAACTCTCTAAAGAGTATCTGGACAGCAGGTTGCAACACATCTGAGATAATTCAATTTTTACAGAAGCTATTCCCATTAATCATTTATTATTATTATTATTATTATTCTTTTTTTTTGCGGTATGCAGGCCTCTCACTGTTGTGGCCTCTCCTGTTGCGGAGCACAGGCTCCGGACGCACAGACTTAGCGGCCATGGCTCACGGGCCCAGCCGCTACGCGGCATGTGGGATCTTCCCGGACCGGGGCACGAACCTGTGTCCCCTGCATCGGCAGGCGGACTCTCAACCACTGCGCCACCAGGGAAGCCCTCCATTAATCATTTATTAATGGCGCCCCCAACTGAGGCAATTAAGTAGACCTAGGATTAAGAATAGCCCATATTCATTTCACATCTGTGTAATTACCCTGCAGTTCATGGATCCTGGAAGAATGTGAAAAATGGACTCTAGTCTTTTCCTTTGTACTTTGCATTTCTCTCTGGGTTTGGTTTCAGCCCCAAAAGGAGGCAGCCTCTGAGGGGGCGGGGTGTGCATGCGTGCATATGTGTGTGTGTGTGACACCCAGTGGTCCAGGCTCAGAGGGGAAGGGCACTGACTGTGAAATCTGAGGAAGGCTTTGGGGGTGGGGGCAGGAGCCAGGGCAGGGCTGCTTGAGGAATGGGGAGCCCAGAGAAACCGAGCCTGTCTTCTGGGATTTGAGGGTTAGAGGTAGGGAAATAGAGTAGCAGCCTCCTGGACTTGTCCCAGAAAAGGCAGCAGGGAGCATGCTGACCCTGAGCTGAAGAGCAGGGGACAGCAGGATGGACTGGAGGTCACAGGGCACCTCCTGTCTGCAGGCAGTGTTAGATACTTTAGCTGTGTACTCCCATTAATCCTCCCCAAACTCTGTACATTAGATATCAACATCCATATTTTAGACGAAAGGAAATTAGGGCTCAGAGAGGCTACGTGACTTGCTCCAAGTCACACAACTGATGAGCGGCGGAGCCAAGGCTGGAGTCCAGCTGTGCTGACCTCAGTGTCTTGGCACTTCCCCTGAGCCACACAGCCGTTGTCATGCAGCGTAGCCTGGCACACTCCAAGATTCTGCCACGGAAGCAGAAAAGCCAAACAATGTGGATTTTCCACTGCCCTGGGAATAAAGCACTCCTTTTTTTTCTTCCGAGGAATAGAGATTGTAATTAAAGAATTTCCAGGGAATCCAGTGGAGCTGAGAAAGGGGAATTCTTACCCAACGTCCTTCCCGAGGGCAGGTCCTGAAGATGGGAACTGATTGCTGCTCTCCAGCAGCCCTTCCCACCAAAACACTTGAGTCCGGGGAGATTATTTCCAGCCTGTGTGACCTGGACACCTGTCAGCTTCCTCCAGCCTGGAGCAAAGGTTGGAGGCAGAAAGGTGGAAACCAGGGTGTGAGCAAGTGAGGGGCAGCAAGGGCAGCTGGACCTAGAGCATGGGTAGGGCTGCTCCATGGGAACCTTAGATGGTATCTTGGATGCCCGTGCCCTAACGCAGTGGCGTTCAAAGGGGATGCAAACCCCTACAGGTAGGAGAAGCAGCCACAGAGTCTAGACCTGCCATTGTAGATTTGAAAGGACTCGATGTCCAGATGCTCAGCTTCCCACGATACTCTTTCCTAAAGCTAATCTCCCTGAGAGGCACCTGGCTTCATGCTAACCCTTCCCCTACCATAAGAAAGCCCTCATCCTCTGAGGGATGTGAAACTTCCCAGGCTATAAACAAAATGGAAGCCTCTTTTAAGGATTAATCAAGCCACCCCAAACCCTCAGGGCACAAAGCCTTTCAAGGTCCTACACACATTTCTGTTAAAGGGTAAAGCCTGGCATTAAAAATGGGAATTGGGGCTCAGTCTGGGATATTCTGAATCCAGATGCACAGACGAGTGCAGTGGTGGAAGTATAACAATTTTTGTTTAAGAACTTTAACTCTTCTATCCTCCAAATGTAAGTCTAATGTTTCCAGGACGGTCACATTTCTCAAGATACACTGAAAAAAAATAAATAAAATTTTATGTGATGTCTTTCATATTTGTGTGCATTATTTAATAAAGTAGTTTAAAGTTATTTTTTATCAAATCACATCATAAATTATTTATTCCAGGTGCAGACAATCTTTATCTTATTTCATCTTGTAAAATGTTCATATTTTCTACCTCTCATTTAAAGTATGCTGGCTATGGGCCAATTATTTTTTAGTGGCGTTCATCTTTTCTCTTTCATTAAATACATAGAAAAATTTGATCACAATGTCCAATGAAATGAATGGAATTATTTCTTTAAATTATTCCCAAAACCAACATCAGAGTTCAAAGAAAAAGGATGCTTTTTTATCAAACTCCTAACTTACTAAAAAACTTACAATTTTGTCTTCACATTACAACCTTATTTATAAACTTTACAAATTAAGTAACCAGTAACCACATATTAAGTTATGATTTTGTTTTTATAACTTGTAAAATAGATTAAATAATAATATTGGGTCAAAATCATGTAAATCTTGACCTCTTTTTAGAACACTATCTTATGAGATTTATTCCAAAATTTATTTTCCAGTAGATTGTATGGTATTCCTTGAAATGCCCATCACTTTTCTGATAGAAAGTAAGTCTGACTGGGTTGATAGATTTAACAGTGAGGTCCGGTATGACAAGTTGTGTGAGAAATATTTTTCATAGATTGATGAACTAAATTCGCAGTTTCTAGGTACGTATTTTTGCGAAAAGCCCCCTCTCCCCTCTGGCTTCCAGATCCTCACCTATGAGATGAATTGGGAGCAAGGAGGCTAAAATCTGTGAGCTCTCCTCCTGACTCTGACCTGTTGGGTTTCTGTGATTCTCAGGTTTGAAACTGAGACACAGGCAAAGGGGAGTCAAGCCATGGAGGGAATTCACAGCAGAGCAGGAATGAAAGTCTCTGCTTCTCAAGCCCCTGGAGATCACCCTGGTCTCCTGACTCCTATGCAGTCAGCAGGTGATTGCAGATGCCGGGCTGACAGGGCAAACCCAAGAGCTGCAGCTTCTGTGATTCAGAAGACAGGAGTAAAGGTGTGTGATCGCTGCCCACAGGTCTCGCAAGTGAATCTTAGGCCCGGCAAGACCCCTCCTCAGCATTTCTGGAAACTCTGTACCCTGCGATGGGCACTGTTCCACTATTGCCTGGGGGAAGGGGGCACCGACTGAGGGGCTGCAGGGTCAGGGCAGTGCCTGAGGATGAGGCAGTTGGAAAGAGTGGCCCATGGAAGCAGGAAGGGAAGGAGGTATGCCGTTTCCCTCCGTGTTTCAAATGGGGAAGCAAAAGCCCAGAGAAGCTATGTGACTTACCCCCAATTGTCCACCTGGAGCCCTAGCTTTGGCTGCTGGCCCAGGGTGCGACTGCTGGGTTTGGGCTGGGGTTGGCAAATTCGTGCCATTTAACTGTGTTTTTGTTCGAGTTTCTAGTTCAGAGAAGAAGCTTGCAAATATAGCTGGAGGAAGCTCCTACTCTTGGGAAATCCCATACAAATGACCACAGCTGGAGAGGGTGGCCCTGCAGGCCTATTGACCCCGGGGCCCTCAGCTGCCTTGTCCCTCCTGTAAGGGCCTTGCAGGAAACCCTGTCAGAGAGCGGCTGTAAGGCCTCTGAGTTCTGTGAGGTTTCTGTTCAGTCAGACCCCTGACATTCAGAAAGGAGACCTGGGCTCTGCTCCTGACCTAGAGGGTCACCAGCTACGTGATTCAGCCAGGATCCCCCGTTTCTTTATCTGGTGTGTGTGGACTAAATGGTCTCTAAGGTCCCTGTGACCCTGGTCCTGCAGGAAGGGGAAAGGTAGTCTGGATTAGAATTGCTTTTATCTCAGCCAGCTTTGAAGACCACCATTTCCAAAAGGAGCCTGACTAGAGAAAGAATGAATACTAATACGATCCTATAATTATATCACGCATAGTGTCTACATATTTTTCCACACAAATGGGAGGGAGAAAAATTGTATAGGGCAGAATTACGCTCAGGACTCTGGGATGGAAGTTGGGCCATACTCTTGACTCTTTTGTTACTTGGTTCCCACATAGATTTTGCTTCTTCAACTTGGTCCTGGCTCAGCCCTGGCTGATTGAACATCTAGGCACTTTCATACACAGGCTCTCCATTAGCTCCTTTTGTGCTCTGGTTAGTTTTATCCTCCAGAGCTTCTCTGCTTCTGTCCAGAGGGACACACAAGCTGTCTTCTGGTGTCTCCAGGACTGCTGTGTGGTGGAGACGTTGCATACGGGTGCCGCACCTGGTGAGGAATCTGACTAGATGAGGTCCTGACTCACCTTGATTCTAGACAATTCATTTCTGAGGAGGTTTGCCTCAGCCATATTAGTCAGGGCTCTTTTGGTGGAATGTGACAGAAACCCAACTCACTTGCTTAAACACAAAGGGGAACTTTGGGTTCAGGAAACTGGGAAAGACAGGGGTGGAGTGGGCATGGGGTGTTTGGATTGAGAGTTTAGTGATGTCAGCTGTCTTTCACCATGCTCAATCACTTTTCTCTCTTTGTGAGTTGCCTTCATTTTTTCCTACTACAAATAGAAATATTTGACATGGGGGTGGGGGGAGAGGAGAGGCATGGCTGCAGACAACCCAGCTAAAACCATCCCAGTTAGTGGCCCTAGAATAAAGAGACCTCAGTGTATACAAGTCCCGGGGGAGGCTCTAATTGGCTGGCTTAGGCCACATGCCCACCTCTGGGACCAACACCATATCCAGGCCAGGTTAGGGCAGCAGTCACATAGGATCCTAGGGAGCAGTCATGTGGGAGGAGCAGTTCTGTAAACGAGGGGTATTGCTATCGGAGGCAGGCCAGAGGGATATTGTGAGAGATCAAAACAATAGGAATCCACTAAAGATATTGTAGCAGTGTCCAGTAAGAAGAGAGAGAACTTAATAGAACGGACTGTTGGGTATAAAGTCATTAACTAGATAAACTGAAGGGTAAAAGGAGGCCCCTAAGCTGGGACAGCTTCAGGAAGCAGCCACCGTTCCCCTGGCTGAGGGAGCAAAGGGCACATTTAGAAGCACAGAGGAGGAGCCCCGCAGAGCTGGAACTCAGACTTGGGAGGAGGGAGGGCCATGTGCCTGGGACCAGACCTCCCAGCAGGGGCGCCAGCCGGCTGTTGACAGTGTCTCTTGGGGGGCAGGGTGGGGTAAAATGGGTTCTGCAGGAGCTGGAAAAGCTGCAAACTGGAGTCAGCTGCTGCTCCAGTCCGGCCTTGCCTGGGGCCTAGGGAAGAATAGTGGTGGGATGGTGCTCACGGAAACAGGAAGCCCGCAGGAAGCAGACGGGGAACAAACAGGAAAGAGCCAGCCGGCTCTCCCACCTCCAGCCCGTAGGCGCCCTCTTGCGCCCCCTATGGGCAGAGCTAACACAGCGCCAGCCGGCAAAGCCAAGCGTGAGTGCGGAATGCCAGCTACGGCCCAGCGCAGACACAGTGACTTGATAATTGACGCCACTGTCTTACTGCAGGCGTTCTGGGTGGTGTGGCTTCCAGAGCCGCAGTAAGTCTCCCTCAGGAGGCTGTGAACTCCTAGAGGTCAGGGACATGCCCGATCTACCTGTCCTTCTCAGGGCCCGGTACCCAGCCTGCCCGCGCAGAACCGGCAAGTGTGCGTTATGCCGAAATGCGTGGCAGAAGCCGAGGGCGAGTGGGTCCTGAGGCAGCTCCGCAGCCCTCCCTGCCCAGCCTTTAGAGTTCCTGCCTGACTTCCCTGGAGGTGTGATTCTAGGCTCTCCCTGGAGTCCTGCATGGGGCAGGGAGGGGGGGACTGTGAACAGCTTGGGGCAGGCTCTGCCCAGCCTGGTTGATGTGCCCACACCCCCCTTCTCATCCTCACCCACTTTATGATAAAGTCAACAGTGGGGTCCCAGCTCCACCACTAATAATGTATGTGGCTTTGGGCAGGTTATCGGACCATTCTTAGCCCCAGTTTCCCCAGAATGCCCCCTTCAGTTGCTTAATCTCTGCAGCAAGGGACAAGAAGAGACTCTTGGTCCTCTCCATCCCATGTCCATCCCCCTTCCTCCAATTCGCCTTCCCCCATCTTGCTTCTTAAAAAGAGTGATAATTTAGCATCATAATTCGGCTTTGAAAGGCAGTCAATATTAGCAAGACAGAGATCTGTTTAGCTCAAAGGAAAGTAAGGATCCAAGACAACTGGGACTTTCTGGGCAGGGCTCGTGGGACAGCTGCAGAACAAAGCAGGTCCCCATGGTGTGGAGAAGAGGGAAAGCGAGGAGGAACACAGGTTCTGCATCAACCCTAAGGAATAAGAACAGGTGGGCACCATCCTCTGGCTCCCAGTGAATTCCAGAACTGCTGAGCGTTTGAGCCAGACTTCTCAGGTGAAGACCTGAGCCTCCCAGCCTCCACCTGCTTCAGGGCAGAAGGGGGGGGGGACAGGCCCCTTGGGGGTAAAGGACCCACAAAGAGTTGATGCGGCCGTGTGGGAAATGGGATTAGCCAGTGCCCAATACAGAGAAAACGCTCCAATGATAAATGATAGCTTTAGCTTCATTATAGCCCTTATCACGTTCTGGCCTCTATTAAAGGTTTCTGTGTGCAAGTTTATCTCCCTCACTAATCTCGAATTCTTTCAAGGTGGAGACTATGTCTGAGTTTTCTCTGGTTGTGTTGTGCCCAGTGAATACGGAGGTTGTATCTGGAGACCACAGTCAAGGCTAGGTGAGTGTTAGGAGGACCCGCCATGGCAGCGTGGCCTAGGTCATGGCTGAGCAGCGGCCCTGTGAGCTGAGGCAGGGGCGTAAGTGGTGGCAGACATAACATTTCCCAGAGAGGGGCCCTGGCAGGCAGGCGGAGGGGGTCAAAGCACAGGGTCCTCTTTCCCAGCCAGAGGAGAGATCACCAATGAGCCAGGTGCCCCAAAGGGAGGCTAATTGGGTCCTGAGGACGGACAGGGGTTCTGGGACCCACTTGGCATCCTTCCAGCCAAACAGCACCTGTTTCCTTAAGAACTTAATTTTCCTTTGTTGAATGCAGCCCTCAGATGAGGAATGGTATGGGGTGTTTCTTTTCTTTTCTTTTCTTTATTGGAATGAACCACTCTGGCGAGAAGATTCCTGTGCCTGGTGACTTTGAAACACTGGGGCTGGGATGGGGACTTTCGTTTTCCAGAGCAGGCCCTCAGCACAGTCAGCACCTGTCTCCCTCATCTGCTCGGCCGTCTGTCTATCTGCCCTGCTCAGTGCTGGCGGAAAGTTTTGCCTACGGGCCACTCCCTGGGCAGCCTGTCCTTGTAACGGGGGGCGGGGACCGGTGGGTGGAAAGATGTCTGAATCCAGGCTGCTGACACTTTTTACAGTGGCCCAGACACAGAGCAGGGGGTGGAAATGCCTCCTTTTCCTTCCCTGGTTAATACCATCCGTGCTGGGCCACCTCAACTTGAAAGGCGGGACCCAGTACCTATAGTGAACGATGATTTAGGAGTCACCTCTTGCAGTTCACCTCTTCAAGCCTCAGTTTTCTCATCTGTAAATTAACTACCCCAGAGAGTTACTGTGAGACTTAAATTAGATAATTAGGGTGAGAAGTTTAGCACAGGGCCTGGCACGTGGTAAGCATGATGGAAGTAGAGTTTTGATTAGTAGGAGGGTGTATTCGTCTCCTGTGGCTTCTGTAGCAAATAACCATAAACTGTGTGGCTTAAAACACCCAATCACAGTGCTGGAGCACAAGGCCAAAATCAAGGCGTCAGCAGGGCCACGCTCCCCCCTGAAGGCTCTAGGGGAGAATCTGTTCCTTGCCTCTTCCTTGGCTGCCAGCATTTCTTGGTTTGTGGCTCTATCGCTCCAGTCTTCAAGGCTGTCATCTTCAAATCTCTCTCCCTGATCTGGCTTCACCTGGCCTTTTCCTCTGTGTGTGTGTGGTCAAAATTCCCTCTGCCTCCCTCTTGTAAGGAGAGATGTGACGCATTTAGGACCCATCTAGATAATCCTGGAGAGTTTCCCCTTCTCATGACCCTTAATTTAGTCCCAATCTCAAAGAATCTTTTTTTTTTTTTTTTTTTTTTTTTGCCACATAAGGTAACATTCACAGATTCCAAGGATTAGGATCTTGATGGGGGCGCTATTTTTCAGTTTATCGAAGAGGGACAGGCTGAAGTGTTGGGGAGAGACTATTTGTCACTGTCCTAGGACAGGCTCCCTAGAAGCAGACCCCTGCTGAGGATTCCTGTGCATGAGGTTTATTAGGGAAGTTCTCCCAGGAGAAACTGGGAAGAGTGGGAGAAGCAGGTCAGAGAAGCAACAGAAGCCAAGCAGTGTCAAATGTGAAGCCCCAGTCTCAGGCTACTCCCACAGGGAGCTTTCAAAGAAAAATCTCTGATGAAATGGACTCTCACTTTTAGCATCATCCAATCCTATTTCCTTCCTTACCCTTCCCGAGGAAATTATTGTCGTAAATTTGATATGTTCCTACTTGTCCACCTCAGAAATGTTTATAACATATGTATGTGCCCATAAGCGATGTAAAGTATTATCTTCTGTATTTTAAAAATATTATATAATAATATAAAGAAATGATATCCACTTTATACATCTTTCTGCCCCTTTGCTTTCTGCACACAGTGTAGGGTCTGGGGGATCTGTTCGTGTTGAGACACATAGATTTAGTTCATTCATTTTAACTGCTGCTAATTCATATATACCACTTTTAATTTAGTCATTATTTTCTTGATGGAAATTTAGGATGTTTACTTTTTTTTCATTATTACAGCAGTGCTGAGCTGTCTCTTTGCTCACATAGAAGAGATTCACTAGGGTCGATACCTTGGGAATTTGCTAGATCATATAATATGTGTATTTTTCAATTTAAATTAAAACTGCAAAGCTGTCCTCCAAATGGCCATGCTTATTTATCCCTTGACATGCAGTGTGTATGTTCCTATTTCCTCACATCCTCAGAAAGGTTAGTATGAGACCTTTGAATTTTTTCCAAAGCACAGGGAGTGAAATGGTATCATAATGTTTTAACTTGTTTTCCATGAGTGCTTGGGAAGTTGAGCATCTTTTCAGATGTTCATTGGCTCTTTGAGTTTCGTCTTCTGTGATTACGTATCTCTTACCCTGCTCCCTATTGGGCTGAATGTCTTTTTCTCATTGAGTTGTAGAAGGTCTTTATATACTCTGGAAACTACTTTTATTTGCTATATTTCAAATAACTTCTAATCTGTCACTTTTTTGTGATATTTTAAATATTTAGATCTTAATTTATCCAGAATTTATTTTGGTACATATTATGAGATAGAAACCTAATTTCATTCTTTTACATGGAAAGCCATTGTCCCAACACCATATAGATGTAGTTTCTAGGCTCTCCTGTCAGTTAATTTGATCTATTTTTCATTGCTGTACAAATACCACCCTATTTTCATTATTACAGCTTTATAATGTCTTTATAGCCTGTTGGTTAAATCATGTCCCTTACCCTCGTGTTTTTCTTCTTTATAATTGTGTTGGCTTTTCTTGGTGGGTTATGTGAGATGAAGGCTTGAAATCTTGCAGCCATTTTGCTCCCAAAGGGAAGCCAGCCTTAGAATGAAGCTGATACTATGGAAGAGAGCAGAGATGGGAAGATACTGGATCCCTGACATTGTTGCTGAATCACCTACTCTGATCCTGCCTCTGGAGTTTCTATTTATCTGAGCTAGTAAATGTACTTCATTGTTAACTAATTTAAGTTGATTTTTCAATAACTTGTAACCAGAGTTTTCTGTTTCACCTGGTATATCTTTTTCTGTCGAATTATTTTCCAACTTTGTCATTATGTTTGGTGCACTTCTCATAAACTGCGTTTATTTGGATGTTTAAAATGTAGTCTGAATGTCTATCTTTTAATAGACAAGATTAACTCTTTTCTGACTTGTGTGATTACTGTGATTATTTGGACTTATATATATATATAATGTTGTTTTGTGTTTTCCATATATCATTTCTTTGCCTTAATTTTTTCCTGCTTTCTGTGAGATTGATTGATTTTTCTTCACTCATTTGCCCTCTAATGATTTGGTAGTTATGCATTCTGTTTCTGGTCTTTTAGTGTTTTCCTAGTTTTTAATATGCACACTTCACTTTATATTTTTCTAACAAAGCCTGAGGTTAATCAATATCTTTATCCTCCTCCTGAATAAAGTTAGGGATTTTATTCACTATAATTTTATCTTCCCACGCTCATCTTCCTGTTACTATTTCTAGCATTTTAATTCTCCCATGTTTTTAAACCTCCTCAAACTGGTGATGGTGTTCAGTACTTATTTATTGGGTCGGCCAAAAAGTTTGTTCCGTTTTAAGTAAAAATAAGACGTATTTTTCATTTTCATGAAGAACTTTATTGAACAACATATTCACTAACCAAACAAACTTTTTAGCCAACCCAATAGATCTTAATGATTTCTTGCTTATCCTTACCTTTTAAATTAATTTTTTTGGCCATTTTTTTTCCTGAGCTCATGTTCTTTTTCTTTTTTTCTGAATTAAATTGTTTACTAGTTCTAGCTCCTTCAGGGAGGAATCTCTGGGTTTAAACTGTTTCAGTATATCATTTTAAAGTCTTTATTTTGCCTCATTCTTAAATGATAGTTTAATTGGGCATAGAATTCTAGGAGCAATTCACAGCCCCAAGGTATCTGGACTTAGTAAGCTCCATTTCACCAAATTCTACCCCTGACAGGAATGATTCTCTTTGGTCATTTCCTCAAAGGGACATGCTAAAATAAACGAGAATTTGTTTACACTGTAGAGTGACACCCTTAAGTACATTGATACCCTTAAATCTAAATACACTGAGAGGGGGAAGGGAAATTTTCCACACTAGAATCCCCTTAGAAGATATGTTTTCTTAGCACTTTGTCTATGATGATGGAAACTCTGCTGCTTATCCAATAGCCATTCTTTTGTAGGTATCTATATTTTCACTAAACTAGCTTTTATGATTTTTTTCTTTGTAGATGTGCATTTATGTTTATTTATCCTGCTTGGGGTTTAGTGTTCTTATTCAATGTAAGGGCACATGTCTCTCCTAAATTCTGGGGAAATCTCAGCTATTACTTCTTTAAATATCATCTCTTTTCCATTCTGTGTATTCTTTACTTTTGGAACTCCTATTAGATATATACTGTGGCTTCTCAATCTCTACTCTATGTCTTAATTCCTCTCTCATATTTTATAGCTCTGTGATTTCCTTAGCTCTGTTGTCCTATTCACTAATTCCTCCTTCAGTTGTATCTAGTAATTGTTTAACCTGATTATTGATTCTTTAAAAATCATTTGTTGTATTGTTCAATTCTGTAATTTCCTATTTGGTACCTTTCCCAATCCTTCCATTTATCTTTTATAATAATCTGCTTTTTGCCTTATAAATCTAATCATTTTTAATTTCTTTGCATTATACAAACAAGCCTATTTTGAAGACCCTTTCAGACTTCTATATAATTTTTAGTTTCTCACTTGTGTTTGTTTAATGTACTTGCTGATTATTGCTCATGGACTTTCTTGCAAACTTTGTAATTTTGCCAGTGAGGAATTGTTTTCTGTGAGGTTCCTATATATGCTTCAATTTTGGAAATGTTCCTGTGGTGTGATATTGGGATTACCTCTGCTGTGTCTAAAGGATAAACAGTTTCTGGACCAGCTTTTATATGAGTTTCTAGGCTCAGGACGTTCATATCATGCTGATTGTATGGGAATACCTGTTCATATATTTATGCCACACAGACTAGAAGTTTAGATATCTCATGGCTACTATTTTCATCACAGGTCAAGTTATGTGGCCCACTTTTGTGCCTAATATTTGGGTCAGCAAGCAGAATTTTTCTAATCCCAGTTCCCAAATAGAGAAACCCTTTCTTAACTCCTGGTTTCATTTAAGGAGCTTAGTTCCAATATCTCTGCTATCCGCAAGACTGCAGCTTTTATATCCTTCCATAGGTGAGAATTAAAATTACAGCCTCTCTAAAGACTGTTTGATTCCATTTATATGGAATTCTAGAAAATGTAAACGTATTGGAAAAGAGACATATCAGTGGTTGCCAGAGACAGGAGGAGGTGGAAGGGGTTGACTACAAAGTCAAGAGGGGAGTTTAGGGAGTGATGGAACTGTCCTATGCCTTAATTGGCTTAGTAGTTATATGACTGAATGCATTTGTCAAAACCCATAGTACTATATATTTAAAAGGATGAATTTTACTGCATGTAAATTATACCTTAATTTAATTTTAAAAAGACACAAGATTGCATATTCAATTCAATATAATTTTTGATAAGTTAAACACACACACATACACACAACAACAACTCAGCCTCTAGGGCATATGCAAGATGGGTTCAACCTCTGGTCATCATTGAATCTCCTATTCATTCAAGCATCCACAGATTTATTTAGCTTCTGATGTTCATTTCAGGTTAAGAAATTTAATTTTCAGTGTTTTACCTAGCATTTCTCTGTGTTTGGAGCAGGAAGGTGACTTGCCATGTCAATTCAGATCACTACCTTGACTGGAAGTCAAGTGCCCCATCATGCCCCCTTCAGGCCACTGCACTGCTGTATATGAAGTCCCCTGCTGGGCTTTAGTACCTCGAAAAGATAATGCATTTTCCAAATAAGCAGCATACACCATTCTGGACGGCTGGTGCTGTCCTGCTCTCTCAATATAGGTGCTGGGTCTTTATCTTCCCCCCTTTTCCCTCAGGGTTCTGCCTGTCATGTCCTTGAAGTGTACTCTGCCCCCGTGGGTGGGGTCCTTCCTGCAGCTGGTGAGGACCAGATTGCCCTGGAGTGATGCTGCTATACTCAGTACAGTGTCCCTCTGTGCTCAGTGTCTAAACAAGCCTCAAGGGCTTGACTCAGCATCCATGAGGCATCAGCCCTGGCATCTGCTTCAAGTGCATGCTAGGTGCCCAACAGTTTGGGCAAGTATTTCTTTTGGCAAAATAAGAAGCTGTGTCACTGAAAATAACTCCAGGAGGTAGCACGACTTCTGCCTTAATTATCCACATTGGCTCATGAAATGAACTAAAGCTACTAAGATCCAAAATGGATTAAGAGTGAAGTGGTTAGGAAGTTACAAACCCTTCTCCATGCCCCTGAAGATGAGCTTTACCAGCCTCATGTAAAGAGAAATGGAATCATTAGAAAGTATATAACTAATACATCATTTCCTCAAAATTTTAAAGCATGTTTAAAAATTTAGAGCAATACAATGTTATGGTCTTTGTAAAACACACAGAGAAAGATATATGAGAGAGAGGAAAAGGGTGGGGAGGGATGCGGGGAGAACATCAGAGTGAAAAGAACCTCCAAGAGATGATCCAGTCTGGTTTTACTGCCAGGGAAATGAGGCTCAGAAAGGGAGAGCAACTTATCTAAGGTTACACAGCTGACCAGTAGACCAGTACAGTAGGTCAGTAAAGCCCAGGTCTCCCAAGTCCTAGTTTAGGACTTGTCCCACTGGGCCTCCCTGCCTCGAGGTGTCAGATCAGCTGTGCAGCTGGGGATTACTGAGGGAGCCTAGGGACAGTGGTCCTGGAAGCTTTCTTGGTCCTGAGCTTAGGGGAAGGGAGAGCACCTGGGTAAGAGGTGAGGATGAAGGCATGGCAGGCACCAGCAAGCATCTGACCTGAAGCAGAGGCTCTTTCTCTTAGCTCCTTCATTAGCAGAGCCAGGAGGAGGGGACGTGAGTTCCCCCAGGCCCTGAATGTCTGAAGCACGGATGCTCTCAGGAAATGGCAATAGGACTCGGGTCACTGCAGTCACTAATGAGGCTGCTTTAATAGAGACGTGGGGCTGACTGAAGGGGAGATGGACACTCTCCCTGAACGTGATTTGCATAGCCTGACGTGTACTTCCATCTTAGCCTCTAGAACAGACTCTGCCCTTAATGGGTGTATGGATTCATCTCGTCTACTAGTTCAGGAGCCCTTCCAGGTTGGAGGGGGAAGTGGGGGTAACAAGGGTGGCGACCTGCCCCAGCTGTGAGAGTATCGTATCACTGACGTTGTTCAGAATCTCCAGTGCCTGGTGAGAGGAAAAGGCGGATTGAGTTTTAGTCAGTTCTATCAGTGTTTTGAATTCTCTGCAGACAACGTACCCCAGCTTCTTTCTGCATCCAGGGAGGATTGCTCTCACTGCCACCATCACTCGCATACCACTATTCACAACCTCCTTAACAGATCTTTGTGTGGTTATCTACTGACAGCAGGGCTGGGTCGCATGGCCGCCCCTGGATGAAAGGGCAGCTGGGAAAGCAAGTATTTACCAGTTCCAGCCTCTCCAGTGGAAGGTGGCAAGGGAGGGGACTTGTAGGCTGCCATACCCTTCAATGCTGCTTCCCTAAAAGGGTGAGGCATTAGCCCTCGCAGCCGGCGGGCAGGGCCCAGCTACGGCCCAGCATCTTGGGAGTATTCTCACCTGTCAACGGGGAACAACGGGCCCCCCCAGCCAGAGCCAGCTGTATTGGACAGCTATTGCCAGGACCCCCCATGACAGAGCCAGGGGACACAGGTGCTGAAGAGGCAGACCCCACAGAGATGAGGCATGAGGACAATGTGTTCTGGGTGCCTTGGGGCTCTGAACAGTTCTGGAGATGGATCCATCCAATGGATGGGAATGCAAATTTAAATTCAAGAGTGTTTGAAGGAAGTTGACATTAACCTGAACCATCTCATCCGAACTATCAGTCACAACTAAAAATTCCAGTAGAAAAGCTATTTGGTTGTTGCCGTTGGAGTATACTTTTCTATGTCTTCATCATAGCTACCCAAATCTAACATTCCCATGAGTGCTGCTAAATATTCCCGTTGAACATTCCAATAAGTAAATTAGACAAATTTGGTGAAAGGTTTGCTCGGCAAGTTGAGTTCTGAGAATTGGTTCCCAGTGAAGTGGTTTCTCAGCCTTCTGTGAACTGGCATCTGCTGGGGTGACCTAGACTCATCTTCTGGATGGAGATGGGAGGACTGGAGTTACTGAGTCAGAGTCCTGGGGATGAGAGCAGACACTGTGTTTAGGGGGTGGAGCTGTGACCCAGGCCCTGAATGGTCCTCGTGTTATTGCAGCTGCCAGGGTGAGTGTGCACGGGGTCGGCCTGGCTGAAGTGAACTTGCTGTTTAACTTTCAGAGGATCTCGTTGGACAGATTTACTGCAGAAGACATCTTGGTGATGTTTGTTGAAGCATTAGCAGCTTTGGAGAATTCAGAAGCTTGAGGGTCTTTTCCTTCTCAGGAAGAAAATGGCTGATGCTTAAGACCCCCAGCTGATGCTTAGAAAATTATTTGCAAAGGTGTTGAGGACCTGAGTCTGGGCAAGATGACCAGATGCCAGAAAGGGTCAGAGTGAGAAGGAGGTGAGACAGCTGCACCCATTCACAGCGGCTGGTGTTGGAAGGAAAGGTGTGAAGCTGTGCCACCGGCTGGCCTGCTAAAAGGGACCTTGAGAGCACCTGTGAGTGGGGTGGGACAGGTGGGGGTCCTGGAGCAGGCAAAATCCGACATTATGGTTGCATATCCAAAGGGTACTGTCACACCCAGTCCTTGTTAGAATCTCCATACTGGATGCAAAAATATTGTCCTGTTTATTTTGCAAACGATCACACAGTGTTAGGTGTGTGTATGGGGTGGCTGGGGTGTGGTTGATGGGGAAAAGAGGATGCTTTGCCAGTTCTAGAGCATTGCTAAACTGGTCCATTTCTGAAAACAAAGCACATATTTGTTGATTGATTTGATAATTGCAGATTTGCCTGCCGATTTGCATGACTACTTGAGTATAGAATAAGACATGCTTAATCATTGTTGACATTTTTCTGAGCGTAGTGTTGGCAGAGGTTAAAAGTTTTATAAATATTTTTTCTGGGTAAAGAGGCTTCTTCAGGCTGGGGATGGGGAATTGTTTCAGTGTAAAGAATCTAAGAGCTTGGACAACACAGTCTTATGGTGTGCAGTAAAGGGCTAAGCAAGGGTTTTATTAGTGCTGTGTCTTAGGAATTGGAGCAGATCCAGGGCCCTTGAGAGAGAGATTCATGATGCTGTCTGGATGTCTGGGTCCACCTGTGTCCTGGGCAGGCCTGAGATCCTGACCTGTTAATCTGTGGCCTTCACACTTGGCATTTACTCTATCGCCCTGTAGCTATCTCTTTTTATAGCATCCCTCAGCTCCAGCAATAACCAGGAAGCAGTCTGCATACCCAGCCCTTTCAAAATGAGAGAAACCCCCCAGAACATCTCCAGCAACACATATATGGGAAAAGGTCAGATTTTATCTCAAAAATTTTACATTGGGCAGGAAGATGCCAGTTCTGTGGAGGGATACCCCACAGAACACTGGAAAAACAGTGCTCTTAAATATGCAAATTGCTCCAGGAGTGGTTATTGGAGTGTCCCTATTGCCCACATGATAGAATTTATTGGGTTCTCAAAATAGAGAGAAAGTGTATGCACTGTTAGTAGATGTATTACTTATCTGTGGCTGCATAGCAAATCACCCAAACCTTAGAAGTTAAAATAGCAATAATCATCTAGTATCTCTTGTGGTTTCTCTGGATCAGGAAGTGAAGAGTAGGTTGACTGGGCAGTTCTGGCTCAGGGGCTCTCCTGAGGCTGCAGTCACATATCAGCCAGGGCCACAGTCATCTGAAGGCTTGTCTGATGCTGGAGGATCCACTTGCAAGGTGACTCACTCTCATGCCTGGGAAACGGGTACCAGCTGTTTATGGGAGCCTCAGTTCCTCTCCACATAGGCCTCTCCACAAGGCTGCTTGAGTGTCCTCCTGACATGGCGGCTGGCTTCTCAGCGTGAATGATCCAAAAGGCCAAGGAGGAAGCTGCCGTGCCTTTTATGTCCTAGTCTTGGATGTCACACATTGTCACTTCTGCAGTGTTTTATTCCTCACTCAGACCAGCTGATTCAATTGAGAAGAGACTACAGAAGAGCTTGGCTATCAAGAGGTTAGGGTCTTTAGGGACTGTCTTGGAGCCTGGCTACCAGAATCAGTATAAAACGCAGACTCCCACTGAGAGTCATGGAAATGAGTGTTACCTCTAATGCACTCAGGTGATACCAGAATTTGGTTAACTGGGCCATGGTGTTGGTTATTTCCTGGTACTGTAAAGGTCGTGGGTTTTTTTTTTTTTTTTTGATATGTGGGCCTCTTACTGTTGTGGGCTCTCCCATTGCAGAGCACAGGCTCCGGACACGCAGGCTCAGCGGCCATGGCTCACGGGCCTAGCCGCTCCGCGGCATGTGGGATCTTCCTGGACCGGGGCACGAATCCGTGTCCCCTGCATTGGCGGGCGGACTCTCAACCACTGCGCCACCAGGGAAGCCCAAGGTCGTGTTTTAAATTTATAAATCAGGACTTTGTACCACCTTAGCCAGACTTTCTTTTGCTTCTCTGTGTTCATTCTGTAAAACAGTAAATCTCTCTCACCCTGGTTTTGTCTATGTTGAATGCTTTGTTGCCTGCAGGGGTTGCTTTGACAACTAGAGTATTTTGCTGGGGATCAGTCGAGGCACATCATCTGTTTAAGCTTCTCACTCTTCATCCAGTCCCAGGCTGTTGTCACCTCATTATAGTCTGAATGTCCTATTGCCTGTCAGTGAATTATAAAAAAAAGGCATTTCTCAGGAAGAAGAACATCATCTTTGGCTAGTCAACTTCTTAGTTGCAACAGTGGAAAGCCATTTTGCTCATTTAAACCAAAAAATAGGCTTATGAGCTTAGAATATAGGCCAGAACAGAGAAGATTAGCAGTGCTCAGGTTCACAGCCAAACTGCAGCCCAGAACCAGGCTGGGGAAGATGCTAGTGTCACATCTGAAGGGAAACACAAAGCTTCACCTGGCGTCCCTTTTACCCCACCACCATCACCACCCCAGGATGCTGAGCGCTCGAGCACTCATTACTGTTGGCTTTGCTTCTCCTGCTGCCCTCCCCCTCCCCCAACAGTGGCTATCATGACCACAGATTGTGCCATCACTGGAATGCTCTTTCTGTTGACCCTACTCTTTCATCTGGCTCATCTCTGGGGCAGTTGAATCTGATTGGCTGAGTCCAAACCATGTGCTCCTGTCCTTGCTACAAGGGAGGCTGGAAAAACACAAATCTAACCCTCTTGGCTCCACAGTGGGAGAGGGCTCTGCTTCTTATCATGACTCATAAGGTGGTAAATTCACAAGCATGGGGGAAGTGTTCCAGATGCTGGGTGTCGAAACAATGGCAATTACCAAACAAATATCTTCTATAATTAGTTCCTGCCTGGAGAATGATATTTTTAAAGAAAAATATCTGGGGCTTCCCTGGTGGCACAGTGGTTGAGAGTTTGCCTGCCGATGCAGGGGACATGGGTTCGTGCCCCGGTCCGGGAAGATCCCACATGCCATGGAGCAGCTAGGCCTGTGAGCCATGGCCGCTGAGCCTGCGTGTCCGGAGCCTGTGCTCCGCAACGGGAGAGGCCACAACAGTTAGAGGCCTGCGTACCACAAACAAACGAACAAACAAACAAAATATCTGGAAAGCATGTGAAAAGTTGACCTGGGATGACTGATTTGTCAAAAGATCAAAGGAATGTCTACAAAAAAATTGAGTGGAAAATAACAACATCAAAGCAAGAAGAAATATAACTCAATAATAAAAAGAAAATCCAAATCAAAAGTAGGCAAAGGACTTGAATAGACTTTTCCCCAAAAAAGATATACAAATGGCCAATAAGCACATGAGAAGATGGTCAATGTAATTAACCATTGGGAAAATGAAAATCTAAACCACAATGAGTTTGAGCCCACTAGGATGGCTGTAATCAAGAAGACAGATAATAACAAGCGTTGGGGAGAATGTGGAGAAATTGGAACTCTCATACATTACTGGTGGGAATGTAACATTGTGCAGTCACTTTGGAAAACAGTCTGACATTTCCTCAAGTGGTTAAGCATAGAGTTACCATATAACCAAGCAATTCTATTCCTAGGTGTATACCCAAGAGAAATGAAAACATATGTCCATGCGAAAACTTGTATATGCATGGTTATAGTATCATTATTCGTAATAGCCAAAAAGGTAGAAACAACCCAGATGTCTTTTAATTGATGAGTGGATAAGCAAAATAAGATGCATCTATACAATGGAATATTATTCAGCCATAAAAAGAAATGAAGTGCTGATTCATGCTACAACATGGTTGTACCTTAAAAACATTATGCTAAATGAAAGAAGCCAGTCACAAAAGGCCACACACTATCTGATTCTAGAATAGGCAGTCCAGAGCAAGCAGATCTATAGAGAGGTAGTAGATTTGTGGCTGCTTAGGACTGAAAGTGGGGATTGGCGAGCGACAGCTTAAGTGTATGACATTCTTTTTTTGGTATGATGAAAATGTGCTAAAATTGACTGTGGTGTTGGCTGCACATATCTGTGAATATACTAAAAACCATTGCGTTGTACACTTTTAGTGAGTGAATTGTCTGGTATGTGAGTTATATCTCAAAAAAGCTGTTATTAGAGAAAAAATTTGCTCATTATAGAAAAGTAGAAAGAAATGGAAAAATGGTACTTACCCTGTGTTAACATTTTGTGATATTTCTTTTCACTCCTTTTCTGGGCAAAGTTTAAAAAAGTTTTATTTTATATATTTTTGAGGCTAATACATATTTAATTTTATCTTGATTTTTTTGTTTAATGTAAAAATTTCCCATTATTTTATTACTTTAATGGTTGTATCATATATTTCACCAAGTGGATGTTTTGTGGGCTCCTAAACATTCCCCTACTGTGGGACATTTAAATTAGCTCCATTTTTTTTATGATCATAAGTATGGTTTGATGAACATCTTTGTTCATGAAGTTTAGTCAAGATTTTATTTTTTATTATCATTATTTTTTATTGAAGTATAGCTGCTGTACAATATTATATAAGTTACAGGTGTACAATATAGTGATTCACAAGTTTTAAAAGTTATACTCCATTTATAGTTATTATAAAAATATTGGCTCTATTGCCCGTGTGGTACAATATATCCTCGTAGCTTATTTTATACCTAATAGTTTGTACCTCTTAAGATTTTAAATTGTTCATTAGGATAGATTCACATGGAGGGTTTATTGGGTTAAAGAGTTTGAATACTTCCAAGACTTGTGATACTTAGCACTAATTTGCTACACAAAGCAGACAGACTAACCTACCTCTAAAAAAGATGTTTTAAGAGAAAGAAATCCCATGCCCCACTCCGCTATGCCCTAAATTTGGTGCTCTTCTCCTCTGATCCCCTGCTTTTTTCTTGGAAATGGATTTGCACTGTAACGTATGCAGTCAATACTAGGTTTTTTTTTTTTTTCCATCTGGGCTCTTGAGTTGATTGCTATCTGGTAACATTCGAAACGACATATTGGATTTTTTAAAGCACAAATAGCACAGGAGAGGAGGCACTAGCAACAAAATTTGGAAGCTGAGAAGCAGCTAGACAAGTGGTAACTGACTTGATGTATCTAAGTCAGGAACAGGGCACCTGGTCTGTAAGTGAGAGCAAAGTAGCATCAGAAGAGGAGGACAGGTTGCAAGTCGACTTAAAAAGCAGATAGATCCCAAGACCATCTCCCCCCACTCCACGCAGAGGCACATTCTGTGCCCCTCCTGAGGACTGCTGTTTTATCTCCAGAAAGGGTAACACAGAGGGTGCTGGACTGGGGCACCCCAGGCCCTGCTGACCGCAAGGGGGCTGAATTGAAAACAGGAGCATGTGAAAGTTTAAACGGTGACTGTTGAGACATGTAGCTCCCAGAACATGGGCAGCCAGGTGAATACACTCCAGGCTGGAGGTTGATGAATCTTCTCTAGGGCCCGGCCAACAGAAAATCCCTAAATATAACATTATCAGGAACTTTCCGTGAAATGGCCTAGCCAGATTAGCTTACAGTGACGCCCTCAGCCGATAAGCCACACATACACTCAGCACTTTGTGTCAGCATCTTTCTGCTTCACCCTTAGATATGATCAAAAGTCAAGGACTATTTGATCTTCCCATTGAGAAGCATGGTATGTCTCACTGTGTATCAAGTCATTTCGGCTTTTTGTGAGGTTTTATGTTTTACTGATGGCTTGCACATTCATTATTAAGTTAATTTCTACATATTTCTCTTATGTTTATTGTCATATGTGAAAGGAACTTTCCTCCAAGTAGTTCCTAACTGATTGTTGGCTGTGTATGTATGAAAGTTATTATTTTTCGTGTTTCCTTTGTATCCCACTACTTTGAGCTTTCTTATTAATGTTAAAGATTTTCAGCTGAATCTTGGATTTTCTGGGTCGACAATTACACCGTCTGCAAATGGTCCTAACTGTGTCTCCTCTTCATTTTCCCATAGCTACACTTATTATTTCTGGTTCATATGCCTTGGCCCCCAATTTTAAAAGTGTTAATTAATAGTGGCTATAGTTGACATTCTTGTCTGGCCTTGATTTAATAAGATTGCGTCTAAGGGTCTTGTCATAGGTATTATGCTTGAAGTTGGTTTAAAAAAGATATTGTTTAGCATAAAAGGGAATATATTTTTCTTTTTCAGGAGTTGATGTGAATTTTATCTTATGTCTTAACAGTACTCATTGATATGTGCATGTAATTTTTCCTTCGACTTACTGATATGTTCTGCTGAAAAATCAAACTAATGTCATTCCTTGAGTAACCATCTTCTGAGTTGATCAGACATAGCAGCAGAAGCATGAGAGGACACAGGCCTGCGGGGCATCCATCCTTAGCAGGCAGCGCCCCTGCAGGCCCTCCCTTTCTGGCTACTTCTGCTTCCTCCAGTACATCCCCAAAGACTCCCACAGGATGAGGCAGTCATTTTCATCTCTTGCCATTCAAAGTGTGGCCCATGGACCAGCAGCTTCAGCAACACCAGGGAGCTTATCCAAAACGCAGAATCTCAGAGCCCCCTGCTCCAGACCTATGGAATCAGAATCTGACATTTATTTAACAAGACCGCCCAGGAGTGTGTATGTGACCATGAAAGTCTTAGGAGCACGGCTCCAACACAGTGGTGCAATGGCTTTTCCTAGTTTCACTTCTGCCAACAGGGAAGCCCTCTCGTCCCACCTAAGAGTGGTTGAGAGAAGTTCTGGGGTATTCCTCTGTGTGTATATGAGAGAGAGACAAACAGAGACAGAGGTAGACAGAGAGCGGGCCTGGGATGAGCACACATGCGCACGATCCTTTTCAGCATCACTGAGAAATTATCACAAGCGATCTGGCCCTCCTCTGTGAGCCAAGCTCTCAGGTACATGGGTTGGGGAAGGGCGTGCCCCCTGAGGTAGTGCAGGGAGGAGAGGAGAGCAGGGGGCGTGTGGAGAGAGCTTTTTCTAGGAAGCGCCGCGTGATGGTTTGCTTTAAACAGCTGCATATGGTGATTCCTAAAGTGACTGAATCTTTGGGGAGGGGATGCTGGCTGGTTAATTACCTCCAGACTTGATGGCTAGCAGCAACTAGAGGAAACTAGGATTTCCTCTAGTTTTCTTGGGACACTGAATCTGGTTAAGAAGACGTAGGATCAAGACTGTGCGTGTGTGTGTGTGTGTGTGTGTGTGTGTGTGTGTGTGTGTGTGTGTGTGTGTGTGTGTGTGCGTTCGTTCTTTGGAAAGTGTCCCACCCTCTCTGCATTTGTTTCCTCATTTGTGGAGCAGAGACAGACATCTCTGCCTCTAACCTAGGCTTTGGGTGGTGATGGTGGGAGTTGGGTAGAGAGGACAAATTAGAAAGTCCTGTGGAGCATTTTGAGCTCCATAAAGTTGGTGGTGAATCAAAGGTGGCCTCAACATGAATCACAGCCACAGGATGGTGTCTTCGTCTCCTGACACAGAAGAGATTTCCCATGCTTCTCCAGAAAACTCCAAATGGAACCAGGGAAAATGGAACTAGCAGAGCAGAGAGCACAGCTCTTTTTTCAACTGACACTCCAGGTTCATATAAGAAAGAGTCACAATGCAGAACATCTTTTTAACTTGGGAATATAGATTGGGTCGACTTCAAAGAAGCTTGCATATCAAAAGCATTTTGCGTTAAATTTTACAAGGGAGACCAGAAGCCATCATTTAAGACAGTGCTAGAAAGAGTGACTTGATGGTTCAGCTCTGAGAGTACGAGAGAAGGGAAGGATCAAAGAGTGTGATTAATCAGATGCTTTACAGACAGGAGAGAAATGGAGGCACAGGAGAAACGTTCCTACCGAGGAACCTCAAACCTGGGAAGGAATATTCAAAGAAGTAGATGAGGAAGGGAAGGACATTTACTGAGCCTCTGCCAACAGCCAGGCACTGTGCTAAGTGCTCTACAGCCACATCGGTCTCCCTTTAATGTACTCATGAATTAGTTAAGTGACGGAGCTGTACTGCAAGTTCAGATCTGTTAGATTCTGGAAGTCACACCCAAACACACCACTCTGCCTTATGATCTCCCATAAAGTAGTGCTCCTCGAACTTTAATTATCAATCACTGCCGATCTTGTTTCAATGCAGATTCTGATTCAGAACACCTGGGGTGAGTCCCATGCTTCTGCAGTTCTAACAAGTTCCCAGGTGTTGCTGATACTGCTGGTTCATGGACCACAGTTACAAAAGTAAGACCTTAGAAATAGTCTATTCTAATTATTCACAACCTTACATGCACGCCAGCTTTACCTGGGGGTTCCCAGGCGTGGGTAGGTTTTAGAAGTTCTCTAGTTCATTCTAATGTTCCACTAGGATTGAGAATTGCTGATCTGGTCCACCAGTTCTCAGTCAAAGTGGGGGGATGGAAAGGGCATGTAGGTGGGGGTAGGATGTGACTTGTAACAGAACCACCTATGGAGTTTTTTAAACTGTGGGGTATGTTTATCTCTTTGTGAATATGTATAGTTTCCAAACTATACATGCCCCTCTGTTCTGAGATTCAAATGTGTTTCCTGAATGCACATCCTTCTGCCTACCTCCTCTTGACGTTTGAGGGATGCTAAAGTCATAAATAAGCACCAGCTAGCCTGGAAGAATCAGACATAATTCAATGAACCACTAATTTTTTTTTCTAAAAATTGTAATGGCATTCGGAAAGATCAAGAGGATATTGCATCCATAAAACTGAAGTAGACTTGTTTCTCAGATGTGAAAAGTCACCTGAGAACAAGAACAAAGACAGTGTAGAAATTCAAAGCATGACTGATGAAATTAAAAATTCAATGGGGGACTTCCCTGGTGGTGCAATGATTAAGAATCCGCCTGCCGATGCAGGGGACACGGGTTTGAGCCCTTGTCCAGGAAGATCCCAAGTGCCGCAGAGCAACAAAGTCCATGTGCCACAACTACTGAGCCTGCACTCCAGAGCCCGAGAGCCACAACTACTGAAGCCCGCGCGCCTAGAGCCCGTGCTCTGCAACAAGAGAAGCCAACGCAATGAGAAGCCTGCGCACCACAACGAAGAGTATCCCCCGCTCCCTGCAACTGGAGAAAGCCCGTGCACAGCAACAAAGACCAAACGCAGCCAAAAATAAACAAACAAATAAATAAATAAATATTCAATGGGATAAGCTGAATAATGTAATGGACAAGACTGAAAACCAAATTCGTAATTTGGAAAGGAAATCTCTAGAATATAGAGCAAAAGTACAAAGAGAGAAAATAGAGAAAAGCCAAGGGACATGGAAGATACATCAGAAGGTTCATAATCTGCCCAGTAGGAGTTTTAATAGAAAATAAACATCTAAAAAATAGAAGAAACATTTCATGCACTGAAGAAATCAGGAGTCTTCAGATTGAAACAGTTCACATAGTGTCAAGAAGGATTTATATATCAAAGACCAACATCAAGACGCATTCTGAAGGAATGACAGAACTCAAAGGATAAAAACAAAATGTATAAAAGCTTACAGAGCAAGGAAAAATTGGTACCCTGAAAAGTAAGATTCAGACTGACGTGAGATTTCTTCTCATTAGCTCTACTGAATGCTAGGAGCCTATGGTTCAAAGCCCATGGTTCAAAGTTCTGAGGAAAAATCATTTTTAGTATAGAATATAGAATTTTATGCCTAGCCAAACTGTCAACAAGAGAGTGTCACCCCAAACAGTCATTTTTATGTATAGAAATTATAATGTTGTATTAGTTTCCCATGGCTGCTGTAACAAAGAATTACAAGTCTAGTGGCCTAAAAAAGAAAGAAACTTATTTTCTTACCATTCTGGAGGACAGAAATCTGAAATCAGTATCGCTGAGCTGAAATCAAGACATTGACAGGGCTGCACTCCCTCTGGTTGTAGGAGAAAACCCTTCCTTGCCTCTTCCAGCTTCTGATGGTAGCTGACACACCTTGGTTTGTGGCTGCATCACTCTAGCCTTTAAGACTAGCATCTTCAAATCTCTCTGTGTTTCATCTTCATATCTCCTTCTACTCTATGTCTGTGTGAGAAATCTCCATCTGCCTCTCTCTTATAAGGACACCTATGATTTGCATTTAGGGCTCATTTGGATAATTTCAAAATCTTTAACTTAATTACATCTGCAGAGACCCCTATTTTGCCATGTAAGGACGTTTATAAGCTCCAAGAATTAGGATATGGATATCTTTTAAGAGGCCATCTCTCAGCCTACCACTGGTTGCCAATCATACACCCTAAATGAAAACAAATTTCGAGGAAATACTCTAGTAAAACTGAAAAAGAATTTTAAAAGAAGATAACATGAGAGCTAAGAAAAAGTACAGCTGAAACTGATCCAGAAGAAGCTAAGAAAAGCTGAAAGGGAGTGATGCATCTCCACTCGACTCTTTGCTTTATAGAAAAGCCTCCTTAGAGTGTCCAAGGTATCATGACAGTGAATACACTTTCTTCTCTGTAGATCCAGGCTTCGGTGAGTAGTGTTCATAGAAGCACAATGCTGTTTATTGGTTTTCAACCTTTGGAATTATCTTATGGACAAAATGTGGAACACTTACTTATAGCTAAAGCAGAGAGTACAAATGTTATAAACCTTGAAATTGTTAATATATATAGTAAATATATATATAATAAAATTGAAAATTAGACGTAGAAAAAAGAGGCTCACCGCTCTCCTCAACTTTCATAGTGGAAAATTAATGAATGTTGCATAAAGTGGATAAATCAATGCAGGTTTTTAAGTAGATTAGTGATAGTAATAAGAATAACCACTGGAAGAACTAAAAAGAGTTATATTACTAACCAAATTAGGAGGTAAAGTGGTGTGGAGATGGGAAGTGTTGTAAATGTGCTGAATTCCTCATCCTGCACAAAGGGCGATCAACAGATGCCATCTAGAGATAAGCCAGAGATCAAGGTACAGTTGTGTTTTTAAAAATTATAATAGAAATTATCACAAGAAATAAAAATAGAAAATTTTAAAAGAGGCTTCCTCTGGGGAGTGGCACTGGGCTTGGAAGAGAATGGGGGGAGAACTTTACTTTTTGCCTTAGATTCTCTTTTGCTATTTTGAACATTTTAAACAATGTCCATGGATTACATTTATAGTTTTTAAAAATCAAGTTTCATAATATGGATAAATGTAACACTTTAAAACATGAAACAAGTTCCTTGAGAGGTCGCCAAGTCTCCTGCTACAGGACATGTTCCAGGACCCTTTCTGAAGGACACAGGACAGTGATGTCCAGAGGCAAGAGATGAGGGCAGTGGGGAGGGGTGAGGATTTATGTCCTCTGGGGAATGGGAGGCATGTCAGCCTAGAGAAGAGGAGCCCTGTGGGGACTGAGAGCCTTCATCGAACATTTGGAGGCCGCCATGAGGCCAGAGGGCACAGATTTGTTTCTTGAGGCCCCAAGGGTTAGAATTAGGACTAGGCAGGGGGACCTTTAGAAAAACTTCAGCTCATGGTAAGGAGCAGAAAGATGGAATGGGCGTCCTCGGGATGCAGTGAGATCCCCTTCACTGGAGATGTTCTAGATCAATATTGGGGGGAACTGCATAGAGAGAGAGCACAAAAGGAGAGAAAGAACACGAAATTTGGAATCCGATAGCTACGGAGTCTAATACTTGTCAGTGCTTTTTAGTGACAGTGTGACATTGAGCAAGGCAAATACCTTAACCTCTCTGAGTCCCAGTTTCCCTCATCTGAAAACAGGATTAATAATTGCTAGCTTATCATGCTGTTACAAGTGAAACTCCATGGAAAAATCAGCCAGTACAGAAAAAAAACTGCCCCAGAACCAGTTGTGGGGGGCAGGCGGGCAGGGGAAGGAGAGTTGGGGGAAGTATCTGATTCTAGCACTGGGGCCGAAAACCAAGGGATTTGGCTACTTTGACCCATGGTGCCTCCCCAGCCCCACTGACAGCTCTGCTATCTCCTTATTTTAGGCTCTCACATTTTCTCCCCTGGATTGAAAGCCCCCTCCTGACCGGTCTCACCCCTCCGGCTCACTTTCCACTATCCACACCGATCTGAGCTGATCGCTCCCAGGCCTCCAGGCCTCCGATGTGCCCCATCTCCTTCAAGGAGACTCAGGACACGTTGACTGAATGAATGGATGAACTAGCTACTGAATAAGGAGGGAGTGCCATGCCCACTGAAACACACAATGTGTGCTTTGGGGGACTGTGACCTCAGGCCTTAGGGAGCCAGGAGATCCCGTAAGGCAGGGAAGGACACGTTCAAAGCTGTCTGAAGGCAGGGGTTGGAGAGAGTCTGGAGACCTGGGTTCTGACCCCTCTCCCTGTGATGAGGGTCCGAGGCCTGCCTCTGCTCACTTCCCCGTCTGGCATGGCGTAGCTCAGGTTCCTTCCTGTGCGGCTCTCTGGGCTGCCCTGAGAATCAGGGGAGACGGTTGTGAATGTTGTGAGAATCCAAGCCAAACAATCTGAGAGAGAGAAAGCGAGAGGCTAAAGAAAACCCACAACCACTGCAGGCTGCACACACCCACACAGGGGCACCGCAAACCCACCCTCGTGGGGCTTCTCTTCTGGTGCAGAGCAGAAAGGCTGTTCTCATGCACCTGAGCTCAGATGAGCTGGGGTTGCTCATAACGGGGTCAAGAGAGGGAGGAGCTGCTTCCTCCTTGTGGACAGATGCTCCAGGGAAACTTCTGAGAGCCCTCCTCTGTGCAGGCGCCGGCCTGGGGCTCTGCAACTAGACTTGCTCGAGCCCAGGTCAGGCCATTTTGTCAGGAGACATCAAGTAAGATCAGGACGAGGGGAGAGACTAGGCATCTCATCCATCAGGGATTTTTCTGGTCCCCCCCTAAATCTTCCTGGATTGAGGCCTGCTAGACTAATGAGGTTTATTCTAGCATCTCCAGAGGACAGGACCCAGTGACAGCCCGCTGGACCAAGACAGGGGGGAAAGGCTTTTCATCCAGCCTCTCCTTATATTTGCGGGGTACTTATTTCCATAGCATCATCATATTATATAAGCATGAGGGTTTGTTCTTCAAGATGTCTAAGGGCTAACAAACGTAGAGCAAATTAAAATCTCATAATCCAAAGTGCATTGGTTAATTATATATACAGTTTATATAAAATCAACAAGCATTACATATTGAAGTTAGGCAATGATCTAGAATAATAATTAGGCTAAGAATGCAAAATTGCATCACACACATACTAAATGTTTGTTAAATAAAATAACTCACAAATTTTTTTTTAACATCTCTATTGGAGTATAATTGCTTTACAATGGTGTGTTAGTTTCTGCTGTATCACAAAGTGAATCAGCTATACATATACATATATCCCCATATCCCCTCCCTCTTGCGTCTCCCTCCCACCCTTCTAGGTGGACACAAAGCACCCAGCTGATCTCCCTGTGCTATGTGGCTGCTTCCCACTAGCTATCTGTTTTACACTTGGTAGTGTATATATGTCCATGCCTCTGTCTTTGTCCCAGCTTACCCCTCCCCCTCCCCTTGTCCTCAAGTCCATTCACTACATCTGCGTCTTTATTCCTGTCCTGCCCCTAGGTTCTTCAGAACCACTTTTTTTTTTTTTTTTACATTCCATATATATGTGTTACCATACGGTGTTTGTTTTTCTCTTTCTGACTTCACTCTGTAGGACAGTCTCTAGGTCCATCCACTTCACGACAAATAACTCAATTTCGTTTCTAATATTCCACTGTATATATGTGCCACATCTTCTTTATCCATTCATCTGTCAGTGGACACTTAGATTGCTTCCATGTCCTGGCTATTGTAAATAGAGCTGCAATGAACATTGTGGTACATGACTCTTTTTGAGTTATGGTTTTCTGGGGGTATATGCCCAGTAGTGGCATTCCTGGGTTGTATGGTAGTTCTATTTTTAGTTTTTTGAGGAACCTCCATACTGTTCTCCATAGTGGCTGTATCAATTTACATTCCCACCAGCAGTGCAAGAGGGTTCCCTTTTCTCCACACCCTCTCCAGCATTTATTATTTCTAGATTTTTTGATGATGGCCATTCTGACCAGTGTGAGATGATACCTCACTGTAGTTTTGATTTGCATTTCTCTAATGATTAGTGATGTTGCGCATCCTTTCATGTGTTTGTTGGCAATCTGTACATCTTCTTTGGAGAAATGTCTATGTAGGTCTTCTGCCCATTTTTGGATTCGGTTGTTTGTTTTTTTGATATTGAGCTGCTTGAGCTGCTTGTAAATTTTGGAGATTAATCCTTTGTCTGTTGCTTCATTTGCAAATATTTTCTCCCATTCTGAGGGTTGTCTTTTCATCTTGTTTAGGTTTCCTTTGCTGTGCAAAAGCTTTGAAGTTTCATTAGGTCCCATTTGTTTATTTTTGTTTTTATTTTCATTTCTCTAGGAGGTGGGTCAAAAAGGATCTTGCTGTGATTTATGTCTTAGAGTGTTCTGCCTATGTTTTCCTCTAAGAGTTTGATAGTGTCTGGCCTTACGTTTAGGCCGTTAATCCATTTTGAGTTTATTTTTGTGTTTGGTGTTAGGGAGTGTTCTAATTTCATTCTTTTACATGTACCCGTCCAGTTTTCCCAGCACCACTTATTGAAGAGGCTGTCTTTTCTCCGTTGTATAGTCTTGCCTCCTTTGTCAAAGATAAGGTGACCATATGTGTGTGGGTTTATCTCTGAGCTTTCTATCCTGTTCCATTGATCTATGTTTCTGTTTTTGTGCCAGTACCATACTGTCTTGATTACTGTAGCTTTGTAGTATAGTCTGAAGTCCAGGAGCCTGATTCCTCCAGCTCTGTTTTTCTTTCTCAAGATTGCTTTGTCTATTCGGGTCTTTTATGTTTCCATACAAATTGTGAAATTTTTTGTTCTAGTTCTGTGAAAAATGCCAGTGGTAGTTTGTTAGGGATTGCATTGAATCTGTAGATTGCTTTGGGTAGTATAGTCAATTTCACAATGTTGATTCTTCCAATCCAAGAACATGGTATATCTCTCCATTTGTTTGTGTCATCTTTAATGTCTTTCATCAGTGTCTTATAGTTTTCTGCATACAGGTCTTTTGTCTCCTTAGGTAGGTTTATTCCTAGGTATTTTATCCTTTTTATTGCAATGATAAATGGGAGTTTTTCCTTAATTTCTCTTTCAGATTTTTCATCATTAGTGTATAGGAATGCAAGAGATTTTTGTGCATTAATTTTGTATCCTGCTACTTTACCAAATTCATTGATTAGCTCTCATAGTTTTCTGGTAGCATCTTGAGGATTCTCTATGTATAGTATCATGTCATCTGCAAACAGTGACAGTTTTACTTCTTTTCCGATTTGGATTCCTTTTATTTCTTTTTCTTCTCTGATTGCTGTGGCTAAAACTTCCAAAACTATGTTGAATAATAGTGGTGAGAGTGGGCAACCTTGTCTTTTTCCTGATCTTAGTGGAAATGGTTTCAGTTTTTCACCATTGAGAACCATGTTGGCTGTGAGTTTGTCATATATGACCTTTATTATGTTGAGGTAAGTTCCCTCTATGCCTACTTTCTGCAGGGTGTTTATCATAAATGGCTGGTGTTTTAAAATAAATTTATTTATTTATTTGATTTTGGCTGTGTTGGGTCTTCGTTGCTGCACACGGGCTTTCTCTAGTTGTGGCAAGCAGGGGCTACTCTTTGTTGCGGTGCACAGGCTTCTCATTATGGTGGCTTCTCTTGTTGCAGAGCACGGGCTCTAGATGCGTGAGCTTCACTAGTTGTGACTCGCAGACTCTAGAGTGCAGGCTCAGTAGTTGTGGCGCATTGGCTTAGTTGCTCCGCGGCGTGGGATCTTCCCGGGCCAGGGCTCGAACACATGTCCACTGCATTGCCAGGCGGATTCTCAACCACTGTGCCACCAGGGAAGCCCACACATGGGTGTTGAATTTTTTCAAAAGCTTTTTCTGCATCTATTGAGATGATCATATGGTTTTTCTCCTTCAATTTGTTAATATGGTTTATCACATTGATTGATTTGCATATATTGAAGAATCCTTGCATTCCTGGGATAAACCCACTTGATCATGGTGTATGAACCTTTTAATGTGCTGTTGGATTCTGATCGCTAGAATTTTGTTGAGGATTTTTGCATCTATGTTCATCAGTGATATTGGCCTTTAGTTTTCTTTTTTCTCACAAATGTTTTCAATGGGCAGAAAGGAAAGCTTCCCCTGCTCCCTCTGGGCATCAATGGGTGTACATGGTAAGTACTTCTATTAGTGTTCTTTTCTATTAATGTACTATTCTGTTGTTTCCTGCTGTGGTCCCAGCATCTGTCACAATCCCAGACACACAGTGTGTGCTCACTAAAATATATGTTTAAATGAACGTCTATCGAAATGTTTCTGTACAGTTGTCATTCTGCTTTGTTAGGCCATCTCCTCCTCGAGGACAAGGCCTATATGGTCATCTTCTTTGTGTCACCTGTTCCTAGCTAAGTGTCTGACACTTAATCATAACTCGAAAAAATTGTTTTAGTGAGTACATAGTGTGACTAATGGAAGAATGGAGGGAAAGCTCTTCCTAGACCTGAGGCCTGTCCAGAATGTTTATGTAGGAAAGACTCGGGGTGGAAAACCAGGGTCAATGTCCAGTGATTTGTCTCGAGCTGATATTTGCCAAATGGGTGTCCTTTTTACTTAGTGTATATTTATATATTTGAGGTAAACAATGGAGACTGTTAGAGCGTAAAGCCTGCTCAAGTCTCCTTGGGTTGTGCCATCTCCCAAGCTGAAGGGATTACCCTGGGTGCTGCAGGTTGGAAGCTTGTGGGAGTGGGAGTATGGGGGGAAGGAGGAGAGAGCAACCTCTCCACACCCATTTCCTGAGCACCTACAGGCCTGACAGCAGGGGCTGTGAGGAGACTGGGCTCCAGAGGCTGCGGGCCTGTTCCTTAGAATGCTTGCAAGAAAACTGAGGAAACAAGAAAAATTCATGCCGAAAAATTAACACCATTGGGGTGGTGAAATGAGGCGATACAAATAGTTAGCATATGGTCCCTGTTATAGGTCACCTCAGAGGCCAAGAAGAAACTCGGCAGAAGGCCTCTGCTCTGAATTGAGGACATTTGTTATCTGTTCAGTTTTCAGCACCATAGACCCATAAATAGAGATGGATGTCAAGAGAGAAAAGGGGATAAATAAAAGTTCTAGATGGAGTTGAAATACATAGAAGAGGTGATTGATGAGAGAGAGATTAGAAAATCAAAAGGCATGTGAGAAAACAGATGAATGAGAAATTATGGAACGTGAGGGAGGGAGGTGAGAAGAGGACAGAGTGAAAGAGACTTTTCGGCCGAAGCTCAGGCTGGGTCCCCTCCATCCTTTCAGACCAGCGCTGTTCCTCATATATCTTCTCCAGAAGATACATGTTGGGGTTCCAGAGGGTGAAAGCATGGACTCTGTGCCAGTCCTCTGGCCTCCTCCTCACAGCCCAGGCCTCCTGTCAGGGCTCAGGCCTCCTGAGAACCTGGCAGCGGCCGGCTTGCTGGTGTGAGAGCCTGGAATTGTGGAGCTGCTCTGATGCCCACCCTTCTCTGTTCTGCTTGACTCTTCCTCTTCCACCCCCCTTCCTCTAGCTCTTCTCCTACCCCCACCTGCAATCCCGAAATGCCCACTGGGGAATCAAGGAGCCAGGTCGTTCTCGCCCCTTCTGTAAATGGTGAAAATGGCACGTCCAAGATTGAAAGCAGGACCTGATGGGCCCAGGTCTTCTTCCAGGGGGGAAAGTTACATGGTGGGATGATGGGGAAAGTGTACAGGAAAGTGAGAAGGCTCTATAAATGTAAAGACAAAACAAGACATTAGTGGGGTCAGAATTTTCTTCCCCAGTTGCTCTCAGAACAGTAACATACTCAAATGAGAAGCATGACAGTAAATAGGTATTTATTTCTTCAGATGGAAACTAGCACAAAGTCCTAAAATAAATTGACCAGAGACCTTGAGTACTGTGGAAACTTAAATTCAGTGAGGGTTTGATAAGTGTCTTTTCTGGTAGAACGGGGAGAGGCCTGGAATGGAGTCAGGAGACCCTATTCTCTGGACTTGGAATAACCCAACAGCCCAAACCCCTCGCTAGCTACAATTATTCTGCCTTTCAAAGGAAGGGATTGATCAACAAATCATCTCCAGAGTCCTCCCTGTTTTACTGTTCTAGCACAGTACAAAGTAAGGGGGTAACAAAGTGATTCCAGCCCAAATCTACAAGGATGTTTGGCCTCAAGTGGGAATCAAATTGACAGTTTATACCAATGTTGCCCATTTAGTAGCAGAATGTTGATAACCCATTAGTGCAGTTCTGGTTGTCCCCAAACCCAAACTGGGGGAAAGAGAGTGCTGGGCAAATAGAAGTGAGGTGGAGAGATGGAAATACAGGTAGACCGGAGGAAAAGTGTAGTCAGGCAGAAAAAAGTCAATTTTCCCCTAAACTCTTTCCTCTGGACAGGACCACAGGCACATGGGTGGCATGTCCTAGTGCTAGGGTCTTCCACCATCTCCAGTTTGAGGAACTCCCCCTTGTGATTGTAGTTCTATTTTTAGTATCAATTTATTAAAATATACATATTTATAACAAAGCTACACAAAGCTCCAGCACTTTCAAATGAACTTGTATTACAACAGCATTTACATTAATTTGAAAAAATGGTAGTGCCTTTATATCTAAGAAATATTTATTTAGATATCAGGTGGAGTGACTGTCACTCAACATAAAATGTTGAAGGAAATGGACCTCCCAGCCTAGCTGGGAGACACACGTTAATAAAATAACCACAGAGAGAACTAAGATTTAGACAGTGTCTAGTGCCGCCAAGGAGCAGAACGTGGGCAATGCGAGTACAGGACTGGGGGATTTGCCTGAGTCATGGAAGGCAAGGAAAACTTCCCCAAGGAAATCCCAAAGAGTTGAAAGCTGAAGGAAGAGCAGGAAGAGATAATTAGGTGAAGAGGTGAGGGAATTCCAGAGAGAGGGGACAGCATGTGCAAAAGCCTCAGTCATCATCTTCTATGCCCCTGTCTTCCCTGAACTGTTATCTGTGACCTTGTGGGTACAAGATCTGCTTGTGGTTAACTCTAAGCTCAGCCCAGGATCCAGTTCTTGCAGGCGCTCAATAAATCCTGAAATCGAATTGAATTGAATTAAACTGAATTATCACACCCCAGTTAGACACACCCACCCATTCAGGACACTGCTGATCCCAGAGCAGCCTGGCCCACGCTCCTGAGCTTGGGCACTGGGAGCTCTCAATGACTGCACTGTCACGAGCCACATTTCAAGTGGTTCGCGCAGCCTCAGCCCTTCTGGCCTGTAGTGGATACTGCCTGTGGGCTGGCATCAGTATTTACCAGACGTGCTGCCGGCAGAGCTGGAGCAGTGACCAGAGTGGCCAGCACTATGCAGATACTGCTCTTGCAAATGGTGACCAAATGATGCCATCTGGGAAAAGGCTTTGTTTAATTAATCCTGGAGCATCTTCTGCTGTGAGCAGATCCTCTGACCCCAGACAGGCGCATGCCTCCCCCAGGGTCAGAGACAGAGCGCCAGGGTCCCAGAGGTGCCGGGGAGCGACATGAGTTGGTCTGGTCCTGCTGCAAATGAGAACCCGCCTGTTGCTAAGCATTTGCATCCCCTGGCTGAGGACACAAGGCCGCTGTCTGCCACAGAGACCTGCACAAGCCAGTCAGTTCAGTGGGGCCGTATGAAAAAATACAGCTTACATTTCCCTTGACTTTGGAAGGAAGGGAGTAGGTTGGAGCTGGTTCTTCCTGCTCTGGGCCCTCTAGGGATGCCACCAGGTTCAGCTGTCCCTAACCATGTGGAGCCTGGCCAGGCATGATTTAGGCAGGGCCTCCCTCACCCTAGAGGGGTGGGGAAGGTATCATGATGGGATGGGGGAAGGAGTACATACCCTAGGGCTCCGCGAGAATTCCAGGGTCCTGCAGGCCCTGTTGTCACAGTGTGTTCGGCCCATGTCACCTGAGAGCACCCAGTAACCCAGGACTGTGATCAAGACAAGGGGACAGTACTTGAATTCACCAGGATCCAACAGATGGCCTGCACTCCTCCAATCCAGGGCAGCCCAACCTTCCAGCCTCTCCCTATGAGCTACTGTAGAGCTCCATGCTTTAGCCTGGTATTCAGCCTCTGCAGTTGATTGAACACCATCTCTTCCAACTTCCTTCAGGTATTACACCCCAGCCAGGCTAGACCATGCCCTCCTTCATGGCATATTTCTGCCTCTTGGCTTCTGCAACCTGGGAACCATTCCACTGCATCCCAGCACGGGCCAGTTCTACCAGCCCAAATTCCACTTTCTCCACAAGACTTTCTGGGATCTCTAGGGTTAGAAGGGATGTATCCCCTTTCTCAGCTCTTAAGTGGTACTTCTTACTCCTTGGCCTGTCTTATGGTTACCTGTGCACTTGTCTGTTCAGCCCCTCTGGGTTGATCTCTGAGAACAGGAAGCCTGTGTCATCACCCATCTCTCCTCTCCCCTCCACCTCCCCTGCACCCGGTACCAGCACAGTGTCTGGGCCATGCCGACCACCAGCTGTCATTGGGGTGAGCACTGGGGCTCAGCACTGGGGACCCAGCTGGCCCAGAGAGCCCGCTGGCTTTCAGGAAGTTTGCTTAGGCTGGTTACAGAAATGCTGCCCTGCACACTTGAAGTTCTGCTCATCTCCTGGAGAAGACAGAGACCTTCTGGCCTGCAGGAGAGCAGAGCCGGGGGTGATGCACAGCTCTGGACGAGCTGTCAGTCCTCCGCAGAGCTCATTATTAATCCCTGCAAAGGCTGTGCTCGGGTCATTTTTCAGGGAAAATGTATCACCCAGACCAAGGCTGGCTATTGGCAGAGGCAGCAGCTACAGAAGCCAAGGGCATTAGTCAGGAGGGGAGGCATCACAGGAAGTCTTTTTACTGCCACTTCTCCAGGGGACTAGCAGCTCTAAGCTCCCACCTTCAGCTTCCGTTGCTTTACTTTTTGCCTTGAAACATCCCCATTGTGGGCACAGATGCCGGACCTCAAACCACCTTCTTGAGGTCTGATAGGGGAGCAGGGAGCAGCCGGCCTAGAGCATGAGGCAGGAAGCTCGGGGAGCAGGGCGGGAAGAGCTCTTCATCCTTCCCACTTGTAAAGTCACTCTTTTCCCTGCCAGTTCCCAGGGCATCTGAGTGATGTGGGCATTAAGATACTAATAGCCTTCCATGCCCAGCCAGTGTTCTAAGCTCTGTACACCATCAACTCATTTTAATCTTCCCAACAATACTGTGAATTAGTTTCTCTTTTCATCCCCATTTAATAATCAGGAAATCAGAGACACAGAGAGGCTAAGTAATTTGTCTAAGATCACACAATTAATAAGTAGGATTTGAACCCAGTACCATCAGTTGCAAAGTCAGTATTTATTCTGCTGTTTCTGCCTAGGATTCAAAACTCCACCAACATCGGCTGGAAAAATGCATGTGCAACCCTGAACAAGTCACCTCATCCTCCTGGGATTGCTCCTTCATCAGTAGAAAGGAGGTGATACTAGGAAGTAATTGCAGTGAGAATTCATTAAGGAAATTTAGCAAAGTGCTTGCAGGAGGAGAGGGAGACAAAACATTTGTATAAAGGCATTGTGGGCAGGGGCAGGTACCAGACCCCACAGGTGCTGAGATTTTCCCAGGGGCCACAGCGATAAAGTGAGATTTGATGGCAGGGCCATTGCCAGAGTCAGGGGCCTTGGTGCTGCCACGCTGGTAGATGAGGCCTTGCCTTGTTTGACTGATGATGTCAGTGGATCTTCCTCCTTGTCTCCCAGGACTTGGTGTTCAATTACTTATAAGAAACCAAAGTAGGCAATAAAATAAGGATGTCCAAATTTCATTAGCATTTCTGAGGAGAGAGAATCACTCTTGTGGATGAAGCTCCCAGCCCCCTATAGCTTTCACCCAGCATCTCACTGCTTTACTTAGCTTCTCACTATCAAACCCAGCTGCCAGCTCTTTTTTCCAATGTCCCCGTCCCAGGCTTGGAATTCCATTTTGGATCCCTGGGTGAGGCAGCTGGGTGCACCAGCAACAGACAGTGGTTCGTTCTGAAAAGCACCTGATCTGGTCCGGCACGATCTTCCTGCCTGTGAGGCTCAGATTTGGTTTTGGTTGGTAGAAATGTTTCCTTAGCCTGAGTGGACAAGTAGACACAGGCTGACGGACTTGCGGCTTTTCTAGGTGACCACTTGGTTCTAATGGCAAAGACTGATGCCTGGAGGGTTTAGAGCATGTGACTGCCTGCTTTTTTTTTTTTTAGAATATGGTGAGTCAGAGGTGAGTGAAGTTTCACAGAGTTTGACTCCTGTTCCCTTTTCTATCCTCTTCCCAGCAAGTGGTTGTCAAGCTTCTCCTTGGATGCCTTCACTGATGGAAAACTCACTACATCTCCAGGCCAGCTCTTCAGTGTTTTCACAGCCAGACCCTAAGGGCTCCAGCAGAAACCCCCTACCATGGAAATCAGAACTCGGGAACTAGGATCACCTGCTCAGCAAATCCCGAGCCAGGGGCTCAGCAATAAGGCCATACATGTCAGCTCGGAGGGGCCCTTGGAGAAGAGCTGCTCTGACTGCCTTATTTTTTTTATTTTTATTTTGTTTTGCGGTACGCGGGCCTCTCACTGTTGTGCCCTCTCCCGTTGCGGAGCACAGGCTCCGGACGCGCAGGCTCAGCGGCCATGGCTCACAGGCCCAGCCGCTCCGCAGCATGTGGGATCTTCCCGGACCAGGGCACGAACCCGTGTCCCCTGCATCGGCAGGCAGACTCTCAACCACTGCGCCACCAGAGAAGCCCTGACTGCCTTATTTTATAGAGATGGAAGCAACTCCATTATGAGGAATCATCGGTGGCAGGTCCTCTCTCCTTACAATAACAGCTGACAGTGGTTGAGGTCTTATTGCTTTCCAGGAACGTTGATGAATGCTTGCAGCTGCATGATTTCATTTAGCTGCTATTAGGCACTTGTAAGATGGGAATTATTCATTTAACAGATGAAGTGACTAAAATTCAAAAGGGTGAAATACTTTGTCCAAAATCACAGCAGCTGATTAATGGCTGAGCTGGGACTTGAACTCAGACTCGTCTGAATTCAAAGCCTGTGTTCTCAGCTACCTCTGCTAGTCTTTCAATGGTATAAAACACCAGCTTCATGGAAGTTAAGAATATTGGATTTTCTGTGGAAGAAATTGATTGGCACTTATTATTAGGGGTTTAAAAATTCACTGTAGGCTCTGAGTTCATGTAAAATGCTGAGACTGGATCCATGCAAATAACAAAATTAGGGGAAAATATATCATCAAATGATAGAAATCTGGTTTAATCAATAATCTGCTGCCTGTCTACACATCTAGCCAGTTCCTCCCTAAATGCTTTGCATGTGTAGTTACAGTCTGAAGACCCGGAGGGTACCTGTTATGCTCATCAGGAGAGTAATTTGTTTTATTTCCTGAATCGTATCTCCAAGTGAGGTCATAAGCAGTTGGAGATGCCTAATATTTCATTTATAAGCACAGAGCTCCCAAAACGTTTTTAAAAAATTGGAGCAAGAAATTACTGTTTAGCTGGAAGTTAACATGATCTTATTTAAAACAATGGAAAGAACTTTTTAGCCATTATTTAAAATTAATTTTCCCTAAGGTTAACCCTTCTGTTAAATCAAAGCTAAAACTTGAGATTTAGCTGTGAGAATTGCTCTGTTGTGGAGAGAAAGCCTTTGGGTACTTGAGTGTTTCAGTGCTGAGTTTTAGAGCATCCCAAGGCTCTTGTCAAATCTCTCCTGTCC
Source organism: Lagenorhynchus albirostris (assembly GCF_949774975.1). Taxonomy (NCBI): domain Eukaryota; kingdom Metazoa; phylum Chordata; class Mammalia; order Artiodactyla; family Delphinidae; genus Lagenorhynchus; species Lagenorhynchus albirostris. Next base: position 72,129,752 of record NC_083099.1, on the reverse strand, counting down.
CCTCCCAGAAAAGGCAGAGGGGAAGCTGGCAAAGCTTCTGCATTTCCATTTGCTTTCTCAAACACCATCTGCCAAGTTGGAAGGTGGGATGACTTATTAGCCTGGAAGCCATTTGGCTAAACAATTCTTCACGTTGCCCGGAAGCCAGATTGCGCTTTGCCGTAGACTTCTCTACGGCGCTCTGATGGGGCTGCCTTTCCGGAGAGAGGAGCTCTAGAACGCAGGAAGCAGATTTTTCCCTTTTGTCTCCTCTGCCGTCTTGGAGAGAGCCTTTCACCAAAGCTCGCACATGGGGCTGGGTGCTGCTGGGCTGCAGGCAGTGTAGCTCTGCCCAAGTGCTCGGCCTCCTTTAATGCCATTCTGGCAATTTGGAAACAGATTCAACAGGTTGGTGCACACCACATTTTATGCTGTTCTTGAGCTAAAGAGATCCCCCCACCACCCTCCCGCCTCCATCCTGGGGGGCAGAAGACCTCTAATACTTTGGACCCAGCATGGTTTCCTGCCCCTCCTCAGAGGTAGGGTTTTCATCTTGTACCGTCCCTCCACTTACAATGGGTTCCCTGGGGTGACAAGATTTGCCTTTCTCTGCCGTTGGCTTAATGCCACAGGGCAGAAGGTTCTGGACAGGGCTTTATGTTTTTTCCTATAGCATCAGCTCCCCTACCTCCATGACTGCACCACTGAGGGGGCTCTCTCCTATTATGCCACCTGCCCCATCTTTCTTGAGAGCACCAGGTGCAGGTTCTTGGAGAAGAGTCTAGATGCGAACTCCTCTTGTGTCTGCAGTTTCTTTGGGGTCCGCAATACCCAGGCTAGCCCACACTCAATCTCCAGAGAGTTATTTGAAATTTTAGCTGAACTCTTACACCTGGTATGTCTTCCTCCCATCTCTTCCCTGAAAGCTCCGTCTTTTCTTAGATTTCAGGCTACATGGTTGCTCTGAAACCTCAGCTCTTTGATGGGTTCAAGCAAAGTTATAATCTTGGAGTTAGGCTGGATTTTTGTTGTCCTTAGGGTAGGAGTAATATTCTCTCCAGCTTCTCAGTGCAACTCAGCAGTCTCAGCCCCTCTAGAACTTTATGCTCTGCCCCGTCTCATTTGCATGTTCCTTGGGGCAGGGACCATGTCTAGTTATTGATGTACCCTCAGTGCTTGGCATAAAGTGGGCATCACTAAGTGTTTGTGGAAGGAAATGGGCTCTGCAGCTGGCAGCTGGGTGACCAGTGAGGCACCTGGAGTTGTTGGCAAAGGGAGGGTGCCCCAGGAAGGACCAAGACCATTGCAAAATTGTACTTGGAAAGTTTTGTGCCTCAGATTTCTGTATGTCTGCCCATTTACACTCACCCTCCCTCATCATGCCCTTCTCCAGAGTTAGGGTGTAATTTGAGGTCTTATCCCTCAGAAGGGAATGCATGCCTCTTACTCAGAGCCTCTTCCACAGTGTTGAGAACCCAGGGAATTTTGATTTATTCATCTACCAAGTGTTTATCGAGATCCTTCTTTGTGCCAGGCACTTTCAGATACTTCTTGATCCTGAGTCCATCCTTGGGGCGCTAAGTGATTCCAACTGGGTCTCTATGTGTGTTGGGATAATATAACTACTGTGACAAGCAACCTTGACATTTCAGTGCCTTAACACATAGACATTCATAGTCCAATACAGGCATTCATGGGCAGGCTTCCACGATCCCAGCTTTTTCTATCTTGAACTCTTCTCTGTACTAGAGCCTCTTCACTCAGCCGGCAGATGATTAAAGAGACCATGGAGAAGACACACCTACTTCTTAAACATAACAACACAGAAGTCAAATATATTGGTTCTGTTATTACCTTATTGATGACAGATAGTCACATCACCCCTCCTAGATGCAAGAAATGTAGTCTCTAACAGAGAAACTGCTTTGTAGCAGCCATTCCACACTCTAGGAGGGGAACTTCAATTTGGGGTGATGTTTGCTGTCTCTGCCAGAGTCTCAGAGAGATTGGATGGACAACTGGCCAATTGATTCCAGCAAGGATTAAGTCTCGAAAAGACTCTGCGGAAATACTTCTCCACCCTCCTAAGCTAGAAGATATTTGGAGTGTGGCCTTGGGAGATTTAGAGTGTGAGATGCAGAGACTTGGAGTGTGAACAGGAAGACACCTGAGGTGTAAGCTGGGGAGATTGGGGAGTAGCAGCTGACCACTTCCTAGGTTTTGGCTGTGACATGTTCTAGTTTGCCGTACGAAGTGCAAACTCTTCTATCTGGAACTTAAGATCCTTCATAATCTTGCCCCAACATACTTACTTAGGATTCTTCCACTACTCCTCTTCTTGTCCCCTATGCCTGGGTTACATCATACCCTGCCATCTTCCTTACAATATTCATTCATTCATCCCTTATTAAACATTCTCTACTCTCTAGAAAGGAGCATAAGAACGAATAAGTTAGTCTTTCAGGAAGTTACACTGCTTATGTGCTCTGACCTTTTCAAAATGAACCTTTGCTGGGAACTTGAAATGCTGATACCAGATAACTTCATTCCTTGGGGAAATGTCCTTCTATTGCCCTGCCTTTGTCTGAGTCAATACTCTCTGTAGACTCTCTGGTCTGGTTCTGGCATCTACACAAGGCAAGAGCCCCTTCCATAGCTTTCCCACAATAGCCATCTAGCGTTGGTGAGAGATATGCTGAGGTCAGGGGCTTCACTACCTCTTGAGACACCTGGTATTAAGAACAAAACCTTGTCTCCCTTTGACCCTACCTTGATCCGTGGGGGTCACACAGTACAAATTTCCCCTTTGTCCACAGGGGAGATCTTCAAAGATTGATTGGCTTGTCCCTTCAGAAAGATCTCTCACCAGTCAACACCTTCTTGCTCTGAGACCTCACCCATGTCTAGTTTTGTCAAGTACACCACGAAGGTCCTCCAGCTCCCCGGCCCCCCAGATCACTTGCCCGCTGCTGTCCCCACATGAGTCTCTTCACAGACCCCTGAGCACATGCCAGGTGGTGACAAAGCACTGCATTAAAACACAGCCTGACTTGATCAGGTGAATCCAACCCTGGGTAGGAGAAGACTGTGAAAGATGCCTTGCAGAGACTTTGTCCTCTATCTCTCGATAACTTTCAGAAAGATCTTGCAGACATTTGTTTATATGCAGAGATGGGCTTGCAAAAGGTTAAATTAAGTGTTCTAGAAGTTTTAAATTTGCTTTCTTCCCCTTGCTTTATCATTTTGAGTATTCTCCAAATGATATTCTTTTGGGGGAAAAATAGTCTGAAATTTCATGAAATATACATTTAAGTTGTAGCAGGCAATAAAAATACGGCATTTGTTTAATTGATTATAATTTCCATGAGAAGATGTGTGTGAGCAGCATTCTAGAAGCCTTTTGCTTTGCCTTTGGTTTCTCTTTGTGTCCCGCTTGAGTAATTTCCTCTCACATCCTTCTGTCCCTGGGCCTAGAAACCTGGTAAATAAGCAAGCCCCAGAGAGATCCAGAGAGCCAGCAACATCCTGGAAATCTGAGGCCATGAGGTTAAGCACAAAAACGCTCTCTTTCCAGGAAGGAATGACTGAATCAGAGCAATGACCTTGGCTTCCAATGAATCCTCGTCCAACTTTTCCCACTCTTTTCCTCTCTGCCCTCCACCCCTCATGCCCCAAGCTGTGCGTGGGGGGCGGCTGGGACTGCCCCCAACCAGCTCTCTTGCACAAGCCCACCTTGCCCTTGGCATGTGCCTCAGGACTTTCTGTGTCCACAAAGCTGGGCTGAGTCAAGTTTCCTCTCCAGCTCTGAGAAGAATGCCCATCAGGAAGCTCAATTATTTTGAGAATGTGAAATACAGTATTTTAATGGAGCCGTTTTCCAGTCCCTCTAGAAGAAGGATGTAGAGTTTGTTCTTAGTCTATCTGCAGATGAGTCTTGTTCACACCGGAGCGCTTTCCTGATTTCAACACAGCAAACTCTGGGTACTTTTCTCTGCCACAAAGAGATTTTGGCTGTGGTTCTCTCTCTGCAGGTGCAGTCCAGTGAGACAGGCTGTTGAAATGTAGGCGGCGTTCTTAGGAAAGGGGCCTGCCCTTGGAATTAATCCCGCAATTACGGTGCCAAGCCAAGCTACGGCAAAACATCAAGCAGGGTGTTGACGTTTATTTCTAGATACCATGACTGGTCCTAAAACGAAACCATGATGCTAGCAGCAGGGCGGGAGAAACTAGTGCCTCTTGTGCTATTTGGCTGCAAAACAAGTGGATAAACTTTCGACATTTTACTTTTGGTTAACATTCTTCCCATGATAAACACCAAACCAGTCAGTAGCAACAGAGAGTTCTTGGCAATAGAGCCTGCTGCCATGAGTCAAATTCCTCAGTTTTCTTTGTCTAGGATGGACTGTTGGATCCTCTTCTTTGATGGGATAGATTTATATTTATCACAATAAAAAGATAAATAAAATAAACAATTAAAATAGCAAAGTTGAGAGCATAATTCATATCCCCGGGCTACTGAGCTCCAAACACCTTACTACTTTGGATTAAAAAAAAAAAATCTTTGTGTAAAAGTCATTGGCTTTTCCAGATGAAACTGGGCTACACAAACATACTTTGAGTATGTGTGATTTCACTTAAAACACGTGTCCTGGCTCAGAGACATATTGCAAAACCCAATCAATTCAGGGAAATGAATAATCCTTACTCTTGGATCACTTTGTGAAAGAGAGTTCAGCCTTCTGTGAAGCCAGAAAAGGAATGTTTTTTAGAACCAAAGCTTCCTGTGCAGTACTGAGCCCTAGTGTTATTCCACCGAGGGGAAGTAAAGGCAGGGGAAGGGAATATCGTGGAGAGAAGCCACGTCACTGGACCAAGGTTTAGGATTCTCTGAGACGTGCCTTCCTGTATCTTGCCCTGGTTCACCGTCAGCACTTCCTGCCCGCCCCTCCACCTGGGGGTCGGGAAGGGGAGTCAGGGGGAACCGGGTGGACAGGGAGAAGGGGACGGGAGTCCCTGAGTCAGGCACGTTTGGGTGCAGGTTTTGCAGATGAGGAAGAGGTTGTTAACATTTCTGTGGCTTTGAAAATGCCTTTGACCCCTGCTGCACAAAAACTTGCTTTACTAGCTTGGAAGACAAATAGGACTACATCTGTTTGTAATGTTCCAACTAATCACTTTAGCTACCTCCACGGCCAAGTTCACAGGAAGTCCCATCCCTCTCAGGACTTCCCACCTGGTAACGACTAGGAATTCTCAGCCTGAAGGGCCCTGGTATGGGCTGAAGAGCGGAAAGGACAAACCAACAGGGTTCTGCCTGACAAGACCCTGCTGCTCCTCCCCAGTGTTATGCTCCAACCACCAACCAAAAAGTGAGGGGAGGGTGATGGGGACTCCAAACTTGTGGGGGACCCTAAGCGTCCTTTGTTTTCCTGACTCCACACCCAATTTTCCCTGCCAGGAGGAGTTTGCGGGGAGGGGAATGGATCTACACAGAGTTCTTTCCTGCCAGCTAGTCCCAGACCCAATCACCTGAAGCCAAGCTTCTAATCATGTGGACCCTCAAAAGGATGCAGTCAGGGTTGCTTTGGGACTTGTCTTCCCAGGAGCTTCCTTGACCTCTGCAGGTTTACCAGCCCCTTCCCACAGGAGGGCAGTGAGGTGGCAGAGGGCCAGGCTTGCCCCTGGTTTGGAAAATCTCCAAGTATGTGAATAATTCTAGGTTTAACCCCTCCCCGCCCCCAAGTAAAATTCTATGACCATAGTAGGAAGGTCTCACAAGACAGCAGGAGACCGGGTCACTTACCAGAGAGTTTGAGGCTTGTGGCAAGTGCTAGTAAGTCTCAAATTTTATTCCTAAGGAATCTTCTTCCACCTGGGAAATCCGCCACAAGTCGAGGACACACCTGGTAGCAGTAATATTAGTTTTAGGGTCTGCCCACTTAGGCACGTGCAACTAACTCAGAGTATATATAACCTAATTTTTATTTATTTTATTTTATTTTTTTAATAAATGTATTTATTTTTGGCTGCGTTGGGTCTTTGCTGCTGCACATGGGCTTTCTCTAGTTGCGGTGAGCAGGGGCTACTCTTCATTTTGGAGCGCGGCTTCAGTAATTGTGGCATGTGGGCTCAGTAGTTGTGGCTCACGGGCTCTAGAGCGCAGGCTCAGTAGTTGTGCCGCACGGGCTTAGTTGCTCTGCGGCATGTGGGATCTTCCTGGGCCAGGGCTCTAACCCGTGTCCCCTGCATTGGCAGGCGGATTCTTAACCACTGCACCACCAGGGAAGCCCCTACTTTTTAAATGGTATATATAACTACTCTTTTTTAGTGTAGATAACCTACTCTGACTGCTACTTTTTCCCCCAAAAATCTTTTTTTAATATTTTCAATTCCTACAGAAAAGTTTCAAGAACAGTACAATGCCATACACTTATGATCTGTGTACTTTTCTGTAATACTTCAATAAAAGATAATTCAGACCAGCGCAATGAACTCCCACATATCCGTCAGCTAGATCCACCAGCTTTAATGTTGTGCCATATTAGCTTTATCTCTGTTTCTCTGCACACACACATCCATTTGTATATTAAGATATGTACATACGTGCGTATATATATTCCTTTAAGGTAGTTTAACCATGTGAGCGTATGTTGCAGACACCCTGATTCTTCACTCTTTAATACCATGTGTCTATAAATAGGGCATTCTCCTACATAACCACAATCATGAGGAAACTTAACAAGACTACAAAACGACGATCAGATACACAGTCCCTATTCAAGTTTTCCCAATGGCCATGATAACTGGATTTTAAAATATCTAGGATACAATCAAGAATCATACATTGCATTTAGTTGCCATGTCTCTTTAGCCTCTCTTCAATGACAATAGTCCCCACAACATTAAAAAAAATCTTTTATGACACTGACATTTTTGAGGAGTCTAGGTAAGCTGTTTTGCAGACTTGAAGGCTTTGAATGTTTCTGATTGTTTCCACATGATTTATGTTAAACATTTTCGACAGAACAGTACATAGATGATGTTGTTTACTTCCACTGCACCTCAAGAGGGGGCAGCACAAGGTGCCTGTCCCATTATGAGGAATGTTAAAGTTTGATTGTTCAAAGATCATGTCAGCCAGATTTCTCCTCTGTGTCTACTATATATTTCAGTTGGAAAGAGTATGTTGAGAGAACATTCTGAATAATAATAACGAAAACAATACTTTTAGCTACTGGCTAATATAACGGTCCACTTTATCTCTTCTGTTCCCTTTAGTTTCCTGACAGGATTTCACAGTCATCCAAAGCACCACTCTGGCAGAAATGCACCAGTGCATTTATACAGCTGTCCACCCGTGATAACCGGCTGGTTGCTTGTCCACAGTGACTCTCGTTGAATGAAAGGTCTTCATTCCCCTCATTGGTTCAAAGATGTTCTCTGATTAAGCTGGGCCAGTCTGCCAGCCTAGAAGGAGCCTCTGCTGACTTTTCCTGTCTCTCTCTGGGCAGGAACTGCTAGAGAGAATCTCTTTTTAAGGGTCATGCACATATTTGTTTTCCCCTCTTAGACAATACAAATGATTGGATCAAAATACAGCTCATCTTCCCAACTAATCTCATAAACTTGACACAACATTCAACATAACTAACAACACACTAACAAGACAGAGGAGTTTCAAAGTGAGGAAGATTATAATGTATAAAAAGACTGGACTGGGAGTTAGGGGAGAGCTACATTCAAGTCCCAGCTCTTTGATTTACAAGCTGTGTGATTTTAGGCAACTCCTTCACCTCTCTGAATTTCAGGATTATTAGCTCCAGAAATCAAATCATATTTATATCTGTCTCTTAATATATCAAATAAAAGAAAGCAGATGAAATTTTCACAGAATTTGGATGGCTCTTTAAGGTACATAAGAACATTTGCTCTGGGTGGCCCTGAGGTGTATCAGTCAGGATAGTCTCAGTTATGCTTTGGTAATAAGTTAGTCTCCAATCTCAGAGACTTAGCACAACCAAAATTTCTTTCTTTCTTATGTTATTGATATATGTCCATCACCCACTTGTTATAGCTCCAGGTTAGTAGCAGCAGTGAAGCCCTGATTTGATGACAGTTAAATGTCCTGTAAACAACCCCAGGGAGGGGGGGCACCAAGTCTGTTATTCAGGGACTGCAATACCTGCCCCATGAATTTCACAGGCTTCTTGTGGGGATTGAGCACGATGTCACGTGCGACAAGACTTTGGGTTAGAAAAACGTGAGATTTGATTGTGTCACTGCCACTAGACTTGGAGCTCCTTAGGAGTAAGGAGTAAGGAATAGAGTTTATTCATCTTTGAATTCCCAGTGCTTAGCCCATGGTAGCATATAGTAGAATCTGAATAAATACTGTTGGAATGAATGATGGAATGAGGACACATACAAGGAAATTTAGTTAGGGTAAGAAAAAAAGGTCCAAATCTATGTTTGAAAATTATGGATAAACTCTTACAAACCAATACCTCATATAAAAATGAATGTAATGGCCCCAAAGAAGGAGCTCGTCTTACAGTAATGGAGTAGCATGTGTTAAACCAACCCTCCTGAAGGCAACAATTATAAACTCTGAAGAAAATATAAAAAACAACTAGCTGAAGGCACTTAAGAGCAGACAGAAACTGGAGGGGAATTGACATTTAGAAAAAAAGGATGTCACAGGGTGAGCTGCCTTTTTAAAAATGGTTTTTCACTACATAAAGGAAGAGTATCGGAGAAGAAGTATATAAAGGTAAAATAAAATGCTTAATTCTTCTTACTCTTAATTGCTATAAAAGATAACTATTTGCTTACGTAGTAATAGTAACAGCGTACTGGGTGAACATAGCTTACTGATAAGTAAAATGAATGACAGCAATGTCATAAGGATGGGAGAGAAGAATTGGGAATGTTGTTTATTTAAAAATACACTTGGACTAGTTTTAACATGTATGTTGCAAATTCTAGGGCAACCATTAAAAAATTTTAAAAGAATATTTGTTATGCTAAGAGAGGAGATAAAATGAAATCATATTAAATGTTCATTTACAACCAGAAAAGGCAAAAGAGGGGAGGGAAAAATAAAACAAAGAATAAATGTAATGAACAGAAAAGTGTTACAATTATGGTAAGTATTAATCCAGCTATATCAATAATTGCTTTAAATGCGAATGGTCTAAAAATACCAATTAAAAGACATATTGTCCGACTGAAAAAAAGAACAAGACTCAACTATATGCTACTACAAGAAACCCACTTTAAATATAAAGACTTGGATACATGAGGGGATGGAGGAAGTATGAGGGGGCTGGAGGAAGATAGACCATGCTAAGACAAATCAAGACAAAACTGGAATGACTATATTAATTTCAAACAAAGCTCACTTCAGAATACAGAAAATTATCAAAGATAAAGAAGGGCATTACAGAATGATAAAGGGACCAATTTTCCAAGAAGGCATAATAATTCTAAATGGATATGTGTCTAACACCAAAACATGAAATATGTGAGTCAAAACCGGATATAACTCAAGGACAGGGAGACAAAATTTACTAGTATAGTTGGAGACTTCAACACACCTCTTTCAGGGATTGATAAATCAAGCAGACAGAAAATCAGTGAGAATATAGTTGAACTGAATGGCATTATCAATCAACTTGATCTTATTGGCATTTCTAAAATACTCCATCGAAAAACAGCAGAATACATATTCTTCTCAAGCTTACAGGAAAATTCATGAAGATAGATCATATCCTAGGCCATAAAGCACACCTTAATAAATTTAAGGGAATATAAATCATAAAAAGTGTATTCTCAGACCGCAATGTAATTAAACTAAAAATCAATAATAGAAAGATAGCTGGAAAATCTCCAAATATTTGGAGATTAAACAAAACACTTCTGAATAACATATGCATCAAAAAAGAACTTGAGAGAAATATTTTTAACTAAATGAAAATAAAAATAAAATTGATCAAAATGTGTGGGATGCAGTGAAAGCAGTGTTTACAGGAAAATTTATAGCATTGATTGCATATATTAGAAAAGAAGAAAGACTTAAAATCAATAATCTACACTTCTACTTTAGGAAACTAGAGGAAGAAGAATAATTTAAACCTAAAGCAAGAATAGGAAAAGAATAAAAATTAGAACAGAAATCAATAAAATTGAAGACAGGAAAAAAATAGAGAAAAATCAATAAAATCAAAAGCTGTTTTTTTGAAAAGATCAATAAAACTGATAAAACTCTAGGCAGACTAATCAGGAAAAGAGAGAAAAGACATAAATTACGAATATCAGAAATAAAAGAAGGCTCATCTACTGATTCTATGGACATTAAAGGATAATAAAGGAATACTATGAACAGCTCTGTGACCACCAATTTAATAAATTAGATGAAATGAACTGATTCCTTGAAAGACACAGACTACTAAAACTCATACAAGGAGACATAGATAGTCTGAATAGGCCTATATCTATTAAGGAAATTGAATCAAAAACTAATAACCTTCCAAAAAAGAAAGCACCAGGGCCATAAGATTTTACTAGTGAATTCAACCAAGCATTTAAGGAAGAAATTATACCAATTCTCCACCATCTCTTCCAGAAAATATGAATTCATTAATTTAACAAGTATACAATACTATGGAAGATGTCAATAATAAGAGAAACTGAGTGTGGGGTATATGAGAACTCTCTGTACTATCTTTGCAATATTTCTGTAAATAAAAAAGCTATTCTAAAAAAACTGTTCTAAAATTAAAGAAAAATAAAATGCTGAAAGGAAAAATTGTCAACCCAGAATTCTATATCCAGTAAAAAATATCCTTCAAGAATAAGGAAGCAATAAAGTCATTTTCAGATAAAGGAAAACTAGGATAATTCATTACCAGCAAACATGCACTCCAAGCAATACTAAAGAAAAGACTAAAGGAATATAGTACCAGATGGAAGATCAGACCTTCAGGAAGGTATAAAGATTATCAGAAATGGTAACTTTGGGGAATTCCCTGGCGATCCAGCGGTGAGGACTCGGTGCTTTCATTTCAGTGTCCTGGGTTCAGTCCCTGATTGGGGAACTAACATCCCTCAAACTGCGTGGTAAGGTCAAAAATTAAAAAAAATAAAGAAATGATAATTTTGTGGGCATATATATTTTAAACTATCTTTTTAAAAAAATTTCTTTAAAATACATCTTACAGTTTAGAAAAAAAGTTATAGCACTGCATTGTGGGGTTTATAGAGTATGTAAATGTAATACTTATCAGAACTGTAGCATAAAAGATGGAGGTTAAAATGAGTATAGAGTTAAAAGGTTCTTACATTTTTTAAGTGAAATGGCATAATATTAACTCTAAGGAGACTGTGAAAACTAAGGATTATCACTGAAATATCTAGAGTACCACTTAAAAGCAATGCAAAGAGGTGTAACTAAAAATCCAATAGAAAAATTAAAATGCAATTCTAGAGAATATTCAATTAGCCCAGAAGGAGGCAGAAAGGGAAGAACAGAAGAACAAAGACCACATGATACAAACAAGAAATAAAGAGCAGAATGGTGACCTAAATTCAAACATATCAATAATGACATTGATAACTGATATCATTCTGTCACTGATAATGCCAGAAATGAACTGAAATCCCAATTAAGAGGCAGAGATTATCGGAATGGATTTTTTAAAAAGACCCAATTACATAATCTCTAAAAGAGATGTGCTTTAAATATAATAACACAGATAGATTGAATAAAAAAGGATAGAAAAATCATGCAAATAGAAAGTATAAAATGTTGTAGTGGCTATATTAATATCAGAAAAAATAAACTTTAAGATAAAGAGTATAAGGAACCCATAAAGAAACACTTCATTATGATAAAAGGGACAGTTCCACAGGAAGATATAACCATCATAAATGTGCATGCATCCAATAACAAAGCTTCAAAATGTATGAAGCAAAAATGGACAGAACTAGAGGGAGAAATAGAAAATTCTAATGAAAGATGTTAGTAATAAGGGAAACTGGGAAATTTTGATAGTACCCTCCCAAAACATAAATCACTTAGGAGTTTATTTAACCATATATGTCCAACACCTCTACAAGGAATATTAAAAATTGATGAGAGAAATTAAAGACTAAATAAATGGAGAGATGAGAGGTATACCATGTTCAAAAATTAGAAGACTCAATGTTGTTAAGATGACTGTTCTCCCTAAAATGACCTACAGATTTATCACAATCTCAATCTAAATTCAAGTGAACTTTCTAAAAACACAAATTGGCAAGCTAATTCTAGAATTTATTTGGAAATACAAAGGACCTAGAAAAACCAAAGCAATTTTTTTTAAGTTATAGGGCTGTTGACACCATCCAATTTAATAACACACCTTAAATCATTGTAATGAAGACTGTGTCAAACTGGTGAAAAGTTATACATGGAAATCAATGGAAAAAAATAGAGAATTCATAAATAGAACCACATGTCTATGGCCACTTGATAGTCTACAAAGGAGTCAAGGCAGTTTAATGGGGGAAAGAAAAGTCTTTTCAACAAATAGTGTTCGATCAAATGGATAGCTCTATGGAAAAAAGTGGACATTAGCCCTTTTAGCACACAATGTGGAATAATTAACAAGACATGGATCAAAGACGTAAATATAAAACTTAAAAATGTAAGAGTTTTCGAATAAAATATAGAATAAAATACTTGCAACCTTGGGAGTAGGCAAAAATTTCTTAGAACCAAGGAAGCATATTTCATAAGAGAAAAAATAAAAAGATTTAGAAGAATTAGATTTCTTCAAAACTGCAAACTTTTTGCTCTTTGAAAGACACATTAAGAAAATAATAAGGTAAGACACAGACTGGATGAACTTCCTTTGTGCAAGTACTCTCTATATCCTTAGGAAGATCTGGAGGGCTGGAGAAGATCTAAGAAGGTAGGGTAGACTAAAAACCCAGGAACGTGGCAAAAAGACTCTAAAACATATAGAGACAAAAAGTATTGGGTTGGCCAAAAAACATATAGAGACAAAAAGTATTGGGTTGGCCAAAAAATTCGTTTGGAGTTTTCGTAACAGCTTACGGAAAAATCTGAATGAACTTTTTGGCCAACCCAGTATATGAAAAGCACAAATGCAGGTGTGTTGACCAAATCCCAGAAGAGCAGAATGAGGAATGTCTGTTAATGAAGACAGCTGAGGACAAATAAAATGAACTATTGCTTTACCTAGGGAGGAGGAAATTTTTGAGTTTGTTTCTCTGAGAGGTCAAGAAGCAGTTTTATGTCTACAACACGTTAAGGAAATCTGTGACTGCTTGGAGCATGCCCCTCACCATTCTAAGATTGTGTCTGGTCATCCATGTGCTGCCACTTCCTCCAATCTCAGCCGCTCACCCCTCCCACACTCTGCCCAGGGGTCTAAGCTCTGCTTGGCGGAGATGCTGGAGATAGAGTATTTTGCTGGCAGAGTCCCAGTTTGATCTCTGTGTCCATTCTTCTTCCATGTGACTAGCTCCAAAGCACGTTCTTTTTGCCAGTGATTGGCCAGTGGGTGGGCATGGGATCCTGTCCTGACCGTTGAGTCCTGGGGGAAGGTTCCTGGATATAATCTCACATTTCTTCCTGTGGGGAATGGCCTTGCTATCACTTCCTTGAAGTTGAGGCTTCAAACTAACTCCAATTCTGACCTTGGCTTGAAAGGTCCAGCTAACAGCCATGGTCCATCCTCGAGTTACTGCCACCAGATGAGAGAAGCAGCAGAGTGTTAATGATGATTTTGGTGGGACAGCCCAGAAATCTGTGTGCAGCCTTCCAAACACGTCAAAAGGTAACAAGTCAAACTCTGGACATTTCAATGAATCCCGTCTCAAGTGACATTTATCTCCCCTGACTATTTTACATGTCTTTAATTAAATAAGCAGAATTCTATTACTATCTTGTTTTGTACACAATTGGAGGAGGTCCTACTAACCTAAGTTTTCAATCACAGTTATTTCATTCCCCACCACCTTCAATTATTCTGCCCTTGTTTCATGATTGTTTCTTTTATTCTGGTATCCGAGCCTGCAACAATCCTGTAACAATCCTGCAACAATCCTGATAATTAAATGGAGAGCAGTGGGAAGAGCTGTTAGGGATACAGCTGTATGGATTTTTCCCTTGAGTAGATAGGGTCATTGCAACTCACCGAGCGGTATACAGAAAGGACAGTGGGACAGCCTGAGGGTGACCACCTCCACAGTCTCTCTAGAATCTGTGTGTCGTGTGGGAAGAAACACTTTCCCTGGATCCTGTCTCAAAAAACTGCTCTGTTCCCCTGACCCAGGAGATGAAGGAGGTGGTAGTGAGTGTCTTTAGGGATGAGGGATTGAGTTAGAATAAGACCAAAGACCAGGGGAACTTCCCCTGAAATAATGAGTATTCGGCTCTGAATGGAAATGGTCTCAGCGGGCACAGCTGACAGCGCTAACTCACACTTGAACAGAGATAACAGTCTCCTTTGGTTTAGGGAGTCAATATAATGTGTTTGGTTTGGGGATTTGTCAACCTTTTTTTTTTTTTTACCTCTTTATTGGAGTATAATTGCTTTACAATGGTGTGTTAGTTTCTGCTTTACAACAAAATGAATCAGTTATATATATACATATGTTCCCATATCTCTTCCCTCTTGCGTCTCCCTCCCTCCCCCCATCCCTATCCCACCCCTCCAGGCGGTCACAAAGCACCGAGCTGATCTCCCTGTGCTATGTGGCTGCTTCCCACTAGCTATCTACCTTACGTTTGGTAGTGTATGTATGTCCATGCCTCTGATGCTAAATAGCCAATAAATACGGAAGTGTCACTCCTACTCCCCCTTCCCTCCCCCAACCCAACAAGCATCGGTGCAATTCTCTGGCAGCTCTGGGAGAGTGTGATGGGGGCTTCAGCGAGCCCTCCAGTCCTCTTCTGACCCCAGGGAAGCAGCTGGGCTCCCCACAGCCTACGGTGAAAGGACCTCTGTGGCTTCCAGGCAGGAGGGGGGACTGCTCCTTTGCGTTGCCAGTTCAGGCACAGGTGGAGAAGGGAAGCACAAGAGTGTAAAGTTCACCCGCTGCAATTACATCCAAGCAGCAAATGAGGCAGCTGGGCAGCTGTTCTAGGAGCAAAAGTCCCAGTGGTTCCCGTTTGGAGAGAGAAAAAGAAATTGTCATCCTTTCTCATGCGGTCAGCGTTTCTTAGGTCTCAAATTCCTGTGGCCTGCGGGACCTCACCTGACCCTCACATCTGGACAGAGCACTGATCTGGAGGTCGGCAGATGTTACCCTACCAAGAGCAGGCTGTGGGACCTAAACTGGGTTCCTATCTGTAGAGACTGGATCACGAGAGCTGCTTCATAATGGTTATGAAATAACAGGTGACCGTCCAGCCAGCAAACACTTCTGCAAGGTCCGCCAGTTTCCACCAGGGCCTATGAAGAAGACCAGGACAGGATTCCTGCTCCCCAGGAATGCCAGCCTCACGGTGAATCCCCCTCCCTACTCTTAGCCATCAACACCTTTCCTCTCTCCACTCTCCCCTTTAGGTATCTGCTTTGAGAGTTGCTGTCTCTAGGAAGTCTTCCCTAGCCCCGCCCCCCCCATAAGCTGGATTAGATCCTCTGTTAAAGACCTCTGTTGCACCCTCTATTTCTTCATCATGATAACTAGCAGACCTGTTATTACCCATTCAATGTATTCCCCACTGGACCATAAACATCAAGAAGGCAAGGAGTGTCTCAAGCACTGCTGTGTCCTTTTCACTAAATAGTACCTGCACGGAAGAGGCACTTGGTCTGTTGAACCGAATTAATTAATTCAAAAGTAAAATGGTATAATCCTTACCTTTACAGACCAAGAACTATGTGCCCAAAGAAGAGACGAGGCTTACCGAGGGCCACATGGAATCCTGATCAACAAGGGAGGGACCAGGACACAGCATCCCACCCTCGTCCAATGCTCTTGTAGGAACGGGAGCTACTGCTGTGTGTCTCCCTCAGTCTCTGATCAGGCAAACCTGACTTGGAGGGCCAGGAGAAGCAAGAGAAGTGTGCTTGGTTCGTCCAACTCCTCTAATGGTCTCCACGGTGCTCTCTGCCACCATCTTATTAGGCTGTCCTTCCCTGATGCTAGCAGTCTCTTAGCAAAAACCAGAAGCATTCAGTGGTTTCCACTGTCCCATGCCACAACACCAGGCCCCAGCCAAAGAATCATCCTGGTGTCTGTGAGGCCTGGGTGTTTGCCAAAGGGCTACAGGAACCATACACAGTTCAAGGTCTTGGGCGAAAGCATGAAACTCAGTGCATATCTGTAGCACACTTGGTAATGACTCCTGGTTTTATGTACAATGAATATATATTACAGAGTTATCATGGGGTAGATTTATTGGAGGTGGGAAGTAACCAATTTCTATGAAAAATAATTACCACCATCAAGTTGATATAATTACTAGTACTGGTTTGCCAGGGTTGCTATCCAATTTTATTTACAGGCAATTTTTCTGATATGGTTTAAACTACACCCTGAGAATAATTGGTCTATTTTAATTTATTTCCAGACTGCTCCTTTGCTGGCCCAGCTGGCATGGGGAGGATGAGCTGAGTGCATGTGTGGTATGGTCGCTGCTGTGGCCTCTCTTGATGCTGGGCCAGGCTCTCCTGGAAGGGAAGGCCGGCCAGAGAGCCCCTTGCCCTTCTGCGTGGGGAAGGGAGTAGATATGGATGGTTCCTGTCAGAATCATGCCCTGGCTGTCCTCCTCTTGAATGAATGACTCTATTCTTTGGGATGTAGGGTCTAAGGGAGAAATTGACTATAAAGATTGCAAAGGAAAATAAGGACAACAGAAGAGAAAGAAAATAGGTCTTAGAATTATGTAGGACTCTGTTCTAATTCTGGTTCTATCGCTCATATCCAGGTGACCTTTACTAACAGGGTCTCAGTTTCTGTCTCTGTAGAGAGAGGTTTCTAACTTGGGGACTTGTTGAGAGAGTTGCGTGAGGTGATGTGAACCAGACCACACCGAGCCTGGCACCAGCAGGTACACAATTAAGTGTTACCAGGAGGTGGAGGATGGGGCTGGGGGAGGTTGACCTCCTTAAGTGGCAGAGCCAGAGGGAACTCTGGGGAACAGGTGCCTCCCATCTCACAGACGCTGTGAGGGAGCAACCTTAGCTCAGGGGGGCCACATTCTGTCATAGCCAAGAGGGTTAGGGTGGGCACCTGGCCTGAGGGCAGCAGATCGGTAGGCTGAGCAGTTGTTCCATGAGGTAGCTTAGCCCAAAAGGTTAGTCCAAACAAGGTAGATGGGTGATTAGCTGAGCCAAATGGATTTTCTTGGAATGGTCCATGAGGGGCAGAAGCAAGCGGGCATCCCGAAAGCAGAGAGAGGGAGGGAGGGAGAAAGAGAGAGAGAGAAAGCCAGAAAAGGTAAGGGTGGAACACAGAGGTGGTGGTGGACAGTTAACCCACAAAGGGCTTCCTGCACTCTGAATGTGCCTCTCTTAGGTGCAGAGCTACGTGCCAGGCTCCACAGGGTCCGGCTGTATGGCTAAGCCTGCATTCCTCTGTGATTCTTGCCTTCCTCGTTGTTACTGCCCACCCATGACTACCCTCATCAATGGGCATAACCTGTGTGGGTCTCTGTTCCTTGCAACAAAAAGCCAACGTAGCACCAGAGACAAGTGAAAAATGCCCTGCCCCCATTCCCCACTCACCAGCACAAAATATACCTGGGACACTGGACCCCAGAGAACCCAGCGTCACTCAGTGAACTAATGGCCCAGCTGAGGCTCGAAACTGGGTTCACTGAGAAGAAGGGGCCACATTTGGGTTCCTCCAGAAGCTGGTAGGCATGGCTTTTAGGGGAGTGGCAAAATGCAGGGTGAGGAGAAGAGTCACAAAAGCAGTCATTTCTGACACTAGATCCAGTTGCTCCAAAACGCCCTCTTTGCCAGAGGGCAACCCACCCCTGCTCATACACTGTTTGCCGTGACTTCTATCCTGGTGTTCTTGACAACGCTGGCCTCCCGCTCTGTGACAGCTTGCACCACGGGTAACGGGATAGTGCCTAGCAGTCTGGTAGTTCTGAGTGTGTGTCTGAGAGTGTGCATGTGTATGTGGGTGTGTGTGCACTTGTGGACACTTCTGTGTCTACAGAGAAAATCTATGGGGTCCTGGAGCACTGGGAGCCTGCCATGTGCTTCCTTTCTTTTTTTCTTTTTTCTTTGTGGCCTCTCCCGTTGCGGAGCACAGGCTCTGGACGCGCAGGCCCAGCGGCCATGGCTCATGGGCCCAGCCGCTCTGCGGCATGTGGGATCTTCTCGGACCAGGGCACGAACCCGTGTCCCCTGCATCGGCAGGCGGACTCTCAACCACTGTGCCACCAGGGAAGCCCAACGTGCTTCCTTTCTTTACTGAATGCTTCGGGCTTCAGCTGAGAGCTCAGAGGCATCCATGAAACGCTTGCTAGGTATCCCCAGGGCAATGCTCATCCCCTTCAAGGGCAATTTAAACCTTTACAAATCTCTTAAGAACCCTCTGCTCCACTTCCTGCCTCACTCTCAACTAAGGACCTCTACCTTTACTTCATTGGAGAACAGAGAACATTCCATGGAGACATCAAAACTTCCTAACCACAGATACAGATTTCTTTTTTCAGAAGAGAAATGAAACAGTTTTATTATTGAATAAGCATTTTTCAGCTTTATTGAGGTATAATTGACTAAAAAATTTTAAGGCATTTAAAGTGTACATCGTGATGATCTGATACACGTACACATTGTAAAACGATTCCCTCCATCTAGTTAATTATCACATTTGTCACTTCACATATTTATCTTTTTGTGTGTATGTGAGAGAGAACACTTACATTCTATTGTTTTCACAAATTTCAATTATACAACGCAGAGTTATCAACGATAATCCCCATGCTGGACATTAGAACTTATTCATCTTATAGCTGGAAGTCCGTACCCTTTGACCAATCTCTTCCTATTTCCCCTACCCCACAGCCCGTGGCAACCACTTTTCTAAGCTCTGTTTCTATGAATTTGACTTTTCTTTAGATTCCACATATAAGTGATACTACAAAGTATTTGTCTTTCTATGTCTGGCTTATTCCACAGTTAAATATTTATTTGCCTTTGTAACCAGTTCTTTCCATGAGAGAAATATCCCAGCGTTCTGGATCCTAAACATCACTTTCTTTTTTTGTTTCTTTCAACAAACATTCTTAAAGTCCTCAGATACCAGTACTATTGCTATTTCCAAATTCCTGAAAGGCATTAATCTTTGGGAATTGGGAAAGAAAAAATTGGAATTTCTGGGACTCCTCAGGAATTACTAAAATCATAAGTTATTGTAAAAACACTTTGCAACATTCTTCATACTCTTTACTCATTATTCTGGATATCTAAAATTTTTTACTTAATGAATAGGAGATATTAAGTTTGGTGCCCTTTGTAAAATACTTGTACTTGATAATATGTATGAAGCCTTTATACTTTGGTAATATTTATAGCAAATATTCAAACACTGAAAAACACCAGTGAATATCACTGGGTAGTATTTGAATAATGCTGGATCTCCTAGCAAGGATAATGGAACCTTACAGAATCTATGTGGAAATTGCCAATTTAAGGACTTAGTTTGCTTTCAAAACTCATTCCTCCTTGGAATACCATTCACAGAGTTTGTATTAATGCTTACTATACATAGATACATTAATATTTATTGTGTTTGGAGCAGTGACTCACCACTAGCATCAGAAAAGTCCAGAAACACACATTAATAATAAGGCAATAGCCACAAACAAGACTAAACAGTGGGACTGTGATCATGTGTCTCCTGCAGGCTCCTGTCCCAGTCCCCAGAGATGCCAACCTTAGCCTTCAGCTCCACGGGTCGGTGTTTCCTGCTCTTGCCTTTGACTTGATGTCAGTGGAGACCTTTGACTAGTAATGTCTCTGTGTTAATTGTTAATCTTTAATTCTCACTGAAGAATTATAATCCCTTTCCCCAGTTTCCTGACTGATTTTTCTTGGTATTCAGGATTTGGAAACATAAGTTTCCTAGAAATTCAGGGAAGGAATTCCTGCATGGAAACACTGATATTGGGCATGTGGTAGGTGCCACAGTCATGATTAAGGGCTCAGGATGTAACAGACCCTGAGTATGAAGTCTGGTTGTACTACTTACTAGCTGTGTGACCTGGGGAAAATTACTTAACATCTCTGAGCCTCTGTTTCCTAATTAGTAAACGTAACTCATAGAGTTGTTTTGAGTTTATGTGTTTGTAAAGCCTTTAGCAATCTCTGGCATACAATATGTGGTACTATATACTACAGCTATTAAGACACAAATTCTGATGAAGGAATGCATGATCTAGATCAGTGTTTTCCAAGAGAAAGAGAACATGAAACACAGATGTGAGTTTAAATTCTGGTAGAGAGGGTGTGGTGAAAAGGGAACCCTCCAGCACTGTTGGTGGGAATGTAAATTGATATAGCCACTATGGAGAACAGTATGGAGATTCCTTAAAAAACTAAAAATAGAACTACCATATGACCCAGCAATCCCACTACTGGGCATATACCCTGAGAAAACCATAATTCAAAAAGAGACATGTACCACAATGTTCATTGCAGCACTATTTACCATAGCCAGGACATTGAAGCAACCTAAATGTCCATCGACAGATTAATGGATAAAGAAGATGTGGCACATATATACAATGGAATATTACTCAGCCATAAAAAGAAACAAAATTGAGTTATTTGTAGTGAGGTGGATGGACCTAGAGTCTGTCATACAGAGTGAAGTAAGTCAGAAAGAGAAAAACAAATACCATATGCTAATGCATATATATGGAATCTAAAAAAAAATGGTACTGATGAACCTAGTGGCAGGGCAGGAATAAAGACACAGACATCGAGAGTGGACTTGAGGACGCAGGGTGGGGAGGGGAAGCTGGGACGAAGTGAGAGAGTGGCATGGATATATATACACTACCAAATGTAAAATAGATAGCTAGTGGGAAGCAGCAGCATAGCACAGGGAGATCAGCTCGGTGCTTTGCGATGACCTAGAGGGGTGGGATAGGGAGGATGGGAGGGAGGCTCATGAGGCAGGGGATATGGGGATATATGTACGCATATGGCTGATTCACTATGTTGTACAACAGAAATTATCACAGCATTTTGAAGCAGTTATACTCCAATAAAGATGTATAAAAAAATAAATTCTGGTAGACACATTAAGGAAAGCTAAAAAAAAGATGAAATTAATTTTAATAATATATTTAACCCAATATATCCAAAATATTATCATTTCAGCATGTACTCAATATAAATAATTATTAATGAGATATTTTACATACTTTTTTTAAAAACCAGTTCATCAAAATTCAGTGTGTTTTTTACAGTACCTCTTAATTTGGGCACTAAATTCTCACTGGAAATATTTGCTCTGTAATTAGATTTCATAAATTTACAGTTGAAGAAGTAAATTCACAGGCTCAAGTCGCTCCAAACATACTTAAAAGTTTTCCGGTAACTGAATAGAGTATCAAAAAATAATTTTTCTTTAATATTTATATCCGCATCACCAAAACTGCTTCATCTTTTTCAGACGAATCAATTTAACTTTGAAGCAAAAAGCATATTAGTTTTAATACAATTTCTGTTCAATCAGTAAACTGACTAACTTCACCAACTGACTAATTTCACCAACTAAGTATCATTAGCATAGAGTTCAAAGATATTGCATAAACTGAAAAGCAATTCTATACTTGCTGATATCAACAAAGGATTCTTCAAATTTTCTCGTATTTTTGCAGCAAATTTAAAAGATGCTATTACAATGAAAATCTTCTGCATATTAATTCATGTTAGAAAATGTACAAAAGCATTATGGTTGATTTTTATTATAAATAATTTCAATTTCAGCATAAATTCACATGCCTAACAAGCTAGGTCACAGAAAAAGCTTCTTTCATGTGAACTTCAAATTTTGCTCATTCATATGCAATATGATATGACCATATTTTGTCTATGATTATTTAGTATTTGGCAAGTATTATTCTTATTTCAAGAAAATCTTGAATTGGAGCAAATCTTTGTTAAAAGAAAAAGTCTACCATTGAACCCACAAGCATGGGCAAAGAACCCAAGATCATTAAATTTATTGCCTTGTTTTCAATATTTCCATCAACTGGAAATAACTTATACATTTGTATGTGTACACTGAAAGATTAAAACAATTATATCCATGACACTTTGCATAATTCTTCAAAAACTGAGAAAAAAATACTTTCATAGAGTAAAACATCAGTCTCTCGTTTTAGAATTCCAATACAATCTGGATTTTTAATTCTAATGTAGTTGAAGCACTATCCAGCATGATAGAAACTAAGTTTTCATATCTAGTGGAAATTCTTATTTGACAGATATAAATGATTCAAAAATGTCTAAGCCATGAGTTTGGTTTTGTTGGCCATAAAAGGACATATTTCTTCATAAATGTGGACATCTTTTGAGACAAAATATACACCAATATTAATTGGGTAGAATATTTTATGTTGCATGACTCATCTAAAGCTGAGGAAAAGTACTTGCAATTTTAAAATGTTTGCAAAAAAATCCAAACCATTTTATAGTTGACCAAAGTTACTAGCTCTAGATACTGTTAAAAATAGTTTAAATTTTTTGTTGGATATTTAATTCAGGTGACTAATTTCATCTATTTTTTTTTGATTGCTGACAGGAAACTTCTTATCAAATTCAGTATGTGTTTGCTGAAAATGTCTCTTAGTCATGTCTACTTTGTTATCTTTAAAGACGTTTACACAACAGCTTTTTTGTTTTGCCCTGCTGCAGTGAATGGCCATTGCTCTTCTGTTTCTATCCACATCTCTTATTTCTGCTTCTCTTTGGATGTTGATTTCCTCCTTTCAAACAACATTACTCCACTTCTGTGGGAACCTGGCCACCCAAAACAAACTTTAAGGGAAATAAAGGACTATCCTCACCAGTTCCAGTTAGAAAAATTCCAGGGAAGGTTTCTGATTGACTTGCTTGGGGGAAGATGGGATGCTTTGATTGGTCCCATATGTATCATTTGCCTATTCTCAAGGCCAAACAGGTGGGGTCTGTCACCAGAAGAAGGGGTGGAAGCCCAGAGACGTGGCCCTTAGTCCACCCAGCGTGGAAGGATAGTCAGTGAAGGATTCCTGGAGGAGAGGTTCCTTAGCTGAGTCTTAAGTAATGAATTAGAGGTAACCAGTCCAAGTGGAGAAAAGGGGAAGGGAATGGAAGAAAGGCATTCCAGGGAGGGGGAAATAGGAGGAAAAGCCCAGGGGTAAAAAAGAGCATGATGTATAAGCCTCTGTACTAGACTTCAAGGTGCTAGACTGTAAGCATTTTGAAGGCAGCGATTGTGTCTTATTCATCCTTGTCTCCATCCATCCTCTTGACCTGTATGAAGTGCTCCCTACATGTCTGCTGACTAAATGAATGGATGATAAATGGTCAGCAACATCATAATTTGACAGTACCAAGCAAGGGTTGAAGTGACTCCTCCCCAGCCTCTGAGAGCACAATCTAGGGCCCCATGTGAGCTCAACTGAATATCAGAAAATAACTTGCTTTTCATCTTTTCTAGAGAAATAAAAACAATTATAAAAACTCCCACAGGAGGCTTAGCTACCAAGGCTCTTGTTTGCTGTCATCAAGTCTTGCTATTCAATTGCACTGCAGGGGATCACCTCAGACTTTCACTATGAGAATAAATCACCCTTCATGACTCTCCAAAATGCAAAGTCACTTTCACAAGTGTGACCATTTCAATAAATTCCAGTTACAAAACATCTGAATTAAAATACATAGTGGAGGTATATTTTTAACATTTACATTTTTTTATCAAAGTTGCACAAATACACACTTGGAAGAGTCTAATAGTTCTGCTTGCCATGAAAAAGAGTGGTTCCCCACCCGACCCCATTTCTCACTACCCTGAGGCAACCATATTCAACTCTTTCAACTGATTCTTTTGTCATTTCCTTCCATAGATGCTCATATTTTTACTCATGGATTTTGCAGTTTGGGCATCATCTTTTGACTTCCAACTGTGGAAGATGAGGCTCTGACACTTTTCTCTACCCTTTTACCACCACTACCTAGACACACATCCATACAGGTACACTTCCTGCTCTCCCACGCCCCTCATATGGTTATACCGTCCTTTAGCTTAGATCCATATGTGTTGTTTACCTTCTTCTGACTCTGTAAATGCTATTTATAGCTGAACCATGTTCTGTACTACGGTTCTTTTTCCTTTCTTGTCCAACTTTTTGCTTACCCTCGAGTTAATAATCACCTTTGTTTTTCACTCGCTGAGTTTTCTATGTACTCAACACCAATTTAATCTCTTTCCTGAATGTGTACATTTTCTCTCAACAAGTACAATAAGTTTAAGCACAATAAGTATTCTGTCAATTTTATTTTCTTGACAAAGCTGCTTGTGCACCTGATCCAGTCTGGGATCTTCCTTCACCATCACCCCCACGAAGTTCCTTCACCTCTCTCTAGAATTAGATTCTCTCTGTTTTAAATCCTGTATTTTCTTCTTAGTTTACTCAATCGTTTTGATGGAGGGTGTCCTCTAGTTTTCCAAGAAAGAGTACATAGAAATAATTTCTTGTTTTTGTCTTTGTACATTTGAACAGATTTCTAGTTTATTCTCATACATAATTGATGTAGAATTTTAGGTGGGAAAATATTTTTGCCCAATTTTGAAGGTACTGTTTCATTGTCATGTCATTTCCAGTTTAGCTGTCGTGAAAGTCATGCATTTTGATTCTGATTATTGTTTCTTTGAAGGAAATCAATTCCTCCCTACCTCCCAAAGCTTGCAGGTTCTTCTGGAATTTCACAATGATGTGCCTGCCATGAGTCTAGTTTTATCCATTTTATTGGGCATCTAGTGGGCATTTTTCACTTAGAAATTTATGTCTTTCAATTCTAGGAAAATTTCTTAAACTGTTTATTTAATGATTCCTTTTCCTCCATTTTCTTTCTGGAACTCCTATTATTTAGATATTGGATCTCCACAATTTGTCCTCTATTTTTTTTTTTTTTTTTTTTTTTTTTTGCAGTACACGGGCCTCTCACTGTTATGGCCTCTCCCGTTGAGGAGCACAGACTCCGGATGCGCAGGCTCAGCGGCCATGGCTCACGGGCCTAGCCGCTCCGCAGCACGTGGGATCTTCCCAGACCGGGGCACGAACCCGTGTCCCCTACATTGGCAGGCAGACTCTCAACCACTGCGCCACCAGGGAAGCCCCCTCTATTTTTTTGTTTAAGATTTTCTTCCTTATTTTCCATGCTTTGCTTTTTTGCTCTACTTTCTGGGATATTTCTTCACCTTAATTTTCTAATCTTTCTATTGAGTTTTTCATTTCTGCTTTCATATTTTTAATTTGCAATGGCTTTTATCCTGTTCTCACAATATCCTGTTTCTGTTTCACAGAATGCAATATCTTCTCTGCAAGGCTATTACGATAGATTTTTTAAAAGTTTTATTCTCTTTGCATAGTTTCTTCCATCCAAGTTTCTTTTTTTCTTTCTATTTCTTTCTGTTTGTTCTGGCCTGTTTTATATTAGAGACTGCACCAGTGTCTGGTGAACACTATGTTTTTATGTATACCTAAAAGTGGGGCCTTGGGCTTCCCTGGTGGCGCAGTGGTTGAGAGTCCGCCTGCCGATGCAGGGGACACGGGTTCGTGCCCCGGTCCGGGAAGATCCCACATGCCGCGGAGCGGCTGGGCCCGTGAGCCATGGCCGCCGAGCCTGCGCGTCCGGAGCCTGTGGTCCGCAACGGGAGAGGCCACAACAGTGAGAGGCCCGGGTACCGCAAAAAAAAAAAAAAAAAAAAAAAATGGGGCCTTAACAACAGATTGGAAGCTTCAGCGGGCAGGGGCCTTGTCCACTTTGTTTTCAGTGCACAGTGATCTGGATAAGGACCCCTAATGTCAATACCTTCTTATCTTTTCTCCTGAGCTGTCCAGCTGTCCCAGAGAATAATACTCTTCCATCTTCTGCCTGAACCATAGAATCTGATATTGGTGTTCAGGGTGCTAGATAAGAGAAGAAAGTTGGTGATCTCCATGGGTAGCATATCCATTTAATGGCTCCGTTTTCTGTATGATACCTCTGCCCTCAGTATGGTCCTTTAATGCAGACCCTCTCTTTTATCGTTTATTGAGAATCAGCCTCCAGTATTCTGCAGAGGGAAGTCCCTACTATGTGAAGTAGAGGAAGGAAACCAGAAATCTAACCATCTCTTACAGCGTTTTAAACCAATCCTCGCATTTTAGCCCTCTGTTACCCCCACTTCCATAGGTACTTGGAGCCACCAACTCTTGAACTTTTTGAGAGTTCTTCATTATACGATCAGAATATTTCTTGGCTTTCCATGGGCTGCCTTAGAATTCAGCTTCCTCTGGTCTGCTACGTCCGATATCACTCATCCATCTGCTTCCTAGCCTCTGAAATATTGTTGCTAATGACTCCTTTCCCACTCTGTTTATCCTTATGAGATTATTCCTTTCGTTTAACTTCTGATTTTTCAAGTGATGTTTAGAGATGGAGGGGAAATCAATCTGTTCATTCAACCCATCATTTATCCTGGAGTTCTGGTCCTTTTTCATTAAAAAAAAAAATTCACCAAATAGTTCTAAATAGCAACCTGCTCTGTTGCATTTAAAATAACATTAGGTTAGCAAATCCATATTCCAGAGTTTTCAGAAAGCTTTATTTTTCTGGAAGGCACGGCTACTCCCTGGGTGAGAGAGAAAATTCATCATCAGTCAGGAGAAAATGC
Source organism: Lagenorhynchus albirostris (assembly GCF_949774975.1). Lineage (NCBI taxonomy): Eukaryota > Metazoa > Chordata > Mammalia > Artiodactyla > Delphinidae > Lagenorhynchus > Lagenorhynchus albirostris. The sequence goes on along the minus strand of NC_083099.1, from coordinate 72,102,866 downwards.
AAACCCCCTTTTATGAAATTCAGGTTTCTATCATTTTAAAGATTTTTATTTCCATAGGCTAGTAAAAGTCTGATATCTGGATGAAGAAATGGCATTTGTTTCAGAAAAGGAGCTTGGAAAATGACTGGTGTCTCTTCATGGTGATTGGGGTGGTGACTTCCCAGCAGGACTGGCCTAAGCCAGCCGTTGCTTTAGGAATAGACGTGTGACTAAAATGAAGCAAAGACATTGGCTGGAAGTCTGCCGGGAGTCTGCTGGGAGAGGTTTTCTTCCTTCTGAAGAAAGAGGCACGAGGAAGGGACAGCTTCTGTCGTTCCTCTGGATGTCGTTGTTTCTGGGTGTTACACCGGGGACTGCCTCAACCATCTAGCAAGGCAGTCTCGGATCCGACTGAAATTGAGGACTGCAGAGTGGAGGAATGAAACAAATGGAATCTTTGCTGCTTTGTTGAGCTGCTGATCGATCCAAGCTTGGGCTTCCCCTTCCTCTGAACTTCCAGTTACAGAAAATGATAACTATCCTTATTCCTTAAGCCAGTTGGAGCTGGAGTCTTCTGTGTTTTGCAGCTGAAAACATCCTAACTCCATATACTGCCAATATACAGGTCACATTCTTTGGCAGGAAAGCATTTATTTTTCAAAAATTATGTAGAAATGCTGATTTATAGTCTCTGTTTAGATGATGAAAATAGATTTAGGAAGAATGAGTTTAATATCTGTACAAATAGGAATGAACATATTACTTAGCATTCAGGTGCCTGAAGGTTACTTTTTGAACAGTGTTTTTTTTTTTTCACTGCTCTGAGTGTCTGTTTCTATCAAAAAAATTTTGGATTTTTTTCCCATTTACTTGGGTCCTAGTAAATATAAAATAAAGCAGAAAATGAAATGCAGTGAAATGAACCTTCCAAAGTCAGTGGAATATATGATTCCTTTATTTTTAATTGCTTTTATCAGTCCTTTTGAGCTTCTCCTTTGAAGAGGATTTTTTCTGAAGATTACTCTGAAAGTTATTTGAGTCTCAATGCTATGAATTAGCCCCTAAGAGAGGAATTTTATTGTTTCTTATAACAAGCAGATTTAGCAGAGAATATCTTGAGAGGGGGTGGTGTAGGGGGAGGCCAAAACTGGGTGAGTAAATGTTTTACTATTAATACCATGCCCTATTGCATAATGGCTTAGAGAATAGGCTTTGAGGGTCAAGGAAGTGGGTTCAAATCCTGGCTTTACCGTTCGCTAGATGTGTGGCTGTAGATAAGTTACTCAGCCTCTCTGTGCCTCCAATTCATCACCTGTAAAATGAGGATAATAATAGTACCTACCTCAAAGGGTTGATGAGAAAAGATTAAAGGAAGAAATACATGTTTTAAAAAAAGACCTAGAACAGTGCCTGACACATAGGAAGTACTCAGTAAAAATTAGCTATTATTATTATCATTACCGTCATTATTCAGGATTATTCTATTCAACATTTATTGAGCACCCAGGTGAGCTCTCCCCTCAGTGTTGGAGTCATGGCACCCAGCTGGTTAGGTCAAGGAGAGAGATACAGAGAGCTAGTTTCAGAGCCCTGCCTTACACTGACCACTCCACCCTCCCCTACACCTCAAGGCTTCCTCATCCCTCTCTTTTTCATCTTCCCCGCACACAGACATGGTCATCTCCTCCTGACCCCTCGGCCTTATCCTGGGCCCTGAGACAGGTGTTTCACTTGCTTCACTTGGGATCCGTTTCGTCCCTCCTCTGCCAGAGGGCACAGCTCCCATCCTGACTCCTTCCCACTCTGAGACCCTCCCTGCTCTTTCTGAGGCATGCGTCTCTGCTCCATTTCTATTCAAAGCTCTTTTGTTACCAAAAGTCAGTCAAACAACCCTGGACAAAGGGGTAGGGTTCTTGGCTGTCCTTGGAGGGTCAGGAAATCCTTAACACCCTGTGCCAGGGGCTGCCTTAGGTCCTGGGCACTGGAGGGCACACAGAGGTAAGACACACACACCAATGACCATCGCCTGACCTGGAAATAAGGGCCTTATGAGAGTGGAGGTGAGGTCTATGGAAGGACAGAGGAAAAAGAGAATGTCTGAGTTGTTGAAACAAGAAGGGCTTCCTGCCAGAGGATGTGGCATTTGAGCCACATCAAAGGTTGGAGGGCTTGGACATGCAGCAGTAGAGAGGGGGGAGGGGAGAGCATGAGCAGTGCCACAGTGTCCTCTCCTTTCCAGAAGATGGCACAGCCAGTGACTACTGTGGCCAGACCAGGTTATGGTCATTCATTCATTCATTCATTCACTTCTGGATTCTCTTTCCATGGCATAGAGACATTTACCTTCTTAATTCAACCTGGATTGCTGTCATTCAAGCCTCTTCCTTTCACTTTGGGTGAATGTCCCTCCTGTACAGCTAGCTACCCACAGTCTGTAGGTTAATCATTAAAAATGTAAGGCTTGACTCTGAAATTCTGGAATCTGTGAACATCCCTTCCCCTAGGGTTGGTCCCTGTCTCTTTACTGCCTATTTGGAGTGAGGAGGGGATTTGGTCATCTTTAAGGTCCAACTCAAAGACCACCTCCTGAGACTCCTGCTCTTTTCCCAGGAGTCCCAGTTCCTGTCTTGAGTGTCTGATCATGAAAAATGAATAGCAAATAAAAGAAGTTAAGCTGGGGCTTCCCTGCTGGTCCAGTGGTTAAGAATCTGCCTTCCAATGCAGGGGACGCGGGTTCGATCCCTGGTCAGGGAATTAAGATCCCACGTGCCGTGGGGCAACTAAGCCCGAGCGCCACAACTAGAGAGCCCATGTGCCGGAACTACTGAGTCCACGGGCTCTGGAGCCTCTGCAGCACAACTAGAGAGAAGCCTGCACACTGCAATGAAGATCCTGCGTGCCGCAAGTAAGAACTGACACAGCCATGAATAAGTATTTTTTTTTTTTAAAGGACCACCTCCTATAAGAGGAAAAAAAGTAAATGGCTTTTACTGAATCAGTTCTCCCTGCAGGTACCTGCTGGGCCTTCCCCCCCCACTTCCTTATTTAGTCCTTACCATTGTCATAAGGGGACTTCACTCAGGCGGTGGTGCTCTATTGACTGAGCACTCTGTGATGCCAGCACCAAAAGTGGGTCTCTTGCAGACGTCCAGCCCCTTGCTCCTGATGGGAGCGGCCACAAGAGCCTCCAGTTCACAGCCCAGATTCACTAGGTCCCAAGTCCACTGCAGGATCTGACCATTTCGGGAGTCCAGCCAGCTTCTTCCTGAGGATGTGCTCTGGTGACTCATGACCAGACCCATGGGAGAATAATCCATAATCTACTGGCCAAAATTTAACAATAGCAGCGTTTTAATCATCTCCTAGGAGTGACAGACGTCACTGCCTCCAGGGGAAGAGCGGGGTTGTTCCACCCAGCTGCATCCTACACGAGGCCTCCCTTCCTCTCAGGTGGGTGACAGGGTTGGCAGGATGGGGTGGAGGTGTGGGTAAAAGGTGGTGTCACTTTTTCACAATCAGAGAACTTGAAAGGATGCTGTAGTTTAGGGGATCCTCTAAGCCATGGGCCCTGGTGTATAAAATAAGGTGTTGGACTATATGATCCCTAAGTCTCCTTGCAGTTTACAGGTTCCAGGGCTCTGAACATTCTAGAGCTCCTGTGCTACGTTTGCGGTTTTCTGCTTGAGATAAACCTGGAAATTAAGGCTACAGAGCCCTAAAAAGGGGAGCGATTCTTCCAGCTTATTTCCCATCAGCTGTTGTCAAAGCCACCCTTATGTCTTGGTCCCAGCCACCTTAACTTCTTTTTTATTTTTATTTTTTATTTTTTGCAGTACACGGGCCTCTCACTGCTGTGGCCTCTCCCGTTGCGGAGCACAGGCTCCGGACGCGCAGGCTCAGCGGCCATAGCTCACGGGCCCAGCCGCTCCGTGGCATGTGGGATCTTCCCGGACCAGGGCACAAACCCGTGTCCCCTGCATCGGCAGGCGGACTCTCAACCACTGCGCCACCAGGGAAGCCCCAGCTTAACTTCTTTTATTTGCTATTCATTTTTCATGATCAGACACTCAAGACAGGAACTAGGACTCCTGGGAAAAGAGCACCCAGCCAAACCTTCACCTCCTGTAGGGCCCTTGCCTTCATGTCCTGGGCTTCTCGGAAGAGCTCAGTTACTAAAGGTGTGGAATGCAAGGATGGCTGGAGAAGCTGCAGTGATCCAGGGCAAGATGCTATACCAGTAGCCTGTCACCTCTTTGAAGACAGCTCCCAGATCAGCACGTCCAATGTTAACCTCATTCCACAGCTCCACCTGGATACCTGTGGGCATCTCGCATGCAGTATACTCACTGAACTCATTGTCCTGCCCTGCAAACCTGCTGTCCCTCCTGCTCTCTCCACTTGGATGCCACCAGAGGGATCATTTGTGCCCTCATTCTCTCTCTGCTTTCCTATCATCTGATCCCTTATCTTGTTTGGAAGAAATTCCAATAAGTATGAGTCTGAAAGGGGCTAGACATTCCCACACTTGCCCCCTAGTGACTGGGGCATGCTCACGTGACTTAGACATGGTCATTCACACCAACCAAAGGGATTTTGGTTCCTGAGAGTGAGACAAGCCTAGAGATTACTCACAGCAGGAGTGAGGAGGGCAGTGCTGCAAGCGGCCAATCACAGGGATGCTTTGGCTTTGACCTGACCACGCTGCTCTTGTGGTGTGACTCAGGTCCCAGCCTCCTTTGGTCCCACCTATTTTCTAAGATTGGTTTTCCAGCCTTTCCGTTGATTCAGTGAGCTCTAACAAATATATATTTAATAAACTTCATTTCTTCTTAGAGAATCAGTTTCTGTTGTTTGCAGTCCTGGCTGGTACCGTCTCCATCCCCCCCAGCCTCCAAATCAGGAAGCTGGAAATCCTTCCTGACTGCCCCTTTATGGTTCACACACCACTGGTCACAGGTCCATGCCTCCTGCCCAGCGATGTCACCCCTATGGCCCCACTGCCACCCCAAACCAGGCTCTCATTAGATCTGCCTATTTCTGCTGTTCCTGGGTTGATAGCTCCTCTGGCCTCTGGGCTCTTCTTAACCACAAGCACCTACTTTTGATCACACCTCAGAATCCAGGATCAGGCTGCATCGTCCATCAGGTTTTTGGCAAAGGAGGAAAAAGAGAAAACTGGAGAAAGAAAAGATGTTCAGCAACTCTGAGTGGAGAGGGAAGAGAGAAGGCAGGCACCATAAAACAAGTGTAACTCAGTGTCCCTGTAATAACTCAGTCTGCCTGAGGTCCTGAGATTGGATGGGCTTTGCCTCTTCATTGGTACTTTTCCCTGTTTTCTAAACTCACATCAATGAGAAGTATTAATTACCCTTTAAATGGAAATAAATTAACTTAAGAAGATGCAGTTTTATCTTGCTTTTCTAGTAGCTGAGTTCCTTGAGGATGCACTAATTGATTTTAAATCCAAATCAGCCTAATGCACTTGGATAGTTTGCTGGGTAATGGAAATTAGTGATGACTTCCATAAAGGAAGGGCTTGATTCCAATTCCTTTTTTCCACATATTTATCACTGTGGATGAGGTAAGCCTAATCATGGGTGGAGAAGGCCCAGCAGCACCAAACTCTTTATTCATTCATTAAATATTTATTGAGCACCTACTTCTTGCCAAGGACTGTGCAAAGTGCTGGGCATCCAATGGTGAACGAGACAGACTTGGTCCCTGAATGAAGTTTACAGCTGAACACATTAAAAAGCCTTTGAGAGGCTTCCTGAAGTTTCTATTCACAGTTCCCCCCCCCCCCCCCCCGCCTGGGTCTCACTGAAGCTGGCAGTTGCAGGAAGCCAGGCCCAGGGAGGACGGACCTGGGGGTAGAACATCAGAGAGCCTCATCTGGAAATACCAGGAGACTTGGAAGTTGTGAACAACCAAAAAAGGAGTAATACACAGTCATGACCTTAAGGAACCCAGAGATTAGCAAGGGAAGGGGAGTAAGCTATTCGTATAACTGTGATACAAGGTGGAAAATGAAAAATGACTTGGGTGCCAAGGGAAGGCAGGGAGGAAGAGATCACATTTACTTTGGAGGATGGGAGTCTTGAGGGCATCATGGAGGAGGTGGCATTTACAACAAATTAGACCAATGACAAATCCACCAAATCACTTCACAGCTTGGATGTGGTCATTCCAAAACTGGTATCCCAGATAAAGTCTTCTTACCATCCTTGACCTAGAAGTGTGCCGAAAGCTGCCAAGAGGGACCTTCTGGAAAGGGCAGGCCAGGTGGAGTAATCAGTATAGACCCAAGTCATGAGAAAGGACCTGTGTGTTTGGAGAACTCTGAGAAGTCTCATGTCACCAGAGTCTAGGACTCTGTGTGGGGTGTGTAGCTGGAGAGTCTCTCCCCAGGGTATGTCAAGGACAGGGGGATGAAAGGTCTAAGATTGCAAGGAGCGGGCACTTGCGGCGGAAAGCTGGGGTTGGGACAGAGCACCTGCTCGCCCTGGAGGAGGGTCTCCCCAACCAAGGGCCTGCATGGGCACCATTCCTATTTCCAACACCCAGTGGACACTGGTTGTGCCGAAGAAGGGAATGTCCATCACACTCTTGGTAAATATTTAGACACCTGAAGTTTTGAACAGATAACACTTCAGAGCTTGCTTTATGCTTGTATAGCATCTAATACGGGAGCAGAAAGGCTTCTCATTCATTGCTTCCCGGTTAATATGAGGGAGCTTTCTCCAGCCAGGCAAACATTTACAGCCGCAGGGGCTAAGCCCAGCCCTGATAATGGCCCGAAGGTGGCCAGAGAGGAAAGCCAAATGCTCCGACTGCCTGTTTGCGGAGGAAGCAGCAAAGAAAATATCCCACAGGGGCTGTGGGCCCTCAGCATTGGAGGGATTCTGTGGTCTGTGATAGTTTCACAGGGATTACTATACACACACAACACATTGTATACAGACCATCGCAGTGCTAAGGTCTCAGGAGACAGAAGAGCTGATGGCTGGTTAATGAATTCTCCCCCAGCAAGTCAATCAGACAGGCGCCAGCTGCCCCCAGCTGGCCTATTAAGTGGGCTGGGCTCCCTGGGCAGGGCTCAGCACGGGTCTGCCAGGGAGTGTTTGAGAAATTAAAGTGACATTGCTAAGTGGGTGCACATAACTACCTCCCACCTCTCCTTCTGCCCGAGAGTCCCTGCACTGCAGGAATAATGCATGAGCGCGTGTTCGTGTTCCTCCAGAAACTTACTTCAAGCTGCCTGCCACATGGAGTCAGCCTGCGCCCAGGTTCAAGGGCAGCGGGGCAGGCTCCTGGGCCCCTCCTGTGTCCACTGCCCTGGCGGACCCCTGCAGCTCAGACTCCTCTGGACCCTGGAAGGAAAGAAGATGGTACCCTGCTGGGGGCGCTGAGGCCAGAGTTGCAGCGCCCCATCCCTGCCCCTCCGGCTTGTGTCCATTTCCTCCTGACGGGGTCATCCAGACTTCACTTGCCCCTTTGTGAGCCTGCTCACATCCTGACCTTCGTGTGTGTTTTCACTTGCCCCAGACCTCCATCTCTAGGTTTTGGAGGCCCTGTTTTCACCCAGCATGGGGGAGACCCTGCTGGAAAGGCCCAGGCCTGGCTTACCCTGGATGGGGCCCAACACCGGCATCCTCCCCTCTCTTTTCCCCTTCCCATCCCTCCTCCCTCTTAATCCCTCCCCCTCCTCCTCCCCCCACCAGGCAGCTGCGCTGGAAACCACAGGAAGGGGCTGGGTTGGCTTTGGCAGCAGAGGCTGAAAGCTGGAGGTGGGGAAATCAGGAAACCCAGGCTTGATTCCAACGTGAATTGGAAATATCCCCAACAGCCAGGGCATTAGATAAATAAGGCTCCAAAAACCTGTGACTGGCAAAGTATTTTTTTAATTTCCATTAAATTTTAAAACGTTGGTTTTGAAGCACAGTCCTACCAATGAGCAGCAATATGTCTTTTTCTTAATTCTTATAAATATAGTACGTGGTCATGGGGAGGAATCAAAATAATATAAAACAGTATAAAATGAAGCGAATTGTTAGCAGTTTCCTAGGGCAATTAGGTTTCCGAGAAACAAAATTCAGGATTGAAATTGCAGAACTCGAGTAGAATCTGGGGGGTGTGTTTGGAATGCAGAGGAGGAGTGTGTGTGCGTATGTGCGTGTATGGGTGTGAGCACAGGCTGCGAGTCACTAACACAGGCTCTGCTGTCAACGGCTTGGGTTCAGATTCCAGCTCCTCTGTTCCTAACTACGCGGCAAGTTGGGCGACTTGCTTCACTTTTTGGTGCCTGGTTTTATCATTTGTAACTTGCGAATAATTACAATTGTAATTATTCTCCTACACAGTTGTGGAGATTCGCCTATTTTTCAGCTCACGAAACATCTGTGAACCTGCAACAGGTTCTGTGAATCCTGCTTACCTGTGCCTCAGTCCCACCCCCTTCCAGAACCAACGGTAACTCCAGTAACTCCTCGTGTGCATGTACTGCCATTTGGTTTATAACCCACGGCACAGACGTCCCAGGAAGCAGACACGTGACCCCCAAATAGGTGAAGAAACCTGGGAGCAACCACTTGTCTAAGATCCTAGAACTATACGTGCCAGAGCCGGACCCAGACCCCAAATGGTGTGATTTTTCCGGTGCTCCCGTGGGGACACCTGTGGCTGTCTGAGAGGTGAGCACGTGACGCTGAGCAGAGGAAGGGCCCCTGCAGCTCCCCTTGTTGCCCCCCACCCCCATCCGCACCCCAGGAGTCTGGCCTTGTGATTTTGACGTGACCCCTGGGACAGCAATCAGGCCTCTTGCCTTGGGCTCAAGCCACAGGTCTCAGGGGCAGAAGCATCTTGGTCAAGTGTCTCAAGTTTCCTCCCCTTCTCCTCATTGAACTTTTATAGTTTTCATCAATCTAATCACTTGTCATTTTGTATTTTAAAAATGTATTGCTTTCCCTTTTTACAAAAGTGATACCTAGTATAAACAAGCAAACAGAAAGTGAAGATAAATATCACAGTAGAATTGTTTTCTACTTTCCCAGAGTGTCCCTTCCGTCCCCCAACTTGACCAGCAGTGCCACCGATATCACAGAATCTTCAGCCAAGTATGACTGTCAGCCCATCCCAGCTTCAGCAGCAAGCTGATATCATGTGAAGCTTTTTTTGTGGTACACGGGCCTCTCACTGCTGTGGTCTCTCCCGTTGCGGAGCACAGGCTCCGGACGCGCAGGCTCAGCGGCCATGGCTCACGGGCCCAGCCGCTCCGCGGCATGTGGGATCCTCCCGGACCGGGGCACGAACCCGTGTCCCCTGCATCGGCAGGCGGACTCTCAACCACTGCGCCACCAGGGAAGCTCCTCACAGGATTATTGATTACAATGATGTTGAGCTGCAGATGACTAACAGGACAACAGCATGACATTGTTTTTAAAGCTGCTGCTCCTTCATTTAAAAATGAAGAACTCCACCCCCCATGTGGAATTTGACAAAAATTCTCGGAAAAGTCGATTTGGCCTGTGGATCTGGAAGTGCCTCACAGCATCAGCTCTAAGTTTCTTTGATACGCTATCAAGAACGTAAACCTGTAGAGTTTAACAAACTGTTACCGCGCGTCAGAGAACGCAAAGATCAGTAGGGAGAGAGAGGCACATAACATGGGGTTACAGAGGGGAACATTGAGTGTCATGATAAAGATGTTTACCAAGGGCTGTGGGAGCACCAGGACGGGACACTGCACTTCCCGAGGAGGAAAGAAGATCTGGTGAAGCTTTACTGAGGAGCTGGATATTGAGAGGGAACGTGAAGGAACTTTAGGAGTTGGTTGGGCAGAGAAAGGATGGCAGGAAAAGGGGTGTGGCAGGTATGGCCAGGGCATAAAGGGTGGGGAAGGTGGAACGGGTGGGGTGTGAGACAGAGTGGGGAGGGGTCCGCAGGATCAAGAGATGAGGCTGAAGGAGGGATTGGGATTCTGTTATGAAGTACCTCGTGTGCCATGCTGGAGATTCGGGTCTTCAGTGGGTCCAGGTCCCAGGACCCCGACCCTCGTCTGTTTGCGAATTCCTGGATCTGTTGCAGGTAGGATGGAGATAGAAGCGCTCAGCCTCACAGCCCCCCAGGGGAAGTGTGCTGGCCAGGTTGGCTTGGGCAGGAGAGGGAGGCTGGGTCCTCCTCACTTGCACTTTTACCAATCCCACTCAGAGTTTCTTCTGGAAAGTTCTTGTGTTCCTGTTACCAAGTGTCTATCTTCAGCCAAGTTGCTTATGAATATTGAAACACACACACACAGAGCAAAGGGAAGCAGTTAGTTCACTGTTTCCAAGAGTTTTAATATGAGAACTTGGGACTGTAGGAAAATACTACTTAGGAGACAAGGAAAAATAGATGGTGAGCAGGTAGTAAATAGGCACGAGCAAGGAAGTAAACCCGAATCACCTCAGAGGCGTGTGTTAACTTTTGGCCCTTTTAGAAGATTTTCTGCTCCTCTCTGACTTGGGGCTGCTGGAAGCAGAGAGGAGAAAGCTGGCTCTGTCCCTACACTAGATACTTGCATTTCTCTTGGATGAATTTTGGCCATCTGGGTTCTGTCAAGGTGAGAAATGTTTCAGCAGTTGTAAAAGCCCTGAGCCAGTAGGTAAGCAGAAGGGAGAGCAGAGCTAGGCCTCCTTCTACTCAGCCCCTTTCCCTGCCTGGCGCCCCTCACCCTCTGACCACTCACAACCCAGCCAGTCGGGAAGGAGCCACAGGTCACGGAAACAGCTGGGCCTGCTCAGCTGCAGTGACCCCAGACCAGCTGATCCTCGCCCTCTGAGCTGTTGCACCTGTCTGGGCTGCGGGGGACGGAGGTGAGCTGGAGAAGGCTTTACACCGGGACAGGGCTTGCTGGGTACAGGAGGAGTCAGGGTCCTGGCCACGCCAGCTCCCTGGCCCTGGGCTCTAGTATCTGTGGCTGCAAACAGGACTCTGCAGGTGACTCCCCCCCCCCACCCTCACTCCTGGCTTCCCTGGGGCATGGTGTGTGGTGATGGGCTGTGGGAGGAGGACAACGGAATGGCATCAGGATGCCACCTGTCTGGCCAGCGGGGGTAAGAAGCCAATGACCAGGACTCGCTTCTGGTTACTGCCGAGTTTTCCTCTGAAATCAACTTTATTCCTAGAATGTTTAGAAGGAGATACAAATAAGAGGAAGAAAACAGGTCCTGACTGGTGTGACCAGATGCCCCCCATGTCCCAGGCCCTGGGAATGCAAAGACGAGTAGGACCCGTCTCTCTAAGGGTGCTGTGTGCTTTATGAGCACTTGATCCCTCCTTCTCCCCAGGACCCCTGGAAGCCAAGGGGAGGTACCTCTCTCACCCAGCACCAGAGGCTGAGTCTGCTCAAATCCCAGCATCCTGACATTCGGCATATCTACCTGTGCTCCTCCCTGGACAACCAGAGCCTGAGGATTTTCCATTTCACTAGAGCCCAGAAATAAGATTGAAGTGGGAGGTCCCATCTCTGCGATGTGCCCTCGTTTATCCATGCCTGAGGAACCAAAGAGCACATCCTAAACTACAGGTCTACATACATAGGTATTTTACAATGTGGAATATGGTTCTCAAGAGATAACAAACTGGTTGCAGAGTTTTCGAAGTCTAAATTTGCTTCTTAACCCTATGATTTTCAATTACCCTGGCCACCGTCCAAAAAATAACCTTCCTGATTCTCCTCTACTCCTCCTGCTTCTCCCTCCCTCCCCACTAGCAGATGACATCACTTCAAGGTCCCCTCATTTTGTCACCCTCCAATGATCCAATGTTTGGCATAAGTTAGTCTTATGCATAGGCAAGAACATATCATAAAAAGTATCTTGGGGCCACCACTTATTATTGGATGACCTTGGACAAGGTAATTAATGTCATCAGTTTCATCATCTGTAAACTAGAGGTAATAATAGTCCCTGCCTCTTAGGTGAGTAAGGAGTAAATGTGACAGTATAAGTAGAGAGATAGTGCCCGGCACATAGTAAATGCTCAATAAAACATTGCCTGAGCTGAGGCTGCCGAGATTTCTCTGACCTCAGTTGCACGTGGCTGCTGTTTCCCTTCTTCTGGGAGGGTGAGTGTCTACCTTCTCGTCTCTCCCAGCTTCCCCTTCTCTCCACCCACAGGGCTCCACCAGAAAAGGTAGGGAAATCTGACACTTAGAGCCCATGTCGAGGGTTTGCAGGGACAAGATCTGGGGGCAAGACATTCCTGGTTACTTTTTCTTCCACTGCCCGAGTCACCAACAACGACAGCCAGGCCCAGGACAGGCCAGCACCTTGACTTGGGAAAGTGGACCCCCCACTCTGAAGTCCCCATCCTCTCATATTTGCCCCGTCTTTTCCCTCTTCCTGAAACATCTGCTCACACTGTTTGGCCTTGTTCTTGGCCTCCCGGTTCGTCATATATCCTCTATCCCCGTGCTCTCCCTGCTGGTTTTTGTCAAGCTCAGAATGGTGATACAGATCCCTAAGCAATGGCCTGCATAGCAAGAGGCCTGTGCTATGCCCTGATGCTCACCCCTCCCTGCCTCTCTCATCCTACTCACCTCATGGATACCCACTCTCTGCCAGGCACCTTGGTGGATGCCAGGGACAAAACGGTGTCATGGACAGACATGTTTCCGGCTCCCACATAGTTCAATCACCCCGTATGAGCTGTGGGAGAGTCCACAGCTCTTGAGCTGTTTCCTTCCTTTCATGCCTTGCCCTGACATCCAGGTGTTCTCCATCCTGTGATTTCTTGTGGCTGAGCTGCCGTCCGAGGCCTGAACGCCACAGAGGCGAGACTGTGCAATTTTAGTTGCAGCCCCAGAATGATCAGACTCAGTACCCATCCCTCCTGTAACTATAAAATACCACTCCCCCAAGACTAATTGATTCATGTTCTCTGTTTAAATCATAACCAAAAGGAAGCCCCAATTGGCCAAATCCCAAACCTCCTCCCTCTATGGAAACCAGCCCTGCAGTGGAGTCTAACCGATCCCTGCCCCACCCAAGGCAGGGTCTCCCCCAGGGCAGTGTCCTCAGCAGGACCCCTCGCTTAGGCTCATCTTGGAGCAGTGAGGCTGTTTTCTGAAGTCCGTGTTCCCCCACAGGCAGCCTTCCTCAGCAGAAAGAATCAGCACCTGCCTTCCACAGTGTGTCTCCTGTGTGTCAGGACAGCCCACTGGTCTTCCCAGGAGGTCATCAGGAGTGGCTTAAGCCCTGGAAGGGGGTCTTCCGGGCTTATCTTGAACCAGTATTTGCATAGTAAGCGTTCTGCCTTTATTTAGATTCTATGTTATAAATCATTAAAAATAGCAACACGCTATAACGATGTATGTACCCACACTTAACGAGAATGAGGATACAAGTTGTCAATATGAAAAACTATCACCGTCACATTTTGATGGGTGACTCTGGGGGCTGGAGGCTGTGGAGGATTGGCTGGTGATTCTCAAGACCACCGTCCACATTAAGCCTCCCTGGAAGGGGCACTGGGGAAGAGCCCAGATGTGGTGGACACAAACCAACAGCTAGAAAGGCCTGAGGAGTGAGTGCTGTTTTGGGCAAGTCCGTCACCCCTCTGGGCTTCTATGACCTCATCTGTAAGCTGAGATCCAAGTTCCCGCCCACTCACGACTCTTGAGAATCAAATCAAATCGAACCAAGTAACAAGATGTAAAAGCCTTTTGTGAGGAGGCAAGTTCTGTGTAAATGGAGGCTAGTGTTGTTGTTGTTTTAACTGCAGCCCGGTTACCCACACGAAACGCGGCTGAACCCCCGGAGACACCATGGAGCAGGTTCTCCCCAGATTCCCACCCAAAGCTCCTCCCCTTGCGCTCCCAGCCCCGCCCACCTGGCAGCTCCCGCAATCGGACTCACAGCGCACTTCGGCTTAGGTCACGACAGCAGATGTCCCTTGGAATCCACCGTGCCAAACCCAGTTTGTTCCGACTCCTCTTTTCAGCGTGAATGTGAGTGCGCATGTGTCCAGGCATTAGGTGGCAAAGGCGGTGGGCAGGACTGGGTTTGCTTGTTGTAATCCTTATAGCTGTGACCCAGCCAGAGTTCAAGCCTCACTAAAGCCTAAGTTTGCAACCAGATCCCCAAGCCCTCCACAGCCAGCAGCCTGGGAACCCATCACTTCAGAAATCTTCACCAATGGCTTGGTGTCCCGAGGGCATCTGCAGGGACAGCCACAGACACCCCGCTCACCTGAGACAACGGCCCTCAGTCCTGTTCTTGCTGTTCTTCAGAGGGTTCCGGGGCTGGAGGGCGTTTCAGGATGCCGCCGCGCTCCCTTTGATTTTACAGATGAGAATCAGACACTGCCCGGGAGAGAGGTGACTGGACCCGGGGCAGAGATAAGTTCGTGGTTGTGAGAATCGGACCCGCCAGACTATGCTGGGTTGAATAGCACCCTGACTCCCCCCCCCCACCAAAAATAATTCATGTCCACACAGTACCTGTGAACGTGACCTTATTTGAAAATTGGCTCTTTGCAGATATCCTTAATTAAGGTGAGGTCATACTGAATTAGACTGGGGCCTAAATCCCATGATGTCCTTATAAGAAGGCCACAGGCATGCAGGGAAGACGGCCAGTGATGGTGGAGCAGTGGGGAGATGCAGCTGCAAGACGAGTATGCCGGAGAGGGACGCCACCACCTAAGCTGGATGAGGCAGGAAGGAGTCTTCCCTAGAGCCTTCAGCGGGAGAACAGCCCTGCTGACACCTCGATTTCAGACTGCTGGCCTCCAGAACTGGGGGAGAATATATTCTTGTCGTTTGAAGCAACCCAGTTTGCGATGCTTTGTCACGGTGGTCCTGGGGACCAAACACAGAAGCCGAGGCTCTTTCTGTTGTTTCCCGTGGAAGCAGAATCAGTCCTCAAGGCGCCCAGGGCTGAGGGCTGAGCTGAGCAGTTCCCATGCATTGTCTCATTCAATCCTCATCCCAAGCACATCAGGAATGTATTACTAATCTCACAGCAGCTCTGTGAAGTAGGGTACTTTTCATTGTTTTTCATTGTAGTTTTGAGTAGTAATATAGTCACATAACACAAAAACATAAAAGCGACTAAAACGTATAATCCACAGTGAAAAGTCTCCTTCTAGCTCACCTCATGCCAGTTCTCTGCTCTGGGGGTAGCCATTGTTACCAGGTTCTTCCAGAGCTATTCTACAGGTAAACCTGCAGATCAGCTAAAACCTTCTCTCTCCCACACACATCTTTCTAAAAAACAAAGTATAATAAACTATACAGAGTGTTATGTGTCTCGCTCTTCACTTATCAATGCATCTGGGTGCTTCCATCCTCATCTCGGCAACACTGGATCCCACCTTCTTGAAACGTCCCCTTTCTGTGACCCCTTTCTCTCCTGGTCTTCCTTTCGCCTTATTGGTCATCCTTGGCAGGGTCCTTTGCTGACCCCTCTTGTTTTCCCTACTCTAAATGTTGGTGACCTTCTAGCCACTGCTAAAGACCACTCCCCTCCCTCTCTCCCTAAGCCACCTCTCTACTAAAGCACTATATGCATAAATGTTATAGATTGAATGTTTGTGACTACCTCTCCCCCAATTCATATATTGAAATCCTAACCCACAATGTGATAGGGCCTTTGAGGGGTGCTTAGATCATGAGAGTGGAGCCTTCATGAATGGAATTAGTGCCTTTGTGAAAGGGACCCCAGAGAGCCTTCCTGCCCCTTCCACCATGTGAGGACACAGTGAGAAGACAGCCATCTATGATCCAGGAAGTGGGTCCTCACTAGTTACCGAACCTGCTGGTGCCTTGGTCTTGGACATCTCAGGCTCCAGAAGGGTGAAAAATAAGTGTTTGCTGTTTAAGCCACCCAGTCTAAGGTATTCTTAGTATAGCATCCCAATGGTCTAAGATGGTAAGTAAGCTTATACTTACTTATAAGTTGCTGGCTCCCACGTTTGATCTCCAGATCGGACCTCTGCGGAGCTCAATCTGCCACAGTCATTACATCCTCATTTGGCTGTCTTACCAATATCTCAAAATATACACACTCAGTTAGAAATCTTGATCCCCCCAATTGTTCTCTCCATCAGTCCTCCCCCATATCAGTAAGTGGTACCCACTTTCACTCACTGGCTCAGGCAACCAGTGAGTGACCCTACCAACACACACACCTATACACACACCCCACCCCCACTGCACCCACAAGTCCTGGGGATTCCACCCCCCGAGGATACTCAACTCTGTCTACTTCTCCCCATCTCCACTGCCATCACCGCATCTCCTGGGACTCCTGCAGCAGCCTCCTGCCTGGTCTCTTCACTTCCATTCTTAAGCACCACACGACCCCCACTCCATCTCCACAGTGGCCAGCGCGATCATCTTGACACTTCAGTGAGTGTCCTCAGACTTAGAATACAATCCAAATTCCTTCCTGACTACCAAGCCCTGCAGGATAGGACTCCTGCTATCCGTCTAGCCTCACCGGATGCCATCCTCCCCTCGCCCAGCCCCAGTGGTCTTCTTCGAGTTTCTTGGTAGCACTGAGCTCTTTCTGGCCACCGAGGCTTTGCGTGTATGCTCTTTACCTGGCAAGCCCTGCTTGCTCTTGTTGACTCCTCTTCCTCTGAGGTCCAGTTTAAGTGTCGCCTCTTGGTGAGACCCTCCTTGAATCCCCTGTTATTCTCCATCTCAGCTCATGGTTTCTTTCCTTCCTAACACTTATGGGTGTCATGGTGATTATGTTGATATGAATTTGATTTTTTATTCTACCTCCCTGACATGTAAACTCCATGATGGCAGGGGCCATGTCTATCTCATTTACCATTGTATCCCTAGAGCCTAGCACCCTGCCTGACACATAGTAGGTCTATCAATGAAGGTCCATTAAACAAATCCCTACCTTTTTTTTTTAACAGATGGAGAAACTGAGGGTTAGAGTGGCTGAATTACTTGCCCAAGGCCACACGGCAAGTATGTAATAGAGCCAGGACTTGACACCAAAGCAGCCTGAGTCGAGAGATGGAATTTATATGCGAGAAGCTGTGTCGCTGTGGACATTCAGATGTTACCTACTTTCAGAGAAGGAATAGAATCCCACACACTTTATCTTCTCTTGGGGGCAACGCGAAAAGCTCTAGTTTTTAGTACTGGGTGAGGGTAAGGGCAGGGGGTGGGGGAGATGGTGAGGCTTACGGACCATAGGTTTTGTCAGGCCGGCAGATGGGGCAGGGGAGACAGCTGTCCTCAAACTTCCCACAATCTCATTGCAGTGGGAACCAGACCTCACCAAAGGCTATGTCTCTCCATCACTGTGTCAGTTACACCGATCAGGAAGATCAGGGAACTGGGGATGTCACCCTGATGGTAATTTATTGCTTGCTTTTAGAGCCTGCTGCCTCTGCTAGGAAAAAGAGAGACTATTTCAGAACTGTGGGTTAATAGAGAAAAAGGTTTCATCACTCTCGCAGAAATCTTGAGCCATTTAAATATTCAGCTCCTTATCACCAGAGATCTCTGCAAAGAATATGGGCTAGGTACGGTGAGGGAAGCTCAGCGGGGCCTAGACATCAGAGTCCATTCTGGGTACCATTGTCTCTGCAGTGCCCCCCACAAACATTTGTTTACTAAATATTTACTTTTCCATCTCTACACAAATTGCCTTCCTCCCCTTTGAGGTCCTAAGCCACTACCCCCAACAGCTGTTTTTTTTAATTGGCATATAGTTGCTGTACAGTGTTGTATAACTGCAGGTATACAATGTGGTAATTCACATTTTTAAAAGGTTACACTCCATTTATGGTTATTATAGAATGTTGACTATATTCCCTCTATTGTACAATGTATCCTTGTAGGTTATTTTGTACCTAGTGGTTTGTACCTCTAGGTACAAACCCCCTGCCCCTATATCGCCCCTCCCCCCTTCCCTCTCCCCACTAGTGGCCACTGGTTTCTTCTCTGTGTCTGAGAGTCTGCTTCTTTGTTGTTATACTCTCTAGTTTCCCAATATCCTCTTTTATCTTTAGCTGAAGACGATATTTAAGGTGAGAGATTCAGCCATTTGGTGAGCTACTCAGTTCTCCTGGGTCTCTCCCATGTATACATGTTATTAAACTTTTGTTTGATTTTCTCCTGTTAAAAATAATAAATAAATAAATATTCACCTCTTTCCTTCTGGTTGGAAAAGGTCTGCCTTTGTTAAGCAATTTGACTATAAGAGGGGCCATTGCAGGCGAGGAGCAGGGAATGGGGAAGCTGGGTGGTCCTTGAGAGCCATCCCTTGAGCTGCATCCACAGGAAGGATTGAACTGGCTGGGGGGGCTGCCCATGGAGACGTTTTCCTCTGGGTCAGCAGACAGGAAGTGCATTGTGTGCTAGGGAAGTGCATGTCCTTCCTTTCTTTCTTCCCTGTGCTCATATGGAGAATTTTCATAAGCACATCCCTTCCCCATTAAGGGCCTAGAGGAGTGAGGGGTGAGGACAGAGGAGCATAGCTGTTCCTACATCTTTTTTCATTTCCGTAAAAGAATTTTGTTTGGGAAATATGAAATTCCCACAGAAAACTGCACCTATGATAAACCTCCTGAATGAGATTGTTATTCACTAAATATTCACTCCTCACCTTGACTTTCATGAGACGAGCCAATTTCCCCACTGCCGTTGGGTTTGGCCACGTGACATGCTTTGGCCAATGAAACGTGGGCAGCAAAGGACAGCTAGTTCCCAGCCTAGACCTTAAGAGACCCGTGTATTTTCTTTCACCCCCCTTCATCCTGGCTTTCACCTTAAAAGAACATACCTCGGAGAGCTGCCAGTTAATGGAGGAAGAGAGACATGTGGAGCAGCCCTGCCCTCATCCTGCAGCTTAGAGCCAAGGCCAGCCCAGCCCAACCCAGAGCTCTACCCACAACAAGCCAGTAGGAAATAAATACGTACTGCCTGCCACTGGGTATGGGGGTGGTTTGTTATGGCAATAGCCAGCTGATACCTTAAGTGCACAGCCCAGTAAATTTTCACCAAGTGAATACACCTTTGCAGCCAGCACATAGATCAATAGAATATCACCACACCTGAGAACTGAGAAGTCCAGCCCCCTTGGTACCCAATCCAGTTCCTACACCCTTCTCCAGGTAACCACTAACCTGACTTATAGCATAGAAGAATTTTGTCTGTTTTCTTACTTTTAATAACGGAAACATTGTAAATCAACTCCACTCCAATAAAAATTTTAAAAATAAAAAAATAAAAATAAAGGAGACAGGCAGAATATACTGTTTGTCTGGCTGCTGTCATTCAAAACCACATTTGTAGGATTGATCCCTATACTGTTGCCTGTGGCAGTAGTTCATATATTCCCATCGTTATGTTGCGAATATACCATCACTTATTCCCCCATTCTATTGTTATGGGCATTTGGGTGGTTTTCGGTTTTCACCTGCTATGAATAGCATTGCTATGAATACTCTTGTGCATGCCTTTTGGTGAACATGTATACACATTTCTGTTAGATCTATAGTAGGAGTGAAGTTATATATAAAATATGTATATATTCAGCTATAGTAGATACTACCAAACTGTTTTCCAAAGTTCTTGTGCCAATTGAATTTACTGGCAGCTTATGAGAGTTCTGGTTGCTCCACATCCTTGCCAATATTAGGTATTTCCCATCTTTTAAAATTTGGTCATTCTGATGGGTGTGTTCTCAGATTTCATGTTAATTTTAATCTGCATTTTCCTGATGACTAATAACTTAAGTCATTCTTTTCATAAGCTTACTGGCCATTTGGCTATTCTCTTTTGTGAAGTGTCTATTCAAGTCTTTTGCCTATTTTCTTCTGGGCTTTCTGTCTTTTTCTTATTGAGTTACAGAAGTTCTTTATATATTTTGGACACTAGTTCTACATGTATTACAAATATCTTCTTCCACTCTGTGGGTTGCATTTTTACTTTCTCAGTAGTGTCTTTTCATGAGCAGAGTTTCTTAATTTTAATATGCAATTGACCCTAGAACAGCTCGGGTTTGAACTACGTGGGTCCACTTATATGCAGATGTTTTTTCAATACATATACAGGTAGTACTATGTTTACAATCCATGGATGACTGAATCCTGGGAAGCAGAATCCAAGGATGTGGAGGGCTGCCTGTGGGACTTCAGCATATGCAGATTTTGGCATCTATGGTGAGTTCGGGAGCCAGTCCCCCATGGATACTGAGGGACCACAGTAATCCAATTTATCAATTTTACTATTTATGATTAGTGATTTTTTTGCCCTGTGTAAGGGATTGTTACCTACTCCAAGGGCATGAAGATATCCTCCTGTGTTTTCTTCTAAAGTTTTATTGATCTATAACTCAATTGGGATTGATTTCTGTGTGTGGTGAGAGGTAGGGGTTAAAATACTTCTTTTTCCTAAATGAATATCCAGTTGACCCAGAAACATTTAATTGTAAAGGCCATCCTTTCCCTTCTGTACTGCAGTGTTGCTGGGTTTTTTTTTCTGTTTTTTGTTTGTTTCTTTGTTTTAATTTGGGAATTGAAAAAAGTCATAGTTTAGAGAACATGCTTTCAAGCTAATAAACTAGATTCACATGCTAACTTTCATGCCCTCACTATGGATTTGGGGTGAGTTACTTCCTACCTCTGAGTCTCAGTTTCCTCACCTATATTTGAGAGTTATGAAGCTTTTCGTCTCAGAGTCTCAGACATCAAATGGGAAATGGCACGAAAAGCACTTAGTACAGCTCCTGGGAGTGAAGGCTCAATAAATATCTGCTGTTACTGTTACCACGACAAGTACCATATTCCTGATGTTTCTTAGCACAGCTAAGTCAAATGGGATTTTTCAGATCTGGGAAACAAATTTGTTGTCTGTGCTCAGTTGTTTCCGCACCTCCGTGAGACCCGTTAAAGACCAGTCTCCACTCCGGGCTGACTTTGTGTTCCTCTGTCTCCCTAACCAGAGTCAGGCGCTCACCCCCTCTAGGACCCTTACTATTTCCAGCCTTTACTTTCCTGGGCCTTCTATGAAATCGACAACCTCCCCGCATTATTTACTACCACTGCAATTCACTGCTGCTCTGCCTTTGAAGCTGTAGACCCAGCTTCCCCAGTGAGCTGGCATCCCTGAACATACTTCTCTGGTTTGTTTGTGACACCCAGCCAGCTGCTGGCCTGTCCAGCAGAGAAGCAAAAGACGCTTTTTTAGGACAACATCCTGTCTTTGTGAAATTGCTTTGTAGAGAAACAGCTGTGAAAGAAGGCTGCTTGGCCCAGGTCTCTGGCAGCAAAGTTTTAACTCAATGCAAATCACGGATAAAATAAACATCAGACATTTCACACATTAACCCGGTTCGAGTTATGTGATCCTGCTGATTAAAAATGTCTTCTTGGCACTTCCCGTCAGCAAGTGGAATTAATGCTCTTGCTGAAGCTAGAGAGACTAAATTGGAAATAAGTTCCCTGTGGTTTGGCTTCTGTCTACGGAAATGTCAATGGTTTATTTGAGCTTTAGGAAGCTGCAAATGTCACCATTTTTGATTTTCGAGATCAGGTTAAATGTTTGTCAGGATAGATGTAACTAAAATGTTCTGATCTTCCACAATCTGCACGGAAGACATTGCTCAAGCTGGGGTGTGTGCCTTCCTGGAGTATCATTCATGTATTTGGTTCATCCACAGATAGGAAGTTGCATCGCACCAGGTCCTCTGCTAGGGGCAGGTGGTCAAAAGATAAATGTTCTACCTTTCAAAATCCTTTCACTTAGACTGTAACACTTAATTCACAATATTTTGTACGATAGACATTTCTAGGACAAAAGTTGTGTTGTCTTTAAACATTTTAATGCCTGTGTTTGTACTCTGACTTACCAAGACATTTGCCTTGGTCTGCTGCCTTGGGGCAACTCTCCCTGGGTGACAACTGCATAGCACATCCTTGCTGAGAAGGACTTCTTAGTTGGCTTGATCATTGATGTTTTCTACTTTGCTTCCCACCAGGGAGCATCTATTTAGTCCCGATATTTAAAAGCTAAATCAAGTATACATAAGTTGGTGTCCAAAATCTGCTTGGTCTAGTTACCTGAAATCTTAAGCAAGATGAAAATGCCTTTTACATTAACCTTGGAGATATTTAGAAATCATATCACTTTCAATGGAGTGAGCATTTATTGGGAACTATTCATCAGATGTCAAAGCCAGTCCCTTTTGCTTTCTTCATTTATATATATTTATATATATATATATATATATATATATATACACACACACACACACATGCTCATATATATGTGCGTGTGTATGTATTTCTTTTTTTAATTTAATTTATTTATTTTTTATACAGCAGGTTCTTATTAGTTATCCATTTTATACATATAAGTGTATATATGTCAATCCCAATCTCCCAATTCATCACACCACCACCACACCCCCCACCCCAGCCACTTTCCCCTGTATTTCTAATTGTAAAGATTCTCATGCCATGGTTACAAGTCTGTGGCATTCAATCATCAGTTAATTCATGAAACAGAGTTTTATGTTTTCAAAAATATTTTTTGCCAAATCTAGTTCTTTGTGTCACAAATTATCTTTTTGCAACATCTCTTGAGACTAGCAGTTTCCCCAAGCTTTTTTTGAAAGAGCATCTATCAGTAAAAAAAGTTTGAGTATCCCTTCCCATCACGTTTTGTTTGTTTGTTTGTTTACCAATTATACACACAAAGAGAATGTGGAATAAAGACCCCTCCATTCTAGGATAAAGATATATATATATATATGATATATCTATATATCTATATATCTATATAGGAATTCATATATATATATATATATAGGAATACTACTCAGCCATAAAAAAGAATGAAATAATGCCATTTGCAGCTACATGGATGGATCTAGAGATTATCACACTAAGCAAAGTAAGTCAGAGGGAGAGACAAATACCATGTGATATCGCTTATGCATGGAATCTAAAATATGACACAAATGGACTTATCTATGAAACAGAAACAGACTCACAGACATAGAGAACAGACTTGTGGTTGTCAAGTTGAGGCGGGGAGAGAAGGATTGGGAGTTTGGGATTGGCAGAGGCAAACTATTATATATAGAATGGACAGAAAACAAGGTCCTACTGTGTAGCGCAGAGAACTCTATTCAATATTCTGTGATAAGCCATCACAGAAGGCAATGGCAGCCAGATTAAAGCAGCATAAACCATAATGCAGGACCTTGCCCCTCTTCCTCTGATGCTCCCCCCCACCCCCTGGAGGAGTGAAAGAGCAACCCCCTTCCGCATTTCCTATTACAGGTCCTCAAGCCACGAGTTAGGCCTGAGACAGGGGAGAGAACAATCCTTTAATTGGATGTGAGTTTTAATTTAGACTGGCCTGAGCTTTTTAATACCTGAACACGAGATCGTTCATAGAACTGAAAGTAACCAAAAAGTTAAGGTTTCTGTCTGAGCTGTTATCAAGGATGGGAAAGGAGATTGAAAAAGGCATGTTTGAAGGCAGCTGTGGGAGAAAAATGAAGCTGTTTTTCCATGTCCCTATTGAGATTAGTCCACTCAATACACTGGCTACATCAGAAAACCTAGAATTTCTTTCCTTCTTTCTTTTCATTCAGGTAAAAATAAATGCAGAAAGAAGTCCTAATATTTTCCTCTCATACCCTAGTACATCATCTCCCGCAGCCCCTGGGCTGGGCAGCCACATTGGAGGTCAGTGCCTCATACCTGGTCCATGGTCAGCTGGAACCTAGCCTCACCCTCTGGAGACCAGGCCATCTACGCAGCTCAGAACAAAGCTCAGGAAACGCACCGTCCACTTCTAAACTCACTGAGACTGATCACCCACTCATCCTTTCACCCATCCATTCCATTCACCCATTCACCCATTCACCCATCTCTTACCTGCTTCCAAGCGTCAGGCTCTGTGGACAGCCTGGAGATTCATTGGCGAATAAAGCAGATAAGACCTCTGCCCTTGAGAAGTTTACAATCTAATAGTAGAAAACACACTATAAACACATAAATATGTATTTACAAATTGTGGTTAGTGTTATAGTAGTGGCAATAAACAAACAAACAAATAATAACAACAACAGAACCAAAGTACAGTAATAAAGAATTGTGTGTGTGTGTGTGTGTGTGTGTGTGTTGGGGGGCAGTCCACTGGCAAATACCCTCTTAACCACTCTAGCAGCTGAAAATTACCCAAAGGAAACCCAGCAATTATTATGCATTAAACTGGGCATTTTCATTTTAGAGGCATGTGTTCTTGGAAGGGAAATGAGGATGAAGAGAGTGTGTGTCTGTGTGTGTATTTACTTAAAAGATAATTTTGTCTAACAAACATTTGCTGAGAATCTGCTTTGAGTGAGGAAATATGCAAGGGAGTGCTGTGGAGAGATTTACTATCTAAGTCTGGGCCAGGAGTCTCTGGGTATGTAGGAATATCTGAGCATCTCTGAGCCATTTCTAACAGCAGAGCAGTGAACTTGCCTTTGGCTGTCCAGCTCTGGCATGTCCGGGCTAGGAGTAGACTTGGCAAAGCAGGAAGAAGTGCTGCAAAGGATGTCACAGGAATGATTTAGATTTCTCCTTGAAACCTTTGGCTTTAGACCCCTGTCTTCTTGGCACTTTTGCTTTCCAACTCTTCGTCTAAGGCATGAATAATAATATTACTCCCTACTATGTGCTGGGAGACTTCCTAGATGACTTTATACATGATGTCATTTAACTCTCAGCACCACCACATGGTGAGGGCCTTAATACCTTCAATTTTCAGGTGAGGAAGCTGAGGCTCATGCTAGTCAAATCCTTTGCCCACATTCCATGCAGATCCAGGTTTCTGATGCATGTTTATTCTGTGCAATGGCACGCTTTCTCCTCCACCCTGCCGTGCCTCCAGCTAGGCCCTAGACTCTGAGCATCTTGAGGCTGAGACCACATCTCATTCATTCCTGTAGCCCCCAGAGCCCCAAATTGTGAGGAATGCAGCCATTCACTCATCTATCCATCCAAAACCAGTATATACTGAGCACCAGTTCAGTGCCACGACCTATGCCCTGTGGTCATTAAATATTTGAGAAATGAAAGAGGGAAGGGAGAGAAAACGGAGGGAAAGGTGGGTGTACAGTGGAGTGGGGCTCAGGACGGATGCCGCAAGACCCTGGGCTGTGCGGGAGGAGGGGCATCAGGAGGGATGGGCGGAGCCCTCGCTGGGAATCATCCCTTGACTCTGGCGCTAATCTGCTATGTGTCACTACCTCTCTGGGCTTCAGTTTTCACAGAACTTTCCAGGACTCCTCAGGTACCTTTCTGACAGGTAATTCTGAAAGCTTTATAAACTGAACAAATCATGTGGCCCAACCATTCCTTTCCCTGGTGTGGCCTTTCCATAATTTGAGCGAGCTCTTCTCAGGAGGAAGAACATTTTTCCTGGTGACACAAAGGCGGGTGATTCAGATGTGCAGCCAGGATCGAGAACCACCTGTTCATATGTTTTTCTTCCCATTAACGGTAGAGGGAGAAGCCAGGTACCCAAAGATCCAAGGCTCCTAGCCAAGTGTCTGGCCCACAGGAAATCTGAGAAATGGGTTTTTATTGTTGTTGTTATTTCTAATGAAATAATTATGGATGAAAACTAAAAAAAGTAAATGGGAGATTTAGAAGAAGAAAGGGGGAAAGCAGCCACCTCTGGGGAACATTTCAACATCAAAGGATTATTATATTATCTTCATCTAATCTCTCTGGACCTCTATTTCCCAGCTGTAAAAGATGGAAAATATATAAATCCTGGTAAATTGGTTCAATTAATAAATAAACAAAAAGTCCTAGTTTGTAACACTTGCCAATTTCTCTGGGGTAAATACTCTCACCATGGTCGGTTTTCACTTATGAATGGTTTAACAATGGCTCAGAAAATTCCTGGATATTTAACAATCGCCCTCCCAAGCCTGTACCAGCCAGGTCCAGCAGAGCACAATAGGGGAACGCACAAGTTAAACATCTATGACATGCTTGGGATGATGCCTGCTCCACAGAAAGCGCTCAGAATATCAGCTATTATCAGGATCATTACGCTTATTAATTTTGTTATTTTCTTTACTCTTATTTTGCTAATAGACAGATTCTTTTTGCTCTTCCAGGACTCACAGTTGCTGAGGGATAGGACTTTTTTCCAGTGTTTTAGATAGAAACCTGGTAGCTCCCAGCACCTATGCGGTGTTCTCAGGCAGTCTGCTTACGATCCAGAGATCATTTAACAGAAATGAATAACATTTTATAAGAGTTTGTAGTTTTTGAAGCACTTTTGTGGCTTTTTCTCCTCTTCTGATACCCAGAACAACATGATGAGGTAGAGAGGGCTTCCCATTTTGCAGATGAAGAATTGAGGTTCCGAGAGAGTGTGAATTACCTGAGTCACACAGCTGTCAGTGGCGGAGTCGACTCTCAAAAAAGCCCAGTGCTCTTTTCTCCTATCATAGCTGCCTCTTCATTTCCAGGAGGTACTTGTGTGGGATACATAGTTTCCCTTGCCAGGGACCCAACTTGAACTGAGAGGGAAGGAAGGAAGGAGGAAGGTGGATGATCTCATCTACTTTAAACAGAAGCCCACAACACTCCCGGCAGTCAGGCAGGAACCTAAGACAAAGACAGTTAATTCAGTGCAGATACCTTCGGTGAGCATTTTCGGGGAAGGCATCTCCAGAGGGAAAGATTACTAATTCATGATGAGGATAAAGTGGACCCATCTCTTGCTTTTAATGTGAGCTTGAGTTACTGAGATAATTAAGTTTGGCAGTAAGAGTATTAGCTGTGTAGCGCAAGAAGCCCTGTTATCTGAAAGACACCAAACACAGTTTAATGGGATGGGTATGCGTGAGTGTGTATTAAGGACAGGCTGGGGAGGACTCATGTGACATTATGGAGATTGGTGTCTGCTAAGTTGGGCAGCTAACAGGGCTCCCCAGATGCAGCTCTTGGACTGAAAGCCTCTCCTTACTGAAGAGGCAATGGCTGTATCTCTTGAGGATGGAATGTATTCCATTCTGTATTCTGGGGATTAGCAAGAAGTGGTGGTGTCAGCAGAAGGAGAGCACATGTGATGTTCTGCCTACATCGTTTGTCTTGCAATGTGACGTATGCTCAGAGTGGGCTCACCAAGATGGAGGAGGGGCTGGGGGCTGATTCTCCTGCATTTTCTCCCCCAGTCCTCAGGTGACCTGGTGCTTGCAAGAGGACTTGGTGAGAAGTGGGGCTCCCGGTGGCTCCGAATAGAGCAAAGGGTCCACATGGAGAACGGGTGCAGGGCCTCTCAGTCCTGCCAGTTTGAGCCCTGGAGAGCTAGCCCCAGATTTTTATGTCTCAAGGTAAAACCTCCCAAACACATAAGCATACATGAAGTGTGTATAAACAAGAGTAGGAGAGAGCCTGCCCTATCGGATGCCAATGTTTAACTTACAGAGTTTTATTAATATTATTAAATCAATAATCACAAATGATTTGCTTCCAGACCTCTGTTATTTTTCCTCGCATTGCCCAGAGAAAAACCATGCCAGTGCCCAGGAGAAAAGTGGGTTCCAGGAAGCCTTCAGGTCCCAGGAGGCTTTGGAAGGAGCTGCTGGATTCCGGGGAGGTGGAGGCCCCTGTTTCACAGCTCTGGCGCTGTGGGCTCCAAACACTCTCCAGACCCACCATGTCTGGGTGATGCTCTTCAAGTACCAGTGTCCTGAGATGCTCCTCTCTCAGTGTGAACATCTTCCTCTTTGGCAAGTTTCCCTTATGTCTGGAGCCCAGAGGCGAGGAAACCAGCATTTGTTGAGCAGATCGTAAGTGACAGACTCTGTGCTAATTGCTTCCTCTACTTTATCTCATTGTATCGCTGGAACCACCAATATGAGGTACCCACCGTTACCCATTCAAGGCAGCAGAAGATGGTGGACGGGACTCTTACTCTGCCTGCCTGGCTCCTCTGAGCCCCATGTTCCAGGCTTGGGCAGCTCGGCTTGGACCAACAGGGGACTGGTCCTTCCGTGATCCAGGAAGAATTCTTCCACTGATGCAGTCCATGGGTAAATTAACTTTGGCATATCACATTTTGGACCCAGAATGAGGAGACCTAAAATCAAATACTCACTGTGTGCCAAGTCCTCTGCTAGGCCCATGTCAAAGGCAGCATGAGGTAATGAAAGAAGCACCAACTTTGGAAAGAGAAGGTCCTGGATTCAAATCCTACTTGTTAGTTGCACAGTTTGGGGCAAATTACGTAACCTTTCTGAATCTCAGTTTTCTCATCTACGAAATGAGTATAATAATAATGCAAACTCTTCTTCATAGAGTTGTGAAAATTAAATGAGGTAACTGATGTGACAGTATAAATGTTAGCATGATTACAAATTCTTCAGAAACCTGTGCTGAATGCCCATAACCCAGCCCTTTTACAATATAGTCTACAACTTTGTCCAAATGGACTTCAAACTTTTATATCAATAGATTTCAGAGTATATCTTCACCCTCTTTTTGAAAATAGGACTGCATTTGCCATTTCGGTATGCCAGCTCCTTTCATAATTCCCCCAAAATCATCTGCAGTGCTTTAGTGAGCTTATCCAGTCATTGAGTAATCTAGGAATGTATTCCATCCTCACTCATGGGAACCAGTAAAGGCTCTGAGATTGGCAGGGAGGGAAATCTTTCACTTATCTTTTTGTCCTGTGTTATTTAGTAGCACCATGGATCACTTAGCACCTACTATGCGAGGTACCAGAAGATGCAGATGTGAAAGCCACCATCTCTGTCCCCATGGAGCACACAGGTTAGGAAATAACTGGACAGTGAGGCAGAGAGCATTACTCACCTGAGAAGCACCTGGGGGAAGGAGAGACATCTTCAGCCTTGGGCATCACAGAAGAAGAAAAATTTGGACAACTCACTTAGCCTTCCTGGAATGTGGACAATTTTGTTAACCTTTGGACCAGGTTTTGAAGGGTGGATATGGTTTAGGAGGCCATCTGGGAAGAGGAAGGGCAATTAGGGGTTCATGGAGGAATATACAGGACGTGACAAGGAGTCCTATCTTGTTGGAGCTTACAGTTTACAGCAGAGGAAAACAAGAGGTTATTTTGTTGGGTGCCAGGTGTAGAAATCTCAAGTATCAGGCTCTGTTTAACTTCAGTGAGGAGCCACTGACCCAGGATTTTCAAAAGAGGAATGACATGATCCCCACCTAGAGATGTTCCCTCAGTCAGACAGAGGAAATGGAGAGCAGAGAGAGGAAGGCTGATGCAAAAGTCATTGGCCAGGTGAGAGATGAAAAGGTGAGCATTCGAGTAGAGGCAGTGGGCAGGAAGGCAGGAAAGGCTACGGGAGCTGTCCAGGACAAGTAGCTTATGGATGGAGCCCTGAATTCCCATCCAAGGTCTACCAGTCCCTACATGTGGGGTCTTGCTTATCCTCTCTGGGCCTCTGTTCCCATGGCTGGGAAGGAAAACCCTTGCACCAGAAGATGATTTCTAAATGTCCTTCTAGCCCTGGCCTCCTCTGACCCTTTGTCTAACATTTTTGTCATTGCTCTTCAAGCTTGCTGGCCAACTGTCAATGGACAGGGAAGGACACCCAAGCCGTGCCCCAGTCACAATGGCAACAGCTGGTGAATTTTCTTTTGTCAAGCCTGGCAAAGACTCCCAATGAATCACATTAGTTGTGTTGGCTTTGACTTCACAAATCTTCCCAAACCAAATGATCCTAAAAGCAAAAACAAATCAATGGAGCAAAATAATAATGTCAAGAATACATAAGAATGTTCTTTTTGTTACAAAGGTGACATTTCAAGTGACTGAAGAAAGGATAAGTTCACCCAGCAGCCCTGGAGCCAATGGCTGTTTAGGAAAAAGATAGCATTCCATCCCTACCTCACTCTTTGGACAAATATTACTTCCAAATGGTTGCAAGAGAGAAATATAACATTACTGGAAATAACATTGAAACTGTTAATAATCTTAAGGCAGGGAAAGAAAGCTTCTCTTAGCCTGACGCGAAGGCAGTTACAGTAAAAGAAGACATTAATAGATTGGACCATGTAAATATTTAAAATTTCTGCATCCCAAAGATACCAAAGCCATTCCATAGCATTGCATCAGCCCTTCTGGGAAGGATAGGAAAGCCATTTCTGATTACCTCAATGTGACATGGCAGAACCCATGACTGAAGGAAGGGAAGAAAACTAGCTTCAGGGGAAACTTCGGAAGGGAAGGAAGCCTGCACCACAGGCTGGAATGGGGCCTCTCAGGGAGGGGATGCCAGGAGCAGGTGCCAAGAGGATCCTAGGCTTCCACTCCTGGGGCAGGACCCCCCTACCCGTCTGCACTGCTGGTCTCCCCTGCACTCTCCACCTCCCACAGCATGTAAACTAAGCCCCTGCCAACTTTGCTTTGCCCTTTCTGGCCTTAGACTTCATGGCTGTCTGTGTGACAGAAATAAAGAGATTCACCTTCCTCTAGACAGTATCCTTGGGCCCCTCCTGAGTCACAGGAGCCTGTCTTTCCTGTTCTGTCTTCACCACCTGGGTGTCACAAGGGAAGGATTTGGTGTCACACTGCCTCCACGGCCCGTGGCTGCATGCCAGGCCTCCGTGCCCACAAGAAACATGATACCACCTGCTCTAGAGAACAAATGGACCACGTGCCTCACAGGCTCACTGATAGGTGGCTGGAAGGCTCCAAGGATTGATCACTGCTCCTCAGAGCCGTCAGATTCCTTCTTTGCTGACTCTCCTGGGTGTGGGGTGCTGAAAAGGAGCCCTAGCACCTTGGCAGAGAGCCCTTTCTGGTCCCCTCTCCATCCACAGGCTGCTGGCCTCTAGTGAGCAGTGGCCTGGGATGGGTTGCCTGGATTGCATGCCCTCAGCAGCAAATTCACATGTCATAATGGGTCCCAGCCCAAGATGGAGAAGTTTAGAAATGATAGGTGATATGGGGGCTAAAATGGTTTCTGGGAAAAACGTTCAAGTTGTATTCACAAGTGCAATTTACACATGCCTGGGTCTCCTGGCCAACTGGGGAGCAGTGGCCGAAGGTAAGGCTAAGGGCAGTGGGAGCTAAGGAGCCCCAGGGAGAGCACTCAACCTAAGGGAAGAAGGAGCCAGACACGCCACCTTGAGTGAGTGGCAAAGCCTGGATCTTGGAGGAGATGAGCCATTCTGAGCAGCATCTGAGATTCTGATTTGGCTCCCTGTGTAGGTCCCATTAGATTCATGTTTGAGCTCTATGGAGAGCTGAGCACTAAGTAAAAACAAACTTGGACCAGCTCAAGGTCATTACACAGAGTGTATCAGTCAGGATTTTTCACTGTAGGCAAAAAAACTGATTCTGGCTGATTGAAGCCAAGAAGGAATGTTGTGAAAGAGTATCACATAGCACACAGCTTTCCCAGAATAACGGGAAAACAAATGGAAACACAAGGTTACTATACAGCCAGATCCATTGCTGGAACCATAGGCACCAAACCAGACTGGAGAGAAGCTGGTGCCTTCTCCACTGCCTGACCCAGGCAGCTCAGCAGACACCCATAGTATCAGTGGCCTTGGACACTAAATTCCACCTCCACCACCATAGCAGCACCACCAGCACCACCTCCACCACCATCACCACAATCACCAGCACCACCAGCACCACCTCCACCACCACCACCATCACCACCACCACCACTGCCATCAGCACCTCCACCACCACCACCACCACCTCTATCACCACTACCATCACCACCACCACCACCATCACCACCTCTACCACCACCGCCATCACCACCACCACCACCACCACTGCCATCACTACCTCCACCACCATCACCGTCACCACCACCACCACCACCACTGCCATCACCACCTCCACCACCACTACCATCACCACCACCACCACCATCACCACCTCTACCACCACCACCATCACCACCACCACCACTGACATCACCACCTCCACCACCACCACCACCTCTACCACCACCACCATCACCACCACCACCACTGACATCACCACCTCCACCACCACCACCACCTCTACCACCACCACCATCACCACCACCACCACTGACATCACCACCTCCACCACCACCACCACCTCTACCACCACCACCATCACCACCACCACCACTGACATCACCACCTCCACCACCACCACCACCTCTACCACCACTACCATCACCACCACCACCACCATCACCACCACCTCCAACACCACCACCTCTACCACCACTACCATCACCACCACCACCACCATAACCACCACCACCACCACCACCACCGCCATCACCACCTCCACCACCATCACCACCAACACCACCATCACCACCTCCACCACCATCACCATGATCACCACCATCAGAACCATCACCACCACCACCATTACCACCACTTCCATCACCACCACTGCAAGAAAGAATTTGCCCCTGCCCCTGCTTCACTGTGGTCACTGATTCCTGATTCAAAGATGGGTGAGGCTGACTGGCTCACACCCTATTCTCAAGAAAGACTGGGAATGCTAGCATCTGCTCTCTTCAGCTTCCACACTTATAACTTATAACTCTTCAACTTCCACACTTATACATTAGGGAATTCTCCCAACATAGGCAGTTGGGGAGGTAGTCAGATACTGGCATCCCAGAAGAAGGAGGAAAAGAAAAAACGAGAAACAAACACTACACCTTGAAACAGATATTGAAGAAATCACTTATTTTCTCTGGACCGCAGTTTCCTCTTCCACAGTGGCGGGGAATAAAGGAGATGAATGTGATCCTCCACTGTCAACTACTGTGTGGACAAACGAAATCACCATTGTCACTGTCATTGTCATCACCATCATCTTCAGCATTATCCTTTGCATGGAACCTGGGTCTCCTGACTCCCAACACAGTGCAGACTGAAGGCACTGGCCGAGATTCCCGTCTCCACCATAGAGTCTTTTCTTTCCCCTTATTTCAGGGTTCTTCCTCAACCTCAATTCCACTAACATTTGGACCAGGTAACACTTTGTTCTCTGGCCTGTCCTGTGCATTGTAGGATGTTTAGCAGCATCCTTGACCTCTATGGACTAGATTCCAGTAGCACTTCGCTCCCAGTTGTGATAACCGAAAGTATCTCTAGACATTGCCAAACATCCCCTTGGGGACAGAATTGCCCCTAGTTGGTGTAAGGGAGCAAAACTTGCCACCCCAAAATGTCTCTTTGGCATGCAGATAATTTCAGCTGAAAAAAATCAAGGTGCAAAAGACTCAGGAAAAAACTTTGACCCTCCTCCTAGCTACCTAAAGAATGTAGATAGTGGACCTGTTCCAGAAAGGGAGCTGTCACCATAGATATCTATAATATGACTAGGTGGGTAGACAAGGAGAAGCCTAGGAATGTCTGTTTGTTAAAATTCCTCTCTGTGTCCCATTGTCTCTGTATGGCCCAGCAAACATTAGTTTACACAAATTTGCTTTTGCATCTCCATGTCAGTTGCCTCCCCAACCCCTTTGAAGTCCCAAACCACTACCGCCAACACCTTCTTTTGTCTTTAAGGTGAGAGTTTCAGCCATTTTGGTGAGTTATTCAGTTTTCCTGGGTCTCTTCCGTGTATACATGTTATTAAACTTTGGTCTGATTTTCTCCTGTTAATATGCCTTATGTCAAATTAACTCTTAGACCAGCCAGAAGAACCTAGGAGGGTAGAGGAAAATTTCTTCCTAACAGTTGGTGATGAGGATGGGATGCAATTACTCACGCCAAGGCTGCTGCAGTTAGGAGATCCTGGGAAGCCAATAAAAGCCAGCAGAAGACGAGAATTCTCACCAAGTCAGTCTCCCAGATCTCTGCCTGCAGGATCTGTTGGAAAGGAGAGTGGTAAGAGTTTGTCTCTTTTGTAAAATTAGATTAACAGGAGAAAATATTTGTGGGGCTAGCTTCTTGGACTCAGCAGCTCTTGGGAAACTTGAAAGACTACTCTTGGTTTATTGATCCTTTTCCTCCCAGAGATGGTCACTGGTTTTTTGTTTTTGTTTTTTTAATCTTTGTCTTTGTGTGTCATTTGTCACAAGGAGGAAGACTGATGAGGTTTTCATTTTACCTTGTTCAATGTCTTGAGTGCTTGGTTTGGTAACTTGTGAGAAAACTCTCTCTGGTCTCTGCCGTCAGGAAGGGGCACACACCGGTGTGCATTCGGCAGCCAGTTGCACAGTTCCTCTCTGTAAAGCACTTGTACATTTATAAAGGAAATCTTCATTTGTAAGAGTGTCTCCTTGTCTGTACCAGGAAGAGGAGTTTGACTGAATCACAAGAAATCCTCATCAAAAGAGAATGCATTGACTTAAATCTGCAAATTATACTTCACCCTTGTTTAGTCTGCTTTTTCTGGTAGCCTCCTATAACTGGCCTCCTCCCCCAACATCTTTCTTTTGTCTTTAGCTGAACACGGTATATAAACAAGTGGCTTAGGCCCCCTCCGTGAGTTACTCAGTTTTGCTTGGTATCTCCCATGTATACGTGAGGTATACGTGTTCGTAAACTTCTGTTTGTTTTTCTCTTGTTGATGTCTTTCATTATGGGGTGTCTCAACTAAGAACTGAGTAGGGTAGAGGGAAAATTATTTTTCCTCCCCTACAGGTAGAGGAAGAGATTTTTGATTTCCTCACAGGGTCCTTCTTTTCTTCTGTCATTAGAGACACTTGGTGGGAAAAGCTGAGAAGCCCCAGGCTCACTGAGGCAGGGTGAGCGTGCAGCAGTGGTGAGGGCTGCAGGCGTCCTGGGATTGCCTCCAGATTAGGATGGAAGGGAATCTACCTGAGATAGATTTTTTCAATGCATACAGGCAAGCTTGGGGCAGAGGAATGAACCGTGGGAGCTTCAAATCTCTTCTCACCTTGCCTTCAGGTAACTCAGTTTACGTTTCTATCCTCTTGTTCCTTAGGAAATTTTTCATAAAGTAACACTTTCATGTAGTCAGAGTACTAAGATGCCCCTTTCCTGGCCTCAGTGCACCTCTCCCAAGAGGTGTAGGAAGTAGATTCCGCGTAGTTACTGGGTCAGTTAGCACAGTTCCTCTCCTTCAGTGGTTCTCAACCTTGCCTGCACCCTGGACTCACCTGGGGAGTTTTAACAGATGCTGATGCCCACGCTCCAACCCCAGAGGCCCTGATGTGCTGGGTTGGAGGTGTGCCTTGGCCACTGAACATGTTAAAACCCCCCAGATCAGATCCAGTATGCAGGGGGGGGCGATGAAAAGCATTGTCAACAACCAGGAGCTCGGGCACTTTTAAGGAGCAATTTGGAATAGACCTGAGCTGCAGAATTGCCATTCCTTTATCCCCGCGGATTAAGAAAATTCAGAGAAAAATCTTCCTGCTGAAAGCTTGAGGTGAAAGGGTTCACTTTAGATGGATGAACGTATAAGGAAAAGAGTTCGATTTGCTTATAAAGTTTTCCTCTTGCCAATATGAGAGTGTTCCAAAATCGTCTGAAATGAATTGGATTCCAGCAGCAGAGGTTGATGAAATGCAGGTCGATGAGAGCAGTTTACATTGAAAACCAGAAAGCCCAGTGCTGGCTTCTCTCTTGGGCGGTTTCTGGTTTTCACAGATATGTCTGCAATGGCGTTGAATCCATCTGTCCTCACTGTTCTCCCTGTCCCTGCCTTAATCCAGGCTGCAGAATCACAGCCTCCTAACTGACCTCCCTGCCACCAGCCTTTTCCTTCTCCATCCACTTTGCCTCATACTCAGGATTTTTCGAGAATGATCATGTCACTCTCCTGCTTCAAAATCCTGCAGTGTCTGCTGCCCTACTGCATTGAAATAAAACCTGAACTCCTCAGCACAGCTCATCACACCATTCATGACCTAGCACATGCCTCCTTCTCTGGCTTCACCTTGGAATGTCTCTGCAAACCCCTCACCCCTCCATGCCTTCCATGCCACCGCGAAACAGAGTGACTCACAGTTTCCCAAACATGTTGTGCCCTTTTATGTCCCTGCGTCATTGTTCAGAGGGGTCTGTCTTTCTGGAACATCCTTTTCACCTCCTTCTTCTCTTGGCTAAGTCCCACTGGCTTTTGGAGAAGCTTCCTTGAAGCCCCTGGCCCACGTTAAGCAGTCCTCATCTTTGTTCCCAAACACCATAGGTGTAGACCTCAGTCACTACTCGTTATACTGTATTATGATCCCCTATTTACTTGTCTGCACTGGGCTGTCATCTCTTTAGCATCATCCAGCACCCAGTCCACAGCCTAACAAATGGATTGGTGTGTATCATGGTTTACAATAAAAGGAGTCAAAAGAATTCCCAAAGTATGTTCGTTTCTGCGCACTGCCTTCCAGCGAAATGGGCAACTGAAGTAGTTGGTTTGCATGGACACTAAGAAAATAAATCCTTGTGCCAAGTGGCACCTAATTTCTCTATATGTCAATAAAATCTCTTTGAAAAGTATCGAGCAACTGCTGAATGACCAGCACTGCGGGGGATAAACAAAGAACAGGACGTGACAGCAAATGCTCTTGCTTCTCCTTTGCTTCCACCACATTAGTGTCCCTTGGATAAATCCCTTCATTCTCCCAGAACTGTTGTCACCCGGGCATGTACCTCTTATGCCACTACACTCAAAGCATCTAGAGGGCAATAATCATGCTTTTTGATCCCTCTGTAGGACCCATCTTGCCTGGGGCAGGTGTTCAGAAAATGTTATCCAACTCTGAATTATGATGAACGAAGGATATGGGGACACATTCTGAAATGTTAGCTTTGGGGCCCAAAATTAAAACTTTCACCTCTGATGAAGAGTCCCTAAATCCTTTCCAGAATAAGGCAAGCTATAAATAAATGAATGCAGGAAAGCGAAAATATACCTAAAAATAAATAGGTAAGGAAATGAAAAAAAACATCTGGTGAAACCCACTCTCTCTCACTTGCTCATTTATTTGCCAACCCATCCTTCCATCCAAACAACCATCCTCCATTGAACAAATACAGATGTGCCTGGGGCTGAGCCAGGGGCAGGGCTCAGAGGGATAAATAAGACAGAAACAATCTTTGCAGTCGTGCATGGGTCTACAGTCTAACAGGGAAGCAGACATTTAATAATTGCAAGTGTCACTAGGAGAATGAGAAAGGTAGGATGGAAGTGGTCCCTAGACGGCGGCGGGGGGGGGGGGGGGGGGGGGAGGGGCGTGCCACGTGTTCATTCATCTGTTCGCTCACTCACTCCCTGGCTCATCCCCAGGTCCTAGCCCAGAGCCTGGACCTCTAGCGGCACCACTAAATGAGAAATGATTGAAAGAATGAGGACTGCTGCCTGTATACTGTGCAATTAACCAAGGAAGGTTTATCGGGAAGTTTTACTTGGGAGCCCCGAATTTAAATTTGCGTGTCTTTTCAAAGCTTCTGCTTTCCTCGGATTTTTGCCGTAGAAGAAACACAAGCTTCTGTAAAGTCAGAGTTAGGACCTAACGACTGACAGTCTTGTGAGCACACTGGGGCCAAAGTACATGTGTTCTATAACACAGTCCCCAGTGCTTTAGCCAAAGGAAGTTTAACTTTCAATGACAAAGAAATGACATTTCCATCACCTGCCCTGCCCCCCCAGGGAGAAAAAAAGAAAAAGACAAACAAATCATGGTGTCATAATTTCAACAGTAAATAGGGTCCAGCCTGAACTGAAAATGCATGACCTCCCTCTCTTCACTGCCAGAGACCCTTCAGTTAGAAGCCCTGCCCCGTGTAGCTTCTCCTTCCCAGTATTCCCAATGAACCCAGCCAGAGCCAGGGGGCCCCTAGTGATATCTACCTGTCTCGTTTCACAAAAGGACCGGGCTTTGCATTTTCTAGCTAAACATGAGATGGGGGAAAACAGCACAGGCAGGCTTGGGGATGTCACTGTGACTTTGGCTGGGGCCCGTTCTACTGCCAAGATGAGTCATCTGGAGGGCAGAGCCTTGGTCACTTGTCAGCTGAATTTTACATTACTTGACATAACTTGAATTCTATAGCAGGTGTGACGAGCAGTCACCCCCATTCTATTTTAGTCTGGATCTGTAGAAGCATCAGTGGGTCTAGAAAGCTGAGGCTGGTTCTATGTACTTCTGCTTTCCAGCTTAACAACTGGCAGGGGGTCCAAGTGCTGAAGAAAGGATCCAGGACCTGGGTTGGGAGACCTGTTTCTAGTCCTAGATCTGCCACCAACTCCCTGTGTGACCTTGGACAAGTCACTTGCTCCCTCTGGCTTCATTTTCCCCATCTGTAAAACGGGAGTTGGTATAGTCAAGGAGCTCTAACTTTTTGGTTCCTAGTCTACCAGAAGTTCTCTAAGATAGTCTGTGTCTGTGATTTCCAAAGGCCTGATGGAAATTTACTTTTCCCAACAAAGGGCTGATTTGACTAAAGAACCAAATTCCATTGCTTTTGAATAACATTGTATGGATTACATGTATTCAGATTCCTGTGATGATTAGAAACCCCTAACAGCAGTCACATATTTCTTTAATAAATATTAAGGAAATACATTTACGTTAACGTAATATATTTAGTTTGTTTAGTATATAAAGTCTTTCTATTTTTATTTTTTACTTTGCTTTTTATTTAACTATAGTTGATTTACAATGTTGTGTTAGTTTTAGGTGTAGAGCTTCAGATTCTTTTCCATTATAGATTGTTACAAGATACTGAATATAGTTCCCTATGCTATACAGTAAATCCTTATTGTTTATATATAGTAGTATATGTCTATTAATGCCATACTCTTAATTTATTCCTTCCCCTCCTTTTTCCCTTTGGTAACTAAGTTTGTTTTCTATGTCTGTGAGTCTGTTTCTGTTTTGTAAATAAGTTGCTTTGTATTATATTTTCATATTCCACATAGAAGTGATATCATATAATATTTGTTT
This sequence comes from Lagenorhynchus albirostris, assembly GCF_949774975.1. Taxonomy (NCBI): domain Eukaryota; kingdom Metazoa; phylum Chordata; class Mammalia; order Artiodactyla; family Delphinidae; genus Lagenorhynchus; species Lagenorhynchus albirostris. The sequence goes on along the minus strand of NC_083099.1, from coordinate 72,063,990 downwards.
TTCTCATACTTCACTTAGTATGATAATCTCTAAATCCATGCATGTTGCTGCAAATGGCAATATTTCGTTCTTTTTTATGGCTGAGTAATATTCCATTGTCTATATACACCACATCTTCTTTATCCATTCATCTTAAATATCAATGGACATTTAAGTTGCTTCCATAACTTGGCTATCGTAAGCAGTGCTGCTATGAACATAGAGGTGCATGTATCTTTTAGAATTAGAGTTTTCATCGTTTCCAGATACAACCTCAGGAGTGGGTTTGGTGGATCATATGGTAGTTCTATTTTTAGTTTTTTAAGGAACTGTCATACTGTTTTCCAGAGTGGCTGTAACAATGTACATTCCCAAGAACAGTGTAGGAAAGTTCCCTTTTCTCCACACCCTCTCCAGCACTTATTATTTATAGACATTTTGATGATGGCCATTCTGTCTCTCTAAATGTGAGGCAAGGATGAAGAATATCTTTTGAACGTGTTTTTGGTAGTAAAAACATTGAAGCCCTGTGAAACACAGAACCCCTCAGCTCTGAGATTCTAGGATGGGCTGAGGAGCCCAGCACCCCCTTCCTCCTACTATCTTATCCACAGTTAACAAGGCCATCTGCCCCTAGGGTCAGGCTGCATGTTCACTGCACTCACTTTAGGCAAGAGCAGGGGTCCACCTGTGTGCTCAGAAAAATTTGGAGAACTTGTGACTTGGGGTTCTGATCCTTGTTTGCCCAGAGAATCTTTCAAAAACCACAGGCAATTCACTTTTGTCATCACTGCCTCCGTTTCCTTTCCTACAAAATAGTGTCCATTTCTATGCATCCTAGAGAAAACTTTTAAATATTGGATATGTTATGAGGAGAGGCAGGTAGTGAAACCAGAATTACAATTCACTAAAGTGGGCTCACCATGCACACACATATGCACACACACATGCACACATACATACACACACGCACACAATCGTAATCTCCTACGTATATCCCTGACCGTCCCTAGCCCTCTCTTTGTGTCCTTTCTTCCTGACTTGAGTACGAGTGCGCATTTGAGTTTTCAGGAGAAAAGTTTGCTACGTTTAGAACCTGAGACCTGGGAAAGTCTTGGAGGATCATCCGTCCCACGCCACCTTCTTCCGGGTGACACCAGAGAGAGCCCAGCCTCAGTGTGGGTACCGAAGCTCCAATTCCCTGCTGCTCGAGGGGGAACATCTCGGAGGCGCCCTGGACTTGGCAGAGGGAGAAGAATGCTCTGAGACATTCCGTCCAAACTCCCTCTCACAAAGCTAAAAGTGACCCTTCAGAGCCAGGGTGAGAACCCAGGGATGAATGAGACGGATAAAGTTAGGCCATTAAAATCAGGAATTCGGGCTTCCCTGGTGGCGCAGTGGTTGAGAGTCCGCCTGCCGATGCAGGGGACACGGGTTCGTGCCCCGGTCCGGGGAGATCCCACATGCCGCGGAGCAGCTGGGCCTGTGAGCCATGGCCGCTGAGCCTGCGCATCCGGAGCCTGTGCTCCGCAACGGGAGAGGCCACAACAGTGAGAGGCCCTCGTACCGCAAAAAAAAAAAAAAAAAAAAAAAAAAAAAATCAGGAATTCGTCTCTTGGGTGATACTTATAGGAGTAGCACATAAAAAGTAATTCAGCTACCATTACCATCATCGCCATCATCGCCATCACACTGAAAGAGGAGCATCTGCTCAGCACCCTGTAATGTACAAAAACGGCCTTCACATCCGTTATCTTATTTGAGCTCATAATCACCTGTAAAGTGGGCACGGCAGGGATTATTTCCTGCTCCTCATCCCTTTAAGGGTGAGAAAACTGCAACTCCCAGAGGAAGAGTGACTTGTTCCGGGCCTCCCAAGACTTAATATCAGAGACGGGACTAGAACTCAGGTATCCTGACTCCGGTCCCGAGTTCTTTCCCCTGCCAGCTGCTGCCTTCCCAAAAGCACCTTGGGAAATGGTGCTTGGGAAATGGCCCACCAGGGGTGGGCCAGGCCCTAGTTCACGCTGAGGACAGAGGAGCAGAGCCTTTGATGGAGGCCTGCAAACCTTCTGACTCCTTTGAGGTCACTGGTGGTCCTCATTGCTCCGAGGGAAGCTCATGATTTTCCGGTTGGCTTACTTTTTTTTTTTTTTTTTTTGGCTTACTTTTTTGATTGCAGTTGAGCTGAATCTTCAGATTGAGTTTGTCAGGAAACTTGGTGCAAATTAAAGATGAGCCTTGTGCTCTCCATGGCTGGTTGGAGTTGAGAGGCCTGGGGGAGGTGGTCGGGAGCGGTCTCTCCCTGTGAGGTCCAGCGCTTGTCCTCTGGTTCCCAAGCCTCCTGCTCTGTAATCTGAGGAGCATGCCTTACCATGAGCAACCCTTGCTCTCCTCAGCAAATCCTCTCTGTGTACTTTCTCCTCCTGCAGCCTCTCTTGTCCTCCTTTCTACCTCCTTTGAACCAGCCCAGCCTAATCTCAGAAATGTGCTAAAAGCCCCTAAAAGTCTAACTGCAAACATGGAGGCCCAGCTCCAGAGGGCCAGGCCTTCAGCTGACCTCTCTGACATGTGTCTCCTACCTCCGCTCCCTACTTCTCCAGCCCTCCACCCACAGCCTGCACAGGCTCCCGTTCTGCAGATGCCGCAGTCCATGCCCCCCCTCCCAAGCAGGGCAGGATCCCCCTCTCCAGTTTGTATCCGGAAGCAGTTCCTTCTCATTGCTGCACCTCCCACCTAGGAAAGCGTTCCATCCCCTTGGCTTTTATCCACGTCAGCCACATACATCACGTATCCCTGATTGCAAGTGACCTCTTTTTTGCTAATCAAAGTTTTGAACAAGACTGCCCCAGCTCGTCCATGTCAGCTTTTGAGCAGGGATTATATTAGCTACTGCATTAATACTTTTACTACTGATTCCTGAATTCCTCGGGGCCCAGAACAGGGATTAGCCCAAACGTTCATGTCAGGTGAGTCCAGGGGAATCACTCAGTGAAGGATGGGGTCAGGCTTTTCAGGGGCTTCCTTCTAAGCAGGGTTCTCCTTAGGAGGGTGGGGCTGGGGGCAGCTCCACCAGCATGGGGCCACCCAGGATATGTGCACTTGAAAGGAAGCCTCACCATCGGCAGCCACAGAGGCCTCTTGGGATATCAGTCACGACAGATATTTCATATTGGACTTCATAGGGTTCAGAAAAGAGGAGGGGGGCGGAGTGCCCCACGTCCCACCACCCCTCCAAGTACAGGGCCCAGGGCTGCTGCCCCACCTGAGAGACAGACCTGTCTTTAAGCCACACTTTCAGGTGGAGGGGAGGCTCTCCCAGCCTGGGTGGTCAGGCCAGAGCACCCTGGCTTCTCAGGAAAGAACTTGGGAGGGAGTGAACATGTTGCCATGAGTCTTCCTTAACTTCCCTCCCCCATCTTTTCCTCAGACTCTAAGGGTCTGAGGAAATTTGTGCTTTTGACATGTAGTTAGTTGTTGGGATGAATCATGCTTATTTCAAGCCTTAAGCAGGTAGCAAAACGGGCTTCCTCTTTCAGGTGACGTGAAAGAGTGTAGGATGAGGCTGGGGAAGATTCTGTGCTATGATGTTTTAGGAAGGAGAGAAGATAATCTCTCTTCTACACTAGAAAGTCTTCCAGGTTGGTCTGATTGAAGCATAGGTTCTCATCTCCTGCATGTCCCCAGGCTTACAGCAAAAATGAGCAGTTAGCATCCGTTAGTTATTGCCCTTTCAAAAGTTATCACTGAACGGATTTACGATTACGTAATGAAGACTTTTAGGCCTTAATTTTTTTTTTTTTTTTTTTTTTGCCTAGTGTTTTCTTTAAAAAGATGATTAAGGGCCTTTATGTGGACATATCTACATGGTATGTCCACATAAAATTCACTCTGAGGAAGGATTTTGTACCAATTTAAAAAATCAATAGAACGGAATAGCCGTGGATGTATGTGGTGAAATTAACCTAATGTTGTGATATTTCATTTGATGACAGGCTAGACCTCATACTGCAGATTCAGCTTTGGCTCAATGTCTTTATCACAAGAAGGTTTTGGACTCCAAACACTAGCCCACGCATGTGAAGCAATGAGTGGTTCAACACTATTAAAAAATAGGACCACAAAAGGCCCTTGTTACCTCATTGAGGCCCTTGTTACCTCAAATGCGTTCTGTAACGAGGGGACCAAAGAAGAAAGAAAGGTGGAAAGGAGGGGAACAGAAGGAGGAAAGAAGGGTTCCAGTGAATTTCTTACAATTCATTTGTGAGAGATCTGGCCTATTAATGCTTTCTAGTGTTCTCTGGAGGGAGGATTCTGGAAAACAAGATTAAGAAGTGCTTCACTAAGGGCTTCCCTGGTGGCGCGATTAAGAGTCCGCCTGCCGATGCAGGCGACACGGGTTCGTGCCCCGGTCCGGGAGGATCCCACGTGCTGCAGAGCGGCTGGGCCCGTGAGCCATGGCCGCTAAGCCTGCACGTCCTGAGCCTGTGCTCCGCAACGGGAGAGGCCACAACAGTGAGAGGCCTGCGTACCGCAAAAAAAAAAAAAAAAAAAAGAAGTGCTTCACTAAAATAAAGCCTCTTCAAGAATCCTTCAGGAATTTCCCCCTCAATAACAATCCGCCATCCATTTCCCCTTTTTTTGCTATTGAGTCAGTCTATTACCTAGTCAGCCCACATTCTTGTCCTACAGGCCCTGCCCCAAATTTCTCAAAAGAAAGTTTTCAATTGAGATATTGGGTCTCAGTCTCCTTGCTTTGAACTCATCTATAGAAAAAAAAAAAATTAGGGGCTGACCTTCTGTTTTTCTACCAAACCAGAAACCACACACTCTCTTCAAACTCTCGCGATCTCCTTGTGTTGGCATGACTTGAGCAAGTGTGTGTATGTAGAAATGCAACTCTTGCCAATGATTTCTGTGTCACTGGAGAGACATGAAAGTATTTATTTTTGCTGAGATGCAGCCAGGGCTCGAGTCAGTACCAACATGACTACTCATTTCTAGTTCGCCTTGAAGAGAATGTTCTTTCAAGAGCACTTAAAAACAATAGCCTTTTGGGAACAAGTAAAAACAGTGTAAGAGCTGAGGAGGTTTAGTCTAAAGAAGGAAGACTCAAGAGGACAAGAGAGCTGTCCTCAAACATCCAAAGGGCTGCTCTGGGGAAGAGTGAGAAGACTTGTTCTGAGCGGCCCCAGGGGTAGAACTGGGGTCAGAGGGTGGATGTGGATCTAGAGAAAGTGTCCCCCAGGCTCAGCTGTCCAAGGACAGGGGTGTCATCAGTGGAGTTGTTCTACCTGCAGTCTCCCTGGCAGGCATGCTGTGGAAGGGACGGCAGCCTTGGCCAAGAGCCCTTTTTCAGCTCCACGCTTCTGTGATTTTCCGACCATCTTGCCCAGCTCTGTCTTCCTAAGTACAGGAAGAAGCCCCCTCAAGAGCTGTATGCTGAGCGGGGGATGCTGTGGCAGGGCTACAAGAGGACAGAAGAGTCAGCGTGGTTCTTGCCATCCCAGGAAGGGAAGTTCCAGGTCAGGTAGACACCAGCTTCCCAGGCTCAGAGTTCCGAGAGTGGCTTCTTGGAAAGTTAAACCAAAATCCATCTGAGCCAAGTTATGCTGCAGGCTATACCTCCTATTTTCCCATGCAACTCAGTTTACTCAGCTGACCTAATGTCTTGGCCAGGCCCTGGTTGGGGGGAGTGGGGCTCGGTAGAGGTGAGATAGAGGTGAATCAGATCCACTCCTTGCCACCAGGACCCGCAGTCTGGTCATGAGCAATGCAGTAGAAGGCAGTAAATTGTGAGTAACAGAGCAAAGGCACAGGGAGGGAGACTGGCCGGACAGAGCGTTATGATTGGCTGGGCATCGCACATGCTTAATGGGGAGGTGGTGTTTGAAATGTGTGTTGAGTGATGGATAGGATTTTTGAGTGGAGAAAAGGGGGTAGATGTGAGTCTATTATAATCCTCTAGTAAAAATATTTTCTCCCTTGAGTGGGTAGATAAATAGGAATATAAGATAGGTTTTAGTAGTTTCTTCTAGGTATTCAGATACCCACTCTTCACTCTGAAAGATACGTGTCTGAAACTGTCCCCTTTAAGTCCAGAACCAAACTCATCTGTCAGTGGACTCTGTGGACCGGGGCCAGCAGAGGAAGTAATGGAGAGGAGGTGGGCCATTAGGGCTTCAGGAGGGGCAGCCTAGGGGCATTAAGAGGAAGGAGACTGCTGGGGGCTTAAATGTGATCATCTACATGACAAATACTGACGTCACTGATACAATATTACTTGCAACAGGCGCTGTGTTGGGAACTGGGTATCCTAAGATGAAGACAGCAGGGTGTCTACCCCTGGGAGCCCTCATGCTGATCACACACTGTCTCCAACTTCTTTTAGTAGAAATTCCAGCTTCTTAATCTATTAACCATGGCTATCGGCTCTGCTATAGACTGAATGTGGCCTGCCCTCTCTGACAAATTCATATGTTAAAACCTAAACCCCAATGTGATGATGTGAGGAGGTTCTTCAGAGGTGAATAGGTCATGAGGGTGGAGCCCCCATGACTGGGATTAGCAACCTTACAAAAGAGGTTCAGAGAGCTCCCTTGCCCCTTCCTCTATGTGAGGACACAGCGAGAAGACAGCTGTCTATGAACTAGGAAGAGGGACCTCACCAGATACCAAACCTGCTGGTGCCTTTATCTTGGACTTCCATCCTCCAGAAGTGTGAAAAATAGATTTTGTGTTGTTTATAAGGACTCAGCCTACTGCATTCTGTTAGAGCAGCCTGAACAGACTAAGATAGCTCCTCTTTCCTCTTTCTCTCCGTAGTACTGTAGGTGGGACCACTCTTTTCCGGAGGTCACTGCAACACTCAGTAAAGTTGTTTTTAGGAAACAGAATAGGATTGCCTTGTACCAGTCTGTCCTTTCTTAATGGGGGTCATGTCAGGGTTCGTAGAAACGACTTTATTACTCACATGCAGCCATTTTTAACCCCCTGTGGGTTTGGGGCTTCCTCTTTCCTTCCCTGTTTTCTTTAACTTGCGTTCTCTCCTCTTTCTTCAGAGCAAGAGTAGATGCTTTCAGGGTAGGCACACATCAAAGTTCCAGGTATCTTGAAGAGAGCAATTTGGATTTAGGTATTTATTCTTATTTTTATATGACCATAAATAAAATCTCTTCATGCAAATAAAACTGTTAATATTGTATAACAACACAGAAATTACCATGCGCTGCTTCGAATGACATCATTTAAATTTTCATTTTTGCAATAAGAACTGATTCAGGCAATAGTATCAAATGATACTTTAAAGAGGTATTTTCTAACTTCTAATGTTCATGGGATGAAAGGCCTGCTATGAGTGAACAAACCACACACCACTGCACGTCAAGCAGAAAGGAGCGAAATCAAGGCAGCAGAACCAGTGTCACCAGACTGCCCAGTTATCAGTTCAGCCTTTAAGTGTCAAGCTAAATGCAGGGTGTTTAAGGCCGGAACATGAGGATTTTGTAACAGCTGTACTACGATTGTCTGGAGACCAGAGGAAAGAGTCGTAGGTTCTAACTGAAGATCAGAAAGGACTTTTGGAGGAGGTGTGATTGTACTTTGATGAGGAGGCCATTTGGAGAAACTAAAAACATGGGGGTGGGGAGGGAAGAGAGACATGAAGGGCTAACAGGGCTGTCTCCATCCCTCCACCCACCCTGGGCCAAAAGTGCAACATCCCTGGTGGGCTGCCCACACCCTCTTGGCAGGCAACGTTCCCGTGCAAGCTGGACTTGTGTGTTGCAGGGACAAGCTCTCCCCCTCCCCCCACAGAACCCCACCACCAGGGACTGATGGGAATGGGTGAAAAAACACCCCAATTCTCTCTACTCTCAGGTGGAGACAACTCTGAAGTGGCTTCTACACAGTTTCCCAGAGTTCCCCAGTAGAAACGAAACTTAGTTGCCCACCATGGGGATCAGCTCAATAATGTTCCCTTTACTCATTTCCTTCCTCCCCCACTATCCTACTGGAGTTTTTGGTTTTGTTTTGTTTTGTTTTTTGCGGTACGCGGGCCTCTCACTCTTGTGGCCTCTCCTGTTGCGGAGCACAGGCTCGGGACGCGCAGGCTCAGCGGCCATGGCTCACGGGCCCAGCTGCTCTGCGGCATGTGGGATCTTCCCGGACCGGGGCACGAACCCGTGTCCCCTGCATCGGCAGGCAGACTCTCAACCACTGCGCCACCAGGGAAGCCCTACTGGAGTTTTTTTGACTATCTCCCCCACCCTCTTCTCTCCAAAATACCTGCACCTGAATCCATGTCTCCGGGTCTAAGAATCCATCCTAAGACAAAGGATGTTTCAGTAGCTGGAATGAAGACCTTGGCGGTGGGGGGCAGGGGGGAATGAGTTGGGCATATTTGGGGAGCACAAATGCTCCAAGATGGCTAGTGGTTTAGAGGTCTGGTGGAAGATGAGACTAAAACGATTAGGGTCACGATGTGAAGTACCTGAATTCTGGACAAAATACTCCAATTTTTCTGTAGACAGTGGAATCTATGCAGTGATGAGGGTGGTGAGCACCTCCTTTCTAGGTCTTCCAGCATCTCCTTCTCTGGCTCAGCCTCTGGTGACCATATGATTTTCTTCCAGCCCATCCATTGTGAATCGCCTGCCTGCTAGGGATCCTGCCGGAGGCACCTGAGACCCACTCTTCTCTTGTCTACTTTTGAAGAGAACACTGACTTTGAGCTTCTGTGTGGAAAGGGCTGACACTTGGAGGAAGGGCCAGGTTCTTGGAAGAGTCTAGGCTGTTCTGGCATGAACTAGATTCTTCCTCATAGGCAGAAGAGGGTGAGCGGTTTCAGCTGGTCACCCCAGTTCTTATAACCTCAGAGGGGATGTTTGATGTGAGAGAGGCCCTCTCTAGCCTCAGACAACCCTAAGAGAAGCCCAGCTCACAGGGTTTGGCACCCCTGGTGGCAAATAGGGAGACACTTCCAGCCAGTCCCAGGGAGTCAGGTGGCAGTTACGGGGGACACTGTGGTGTCAGAGCTGTTCACAGGGCTTTGCAGGTGGAAGAGCGTCCATCAAATACCACCCTGTCCACTGACGGCGTCCTGGGCTTCTGAAAATAGCCCCCAGCCTAGGGAGTGTCTGAGACAGTAGTGAGCAGCCAGGAAGTTTCCCAACAGGGAGGCCCAGGGACTGTTCCTCTTTATCCAAAAGCAGTGGGAAGGAGAGATGGAAAGGAATGTCTGCTTTATTGGGAAAGCACAGGTGCTGTCCAGAAAGGAAGCAGGATGCTTTTGTCACGCTGGTGGGGAAAGGCTGGTGGAATATCATTCATCCAACCTGCATTTATCGAATGCTGCCTTTGAGCCAGGTCCTGGGTTGGGCGCTGAGGAGAAGAGAGGGCAGAAGAAATAATATGAGCCTAAGGAGTTCACAGTCCAGGGCATCGAGAAGGTATATACACGTCTAAGCAAATTCCAGAAGCAGTTTGACCAGGACCATGCAGCCGTGCAAAGTTCCCGAGAGGGCACGAATTCACGTCTGGGTTAGAGGGGGCGATTGATGGGACAATGGGAGGTGAAGGTAGCTTATGAGATGGCCTTGTAGGATGTACAGGGTTTGACATATCGATAAGGTGCTTGGTCGCTGGGGGCGTTCTATTCCCAGGGACGTTATTGGGAGGGGTCAGAGGAGACACTCTCGGCCTGGCTCCTGGGGAGCCTGTAGGCAGTGGTACCACCTGGGAGCCACCTTCCAGCAGTGTGAGCATGGCGTCCCTTCCATCAGTCCTGACACTCGGGCTGGGAGCAGGAGACCTGGTTCTCATCCTGGCACATTGTGGCACTGAGGGAGGCTGCGTCCCCTCTCAGAGGCACAGTTCCCCACTTAGACCCCAGGGGAGTTGGGGTGGTCAAGGGCATTGGGCTAACAGGGCTGGCTCCATCCCTCCACCCACCCTAGGGAAGAAGCCTTAAGGGGCTGAGCTAGTGGATTCTGCCAGGAGGAAGGATGCCCCATCCCTCAGGTGTGTTCAGGCGTGCGTGTGTGTGTGTGTGTTAGGAAATTCACTGGAATGCCCCTCCCTGACATTTTAGAATTCCTTCAGACTGACACTCGCCCCAGTTATCTCCCTCCCCCTCCACACCTTCACCCCCAATCTAACCACACATGCCGGTTTGCCCACGGTACATGATGTGCCCAGCCAGCTCTCAGGGAACTGGCCGGCTGCCAGGCTCAGCTGGGCTCGCCCCACGAGCAGAGCTGACGGCTCTCCTCCTTCATTTGTGAGCTCCTGCATGCCAAGGTGCAGCAGGAGTCTCGTGGAGGAATGATTAACGTGCAATCCTGAAATGCAAACAGACTAAGGCCCCTGCAAATCTCTCTCTCTGAAACTAACTAGAAGGCTGATGCACTGCGGGTTGCGGGGACCCACCCCTTTTCTCACTGTTCCCTTAAAGGAAGTTCTTCCTTGGATGGATGGGGACAGTCTCCTCATGACTTTGACCTCTAGTCCCAGGTGTGTCTTCTGTCACGACCAAAGCCCTGGCCCTCGTTCAGTGTCCCAACTCCTTCTCTTCTGTGTTCTTTGCTGATTCCTATAAGCTGCTTCCTGGAGGCATAGGCTTCCTGGCTGGGTGCTCTCTGATGGGTTGGCTCTGTGGTGCCGTCTGCTTCTGTAACCTTTGAATTGTCCAGCACTGACCTCCCCAGGTCAAGAGGACATCCAATCTATGCAGAGCACTGTAGAGGGAGACAAAGAATGGGTCACACAAGGACCCAGTGCTCTGATGGCTCGCAGTCCAAGAAAGGAGCTATCTTCCACATTTTCAGGCAAATAAGTGCCTGAAAAGAGGCACAGAGAGAGCACTAGAGATTTTAGGCAGGAATTCAGAGTCACATCCAGCCTGGTGATGGTGGGGGAGGGGAGGGTGGTGCGGGGGAAATGGGGACGAGAATCAGGAAAGATATCTGAGAGAAGGTGGCTTTTTTTTTTTTTTTTTTTTCCGATACGCGGGCCTCTCATTGTTGTGGTCCCTCCCGTTGCGGAGCACAGGCTCCAGACGCGCAGGCTCAGCGGCCATGGCTCACGGGCCCAGCCGCTCCGCGGCATGTGGGATTTTCCCGGACCGGGGCACGAACCCGTGTCCCCTGCATCGGCAGGCAGACTCTCAACCACTGTGCCACCAGGGAAGCCCGAAAAGGTGGCTTTGAATTGGGTTAAGAGGGATGCAGAGGAATTGGTCAGGTAAAGATGGGGGGTGATCCAGAAGACAGCAAGCAAGAAGGTGAAAAAGCCAGGGCAGGTACATGAAACTGTGAAGATGCCATTTTGGCAGATGTGCCGGGTATAATGGAGAATAAACAGGGTTGATGTTGGGAGATAAGTGGGACCCACTCTCAAGAGGCTTGAACACTGGGTTATTAAAATTTAGACCTGGGAGCTGCATATTCTTTATTTGTCTCTCCAGATCTAGTCTCCACTCCGCGGTGGTAGATTAATTACAACAACAATCATCAGTCTTTCCCCTCCCTGTATCCGTGCTGCCTGGCTATGTACCTTTCACTCTTCTCCTGCTGTGATTCTGAGCTCAGCCGTGTGACTCGCTTGCCCAATGGGATGTGAGCAGTGGTGCCTAAGCAGAGGCTTGAGAAGTGATTGCCCCTTGGGGTTTGTCCTCTTTTGCTGCTCTTGGACTCCTGCCACCACATGGAGGAGCATGCAGGAGGACAAGAGGTCCTACGGCGGAGCGTTGACCACAGACGCATGGGTGAGCCCCAGCAGGGATCAGCAGAACTCCCCAGCTGAGCACAGGTCAAACTGCCAACCTGTGGAATTTTGAGCCAAATAAACAGTGGTTGTTTTCAGCTTCTAAGTGTTGGGGTGGTTTGTTATACAGCCAAAGGCAGCCGCCGCAGGAATAAACCCAGATTGGAGGGATCCAGGTTGGGAGGTCCTAGGATATGGAAGCGTATATTGTGCACATGGGAGGAATGTGAGTCATTGTGCCTGGAGCACAGACAGCGGCAGGTTGAAAACAATAGCCACCCCTTCTTCCCCTCCCCTCAAGAGGTGGAATCTATTTTTCTACCCCTTGAATCAGGAGGACCATGTGACTTGGGCCAAAAGTGCAGAAGCAGATGCAATATGAGCAGAGGGCTGCAGAGAGCTTGCACTCCTGGATTTTCCCACTAGCCGATCTTGGGCTCTCTGTCTCTTTATACATGAGCCCCAGGTTAGTAACTTGGAGGGTGAGAGATCCAGGTCGACAAAGGCTCTCTGAATCTTCCTAACCATCTCAGGCAAGACCATCCTAAACTAGCCAGTCATGGTCAACCCACCAATTGAAAGCAGACACACAAGTGAGTCTGGCTGAGGTCAGCCAAACCAGGCACAGACCAGGCCAGAAGAACCAACCAGCTGAGCCCAGCTTAAATTGTAAATTACTAATCCATAAAATCAAGGGCTAAATTGGTGGTTATTGTCTTAAGACACTAATTTTGGAGTGGTTTGTAGAAGTTCCCTGAACTGTCCCTCCTGCTCTGGGCCAGGAGGCTGACATATCTGGGCTGCATCAGTAAATCCCCAGGCTCCTTACCTTCCACCAGCAAGGGAAGGTTGAGGCGGAAGCCTTTATCTCCCTGGTTCTCACCCTGCTGGGCTATCTGGTGTGGGCACAGCCTCTATCCATGGCCATGTCCTAAAGCCACAGCTCACTTTCAGGGTTCTGGCAATCGCTTCTTCCCATGTATCTTCAGGCCGGGGTGGTAACTGCTTTCCGATGCTGCCAGCCCTGGGGTTCAACCTTCCTTAGCCCTGCCCACACCTTCGTCTCTGCGCTGTTTCCCATTTGAGTGGCCACCTGTTTCCTGAAAAGACCCTGATGGGCAAAACTATTCTGTACAAAAATAGGATCTACTGACTGCTTTACTAAGCAGACACTTCCAGTTTGGGTAGAGTGGAATGGAACTCTCGCTGTAAGGGGTTCTGCTCTGAACTTCCCACAAATGCTGCTTTGGGCTTGGACGTTTGGAAAGTCATGCTGGCAAAGGAGGGTGCCAAGCAGCAACATTCCCAGGCTGGCTCTCGGGAGCCATCTGGAGCGCTGCCTTCCGAAGGGAATAGTCATTGCCCCTTTTCCTGCCAATTCCCCAAGTTAGAGAATAAAAAATTAGCCCTTCCAGTGCCCCCTGGCACTTTTCCTCCCCTAGAGAGAATTTTTCTCTAGTATTTTAATCAAGTTAAGCCACACATTAAGCAAATCAGAAAGTCAGCTTCCCAAGGACCTTGGTTAGTGAGAGCACAGCCTTGCCCCACCTTTTCCTAACAGTCACCCACGCGTTCAACACCCTCCAGTGATGTCACTCCCAACTCTGTGCAAGGCCTTGTACTGTTAGCAGTTATAATTGTTGATGATGATGATGATGATAAATGGCAGAGCAAACTGAGAATCTATGTCTGCCACCACCGTTGCCATTGCCACCAGTGGAGAAGCATTTGGACTCTGCTGTCAAGTTCATATAGGAAGCTCTGTAATGTAAGTCAGAGCAGGATGGCAGTGGTGTCAGTAGTGGTAATATGTATTTCCCATCTAGAAGGGTGGGGTTTGGAAGGACATTTATCCTCTCAGTGGTGAGCTGTGTTTCATTTTAGAGACTCCGGGGAAAAATGAACCACAGCAAAGCCAGCATGCAGGTCTTACCACCATTTTTCTCTACCAGCCCAGGCAATGGACCAAAACTTCCCGTTTCCTCTGGGGGAGCTGCCCCTCCTCTCTCAGGGAAGCAGTAGTAACTGCTCAGAGGCAGAAGGCACTGGCATTCCACACCTGAGGCTGTCCCATTTGCAAGACACACAGTGGGGACTTTGGGAGACTGAGGTTTGATTCTTTCTGAAGAGACACAATGACAGAATCCAGATAAGGAAGAAAGGGATTTGGTGACATCTGAGAGGATGGTGAGGGATTCATACCTGCACTCGCCGCTTAGGCAGGACGCTTCTTTATTATGTGGGATTGTCCTGAGCATCCTAGGATGACTAGCATCCCTGACCCCTGCCCTTTCAACGCCAAGAGCACCTCCCAGTCACTGTGACAATCAAAACTGGCCCCCTCCCATTCCAACCACTCCTAGGGTGGCGGTGGAGGGACAATACGGCCTCTGGTTGAGAAACACTGCAAGGGACAGAAAGAGGCAGAGAGTTAGAGAGAGGGGATATCTTTGTGGGTAACTTCCAAAAGCCCAAGGCGTGTCCACGTGGTATAACCTCCCCACCCACCGGAACTCTCACTCTTCTCTTTGTGTGCACATGACACAGTAACAACGACGCTTAAGTAAAGAAACACACCTTCCCTGGAAACCAGAGAAGGCGAGGTGTTGAAGCAGGTGAGGAAGGATTTGGAACAGGTAGGGGAGTCTTCGGTCTTTCCTGATCAGTGATGCTCAGGGGCCTCCGTGGTTATGGCTTCCTGGATGGTGAGGACCAGCTGTCTGAAGGTTGAAGTCCTGGTTGGAGTGAAAATCAGGTCCAACTCCTCAAGTTCTCCTATCTCAGAAGACACGGTCTGTGGGGCAGAAGAAAGGAACTGACCACTGGGTTAAGCGTAATTAGCTTAGACTTATCCCCGCTGTTCTCTGCCAGGGATGAACCTCCCCCAGGTCTCACATGGCTGGCTCCTTCTATTTTTTTTTTGCGGTACGCGGGCCTCTCACTGTTGTGGCCTCTCACGTTGCGGAGCACAGGCTCCGGACGCGCAGGCTCAGCGGCCATGGCTCATGGGCCCAGCTGCTCCACAGCATGTGGGATCTTCCCAGACCGGGGCACGAGCCCGTGTCCCCTGCATCGGCAGGCGGACTCTCCACCACTGCGCCACCAGGGAAGCCCGGCTCCTTCTTTTAATTCAGGTCTTTGCTAAACTAGATCTCTCTTCCCTACCCAGCACTCTCTATTCTTTACCCTAGTTATTTTCTTCAAAGCACTCATCAGCATCTTAGATTATTTATTCACTGACTTACGTGAGCTTTCGTGAATGTAGTTTCTTTGAAGCAGTAACTTAATCTGTCTTGTTCACTGCTCTATCTCCAGTGTCTGGCACATAAGAGGTGCTCAATAAATATTTGTTGACTAAACTGATTGCTTAGATATTGTGCTAAGTAATTTGCATGCATGGTCTCATGTAAACCTCAAAGATTCTTTAAGGTAAATACTATGCCATCCCCATGATTTGTAGAAACAAAGACTTGGCGAGGTTGAATAACCTGCTTGGAGAAAAATGGTGGTCAAGTCTTGCAAGCTGAGCTGTGTTGTGGTTAATTCTCCCCTGGAGGACCTGAAATCAAACACTTCTCATCACCAAGAGGATACATGTCCCTCCAAGCTCCACCTGTCTAGATGAGAAGTACATAGTAACCCTACTACAAGGTCACATAGCTATTTATTAAGTGGTGCAATAAGGATTTGATTGATTCCGGTGTCCACAGTCTTACAGGACAATAAACAGATACGAATGTGCTCCAAACTCTAGGGGAGCAAATGCTAAGAGGTGTGGCTACATGCAGGACCATGGGATTTTAGAAGAGCGGGCAATCCTTCCCAGTTGGAAGTGGGAATGGATCAGAGGAGAGGGCTGCATTAGCCTGAAGGATGGGGAGAATTTAGGCGTGTGGAAATGGAGCAGAGGCGGAGGATGTGAGCCTGAATGGAAGGGGCATGCTCAGTTCTCCAGGGAGTTAGTGGCTCTGGAGTGAAGGGCTGTATGGAGGGTGGTGGGAGATGGCCCCGGACAGGAAGCTCGCGGCCAGTGCATGACAGGTGGTGAACACCAGAGTGAGTAGTTTAGACCTGTCTTGGGCAATGGGAGGTCCTTGAGTGACAGTGATGGTGGGTAAGACAACAGGATCCACTCCCCACTAAAGGCCACCAGTGCTTCCTTTTCAGCAGGAAATCTCCAAAGTGAGACGCAGTGAGAAAGACACACTGTCAGGACTTGCTGGAGGGAGTTCCTGAAAGGGAAGGCATGCCAAAGAAAGTCAGGGGCTATTTGGTGGACATCTGTGCCCCTATTTCACACCATTTCCCTCAGAGTAGACAGCAGCTTCAGGCAGGAACTAGAGAGCTTCCCTGGGCTAATTTGTTCAAAACTATGAAGTGGGATTCAGTCTGGCCCCGAACCATGCTTCCAGCCTCACCTCCTCAGTGCCCTCCCCAGAGCTGGCAGGCTTGCACCCACCACGGCCTCCCACCCTTGTCTACTTGTTGATCCAGTGACTGCCTGCCGCTCTAGGACTCCTCTTCCAGCAGCTTCCCCTCCCCATCTGTGCTCCAGCCAGCAGGCAGATCCCTGTGAGAGCCCAGCCCTGTTTGCCTACTGCCCCCCTCCCACCCACCCCCAGGCCCTGGCACTCCTGGAGGGCATCTTACCCCCACAGCGTGGCCCGTGCCCAGCTCAGCATCTGGTCCTAAGAGGGTCTGCAGGTGTCAGCTGAATGAATGACATTCTTCTCTCTGGGATGCCTTTAAAGTTGTTTTTCTTTCTGTAACCAGGGGCAGTGGCTGGAATGGCTGGAATGCGGCCTTGGTTTTCCTTTATTTCTCTGAGCATTGGCCAGACTCCCTCGTCATTTCTGGTCCTGGGCGACTTCACATTTCAAATTCCCTCTGGGGTATGACGCTTGCAGGGCTACTGCACTCCCATCTTTTTTCTCCATCCTGACCTCACCAGTGGTCTTCTCTCCCTTCCTCGCCAGAACATTCCAGGGCCATCAGGCACCCATGAGCCAAACTTCTGATCACTCTCCCAATAGTCATTTGGCCGAATATGAGAGACATGACCGCTCTGTTTTCCCTGAAGCCCCACTCAACAAGAAAGATTTTCACCTCAGCACCTTTGTCCTCACAGAAGCTAAAGATCTCACACCATCACAATGCCAGCTGGGTTTCCTTGACCTGCCGCCTCCCAGGCCCCTCACTGACATGGGGGCTTTTGAATCATTCAACTAACGTATTACAAGGGGAGGGAGTCAGCCCTAAGGGCTCTTCATTGAATAGCCTTTTCAAATGGTGAGATCAATTTTAGGGGCTTAACCCATCAACAAACTCTTGGATTTAAAGCCCGTTATTTAGCATGCAAGCACCAGAGTCACTTTCAAATCCCCATGGCAGTCCCTCCACTGGCTGGGAGTGAGGTGACGTCACTGCAGGGTGAGGCTGAGCCGCCTTAGTTGTGGCCCTGAGGGTTCCAGGCATCCCCTTTGGACCCTGACTGAGGGTTTCATCCCGGGCTGGATGCTGGGAGGATAGGGGGAAGCTGAGGAAGCTGCACAACTCAGATGTGTCCTTGTCCCCTGAGGGTGCTGGCCCCTGAGCTGCTCTCTGTCACAAGCTGACCTGGGTCCCCTAGAGAGTGAGGCTTGGAGTTACCTGCCCCAGATTCTTAGCCAGAGCCCCGTTTGGAAGCCCAGGACATATGGACTAGACGTGCTTGTGGACATTCAACAGCGTACTATGACTTAAACCTATTTGATCCCCATAGAGATGCCTCCCGGGATCTACCAGCCCTGGCAACTCCTTTCCTACAGAACAGTCCAGACAACTCATTCTGTCTTCAAAAGCCCAACTCATCGATTTGCTCCTGCCATAGAGAGCAAGCAGAAATGTCCTAATATTCCCCAGGCTTTTCCACCCCCAGGCCTTTGCTTCTGCTCTTTTCTCTGCCAGTGATGCTATACTAGTTATTTATTAATACAACAATAGTACAGCAAACTTAGTGGCTTAACACATTCATTATCTCATCATTTCTTGGTCTCATCTCAAGGTTCAGTGGGAGAAGGATCCACTTCCCAGCTTTTGTGGTTGTTGGTAGGATTCAGGTCCTTGTGGGTGGCTGGAGCAAGGGCCTCAGTTCCTTGTTGGCTGTCGGACAAAGGCTGCCCTCATTCCTAGCTGGTCATTGGCCAGAACCTGCCCTCAGTTCCTTGCCACATGGGCTTCCCCACAAGGACTGCTTGCTTCTTCAGAGCCAGCAAGGGAGAAGGTCTTCTAGTAAGATGGGCATTACAATCTTACAATCCTATAATCATGGAAATGGCCTCAGTCACGTTTGCATAGCCTACTGAAGCAAGTCACGAGTCCTGCCCACACTCAAGGGGAGGGGATTGCACGGGCATCAGGAGGAGGGCATCATGGGGCCACCTCAGCATCTGTCCACCACAAATGCCCTTCTCCCGGTCTCCCTATCCACTCTATGGACCTGAGCCTAAAGAGGGCTTCATGAAAGCTTCTTTCCATCCCAACCAGAACGCTCTATCTTTTCTGAGCTCCCTCATGGCTTTGCTTAAATTATTCTTTGGTATTTCATTCATTCGTTCAGACATTTAACAAAATCCATTTTGAGTATCAACTACACACCTGACGCTAGGGGTAGTGTGGTACAATAGTTAAAGCTGCAAGTTCTGGAATCAGAGGGTCTTAGTCCAAATCCTGTGTCTGCTGCTTCCTGCTGGGCCTCAGTTTGCTCACCTGTAAATAACATTAGTAGATGGTAAAGTTGTGAGTAAGGTTTAAATGAAATCACCATGTAAGAAGCTTAACATGGAGCTGGGCTCATAGTAGGAAACCAGTAATGATTTAATCTTATTTTAGGTGCTGTAGTGATTCCGTAGGATGTTGTCCTGCCTTAACAGAGCCCATGTAGCCTGCCTTTGTCATGAGTGTTTCTGCATGTGCCTTACCTCCCAGCAGGCTGTCTGTGACTTCCCCGAGGACAGATCCCGGTCTTAGTGCTCTCTGTCACCTCAGTGGCACTTAGCACAGGGTCTGGAGCACACGAGGCTTCAGTGACTGGCTATGGGTGTAGATCGTCTGTAACCAATGCCTATCGGCAGCGTATCATCATCAACACAGCCAATCTGCGCCAGTCCTCACTTCCCCGCAGCGCACCTGCAACTCCGGTCTGCCGACTTCCACATTTGTCATGTACGGTGGGTTCAGATGCAAAATTATGCAACTGATGAGAAATTATGGCAGAGTGTCCTGCCTCCCTCCTCCCCCGCTTGTCGTTTGGCAAATGCTGGTGGCTAGCGTGTCCTGCGGATGAAGTCTCAGCAGGAGGACCAGGAACCAGGGCTGGGCGTGGGTGGGCCGAGGGTGAAGGTCAGTGGCTGAGAGCTGAGAAGCGCCAAGCCTCCAAAGCCAAGCGGTGGACATCGGCCTTTCATTTTTGCTTGCCCAGAACCTAACCTCTCCCTTCCCGTTTCGCAAGAATCCTCGATCTGTGGGCCTTAACGGGAGGCAGGGCCCTGTCTCACACAGAGAAAGTCAAAGGCCCAGGCATCCCCTTTCCACGTCCTGGACGTCAGGGCCTGGACACTAAGGCCGACTTCAGCTTCAGGCTCCTGGTTTGGCTTAGTTGAGGATAACCCTGGTTATATGAGGTCATCTCAGGAGTCCTAGACAGATAAGGAGAGCAGCATACTCCACCCCATTTCAGCCTCTGAAATGTCTGCCCATCTTGGGGCCACAAAGGACCTGGTTCAGAGCAGAATTTCAAGAGGGTGTGTCCTCTGCAGCCAGCGTTTCCTCAGCTCACGCTTTGCTTCTCAGTCACCTCTTCCTTCTTCCTTTATTTTCTTTTGCAGGGAAGTTTAGGGAGAGAATAAAACTGCAATTAACTGCCTGCCTTTACTGTCTGAGCCCACACCCAGCTCATCAGGACTGTGTTCACAGCATTCCCATGCCAAATGTGTCACCAGGGCTAATTGCAGCCTCCAAGACAGGGAGTGGGAGAGGGAAACTGGGCCGTAAGAAAGTCAGAGAAGCAATTTTTAAAAAAGAAGTGGCTACTTATAAAAATTAGGATTCTCAAGCTGGAAAGAACCCTGGAAATAGAATTAAAGAGCTGGCATCAGCCTCAGGAGCTGTCTGGTCAGAAATCCCTGCTACCTCAGACTGTGGACTTTGCCTCACCAATGGCTCACTCTTCTTCCTTGCTGACAGTACCCTGATTTTGTCCAGGTACTGAGTGCCCATGTGTTTCATGGACATTCCACATGCACATTGACCAATTTAAGCTAATTCAGCTAATTCCTTTCTTTTTGCCAGTGACTGGTGGAGGTGAACTGATGTGACCCCACCCTAGCCAATGAGGTATAAAGGGAAGTCTATGAGGGCTTCTGGGAGTATTTTCTCCATTTGTAAAAAGAAACTCAGTACTGGCTCCTTCTTGTGTTTGGATGTATTTGTATGAGGAAGTGTTACTCCCAACTGTGCTGCCATCTTGGACCATTAGGGGAAACCCAAGAGAAGCCCAGAGACGCTGTCCCAGGGCCCTGACTTTGTGCTGTTCCACCTTATCCTATTGTGTCAGATAACAGGACTTCTTATGATAGGTAAGAAATTCATTATTGTTTAAGCAGTTCTTAATCTGTGGTTCTGTTAGTTGCAGTCTCAAGCCTCCTAAGTGACAGGCTTTTCCACATCCCCTTCACAGGCCTCTGCTAGAACACTTCCGGGAATGGAGCACTTACGACCTTCCTACCTCAAGCAGAGATTGTTATTAGGATGTCCTCTCTGGTACCAAATTGAAATCGGATCCTGGTAACTAACCCCATGATAGAGACTGATTTCTGCCCTCTGGAATCAGAAACAATGTCATCAACGTCTTTCCCAAGACTCCTCTGTAGGCCTCAAGAGGACAGCTTCCATGTCTATCTGTGTCTTGGTTTTTGTAACTTTTTCAGGTCACTGAGGGCCACTCTATCCAAGGCTGGCTCATACTCCTAAACCCATCATCCTATAGATGAGAAAACCAAGGCTGAGAGAGGGGAGAGGCCCTGCTCAAAGTAACCCAGCCAGAGGCAGAGCCTCTCAGTAATGGCGGGCAGATGGAGATGATGCCATGGAAACAGTATAGGCAATAAGAGTTATCGATCATTTTTAACTGGGGAGGGGTCAAGCAGCTTCATGAAGGGAGAGGACATTTGAGCTTGATCTTAAACTCTAAGTAGTACTTCTTAAAAAAGGAAAAAAAGAGAGAGAAGAATCCATAAGGAAATGTAAGAACAGCCTCTGCACACATGCCCTACCTGAGTGCTTTTCCAGCAGAGCTGGCAGAGAGCTGGGCACCTTGTGAGATGGCCCATCCCTCCCTAACTCTTAGAAGGTCCTTTCTTAAGTTAAACTGAGGCCTGCTTCTATATCTCTCATCCATTTCTCCTAATTCTGCCTTCCAGGCCCTTAGAGAAACAGGGCAACTGCCTCATCCCCACAGCAGACCTTTGTTGAGGAGCAGGTCCCACACTTTCCACTTCACCGGGTTGAATACCCCAGTTCTTCTGGTCATTTCCCACAGGATGTTGCTTCACAGTCCTGGTCATTAACCTCAGGACAGGTCCTAATTTGTTAACGTTCTTTCAACTTAGTTGCCCACAACTGAGCATAACCCTCCAGGGTGGTCTTCCCAGTGAGAATGGAAACCATCAATGCCCACACAGCTTACAATCTGTGTTATTCATTCTTCTATCTTCATCAACACAACTTTATGAGCCATTTTAGAAAATCCTTCATCAACCATTCTAGAAAACTCTTTCCCAGCGAGATAAAAGTTGCAAATAACTTTATTGTTCATTGCAAGAACTTCCTGAAAGACTTATCTACTCATTAATAGAAAGCATCAAATAACTGTTTACACATTTTTGAACCCCTTGCCTCAAAGTCTTTGCCTTGTTGTGTCCATCAGCCCTAAACTATTATGTCATGAGCCTTCCCCAGTCCTAATCAATCACTGCCTTCCCCCACACCCAGTTGAAAGACTCATCTTAAGCCAGATTTCAAAATCCCAGTAGGTGTCTTGATTTTGACTTCCTCCCAGACACTCCTAAGACTCTGCGGAAGTAGAACTCTCCCCTACTGAAGTAAGAATAAATTCAGTGTTTCCTTATCAGCAGGGTGCTTTGGTGCTATCTTAGAGAGCCAGAATTCTACCCCAGCAAGCCATAGGAAAAGAAGGACCTTCGCCTCCCTGACTGACCCTAGCTCGTTGGGGATCATCACCTTCCAGTCCTCGGACCTCCCATGTCCCCTGGGAAGCTTCTCTTCCCAGGATTTCCAAAGGGTTCCCGGGGCCGTCTCTTTCCAGGCTCCTCTCCCATCTTCTTGCAACTTGGGTTTTTTCCTTAGAGCTTGAGAAAGGAGCCATTAAATTTCCAGACCTGCTTCACCAGTCACCCATCATCCCACTCTCATTTCACTCAGTTGCTTTCACTCTCTGTCCCAATATACAAGTAAAGGACTATAGAAATATCAGTAGAAATATAGACAGGGGGAGAGTGCTTTTCAGTCCCAGGGGCTTCTTTTACCATGTTCTCTTAGTATTTTCTCACTCAATTCTGAGGTTTAACAAGCCCAGAATGGTCATGCTGGGTTTTTTAGCACACCCTTAATTGCCTTTTCTTTTTTCTTGAAGAAATTTCAGGCCACACTTTCTGCAGCAGTCCATGTTCCATTGGATTAGCTGTGGAATAATTAGTTTTATAAGTGAATGTATCTGGGAAATGGACTTTAAAGGCCTCCTGCCTGATGTATGACCTTGAGCTGGATGACCTTGGGCAAGTCCATCCCCTTTGCCATCCCAGTTACCTCCTCTGTCAAGGAGGGGGTTAGGCTAGATGATCTCCAAGAGCCCTATAGCCCCTTGAGATCCTGCCGTTCTGATTCCATGCCTGAAGAGAAGGCATTTGGAAGAAAATATGCTTTCTGTTTTTAATTATAAAAACAAAATATGCTTGTAAAACAAAAGTATGCAAAACCTAAAATGTCGGTGTTCCTTCCTTCTCCATCAATCGCCCTGGAGAGTCTTTGGGGGGCAGTATTTGCCAAGTGTATTCAGTGCATGCTTTATGATAATATTTGCCCCACTGACCTCCAATTCACCGGGACAACTGAGGACTGTTCTGAGAAGAAACTGTGTCTGTTCTTATACTTTCTCTTTTCCCTGGAGGAAAATTGCAGAATTTTTTGTGTTGTTTAAGAGGCTCTGCTGCCAGGACTTCCTTGGTGGCGCAGTGGTTGAGAGTCCGCCTGCCGATGCAGGGGACACGGGTTCGTGACCCGGTCTGGGAAGATCCCACATGCCGCGGAGCAGCTGGGCCCGTGAGCCATGGCCGCTGAGCCTGCACGTCCGGAGCCTGTGCTCCGCAACGGGAGAGGCCACAACAGTGAGAGGCCCGCGTACTGCAAAAAAAAAATAATAAATAAGAGGCTCTGCTGCCAGGACTTCCCTGGTGGCGCAGTGGTTAGGAATCCCCCTGCCAATGCAGGGGACAGGGATTCGAGTCCTGGTCTGGGAAGATGCCACATGTCGTGGAGCAACTAAGCCGGGGCACAACAATTACTGAGCCTGCGCTCTGCAGCCCGCGAGCCACAACTACTGAGCCCGTGTGCAACAACTACTGAAGCCCACATGCCTAGAGCTCGTGCTCCACAACAAGAGAAGCCACCGCAATGAGAAGCCCACGCACCGCAACAAAGAGTAGCCCCTGCTCACCACAACTAGAGAAAGCCCGTGCACAGCAACAAAGACCCAGCACAGCCAAAAATAAATAACTTAATTAATTAATTAATTAACACTAAAAAAAAAAGAGGCTCTGCTGCCTAGGACCTGACCTATGTCTTTGTCAGAAAACTGGACACAGCCATTTGCAGCAACGTGGATGGACCTAGAGATTATCATATTAACTGAAGTCAGACAAAGACAGACAAATACCATATGATATCACTTTTATGTGGAATCTAGAAAAATGATATAAATGAACTTACAAACTTATGGTTACCTATTTACAAAATGGAACTAGACTCACAGACATAGAAAACAAACTTATGGTTACCAGATAGTGGCGGGGGAGGGGTGGAGATAATTAGGAGTTTGGGGTTAACATATACACACTACTATGTATAAAATAGATAAACAACAAGGACCTGCTGTATAGCACAGGGAACTGTATTCAATGCCTTGTAATAACCTATAATAGAAAAGAATCTGAAAAAGAATATATGTACATATATGTATATACATATATATGTATATATATGTCTGTGTGTGTATGTATATATATATGTATATATAACTGAATCTCTTTGCTGTACACCTGAAGCTAACACAACATTGTAAATTAACTATACTTCAATTTAAAAACATGGTATTGAGGAAAAAACAGGACACAGAATCCTGGCCTTAACCCAAGACTTGGATTTGCAGGGACCAAGATGCCAGGAGAGTCAGTGACCAGGGCGCTGACTGTGGCAACCATGGCTGGATAGTCAGGCCCAGTGACTAGAGCCTAGGACAGTAATATTGACCTCAGCACTTTGCTCTTCCCACAAAACATGAACATTACCTTCTTGTGTGTCTAAAGTTTTAATCACTGGTGTTGGACTCTGTACCAGAGACCTGAGACAATACAAATTGCTGGAGAATAACATAGAGATGCATTTTTGTTATCTTCCATTCTGGGGAAGCAGCCCATTAGGGAGAGACGGATCGAGGGCGCTGACTACAAAAGCTCTTAGCCACAAGCTTAACTCCTTAGCTCACTCCCGGCCTCAAGGAAGGTCAGATCTGAGAGAGGAGGAGTAAACAGAACCCAGCATGGCTCCAGGAGGGGCATCTGGACAAGGCCATGCAGATGTGCGTGTGAGGTGTGACTCAGAGGTGAGGAAGGGGCAGGTGCTGGGAGAGACATGCAAACAAGGGGGACAAACTGGACTATTCATAAGGCAGAAGGGGCGGGGAGGAGGGCTGGGCCACAGGACACTTTGGGGGCTTAAATAGGGAAACAGATTGTGGGTCAGTTGGCTGAACTCAGCCCATGACAGAGAGCAAGCCACGCCACACCACCAGTCCTGGGCCTCAGTCCCTGAGGGACCTGGAGAAGCTCACTGAGAGTTACAGAAGCAGAGGGCAAAAAAGCACAGGACCTTAAGATACTTGCCATGATATCATTCACTCATTCATTCATCCGTTCGCTCAACAAATGTTTACTGAACCTTTTGTATATACCAGGCACTGTGCTAGGCCCTGAGGATATCATGGTAAATAAGAGAGACGTGGTCCCTGCTCTTACGAAGGCTTCAGTTTAGTGAAGGAGGCATACATTGAATTAATTTCAAGGTGAGTGGTTAGGCAGAAGGGTAGGAGCAGAGGGGGTGGGGCTTGGGTGTGGACAGGGTCAGAGTGTGACCAGCCTTGCAGGACAGAGGACAGAGGGGGCAGGTGCTTACAAAGAGCTAAACCTTGTGGAGTGGGGTCGGTCGAGTAAGGTTATTGGCTTGATTCTGGGGAGTGAAGATGGAATGGGAGCTGTAGCTTCTAGGAGAGTCTGGCAGGTATGTCTAGCCGGGTCAGTACTGGATTGGACGTGTGGGGAATGGAAAGCGGGGAGTAGTGGATGACCCCTGGGTTTACAGCTTGCGGTACTGAGCGAGGTTGGGGTAGGAGGGTAGGAGTGAGGAACAGCGGCAGGGGATATGCCTCACACAGTCTCTTCAGCTCCAGATCACACAGTCACGCGGGCTCTGATTCTGAGATGGAGATCAGAGCCTCTTTGGGATGAAAGCACTTCCTCTCTACAACGCTACTAGGAAGGAGCTAGCAATCTTCTCGAGCAATCTGCTCTTCTCGAGGATTATTGCTTCTCAGTGTTTCCTTCTAAACAATGAGTTGAGATAACCCAAATTAGGAATTGGAATTTGGACGGAGAGACTCAGGAGCACTTCCTTAAAATGGGGGATGGGTAAAGTCAATGGGAAGCTAGGACCCCAGGAGTGACAGGAAGTGGGACAGTGCAAAGCATCTCAACAACCCTGTGGGAAAATCCATTTCTCCTATGATCTCACCTGGCAGGGGATATTCCGCATGCTTGGTCTCCCCGTCTGTCAAATGGCAGCAGTCATCTCACAGAATTGTGGAGAGAAATAAATTAGGCAAAGCGTGTTAGAGCCCCCAGCACCACCCTGAAATGCAGCAGGCTCTTGGTAAGTGTTAGCTTCCATCCTACCCCCTTGGCTTCAACCAGCCCCTGCGGAATTGAGGATATTATAGACTGCCCTAGCTTATGATGCAGGGTGAGGCAAGTATGTTGAAGTCCTTGAAGACCTACACAGTATTATACAAACAGAGGTATAATTACCATCAAGATGATGGTAACTCATGGTAATAATTACAATGAGATGTGAGCTGGGGGCGGGGGGTCAGTAGGCTTGTAAACAGCAGGGATAGCAGAGAGTCCCTTTGCAACAACTATGGATAGGAGCAGGGTGGCTGGCTAGAAGAGCTTGGGTCATGGTCGGAAGGGCTTGGGATTGAATCTTGACTCTGCCACTACTAGCTAGGGGATCTTATGAAACTACGCGACCTCTCTGGGTCTTATCTTCTCATCTGAACAATATGGATAATGTCATCCAGTTCATAGAGTTGGCCCCAGCAAGCGAGCTAACATGTAGAGCTCCTGGTACCCACCAGGCAGAAGAACACAGTGTCAAATCCAGGTAAAGGAATAATTTAACTTCATAGTGCTTTAGGTTTCTCTTCTGTGAAATAGGTATATTAATAGTATCTGCTTCCTAGGTTTGATAACTAACTCATATAACGTGAGGAAAATACATACAATACCTGACCTAGTCAATGGTAATTATTACCAAAATAGCTGCTCTAGAGAGCTGGCTCTGCCCCCACTCCAGACCTCCTCTGACCTTACCTGTGGTGTGGAAAGAAGGCTCCTTTAGAGCAGGAGTGTCCAGGATTCCAGAGAGTTTTGTACCATCTAATAGCCCCCATAGGGAGCAGCCTAGAAGTCATTTGGGAAAGATGGCTCAGTAGAGCTTGTGATGCTTTCACAATTCTAAGGCCTACCCGCCTCCTCTAGGGAGTAGAGATAGTGCCTGTATTAGTCAGAGTTCTCCAGAGAATCAGAACCAACAGGATATGTATACATATTTACTTATTTTGAGGAATTGCCTTCCTCTCCCAATCTGGAGGCTTAGTAAATCCAAAATCTGTGGAGTAGGCCAGCAGGCTGGGAAGAGACCCAGGGAAGAGATGCAGTTTGAGTCCAAAGGCAGTCCACTGGTAGAATTCCTATTGCTTAGAGGAGGTCAGTCTTTGTTCTAGTCAGGCCTTCAACTGATTGGACGAGGCCCACCCACATTATGAAGGGCAATCTGCTTCACTCAAAATCCACCAATTTAAATGTTCATCTCATCCAAGAAACACCTTTATAGAAAACATCCAGAAAAATGTTTGACTGAAGATCTGGGCACCATGGCCCAGCCAAGTTAACAGACATAAAATCAACCATTGTAGCTCTTTTCTTCTACCTTTTTTCTTTGGCAAAACTTCTGGGTTCAAATTAAAGCTTTGGAAGAAGGAGGAGCATCCTTAACTTCCCATGGGCCCAGAACAGACTCTAGGACCCTGTAAGGCTCACTCACTTCCCTTGAGATGACTTAGTATCAGCCTAGAGATCAGTGACTGCATCTAGAGATGGAGAAGCAGACCAGAGACAGGGAATAACCTACCCCAGGTCACACAGCAGAGCCAGCCCTACAGTCTGGGGCTCCCAACCAGCTCCATGTTCTCAGAGTGGATGTTGACTGTACTCTCCTAACCCCCAAAATGTTGATGTCTACAGAGGCCTCTGGCTGCTCTCTGCCCTGTTTCTGAAAGATCAGCCATTCCTGTAGGGAATCCTTCCAGCCTTTTATTTCCAGAACACACTTTTTTCCCAAATGTATTGCCTTCCGTTGAGCCGGACTGGACTGAGATCAATGACATTAATTTGCACTGAGGAGAAGTTAATGATTTTCCCCCTTCAGATATCAGGAGGCTTCCTGAAGCCTGTGGTCAGATAAGCTGTTTTATTTCCTCTGCAGAAAGTTTCTCAGGAGGATCACAGAATCCTGGAGTAGGAAGGAGTTTCTAGAAGAGTTTATTTTCTCCAATTCCTTTACTTTGCAGATGGAGGGGCAAAGGACCCAGGATAGGGTAGTAGCATGCCCCAGATACCAGGACACGCAGCTAATCAGTTGCTCTTGTACTGTTCTCTTCCTTCATCAGGATTTGGTCCTGGGAAGAAGGAGCCTGGGGCTGGCTGAGGCAGACAAGTGGAGAGGAAGGGCTCCCCGGAAGCCCTCCTAGAGTCCAGGTGAGATGCAATGGGGGGCTGGGCTCTCCGCTTGCAGGGTGGTAGGAAGGATGAAGGCTAAACGTTATATGGAGAGACAGGTCTGAGAGAGAACTGAGGAGCTTAGTGACTGGTTAGATGTGAGTTGGGGAAAGGATGTAGCTTAGGGTTCCTGTCTTGGTTTCTGGGTGGATAGAGATTACTACCGAGGACCAGGAAGTGGGTAGGAGGCAGGAGTTTTAGAGGTTGGGCAATGAGATTTGAATGCGTTAGGGGAAGTATTCATGGGATGTCCAGAGGAGACATTGGTAGGCAGTGGGATGTGTAAGCCTGAAGCTCAGAGAGCAAGACTGAGCATGAGCTGTGGGATTCCACCAGCATGTTCTGGAAGTGGAATCCATAAGAGGGAGGATCTGCCAGGAGAGCTCGCGGCCAGATAAAAGCAGAACCAGAGCAACTCCCAGGTTAAAGCTCATTCCATGAAGCTGTATTCCCAAGGGAGGATGACCAGGGCTCACAGACACCCCCTTAAAGAGGGTTTCGGTCTCACGTTCTCAGTGAGCTCCTCCTTTGACCAATATCCTGTATGTCTCTAGCTAGGACATTGTCCCTCCCTGCCCAAGAAGCAAACACCCCCATGTTCTCAGGAACAGCAAGTACGTTTGCTGCTCTCTGTCTTGCTAAGAGTTTCCTTAGAATGGGGAGCGCTTGACTGAGGAGGGTACAGGTGCGACTGACGCCTCAGTCTCCCCACCACCCAACGTGCTCCAGGCTGGGCAGAGCAACTGCTGAGTGTTCTGACCCCTCCCCCAGACCCAGGCAGGCCCAGAGCCTCACAGAAGGGATGCAGCAGCCACTGAGAGGCTACGTGGCTTTCTCCGGTGTCCAGAGTGCAGCATTAAGAAGCAGTGTCAGTAATCTATCACCTGGAGCTCTTTCCAGCTGCTTGGTAATTCATGTTAAGTCCCCAGTGAGTATGCGCGCTGCTTCCTGGCAGGTTTCAAAAATAGAGGTCAAGAGAAAATGAAAGCATTTCTGAGATTTCTGAGATCAGGCGGCTTAACCATTTTTACAAATTTTTTAAATAACTCATTCTAGAGTTAGCAGAAATTCCATTCAGAAGGTCTCTGGCATCGCAGCATGAGTTGACGACTCTTCTTCTGAATTACACATTATTTATTCAGTGGCAACTATGAACCCGGCAGGTGACAAGCTAAACTTAACTTCCTGGTGCATGCGTTCATGCGTGCACACACACACACACACACACACACACACACACACCCCCTCAGAAACAAGGGAGTGACAGCAACCTCGTCTCAGGGTGGCCCCTCCAAGGAGGAGGACGAAGAATGTTGGAGGTGAGGGTCTCCCTGCTCTAAATGGGGAAGGGAACTTGGCTGCAGCCCCGTGTGCCAAGTGCAGTGCTAGGAGCTGACCATGCGTCATGACATTTGTTCTCCACTACAACCCATGAGATGTGTACCGTTATATCCCTTTTTACAGATGAGCAAATGGGGACTTTGAGGGTGGTAGTAACCCACCTAAAACCTTGAACCCAAGTCTCCAATTAAAAATCCAGAGCTCTTTTCAGTACTGCGTTAGAAGAAGCTGATGGCTATTGTGGAAGCTAGCCTCCAAGATGGCCCCAGTGAACTACTCTCCGTGGTGATACCCTTGAGTATGTGCCTCGTATGCTGAACCAAGGCTGGCCCCGTGTAACCAAATGAATGAGGCAGAAGTGATGCTGTGTGACTTCTGAAGCTAGGTCATAAGAAGCCTTCCAGCTTCTTCATCTCTTAGAATGTTTCCTCTGGAAGAAGCCAGCTGTTGCGTAAGAAGTCTGACTTCTCTGAGACTGCCATGCTGTGAGGAGGTCCAAGCTAACCACATGAAGAGCCTACATGGAGAGAGGGAGATGCCCAGCCAGCCCCTAGGTGTTCAAGCCATCTCAGCTGAGGACAAAACATGAAAGCAAACAAGCCATTTTAAACGTCCCTACTCAGTCCCGTCTTCAGATGACTTTAGTCCCTCAGCTGCCACCTGACTGCAACCGCATGAGGAATCTCGGGTAAGAAGAGCCAGGTGAGGCCAGGCAACCCTTAGAATAATGGGAAATAATACATTTTGTTTTACATGACTGTTTTTGAGTGGTTTGTTGCACAGCGATAACTGAAACAATTGGGCTTCAGTATTATTTCATCTATTATAGTCACTATGACCAATTTTTATCAACCAGTTACTATATGTCAGGCACTGCACTAAGCATTCTACATTTGTTATTCCAATTGATTTTCACAAGAACGCTATGAGACAGTGCTTATTATTATTCACTTTACTTGTTTTACATATGAGAAAGGTTCAGAGATGTTAAGTAATAAACCCGAGGTCACACAGCTAGTAAGTAAAAAGACCAGGATTCAAGCCCCAACAATCCAACTCTAAATGTCATGCTATTTCACACTGCTCTGCTCTGTGACTAGATGCAGGTGACTCAGGGGACTGACCCCTAATGGATGGACTCAGATCCGGGGCATTTGCCTTGGAAAGTCTCACTTTGCCTAGAGAGCTTGTTCTGGGAGGCTTGGAGCAGCCACCTAGGTTCGTGCTGAGTCTTCCAGGGACAAGCAGCCAGGGGGTTGTGAATTTATTCATGTGGAGAATAAAATGGTTCTGACCTTTTCTTTTTAAAATGTTTTTCAAGGGAAGTCTGTGCTGCCAGCAGGGTCTAGATTGATGGCTTTGGGTGCTGAGAAGTAGAGCCTCCACCCTGCATCGCTTCACTTGGTACCTTGGGTCAGATCGTCCAGAGACACAGCGGGGCCCGGAAATGTCATGTCGATTACCTATTCAGAACAGTCTCCCTCCCTCTTCTCCCCACCTTTATTGCTTTTCTCATCTGTGGGACACTGGGGGCTGCTTTAGATTTCCTGTCCTCAGAGCAAAAGAGATGGGAAGACCAGGAATCCAGCCACAAGAAATGAGAGGGCAGAGATGAGGACAGGAAATAGGGTAGGGGTGGAGGACCACGGCTCTGAGTGAAGATGTGTGAACCAACACTGCTGGTTCCCCCGGCTAGGCCCGGGGCAGGCACCAGGCTAGAGAGACACAGGCCCGTGCTCTGCGATAACATGGCCCTCCGTGGGTAGCTGGGAGACAGAACACCGGGCACCAGGGACTGTGGCCCTCATTTGCGGAGGCAGCTTTCGTTCAGGGCCGAAGTACTGAAAAGTGCTGATCTTCTGCGAGTGCCGCTGGTTTTCTCTCTTTCCTCCAGCTGGGCTTCTGTGTGGTGCCTGCCCCTGCACCACACACACGCGTGCACACACACACACACACGCACGCACGCACGCACTCAAGGCTGTCCTCAGAGTGCATCATGACGCAGGGGTGAGGGACGTGGGTCAGGAATCGCATTGAGACACGATGAGAGGCACAAGATCGCCTCTACTCTCAGGAAGAAGTGTTAGCCTGGTGGGAAAGTCCTCCACATTCCAGCCTCCGGAGAGCAAGCATCCAGCCTGCCCTGCTGCGTCTCCATCCCACCTGGGTTCTGCCCTGTTCACCGGGAGCCCTCTGACTGTACAGCTTTCATCACGGTGGGGAAAGTCTCACTTCTCCACTCCCAGTGTCATGACGTTTCCCAAATTTCAGTCCTTTAAGTACATTTTTACCATTTTTTCCATAGCCACATACTGCCTGTACTAATATTTACTTACTAGTTTTCTTTAAAGTGACTCCTCCTTTATACTTAAATTAGATGATTTTAAAAGTAAAAGTATATGATGGAAAACCATTATCACTTGCCATAAATGGAAGATGCCTGTACAAACAAATACAAAAACCTCAAAACAATGTCATTACATTTTAGCTACATATTGTTGCCTGCCAAGATCTAGGCTTGAGACTTGTCCCGTGTTTATTAAAATGAATGTTACTATCTGTTACAAATGCCCCGGTGGAAACCTTCCTTAATGTAGACTAAAAATGTCAAAGAGAATGAAAAAGAGCAAAGTCTTCCCGCTGTGCAATTTAATGCTATTCAGCATGGTGTTTGTATCTCTCTGAAATCATTTCTTCTCCCACCCATGGCCTGTATTTCATGCTTTGATAGTTACTGCCCTGCTCAATCCTGCTGTGTCTTTAAAGACCAGCTCAGAGGATTTTCTTACCACCCTTTCTCTTCTTTCTCTAAATATTTATAGTAACAGATATCATTTGATAGTGAACAGGTATGATTTATTATGACACTTATTGTAACCTGTCACCTAGTTGTTCTGGGGCTCCATGTTCTAGTTTTACAGGGTCTCACCCTCCTAGAATGCAATAACTGTGAACTCTTTTTTTGGTGTGAGAGTGTGTGTGTATGTGAAGGGAGAGTGATGAGGATTTCACACGGTATCTTTCATGTTGCTGAGCACAAAGGTGATGTCTGATTTACCCTGCTGAGTTAAATGAAACTCCCTTTACTGCTAATTATAATTGTGCTGCTCTTAAGTTGATCTTTTTACCATCATATCAAATAATATGTATAAAAAGTAAAAAAATAATTTCCCAGCTCAGCATATTTATTACATACAATGTTCCACACAACACAGTTCTGCCATAACAAAAAACTTGCAAAATCACCTCCGTTCTATATGAAGGCTGAGCTGTCTGGAGTCGGAATTATATACGTTAGAGAGGGAAAGCATTGGAGATTTCTTAACTAACTTTATCCTTAAGTCTCTTACTTATCCATTCAGCAGAAGTTGACAGAGCACCGACCACATAACAAACACTAGGGGAATAAAAATGAAGAATATGCTGTGTTTCTGATTTGGAGAAGCTCATTATTTAGAAAGAGAGATGACATGAAAGCCACTCATTACAATTCGATGCAAACGCAGTAATGCAGGTATCCATCCACCACGGGTTATGGGAACCGGGAGAGAGGTTTTGATTCTGATTAGGAGAGCTGGAAAAGGTAGCACAAAAGAGATGACCTTGGAGTTAAGCTTTGAAAAGAAAGGGCAGAGAAAGGGCATCCCAAGCCAAAGAATGAGCAGAAGCAAGGGCACAGCAGCTCGCATCTTGGTGTTTTAGATGTGGCCATGATTAGAGGTGCTTAGAGAATGGCGCATCTGGAGAGCAGGACAGAAGGTAGAATGAGAGATAGGGGCCAAACTGTGAAGGTCTTCACATGTCTGGCAGTGAGGAGTTGTAGAAGGTCCTTAAATAGGAATGCATAACAGAGATGGCTAGTTACTATCACAATGTTTATACTCCCCTTCCTTCTTTTTTTACAGAACTCTGCTGTTTAGCTGGGGCCTATTAATTTCCAAACCAAAACACAATATTCCTCAGCTTCCCACGCAGTGGGAGGCAGTCATACGAATAGGTTTTGACAAAAAGATATAAGCAGAGTGTTGTGTGGGACTTCTAGGAAGGCTGCTGAAAGGGAGATGAGTTAGCCAGGTGAAACCCCGTCTCCCCTTCTGCATTTTTTCTTCTTTGGGTTTGAAACTTGGATGTGATGGTTGGCGTTCCAGCAATCCTTTTGGACTACGAAGTCACCTTGATGATGAAAACCCAAACTGAAAATGATGGAGTAGCATGAAGAGCCACCAACCCTGTGTGTCACCTTGTCTTTCAGGTGAGAAAGAAAGAAGTTTTCATGTTGTTAAAATTATTGTTATTTGGGGGTTTTATAATATTCAGCCAAACCTAATCTTAACAAATACGGGGAGTCATGGTCTCTCTGACTTAAAAACCATGTCTGATGACTCCAATATCTGCGTATGCTTTGGATCTGCTTACGTATATGTTTTTCTGTTGGTTTTCATCATTTGATCTTGCCTCTTGGTATCCCTGGCAATCTTGGATGGAAAACCAAACATTGTAGAGAACCATACTGTTTTAAAAAGCAGCTTCTAGCCACATGTAGCTATCTGAATGAAAGTTAAATTAAATTATGAATTCAATTCTTCACTAATCACATTCCAAGTGCTCAGTAACCACATAGGGCTAGTGTTGGGCAGGGCAGGTTATAGAACATTTCCATCTTTACAGGAAATAGACATTGGGCAGTGCAGGTTATAGAACATTTCCATCTTTACAGGAAATAGACATTGGGCAGTGCAGGTTATAGAACATTTCCATCTTTGCAGGAAATAGACATTGCTGGTATAGAGATTATTGGATGCTCTAGAGGGTATTACTTTCCTCCAGAGAGGAAACTCTCATTTCTGACCAGCAGTTAGGCTAGGGGCTCCTTTGTTTGATAGACCCTCCACTCCAACTTTGGTCTCTCTGGCCCCATGAGATTGTTGAATGGCCTGCTCAGCTTCTCAGACTCCAGACTGCTGCTTACGAAAGGGCAAATGCCTCAAGAAGGCCTTATGTCAGCTTACCGCCGTGTACTTCCCTTCTTTCCAGAATCTTGGCCCTTCACGTTTTTGGTCTTTGTAGCTATTCAGTGACTTCAAGTGGATTTTTTAAATATAGATACATTGTATCTAATTTTCAAGTTATTATGGGCAGGAAGTTGGTCTGAAGAAGCTAGTCTGCGTAGCTGGAAGCAGAATTCACCTCTGTTTTAGGTTTATGGCTCTGGGGGCAGTGCAGAGAAAGTCCGGTAGGATATTCTAGGGAAAAGGCAATGAGGACTTGAGCTAAGCGCAAGCAGGGAGGGAGGGGAAATTTGAGAAATCTGGGCAATTTAGGAAAGTAGGGTTAGCTGGACTCAGTCTCAGATTAGAAGTGGGCATGAGAGAGAGGAAGAAGAATTCAAGGATGGCTTTCAGGTCATGACCTCAGATGTCTTGGGCAACAGGCTGGATGCATCCTTCTAAGGTGATCTCAAGGAGTGGGACCTGGGGAGAATTCTTTCTGCTGGCTTTGGAGGCAGCCACATCAGGTGTTCTGTGTACAATGCCCTGTGTCACAGGGAGATCAGCTCGGTGCTTTGCGACCACCTAGAGGGGTGGGATAGGGAGGGTGGGAGAGAGACACAAGAGGGAGGAGATATGGGGACATAGGTATATGTATAGCTGATTCACTTTGGGATACAGCAGAAACTAACAACCATTGTAAAGCAATTACACTCCAATAAAGTTGTTAGAGGAAAAAAGAAAAAAAAGTGCCGTGTGCCACTGGTACTGGAGGTACCATCTGTTACGTCTGATGGTTAGTGGCAGGGCAGCAGTGCCTTCTCCAGGCTAGTTCAGTAGCATAATTTTAGTGTGATTCTGGTTGCTTCGCTCCTTCCCCTTTTTCTCCTCTTCCTCCTCTCTTCCTCCTTCCTCTTCCCCTCCTTCTTCCTTCTCCTTCTCCATACTCCTTTATTTCTTGCTTCTCCAGCCTTTGGGGCAATGCTGATACCCTTAGAATGAACTTCTTTTCTGTTTCTGGAGTCCATTTCTATGCCTTGCAACCCAGAACTCTGATGGATAAAGATGTGTACACTCATAATCTTCAATTTGTGTATGACAAAGGATTTTCTCCCCATGGATTAAATTTCTTAATATAACTTATAAGCACACTTGTGCTGTTTTTCATATTCTCAAAAGTGATGGGGAAAGGCCAGAATGTAGAGATGAAGGGTAGAACAGAATGGCTTTTTCAAGCAATGGGAGTATAATAAATATCTATTGCTCTGTTGAAACCATGAGAGTGGCTACTATTTCCCAGACATTGTATAGCCTGAGAAAGATAGCTGATGAGTTTTTATTTAGTCTATCCCCTTCATCAGTCAAGGTGAGATGCTCCCTTCTGGGGATGCCAAGCTAATTCCAGGGATTTGGGATATATGACTTCCACCTAGCATGCTGCCCTGCTGGCCAAGCAGAGACCAGCCCAGCGTCGACCCTTCAGCTGGGGAGCAGCAGGGTCTCTGCTGGGCCTGGGCAGGACTGGTCTGTCCTGAGTGCCATACTCTGCTTCCTGCAGGGCCTGGAGGCTGCCTGGGGAGCAAACCATTCAGTCTCCCTGGGGCCAGTGGTCTAAACTGGGAGCCCAGGGTCTAGAGGCCAGATCTAGGGTGATTTGCGCCAGTCTCAGCCTATCCATAGTGGTGCTATCAGCTAGAAATGCTGGGGGGCACACTCACCTGGGCCTGGGTTCTGCTTTTGGAACCAGTGCTGCGGCTGGACTGACCCTTGTGGTTCTTATTATGATTGCAAGATGCCATCAGACATAACCACCAGGACACTTTGAAGCAGACAAGGTTTATTACTCACAGGCCTGGAGGGTACATGGCATGCCGTGGGCCACACAGTGCGGTCGCAGGGGTAGGAGGGGATGGGATGGGGAGAAAGGGACAGAGAGATAGAGAGAACATGCTGGCTCAGGGTTCTTCTTCCACTGGGGCGGAGGTGAGGGGCCTAGGGTTTCATGAGGTTACTCTTTATTGGTGAATTTAAAACATAAGAGCAGGAATTAAAGCACAGGGAGAAAAGAAAAAAAAAAGTGGTCCAATGGTCAGTTACCTAAATC
This sequence comes from Lagenorhynchus albirostris, assembly GCF_949774975.1. Lineage (NCBI taxonomy): Eukaryota > Metazoa > Chordata > Mammalia > Artiodactyla > Delphinidae > Lagenorhynchus > Lagenorhynchus albirostris. Next base: position 72,027,370 of record NC_083099.1, on the reverse strand, counting down.
AACCAAAGATTTTTATTTTTATTTTTTTAAATAACTAATTTATTTTTGGCTGGGATCTTTGTTGCTGCGTGGGCTTTCTCTAGTTGCAGCGAGCAGGGGCTACTCTTTGTTGTGATGCGTGGGCTTCTCATCGCAGCAGCTTCTCTTGTTGCGGAGCATGGGCTCTAGGCGCACAGGCTTCAGTAGTTGTGGCACACGGGCTCAGTAGTTGTAGCTCACAGGCTTAGTTGCTCCACGGCATGTGGGATCTTCCCAGACCAGGGATCAAACCCATGTCCCCTGTATTGGCAAGCAGATTCTTATCCACCGTACCACCAGGGAAGTCCCAACCAAAGATTTTTAAGCAGAGGAACTCCAAGGGAGGCGGCCTGGCTCTTAATGCAGTCAGGGTGACATCTCTGCTGTGGATGCCTTGGCAATCAAAGCTTAAGTCAGGCACTTGCCTTAGAAAAAAGAAAACCATCTGTCAGGGCTCACACCGCCCAGGGCATCACTAAGTCAGCGTGACCCTCGGAGCCAACAGACCACAGGGGAGGTGGGGAGGATGCCTGACACCTGGGCTTCTGCTGCTCCGAGCTGAGCACAAGTCAAACCCTGAGGCACCCTGCTGGCCACGTTCAGGCATTTGGGCTTTACTCTGGGAGCACTGAAGGTCAGGAAGTTTAGTGGTATAATTTGCACTTTCAAAAACTGACTCCACCTGGAAGTAGATGGGAGGGAAGAGACTGTATGTTATGAAATCAGTTAGGATCTGCTGGCTAGTTTCCACGTGAGAGAGGATGCAGATTCGCACAGGAGAGAGTGGAAGGGGCGCAGGGGAGTGCGGGGAGCTGACGGACATTTCAGAGGCAGAAGTGACGGAATGTGGGCAAGATCTAGGGTGAATGTTAGATGTTCCTCCTTAAGGCAGGCCCCCAAGAAGAACCACAAGAAATGGAGGGAAAATGATGAGTGCTGTTTGGACACGGTGGTTTGAGGTGTCTGTGGGACCTTCAAGGCAGTGAGAGAGATTTGGATTTTGGAGTCCTTGGTCAGAGCTGGCCTCTATCTGGGTCACCCCTACCCCAGACTCCCTGGTGAAGGCCTGGGTGTCTACATGTGGGCCACTCCCTGAGGTTGGACTTACTCACCACCTTCTGCTAGGACCTCCCCAGATGACCCACCATGCCCTGTGGGCTGGCCGTGTCTGTGGGCCCCAGTCCTCACAGTCCATCTCAGCCTGCCTTTCAGGAGCTGGAGTTCTGCCAAGCACCGGCCCAGGCAGCTCGGTCCTCTAGCTTGGAGAGGGCAAGGGCTCACAGTCTCATGGGACTTCTACCTTCTCAGAGCTAACCGTGTGGGCAAACTCACAGCCCTCGTGAGAAACACCAGGACAGCTACAAAGGCATATGCAAGGGAGGACCAATTGTCAGAGGAAGTGTGAATGTGCTGGAAGACTCTTGAGGAAAGTTACATCAACTTAGGCTGCAGTGCAGTCTTTTAATTACATAAAAGAACTAGGGGTTTCCCTGGTGGCGCAGTGGTTGAGAATCTGCCTGCCAGTGCAGGGGACACGGGTTCGAGCCCTGGTCTGGGAAGATCCCACATGCCGCAGAGCAACTAGGCCCGTGAGCCACAACTACTGAGCCTGCGCGTCTGGAGCCTGTGCTCCGCAACAAGAGAGGCCACGATAGTGAGAGGCCCGCGCACCGCAATGAAGAGTGGCTCCCGCTCGCCGCAACTAGAGAAAGCCCTCGCACAGAAACGAAGACCCCACACAGCCAAAAATAAATAAATAAATATTTAAAAAAAAAAAAAAAGAACTAGAAAGAGCCTCGGCCTTGTCCACAACAGCAGACCTGAGTCCAGTCTCTCGCTCCCTGAATCACCTTGGGTGGGTCACTCTCTCCTCGGCAGCCTCCTCATCTGTAAAATGAAGGAAGTGGGACCAGTTGTTAGGGGTTGTTAGTTCTGTAATCTATGAACTGACCTCACCCAACTGCTTGCAGTCTGCAAATAAGGGTTCCCTAAGACACAAAGAACTCAAAGGCTTGAAGACCTTAAAATCTTGCCAAACCGACACCCACTGGAGTGAGGGGAAGCTTCAGGGAAGAAGAGTTGGGAGTAGCAGAGGGGGAGAGAAGCTTTGCAGGTGCCGGAGGAAAGGTACAGAAGGGAAACACTCACGGTATGTATCGAGGTGCAGTGAGGGACTGGCTTTGGGGGGGCCAGGCAGGCCCCTTATCCTCCCACCATGCACGGGAATCATTGTCATGTGTAGCCTCTCTGAAGGCAGGAGGGGGATCTGTACCGTTGAATGACCAAGTCCCCTCATCTCTCAGCTGGAGAAACGGAGGATAACGGTGCTGGCCCAGGGCCTCGAGGAAGGTCTCCTGACTCTGAGTCTGGGACTCGCTCTATCTCCCGGGTTTATCTGTGAGACTTTAGAGGATTGACACACCTGTCTTCCTTATCTCCCAGGTGCCTCGTGCAGGCTTCTGAACCCAGACGTGTTTCCTGAGTGCTCTGCAGGAACAAACAACCAGCCAAAGAACTTTGAAGGGTTCTGTTCAGCGTGCTGAGCAGCGGCAGCCATCTGGGGGGAGACTTGGGGAATTTTCCAGAGCTTTGGAGACCTGGCACGGCTCGTGGTGGACCTCCAGGAATAAATCGCTTGCCTCTGTGAAATGAATTAACTCTCCCCAGGCACCAAGTGGTGAGAGAAACAAGCCATTCACTAAATGGCCCCTTCCTGCCACACAAGAACACATGTGCTTCACGTGGGCACGGAAATCACTTCTCGCAGGAACATTTATGAAGAGAATCATTTCAGCAGGGCTGCTGGAGTCGTGACGAGAGCCAGCCCTGTGATGCCACAGCCAGCCAGCCTTAGAGAGAGGTAGCTCCCCCTTTCTTTTTATCAGAGGGACCTCAGGCCAGGGTGGGGAGAGACTATGCTTGTGACAATTAAATATTGCCTTCTCCCACCCAGCCATTCTCAAGGCTGAGGCCCAGAGAAGAGAGGGAACCCCTAGAGCCATTTAGGGATGCAGCTGAGACTAAAGGACTCCTGACTCCAGTGCAGGCTCTGCCCTCGACTGACCTCTCAGGGGCCTGGCACGTCCTCCCTCCGGGTCACTGGGTTAGTCACTGGACCACCCCCCAATGCCCCTTTATTGCCCCTCATTTTTTTTCTCTCAGTACTTTTTTTATTTGTTTGTTTTTGTTTCTTTATTGAAGTATAGTTGTTTTACAGTGTTGTGTTAGTTTCTGCTGTACAGCAAAGTGATTCGGTTTTATACATAAACATATATATGTATGTATGTATGTATATATTCTTTTCCATATTCTTTTCCCTTGTAGGTAATTACAATGTATTGAGTATAGTTCTCTGTGCTATATAGTAGGTCCTCATTTTTATCTATTTTATATACAGTACTCTGTATATGTGAATCCCAAACTCCTAATTTATTCCTCCCCGACCCCCTTTCTCCTTTGGTAACCGTAAGTTTGTTTTCTATATCTGTGAGTCTATTTCTGCCTTGTAAATGAGTTCCATTATATCATTTTTTAAGATTCCACATGTAAGTGATAGCATATGATATTTGTCTTTATTGCCCCTCACATTTCTTTTCTTTCTTTTTCTTTTTTAAAATAAATTTATTTATTTGTTTGTTTATTTATTTTTGGCTGCATTGGGTCTTCGTTGCTGTGTGCAGGCTTTCTCCAGTTGCGGCGAGTGGGGGCCACTCTTCACTGCAATGCCCAGGCCTTTCACTGCTGTGTCCTCTCCCGTTCCAGAGCATGGGCTTTAGGCGCTCAGGCTCAGCAGTTGTGGCTCGTGGGTTCTAGAGAGCAGGCTCAACAGTTGTGGCGCACAGGTCCGGTTGCTCCATGACATGTGGAGTCTTCCCCCACCAGGCCTCGAACCCGTGACCCCTGCATTGGCAGGTGGACTCCCAACCACTGTGCCACCAGGGAAATCCTACTGCCCCTCACATTTCATTGCAGGTGCTTTTCCTGTGCCCACAGGGCCCCAGCAGGGAATCTGGGAACATAAGGAACCCTCCCTGCCCCTCACAGGTGAACCAGGTCTGCTCTTCTTTGTTTCCAAGCCACAGAGCTCATCTTTTGTTGAAAAGACTTAGAACTTATCATTCTTTGGGAATGAGAATTTTGAACAAAGAACCAGGAACATGAGGCAGTAGAAAAGAGACTGGTGTGTATCCTGAATGGGACCCTTTTGCTCAGGCTACCTCATTTTGTATATATAGTATATATGTTACAATAACCCTGTTGAGGTGGGCATTGAAAATATCAATTTACAGATGAGGAATATGAGACTTAGAAACATTTTTTAAATTGCCCGTGTTCACCGTCTACCAAGTAAGACCTCACATCAGGAAATCCTAGAACCTCATAGCTGAAACTCTCCTTAAAGTCAGTCCACCTGGTCAACTGCTCCCCATCCTCTCAGTGTTTAATTTGTGTTTCCATTTCAATCTTTGGGTTGGTTTTCTCCTATCAGCAATAATTATGCTTTGCTCAAACCTCTTGGGCTACAAATCACCACCCTAGGGAAGCTGAGTTCTGACTATCTCAAGACTCCTGCTTCTCCCCCAGCAGAAGCCTCTTCAGGTTTTATATGTAGAAGCATACTTGCTCACATCACATTCGCTAACAAAAGACTTATCCATAATACAGCTGATACTTTGGTCTCCAATGGCCTTATTCCCTTGTCTTATTCTGTGTTGGTTCAGAGCTCAGGTGGAGAAGATGAGTGGTATTTTTTGGATGCTCAACCTGAGCTGGGTCAATAGGATTCTATCTCCTGGGATTCTGAGTCTTGAGACACATAGGGACCAAATTTGGTTGGAATATGTTTATCCATAGATGGTGAACTTAGCCACCAAGCTGACTAGACCTACCATGGTTCCATCCTTCCAAGCCTGGGCACTCAGCTCTTTGTTTCTGAGAGGTACTACAATCGCGCCAACCTTTTTGTTGGATCTCAAAGAATAGATGAGATTTTTAGGCAGTGATGGAAAGAAAGCGGGGCTGGGGTAGGGGTTTTATGTACAGCAGATGAGCAAAGGCAAGGGGTAGGAAAGCACAAGGAATGTTTAGAGAAGAGTCCAGTATAATTGGCTGAAACATACTGCATACGTAAGTGAGTAGGAGACGTGGTAGGCTAGGGCTGGCTCTTGATAGATATTGAAAGCAGGAGGGGAATTTTGACTTTATTATGCAGGAATTCAAAGACACTGAACAATGTGAAATGCAGGGGTGACATGTATAGGGTAGACTGAGCCCAGACCAGACACTACAGAAGGGACCAAAATTCCAGTCCCAGCTGTGCCACCTTCTCAGCCTGTCTCCCCCACTCCAGTCCCAGTCTCATAGGGCAATCAATACTGACAGCCAATGTGTATCTTTCACACTTTTCCTTCTGCTCATACAAATACAAGCAATCATAGTACCCATCCCTCCCTTTAGAAAAGCAAACATGTTATCATATACATTACTCTATAGCTTGCTTTGTTCACTTAAATTCCACAAACATTTTCCAAGTCATTGCACACATATCTAACTCAGTTTTGTTTTTATTGGTTGCATTTTAATCCATGTATAGATTTCTCATAATCAAGTCAACCAATTGCCTACTGATGGAGGTTGAGATTGTTTCAAGCTTTTGTTAACACAAAAGATAGTATAAATTTACTCTCTTTTTCTAAAAAAAAGATTTATTTATTTATTTTATATTTATTTTTGGCTGCGTTGGGTCTTTGTTGCTGCTTGCAGGCTTTCTCTAGTTGTGCCGAGAGGAGGTTACTCTTCGTTGCGCTGCGCGTGTTTCTCATTACAGTGGCTTCTCTTGTGGAGCACGGGCTCTAGGCACGCGGGCTTCAGTAGTTATGGCTCATGGGCTCAGTAGTTGTGGCTCGTGGGCTCTAGAGCGCAGGCTCAGTAGTTGTGGCGCACGGGCTTAGTTGCTCCAAGGCACATGGGACCTTCCCAGACCAGGGCTCGAACCCGTGTCCCCTGCATTGACAGGCGGATTCTTAACCACTGCGCCACTAGGGAAGTCCCTGTAAATTTACTCTTATGTACTTATTTTAATAACTTTTTTTAAAGAAAACATGCTCAAAAGTAGTACTCCTGTGTTTAAAAGCAAGTCCATGTAAAATTTCAATAAATATTTCCAGATTATTTTTTTCCAAATGTTGTAGCAATTAATTTGCACTACTATGTGCACTCATGTGACAGCAAAAATTAAGAAGTTGATGATACCAAGTGTGGGTGAATATGTCCATTAACTCTTTTACTTTCCTGGTAGAAGTAGAAATTGGTGCAATGTTTTAACAAGTAGTTTACCATTATCTTTAGCACGATCTTGCACGTCATATACCCTGTAACCCAAACAATCTCACTACTAGGTATACACAGATGTGTATATACATACACTTTCACACCTATACCAAGAAACTCTTACAACAATTATGATACGATAACCAGAAACAACAAACGCCCTTTGGTAGGATATTGGATATATAAATTGTGGCATTGCCATACAATGGTAGTAAAAATGAATGAATTATTACTACATGCTATAATATAGTATATACATATTATATACTATATATACATGTGTAAAATACTGAGTGAAAAATTAAGACCCAGAAGAATATTGTTTACTGTTGTTAGAAACAACTATACATTGAATAAAAATAAACAAAATTGTATACATAATAAAACATTTTTAATCAAGAAAATAATAGATAAATGGTTGCCTTAGGTGGGGGGAGGAAAAGGGAGTGGATGGAGAAGAAATACATAGGCAGATATATGTTACTGTCGATGCTCTAATTCTTTGAAGTAGTTCATCAGTGTTAACTATATCATAAATAGATGATAATTAATTAACTAACTGACTAATTAAAAAGGGGCCGTTCATGAGAGTGTGTCAGAAACCAAGGCTCTAAAGAGAAAAAGAAGACAGAGAAAAATGAAACCAACATCAAGGAATAAGAGATGCAACTTCAGTCTTAGGGACCAGGTTTCTGTCCGATGAGGACTCGGTTTCTCAGCCTCCTGGGCTTGGATCAGGGCAGTTGTGGGGGACATTGACACATTCAGTACAGAGTCCCCACAAGAAACCTGAGTTGCTTTGTAAAAACAAACTCCATGGATTCCTCCCTTTCATGCAGTGATGTTGTCAGGGTCTGTCATCCTGAAGGTCTGGGGATGACTGGTTTCTTCCTATCTCATGTGTTTCACCCTTTGGAGAAAAATGTTGTCTGGACATTTTTATCTTGCATTGTATTGATACACCCATTGGTTGAGGTGATTCAGCACCAAGCAGTCACACACTTTTGTTTGGAATACAGCATGAGACTGCCCAGAGCAAGGTGAACTGCCCCAGAGAGAAGCCCTGTTCTCTTGCCATACAAAAGGCATACTAACTTCCACATCACCTCTCTGCTGTCCCAGCCAGCTGGCAACACCTCCAGGCCCAGGAAGGGCATGGATGAGAGGGCAGAGCAGATTGGAATGGGGAAGGCTGCCATCCGGATGTGTTATCAGGGACCTCTCCCAGGTGGGGCCATCTTGGCCTCCTGAAGTTTTCCTGCACTAAAATAATCACCTTCCCTCCTGAGCTAGCTTGGTTGCCAACCCTCTTCAATAAGAAAGGGACGAGGTTGCTACTTGTGGTCAGGTCCAGGCTAGATGGGTCAGGATGGGAGCACAAATTTTCCATCCGTCTCTGTATCCTGGGGCTTGGAACGGGGTTGTCTGGGGAGCAGCTATAATTGTGTAATGACAGATGAAACGCTCACTCTCTCCAGCAGGATGAGAAGATGGTGAGCTGTTATTCTTATTATTTTTGATTTACAAAAAGAGCAGGTCATAAAGCCCCAGGGCCACTTAGCTAATAGACACATAATTCACCAGGAGCTCTCAAAAGCATCATGTTATGGGCATGAGAGCCAGCTCTCTGCTCTCCTCCTAGCTGTGGTCTGGCTCAACAGTTGGAACCAAAACAAGCACAGTCTGGACTGCCCCAAAAGTCCAGACGTCTACAGGCCTGTGTTGCACCCCTGGGCCCTCAGAACTTCTAGCACCAGTGAGTCTGAATTTGTCAACATTTGTCAACTCAAGAAGATGGAACTCTGTTGCTGGTGATTTCCCTGACCTGTAGTCATGGCAGGGACTGCAAATATAGGGACCAATCCTTCCCACCCCGATTCTTCTCCCTCTCAATAAATAAGACCCAACTACACGGGTTTACTTGGTCTCTAAATAATCCTTAAAATTTGGCAAAATTTTGGCAAATTCTTAAAATTTGGCAAAAACTCTGTCCACAATGGCCAGATTCTCCTTCCCAACTTCCCATCTTGAAATCCTGCTCCTTCTTCAAGCCCCAAGTCAAATGCTGCCTCCTGGTTGGAATTGTCTTCTTTCTCCTGGTTGGAATTAAATTCTTCTTCTGCACTTGCCCTTCTCGTGGCATCTAAACTGTATCCCGTGTCTAGTGAAGTTTCACCTTTTCTGTTTGCTGATAAGTCCCCTGCAGGCAGGGAGTGAGGTGCTGAGAGGTAAGACAGGGGAAGAATTGAGCAGAGTGAGAACACGGCAGGTGCTAACGGACGGTATAGCTCCTCTTTCTCTGCACAGCACCTTGGAACAAAGCAGACCTTCAGAGTTGAGCTGAATGTACATAGTTCTGAGAGGACAGAATGGCAAACAAGCCAAAGTAATGAGAACTAGGATAAAAGTTTTGGGGGACTTCTGAATTATTTGTTTTGCATGGGAAAAGATAGTGAATAAGTCCAATTTTGTTACAATACAATTTGAAAGGGGCTGTTGCAGATTTAATTGCACCAAGTACAGGAAATGAATCAGATGGTGTGATTTGAGTTTCTCGGTTTTGAATATTTGAGATGGTTTTGCCTGTGGTCCTCATCCGGCCTGTGTGGTATCCAACCTACATGTACTGTCATGAGGATGAAAGAAGGTAGCCGCATCTCTAATGGTTGCAACGTATCCCACAACTGTGGTTTTCCTATCCGGCTTAAAGCGAGTGAGGGAATCATCATTTAGACTTGAAATATTTTGTTGTACTGAATTTTAATTGTCGTATTTGTAATAAAGAGATGTGGCCTCCAAATCTAGCTGAGCCATTAGAAGATCTTACTGCAAAGGAGAATCTGTTGCAGTTAATTTGATTTAGTTCTTCCAATAGTCTCGATCTTATTGTTTATCTTCAGATGGAACAATGTAAGGGGAAATAAGCTTGGACCCGCTGGGGGAAGATTAATAATAGATGCTGCCGACCCCACCACCAGCCCCCCATCAGCACACTGTCTCTCCACCATACACGAACCCTGCAAAAATAAGTAATGTTTTCTTTGTTTTAAGGTAAGGAAACTGAAGCCCCCAAAGGATAAGTGATTTCAGCTCAAGGCTGAAGCTGGGATTCAATATGAGGCCATCAGTCTTTGACGGTTGTCTCATTCCCACAACCTCCCAGCCCAGACCTCCTCCTTCCATGAAGCCAGGCTGAATTTTGTGGGGAAGCGCGCGACAGCGGGGTGTGGGCATCACTTGCATTAAATGCATCTGGAGATTTTTCTGGAGAGTTTATGGAGGGCTGGGGCTCCTCTTATTTGAAACTCTTCTGATCTTTTGATATCACGAAAAGAGTTCCCTCTACCCACCCCACCCCCAAGTTCAGGACTAAAAGGCAAAGCAGGACAACACCCCGTATAGTTTGAGCCCTGGTTTCTTTCCGAGCCTAGGCATTGCTCTGAGATGTAGGGGAAAGCTGTAGGCTGTGGACACGAAGCTGTTTACCTTGAGCAAGTTACTTAGTGTCTCTGAGCTTCAGTTCCCTTAAAATGAGGCTAATAGGGCTTCCCTAGTGGCGCAGTGGTTGAGAGTCCGCCTGCCGATGCAGGGGACACGGGTTTGTGCCCCGGTCCGGGAGGATCCCACATGCGGCGGAGCAGCTGGGCCCGTGAGCCTGCACGTCCGGAGCCCGTGCTCCGCTGAGCCTGCACGTCCGGAGCCCGTGCTCCGCAACGGGAGAGGCCACAACAGTGAGAGGCCCGCGTACCGCAAAAAAAAAAAAAAAAAAAAAGAGGCTAATAAAATCCCCTTGGGGGAGGGGATATATGATAAAGTGATTTGTTGAGTGCTAGTGCCTAGAATAATACATGGAACATACTAAGCACTCCCTAAATGAGGATATTAATTAATTGAGTATATAAGCATGACTATAGTCCCCTCCGAGGGTTGGTGTAAATATTGAGAAACACGATGAAAGCCAAAGGGCTCTGTCAAGGCAACACCCTGGACATACATACGGGATGATTACAGGTGATCTCACGATATGGACGCCGAGCCTCTGAGCAGGCAAATGATTTGTCCCGGTTTCCTTTTGCTCAGTGAGGAGTGGATGTGTTGCCCCTCCCCGGTACCATGCAGCCCGCTCCTCAGTGCCCTGCAGGGGCAGGAAGTGCTGGATGGCAGGGAGGTGGGGAGGCTGTCCTGAGCCCAGCACCTCCGAGGACAGAGGAGATGAGAAAAGGAAAGCCCACCCTCAGGCAGTGAAATTCTCCAACCTTTCACTTGAGTGGTAGATGCCAAGCACTTTCCTTACCTTAAAGGACTGAAAAAGCAAGAGGCTCTAGCTTATTTAAATAACCTAAATCTTGTATCAGGAGAAGCAAAAAAAGTAGTTAAAACTCAGCTAACATTTGTCAGTTCCAGGAGCAGCCCCAGTGTTCACTCGGGTGACTTGGAAGGCGGCCGTGCCGTGGGAGCGGGTGATTGATGAGTGTAATATGCTCCGGCAGCTCCAGGCTGAGCCTTTATCGCATTAGCTCTCACGCCCTGAAGCGTGACGCATTGATTCAATCCACTGCACGTGACAGATGGCCTGCTCAGACAGGAGGGAACCTCTCTCCAGACACATCTGAGGGCCAGGGAGGAGATCATGAGGAACGACTCAGGGTGGTGGGAAGAGGACAGGGGTCGTGGGCTAGACGGCTGCCACCTATGCTGACCCAGTGTACCTGGGGCTGGAAGACCACAAGGCAAATGGACTTTTCTTTAAAAACAGAACATCCCTACATGAAAAGAGTGAAGTGATTATTGTGATAATGATGTAAGATTATAGATATTTTTACTATATTTTTCAGATAATGCTCGTATTGTTTCTATAATTTAAAAAATGAAAAGCATGAAAATGGATCCTTCGTTTTAGGATATAATCTCCCAATGGATGAAAACCTCTCTGAACTCTGCAATGGTGATATTGGTGGAGAGAAGTCAGCCTTTGGATGGTTAAGAGGACTCTCGGCAATTGTGAACATGCCCATAATCTTCAGAGATATAAGATTTTTTAAATTTCATAAAATAAATGTTAAGCCAGAACCATTTTTTAAAAAAATAGAGCATCCCTTCACTTGGTTGGCCCCATTTGTTCCGTTTAAGATGCAATGAGTGAGGCAGTCAGTGTATAAACAGCACCATAAATTCCTGGAACGTGCTCATTTTTGTTTAAAATTTGTCTTCTTTCATGCTTCTGGCTTGTTTTTCTTTGGGATTTTGAAGTTACTAAAATCTGCTCATTTATTATTTTCAAAACGTTTGGCTCACTCAGACAAAGGGAGCTTGGACTAGTAGAGAGAACATTTGATTAGGAACTCAGAGACCTAACTAGCTCTGTGATCTTGGGCAATTTCACTCTTTCAACAAAAATTTAGGGTCCTCATTATATGCAGGGGATCCTGCCAGATGCTATGGAAAATGCCAAGACGTATGGAACGGTCTCTGCCCTAAGGTGCCTACAACCCCCTCGTATGTCTCCCTTTCTTTATGTGAAAATTAAGAATCACAGGATATGTCCAATTTCCCCCATCAGGTTGTGATCAGGACCAAGCATGAAAGCAACTGAGCTCAGTGCCCGGCTCACAGAAGGTGTTCAGCACATCAGGCAATGACATTGAAAGTGACTTCGCTTTTCTCCTATCCTTACGTATGGAATGTCTCATTAACCAAAGTGTCATCAAGATGTGACTGTTAACTTTCCATTAAAAAGAAAAAGACATTAATTATAACGCTGTTTGCTTACGCAAGGGTACGGACTTTAAGAACCAATCTTTATGTCTGAGGAAGTTGGCAACGAGGGCAGAAATGGGCAGGCTGCTCCCACATTCTGCAGGTGCAGAGGCCTGCCTGCCAGTATTACTCTCCTTTCGTGCCATTGAAAACATACAGTGCCCAACAAGTGACGAAGAAATGTAGTCTTAAATTATCCTAAGGAAAAACATCTAGGTCAGAGAAAGACCCCTGAGAAAAGTCACTACTCCCTGCCAGCCTCTTTTCATCATCTGGGAAGGAAGGGAGAGGTCCGAGGAGACCGCTCGGTGACTATAGCGGGTGGGTCGTGGTTCTCTGAGTTTCCCCCATGACTCATCAGTGTGGAGGAGCAGATGGCAAGTCCTCAGAGCCCAGGATCAAGGCACTGAGGAGTCTGAGGCACAGCCAGAAGCTGGGCCCACACTCGGGGATCAGGGTGAAAATGGCTCACAGAAATGGTTTCTTGGCCAGTATTGATCGCCCACTGTGTGTGATTGAGAATCTCAGCAGGATCCTCTGATAAAGAAGGGGAACGCCCTGGATTCAGAGGCTTGTTTGGCATCACATTAAAGGGCAAAGCCCAGGAAACGGCTACTTCCCCTATAAATGGCTGTTACTCTTTCATGTGCTGGGTCCCTCAGGATACTTCTGCTTGACCCCTCCTGCTCACACACCACAGGTCAGTTCAGGGGGATGCTGAGGGCCACCCAGGCACAGCCACCAAGGAGGGAAGCATCAGTCTGTCCTCAAAGGATGGACAGCCCGAGTGGGGGGCAGGGGGCAGTGCTGTAAGAAGCCAGGAGAAGGAAGCTGTGTTTGCTGATATCTGGACACTTCTCTGCCTCTTCAGCTTCACAGAGTCCTGAAGACCCCTGCACAGTCAGCAGAGGGTGGAGACTGAGCAATGAGTTGTTGATAACATAGGGCCAGGGGTAAGTTGGGGCAGTGTCCGTATCAGACACAAACCGTTGCTGGGCTTACACTCAGGATTGCAGGAACAATGGCTTCAGAACCTACGTCTTCTTCTTTCCAAGCTTCTGCCTTCACCAAAGTGATGATGTATCCTGGGATGCAGCCTGCCTGGGCCAGCAGCACCTGTGACCGTGGGGATGCTTTAATGATGGTCCCCATGGGAAAGTGGAGGGACTAATTGCACTAAGGGGACAGGGTGGGAGGGAGGGTCTACTTGTGCAGTGTCCTTCACACCCAGAGCAGTGGGAGGTATGGCTGTGGCATGAGTAGAATGACAGCAAAATTTATCATCCAAACTGGTACACCTTTGAAAGGGAAAGGTACTTTTTTTTTTTTTTTTTTTTTTTTGTGGTACGCGGGCCTCTCACTGTTGTGGCCTCTCCCGTTGCGGAGCACAGGCTCCGGACGCGCAGGCTCAGCGGCCATGGCTCACGGGTCCAGCCGCTCCGCGGCATGTGGGATCTTCCCGGACCGGGGCACAAACCCGTGTCCCCTGCATCGGCAGGCGGACTCTCAACCACTGCGCCACCAGGGAAGCCCGGGAAAGGCACATTACTAATAATTATTCCAGGATCACAGGTATGAACTGAGCCATAGTGGATGCTGTGGGATGCCACACAGATTCCTCCCATCCAGACCAAGACACTCATCTCCCCAGTGCTGATGACTCCAGCATTGCCCTCAGCTGAGAGGTTATGCCACCTTCTCAAGGATACCACCCACTGAAGGCTGGTTGACGTAGGGACACAAAGGTCTGGCCCTTTTGCCTTAATTTGGAACAAATCCGAATGGCCCCTGCAGCCCCAGAGCTCATCATGGGGTTGGCTGAGGCCTTTGTTGTGACGGTGTCACCCTTCAGTTTCTCCCTCTGCCCAATCAGCTTCCTTCATCCCTCATAGTGTTTTTGTTGTGAGAACTCTCCATTAACCTACTCACAACTCTCCATCTCAGAGTGTGTTTCCTGGAGAACCCAGCCTAAGACAAGTTGCCTGAGGAAGTTGGCTGTGAAATGAGAATGTGGGGCTGGATCACCGGCCTGGTGGCTGGTATGTGGAGTCTGGGGAGTCCCGGACAGGCTGTGACAGTTCAGTTGCTAAGACTTTCACTGGTGGTGAAATGGGATGCAGGGCTGGTGGAAGGGATGCACTAGCAGGTATGATACCTACGGTGTTTAAGGGGCTGAGGAAGTCATAACTATGAGGACTAGGGAGTCAAAGGGCTGTCCCAAAGGGCCGTGCATGTGCTGGAGAAAGACAAGGAAAGACTGAGAATGACTAATTACCAACTTAAGGCAAAGTATGAAAGTTAGAGGGCCTCCTTGGCAGCATGTAAAGAATTTTCATCTCCTGCATCTGGAGGGCAGAAAGAGCTTAGGATCAGGCTCGGGGCTTAATCTTGAGCATAGCCGAGCTCCAGAGAAGGGGAAATTCTTGACCTCAACAATGCTATACAATGTCACAGTTGTCATGGCTGGGAAGGAATGAGACCTTGACACAGGACAGAGACATCTGGGCCAACACACCTGAGAATCATGAACTTGAACTTTCTGCACCTGCAGAAGTGACCACTTCTCCCTACTACAGGCCACTGCCCTCCCTTGCTTAAAGAGCTTCTGCTTTGCAAGATAACAAGTCCCTGTTCCTCCTTCCCACCTCCAGATCTGGTCCTACTTCCTCTCCAGGTCACGAGATCAATAACGAGGGTCAACTCACACCAAAAAAACAAACCTTGGGGGAAAGTGCAGGGCCTACTGAGGGGAGAATAGGACTGTATGACAAAGGAAGCACACAGCCTCGCCAACATGTCCCAACAGAAGCCTAGAGAACGTGCCACGGGACTGGATTACAAGGCTGCCAGGACAACAGGGACAGAAGTAAAGCTGGCGAAGGAAGAATTTATTGCCATGGGAGCGCTCTGCAATGATGCCGGACTTAACACACTGGCAAGGGCCCCAGGAGATGGTGCTAATATGTTGTGTGCTCTGTCTTAGAAACCTAGAAAAAAAGTGAAGTGGAAATTCTAAAACTACATGGAGGAAGGGATCCAAGGGCTCAGGCCATGCTAGAGAGGCCATACTATAGGAGGCCAGAAAGCCCACCGGTTGACTGTTCTGTGAGAGGGTCTGGCAGACCCTCCATTTGCCAAGGCAATAGGGATGGTGACGGGCACCAGATCACTGAGAAGTTCGGTGGTCTTCTCAGGCCAGGGCTGATGGTAGGAGACGCTGCTACAGAAATGGGCTCCCTGGTAGCCATGGGAACGATAGAACCCTGACAGAATAGAGACCAGCTGACAGCACTTCAGACCATCAGCAGCAGGGGAAATGCAATTTTCTTAATGAGCAACAGGGTCGGAGTGGCAGTCAAGAGGCTTAACCCACAGAGCTATGGAGATATAATTAATTGAACGTGGCTGTTTTGAGGGCAGGATATGGGTGGCAAACAATGTATTAATCCATCTGCACAATAAAAAGAAATCAAAGATGGATAAGCAGGAGGCTGAGGGCAGCTGCCCTAGGAGAAGAGCCATGATCCTAGCTGGGAGTCACATTAGACTGACTGTGGAAAACGTACTCACGGTTCCAGGCCAGAATGCTACTGTGATCAACCTTGAGAATTCAAAAATCAAAGGGCAGCTGATATGGGATTGCTGATGGAAGGGATGGAAAGAGGAGGGAAGTTCTAGCATCCTTACCAGCCACAGTAAGAAGAGAAGTGACAGAGGTTCAAACATATTCATTAGAATTACCAGTAGAGGACTCATCTAGTGCTGTGGATATATTGGGGCGGGGGAGGGCAGTGGGGTGGCAGGGGAAGTAAGTGAGCAGATCTCCATCTGTCAAGGCCATAAAGAATGTCTAAAGTTAATGATTGAAGCATTAATCATATAAGCTGTTTAGTTAGAGGCATGGAGGTAACTACTAAGAAACTAATTAAAAACGATACCCAACTTCCTCCACCCAAATGGGTATAAATGGTTGTCTTCGGGTTGTGGAACCGGGTGGAGAGAGGTGGAGAAGAGGCTTGGCCTTTTGTTTTTCTTTTATAAGCTCATATATACTTTTATTTTTAACCAGGTGCGTGTATCATTTGGGGGCATTTTTAAATAATAGTGAAAAAGAGAAAAATGGAGAATGCTCACATTGGCAAGCTCTGAATGCCCAGTCCTGCAACAAAAAATGATCACATGGAATTTCTTACCTGTTAAATAGTCCTCTATGAGAGGGAATTAGTTAATAAGGGCTGGAGAGAGAACTATGAAGAATTAGGCTTGGAATTCAAAAAGAAAGGGTGGTTTAGAATTGAAGTATCACTGCCACCAGAATGACTGTGCGTCGCATAAGCGCTGCTGCAAGTCCATTCTCCGGATGTAAAGATCAGGCAGCGGTTGTTGGGCTGGAATTGGCCCTTGAGCGAATGGCCCAGTCCATGGCAGGTTCAAGGTGAATACCTTGGCATCCAGAGAGGACACCGTTTACATGAAAGTAGACTGGGACCTGTTAAAATTGTAGGATCTCTTTCCTCCGTCTTCAGGGAGTACTTTAGTGATGGAACGGGAGGCACGGACTCAAGTCAGGCAGCCTTGGCTGGGCGGGAATCCTTCTTTCTGCCCCTTGCAGGTTGTGTGACTTCCAGCCAGTTACTTAGCTTCAACGAGCCTCAGTTTCTCCATCTGTAAAACAAGGTTAATAAAACCTCCTCCCAGAGTAGCCAGGAGGATGAGAAGAAATGCACAGTGCACAGCATCACGCCTGCTACAATGTGAAGAGTGGGAGGAAAGGTAAAGGGGGCAGGGGTCTCCCATCATCCAGCTTCAGGAGGGCCCACGGGCTGATCTGCAGACCTCCGGGATGGAGAACACCACCAAGCCCCTGAGGAAAAGAGGCTCTGAGCAGCTGGGAGAGTGCAGAGGGACTGAAAGGGCAAAGCAAGAAAGAGGCCATCCGACGGTATCTCTGCATTCACACAGCATCCTGTCAGTTACCTGGCTGGGATGCCTCACAACTTCATAAATAATCAAAGGGCACTGGATCATACAGAATCATAGAGAATGGCTTCTTTGGGCTAATTTTATTTCCCAGGACAGCCCAGCTTGACTCTCCATCTGTTTTCAGCAGGACTCTGATTTCTACTTAATTTCTCAGTTGGATGCAAGAGGCAGAGAGAGGTTAAGTGATTTGCCCATAAGACCTCGGTGTGGTTACTTTTTACAGGGGTGATGTCTCGGTGGCTGCATCCGTGCCTCCTCCACAGTAATCCTTCAGCGAGGTTCAGGGGAAACTGTGAAGTTTGGGGACAGACCAACTTGGTATTGCAGTCCCTTCGGAATAAAAAGCCCAGCTGTTCATGCTCTCCATGTCTCAGTATCTCCATCTGTTAAACGGCACCTAGCCAGACCACTGAAAGGCACACAGCAAACGTGTACTCATCCTCAGCAAAGCCTGGCACACTAAAGGGACTCCACGTGGGGTGTGTTATTTTTGTTATCGCCATACAGACCCTTACAATCGGCAAACTCTTTCAAATGCCTTATCTTGGTGGTTTCTTTATACACTTGATTTCACAGACCAGTAAGATTTCAAAAAACAAGTTGTCAACAATACAGGGTTGACAACTTTTATTCTGCAGAGTAAGGTCTTTAAAGACAAACTACTATCCATGAGCAACATACTTTCATAAGAGAAGGGCTAGTTTAACACACACACAACAGAAGTGATATAATATTAGAATACAGTCATTTAAAACTGGGGGTAATTTGATCTTAAAACGTTTGCTATGTTATTATTTTTCTCATTTCCTCACAGGTTGGTGAAAACTTTGTCGTAAACTGACTCCGTACATCTGCACTTGGGAACCACTGCCTCAGTTCCTTTGAATTCAAAACAACAACTGAGGAGGGTGAGGAAAGGACTGCAGCATTTGACAGGTGAACAAACTGAGTCAAGGAGAGGGGAAGTAACTTGTGATGTCTCCTGGAACTCTAAGTATCTGTTCTATTATCACCATCATTTTCTTCATCAGAACCCTTAATGGAGTGGGGGTTTTTTTGACAGTTCCTTCTATCTCTTTAATCGGGACTAGGATTCACAGTTCTTGTACTGAAGCCCAACTCTCATTTTTTTGTAGAGGACCAGGGTCTTCTTAGTGAGGGGACGGAGGAGCCAGTTGTAAGATGCTCACTTGCACAAGGTGGTTAAAAACTGAGCCGGGGGGCTTCCCTGGTGGCACAGTGGTTGAGAGTCCACCTGCTGATGCAGGGGACACGGGTTCGTGCCCCGGTCCGGGAAGATCCCACATGCCGCAGAGCGGCTGGGTCCGTGAGCCATGGCCGCTGAGCTTGCGCGTCCGGAGCCTGTGCTCCGCAACGGAAGAGGCCACAACAGTGAGAGGCCCGCGTACCGCAAAAAAATAAACAACAAAAAAAACTGAGCCGGGACCGCATTCTCCCCCAAGATGGTACATGATCCCTTGTGCTGTCTCCAGGTCTCTTCATCCAACTCTGTCCACGTTGTTGGACGGCAGCCTCAGAGAGACAAGGGGCAGTTGGAAAGCCCTCTGAGAGGCCCAGGTCCTGGAGGAGCTTCCGCCCAGGTTGAGGTCTCGGGGACTGGACTGTTCTCACCAGGATGCCCTCTTGTTCCCCTCTGGGCAGGTCTGTGAGGCAAGCGGCCCCACCGAGTCTGAAAAGCAATGTGTCATCTTCGCAGCTTCCGGCATCTGCAGGTGTCTGGGTTGAGCTCTAAGCCCCGCCCTTGACAACGGAGGAAGCTGCGGCGTCGGCAGCGGCAGTGTGGGTTAGAAAGGTAAAGTAGCTTGTCCAAGGTCACACAGCTGGGACGTGGCAGAGCCAGGATTCAAACCCAAGTTTAGACAACTCCAAAGCTGCCGCATTTTACAGCTTATCTCTTCCCAGGATCATCAGCTGGGAAGAGGGAAAGTTGGCTTCCAATCCCAAGCTTTCTGACTCCTGGCCCACTGCTCTTCCCCAACACGAAAGGTCTAAGGAACCCGCAGAAAGCAGAGGTCTCTACCTCTCACTGCAGCAGTTCTCATCTGTCCCCATACACTGTCACTTGGCTCCATTGCCTTTGATAGTGAGAACCCGGGATTGGGAGTCAGAAGCCGAGTGAAGAGTCCAGAGTAATTGCCCCTGACATTGGCTGTCAGGTTTCGTTATCAGCAGCGAACCAGGGGCTCTTGCCTCTTCTTCCCAGGGAGCATTCAGCCAGGCAAGGCAAAGAAGCTCTTAGCTTACTGCTACTCTTCCCCGATTAAGACTCTAGCAGATTCTGGGGGAGGTGGAGCTCTCCAGTGCTACTCGAGGGAATCTGTTTTGTGACCCAGATGGAGTCAAAACTGCATCCATGTGCTCTGGATGGATGGGAAGTTCCTATCTGGTAAGTAAAGAATGACATATGTTGGGGCTTCCCTGGTGGCGCAGTGGTTCGGAGTCCGCCTGCCGATGCAGGGGACGTGAGTACGTGCCCCGGTCCGGGAGGATCCCACATGCCGTGGAGCGGCTAGGCTCGTGAGCCATGGCTGCTGAGCCTGCGCGTCCGGAGCCTGTGCTCCACAACAGGAGAGGCCACAACAGTGCGAGGCCCGCGTACCGCAAAAAAAAAAAAAAAAAAAAAAAAAAGGACGACATATGGAGAATAAGGTATTCGTAATCTTCTAGTTAACCGAATGCTAGTTAGACGCAGCATCTCCCTGAGAGCCAAGCAATGTAAGTCTCTGCCCCTCAGCCTGCACCATGTACCCACATGCGGGCCTCCCACGGCCCCAGGGTGAGGGGCCACAGGCCGAGGGGTGCCCAGCAGGAGCCCACTCGCCCCCTTCCAGACCATGCTCTGGGCACATGAGACCAGAGAGTCCATGTTCAAACAGCCTGGAGTCACCTCCAGGGCCAGAACTGACCTCTGACCCAAACTGCAGAGGGCAGGGTGTGGCTCAGACATAAGAGGAGCCTTGTCTTAACGTCTGTCTGTGGCTTGAACATTACGTTTCTTACCGCTCGCCTCACCACCCAGAGTCAGGGGCTCACACCATCCTACTCCCAGCCCTTCCCTACCAGTGCCAGCAGGAGAATGGCGATTTAGCCTCTAAACAGATTTAACAGAATGGATTTTGACCTTACGGTCCCTAGGCTCAGTGGAGGGTAGTGGCGGTGACGCATGCGCTGAAAACAAGAGGATTCAGTGAAATGTATGCAATGAGCTTTGAGATCCTACCCCTTTCCACAGCCAGGCATATGCCGTCCAGAAAGGAGCCAGGCTCTGCCTGTCTGGAGAAATTGAACAGAGGCCAAGAACAGACCTCGAGAAACTAGCATCTGGAAGTCCTTCAGCGAAGGGGCTGGCTTGTCCTCTGATCATCCGCGCTACAGCCACGTTCCCCAGGCAATCAGCTAGTGTTATAATCGCTCACCTGAAAACGCCCTCGACTCTTTCACCCTCCTCCCTTCGTTGCACTCACAACCACACACCTCTATGTCGCATTTGCGGTCCTCCAAAGTTCTTCTGGAAAGCTTGCTACCCTCCTCGGCAAGAGGACAACTGTGTGCTTTGTCCTTTTCCTCAAACTCCATCCCTTTCACCCAACGACCTTGTCTCATTTGTTTTCAATAGAAGCCACAAGAGAGAAACGCCTTCATCTCCCCACAACCCTCCAAAGCCGGAGCCGTGCGTGCATCTGCGCCAGCTTCTCCCCTCTGCTGTGACGGGCAAGGCACCCTTCTTCCTGCCCGAGGCCCTCTTCTTCTCACCGCCTCTCACCCACTCTCAGGCTTTGCTCCTACAATGGTCTCCTCTCTCAGTGCATCCTTAACTCTCCCTGTCTGCTCAGTCATCCCTCCAACAAGCAGTCTTCCACCTTTAAATGCCATTCGTTTCCTTTTCCATCCCTGCCCAGCTACTGCCCCGTTTCTGTTCCTCTTCAGAGCAAGTCTTACTGAAAACGCTGGCCCCTCTCACCAAGCCCCTTTTCTCCCGGTCCATTCACTCTTTGAAACTTACTCATTTAAAGCCTCTTTCGGGTTACTCTCTCATCGGTTATGGCCGCTGATTCTCCAAACTTGAGGTCCATTTTGTTACTTTGTTGTCTTGATTGTTTTAACTGTAACCCTATCTTCAGCAGGGGTTGTAGTCTGGAATGTTCCACGTGCCTTGGTTTATGAAGAGGTTTCTCCAGGGTGGTTCTGAACTCGCCTCTGCTAGGGCCATTGGGTGTCACTGGCTCTGAACTGGTTTTGATATTAATTTCTTGGTCTTGGGTTTCTGCATGTCATGGACACGGGTGTGCTATTGCACAAACTTGGTTTTCCAATTTCTTTCATGTCTCTTTCCCCGCAGACCTCACTATTAACCCAGGACTGGGAATGCAGCTTCTCCAGTCCATTTCAGGGACAGAGCGCTCTTCATTTACTTCGTCCTCCATTCACATACCAGTAAATAGAGTCCGGGAGAGAAGGTTGTTCCTTTAAGGTTTGACAGTAACAGGAGTGACACTTAGAGCATGGATTTGTGCTGAAAAATTCTGAGTTGCACTGATCAATTTTTCCAGGAAAATATAGTGGAAGAGTGGAAAGAATAAAACCAAATATATCAGGTGTTACACTAAATATATTTTTTAATTAAGCTAATTTTATGATTAAAAAGAAATAATGATTTAATTTCTGACTACTGTCTTTCTTCCTCTCTCCCCCTCCCTTCCTGCCCCGCTTTGTTCCTTCCTTCTTATTTTCCTTCCTTCTATTTTCCCTTTTCTTCTTTCTCTGTCTTTTCCCTTCCTCGGGTGTAGTGGTGAACTATCCTGATTGGTATTATTTTTCTCTGACAAACCCTCTGCTTTTCTAGAAGCTTGAGGGCATATTTATAATTCATGTAAATCAGTTTCTTTAAACATTTGACTTTTTCCTACATTTCCTTCCTCGCTTCCCTCCCTTCTTTTTTTTTTAAATGCAGAATAACCCCAAAAGAAACGAACAACAAGCCAAGTAATCAATTTATTTATCTATTTTAAGATGATGACACCCTCCTGTGTCCCTCTTCACACACCCCATTAGCACAGGGGGTTGCTGGGGGGCTTTGTCTCCTTGGTTTCCAGCACAGTACACACTTTGGCTACACTTTAAGGGGTTCAGGGTGGGAATGCTCTGAGTTTGCTTAAGGGTGAATTTCCCATAATCCTTTTGGGAATGAAACATCTCTGCCCCTCAGCACCTCTGTTTAGACCACCTTAAGCTGTACTCCTCTGCTTAGGGATCAGAGCACATTAAATTGCTGGGGATCCGGCTACATTCCCCATCTCCACGTGCTGCTTGAACAAGGCTCCATTGCCTCCAGCCACACTGCCCCTCCCCCATTTAATTTATTTATTTCTCTTCAGGAAGTAACCCCTGACTCCCTCTTCATCAGTGTGTCGTGGCCTTTTCCCCAGGGATGAAGTAGAAGGAGTCCTGATAAAAGGAGGAAAGGGACAGAGAATTCTTGACTCCTTTAAAGCCTTTCCTGAAAGTTTATGAGAAGGCAGGGTCTTCCTTGAAGAGCTGCATTATGGAAACTGCGGTGGGAATTTCCCTCCCAGCAGGTGTAAGGCCCCCAAAGACACATCCCTGAGTGTGTGGATATCGCCACCTCCCAAGTCACAAGCAGAGTACTACCTTTTTTAAACCAAAGGTTATGGATATGACCTGTACGCCTAACTATCCCACCTTCTGCTTTTATCCTTGAGAGCTCTGACGCCCAAGAGGGAACCTGACTGCAGAGTTAGGCAGTGACTCAGAGGCACGGCTTCTCCCGACACCTCTCCCCTGTCTAATTTGCATTACTCCCAGATTCCTGACCTCAGACCACCCAGAACATCTTGTTGTCCCCCCATATCTCACAGAATGTGTGGAAACAAAATGTGTTTTAAATGTTTGGTTTGCACGTGCACCTGCATGCCTCCATCTGCTACAGAAAGTCTTTTTAGGAAGGGGTAGGAGGATGGATTACAAAATCAAACAAGCAATCATCAGGTATTACAGCTCCCCAGAGTTTGGTAATCCTTAATTGATGTGTCCTGTGATGAAAGAGAAGAATGTAGGAAAACAAAACTTCTGTGGGTGGGGACTCGGGATGAAATCATGTTTCACTAGATACCATTTTAAGGAATGTATTTCAAAAACTTGGTTTACAAACAGATTAAATTAAGAGAAGTAGTTATTTACATTACCCATCTTACCTAAGAATGCCTTTAAAAATCGACATGGCCTAGTGCTGGGAGCCTGGGCCAGACTTCCACTTACCAGCTAGTTGCATAACCTCTGTAAGCCCCGCGTTCCTCATTAATAAAATAAAGCTTCCTCATACGGTCAAAGCCAGGACATTGGGTTGTAACTCAGCAATGGTGAGGGTCCTGGTCACTTTTGGTGAGCTAAGGTCATAGGCCAGACAGAGACAGGCTCCCTCACAAGGAAGACAGCTCAGACTGTGCAGCCCTGAAAGGCTCGGGCAGTCTTGGGTGATTCCTGTCCAGGCAACACAAAGGGGACCCACAGAGGAGATAGGAGGCTGGACCAAGCTTCCGCTCTCCCCCTGCAGGATCGATCACAAAGGGCAGATTAACAACCATCACTGTGGGGTATCCCTGACAAATGTTGCCCCTGCTTGAATCTCCCAGCATGGGGAACTCACCACCTCCCAAAGCAGCCTGCACCATGATTCTTGCTTTCAGTGACTTGAAACATGCTACCTTCTCCCCCCACCTCCCGGGGCTCTGAAGGAGTAAGCCTGCCCCTCGTTCACACTTAGGATGGCCATTCAGATATTTGAAGGCAGTTCCCATGCCTCCCTTTGTCTTCTCTGTTCCAGGATCCCTGTTCCTCCAGCTCTGCTTCTGAGGTAACCTCATTTCAAGCATGAACGAAATAGGAGCTGGGTGTTCCCCCACCTGGCATGTTTAGGAATCTGGTGAAACTGCTGTTATTAATAAGCGCCCATCTCGAGTGAGTGATAATGATGTCATCGTCAGGAAGAAGGGGTCTCTGCTGAGATGTTCCTGTCTACAGGTCCTGCATCCCCAGTCAAGTGTCACAGCTGTAGGATGCAGTGAGTGTCAGGAGGGCCTGTGTTCTGACAGATTATCCCCACACATTCCAGACAGGAAGTGAAGTAGGAACTAGAAATATCTTGCGTTTCTATCCCTTCCTTCTTTCTTTTCTTCTTCCCTCCTTTCCTCTCTCCTCTGTAGTCACTCTGAACTCCCCCAGCTCCTTTCTGAGGCGCGGCCAGGCTCCCTGTCCTTTCTTCCTCGGACAAGCCCTGGGCCTTCATCTTGTTCTCCTCTCCTCTCGACAGCTGCCTTGCCACTGTATCCCTGGGATTCCACCCTCCTCCAGCCTGGCTCCTGCTACCACCATTTTTACCCACCCATCTCCATGCAAACACACAGACTCTGAGACCTAAAGGACATAACTGCTCAGCATGTCAGAAAACCATCGACATGGGAAGAATATACTCAATAATTCTGTACCATCTTTGTATGTGACAGATCATAACTGGACTTATCATGGTGATCATTTTGAGACGTATAGAAATATCGGGTCACTATGTTGTTAAAAAAAAAAAAAAGCCAGGAAGATCCCACAGTTCTAGGAACCTCTGTTCCCAGAAGCCCTTCTGAGACAGAAAACAGTAGCTGCATTGGGCTTCCATCCTCTTATTCCGGGGGTGGGTAGAATCCTCCCTCATTACTCAAGCAGTCAGGGTTAGAGGCAGGAAAATGGCAACCTGGGGCCTGGGAACAACTGTATTGCAGTGTGGCTAGCCAGTGTCAGGGCTTGTATCTGTGGCCATGAGAAGCAGGGGGTAGGATGGAAGGGGGTACTCAAATGACCTCAGTAGCGCCAATGTACCTTGAGCCAGTGGCCCTAACTCACTAAGAAATTCAGCCTCACACAGACCTGGCTCAAGTTTATGTATTTTCTATGCCGTTGTACAGTGTGTGTGTGGTGTGTGTGAGATGGGTGGGAGGTGGGGGGGGGGAGTGGAGGGGGGGTCTGGGGGGAGGGGAGAGGGTGGTGTGTTGGGGAGGGCGGGGGGTTATCAAGACATAGACATGGCTCCTTCTCACTGTTCCTCACAGACAGGAGGGACAGTGTCTCCATTAAAATCCGCACACAAGTTTAAAAAAAAAAATCCATTATCCCACGATCGCATATCATCCATGTGCTTATTATTTTTGCCTGGAGTGAAGAAGCTTTTTGGCTTAAGGAGAGCAGTTTGTGTATTTAAAAAAAAGAAAAGAAAACCAAAAAAATAAAACACTTTGAATAAATTTTTTTAAATATACTGAATTTGGATTAAAAGATTTTTTTTTGCAATATGCCTTAACATGTGTTAGCAGAAACAAGAATTGGTGTTGGAAGGCTGAAAATATTCGAGTGCCTGCTTGGCTGGACATTCTTTTACAGCTCTTATAAGCTAGGAAATCAACTGCAAGTGGAAATTTAGTCCCTGCTTCCGCCATATGCTTCTTGAGCAAACTGGGAATGTGGATGAGCGCTGGAAAAACGCCTCTTCCTGTTATCTTCCTAGAAGCCATTTACTGTTGAAAGAAAAAGTGAGCCTCCTGGAGCATAAATTCCATAATGCAATGACGAACTTCCTTCCCTTTAACCATATGTCAGAAGTACTCGCATTCCAGAATTCGAAAATGACCTGTGATATGTCCTAAACAAGAGCAGATACATCCAGGAAACGTGGATGAGCCAGGCCCTGTGTCCACGGAGGGCTTCTTTCCAGCACATGGGAGCGCGTCACAGAGAGCGGCCAAACAGTCCCACGGGGAGATCTTAGCGAACACTCCTGCCCAGTGTGGGCATATATGTGCCTGCCCTGCACTGAGCAGGGCACGATTAGGCACATGTATGTAACACACATGTATATGTATTGATGTCAATGCTTTATGCTTTTGCATGTGTGCGTGAATGAATTTATACAACACATGTGCATTAAGAACCTACCATATGTTATTACCAAGCACTTCAGGCAAACTTTGAGTCCCTGCTTTCAAGGCATTCCCAGTCTACTTAACAGTTGATAAAAATCATTCTGGGGTCAAGGAGTGGGCAGAAGAGGGTGGGACTCCTGCATCGAGGCAGTGCCTGGCATTTCCTGCTGGAGCAGTGGGGGGAAGACACGAAGGGGAGCACGAGAAAGCAGGGCTGGAGGTGGGCCCAGGGGGAGGAGGGAAGCAGCAATGTCTGCCCACCTGTCAGTACAACTTGCGGGGCACATACAGGTGCTGGGTTCTGTGGGGGCAGGTGATGCCCCAGGTTGGGGAGCATCCCTCTTCCTAGGGCTCATCTCTCCCCTGGGCCCTCAGCTTCCTCGGAACCACCCTCTGTGAACTTAACTCTCCCCTCTCGTGCAGGGAGTTGTCAACTTGCCCTCCTGGTCTCCTTAGCACGGGACAGACTACCTCAAATCTGTCTGATCGTGTCCTCTAGCTATTCCCTCTGCTTCCATTCAGAGCCATGTTTCTTAACCGAGTCGCCACCTCTGGTGGTCTTCACTCCCCTTCTCCACTCTCCCTTAGTCTGGCCCGATCTGGCCCTGCAATCCCCCTCCCTAAGTCTGCCCTGGCCTAGGTCAGCCCCTGCACACACTCCAGCCCTCACACTGCCTGGCCCTCTGGAGCACCTGATGGCTGCCCCCGGGGCCTCCTTCCTAGTACCCACACTCCTTGGGCTGGCGAGATAATGCTGCTCTCCCCTGAGGCCTCCTCCTTGGAGGCCAGGCCGACTCTGGGCTCTCCGTCCTCCCTGGGCCCCATGTACACCACGGGCCTGTCCATCTACCATCTGTCCAGGCCATCTCTGCTCCATCGTCACACCTCCACAGCCGCGTTTCCCAGCCCCGGCTACTCGTCACAAGGAGCACCTGGGAACTTTTAAAATATACTGAGGCCAGGGCCCATTCTGCAGTAACTGAATCATAATTTCTGGAAATGGGGCCCAGATACCAGTAGCTTTTCTTTTGAGCTTCCCATTTGGTTTCGGTGAGAGTGGGGGTTGAGACCCCCTCTGCTCTAAGGCTTTATCAACTCCCCACCTCCTTCCAAACTTGTACGCCCAAGCCTGGATTTCTCCCCTGAGCTCCCAGTTACAGATCTGATTTCCCGTTTATTGTGACTACTTGGGCTCCTTACCATGGGGGATTCAAAACAAGCCTGCCCTTTCCCTCTGCCTGCTCCCTCCTCCATGGCTCCCACTCCCTGAAAGGCATCAACCTGCCCCCAGTCACCCAAGGCTGACCCTGGGCTGACCTCAGATTCTTCTTTTCTCCTGTCCCCACACATCCAATGAGTCACTAAGCCCTGTAACTAATTTGTAGTCTATCTTTTCATTACTTTCAAGTACTTCTAAAATTGAATCCTGCTTTTCATCTTTTCTGACCCCGCCTACCTCTGTCCAGGTCCCTATCCTGTCTCACCGGCTCTATTTTAACAACCTCCATCAGGCCTCCTTCTCCCCAGCCTCGCCCCCTCCTGTCCTCCACGCACAGCCAGCACAGGGATGCTTCTGAAACCCACAGGTGATCACGCCGCCCTCTGCTAAAAGCCTCCAGTGACGGCGCCACCCTCCCGGCAGCCCCTGTGCCTCCTGTCTGACCCTGCTGGCGGTCCAGCCTCGCGGCTCCTGCCTTCCGCCTGCACCCACTCTGACCTGCCTTCCCTTCCCACACGCTCCCTGCTTCCCCTCACCGCCTGCCTGGCCCAGGGGGCTCCCTCTGTCTGGACCATTCTTCTTCTAATTCCTACTCAGCCTTCAGACACCCACAGGGATGACCTCCTTCCTGAAGCCTCTCATGACGTCTCCCACCACCCTGGGCCCACCATGCACTGTGGATTGTGTCCTATCACTGTCACCTCCCCAGGGCAAGGATGACATCATTTATCTCTGAGCCTAGCACAGGGAGGGCCCGGCCTGGGTGTTCAGGAAATGTTTGTCAAATGAATAAATGAATGAATGAGTGAATGGTGAGGAGTCTGACTCCAGGGGAGGTGGGTGTGGCCACAGTGTAGGAGACAGAAGGACAGGTGGGGATACTCACCACTACGAGAAGGAAGAGAGAGACAGAAGGAACTTCTGAGCCCATGTCATACTATCCAAGCTCATCCCACCTTCAGACACCCAAGGATTTGTTTTGCATTCCACGGCCTAACAAGGATGTTAGAAGAGCACACATATTCCTTTATTTTCCTAATCCATGAAATGGGAATGATAATACTCATTTAGCAGGAGTGTCATGAGGATCAGAGAAGGTAATGGGTGTGAATATGCTTTGAAGATTATAAATGATTGTTCAAACATGAGGGAGCAGCACCCAGTGTCCTCGTTTGGCAGAAGCCTCTGTGCCAGTGGTTCAGAGAATGTCCAGCGTGGAAAGGTTGCACACAGCTGACATAAGGATGGCCCTGTCTGTCTGGCAGCGTCCCTGGAGTGGGTCAAGGTTGTACTTGAACTGTGTCCTTGCACAGTGAGCCATCCCGGTGGTCAGAGAGGAGGATGTGGGGTTTTTAAGTCCAGCTCCTTAACAGACCCAAGGGCCCACCTGGCCATAAACTTGGCACCTTTTCCCAGCACGCAGTGAGGAGCTCTCTCTGCACCTGTGGTTAGCAGCCTGCAGGGCCTTAAAAATAGCACTGGGAAGATATTTTTAGTACATCATCCTGAGGCGTGGCTGGAGCCCGTGGCCTCCTGTGACGCATGAAAACTCTTTTGGCTCTGTTTGCAAGTGATTCAGACAGCTGGTTTTGGACTTCGGGGGTGTAAAAATAAAAACAAGATGGGAGAAGCTGGGTTGCAGCCCAGGGATGCCCCACCCCACAACATCTGAATAATTGCTCGTTGAGAAAATTTAATCTGAGCCGTGGTTCTCTGGAGATTACACAAATCACAGTTCTGCCTAGAGGGCTTCAGGCTGACGGGTAGGACAAAGAGCAGAATGAGCCCATTTTACAGGTCAGAAACTGAGGCTGTGAGAAGTTGCTTTACTTACCCGAAGTCTCCCAATCAATGTGTGGCAGGACCACATTCGGATCCACGTCACATTGTGCTTTGTATCTTGACCATCTTTCACAACCCTTAAATCTTACACCTCAGTCAAAACGCACAAAAATACACACTTTAAATTACTCAACAAAGATTAACCTTCTTTTTGCATTCCCCTCCCCCCCCATTATATTTCTATTTAATGGCAGAAAAAAAGGGAAACAGTAGAGATGCAGAAGGAGCGCCTCTAGCCTATGATTTCTCAGGCAACTTCCCCAGCTCCTTCATCTTTTTAAATGCAAGGGCTCTGGACCGTCTTTGTAATTCTTACACAGTAACTAAATCGACTTGACAAAATGCCAGTCTTATTTTAGGGCCTTATCCTACCTAGATGTTACGCATCTGAGCCACTCCAGTGACCAGAGGGACAGAGGACAGTCTTCTCTGCAAATTGCTACAATCCCCCAGCACACAGCTGAAGACCCGGTTCCCTTACTCATTGTTTGCAGCGCACTGCAGGCAGCCTCTTGGACCCTGCGTTCACTTTCCTCGCAAGGTCGTTTTTTAGGGCCAAACGTAGTGATGTATGTGAAAGCAATTCTTTTTTTAAGTTGCAAAGGCCTTTATGAAACACAAAAATATTATTTTATTCATTATTCTGATTAGCCAGTGGTTCCTAACCTTTTCAAATATAGGTCTGTTTTAAATTTAAAAAAATAATTCCCTGAATCCTGACTATTAAGCACCCAGCATGCTTGGACTTGAGCAAGGTGCCAGGAGTACAGTCACAAAACAGACTGGGATTCGCCTTTCCTGGAGCTGGCATTCCTGGAACTGGGAGTCTTGCATATCTCTTGCAGCATGCATTGAGTGAGAAAAGCACAAGACACCTGGTATGAATTTAGAGCTACCTTTTAAAGGGAAGTTTATTTCGCTAGTCATGATGGCAGCTCTGTTGTACATTTGAAAAACTATGTATACTTGCAAGACATACTACTCACTTAGTCAGACAATGCTTGATTCAGAAAGGGATTGTGGAGCCCTTGCAGTAATTTTGAGCCTTCCACCCACTGCCCTCCACTCCAGCCCAGGATTCGATGGCCCCAGGCCCTGAGCCCTGGAGGGTTATACCAAACTTCTAGACACTTTATGCTCATTCATGGAATCTGACACCTTTCCAGCTCTTCTCAGACCCTGATTGTGAGCCATATGTTCACCCCCAATCTTTGGAATTCAGCAAATATTCCAGCTCTGCAGGGAAAAGTTGGTGGAGTTTTCAAAGAGAAGCCTCAGGATGCCAGTTAGGAGGAAATAAGGGCCGGGGCTCCTCAATCCCAGGGAGAAGTCAGCAAGAGGCACTGACAGTTGGGCTTTGACGACTAAGTCCCGTTGCGACCAAAGCAGTCCTTGTTTCTAATTTTGTCCTTAATGCTATTTATGGATTTTTAAGAGGGTCCTCCTGGACATGATGGTCTTCTGACATTCCTTATAGGCAACACAGAGTAATTATAAGAGTAATTCTTTAAAAAAGCAGGTATGAATAAACACCATGGGCCACAAAAGGTTGACAAGGACCTCTGAGATTTGGATTCCGGGGTTTTATATGGAAGAGAACTGAAGGTCTGTGCCGCGAGAAGTGACTCGCCCGAGTTTACAAGGAACTCAGAACTCATGACTTCCTGCCTAGAGTTTTTCTTACTGTGTCACCTGCTTTATCAAGATCATTCCTGGCATCGAGGCTTAGGATTTATCTATCCCAGCAAATCTATTTACGAATGAATTAATTCCACAAACACTTACTGAGTTCGTCTGCTATATTCTGGGAACTGTGCTGGCTACAGGGATATAGTATCGAATAGGAGAGAATCCACGTCTCAAGGGTCTTACATTCTGGTGAGGGGAACAGACAACTAAGCCGGCGATTAACATACACTCTGGTAATGGCCCGCCACGGGGGAACTAGGAGGCTCTGGGAACAATAGCAGGGCTTCCTAGTCCAGCTGCTGGGAAAGCGGTGGTGGTGGTAGAGGGCGTTGAGTGTTCTGCCCTGGTACCTTCAGGTGGTGTCTGAACAGGGTCTTTAAGATTGACTAAGAATTAAGGAGTGGAGGGCTAGGAGCTCCAGGCAGTAGTGCAACATGTTCTAAGACCGGAAGCAAGCACAAGCATGGGATACGAGTAGTTGGATCATTAGTACAAGGGAACAAGTGTTAAGGAATAAGGATGTAGCTAGAGGTCAACAGGAGTCAAGATGGGAGGATTCTGTGGGCCAGGTTAAAGAGGCTTGGATTTAATATTGAGGTCTAGGGAAGCCGTGGAGGGGCAACAGTGATCCAGTGTGATCTGTGGTTTAAAAATTGTTCTGCGCATAGAGAATGGACTTGAGGACACAGGGAGGGGGAAGGGTAAGCTGGGACGAAGTGAGAGAGTGGCATGGACATATATACACTACCAAATGTAAAATAGATAGCTAGTGGGAAGCAGCCGCATAGCACAGGGATATCAGCTCGGTGCTTTGTGACCACCTAGAGGGGTGAGATAGGGAGGGTGGGAGGAAGATGCAAGAGGCAGGAGATATGGGGATATATGTATATGTATAGCTGATTCACTTTGTTATAAAGCAGAAACTAACACACCATTGTAAAGCAATTATACTCCAATAAAGTTGTTAAAAAAAAAAAAGAAGTCTAACACAGAAAAATGGGCAAGACATCTCATGGTGGGTTCTGGCCACAGACCTGGTCTCGCTCCCTCCAGGCCTTGCACCCTTGGGGCTTTGCATGCCTGAACATCTACATAATTAATTTCACTCCCAGACTACTCATCAGGAGGTCTTTTTATGGAGATAACTAGTAATGAGATTGCAACAAACTGGGGAGCACTCTCAGATAGACATATATAGAGAGAGCCATACATATACATAAATTTTATATAAATATAGAAGTATGTATGTGTACATATACATAATATATATATAACATATTTATACATGTAAATTTTCCCCTCAGGAGTTTATATGCAAGACCCCTTTCACAGGACAGCTCCTAAGAATGGGTTTTAACCGTGTCTGTTTCCCATCCTGAAAAACTCCTGTGGTGGCCTGTAGGACAAGGCTGAGGCTAAGTCCACATTTCAACCCTCCACCAGCAGGGAGGTGGAGATGGAGAAGGAGGGGCCTGGCAGGCAGTTCCAGTTGAGCCAGAAAAAACAAATAATGTAGCGAGATATCTATAAATCAGGGCAGGGTGTTTTTGAGATAGGTGAACATATTGTAAACAGATGATAAGAACTTGACAGAGCTGAGGTTAAGAATCCCTAGGGGCACCCACCTCATAGGCTATTGAAGAAAGAAAGGGCTGTTCTTAGAAACAGGAAATTCCTGGGCATCACAGTACATGTGCAGTATTTTGAGGGCCGAGACTGGCAGAGACCGTCCGGCTGATGTCTGTACTCCCACCATACTGCCTGCCTAGCACACAGGTCACACCAAATGTGAATGAATGAATAATGAATAATTACTTAATAGAGTAAATACTCTATATGTACAAGTTTGATAAGGTCAAATACTGACTTTGACCTAATGGAACCTGTGGAAGAAGGGTCCTTGCAGGGGCAGTTGCAGGTGTGAATTCTCTTGACAAGGCAGGGTATGCTGGAAAGTCCTTTGATGCTGAAGGGATTCAACCATGAGCTACTGGGGTGTCTCCTAAGCTTCTGGAGGGCCGGAATTCTGGACAAACACTCCAAGAAGAGCTGAAGGAATCCCAGGCTTCCTGCATTCCTGGATCCCATAAGGAAGACCTCTTGAAATGGACCCCTTTGGGCATCCCAGGCTCCTAGCAGGACACCAAGGAAAGTGCACTTCATGCCCCTCCCTGGAGGGAGACACATTGTGTCTGATGGTGGCTGTGGGTGAGTGAGCTAGAGGAAGTGTGTGTGTGTGTGTGTGTGTGTGTGTGTGTGTGTGTGCACGCGCGCACACACACACACGCGCAAGAGCACACAGCGTTGAGACTGTGATTTATGAATGCCTTAAAATAAGAATTCTCTGTCTATTTGAGGGCTTCCCTGGTGGCGCAGTTGTTGGGAGTCTGCCTGGCGATGCAGGGGACACGGGTTCATGCCCCGGTCCGGGAAGATCCCACATGCCGCGGAGCGGCTGGTCCCGTGAGCCATGGCCGCTGAGCCTGCGCGTCCGGAGCCTGTGCTCCGCAACGGGAGAGGCCACGACGGTGAGAGGCCCGCGTACCGCAAAAAAAAAAAAAAAAAAAAAAAAGAATTCTATGTCTATTTGAGTTTTGATTTAAATTTCCTTTCTTGAGATCTTCTGTTGGAAAATGTAGCCATTATTTAATGGCATTCTGCAGCACCCTTTCCCACCAACAAAAGAGATACATCTGATTAGCCCTAGGTTTGAAGAGAAGATCTTTGTGCCTATTAGAAGTGTGGGAAAATATTAAAATTTATCTGAATCGGGACCCCAAAAGCTGGAATACCACAGTTTGCAGTTTTTTGCTTATTTCTGACTTCTCAGTTGAGTTGGAAATACAAAAGGGTGTGAGATGATATTCATTAGATAAATAAGATGTTACTGTGATGGGAAATTAGTGCAGACACATAGAGAGTATTCAACAAATGAGTATAAATGGAGAGAACGAAATTTGGGAAGGGAGGGCACCATATATTATTTAAAAGTCATATCGTCTTACTTAGGAGGGTACAAGTGGAAAGGATTCAAAGAAGCCTCATTCATTTGTGTATTCATTCATCCTTTTTTTTAAAAAAAACTTCATTTAATGGACTTAATGTCTGCCATGTGTCAGGTACTGAGCTGGGAGCTGGTTGTACAGTAATGGACAAAGCATGTGTGGTCCTTGCTCTCATAGAGCTTATAGTCTAGTGGAGAGGAGGGACAACAGATGAGAAAAAAGCAAGTGCTATGAAGAAAAGGGACAGTAAACATGAAAGAATAACAAGGAAGGCCCACTTTGGATGGGACGTCCTCTTAGGAAAGGTGCCATTTAAGCTGATACCTAAAAGATGAGAAAGATTCAGTTACGTGAAATGCTTGGGAAGGGCATGCTGGGCAGAAGAGACAGCATCTGCAATGACCTAAGGAGAGAGGGACTTGGCATTGGAAGAAATTGAAAGGAGAGGACAGTGTGCCTAGGGGCTGGAGTGAACAGAGATAAGAGATGAATAGGGAGACAGAAGAGGGGTCAGATCCCATAGGGCCTGGGAGACCACAGGCAGGAACTTGGATTACATTCTGAGGGCAATGGAAAGTCACTGATGGGTTTGATTCAGGGTAGAGGCATCATGGGGTTTAGGTTTTTAAGCAGTCTGACTGCTCTGTGAGGAATGGATTGGAAGAGGTTGGAGTGGAGGAGGAAAGAACAGAGTGACCATTGCAGTGGCCCAGAGAGGAACAGAGGGAGGAGGCGGGGCAGGATGCAAGGAGAATAGACAGGTATTTTGTTGGCTTGTTAAAATTTTTAAATTTTATTTTAAAATTTAATTTAATTTTATTTATTAGACTATAGTTGATTTACAATATTGTTTTAATTTCAGGTGTACAACTTCAGATTCTTTTCCCTTATAGATTATTACAAGATATTGAATATAGTTCCCCATGCAATACAGTATATCCTTGTTGCTTATCTATTTTATATATAGTGGTGTGTATCTTTAATCCCACACTCCTAATTTATCCCTCCCCCTCCTCTTTCCCCTTTGGTAACCATAAGTTTGTTTTCTATGCCTGTGAGTCTATTTCTATTTTGCAAATAAGTCGCTTTGTATCATTTTTTTAGATTCCATATAGAAGTGATATCATATAATATTTGTATTTCTTTGCCTGATTTACTTGACTTCATATGATAATCTCTCTAGGTCCATCCATGTTGCTACAAATGGCATTATTTCATTCTTTTTTAAGGTTGAGTAATATTCCATTGTATATGTGTATATAAATATATATATACCACATCTTTTTTATTTTGTAATAACTTTATTTTTTTAAACTGACAATCTCTGCCTTTTTTTACATTTTTATTTTCTATTAGACTATAGTTGATTTACCATGTTGTGTTAGTTTCAGGTGTACAGCAATGTGATTCAATTATACATATATATGTATCTATTCTTTTTCAAATTCTTTCCCCATTTAGGTTAGTACAGAATATTGAACAGAGTTCCCAGCGCTATACAATAGGTCTGTGTTGGTTATCTATTTTAAATATAACAGTCTGTATATGTCTATCCCAAACTCCCAATTTATTCTTCTCTGTCATCTTTCCACTTAGATAACCGTAAGTTTGTTTTCTATCTGTGAGTCTGTTTCTGTTTTGTAAATAAGTTCATTTGTATCATTTTTTTTTACTGCTTATCATTTTTTATAAGCGGTATCATATGATATTTGTCTTTCTCTGTCTGACTTACTTCACTTAGTATAATAATCTCCAGGTCCACCCATGTTGCTGCAAGTGGAATTATTTCATTCTTTTTAAAGGCTGAGTAATATTCCATTGTATATATGTGCCACATCTTCTTTATACATTCATCTGTCAATGGACACTTAGGTTGCTTCCATGTCCTGGCTATTGTAAACAGAGCGGCAATGAACATTGTGGTACATGACTCTTTTTGAATTATGGTTTTCTTAGGGTATATGCCCAGTAGTGGGATTGCTGAGTCGTATGGTAGTTCTATTTTTAGTTTCTTAAGGAACCTCCATACTGTTCTCCACAGTGGCTGTATCAATTTACATTCCCACCAACAGTGCAAGAGGATTCCCTTTTCTCCACACCCTCTCCAGCATTTATTGTTTCTAGATTTTTTGATGATGGCCATTCTGACTGGTGTGAGGTGATACATCATTATACTTTTGATTTGCATTTCTCTAATGAGTAGTAATGTTGAGCATCCTTTCATGTGTTTGTTGGCAATCTGTATATCTTCTTTGGAGAAATGTCTATTTAGGTCTTCTGCCCATTTTTGGATTGGGTTGTTTGGTTTTTTCATATTGAGCTGCATGAGCTGCTTATAAATTTTGGAGATTAATCCTTTGTCAGCTGCTTAGTTGGCAAATATTTTCTCCCATTCTGAGGGTTGTCTTTTGGTCTTGTTTATGGTTTCCTTTGCTGTGCAAAAGCTTTGAAGTTTCATTAGGTCCCATTTGTTTATTTTTGTTTTAATTTCCATTTCTCTAGGAGGTGGGTCAAAAAGGATCTTGCTGTGATTTATGTTATAGAGTGTTCTGCCTATGTTTTCCTCTAAGAGTTTGATAGTGTCTGGCCTTACATTTAGGTCTTTAATCCATTTTGAGTTTATTTTTGTATATGGTGTTACAGAGTGTTCTAATTTCATTCTTTTACATGTAGCTGTCCAGTTTTCCCAGCACCACTTATTGAAGAGGCTGTCTTTTCTCTATTGTATATTCTTGCCTCCTTTATCAAAGATAAGGTGACCATATGTGCATGAGTTTATCTCTGGGCTTTCTATCCTGTTCCATTGATCTCTATTTCTGTTTTTGTGCCGGTACCATATTGTCTAGATTACTGTAGCTTTGTAGTAGAGTCTGAAGTCTAGGAGCCTGATTCCTCCAGCTCCATTTTTCTTTCTCAAGATTGCTTTGGCTATTCGGGGTCTTTTGTGTTTCCATAAAAATTGTGAAATTTTTGGCTCTAGTTCTGTGAAGAATGCCATTGGTAGTGTGATAGGGATTGCATTGAATCTGTAGATTGCTTTGGGTAGTATAGTCATTTTCACAATGTTGAGTTTTCCAATCTAACAACATGGTATATCTCTCCATCTGTTTGTATCATCTTCAATTTCTTTCATCAGTGTCTTTTTTTTTTTTTTTTTGGCAATACGCGGGCCTCTCACTGTTGTGGCCTCTCCCATTGTGGAGCACAGGCTCCGGATACGCAGGCTCAGCGGCCATGGCTCACAGGCCCAGCCGCTCCATGGCATGTGGCACGATCCCGTGTCCCCTGCATCGGCAGGCAGACTCTCAACCACTGCGCCACCAGGGAAGCCCTCATCAGTGTCTTACAGTTTTCTGCATACAGGTCTTTTGTCTCCCTTGGTAGGTTTATTCCTAGGTATTTTATCCTTTTTGTTGCAATGGCAAATGGGAGAGTTTCCTTAATTTCTCTTTCAGATTTTTCATCATTAGTGTATAGGAATGCAACAGATTTCTGTGCATTAATTTTGTATCCTGCTACTGTATCAAATTCATTGATTAGCTTTAGTAGTTTTCTGGTAGCATCTTTAGGATTCTCTATGTACAGTATCATGTCATCTGCAAACAGTGATAGCTTTACTTCTTCTTTCCGATTTGGATTCCTTTTATTTCTTTTTCTTCTCTGATTACTGTGGCTAAAACTTCCAAAACTATGTTGAATAATAGTGGTGAGAGTGGACAACCTTGTCTTGTTCCTGATCTTAGAGGAAATGGTTTCAGTTTTTCATCATTGAGAATGATGTTGGCTGCGGGTTTGTCATATATGGCCTTTATTATGTTGAAGTAAGTTCCCTCTATACTACTTTCTGGAGGGTTTTTATCATAAATGGATGCTGAATTTTGTAGAAAGCCTTTTCTGCATCTATTGAAATGATCATATGGTTTTTTTTTCCCTTCAATTTGTTAATATGGTATATCTCATTGATTGATTTGCCTGTATTGAAGAATCCTTTCATTCCTGGGATAAACCCCACTTGATCATGGTGTATGATGCTTTTAATGTGCTCTTGGATTCTGTTTGCTAGTATTTTGTTGAGGATTTTTGCATCTAGGTTCATCAGTGATATTGGCCTGTAGTTTTCTTTCTTTGTGACATCTTTGTCTGCAAACCTCTTCTTTTAAATTTCATTATTTTGTTCCTCTTACAGAGCTTATGTTTTGAACAATATTGCCTGCTTGAGTGCTAATTTATTTGCCAGTGCACTAATGAATCAATGACATGTAAACATATAAATTTCATGTCAGCTTGGCCTAACACACAGTGGGTATTCAATAAATGTTTACTGCAGTGAATTCAGCCCAATGTCACCATACTAAGTAGATCTATTTTCCACCAAAAGCAAGGAAAATGAATATGTTGGTTAGTTCTACAGCCTTATTACAGGTAAGAGTTTTAGGAAAGAGTTCAAGGATTTATTTGTAGCACTATGGAGCACTAGGGTTCCAGATGGCCCATAGCAGGACACACTTACATATACTTTGGGCCCGACAAACTGAGCATCGATAAGGCATGAACTCCTTTCCATGGGGATTGCAGATATGCTTGGCAGCACTTCTCTGTCGCACCTGGGAGAGAGGGGAACACCTGCTTAGTGTGGGTAATAGAGATTCCTCAGTTGAACTTCCGGACCAGAGATATTGATACGATGGCCATTGTCCAAGGACATATTCTGGAGCCTGTGTAGTTATATTTGGCTGCAGGCAAGTCAGATTAACCTGTGAGGTGGGTGATCCCCAAGTGTGGTCCATGCACCAAACGCATCGGAATCACCTGGGGAGATTATTAAATTGCTTATTCCTAGGCATCACCCCAGACCTGAAACAGACTCTTCAGAGAAGGTCTCTGCAACCTGCATTTTAAACAAGTAATTATGAGGCATCTTCCCTTCGAGAGCCACGGGCAAGTACTCTGTACTGCCAGACATCCAGCGTTGGGTTGGTTTGGGAATGAAGATGGTCAATCCTCAGCCAACAGCTGAGTCAGCCCCGCAGCCCCTCTCTTGTATGATGCCCTGCCTGGGTGTTCATCGCATGCCATCAGCCAGAGTCTTATTCCGCTCTCACAGGTCCAGGGAGGTGGCAGAGGGTGGCAGTGCCAGGGAGGGTCTCAAACCTTCCACCACCTGACCTTCCTCCCTTTTAGGACTTCCTCCCTACAACTCACCATCCTCACCCACGCTGCAGGCAAGTGGACCACGTGAAAACGTTTTCCCCTGTATGCTCCCCACTCTGACCAGGGAATACCTTCCCACCCTCGCCAATGACATAAATAGCCACCAGCCACGTATTGGAGGGGCTCTGACAGGGACTCAGGAGAATGTAAACCTTATCCAGAGACAGTAGAACAGGAGGGGCTATTGCAAAATGGTGCCACCTGGACAGGGTGAGATGCCGAGGCAATACTCAGGAGAGTTCAAAACCCTAAACTCCCTCCCGTTCCCCGGCTCTGGAGGGAGAGACATACACTTTCCCAGCCCCGGATCGGACCCGCAGCTCTGGCTGCAGAAGGGCCCGTGAGCCCAACTCACTTCTCCCCTCCCCCGCCAGCCTCTGTGTGAGCTTTAGGGACAGCATCTGACCATCAGGGTCAACAGACCTGCCTCCTCTCTTGGGGAGCTGCGGAGGTTCCAAGGAAGTATACAACGAGCAGGAAGCAGGTGTTAAGGCAAATGGAAACACCAAGGACCTTTGGTGGACTTCCTGCCCCTCACTGGCAACACAACCCCTGGCAAAGGGCGGCCCAGTCGGGCAGGCTGTTATTATCTTCTAGACTAGGGCTATTGGGTGGCGCCAGTGTGGAGTGTGATGTGTTCTGCTTGGCTCCTGGTGCCCATGACTCTCTGGCCACCCCACCTCACCCCCCAGCTGATGCCACTCACGTCCCACCTATGAGCTCGAGGACACAGCCCTGCTATAAGAAGCCCCAGGCCAGGTCATCCAGACCTCAGGCAGCCTCTCTGTGGGGCTCCCTGCACCTCCCTTACCTCTGCTTAAGCCAGAGGAAAGGGGTCAAGAACCTCAGGCTCCCCTTCTGCCTCGAGTGAGAACCATCTGCCCCGCTAAGATATGTTCTAAGGTGCCTAACAATTACCCTGCCCCCTCCTTGGTCAGTCTTGCCACTGTGGCTCTGAGGGGCAAGGCACTGTGACAGCAGGGACTCTACCACTGAGGCCAGGAGCTCGGTTCCCTTGCTGGTCCCCACTTACATGTAGAAAGAACCCCTTTACCTCCCTCCTCGACATCCTCACTTCTAAGCGGAGTCCAAGTCGTCTAACTCTTGGGGCTGTTGTGAGATCTGATAATAGATGCTGAAGAAGATGCTTAGAAGATGATGAAGCAGGCTAGGTGTTTAAATGTTTCTTTTATTTTTGATGTTTGATGACTTAAGGATTTTTTTGCCTACTTATAAAAGTCATGTGTGTATATATATATATATATATATATATATATATATAGCAAAATTTTTGGAAAGTGCAGAAAAGGATAAGGAAAAAATTACACATAAGCTAACCCCCCCACCCTCGAGCAACCCAGAAGTCACTTTTGGTTTATTTCTTTCTTCCTTTTCTTAAGCAATTTTTAACTCAGTGTAACATAAGCATTTTCCCACATTATCAAAAGGTCTTCTTAGACATAATATGTAATGGCAATGGACATTTTTGAGCATAAAGCTTTTTATGTGTTTTGGGTTACTTTTACAGGATAACTGCCCAGACTCAGATCACTGGGTTAAAGGGTATGAATATTTTAAGACTCTTGATGCATATGTTGTAGCTATTGTTATCCCTTTCTCCTGGGGTTAGAAACTGAAGCTCAGAAATTGAAATCATGTGTCCTAATTCATACAGCTCATCCGAGGCAGGGCCGGGACAAAAACATTGGGCAGAACAGTACACATTCTGTGATCTGTGCTCAACAACTCAGCACAGGAGAGAAGGCTGTCTGTCCTGCAGAACATCTGATCTGATACACTGAAGAGGACACACACCCTGGGGGTGATCAAATACAGAACAAAGGCTGGTGCACGGAAAAGTCAGCCCGGAGGTTGGGACACCTGGGTTCTACTGGGGGCTCTTCTGCTAACTCCATCACCCTGTGCAAGTCCCTTTGGCCTCGGCTTCCTACTTGCAAGAAGAGGGGTTTGGACTCGGTCTAACACATTGCCCCTATGCCCACATACATCACTCCCAAAACAAAATCAGAAACATTTTGGTTTTGTTTTTGCATAAAAAGACCAAAGATAATCCAGTTGCTCGAGCTCGGTGTAACTGTTTCCTCTGTTGGCCATAAAACCCATCCAGCTGGATGCCAAAGCAGGCGGGTTGGGGTTAACGAGACAGCCAGCTCCAGAGAACGTGCCGCAAGCCGGAATCTGCCAGCAAGCGACAGGAGAATGCAATCCTTTCAAGATCAATTCAGATGGTCGGAAACACAGCTCAGCACCGCGTCTCAGCACCAGGCTCTGCTGTAAAGAGATCCCATCAGTTCTGGCCCTTGGGATGGAGGACATCAGCACTGGTGGTCCAGGGCGCCAGGCTATTGGCTGTCGCTGTGTGTGCACAAGTGTGCTGACGGGTAGCCACCCAGTGTGCTCAGGGCATAGCTAACGGTGCTCTGGGTTGTCTTCCCAAGTGACCAGGAACTTGGGATGCAACATCAGCAGTTGTGAAACCAGGGCCAACAGAACAAGGTGGGTGGGGCAGCTGTTTATCAGATGCTAACATGAGACTGTAGTTTCCCAGGACTCATAGACGAGTACCTCTGTCCTGGGTGTAGGTCAAGTCCCACGATCTGCGGGAAACAGGGCGCTCCTCCACCCACATCTCTGTCTGACTCCCAGTACAGGGCTAACGGATGGGAGGATACATACATACTCCACAACATTTCTGACCCTGGAGGGAGATCTGTCTCATCTCTCTCAGAAAGGAGAACAGCGAATTCAGGGAAGAAACCCAGGAAGAGACTGGATGGTCTGTGTGAAAATGCACACGCAGAGTGTCAGGAAGACAAGTCGCTGACACAGAACAAACTGTAGAATGTGTGACTTACATAAGTGAAAGCACATATACACAAAAGAACACACCTTTTGCCAGAGCATATTCAAGTAAAAAGATAAAATGATGGTCTCTGGGTAAAGAAAGGGAATAGACGGGGGGCCAGGGATAATCTCCTATCATCCAATTAGGAACGTGCCATGAACTGAGGAATAACATTAACTCAGCCCTGTGGACTTCAGGTCCAAATGTTTTTAAAAAGAAAAGGAAGAAAAAGAGACCAACGTAAGCCAAACCCAGGAGATGTTGGTAAGAGTGGCTTTGGAAGGGCTATGAGTTTGTTTTTAGGAAAGGAGATGGTCATTTGAATCCACATGGGACAGAGGAGCTCAGGCCACCTTTAGTTCTCAACCCTGGACACACGTTTGAGCCATCAGGGGAGCTTTTAGAAGACACTGAACCCCTGCCTTAGTTGGCTTGGGGTGAGCCCAGGTGTGACATGGAAGAAGATCTGGCTGGAGCAGCCAGTGAGGACAGTGCTGAAGTATCCCTCATGTGCCTTTGGGCTCTGACATTCAGGATACACAGGAAGGAAGGGCTTCCCAGGAGCCAGAGGAAGAAGGATTCTTGGAGAGGAAGGGTCCGCTGTGGCCCGAGAAGAGGGGTGACTCCCAGTGAGGTTCTGTTTTGGAAGGGGGAGTAGAGGAGACACCAGAGCGCGGAGAGGTGTCCAGTGGAAGCCTGGGGTCGGGGACGGGAGATGGCAGGGTCAGAGGCAGGGGTAGGGAACAGGGTGAGGGTGATCCCTGTGGCTGACCCCCTCATGTTACAGAGAACAGAGACTGTGAAAAAAAAGCAACTTCTCCAGAGATGGGGTTCCCACACAGGTATCCCCGTCCACTGCTCTTTCTGGGGCTCTTTCCACTGTCCCTGGAGGCCCCAGCTGCTGCGGCCAAGTCTCCCCCATCCCCCAATGCCCATAACAGAAGCGGGGGAGAAGCCGCCTCAGAGCAAGTGATTTGAGCTTCTTGAGAAAAAACTAAATTCAAGAAGAGTTTAGAAAGGAATCTGACTAGTTATTATTGTTGTTACTAGTTATTATTGTTTATTCCTTTCCCTTTCTCAAGTAACTGTTTTTCTTCATCGTCCTCTGAATTCAGGTCTTTTCTTAATCCGTTCATTCTGCAGGCTCACTTGTTTTTAGCGCTTTCAATGTTGCCAGCCAGGCTTCGCGACTGTCCTAACAATTCTTGCTTTCCCGAAGCTCTGATGGTCTGTTTGGTCGCCCTCCTGAGAAAGGGAAATCTGTGGAGTGAGGGTCTGAGGGGGGAAGGCTGAGAACATTTAGTTTCAACCAGAATACATAGAGTGTCACGTGCCCACCAGGCAAAATGGTTTCACCTTTTCTCAATGATTACAGACAAGAAAAGTAAGCCGAAGAGAAGTTACGTAAATTCTCAAGTTATTTGCAAGCTCCTATAGGGAGATTGGGTCTTACTCCTTTGTGCCCTACTGGGGCCCAGCCCAGTGGCAGCACATGGCTGCTGGATGTTCATCAAGTCCTCACTGAGGCGAGGGGTCCAGTTGAGAGCTGCCCCAGGCCTTCTGACTTACAGCTCAGCACTGGAACCACGGGCAGAGAGCCACCCAGCCTCTGCAGGCCATCCTGGCTACACTTGGCCCTGGCCAGGTCCGCTGCATGCAGCCTTGATCTGGCACTGTGCTGGGCACACAACTTCCTGTCAGGATGTGTTGGCAGAGAGCCTGCTATCGCGGTGGGTGCTGTGAAGCACCCCAGAAGAATTCAGGGCTGAGAGGGGAATTAAAAGTCATCTAGTTTGAATGCCCACTTCCCTCCCTCCCTCTTCACCTCCAAACCCACTCACCTGCCCTGCTTGTCTCCACTCAGACACACATACATTCTCCCACTGGCAGTTGGACCTGCAGATTCATTTCTAGTTCATAAATAGTTATTTATCTGTTATTGCTAACGAGGAGAGATTACATGGAGAGGCCATGTGTAGGTTTCTAGCAAGAGGCCAGCTAAGATCCAGTTGACAGTCAACACTAATGACTAGACAAGTAAGCGGAGATACCGCCATATAACGTACTCCAACAGAGTTAGGAACAAAGTGCTACTAGAGCTCAAAGAGAGAGTGATGAATTATTAATGGTGGGGACATCAGGGAAGACTTTATTGAGGAGGTAGCAAGTGGGACGGGCCTTCAAGAACGGCTAGGCTCTGCGCTTGCCCATGGGTATAATGAGGAGTTAGTCTAGACAAGCTATGACATGATCACGGTCACGGTGAACCTGAGACACCACGTTAACGGTAGTGAACCAGAGAAGTTCATG
Source organism: Lagenorhynchus albirostris (assembly GCF_949774975.1). Classification (NCBI taxonomy): domain Eukaryota; kingdom Metazoa; phylum Chordata; class Mammalia; order Artiodactyla; family Delphinidae; genus Lagenorhynchus; species Lagenorhynchus albirostris. The sequence continues at coordinate 71,983,138 of NC_083099.1, read as the reverse complement.
GCCCTGGAAGCCCTCAGGGTGCTCAGCAGGGTGGTGGAGCAGGATGAATGCCCAGTCATTGCGTGTTGTTCTCAAGCTCCGGGGACTTCGAACAAGGCATCCATACCCTGGCCAGCTTCCTCGTCTATCAGGGAAGGGCAGGAGACAGGGAGGGGCTTGGGCAAGTACTGTAGGAGGGATTAGATGCTGCTTTGCTGGATGTGGGGGAGATTGGCTTGATCTGCTGCCGCTTACTCACTGTAGGGCCTTGAGGTAGCGAGTCTCACTGAGTCTTGGTTTCCTCACCTGTATAGAGAGATGGCAATCTCTGTACCACCTTGCCTGTGTTTATCCATGAAAACAGAGATGACCGCTGTGACGATCACTGGCACCAGCTGCTCAGAGTGCCTGGCACTGCCCTGAGCATGTCTCTCTGCCCCATCCTTTAATGGCTTCTGACTGAAGTACGTGTTTGTTCCAGTGACTCAGCTGCGTAAGAAACCACCACCGGGACCATGTTGGGGATGACATAAAATAAGCATTATCTTGCAGATGGTGAGAGTTAGGGACTTAAACAAGGCTTGGCCAGGTTGGCTCATCTCCACTCCAGAATATCTGGGGCCTTATCTGAGAAGACATGAAGACGAGGGGGTGGGAGGAGTTACTCAACAGCTGGGGCTGGAGGTATCTGGAGTTCTCTTCACTAATATGTCTAGTAATTGACACTGGCCATCAGTGGGGTCTTCAGCTGGGTGGTTGGCAGAACACCTACGCATGGCCTCTCTGTGTGAGTTTGGGCCTCTTCAGAGCATGGTGACTGGGTTCTAAGAGAAAGTAGCCCGAGAGAGAAAAATGGAGGTGCATGGAATTTTTATGGCCCAGCCTTGGAATTTACATGACGCCCCTTCTGCCATCCTCTAGGGGTTGAGGCAGTCTTGTCCAGGCTCAAGAGGAATGGGTACCACGCAGTGGTAGGGCTGCCAAAGTCACATTTCAAGAAGGGCATGCAGGCTGGACATGTGGCAGCAATCCTTGAAAACTACAATGTACCCCAACATTGCTCGAGCTGGTACTCAAAGCCCCTGCCGTATCCTCCCAATGGCATCTCCTGTTACCTCTCAGCATGAACCCCACTCCAGGCAGGCCAGCCTCCTCATGGTACCCAGAAAATGCCATACTCATCCCAGCCTGCGAGGCTCGAGCCTTGCGCGCTCACACCTCACTCTGCTCCCTCTGATTTTTCAAGTCCTATCTCCCCAAGGATTCAGGATCCTGGTGTATTTGAACAACACTTAAGATGAAAAAGGAAGACTCTTAGCAAACATAGTTCCTGGAGTCTTCTTTATCGCTCGAGAGTGAAGGCTGCTTCTTTCTTAGAATAAATAAAAATTCTACCGCACTGAGAATGATTGGTTCTGAAAACATCCACCAAGCACAGGCACGGGTCCTCTTCAGCTGTAATCATTGCACACATACTTAACAAAATGCAGGTTCTTCGTCTCTCCCAGACAGAAATAATGACTCTCATAAAGTCAGCTTGTTTTAAACCAACAAATGGTGTGGCTGACAATAGAAGTGTAAATATAGTTATAGTTAATGGATTTTATTCAGCCTGGCTCCATTTCAGCTCTTTAGGCTGATGACTAATAAAGAGCTGGCAGGCTAATTGCCTCCAATTAAATCAGGGGCCAGGCCCCGCCTCCTGTGCAGACCCCAGTCCCTGGGAGTTCCTGGCATCCAATAGTGCCAGGAAACTCTCCCTGGCTGCTTGGTAGAAAAACAGAAACACAACAAGGCAGCCAAACCATGCAGTTCCTCTACATCCCGGCTGGAGAGGTGTGCCCTCACTGAGCATGACCACAGCGACTACCAGTGGGCGGAGCTTTACACCATACTAGAAGCTTTCGCATCCTTTCCTCACTCACAGTCTGGTGAGGCACAGAGTGAAGGTATTGTTGTCTCCATTTTTCTGATGAGCAAGGGGCAACTTATAGAGGTAAAGGGGCTTTTTTTTGCAGAATCAATGGCTCCCATGAAAAGAACAAGGAATTCATGCTGTTTTCCTTCCCCAGTCCAGATTCTTTTCTACTGCACTGCTTCCAGTTCAGCTGGCTCATTCACTCATTCACTTGTTCATTCACTGACCGATTTGCCAAATGCTTATTAAGCACATACTTTACACACAGGGTGGCATAGGCCCTAGGGAAACAGTGGTGAGCAAAGCAACGGCCCTGCTTTTATCGAGCCTGTGGTCAGGAGGGAGAGACAGCAGTAAGTACCTAAACAATTATATAAATAAAAGAATTTGACAGAATGGCAAATGCTATAAAGAAATAGAACAGAGTAATGGGATAGAGAATGGTCAGGGAGGTAAAGATGGGGCCCTTTAGCAGGATTGTCAGGGAAGCCTTCCCTAGGGAGATGATGCTAGAGCTGGAACCATAATGATGACAAGGGCCAGGTATTTAGAGATCTGAGGGCTGAAGAGTCCCAGGAGGCAGTTACAGCAGGTGCAAAGGTCCTGAGGCAGGACTGCAATAGGCTGGTTATGTTAGAGTGACAGAAAGCCCAGTTGGGCTGGAGCATCTTGAGCAATGGGAAAAATGGAAGTGACCAGAAGGTGTAGGGCCTTATAGGCCAAAGTATAGCCTGAGTCAGGCACTATACTAGATGCTGTGGTATGGTGGTGAAGAAATGGTCAACCAGGAACAGCCAGCCCAAGCCTCCATGAATCTCTAATGCCTGATGTCAATATTACACCCCTGCCCTCTGTGTCAAGGCAACCGTGGAACCACTCTAATCCTTTCACTGACAGGGTTGTCCCAGGGATATGGCTTTCATGGAAAGAATTAGTCAATCGTGATAAACTGGGGATTCCCACTAATTCCGATGGGTTCAATCTGCAACCTGCCCAGTCCCTTCTAGACTTTGCCTGTAGATCCTGGAATTGGAGGAGGAAATGCCTGGAATTCCATGACTGCTTCCCATGGTTCCCCCACCCTCTCCTACCATGTCCAGCCTGAAGTCAGAGCCACCCTGGCCAGCCTGAAAGGAGGATGTCAAGAAGCAAAAAAGCATCTCCAGCTGCCCAAATCCCTTTGCAGCATCAGATGGACGGACACACTGATGCGGGGTAAATCCTCTGGACTCTGCGTGAATGTAGTTGTTTCCCCAAATCGAAAAAAAATTCTCCTGAAATACAGGAAGCATGGACAGGAGCCAACCCTGTTAAAGTAAGAATAACAGCTCACTCTGTGTGCTCTTCCCTTAGGAGCTATAACTGGGACCCAGCAACAGGTTATCTCCAAGTCATGACAAGGATGGGTAGGTAAGAGGGAAGGAAGACAGTCTTTCCTGACGATGCCCTTTCCCTCTTCCACCTTCCACTCTGGCCTAGTCACCCTTTCACACACACACTCTTTCCCAGTTTCATTCCAACCCCTTTTCCTTGCTGTGAGTATGAGCTGCCCCTCCCCCAACCCTGTCCCCGCATCAAACCAAAGACCATGTTTACTCACAAGCCGACCTTCAGACCTTCAGGAAAACACATCCTGGATTTGCTTCCTAAACCTCCTCTGATGCATAAAGAACACATCGTCCTTGCAAAGCCAGGGCTGAGACCTAATATCCCATGCATCACCACATTACATGGTTACCATGAACTTGGACAGCCTGTAAGCAACCTTGCAGGTGCCTCAGGATCTGAAGTCATAGTCACTTCTACTCTGGCTGGACACATCCAGCTGACCTCACAAGTTTCTTGTTGACTGAGGAGCATGTGGCAGCTCTGTGAGGCCACCAGCCTGCCCAAAGGAGCCAGTTGTGGGCAACATGGATGTCCACCCCTGGGGGACAGATAGGCAAAATGTAGCGGGTAGACTTCATGCAGTACTATGCAGCGGTTAGTCATTGTCTAGAGGCACACATGGCGGGATGGATGGATCTTAAAACCATAGGGCCAAGTAAGACATCGGAAGTGGAATGAGACAGAGAAAACCCAAAGTCATTTACATAAGTGAGAGTAACAGGCCTTCTAAGCAGCTCAACAACAATGCACCTTGTATGAGAAAATGTACAAACAGAACAAAAGAGGTCAAGCATATTAAAATGTGTGGCTTATGGATGAGGAAATGGGACTAAATAAGTAAAACAGAGAGGGAATTTGTAGGGACCAATGATGACAACATGTCATGAAGTGAAGAGCACGATTAAATCAATCCTCTCCTCTCGAAGTTAAAAAACATCAAAAGGAAGGACACAGAAATCTCTGAGCTGGCCCAGGCTGAGACTTAGCTGCCACTTCCCACTCAGGTCAAACAGGAAGACCAGCTCCACACACAGCACTGCTGCTTCCTCGCCTTTGATGATGCTACCCCCGCCCCTACAGCCAGGTCCACCCCACCCTTTGAAGTCCAGCCCCTGCACCTCCTCCAGAGATTCCCACCTCTGAGCGGCCACGCCCTTCCTCTGCACCGCACTGCAGGCATGATCAGTGTGCCTGGGAGCTTGTCCTTATTAGTAGGCAGACGTGGTCCCAATGGAGTCCCAAAGGTTGCTCTTTTCAGGGGGCAGTGCAACAGTGGCATGCTGTGCCTCTGGCATCTGCACACCTGGATTGCAAGTCATGCCTTCGAAGGACTTCCTGGAAAGAACTGACCCAGGAGGAGCCCTTTCTCCCCACAGAGATGCAATACTTTTCTATGAAATTCATCACAAAGAGCAGGCACGCATGTTTGGTGAATGGCTAAATGACAAGATGGCTTACACCAGCCCTTCTACAGTTAAGCTCTAGGCAATGGGCTCAAGACAGCTCTCTGAGGTCTCCTTTCCTATCTTCCTGCAAGACTAAGGCATAGCCAGCTTACCTCTCCCCTTCGAAACTACGTCCATCCCTTTATCCTCTGGACCTGCTCTAAAATTGAGCCTGACTGTGGAAGCCATTACCCTGTTATTCCTGATGCTCTACCCCTACCCTAGACACCAGGCTCTTAATCAGAACCCACCGAGAGTCCTATAAACATAAAGATGCTGGAGCTGGAAATGTCAAGAAGTAGTGAATCTCCTTCCCTGGCTTCAGCATGTATGCAGCAATAAACAAATATTTTTAAGTACCTGTTATATGCTTGGTACTAGTTTTAGCCCTGAGGATTGATGAAGATTCTCTCCTTAACTTCCTTGTCTCTTCATTGTCCAATTTTAGCAAGAATCCTACTAAGTCAGTTTAGTTAGAGTCCCTCTTCCTCTTGGTGTCTAGCCAGGGTCCTCATTGTGATAGTTTGATTTATAATAAGAAATATGTATTTGGTCTTGCGTGCCATTTCTGGCACAGAGCACCTAAAACCCTTGGAATTTCCTAAGTGATGAGAGATATAAAGATGCCTTAATGTTCATTAAAAAAACCCTTTCAACCACACCTGAGTTGTTGCTAATGAGGTGACTTTGAATCACCTAAGGATAGGATTTCCAAGGTGAAATCACCTTGGAATTTCCTAAGTGATAAGAGATATAAAGATGCCTTAATATTCATTAAAAAAACCCTTTCAACCACACCTGAGTTGTTGCTAATGAGGTGACTTTGAATCACCTAAGGATAGGGGCTGGATGCAAGGGGAACTGACCTTGTGATGGAAGGGTGGGAACCACTGGGGAGGGGAGAGGGGCTGGAGGTTGAATCAGTCACCAATGGCCATTGGTTTAATCAGTCATGCTTATGAAGCCGCCATAAAAACCCAGAAGGATGGGGTTCAGGGAGCTTCCGGGTTGGTAAACACATGGGCATCCTGAGAGGACTGGACCCAGAGAGGCATGGAAGATCTACTCCTTTTCCCCATGCCCTGCCCTACACACCTCTTACCTCTGGCTGTCCCTGAGTTATATCCTTTTATAATAAACCGGTAATGTAGTAAGTAAAATGTTTCTCTGAGTTCTTTGAGCTACTCTAGCAAAGGAGGGGGTGTAGGAACCTCTGATTTATAGCCAGCCTGTCAGAAGCACAGTTGATACCCTGGACTTGTGATTGGCATCTGAAGTCAAGGGCAGTTTTGTGGGACTGAGCCCTTAACCTGTGGAATCCGATGCTCTCTCCAGGTAGATGGTGTCAGAACTGAGTGTCAGACACCCAGCTAGTGTAGAAGAATTGCTTGGGGTAGGGGGGTGGGGGAACTCCACACATTGGAACTGGTGAGCAGCTCCCAGCTGATATCTGATCACCACGGTCCACCTTGAGCAATAATCCTGTTAAGGTAGTTTAGCCAGAACCCCACTTATAAGCCCCCACGTTTCCTCTTACTAATTTTCCATCCATTGATCTACACACTGCACATCAGCTGTAAATTCCCCCTCGCCATGCTGTATTTGGAGTTGAGCCCAGTCTCTCTCCCCCACTGCAAAATCCCACCTTCACCTATCGTGTTGGTCTCCCTGAATAAAGTCTGCCTTATCGTTCTTCAATGGTGTCACGGAATCATTTTTTCTTAACAGGATATGATGATTAGTAAAAGCAGGCTAGGCCTGCCCTCATGGGGCTGATGGATAATGTATTACTTCCCACAGGAGGGGGCCACTCCCACCCATTCTCAAAAGAAGACATGTGAATTTTGCCAAATTCCATTTCCATTCTCCTGGGGCCCATGCAGTGTTGGCAGTAGAGGGGAGCTACTGGCTGGAGACCAGCTGCCTTGCGAGGCCCTGCCAGGACTGGTACAGAAGGGCTGACGTTTCTGTTCCCAGAGCCTGGCTCCCAAGCAGGATGGCATCTGCTCAGAGTCTGAAGCCTAGCACACTCCAATTGTCCCGTGGTCTTGTGGCATTTTCAGCCTATCAATTGAATCTTTCTTAAAAAGCTAATCCTGTGTTTATTGGTTTTCTGCTCTGAACTGGCATCACTAGAATTTTCCTTAAGGATGGAAGAGCTCAGAGAACCAGATCTGGATGTTTCTCCAGTGCCAAGACCTGAGTGAGAGAGGCTGGTGACATACTGAGGAAAAACTGGCCCAGTGCCCACCCCTACCACTCACCGCCCCCTGTTTCCCTGAATGGTACCAGCCCCTTCTGAGCCCTTGGACAAGATGCTGGGGATCTCACCCCAATCAGATGTCACTACACTAACTGGTTGAGTGGCCACAGCCGAATCTCTCCCCTCTCTGGACTGATATCCTATCTAAGTGTTTCTTGAATAAGTGAAATCGCAGATGCAAAGGAAGTTTTTAAGCTTTGTGAAAATGTAAGATCCTGTGGGAACACTCTGTACTTCCCACTCAATTTTGCTATAAACCTGAAACTTATCTAAAAAGTAAAGTCTATTAAAAACAAACAGCAAACAAAAATGTTAGGCCCTACAATGAACCCTGGACAGAGAAGGAAGCCCTAAGTTCTTATAAAAGCGCTGCACCTTTCTGTGTGGCTTTGGGAAGTATGGAAACTTTCTGAGCCTTGGTTCCCCTGTTCTACTCATTGTGGCTACTATAAGAATCAAACAAACTAATGGGTTTTTTAATATTGAGTTAATTATAGAGCACTGTCCCTCAGTGAGCGCTTCTTGTTAATATCTGTCACTTACTAAAGAGACTGTACTGAAGGTTGACCAGCCAATCCCAAGGTGGCAGAAATTTTGTAGCTCTTAGAGAGCACTAGGAAAATCTAAAGAAAGGATGGGCACCACAGACAGCACATTCAAAACTGAACAGATTACAAACAATAAATGCTGGAGAGGGTGTGGAGAAAAGGGAACACTCTTGCACTGCTGGTGGGAACGTAAATTGATACAGCCACTATGGAGAACAGTATGGAGGTTCCTTAAAAAACTAAAAAATAGAATTACCATATGACCCAGCAATCCCACTACTGGGCATATACCCAGAGAAAACCATAATTCAAAAAGACACATGCACCCCAATGTTCCTTGCAGCACTATTTACAACAGCCAGGTCATGGAAGCAACCTAAAAGTGCCCATCAACAGATGAATGGATAAAGAAGATGTGGCACATATATACAATGGAATATTACTCAGCTATAAAAAGAAACAAAATTGAGTTATCTGTAGTGAGGTGGATGGACCTAGAGTCTGTCATACAGAGTGAAGTAAGTCAGAAAGGGAAAAACAAATACCGTATGCTAACACATATATATGGAATCTAAAAAAAAAAGTTCTGAAGAACCTAGGGGCAGGACAGGAATAAAGACGCAGAAGTAGAGAATGGACTTGAGGACACGGGGAGGGGGAAGGGCAAGCTGGGACGAAGTGAGAGAGTGGCATGGACATATATACACTACCAAATGTAAAATAGATAGCTAGTGGAAAGCAGCTGCATAGCACAGGGAGATCAGCTCTATTCTCTCTGACCACCTAGAGGGGTGGGGTAGGGAGGGTGGGAGGGAGGCGCAAGAGGGAGGAGATATATGGGGATATATGTATACGTATAGTTGAGTCACTTTGTTATACAGCAGAAACTAACACACCATTGTAAAGCAATTATACTCCAATAAAGATGTTAAAAAAAAAACTGAACAGGAGGAAGAGAAGGAGGAGGAGATGGAGAAAGAAAAGGAGATAAAGGAGGAGGAGAAACAGAAGGAGGAAGAGGAAGAGAAGGAGGAGAAGAAGTAGTAGAACAAGAAGCAGCAGCAATAGCAGAAAAAAAAACAGAAGCAGCAGCAGGTGCCAATGCAGAAGGAGAAGAAACAGAGGAGATGCTGAAGAAGCAGAAGAAGTACAAACAGAAGAAGCAGAAGCAGAAGAAGAGACAGAAGACGAGGAAGGAGGAGGAGGAGAGAAGGAGGAGGAGGAGAGAAGGAGGAAGGAAGAGGCATGGAAGTTGCCAGAGAAGAAGGAGGAGAAGTGGAAAAAGCCGAAGTCACGAAGTAGAAGCTGAAGCCAAAGCCACCGCCGCTGACAAAGCTGGCGGGGGAGAAAGAAGGAAAAGCAGAAGTGGAAGGAGAGCGTAAGAGGCAGGAGCAGCCCAAGCAGAAAAGGAGCAGAAGCGGAAGTGAAAGAAACAGAGGAATAGGAAGAAAAGAAAGGAGGAGGAAGCAGAGAGGGAGAGAGGGAGGAGAGAGAAGTACTAGAAGGAGCCATCGAGGAAGAAACAGCAGCAGCAGAAGAAGCAGAAGCAGGAAAAGCACAGAAAGCAGAAACTGAAGCCAGAGCAGCAGAAGCAGAAACCAGAGCGGCAGCGGCAGCAGCAGGGCCCGGGGCAGAGGTGCAGCATCCACCCGGGGCAAGGATGAGAGGACGCAGGGCTGGCTGGGCACCGGCTGCTCCTCGAAACCCAGTTTCCTTCTACAGCCAAAGAGGCAGGTAAACCAGTGACAGGCTCTTGCAGTTCTATTTCTTTGGGCCCTCAAGACAAGGCCAGGGACCGAGAAGAATTCCTTCATTCTCGTTTTTGTTCCCCAGACAAAAATGAGAATGAAGGAACGAACTTTGATCAAGCGCCTTCTGAGAACCGAGCAGAGACAAAGGAGACACAGTCTCTGCTTCCCATGAGCTCAGAGTCCGGGGCAGGGCAGTACTCGTGGTCAGAGGAGGGGGAGAGATCTTTCAGGTCCAGCATTTGGGAAATGAGGAAACGTCAGAGAGGCTTTAGAAAGAGGTGGGATTTGAGTTCTGAGTCAACAAGTGGAGATGGAATTTAATGCATGGCATTGGTGTGGGGAAGAAGGGCTCCTCTCCCAGGAAAGGGGTGCCCCCAAGGCTCTAACGGTCAGCCAGGCTGGTGGCCTGAATCAGATACCGGCCTTCCGCACCCAGGGCTGAGCACAGCAAGCCGCTGCCCGGGAAACAATTCCTCTCCCAGTCAAGAGGTCTGTGATACGGAGATCAGGCCTGTCATGGGACAGTCTTCCTGCTGGGGGAGAGATGGTCATTTGGACTTGTCTCACCTCACTGACTAGAAGTGCCTGGGAGGTGACCAGAGGGACCTTGGTGCTGAAGAGCAGACGCCTCCAGACCCTGGAGGATGAGCTCGAGGGGAGAGAGAGCAGGGACTGTCAGGAACCCTCCAGGGTCCCCCGTCCTCTGCAGGGTTTCTCCTTCCAGGAAGACTGAAGGCTTCCGTGTTGCCTCCAAATCTAGTGAAGAGATCCAGCCTGTCCCCAGAGCAGACCCTTCCCTGATTCCTCTCAGGAGCCAGATTCTCCATGGCTGCCCCAGCCTTTGAGCAAGGAGTGACCCAGAGTAAGTGAGAGTCAGGCCCTGAGCAGAGAATCTCAGGCTCTGTGAAGGTCCAGCAGAGAGTGGGGCCCCCTCAGACCTCCCTCATCCACCCCAAGGACCCCAGCCCTCATTTCTTGAGTCCTGCTCCAGCCAGAGTCTATGAAGATGTCCCTTCCTGAAAACCCATGGCAGTGTGACAATGAAGCCAACATGATGGGGCCATCACCTGGTGAGGCAGCATCTCGGTGGATGGTACAGACCCTTCTCCCCTCCCCTCAGGCCACCACAACCCCACCACGAGGGTGAGATAGAGGAAGTGTCTCTCATGTGTGTCTGTGTGTGTGTGTGTGTGTGTGTGTGTGTGTGAGAGAGAGAGAGAGAGAGAGAGAGAGAGTTGAGATGGGGAAAATTGGGGAGTTCCAGGCAGTGATGGGATCTGTCACAAGGGGAAATTCCAAGTGATAGCAAGAGCTGGGGTATAACAGGAAAATCAGAGGGGATAAGGAAAGGACAGAAAGGAAATTCTTCAGCCTTGACAATACAAGGAAGCTTCCTAGGTCTGGTGAATATTAATTGAAAAATGCCCAGTGATGCATTTCTCTTCACAGCATCCAACAAAGTGCTGGGCGCTGTGGTGCCTGGAGCCCTGGCTTAGAAACCAGTTCGCCTCTCACAGCCTCTCACACCATAGATGGTCCCTCTCTCCCCGCATAGTTACTATATGTAAATGGCTTAGAGCAGTACCTGGCAGACAGTAAATGCTCAATAACTCTTAGTTATTGTATTATTAAAGGAAGCATATTAAAAATGCCTATTAATTGATTAGAAAAATTATCTTAATACCTGAATGGGCAGCAAAAATTCTTGTTCTGAGCAGGTCAAAGTTGAAAGTATTTCAGGACTGAAGAGGCTAGTGCCCTTCCACAAGAGGGCAATAGGAGGGATTAGGACCATTTTCTCAAACCAGTGTTGTCTTTGAATCCTATTTACTTTGGGTGAAACTAACACCACCAATAACCTTGTATCCACCTGGGTTGCCTCCAAGTTTGCAATTACAGTAAAGTAAAATCGGTAACTTTTCAAGTCACTTAATGGCAGGCCTAGATGTCCCTCTCACCCTTCCCATGCTGGAGCATCTTTGCAAAATGCTTTAAGAGCTACAGATAAAAGCAATTGTTATGGTGTAGGAGGACCAAGGCTCTGGGGCTTCTCTGAGTGAGAAATGTAGGAGGCCCGACCTCTGTGCCTTATGCAGCCACGATTCACGAAATCTCTCAACTCACCTTCCCAGGCCAGGTTTCCAATCCAACGTTTGCTTCGTATGTTGAAACATCAGTTGGCCTTGATGGTCAGCAGAGGGGACATCTCCTCTCAAACCCGTCTATTCTTCTCCATGTCCACCCCTACCACTCTGGCCAAAGCCACTCTTACGGCTCTTCTAGAGCCCAATGACCTTGATGGTCTCGGATCTGCAGCTGCCAGCAAGATCTTCTTGTTTTTAAAAAAAAAATTTATTTGAGTACAGTTAATTTATAATATATTAGTTTCAGGTGTACAACATAATGATTCAATATTTTTATAGATTATACTCCATTTAAAGTTATCGTAAAATATTGGCTATAGTCCCTTGCTGTACAATATACCCTTGTAGCTTATTTTTCTATACATGGTAGTTTTTCTTAATCCTTGACCCCTGTATTGTCCCTCCCCCTTCCCTCTCCCTACTGGTAACTACTAGCTTGATCTCTACCTCTGTGAGTCTGGTTCTGTTTTGTTATATACAGTCGTTTGTTGTATTTTTTAGATTCCACATATAAGTGATAACATACAGTGTTTATCTTTCTCTGTCTGACTTCACCAAGCTTAATACCCGCCAGGTCCGTCCATGCTGTTTCAAATGGCAGAATTTTATTCTTTTTTTGACTGAGTAGTGTTCCACTGCGTATGTGGGCATCACATCTTCTTTATCCATTCACCTGTTGATCAATGCTTAAATTGCTTGCATATCTTGACTACTGTAAGTAATGCTGCTCTGAACATTGGGGTGCCTGTATCTTTTCAAATTAGTGTTTTTGTTTTCTTTGGATATATGGTACAGCCACTATGGAAAGCAGTATAAGTTTCCTCAAAAAACTAAAAATAGAACTACCATATGATTCAGCAATTCCACTCCCGGGTATATATCCAGAGAGATCTTTTTAAAATGCAAATATGGTGGCATTTTAGCCCCTCTCCCTTCCAATCAATCCTATGACCTTAGGCAAATCCCTTCCCACCTTGGGACTGGGAATCCTTAGAATGATACTGAGGAGTTCGGGCTACTTGGTTTCTCAGGGTCCTCCCCACTCGGTCTATGGTTTTCTGTTGCTGAGGGTACTGATTTCAGACTCCCCCGGCCTAAACAGACTTTGGACTAGCAGTGACATGGCAGAAGTGGAGGTGCGAATAAATCTCCTTAAAGAAACAAATTCTCCTGCTCGTTCTATTGTCAGAACATTTGTGCTTGAAAGTGGCCTTCGCAACCAGAACCAAGGGAATTCTTTGTCATCTGCAGTTTAATTATTGGTTCAGTTACTTAAATGAGTGACTTACACTTTCCATTTCCTCTCCAGACATCCAGAAAGTGGGCATGAAGCACCACAGCATGTCCCAAAGGCATGATGTGTCGTCTATAGGTTAAAAATTTAACACAGGCAAGTCTTTAAAATAAATCATTTACAACTGTTCACGTTCTATTAAAGAATAAATAAGGACCTTTTGGGCACATTCGTTTTGGGGATTCCCTTTCTGCCCTAGGATATATTTCTTCTCTATTTAATTTTCATTCCTGCTAACTTCCATTCTTAGATCTCTAGAGTTAGAATACCTAACCTCCTTTTGCTTGGAACACAAAGTAATAATTATTCCCACTTTGTTTCCACAGTAACAGCCTGTGTCTCATATTTGCACACTTTATTCCCAAACATCATTTAATGCAGCAGAGAAAAAATAGAGTAATTCAAGAGGATCAGATAAGAACTTGATTCTAGTCGCTCCCCGAACAAGACATTTTCTCTCAACAATTCGGAGGCTCTTGAAAGTTGCACTTTCCCATACAACACTTTTCATGTGCCAGTGGAACAGGCTCTTTGTTGGAAACTCATTGCATGGGCATCTGCTCTTGTCAACTCTACCCTCCAAGAAGCCTGGCAGGCTGCCAGGGACCCCAGCCTCCACGGTTGACACTCAGGGTCAAGGATTTCTTTAGTGACTCAGAATCTGAGAACCTGAAGTTCGCAGCTGTGTCCCTTCTTGGAAGTTCTCTTTGCTGTGAGCGTTACGTGAGAAGCCATTGAAGTGCAAAGCAAGGTCCATGTGGATGACAGCTCTTCTAGTGAAGTCACCCCCCTGTCACTTCAAGGGCGCCTGCTTTGCATTTAATGCTCATCAAATAAGATTGAGAGAGTAAGCTCGTAGCCCCCTGGCCTGGTCCTAGGTTGTGAGCATCCCTAAGGGCACGAATTGAACACAGCACCTGCCATGTAATAATCTGTATTTCAAAGGATCAACGTCCCATCTAGATAATCCCCAGGCATTTTAAGTTGAGTCCCATCTTATTAGGCTCATAAAAGCTCTTCTACCTTAACTAATTTTGTTCCAGGTAACTTGTATAGAAAGCCTGAACACAAAGGAAAATTAAAAGAGCCCCAGAGTGGTGGTGTTCTCCATATTACCTTGAAAGTGATAGCCATTTAGATTTTAATCAGAGGAGTAACTGAAATTCTTAACATCTCCACTGCACACTAGGGAAAACTGAGAATAGTTTCTTGTTCAAACTGGTTGGAAATCTCTGTTGCAAAATGTCTACAGGACCACTATGATCTATGATATTGCCACACCTGGCCTCCTCCCAACACACACCTAACACTGACAAATTTCGTCTCTCAAGTCTGAATCATTCCTGACAGTGTACAATAGCTTTGCCACGTGTGGACCCTAAGATACAGACAGGTGAAGTCACTTATGCCCGTCATGCAGTTAATTCGTGTGCTGGCTCTTAGCTGCCATCTGAGATTACTCCATTACCAACTTGATTGATATTCGTGTCCCCAGTGGTAAAATGAGAGTTTTAGAGGGAAAAGAAGCACAAAGCAATTTTTTTTAAAAGAAAGAAAGAAGCTCAAGTGTTTGTTCCCAGGGTTCTCTCTTGGAACGTGGCTTTGGAAAATGGTTTAGTCAGCATTTTTCCTCCCAAATGATTTTTTTTTTTTCCTTACCTCTACCTTTTCAGGTATTGGCAAAAATGGGAGGGAGTCTTAAAAGACTGGAAGTTCTTGGCTGTATGTTATAGCCAGCCTCGGAACAGAAAGCCCCGGTACCGTCTCAGTCTCTCCTGCCCCTTTCCTCCTTCCCCTTCTTCTCTTTCTCTTTCTCCCTTTCCCCCTACACCCATACACAAGATCATTCAGTCAGTGGAGGGACTTTGGGAGAAGAGAGAGGGAGAAGAGAGATAAGCCAGCAGACTTTTAGGTGCCTTTTCCATTCCCCTTTCAGTGAACTGAAGTAAAACAGCTGTCTTCCTCGGCATGTGGCCCAGAGAGTCACCTGCTGATTCTGCGGATCTAGCCGCAGCTCTTTAGTTAATGCCAATTGCGGAGAGGCTAGAAGGAGCAGGAAATCTGTATTCCCACAGAGATGGATCACTTGGTAATACACTGAGTTTCCATCTGGAAAACAGAGGAGATGAACACTTAAAACCTGAAGTGTTCTTTTCATAAAATTTGTTCTCTTTATAAAATAATAACAAAACAAAAAATTAAGAGCTATGCCCTAAAAGCATCAGTGAATTTCAAAACAACACAAATCCTTTCAACGTCTTTCAAAAATCCTAAAAGTAATAGTCCACAGATACATTTACCCCGCCCACCAGCTACCTGGAAATCTTATCAACAAAGAAGCTGAAGTAAGGTCAGTCAAAGAAGATACAGGGGGCCAGTCAGAGGCTAAAACAAACCCCACGGCTACATGGTACTATCCACGCTGCCACCTCCAATCCCCTCAACACCCACATTCTCCCTGAACTGCTCTCCCTCCCCCACCCATCTCTTTCTTAACTCAGTCGATTATTTAAGCTGATTTCAGTAAGCAAAAAAAAAAGCCTCTCTCTTTCCAAGGTGGAGGGTAAGGGAGACTTGTCCTCACAAATACAGGATTCACTTTGCTAGCTTGTGGTGGTTGTGATAAGACTACGAACATCCCCAGATGAATGATTTAAAGCAACAAGAAAACAACAACAAAAACCTTAATCAAAGGGAGGTATCAGTTGGGAAACAAGCATTGCATCAACTCAGCCAACAAGAACAGAGCACCACTGCTGTGCAGGCCCACAGTGAAGCCCCAATTCATTCATTTAATGGTTGCCCTTAGGTAAGTTACTTCCTCTTTCTAAACATCTGTCTCCTCATCTGTAAAATGGGGATAATAACAGTTCTTACCTCAAAATGTCACTGGGAGGACTAAATGCAATCATTCATATAAGAGTAATCAGTCAGTACATGGCACAGTGTAAGTACCTAATACATGTTGATGATTATCATTTATCTTCTTCTTATCTTTGAGATATCATACAGGATATGGGACGGGAACAGGAAGTGGATGTCTATAAAGATTCTTGCAATAATGAAGACCACGTTCCAGCTCCTTTGAAATGGGTTCAATTAGTTTCTGAACATCAAGCTTCACTGCCCCACAGGCTTCTGGGGAGAGCTAAGGGAGCAAGAGTTCACCCCTCTGTAGCTTTCGAAGAGAGATGTTTATCCTCACAGTGACTGTCAGCAGCCCCTTACAGGGAAAGGGGAGCTACATTAAGCGCATGCCTGTTGAGTTGCCTTCTTTTAGTCACGTGGTCCGTGATAGAAAACTGGACTATCTAGACTTGGGAGGAGGTCTAGGGCCTGAGGGAAAGAAAATGTTTCCCTGCACCCAAGCAGCAATAGCTTCATAAGAAGGTGTCCACTCCTCTGTCTCCCAAGGAATTACAAGCAAAGCTCCAATCCCACCTCTGCCATGTCCTGTGGAAACCTGAGCGAGGTATGCATCTCCTCTGAGCGCATTTGCCCATCTGAAAAGCAGAGTTGATACTACCCGTCTTGAAGGGTTGTTGTAAGGACTAGAGATAATATATAATTTAAACATATGACACCATGTGCCCAGCACTTTACAGATACTTAATAAACAAGAGTGTTTGTTAGGCAAATTGCAATGGCGTGTGATCATTCCTGGGTCAGAGAGGAGAGTTCCCCCATGTGAATACTAAGAGGTATTTGACTAACACGAGTCTTGATTCATACTGGCCCAGAAATGAGGAGACCTGGGGCAAGTCACACAGCCTGAGTCTCAGGCTTCTCATATGAAAAAGAAGGGGCTGGACAAACCATCTCAGAGGCCATAGACTGCAGAGACTCAGACTGTGTGGTTCCAGGGTCTAGAACTCTGCTCCTGGGCTTGCTGAGTAACGAGAATATGACCAAAAGCATACATAGCACTTGGATATATGACCCAGCCATCCCACTCTCAGGTAAATATCCAGCAGAAAAGTGTACATGTGTTCAATAATGTGTGCAAGAACATTCATTGCAGGCCTACTTGTAAAAGCTAGAAATGGTCCAAATGTCCAGTAACAGTAGAATGGATCAATAATTGTGGTATATTCAAACAATGGCATACTATACAGCCATGCGAATGAACAGTGACTGCTACACACACACAGTGGATGGGTCACAGAAGTAAACTGTTGCGTAAAAGAAGTCTGACATAGAAGAGTACATACTGTTTGATTCCATTTATATGAAGTTCAAAAACAGGTAAAACGAATCCATGATGCTACAAGTCAAGACAGTGGTTACCTTTGAGTAATGAGAAGGTATGAGGGAAGTTTCTGGAGTGCTGGTAAGGCTCTGTTTATTGATGAAGGTATGTCTACTTTGAAAACACATTTGTGTGTGTGTGTGTATATATACACACAAATATATAATAGTTCAAGAAAAAGTTTACATTAAAAAATATGCATAGGGCTTCCCTGGTGGCGCAGTGTTTGAGAGTCTGCCTGCCGATGCAGGGAACACGGGTTCGTGCCCCGGTCTGGGAGGATCCCACGTGCCGCGGAGTGGCTGGGCCCGTGAGCCATGGCCGCTGAGTCTGCGCGTCCGCAACGGGAGAGGCCACAACAGTGAGAGGCCCGCGTACCGCAAAAAAAATAAATAAAATAAAATAAAACAATGACCTCCAAACTGCTATACCCGATGGTCAGTTCTCCAGTCGTCACCTTACTTGGCTCATCAGCAGCATGTGACCTAGTTAATGATGACTCTTCCTCCTTGAAACCCTTTCTTTACTTGGCTACCAGGGCACTCTGCTGGCTTTCTTCCTACTTTACACCCTGCTCTTTCTCAGAGCAGGAATCTTTGCAGGTTCCTCATCTCTGGACCTCTTTACCTTGAAGTTACCCCAAAGCTCGGTCTTTCTGAACTTATTAGGTTCTGAACTATCTGAACTTCACTATCTGATCTCATTCAGCTCCATGTTTTTAAATTCCATTGATAAGCTGATGACTCCCAGATATATATCTATGGCCCACATTTCCCCCTCTGGATTTTCAGACACATCTGTCCAACTGCCCACTTGGATATTTAATAGGCATCCCAAATTTCACCTATCCAGAACTGATCTCATGATCTGTCCCTAAAACCTGCTCCTCCCACAACCATCCTCATCTCCAGAATGGCAACTCCAGTTCCTCAGGTCAGATGTTCATCCTGACTCTTCTCTCATACAGTGAAGTCAAACTGTGAGAATCATGGTGCTGAATGGTGGGAAATAAGAGGGGATGGGGTAGTAATGTCACGTGCAGCTTTTTAAAGGACTGCTGAGTACAAGCCTGAACATCAAGGTTGGACATTGACCATTGTTCTTTGAAGCAGAGTGTGGCCTCTTGCACTATATTCTTAAACACCTCACAAACAGCAAAGTCCTTTTTTATGAATGAATGAAAATAGAATAAGTGGTAGTAGAGAGCAATTGTTCAGCCTTAAATGGAAAGCACTGTGCAGACCTTAGTTGGTCTCAAACAAAATGCTTCACCTTATTAGGGGACTTCTCAACTGGGACTCTTAGCCAAAGTTCACCCAGCTTTACACCACACACTGAATTTCCAACGTGGGCATATAGTTGCTTAGAAAATAAGGAGGACTTCCTGTGACTGGTGTAAGGCCTATTTGCTCTTGTCTTTCCAAAAAAGGGTCTAAGATAATCATAGCAAATGCTTGGCATTCATGCTTCCTTTCCCTCCTCTTGCATTCTCTAAGACATTGCTAATCAGTCTTGGTACTCTTTCCCTCTGACCGTGGATTTGGCTTCAGAACAATTTTTAACCCAGTAGCCCAAGCGGTCACTACCAATGGATCTATCACTTTTGGCAAACAAGTTTAAGCCTAATTGGCCTCTCTTGTCTGGTCCTTGCTAAGTGTTTGTATAGTCACATATACATGCTCAAAACCAAAAAGAGATGACAGCAGTGGCATGGCAGCTATGCCATGAAAGCTAGATTCAAACCCATCCACCTCCAGGGAGTTGAGTATTTCCACCCCACCATCATCCCTCCCTTAAATATCCACATAGCACCTACTAGTTCATGTGAGGATGGGCAATTCCCACCTTTTACCAAGGTATACTCCTGAAAATCATATTATAAGTGGATTATGTTTTCTTATAACAATAGAATAAATGGAGGTTGTGTTTCTAATTAAGAACTTGGCAGCAAATCAATCACAAAGATGATCAACAATGTCATACAAAATTATCAAACAATAGCCTCCTATGATTGATTCAAGTGTGAAACTTTAAAGTCCCTTAAGATGGGCCTAAGTATGTATGTCGATTAGTCAGTGTTTATAACGTGCTCAAATACCACGTAAGAACACCTAACTCTCCTGAATCATCCGTTTAACCCACCTAAAATGAATATAGAAGCTTCAGTAAATGGTAATTAACTTTTTAACTGAAAGAATTGGGTTTGCCTTCTTAATAATTAAGAAGCCTTTGAGGGGTAATTTGGATGATCTAGATTTCTTTGGAGGAGAAGAGAAGCTACCAAGGGAAATCTGAACCATGGCTTTCTATTTTTCTTAAAGAGACGCCATTGGCCAATGTTTCTTGAAGCCTGCTCTGTGCTAGGTATTGTGCTGAAGGCGCCAATAAACAAAATGATTCAAACTCATTTCATTGACCTCAGAGCTGCACTTGTGGGAGAGACCATTCTTTACAAAATAGCTGCTGCATTGTTTAAATATTTGAGGACCTTACTATAGAGTCTGATTGCATCCTGGATGTTGACTTTTTGTTTATCTTATTCTCTCTCTTCATTATATATTTTAATGTTTTTACTAATTTTTCTTAATTTACTGTAACCATTGGAAAATGTCACCCAATGGCTGGAATCTACAGGTACTTATGCCACTACTTCTCAACCCTAACTGCACTTCAGAATCATCCAGGGGAACTTTTAGAAATGTTGATGCCCAGTGGCACCCTAAACTAGTTAAATCAGAATCTCTGGGATGAGACCCAGTCATCAGTACTTTTTAAGTTTCTGGGCTCTTCCAATGTGCCCAGTCAAACACCATGTCAGGCTTTCTTCCCTAAATAGAAGTAGGCAGGTATCCCTCATTGCCACTCAATAAATATGCGTCCATGCCTGAAGCAGGACTCTCAATGCTATTGGATTTAGTCAGCTCAGTGCTCTGGGAAGAGCATTTGTTTCTCTAAAATAAAAGTGGATTCTGGTCTCCAGTTTTCAGTTGTTATGGTGATCAGGTAGCTAGAGAAAAGCCTTCATAAATGTTGCCTATTCTTGACTTCCAGAAACTGTCATACACCGTTTGGGTTTCTTTTTCTCACCTTGATGAAATGGGAGGGAGACCGTCTGGAGAACACTTAACCCACATCAAGACCTCAATCTAAGGGTCTCTGAGAAAGAAAGTTTGGAATGAATGTCAGTCCAAATTCCATCTCAAATTCCATTATTTATTACTTTTAAAGGGCTGCTGTAACAAAGTACCATAAACTAGGTAGCTTAAACCAACAGAAATTTATTCTTTCACAGTTGTGGAGGTTAGAAGTCCAAAATCAAGGGATCAGCAGGAACATGCTTTCCCTGAAGGCTCTAGGGAAGAATCCTTCTTGCCTCTTCCTCGCTTATGGTTGCTGGCAATCCTTGGCATTCCTTGCTTACATCTGCACAACCCCAGTCTCTGCCTCTGCTATCACATGGCTTTCTCCCTGTGTCTCTGTGTGTCTCTCTCCTTCTAAGGACACCAGCCATTGAATGTATAACCCACCTTCATCCAGTATGACCTCAACTTAACTTGATAACATCTGCAAAGACCTTATTTCCAAATAAGATCACATTCACAGGTTCCAGGAGGACACAAATTGCGGGGGGTGGGGGGGGGACACTACTGAACCCAGAACAGCTCATATACTACTTGTGGGTATTCTTGTTCTTCATTCTTAGGATGCAGGTGGTAGAAACATTTATCACATTCTACCTGTAAGTCTAGTTAGATACTTAATCTTTCTCTAGAGTTTTAGAAAGAAAGCCATCTGCCCATAGTTAAAGGAAAACAATTTGGCTAATTAGGTTGGCCTTTTAAGTGTTATCAATACAGAGGGATGAAAAAGGCAGGTATTATGCTTTTGTTTTTTTAGACTTTATTCCACATTTTTAGCCATTTTTCTGGTTCCATACGTGTTCAGAAATAGGAAATATGTAATATTTAAAGTGTAATGAATTCATTTTTTTTCCTAGTGAAGCTTGACAGACTATATAACAAACACACACAAAGGAACTGAACTGTGAACTCCTTTTATTGTTCAAATTTAATGTTGTAACTATTCAATTAGATGGCCCCAGGAAGCTCAAAGGGGAGCCCAGGCTGATAGTGAGACTGTAGGGATTCCTATGAGATAATCATTTAACACCAGTTGCTTCTACTTCATCAGCAACTTTCTTTTACAAAACCTGAGGCAGGTTTTAGCCAGATCTATTGCTTATATTGCTCTTCAGCCCCACACTCCAGGTGTGTTTGCAAAATTAAACTGTGTTAGACTTTGAGTATGAGAAGAGGCATTTAGAAAACCCCCAAAGTCCCCAAGGTTCCTGGGCTGACGTAGAGGTCTGGGTTTGGGAATTCACTATTCCCTCTCCCATTTCTTCCTGTCATTTGAGCTGTCACCTTGGAGATGTCACAGCCCATACATGCTTCCTTCTGTGAAATGAGACTCATGATCATTGGCTATGAAACATCAGGGGAGTTGGCAGAGCAGCCAGGAGATGTTAACGTATTTTCACCCACAAGTTGCACCAGCTCTGTGCTCAGAAAGGCAGACACGACAGCAGCTCAGGGCTGGAAACTAGATAGCAGTAAAGAGCAAACGAACAAGGATGCAAGCTCTGGAGTTGGACTGGCTGGGTTCAAGTCTTAGAACCATTGTAGGGGTGGGGGTAAGATACTTAACTTCTCTAAGACTGTTTACTCATCTGTAAAAAGAGGATAATGACAGCGCCTGCTTCCTGGAGTTATGCGGAAGTAATGTGATAGTGAATGAAGCATGGTGCCCAGCACATAGTAAGTGCTTATCAACTTCTAGCTCTTATTAACTTGAGTACAAATTCCACTAAATGTTCATGGTTGCCTAGATCAGAATCTTGAGAGGTCATGTTCAGGCTTAATGGGAAGGAATGGCCGATAGATTTGTGATGTCTACCCGGGTTGTAGAAAGGAGAGTGGGTCTACTGGAGCACACATCTGCCATTCCTGTAGGGACATATCGAATTCATCTCTGTCTTTCCATGAGCCCTTTCCAGGACCATCCACATGAAAGGTACTCAGCATATATGCAGAGAAATAATTAATTGGCTAGTGCTTCTTGCCATAGTGGTATAAGGCAGGAGGGGAGGGCATGGGAACTAAAAGGGGTTCAGAACATGAGACAAAACCTCTCTCCCCAACATAGTTTTTGATGTCTCCCTTTTGTGAGCCAGATGATCACCTGGACTACATAGAGTCTTACCAGCAGGTAAATCCTTGCTTTGAAATGGACTGGGCTGGTGTGCGACAGTGAAGTAGAAACCCGGAAAGCTGATGGGTTAAGGCTGAAAAACGGGAGGAAGAATGCTGTAGAGGAAGGAGCCATGGCCTTTCCCAGCTCCTCTGACAACCCAGCCCACACCTCTCTGGTCCTCAGCTCTCTTATCTGTAAAACAATGATAAGCTCAACCAGTGGTGCTGTGAGGCTGAAATGGCATAAGCCGTCAAATGGCATAAGCATGCAAGTTGTTTTACAGGAGTAGGGGAGTAAAGTATGAAATTCCACCTACCCATCAAGAGCCTAACCAAATATCAAAAAATATATAGTCAGGTATATTCAACCTGTTGGTGTTTTCCCCAAATTTCAGCCAACCTTCCTTGGTACTCCTGTCTCTCTCGGTCTAACCGCATCCTGATATGACTGTTCAAGTATAAGTGAGCCTCCCCCTCACCTTTCACAGCAAGTTCTAAGCCAAGGCCTGTGGAACCTCCCAGGGGGTCACCACCTCATTTAGCCAGAAGATAGACTTGAGCCATGCTGCTCATTCAAAGCTAAATGCTGCTGATCTGAGTATGCGGCTCCAGATGCAACATCCCAACCCTAGGCCCTGGACGTGAAGGAAGCAAAGCCAAGAATTCCAAGCACTGGCCCACCAACCACATCATTTTTAATTGCTGTGGGTAAGCCACTTCTACTCTCCAGGCTTCAGATCCTCCTTTAGCCTGGGGTCTGTGCTTGGAGTTGGAGAAGCAGCCTCAGAGAGAACCAGAACCTCCCAGTCTTGCTGTGTCATACACATCTGGGAAGTCTAATAGCTAGGAGGAGCCATAGATGGGAGGACATGGGCTAATGTAGAAGATTTCAGAAGGATCCTCAAGCCCACAATGCCTGCAAGGGCCAAGAACACCAGGGCTGCTCAGAGGTGTCAGCCACGGTGGAACATCTGTGTCTCAGGAGTAGATGAGCCAAAAATAAGCAGGAAACATTACCTGAATACAGAGTCTTCACAGTGGGCTTGATTTAGCTGGGTTCCATGTGGGCTGTTTATTCCAGATCTGTGGCAAAGGAAAAGTGAGCCCTATGTGCAGACTGGTAGCTGGTCCCAGGGCAAGCCAAACAGAAGTACATATCGGCTCTGGAAGGAAAACCCAATTCACCCTTCGGGGCAGCCTGGAGGTTATTTCTGTTCTGTCTACCATACAAGTTATCCAAGGTCAAAGTTAAGGGAAAACTTCAGGAAGAACCTGTAAATTATTAAATGTTTCTCAAAAAAGAGTTTGGGAAATGGAAAAATGAAGGGATGGTGGGTTTCCCCATTGTTATGATAATAGGGGAGCATGCCAAGGAGGGAAGGGGCCCAAGAGGAAGTTGTAGTGCTTTCAGGGATAAGAGTCTTCAAACAGACATGAGGATCACCTGCCCCGGTAGGGGTGGGTAGTAAAAGAAAATACAGTGCCTGCCCCCTACCCCCGCTTCAGACCAAGTGAATCATATTCTCCAGGGGGTGGGGCTGGGGGTTGGATGGGAGACTGTTGTTGTTGTGCTGTTTTGGAGTTTGGTGCTTTAGTAGCTCCTTAGGGGAGTCTAAGGTTCTACAAGGTTGAGAATCACTGTTGGAAAGTCTTATCCAGAGCTGGAGGCTGGGGTTCAGGCTGTTCTATAGGAGCCTGAGCACTCAGAGGTAACCTAGGGAAAGGGAGTTGGGAGAAGAGAGGGGCAGAGGAAGGAAGAGGGGGAAGTAGCTTGGTGGGAAGAAAGAAACGATCAGAACCTGAAAGGCCTGCCGACATTTATTGCTAAATTTGTCCCTAGGAAAAGTTAAATTAATGTGTTGTGTCTTGTGCAGACACTGTGCTTGGAGCCTTGACAAGTGAGACATTATGCAATCATGACATCATGCCAACCTGGTGAGGTCCATGACCCACATACCAGGGGAAGAAAGGGAGGTCCAGAGAGGAGACACGGTTTGCTGGCTGAGCTGGGATTCCAGAGCAGGTAGGTCTCCAGATTCCAAGACCAGATGAGGAGGCCCAGACTGGATTTTCTTGGAATGTTGGCACTGACCTGGACCCAACCCATTCTTATGAAGAATAAAGAAGATGAGGTAGACAGATTAATAAGTGCCTGAAACCAGGACATCGGAGACCCATGCACTATGTGAGCACCTGGGAAAGCCTGAGGGAAATAAATCAGGATCCCCAATCCTCCAAGATTCCCCTGTCCTTTGGCAGGAGGTGGGTGTGAACTTGTGCTCTTCTTATACAGCCCCAGGAGTGTAAAGGCTGGAGCCAGCCAAGGAGGCGCACGCGGGCAGGCAGTTCACCAGTGCAACAGTAGTCAGGGGCTTGACCTTGGTGCTGAGATGTGCGATTCCCAGCAGACAGCAGATCAGAGAGGAGCCACCAGATCAGACATGAAAACAGGAAGGGGAAAGAGGCACCGCACGTGTTGGTGAGCAGAGCTGAGACTGCACCATGCAGGGAGGCATCCAGGGCCCTCGAGCCTGGTGTTGCCACATCCAGACTTGCACCCCGAGTGCATGCCAGCCCGTCTCTCCCCTGGTCATCTCCACCTGTCTCATGCTCAGAACATCCTGGTTGGTGCCCTACTTTATTTTTGTTACTATATATGTTTTTATTATGAAATACTTCTAAAAGGAAAGAGAATAGAAAATGATATAATTTGTGCACATCACCAGGCTTTGTCAAATCCTAACGTTCTTCTCCATATTTGTTTCAGATATATATTTTTAAAGACAAAACTTCACAGATGCCTTTGACGCCTCCATAGGCTGATTTCTTTTTCTTTTTTCTATTCCCAGGGGAAACCACTCTCTGGAATTTGATGTTTACTATTCCCAGGCATGACTTTACTTTCGCTGTGAATGGACATCCATAAATAATGTTGTTTTCACATATTTTAACTTAATCTTAATGGAATCATAAATGTAAACCATATAAATTAATATAGTATTAATAAATTATATTTTATATAATATAATAAATAATATACAAAATATGATAAACAAATAAATATGATATTAGTATAGATGGAATCCAGCTGCTACTTGCTCTGTTTTTCACTGATATTCTTGATCAGGGATTCATCTATATTAATGTTAATTCATTTAATTTGATGCTGAGTAGTATTTCATTGTATGAAAATGTATGATTTATATATTCATTCTCCTTTTGATGGAAGGCAATGTGTCCACTTTTTTCCCAGTGTTCCAATTTTTTACTATTGCAAACAATGGCATAATGAGTTTTCATGAATATGCGTGGGTTTGTCCAGGCTGTGTACCCAGGAGTGGAGTTGCTGGGCTGGGGGAATGCATATCCTTCATCTATGCCTCAGTCTCTTTTAAGCCTCTTTGCCCAAACCTTGCTATCATGGGTATTTCAGAGGCACTCCTGGCGCCAAGGGTAAGATCAGGAAACGTTAACCATGGAAACAGAAACCGCTGGACATATGCTGTCAGTACATGCATGAGTGTCCACTCTGAGCTGGGCTGAGTGTGCTTGTCAGTGAATCGGGGCCTCTGGTCCAGATGCTCTCCAGGAACTGAGAAAATCAACCTGCTCAACTGAGACCTGAAGCCTGCAGTGACCTCACCAGCTATGTTTTGGGGCCCAACCTCAAACATATAGCTGCCTTGTCTTTATTTTTTCTTTTTAAATATTTAACTTGATGACTAATAAGAACCTGCAGTATAAACAAACAAACAAACAAAACAACTAATACTAAACTTTCTTTGGGTTATTTGTATGGAAATATGTTAATATAAATGTTTCAGACATTACATGAAATTTCTAAAACTCTTATATGTTCTGGTATAATGTTATAAGTCATATCTAGTTATTACTTTAAAATGTATATCTCAGAAATAACTAAATTTCCTTGTCAATTGCATTATTATGACCTTTCATAAAATCTTTAACCGTGGTCATTTTTAAGTCTTCTGTCATTTACAGACAGTTCTGGGTGTACTCTGATGCCTTTGCAAATATGTTCCTATAAAAGGTTTCATCTTCAAGGAATTCATGGAAAAGACTCTGACAAGTACAGGTTTCTGGTAACTGACTATACTGCTGAACTGAATGGATAAGCATTTTCAGAACTCTAATGGAAAACTGATGAACTCATAAAAGTGCTAACAAAAGATCAAGATGAAAAAAAAATTAATTACATGGGACTGAGTGAACTGATGAGGATGATTTTAATTTTTGTGACTTTCTGTTTGAATAAAAAAAAATTAACTTTATTTCCCCTGACTATCAAAGTAATATGTACTCTTTTTTTTATTTTATTGAGTATAGTTGATTTACAATCTGTAATATGTATTCTTAACAGAAATTTTAGACAAATATGTTTTATGTTAATCATTTAAAATATCACTCCTGGGACTTCCCTGGTGGTGCAATGGTTAGAAATCAGCCTGCCAATGCAGCAGACACAGGTTTGAGCCCTGATCCGGGAAGATCCCACACGCCACGGAGCAACTAAGCCCATGCGCCACATCTACTGAGCCTGCGCTCTAGAGCCTGTGAGCCACAACTACTGAAGCCCACGTACCTAGAGCCCATGCTCCACAACAAGAGAAGCCACCACAATGAGAAGCCTGCATACCGCAGTGAGGAGTAGCCCCCGCTCGCCGCAACTAGAGAAAGCCCATGCACAGCAAAGAAGACCCAACGCAGCCAAAAATAAATAAATAAATAAAATGTTTTTTAAAAATAAAATAAAATATCACTCCTCAGAAACAGTCACTATTAGCATTTTAACCTAAATATCTTCAGTCTTTTTTCTTAGCATTTTCTCCTTACATATATATTCTATTGCATTCTGATTTTTAACCTAACATTATATAATTTTCCATATTGTTGGAAACTCTGTAAACATAATTTTAACAGATTCAGATTATTCTTTTACTCATTTTCTATTGTCTACTTAATTAGATACTCAGTTATCTACTTAATCCTCCTCAGTAACCATAAGGGATTGGTTCCACGAGCCCCTTCATATACCAAAATCCTGGGATGCTCAAGTCCCTTATGAAAGTCCACCTTATAAATGGTGGAGTACAATGAATACAGCTGGCCCTCCGTATCTGCAGATGCAAAGTCCACGAATAAGGAGATCCAACTGTATATTTATTGAAAAAAATGCAGTCCACAGGTTTGGACCCTGTGTTCATTGTTCAGGGGTCAACTGTGTATTGGATATTTAGGTTATTCCTAATTTCTGTTTTTACAATTACAACGCAGTGGCCATCATTGGGGATAAATCTTTGATGATCTTTCAGATCCTTAAGAGAGGATCTTAGAAGTATAATTCTCAGAAGGGGAAAGAGCATTTTTAAAGCTTTAGATATTATAAAACTGTTTTAGAAAGACACCCATATTACGAGTCCACTAACAAAGTGTTCAGAATGCCCAGCGGGCCTACCTTCACTGAAGCTAATTGTGAGAGCTTGTTACACTGGGGCTCAGATGTGAAAAGAAAGGGAACCTTTAAATACCGTTGTGCCCAGTCACAGACTGTCCGGTTTGGTGGTGTAGAATGTCTGGTGTCCTCCCAAGCGGTAGGTACTAACCTGCTCTCCCTCCATGAGAACTAACAAGACAGCAAAATGGATGAATCATACCGTGGGAAAGTCGGACTCCAGAACCAGGTCTCTTATATATAGTAGACACTTGAAATAGGCCACTGGGACAGTAGAAGATGTGTTATTTAAATTTCCTTAGGTTGAGAGTAACAACAGCAAAAAGACTCTGGCTAATTTAAGCAAAACAAAAAGGAATTTGTTGGAAGGATACTGAGATCAAAGGACTGTGTCAACTGTTGGGCCAGTTGTACACTGTACAACTCAGGCAGGGTGGAATCATTCACGTTGCCACCTATATGATCTGCACTTCCTAGAGTTGTGCAGTGCACTACCTACACAACCGTATATAGCAGCCCTGCTAGAATATTTCACAACCAGTGTTTCTCAAACTATCTGTGCTGAAGGCCCAGGAGTTTTTTTCTTTATTTTCTTTATTTATTTTTGGCTGCATTGGGTCTTCATTGTTGCATGTGGGCTTTCTCTAGTTGCGGCAAGTGGGGGCTACTCTTTGTTGCCGTGCACGGGCTTCTCATTGTGGCAGCTTCTCTTGTTGCAGAGCACAGGCTCTAGGTGCGCGGGTTTCAGTAGTTGTGGCACGCAGGCTAAGTAGTTGTGGCGCACGGGCTTATTTTCTCCGCAGCATGTGGAATCTTCCCGGACCAGGGCTCGAACCCTCATCCCCTGCCTTGGCAAGCAGGTTCCTAACCACTGCGCCACCAGGGAAGCCCCAAGGCCCAGGTTTTATTATTATTATTATCCATTGTAGATCAATACTTTGGTAAATTACATCAATATGAATTACTAGAAAAATAAAATGCCTCTTAATTTACTAAACACTCACTTTCTGAATTTACCTCACTACAGACAAATAATGCACAGTTTGGGAAACAGCACTGGTCCACAAACACACCTGAGTACACTTTGAGTAGTACTGACATAGATTAACCAAACTGCACAAAAGTGGGAATGGAATGAGCAGTCCAGAGCCAGAACCAAGGAGTCAAATACATCTGGTCTCTCCATCTCCCGTGTTTTTCCCTCTGCTTGTTAGTACTATTAAACACCACCACAGAACAGCTTTCTCCGGATACAAGAAAACTAACAGTTCTTCACATTTTATGTCTTACAGGCTCAGCCACCAGGGAAAGAATCATTGGTCCCAAATCCAAAGATTTCAGAAAAGGGACTGAGTGGCCCAGCCCAGGTCTGGTGCTCACTCCTATGGCTAGGAGGTGTGTTGCTTGTGGTCAAGAAAATGCCAGCTCCCTTGCGGACCACATGAATGCAGCTGGGAACAGTTCTCAAGAGAGGGGTATGGTGTTACCAGAAATAATCGAATGTGGATGTGGCACGCAGATGAACCGGTAGGTTTGCAATTATTAGGTCTATGTTTTCCTATATCTATTTTCCGCTGAATACTTTTTCTGAAATATATCCCCCCTCCCAAAATGGTTTACGATCAAATAAATGTAGGAAAAACTTTAGATTGTATCACCCTCATAGAGATTCATAAGGAATATTAGTATATTAAAGGCTCTGAGAAGTCCTGTAAAAAGGAAGCTTGTTTAACTATGTTTAATCCAGTGTTTCCTGACCTCATTTGATCACTGAAACTTTTTTAATGTAACATCCAGTAACACCCCATGGGATTAGTGTTCCAAGAACACGTTTTGGGAAAACCTAGGTGATAGATGTTCTCCAGAAAGATGTGCCTCAAATCCTTTAAAAAAGAAAATAAAAAATATTTAAACAAACCAGAGAGCTGGGTATTTACAGAAACTGGTAAATTATTTGCAAAGAGTCGTTTTATAACATAAGTTATAACACCATCAAAACTACCAGTTTCTAGACTCAGAGTTTTGTATGTTCAATATTATTAACATGAGATACATCTCTGCAACTGCAAATCTTCCTGCTCTGGAACATTCCTTTCCTAGGGCAATTTTACAGGTTGTTCGGAACCCTTTTCATGTGATGTCTGGTACCCTGCCCCCTTCGAGGTGAGGTGTATCTTTATGCCATTATGTAGTTGGCCACTGCGATTTGCAAAACCAACTTAATAGCACAGGGCATCTTCTCTGCCCTGTGTGCTCATGTAATAAAGAGGCCCACTGGGGTGAGCAACACCCTGGAGAGCAGTGTTAGCAGCACCTACATCTGGGGAAGCTTGGAAGTGGGGTCAACATTAACAAGTATAATGAGGGCTTTCTCCTCTCTAATGAGAGATTAGGATCTTATACCAGATCAGCCAACTGGATTACAGGCACAACTAAAGGACAGAGTAAACTGCCTGGACAGTCAGGATCAGAGGCCATAATAGAGGTTGGCCACCAAGTCTAGCAACACAGGCCAATATATAATAAATGGTTTATGGATATCACATTATAACACGTGATAAAATAATACGTAGGGCTTCCCTGGTGGCGCAGTGGTTGGGAGTCCGCCTGCCAATGCAGGGGACACGGGTTAGTGCCCTGGTCTGGGAGGATCCCACGTGCCGCGGAATGGCTGGGCCCGTGAGCCACGGCTGCTGGGCCTGCGCGTCCGGAGCATGTGCTCCGCGGCGGGAGAGGCCACAGCACTGAGAGGCCCGCGAACCACAAAAATAATAATAATAATAATAATAATAATATGTATGTTTCCAGACTTTGTGGCCACTCTGGAGCCAAAGCTAGGATTTATATCAAGCAGTCACGGAATGTCAGGAGGCACTGTTCTTAATGTTTCACCTGAATTAGCTAATTTAATTTTCACAACATCCCTATGAAGCAGGTACTGTCATCATTTCCACGGAAATATGTACAGAGACTGTGGCACAGAGGAATTGAGTATCTGGCCCCGGGTCACACCGTTGGTGAGTGGTGGAGCTGAGTTGTGAGCCCAGGAAGCCTCACTCTAGAGCGCATCCTTGTACCCACCGCACTGCAGCCGCTTCCCCTGGAGGCCTGAATCCCTATGCTTTGCTGAATAGCCATCAATAAGCAAGGACGTAGGGTTCTCTCTCTTGCATTTTTTTTTAAACGAAGGTGGCTTAGGAATAATCACTGGAACTGACATCTGTACTGTTCTTTGCAGTTTGGTCCTCATCACAACTCATTATGGCAAACCAGGCAGGACCAATTGTCCCACTTTAGAGGTAAAGGAAGTTGAGTCTTTAACAGGATACCTACCTACCAAATGGCAGACCACGTCCTCTGACGTCAAGAGTCTCCCGGTTTTAACTCACTTGCTGTATTGGGCTCTGTGGTAACCAACGTCCAATCTGGTCCCCAGTGATCCCTGACTCTTGTATTATCTCCTCCCACACTGAGAAAGACTCACTCATGTGACCACTAGGATGTT
Organism: Lagenorhynchus albirostris; assembly: GCF_949774975.1. NCBI lineage: Eukaryota > Metazoa > Chordata > Mammalia > Artiodactyla > Delphinidae > Lagenorhynchus > Lagenorhynchus albirostris. Next base: position 71,951,928 of record NC_083099.1, on the reverse strand, counting down.
GTGGAAATGATGATGATGACTTCTGAAGCTAAGTCATAAAAGACTTTGGAGCTTCTGCCTTGATCTCTCTGGATTACTCACTCAGGAGGAACCAGCTGCCCTGCTGTGAGGATGCCAGCAGCCCTACAGAGGCCCCTGTGAGGACCTACAGCCTCCTGCCCACACCAGCACGAATATGCCAGCCACGTGGGCGAGCCCCCGTGAGAGCTGATCCTCTAACCCATCAGATGATGGCGGCCCCAGCCGACGTCCCTACCACAATTTCACGAGAGACCCCATGATGGTTAATCTCCTGTGTCAATTTGACTGGCCATGGGGTGTCCAGATTAAACATGATTTCTGGGTGTGTCTGTGTGGGTGTTTCTGGATGAGAAACAGTAAAGTTGATGGCCCTCCCCAGTGTGGATGGGCATCATACAATCCGAAGGGTCTGAATAGGACAAATGGTGGAGGAAGGAGGAATTCATCCCTCTTCTTCCTGCTTCACTGCTTCAGCTGGGACTTCTCATCTCATATTCTCCTGCCCTCAGACTTGGATTTACACCATTGGCTCCCCCAGTTCTCAGGCCTTCAGACTCAGACTGAATTACAACACCAGTTTTCCCAGGCATCAGGTTGTAGACAACAGATAATGGGGCTTTGTAACATCCACATTGTATGAGACAATTTCTCATAATAAATTATATATACATAATATATATATAGGTTATATATAGTTTATATATAACATATAAATTTTATATAATATACAATAGTTTAGATATTTTATATATATAAAAGCCAAATCCACCCAACTAAGTCACTCTTGAATTCCTGACTCTTGAATTCCTGACTCACAAAAACTCTGAGATAATAAATGTTTATTGTTGTTTTAAGCCAGTTTTTTAACTGTTTTTTTTAAAGTTGGGAGGAATTGTGCTTTGCAGTTATAGGTAACTATTACAACTTCTACCTCCAAAGTGTTGGTCCTGGGGAAGGTCACTAATTAGCTGTGATCCTGAGAAAGTCTTTGGAGCCCTCTCTGGCGCTCCGCTGCTAAAAATAACCTAGGAAAATTTCTGAGTCATTCTTAAGGTAATTAATTAACCATTACAGCTGGATTCAGGGAATGCTCCGTGTAAAGATGAACTCCTGGCACAAATGGACTAGTTCATGGTAAACATGCATCAGGTACCTGTAAGTATTTAAAGAACATTTCATTGGTGCATCTGATCTACTTGAAGATTCTGCTAGCAGTAGCCAACAAACGGTCACCAAGAGTCTCTTAAGTTCCATTCTCTGTGCGGAGATACCCCAGAGGAAGGTAGGCCTTTGCTCACACTGAGCGTTCACTAAAAATGTCTTCCCTTACCCCCTACCGACCACAAACTTATCGCTTGCCCAAGGCTCATCTCAAATGCCTCTGAAATCTCCGGAGGCCACTGCCTCTGATGCCTCCGTCTGCACCACCCACAGCAGGAGAAGCTCAGCAAAGGTGTGTTGGTAAATATTTAACAACCAGCTCTCTGAGGAGAAAAGGTCCTGATTTGTAGACTATTTTTAATTTCTGTGGTGTTAATGCTACTCCCACGGCTGCTTTAAAGGTGCCAACATGATGTTCCTGAGTGCAGAGTTAGGAAAAGATGTACACAGTCCTTCTCCTGAGCCAGTGCCCGCCGGCTCCAGCACACCCCTGCATTTTGGACACCTCACTCTCCCTTATTCTTGTCCTCCTGATGATTTTGAAATGTCCCTGGGACCTGTCCCCCTTCCCCATGCCCAGCATCTCTCCCTCAGCCCAGGTCTTCATCATCTCCTGCCTGGACTATTGCAAGAGCCTCTTCCCTGTTCTCCCTGCCTCCGGGCCCTCCCTCCTCACTGCCCCCCTCCTCCCCGCCATCAGGAGTGAGCGTTCCTACACCAGCCGGCCGTCTCACGGCACCATGCTGCCCATCCTTCAAATCCTTCAAACCCACGGTTTTCAACGGAAAGGTCAGAGTTGCCGGGTGTGCAGGCTCTTTATGATCTGACCCCCATCCACCAATCCATCTTCACACACACACGCGCACACACGCACTGAGCCCCAAGGCATTTCTCTGATGAACCATGATACTCTTCCTGTCCCCCCTTGACGTTCCTACAGCCTAAAATGCCCTGTCTCCAGTCACAGCCCCGCTCCTCCCTCTGGACTTATCAGCATTGTCCGCTTCCTCCAGCCCCTCTTGTCCCACATTCCCGCGCGTTTTATGGAAAACTCTGTGGGGGAACTTGCTACGGGGAACCATGGCTGCTTCTGTGTGCCTCCACCTTTCTCTCCACCCACCAAAGCCACAAGGTCCTTGAGGGCAGGAGCCTAGAGTGAGTCTCCTACTCTTCAGTGCCCGGCACCGTGTCCTGCGTGATGGGAGAGCCTGTCTGGCTCTGGAGAGGGAGGGTGGTGCTACGAGGTCAATAGGGTGAGGCAGTGGGAATGTGCCCAGCCAAGCACCTCTCCCACCCCAAAGCCTCGGAGCTCCCGGCAGACAGGGGTACAGGTTGCTGAGGGAGGTGGGGGAGTGTGCGGGAGGGGAGTGAGGACCAGGAACCCTTCCAGAATGCTCTATGGTGGCTGAGGCTCCCAGGATCCCTTCCCCATCTGTTTCCTTCTTCTGGGACTGAATGTCCCACTCTGCATGTTAAAACCCGTCTCTTAGGTTCTATGTCTGTTACATTGCATTAAATTGGTAATTATGGGCTCAAAACAACCACTGGGCCACATGTTAAAGGCTCTGGTCCAGGCTCTGATCCTAAGGCTGGAGGGCAGCCACCCCCCTTTCCCCAAACACATTCAAACTTAAGTCCCAGATCAAATGGACAATGTCTTGGATTTCAGGTACTTTCCTTAAAATAATTGTGAGAAAACACCCTTGGCAAGTTATCTCTGCTCCAATTACTAAGAGACTCGGCAAGTCTCTTCCCTCCAGCTGGTTTTTCCATCTGAAAAAGAAAGTCAGTGACCAGCTGATCACTAATATCTCTGCTGCTACGATTCTAAGCCAGTTCCTGCTCATCGTGCCTTAATCGCCTCATCTATAAAATGGTCATAATATCTACCCATCTCAGAGGGCTAGTGAAGATCAAAAGAGATAATGGACATAAAAATACTCTTGTATGCTATAACTATATTAGTTATTATTATTTTTGAAATTTAATGAGGGCACTGAAGTCTTCTATAAACATTCCTGGGTGATTTAAATAGATTTTAACACGATGGTAGTCATGGTGACTGTGAATTTAGGAGAAAAGTGAGAGTACATTAAAGGCAAGACTTCCTAAATGGGGACTCTTCACATAATTGGGCAAACTCATAGGTCAGACACCTCCTAGGCGAACTATGGACAGTTACAGGCCAGGCCTGTATCAGTAGTTTTCATTATGGCTTTTCTTATTCCACAGGATCTACACAAAGGACTGGCCATTACAGTCTGTGCATGCCGGGCTATACTAAGGCTTGACCTGAATGTTCAGTCCGCCTTTTAACAGATGAGCTGAAGAGAATTAAAGTAACTCCTGCCTGTTCGCCTTTCCCAGGTGGAGTGTAGCTAGGTCACTATAGTATTTCAAAACGTCTTCATTCCATCTTTTTTATTATCATTATTATGATTCAGCCCTTCAAAACCAAGGTCAAGATTCAGAAGTAAGCCATGTCTTACTCTGATCTTCAAGATCATGGGCACACTCTGCTCAGCAGCCTGCATACCCGTGTCTCCAAGCACAGTAAAAGCCTAATTAGGAAATCTTTATATAGTGTCCTTGAGAATTGGGACTCCGGAGGTGATTGAGGCCAGGGACAACAAGAGGAGTCCACATCACTCCACAGCTTTTGCTTGAAAATGATGGCTGGCCACTCTTCCAAGCCCCCAACCAAAGAATGACACTCTTCTTTTGCTCGGTAGATTAGTAGAGAAGTACTTGTTGGTAAACACCTGTGAGTGAATAGCCATTGACCCAGGCCTCCCTGCGGTCCTCCTGTTTGTGTCACCCTGGCCACCCTGGCCACCCAGGCCCTCCCTCTGTACCCCGCGCCACACACATGATATTGGGAGTGTAGTTTCTGTTCAGTGGTTCCAACTGATGCTTAGAATAAAAGGTTGACTCCTAAGCAACCCACTTTTTCATCAATATACAGTTACCTGATCTACAAAGGTGGACAGATACAGGTGGCCTACCCACAGGTGACCATCTATCTTGCAACAATGTAAATGTATCTTACTGATGGAAGACACTGAGGAAGAAAGAAAAACTTACTCTCCCCACTACCCTAAAAGCAAGAGTTAACCAAGGCTCCCAGTCCACTGACCAGCCAATCAGAAACATCCTCTTGGGACTTCCCTGGTGGCGCAGTGGATAAGAATCCATCAGCCAATGCAGGGGACACAGGTTCGAGCCCTGGTCCGGGAAGATCCCATGTGCCGCGGAGCAACTAAGCCCATGCGCCACAACTACTGAGCCTGTGCTCTAGAGCCCGCAAGCCACAACTACTGAGTCCACATGCCACAACTACTGAAGCCCCCGTGCCTAGAGCCCGTGCTCCTCCACAAGTGAAGCCACCGCAATGAGAAACCCACGCACCAAAACGAAAAGTAGACCCCGCTTATCGCAACTAGAGGAAGAGTGCACGCAGCAACAAAGACCCAACACAGCCAAAAATAAATAAATTAGTTAATTTCTTAAAAAAAGAAAGTGAAATTCAAACATAATTATTGTTCTTTATAAAAAAAAAAAGAAAAGAAAAGAAACAACTTCTTGGTATCTGAAAGGCAGCCCATTAGAAAATAGGCATGAAAGCAAAGTCCAATAGTGCTATTATGAAGGGACTAAATGTCATCATTTTATTATTAATAAAATATTATTATTATTATAAAATATTTGATACTCATAAATTACTTTACAGATTAAAAAAGTACTTTTCTCATGATTGATATTCTGCCAGTACAGTCATATTGATTGGTAAAACACTGAATTATTTCCATATCTATTGGTAAATAGCCCCTGACCCAAGCCTCCCTGCAGTAGTGCTTCTTGGGTCACCCTGACCACCGGGCCCTTCCTCTGGACCCCCTCCCCCACCCCAACACACACACACACACACACACACACACACACACACACACACACACACACACACCTGTCCAAGATTCAGCAATCAAAGAGTTAGCACCTGGCCAAACAAGGTCCCTAAGACCCGCGCTAGGCCAGTGCTACAGCCAGTGTCCATTCAGTTGGGTAGGTGAACATGCCGTGCTGGTCGTTGCCTATTTTAATTCCTCCCTGCCTAGCTGCACTGAGGACTTTAGGATGGAACACCTGCAGGGTTCCTGTACTCTGCACCCCACACTCTGCTCTCTGGCTCTGTGGCAGCCCCATTGTGGGAACACAAGTCAGTGGCTTCAGAAAGCCACAGGGCAAACGCTGAGTGCCTAGGCAGGCCCTTCCTTAACTGTGAGGGAGGAGAGAGAAACGTCCTCAGTGACTAGCACTTAAATGTGGCCTCCTTCCCTTTGGCTGTACCCCAGAGCCCCAGGTTAGGTGCCTCTTAAAAACCAGAAATAATAACACATAACAGTCACATAGGCAAGTCCCCAACCTGCCATCTGCATCAATTTCCCTCTGTTCAGTCCAATGGAGAGAGATAATAACCTATCTTAGGCTTAATTAACATCTGGGCTCTGCTGCTGTATCTGCATGTCTCCCTGTAATTGCAAACCTTTATTTATTTGGGCACTTTGATGACAGCCACATAATGGGAACTATGGCCCAGACCCCATCCATAGCCTCATACCTGCCAGCAGCTGCCAACCTCCCCTCCGCACCCCGACCTGCCCCTCTCTATTACTCTCCTGCCTGTCTACCCAGCCATCTCCCAGTATTCCTTGCTCATAATCCCCCTGCCTTGTGCCATTCTGTGCTTGTAGAGCACTTGGAATCTGGAAGCCTGGACCGCAGTACCAGATCTGCCCGTTACTTACTCCACCACCATGAGATGCATGCACTTGAAGTGCCCAGCGCTTTGCCTTGCATACAGTAGGTGCTAAACACTTGCGGTGGCTTTCCTTTCTACTCCATTCCATTCTTGAACCCCTAGGTCTCTCACCTGAAAGCTGAGTTATTTATGCTGCCCAGCCTGCCTCCCTTGAGTGGTTGTGAGCATCAGAAGAGAAAATGGCTAAGAGCATCCTTTGTAAAGTATGCTACACAGAAGGGTGGTCTCCTCAGAAGGAGGGAGGGTTGGAGTGCCAGAGGGATCACTGACCAGAAGAGTCTCCCAGCGGGGAGAGTCCCTTGGACAGACCCCAATCTAGGGTCTATCCTTTAGTAATGCAGGTCTCTAGGAAATAGGTATCCATCCTCAAGAAGTTTTCGGGGAAGTGGAACTCCCAGGAAGCAACTAGAGAAGGATAGAGCAGGCTTGGCCACCACATGGCCAGAATCTCTCCAGGGCATGCTTCCCGATCCGCCTGAGACCCAACTGTCAGCAAGGAAAATTCTCACATTTGTGTCATGCTTTTCCATAAGAGGTGGCTTATATATGTGATTTCCTTTGAATTGCACAATGCCATAAGGAAGCATAATGACCCTGTTTACAAATTTAGCAGACCTAGGAGAAATGCACCTCTTTCTGCAACATCACACAGGGAGCCTTGTAGAATGGGGTGCAAACCCAGGTCTCTGAGTTAGAATCCTGTGCTTCTCCCCCTGTGGTGGTTACCTCTGGAAGAGGCACAGCTTGTTGCCTTTGTTTTCTTTTTTTTCCCCTCCCTTCCTTCCTTTCTTCTTTTTTTTTTTCTCGATAATGATGCATTTATTTAAACTATTTGCTAGTTTATCTCTAAACTTATCAAAGAATAATGATGAATAAAGTAATGCCATATTCCATTAACACCCACACCAGTACATTTCCCAGTTAATCCTGTTAGGTACCCTAAGCCTTTTAAAAAATACTATTCTGAATTAAAATATTTCTAAAATGCACTATACAATGTTTTTTTAAAATTAGATTAGTTTATTATAAATGTAGCATGCTAATAAAATAAAAATTCAGCCAATCTAGTATCATATAAAATATAAAGTCCCTCTCTCCTGCCCTCCCCCGGGTCAGTATGCAGATTGAGCATTTAGTAGAGGCATTTCTTTTTATATATATATAAATTTATTTATTTTATTTATTTATATTTGGCTGTGTTGGGTCTTCATTGCTGTGCACGGGCTTTCTCTAGTTGCAGCGAGTGGGGGCTACTCTTCGTTGTGGTGCACTGGCTTCTCACTGCAATGGCTTCTCTTGTTGCGGAGCACGGGCTCTAGGCGCGCAGGCTTCAGTAGTTGTGGCACGAGGGCTCAGTAGTTGTGGCTCATGGGCTTAGTCACTCCATGGCATGTGGGATCTTCCTGGACCAGCGCTCGAGCCCGTGTCCGCTGCATTGGCAGGCAGATTCTTAACCACTGCACCACCAGGGAAGCCCAGTAGAGGCATTTCTGACATGGGACAGTGGGACCTCTCTCAGACCCCTGGGGGACAGTGCAATTCACTTAGGGCCTTCCCAGAACTTTCAGTGACCACTCACGCATCTATCCAGGTCTCCCTTTCACTGGAAAAGCAGAGCCGTCCTCTCCCCAGGTGTCTGGGTCCCTGGTGGGAGAAGCTGAGGCCTTTCTAGGAGAGAAGAACCCAGGCATCTCCCTGCAGGCGGCTGGGTCTGACCAAGGAAGAAGTCGCTGACTTGTTCTCTGCAGCCTCACAGGGCAGTGTGACAAATCTTAGAAGAACTTTTCAAGAATCAGAACTGTCATCCAGGGGCTGGGTTGTCTCAGGAGAAAGAGAGATCTGCTCCCAAAGGCCGTAGGAATTCACAGAGCCCCCAGAGAGGGGACAGTTTGCCTCAAAAATCCTTCTAGCGTTGGGCTAATGTTTGAAGCAACTGTTTCTGAAAAGTTACTGGAACTCTGGGTCCTGAGCTCTTCAAAGCAGCCCTTAGGACCAAGTGCAGACTGAATGATGACTGTCTTCACAAACTTTTTTTTTTTTTTTTTTTGCGGTACGCGGGCCTCTCACTGCTGTGGCCTCTCCCGTTGCGGAGCACAGGCTCCGGATGCGCAGGCTCAGCGGCCATGGCTCACGGGCCCAGCCGCTCCGCGGCACGTGGGATCTTCCCGGACTGGGGCACGAACCCGTGTCCCCTGCATCGGCAGGAGGACTCTCAACCACTGCACCACCAGGGAAGCCCCCACAAACTTCTATAAATAACAGTTTTTCTCTGATCCTCCTAAAGTCTCAGCTCATCTAAACCTGGGCCTGTGGTCATAAGATGAAGAGTTTCTGTTGCAGAGACTATGTATCTCTTCCCCAAGTCCATTTGCATTTCCTTATGAGCATACTGTTGGACTACATTTCCCAGCTGGCCTTGCAGTTACATGTAACCACAAACTGAATTCTGGCCAATGGAACATGGTGAGAAGTTGTGTGTGTCACTTCTAGGCCTGCCCATTAAAACCTCCAAATGGTCATGCACACTTTTTCTCTGTCCACTGGAAGACATTCTCTGGCTGGAAGCAGGTGACCCAGAGAGAGTTTTGAGGTACTAGGATAGAGGTCAGCAAATTTTTTCTCTAAAGGACCAGATGGCAACTATTTTAGCCTTGTGGGCTATACAGACTGTTGCAATTACTCAAGTCTGTTGCCATAGTGCAAAGCAGTCATAGACAATGTGTGAATGGATGAGCATGACTGTGTTCCAATTAAACTTCAAATACAAAAAACAGCCAGCAAGTCCAGCTTGGCCCATGTCTCCTGCTCTAGAAGATGGTGGAGCCACAATGTAGAAGGAACCTGGGTCCCTAAATGACTGCTTGACAACCACAAGTGTTCACACTGAATATTGCATAGGTGAGAAATAAGCTCTCCTTATGTTAATCCAGTAAGATTATGGAATTTGTTAAAGCAGTTAACATTCTTTACCCTATTTAATTATACCCAACATATTCTATTCCTTCTGGTTGCCAAGTTCATGGATCAGGAAATGGACCAAGGAGGAAGAAAACCCAAATATTCTTCTAAAATGGCCTTTAGAAGTACAGGGCCGGAGAGAGGTTGCAGGTAGGAGATTTTCAAAAGCATCCTCCAATCTCACCCTTTAAAAAAAAAAAAATGTTCTGGAGGATTATACTTCCCCCAGAACCTAGATGAGGCAAAGTTTTAACTCAGTCAGAGTCTTTGAGAAGACCCTCTTGATGGTTGAAAAGGATAACTATCTCTTTTGTGAAGCCCTCTATGGTCATCCCTCCCTCACCTGGCTGGGTAGTGGTGGGTTGGCTGCTTGTCCTGTGTTCCCTCAATACTTTACACACTGACTGCCCATACTTCTTTTTAGGTTGTACAGGTATTACATGTTTTGGTCTCTTCCACTGGATTACAAGCTCCATTAGAGCAGGGATATCTTCTTGTTTCCCTAGGTGCACCCCATCCCCCACCTCAGACTAACCCACCTCACCCACAGCCAGCACAGTGCTTGGCACACAGTAGGTGCATTATAAATGTTTCTCCAGTGAAGAAGAGAACTGGAATGCATGGATAAAGACATGCACAGATTAAGTCAAAATTATCTAGGTAATAGGTAGGGAAACATGTAATTTATCATCCAAACTAGGACCCTTTTGAGAGTGAAATGTGGCTCTACTATAATTATGTGAGGACATCAGGCATAAATGGGGACTGTCCTGAGCAAACCAGGATCTGTGGTCATCCTAGCAGAGGCCCTTGTGGATCGTGGTCTCCCACGATATAGAGCATTCCTCAAGCAAATTGGTGATTTCTATTAGTTTTAGGATCCTTCACGATTAAAAACAAGCCAAAAAGAAGACTCAGAGTACAATGGAAAGGAAAGGGTGACGTGATTTGAAGTTTTTCTTGGCCAAAATCTCGGAGGAACAGCATAGCTCTCTCATTGCGCTGTGAGTTTTCACTGATCATTTCACACTAATGCCAAGCACAACATCTTGAGTTTACAGTACAGCTCAGCTGCGTCCTAGAGCACAGTCCCAGGCACACCCACAGGAACTTGCACATGTGCGCGCGCACACACACAAGAGCACAGTCCCAGGCACACCCACAGGAACTTGCACATGTGCGCGCGCGCACACACACACACACAAGAGCACAGTCCCAGGCACACCCACAGGAACTTGCACATGTGTGTGCGTGCACACACACACACACACACATACACACAAGAGCACAGTCCCAGGCACACCCACAGGAACTTGCACATGTGTGCGCACACACACAAGAGCACAGTCCCAGGCACACCCACAGGAACTTGCACATATGCGCGCGCACACACACACACACACACCAGTTCCATCAGAACAAGAGGATCCTAATTATTCCTGTGTGTACTCTACCTACATAGCATGTCTCCAAGGAACACCTCAGAACTTCCACATTTCTAGAAAATAGTCTAAAGAATCACTCTAAGAGAACCGTGTCCATTTCAGGGACATCCATTTGAGAAGTAAATGAAATCAGGATTGTGAATATTTGTGGAAAGTTTCGGGAAGTAGAGCGTGTGTGTGTGTGTGTGTGTGTGTGTCTGTCAGTCTGAGTGTAGAACAGTAATCACACTAGAAATACTGATCTGGCTGATCATCAAATTACAGAGAACAAATAAAAGTCTAGCCAGAGAACACAGGCAGTTGCTCTCTCGCCACAGCCGATGGAAGAGATTGGGCTGGAGGTGGAGCCGCATAGCTCAGGTGGCTATCTAGAGCTTCAGACGGAAAATTGGCCCATAATCTTTCCACATAAAGCATGCCATTTGAACGCCCACCTACTGTTTCCTATTCTTAATAGATTACTTCCTTGTGTTTGCCTGTTTTCCCTCCTTGGGTCCCTGGAATATGTTTCATGGAAAATGTCCCTGCCCAGCTATACATTCCCTCCATGGAGGAGCCCCACTGAGCCTCACTCATGCCGACTGTGTTATTTCAATCTGAATATTCCAGCAGCCACCTCTCCTTTCCTGGACTGCTCTTTACCGAGAGCACTGACTTATCCAACATTTAGGTTTTGAGCCTCAAAGCAACCTGAGAGATCGTTTGGTTAGCTATTACTACCTCCATTTCACAAAAAGAAACTTGCCCAAGGTCAAAGAGCTGATATACGGGAAAACCAAGGCTAGAACCAGGTCTCAAGTCCAATTCTCTTTTGGCTCTACCCACAGTCTCATCCCCCACCCCACCCCAGCCCCCCAGTTATTTCAGTTGTCAGTTAATATTGGACATTTGCTAAGACCTGGGTCAAAGAAATGAAGTGGCAGAGATACTACGTAACTAAAACCTCTTTGGACTTCATCGACGTGAACACCTCCAAAAGGGTCTGACCGGCCATGGGCTCTGTGAGCTTCCTTCATCAGCAACAACTGCTACGGATATGAGAGGAAGGGTCCCACACGCCTTGGTGTGGCTCCGCATCTCCTTCGGGTAAGTAGCGTGGTTTGGTGTGGGCACAAACAGGACCACCTGATCTCATGGTGCTCCTTTAAAGAGATGAGCTCCTCTGCTGGAAATCAGGTAGTGTGAGCATTTTCCCTGGGAATTGAGGACATAGAGGATGAGTTAGCCTGCGAAGGCTAAGACAGGTTTACCTGCAGAGGAAGCCTTGGTGGAGGACAGACAGCAGCTGTGGACAAGGAACTGCTGATGGTTTTGTAGATCTTTAGATGGTGCCGGGGAATCATTTGCAAGCCCTGGTCTGGCACATAGAACTGACAGTAGGACCCAGTGGCCCTACCCACCCCCCCTCCTTGAACTCACGAGACCTTGGAAACATCACTTTCTCTGTGTATGAGTTCAGCTGCAAGAGTGTGACCTTTAGGAACGTGGCTTATGACGCTAGAACATCGGTAATGTTAGGAGAGGTATTCCCTGCACTAAAACATTTTTTCCTGCCTACTCTGGCCGCCTACATCATGGCGCCTGAAATTCTCTTATTATGGGGTTTTATATCTCAAAGGCTTTTAATATCCAAGAATACCCTATTAAAATGTCAGTTCCCTGAAAAGGCCACTTAGGTAAGAGTTTGGGACACACTGTAGGCTTTAGGAACAATAGCTTGAGGATGCAAAAGTGTGAACATTACCACTTAGGGAAGGGAGGGGGGCAGGCCCTGTGCTTCACACACACACACTTGGCCCATGTCACCAAGGCAGTGAGGGGAGAAATTAGAAGCCTGAGTTCTAATCATGGCTCCACTGTAAGCTCCCTGCAACACCTGAACGAGTCCTTTCCCTTCTCTGAGCTTAGTGTCCTCATCTATAAAAGGAAGGGACTGGTCTGGAAGTGCGCTGAGGTTGTCTGGCTCTCAGGCTCTCAGGGAGAGTAGATGATCTTGGAGTGAGCTGGTGACCTCTTGAGCCATTCATTGTTGGCCAATCCTGGAACAGAGGGGAGGGAGAATCCCTGACAGGCAGCAAAGAATAAATTCCCCTAGGAGAGGGATCCAGGATTGGGATGAGTTCTGGAGTAGGGAGGAGCAAGAGGGTGAGGAAGATGCCCCGGGATGCCTACTCCCTCTTTTTTTTGCAGTACGCGGGCCTCTCACCGTTGCGGTCTCTCCCATTGTGGAGCACAGGCTCCAGACGCACAGGCTCAGCGGCCATGGCTCACGGGCCCAGCCGCTCCGCGGCATGTGGGATCTTCCCAGACCGGGGCACGAACCCGTGTCCCCTGCATCGGCAGGCGGACTCTCAATCACTGCCCCACCAGGGAAGCCCCCTACTCCTTCTTACTCCCAGACTTGTTGCCGGTGGATCCTGGTCTCCCTTATTAGGAAAACAAAACACCGTGCTACCAGGTGCCCTTATGGTCTTTGATCAGATGCCTGGGCTCTGCCAAGTCTCCTTGGAGAGTGGCTGGGTTGCTTTCAAACTACCTTATCCCAACCAAAAACATACAGAGAAAAAGAGGGTAGGACTTGGAGTTAGGAGACCTGACTTCTCGCCCCAACTTTCTGAGTGATCTTAGGGCAAGTTATTTTATGTTTCCTAACCTGGCCCTTAGATACAGTATCAGTCTGCATTTTAGGACACAGCATGGCCTCCAGGTTTTGAGGTAGTGAAAGGGATGTCTAGCAGGCAACTCCTGCTCTGGCTTGGCCAAGAGAATATCACCTCCAAATTAGACTCTGGTGAGGGTCCAGGCCACAGTGAGTCCTAAAGATGTCCCCAGAGCCCCAGAAAGTTTCTAGCCAGTCAGAGGTTTCTTCTGTTCTCATCCACTAGGGGATGGAGGAAGGCAGAAACACACTTGACCTTAACCTTTGCTCCTTCTTTGATTCAGAACACTAGTTTTGCTATTATCTAATGCAACCCATCCATTTTACCTATGAGGATCCCAAGGGTAGAGAGGGGAAGTGACTTGACTGGGTCAGTGCAGACAGAGTCCGGATCACTTCAAGGCCTGGATTCAAGGCTCTTCCTTCAGGCTTCTGCCATGCCACGTTTTGTGAGCCTTCATTTGGCTCAAATTACAGGGAGGGATATGGGCAATAACTTTGGTGACTACAATTCCATTAAAGCTAATTCCAAGTAAACCATCCTTCTCCAAACCAGAACCATCCCTTCCCTAAGAAGGTCGGGGAAGTTCCAAGGAAAATCTTGAGAACTGACTCTACCTGATGTGGAGTGGAGGAGTCAATTGAATCCCAGTCTTCCCTCCCTTCCAAACATAATATCCTTAAAACCTTGGCTCCTCCATCTGGGTGATGACCTTGAACTTTATCAGCCCTATTCTCATAGCATGAAGTGGAATCACCCCCTTTACTTACTCCCTCCTTAGCATTTCCTGAGCACCTACTAGGTGTTGGGCTCTATGCTAAGTTTGGTGAATCAGAGATGCCTAAAGTCACATGCCTGTCCTGGGAGAACTCAGCCAACCAGGAGGGATACAGGTGATTGATAAATATGGTGCAAGGGAAAGAGCTCCCCCACGCTCAAACTACACCTGCTCTTCTAGGGCAAGACCTTGCCAGACCAGACCTCAGGGGTGGAAATAAGAGGAGACCAAGTTTCTCTGGGGGTGGCCACCCCACCCACCAGCAGCATCCTTGCCAGGAAGACAGACACCTGGCCCCTCTACCTGCGGCATCATGCAGCTAGTAGACGCTCATGTGCACTTGTTGGTGGGAGTGGCACGTTGAAGAATGGCACACAAGTTTATCATCCAGCATCTACCATGTGTAAAATGTAGGGGTACATAAGAAAGGGGGAAACAGGGCTTCCCTGGTGGCGCAGTGGTTGAGAGTCCGCCTGCCGATGCAGGGGACATGGGTTCGTGCCCCGGTCTGGGAGGATCCCACATGCGGCGGAGCGGCTGGGCCCGTGAGCCATGGCCGCTGAGCCTGCGCGTCCGGAGCCTGTGCTCCGCAACGGGAGAGGCCACAACAGTGAGAGGCCCGCGTACCGGGAAAAAAAAAAAAAAAAAAAAAAAAGGAGGGAAACAAAGAACAATTCAACTGCCAGTTTCTGCCATCCCAAAGCTAAACATCTAGTTATAAGCCATAAAAACTGGAGGAATATGAAAAGAGCATGGGTTTAGGAGTTTGAACCCCTGGGTCTTGGTGTCTCCTTGTATAACTTTGGGCAGGACATCACCCCTCTGTACCTCATTTGTTCATTTCTAAGTGGGGGGTGGGCAGGGCCAAAGCATGCCCTGGAGTTGCAGGATTGGTGCTGATGGATGACTGTGTGCTTGGTTTGTTTTTCCTTTAAAGTTTGGGCTTTCTTTTCTTCCATGTGATTAAAGTCTGAACTAGGTTTGTGGGAAGAAGGAAAAATGAAGCCAGGATCAGGTGGGAAGCTGGGTAATAGGAGAAGCCCAAGGGGAACGATGTGTTACAGGAGGAAGTGGGGTGGGAGATAGATGAAGAAGAGAACCAGGAAAGGAGGTGGTTGGAAGGGCTGCTCTCCCTCGGGGTTAGAAACAAGGGCCTTTGCTGGTGCCACTGAACAGCCCTAGAGTGGTGAAGGAATTAGTGCCAAGCTGCAGGGCCACCTAGCCATTCAAACCACCAAAATGGTGGTTAGTCAAGGCTGTTCAGATTGGGTCACTCCAGAGCTGGCGGGGGGGCAAGGGCCGGAAGTGGGGCTGGTCCCAGGCACATTGTGAACATGGATGAGCTAGCAGGAGCAGGAAAGGCCCCAGCTAACCATAAAGCCAGATCCAGATGGGGCTGAGCAGATGGAACATTCTCCAGGGTAGATCACATGCTGGGTCACAAAGCAAGCCTCAGTAGATTTCAGAAAACTGAAATCATAACAAGCATCTTTTGCAACTACAACACTATGAGGCTAGAAATCAACTATAAGAAAAAAACTGAAAGAAACACAAACATGTGGAAGCTAAACAATATGCTACTAAACAACCAATGGATCACTGAAGAAATCAAAGAGGAAATCAAAAAATACCTAGAGACAGATGTGGCCAAGTACAGGAAAACCTGGTGGCAAGAGTATAGATCGCCTTGGCCCTAGGGGCCTCCTGCCCGCCTGGAGCCCTGAGTAGTTTCCCACGTGTTAGGCAAGGCTCCTAGCACCAACAGTCTACGCACATTGCTAGCTCTGTCACGCATCACTTACCAGCAGATGCTCAGGCTACGGTTGCATACCACACAGAGGAAAGAGTTCTTCTTATTACATTACTAAACCCTTTAGAAATGAGGGCAACGAGCTCCTAATAGAATTGTTACGTTTCTCATGGTTCTTGGTGACTCCCATGTGGTTTTCTAATCTCCAGTGTGGTGCTAGGGGTGGACTTTACCAGCCATTTCTTTCTCCTTTCATAAGCAGAACCCTTAAAAGCAACTCTGTCCCTGGGAGGGCATTGTGCTTTCTCAGTATAACAGAGCCTTTCTAATTTGTTTAAAATCTACTCTTCTGCTGACTGCGGGGCAGTGAGGGGGAAGGTTTTCTTTAGGGGGGGAGCATGCATGTGTGTAGAGTGGGTGTTGTCTGACACTGTAATAGTTGAGAGGCTATGTAATACCATTGTTTATTTTACTCTGCCCTACTCCTCTCTCCTTCTGCCTCAACACACACAAAAATTGTACAAACAGGGGATGTTTGTGCCCAGAGAGGTGGAGAAACACCTCCTCCGTGGACGCATGCGGCCACCCCTGCAACCATCTCTCTTTCAGCCGTAAGTCACTCCGTGTTTCGTGCAGTCAAGGCTGCAGTGCTGGACACCGAGGATTACTTAGGCTGGGGATGACTGTGGCAAGAGTCTCACTGCATTTAAAGTACCATCGGGTAGTAAAGGAGAAACGTGAGCCTCACCTTGCGAGACGGAAAAGCTAAATTTGATGAATAAACCAGACCTCAGGTGCTTTCTGGAACGTGTATTTCCACTACTTCGCTGTGCTCTTGTCACACCACGCTTTTCCTTCTGAGCGTCAAGAGTAATCGGTTTTCCGGTTTTGTTTTTTCATTTAAAACATCTCTCCTTACGCTAGTGATGTCATCCCTGGAAGACTGAGATGTAAGAAGAGGTGAATCATGTATCACCTTCGCATCTCTTCTAGAATTACATCAGCCAGAGCCCTGGGGTGCAGTGGGGATAAAAGCCAAAAAGTAGAGGGGAGGAAAGAGGGAAAGGGAGGGTGCCGGTGGGGGGAGGGAAAGAGAGAGCCGGTTCTTTTGCAGTCTGCTTATTTTCTTCTTTCTCCTTCCTCAACCCCTAAACACCCCTTCCCTATTTATAAATCAGATAACAGGAAAAATCAGACTTTAAAGAGACAGTTGCCTTATATTTATTGATGGTGTTGGTGTAAATGTCACTTGTCTGAACTTTCTGACCAATCACCATACCCCCATCAGTCACAGATGAAAGCCACCTTGGCATTCTCATTGGACACATCAATTGGATTAAGAAGGAAGACATGAAGACCCTGCCCCACCCCCAAGTATTCATCAAATGATCTTCACGGTGATTAATGTTCTCATCAGTTTCAAACAGCAAAGAAACTGGCAGTGCATGGAAATAACCTGAAATATGAAATTACTGAAATGTGAAATCTAACCATGCAAACTAGCGATGACCCACAGCTGACCTTCCTGCCCTCTCTCTACCTGAGGGTTTGAAAACATCATCCAATAATGTGTAGCTGAGGTATTCAGCAAAAGGGATAGGGACTCTCAACCAAACCAAAATATAACAGAAGAGAAATATAAGCTAGGCCTTGTTCTAATGCCCTCAGAAAGTGACTCTGAATATTTTTCAATTTCCCACCCACCCACCCACCCTTCGCTTTTCTAAAGATCATCTTATGCCTGAACCACTCCTGTTAATTAGGGAGAAAATCTACCACCCCCCTTCCTCTATGGCTCCAGTGAATTCCAGACTCCCTAGGATCACTGGGTCTAGCTGCTCCGAACACATTTATGATGAAAACAAAACCAAGGGCCTCAGGACGCTACACGAGGGAAGGCCAGGAGAGCGATCAATTTCTGCAACATAGGAAAAGGGGCCCATAGGGGCAAAGGGAAAAAATAGTTTGCAGAATGCACAGTTTGGGCAGAATCTTATTACAGCTTCCAGCTGATCGGGTGTAGCCAAACTAGAGACATCTGTTTGGAGTTTACAACAGAAACAAACACACGGAAAGCATGAAAACGCTAAGACACACACACAGACCAAGCTCTAGCAGTTCTTCTCCGCCTTGACCTCCAAACCATTCTCCCACTGGGTCATGCTGGGTTGCAGAAGGAAAGGAAATAGGCTCTTCCACCTGCCCCTGCCCCGACCCCACCCCACGTGCACCATGACTCATTCAAGCCATGACTGGAACCTCTCCACTTTCCTCTCTCCTTGACTTTCCTCCCAGGAAAAACAGAGATGCTCCCACTGCTGAGAGCATCGTGGGGACTTTCCTTAGTTCTCTAATTCACACCTTTAAAGCTCCTTGAGCTGTCTGGAAAGGAAAAGGTGAACCACAGAAGAAGGTGGTAAAACCTCAGAAGACCTTGAAAGTCACCCCTCCCTAAATAACCTCACAGGTCTGGCAATGAGGAACAGAACTCAACCGGCATCTCCAAGAACTGCCTCAAAGAAGTCAGAAAAATCCTACGCTCACACAACTAATAATAAGTGAAGAACACGGCCCTAGCTGCAGCACACAGAGTTGCAGAGGACCAGAAAGGCCCCAGGCTACACATAAAGTGGGTTCCCCTTCCCTAATTACCTCCAAGCCCCGCAAAGGACAATGACTGTCCTCCCACTCCATCCCAGCCATGGTCACACCCTCTGCCGCCCAGCCCCACGGCCAAGCATTTTCTGAAGCAGGTCTAGACACTCACCTGTTCTGTTAAATTTTCCTCTTTATTCTCTCCCCACTGGCGGGCAAACAGAACCAGAGCAGTGCTACTCTTTAAAAATAACAAAATGTTTTATACACATTTCCGTATATACAACTGAACAACATTTTACATGTCCCTTTTGCACAGCAAAAGATATAAACATTGGACTCTGACAACAGTTATGTACAAAAAAAAATGTCAAAAATACTTCACAACAGTGCAAAAATATTTTACACAGTATCATGGAGTGAGATCTTTTGAGCGGAAGCAAGGTGTGTGTGTTTCTAAAGGAAAACTCCTTTTTTAGATATTAGATGTCTTTAACTGTAAACAAAATGCAACTTTCTTTCTCCCCCCCTCCCTTCCCCACCAGTTATTTGAGGAATTTGGCAGAATTTCAAGGGTCTGAGTCTGAGGTAAACAACCCAAGCTCTCGCACCAAAAAGACTGGGGGCAAGGAGGTGGCACTAAAGCCTCAAACGTTGAGAGCAAATCCTTTTTTTTTTTTTTTTTAATGACATGTCAGTGACAGCGCCAGGCCGCTCCCAGCTGGGGGCTGGTGGAGGAAGTTAACCCCTCCTCCTCAGGCCCCAGCTGCCCACAAACAGGAAACTGGCCAGCAGGCACCTCACGCCTGCGGGGCTTTGCTAACACCAGCTGCCCTTCCCCTCTCCAGACCCCAGAGGGCTGCCGCTCTCCCCTTCCTTGTAGGGTTTCCCTCCCCCATATCTCCACGTGCAATCTGAGCCCTGCTTCAAACAGAGCCAAACGTATGGGGGTGGGGGAGGGTCTGGGCCTCAAGTGTCCCCTTTCCCCTTTCTTGGGGGGGGGGGTCGGGAAGGTAAGCAAGTGGTGGAGAGACGGGGGTGGGGTGTCACGATGCGGCAACAGGGGCGCGCACAGGACATTGCTGGGAGCTCAGCCCGAGTGGGGCTCGTCTGGTCTGGCGCAGTCGGCGGGGTCCGACTGGTCCCCGGCGGTGGTAGTGGTAGCTTCCGGGCCCCCTCCTTCGATGGAGCTCTCGCTACCCGTGCTCTCACCCGACAGCAGGCGCGTCACCCGCAAGTCGGCCTGCAGGCTGCGCACGTCGTTGCCGAAGCTGAGCTCTCCCAGATCATTAATAAGCTGGGACAGCTCGGCCTTCATGTCGGAGGTGCTGCCCAGCAGCAGAGACGGCGACCCAGCCTCAGGGCCCGGCGAGACCCCGCCGCCCCCCAGCACCTCTTCGCGGCCACTCTCCAGCGTGTCCAGCAAGTCCCCGCATTCGAAGTGCATGGCCACCACCAGCGCCCGCTGCGCCTCGGCCTCTTGCTCTGCCGGGTCGCCCTCCCCGGCTCGGTCCTCCTCCTCATCCCCCTCCTCCTCCTCCGGGCAGCCCTCCGTGTGCACCCCTCTCTCTTCCTCCTGCAGCTCCTGCTCCTGCTGTTCGCCGAGCAGATCCTCGGTGATGGAGCCGAGCTTGGGCGCGCTGCGGCTGCGCTCCACCGGCGGCTTGTAGCAGCAGGGTCCGTGCAGGAGCAGCTTGCGCAGGGGCACCAGCGGGATGGTGTGCGCGCCCACCAGCTCCTGCTGTTGGTGACGCGCGTCGTCCCGCCGCTTGAGCCGTTTAAATTCCGCCAGAGCGTTGGCTGACGTCTGGTAGAGCAGCAGGGCCATGGCCTGCGCCTTCTCGGGCTTGGACACCAGCACCGCGTGGCAGCGCAGCATTACCGCCTTGTGTTTGAGCTCGTGCCGGTAAACCCAGGCGAAGACCTTGGGCAGTCGCGCGTCCGCCACGCAGTAGGTAACGCGGTGCAGCAAGTAGAGGTGGCCCGGGCGGCGCAGCGCACGCTCCTCGGCGTGCACCATGCGGATACCCTGCGCACTCACAGTCAGCTTCATCTTGGTGCCCTGACGGCCCGCCTCGCTCTTGCTCCAGATCTTGCCCACCGCTAGGTCGGTGCAGCCGTCGCCGCGCGCCTGGATGGTGGTGGCATTGCCCAAGTAGAGCACGGTGTAAGTTGGGTCCTCGCTGGTGATGTGCAGCTTCTTGCGCTTGGAGCGGAACATGCTGCCCACCCGGCTGAGCGCGCCTTCGGGGCACGCCCGTGCCAGAGAGCTGAGCGCCGAGTAGTGCAGGCTCACCGCGTAGCCCTTGGGTTTGGACGCCTGCCGTGGCGGCGCCTCGGCCAGCAGCTCG
The DNA here is from genome assembly GCF_949774975.1 of Lagenorhynchus albirostris. Lineage (NCBI taxonomy): Eukaryota > Metazoa > Chordata > Mammalia > Artiodactyla > Delphinidae > Lagenorhynchus > Lagenorhynchus albirostris. Next base: position 71,931,390 of record NC_083099.1, on the reverse strand, counting down.
AACTTGTGCTTCTTCCACGGCAGCATCTCCGGAGGGCGCCCCAGCGCAGCTGGGCGGCGGCGGAGCGCCGACTGAGAGCCCGGCTGAGCCACCCGCCCCGGCCGGGCTCGGCCGGGGCAAGACCGAAAAATAAAACTCTGCTGGGAGTGGCCCAGTCGGAGGGAGTGGGGGCGGGGGAGATGTTCGAGAACCCCGCCGAAAGAGGTAGGGGTAGAATTTTTTAAAGAGGATTTAACTGCAAGGAGAGGGAGTGGGTAGGAGCACACAGATTTACCCCAGCCTGGGCAGGACCAGGGCAAAGAGTCTTGGGCAAGCAAAATGAGAGAAAGCACGAGAGTGGAGCAGAAAATGTCTTTAGAAAAAAGGGATGCGTGCGTGCAGCAAAAGCAGCCGGGATGGTGCGAGAATACGCAGGAACTCCTCGGCGAAGGTGAAAAGGGGCCCCCTCGCACACACACACAATCCCCAGGGCTAGGGCCAGAAACCGCGGAAACTCAACCGCGAGTGTGCCCAGGGGTCGGTGCTCCCCACCCCCAAGGGGTGCTGTAGGCAGAGAGCCCCTCGATTGAGCGGGTCCCAGAATCAGCTGCTTGCCCCGAGTGCGCTCAGATGGTGGGTCCAGCTGGCCGCGGCGGGCCCAGCGCAGCAGTCCCGCCGTGGCTCACTGCATTTTCTCTCCCGCAGGACGCCGGGGACTCTGGCTTCGCCGGCTCACTGTCCGGGCTGGCTCCGCCAGGGCAGCGCCGGCCTCCGAGGGCGGGGCGTGCGCATGGTCGGCTCCGGGGATGGTCGCTACCTCATTTCTTCTCTCCGGAGGGTGTCCGACTGCGCTCCCGGGATCCCCTGGCTCGGCTGCCCGCCTTTGCAGCGCGCCCCCTCCGGTGTCGCGAGCCGTAGCTGCCTCGCCAGCCTCATATCCTTGCCGTCTGGGAGGAAGATCTCGGGTAAATATAGGCCGGCGCGAACCATTCGCCGCGCGGGGACAGGGGAGGAGCAGAGAAGAGGATCTGTTTCGGGCTTGGAAGGCCGGCGGGTTCCTGGTCTCTTAAAGGGACCTGGTTGCAGCCATTGGTTGAGGGAAAGGGGAGAACGGTCCAACCTGGCAATTAAATCCCAAGTTTACCAGCAGAAATTCTGTAGAATTTATCTACAAAAATCGCCAAGACCTTTGGTTACCCCGCAAGAAAAGCAACTTGAATTCTGACACTCCACCCCCCAGCCTGAATTGCAACTCACTGATGTGTGTCTCCATCGGAACTTCTGGGGGAGGTGGTGGAGGGTGGGATTTACACTATACAATACAAAAAGGTTGGGGAAATAGTGATTCTTTCCGTGTGTAATAGCTTTCTGAAATTGACTGGGTGCTGTTTAATTTTTTTTTCCAAAATTTTATTCTATTAAAGAAAATAAAGAGGGGCAAAGAAAACGCTGAGACTTATCTTTCACTATCTTGGAGCCCTTTCTCCACAGGCAAAGAGCAGATAGTGAAAAGAGAGATGAGTGGTAATGGGATGATTAGCGTGAACACTATAGTATGTGCTTGGTAAATAAGGTGCTTCCAGCTTCTAACCCCCAGCAGTGCCCCCTCCTTCTGTCAGGCCTCAGAGTAGAGCAATTTTCTGAGATATATTCAATTTCTAAGTGATGCTTGTGTGTGGTTAGAACTCAGTTTATAATTTGGCAGGCCAGTCATTCAGTTTTATTACATCATTGCCACATTATGGATGAGAATTCCTAGTAAAAATTCAAATGATGTTTTTTGTTTGTGTCAAATAATGCCCGGCCACCCCCCACAGAGAATGATTAACATTAATCATTCTTTTCTCTTGTGCCAGCTGGATAATGTCACTTTAATCATCTGGCCGGCTTGACCCTTGGCTAGTAACTCATTTCTGGGCCCTCGAAACAAGGGGCTTGCCTCTGCGGTCTGCTCAATCAGAGCAAAACCACTTCTAGCTGGAATGTGCACGTGACCCCGCGTCAAACTCCCAAGCTCATCCCAGAGGAGGAGAGTAGGCCCTCCCACTCCCCAGGCCCAGTCTACTGGGGATCTAGATGTCTCTGGCTTCCATACCAGGTTCTGATTTCAAAACAACTGTAACTTCTCAGGGACATTCTCTGACCCTCTACCTTTACTAACTTTTAACCTTTCTTTGAACTCTAACGCAATTTTCTAGAGTCACTGGCGCTGCGCTTCAATTTAACTAACTTTCCTGAGTACCTTTTGGTACCAGGCCCTGAGCTGGGAACAGACCTAATTCCTGTCTCCAAGAAGCTCCCAGTCCAATGAAGGATGTAAACTTCACCCACCTCTGGGCTTCTTCTGGAATGTAAGTTCTGTGAGAGCACCCTATCTCCCTCCAGTGCCTGACACTACTTAATTGTTGAATGAATGAATGACGTATGCATGTAAACAAGAAGACAGAGGGAACTAAATGCCCTGAGACAAGACCCAAAGTACTCTGAGAAGCTGGAAGAAAAGGTTCTTTGTGACTAGGAAAATCAGAAATGGTTCCATGGAGGTGGTGAAGTGTGAAATATGGACAGGATTTTGCCACGGAGGGAAGAATGAAAGGGCTTTCCAGATATAGAGAACAGCAAAATTATAGAACATAAAAATGCGTGCACACGTGTAGTTGAGGATGGCATTTGACAATTGTGACAATGAAAGAAGAAAATTTCCCGATCAAACAAGGATGTCTCCTGATCATGCCCTCCTAGTTTCTGAGGGAAGGAATGGCATTTTCATGGCTGGCTGGTCCCAGACTGTCATTAGACCAAAGCTCTAATGCCTTACTCCTCAGCTGCACTGATGGGTTAATGGATGTACGGTGTTGGAATGAGCTGGTTAGGACTATAAGAAGCCATTTAAACCGAGGTTAATTCCTCTTCTGCTCACGTTTCTGGAATATCTTGCAGTGGCAATGGAGTAGATGGTATGTGCTCCCAACAAAAAATTCCGATAAAAAACCCACCAAATTAACCTGTGCTAAGTGACCTTTAGCTGGTCCATAATCTCGAAGTCTAGACTCTACAAAAGCAGGCATCATATTCAAGCAGTTAACATTTCCAAATTACTCAGAGGTCCAGGGACCAGAAGTGTTTGAGCAGGAAGAGAAGGGACCAGTGGTGGGAGCTAAGGCTGGTCTCAGCCTCCGTGAGAGGCACCTCTTTGGGCTTCATGCGGTGGCAGGGAAACCAGTGGACCACAGCAGCAGGGAGGACTCCACTGGCGGGCCAGGCTTTCCAGTGGAGCCAGAGTGTCAGACCCAGATGCACAGGCCCACAGAGCTGCTCCTAGGCTGTCTTCTTAATAAGCCTGTTTTCAACCTGGGGAGGACAGAGAAATTCTAGGCAAATGTCAACACTCTGACATGTGAGTCCCGCTCTGTGCAGATTTGAGACACAGAGCAGTTCCAGAAGAGACCTCAGCAAATTCAGCTGGAAACGGCTTAGAAACTGCATAGGACCGCAGACTGCACTTGTTTTTTATGACACTGCCCCATCTACTGGTGCCAGGCAGAAGTGACACTTGATGAGATGGTTTCTCATAGAACTGGATAAGCCAGTGGTTGAATCAATACACAGCCAAGTCACAGCTGGAAAGAAACCCAGCCTCTAACGTAACATGTAAGAGTCAGCCATTTAGCGCGCAGGAAGCTTTCAGGCTGGTTTTCTCCCACCTTATTTCTTGCATAACGCTCCTGCCTCTTGGTCCCCCTCCCGCTACACCCCACTGAATGAACACCCCGCTTCAGAGACGATAAATGACGTACCTGGGATCTTCAAAGTCATTCAACAAATATTTGTGGATGTGATTTGTGGATATACTGTGGATGTGATGTTGTTGCTGGGGATACTGCCCCAAAGCAGACAGACGGGTCTCTGCCCTCATGGGATTTATATCCTATGGGGAGGCAGATAATCAGCAAACAAATAACTAATAAAGTATCAGTTAGTGATAAGTTGCCGAGGAAAAGAAAACAGTGTTAGGAGTAGGAAGTAGCTGGCTTAGACAGCAGAGCCAGGGAAGGCATCTCTGGGCAGAGACCTGGATGGGATGGAGCCAGCCAGGCAAAGATATGGAGGGAGAACATTCCAACCCGTGTTGGCCAAAGTGGTAGTCACTGGCCACGTGTGGCTAATGAACACTTGACATGTACTTGGTCCAAATTGAGATGTGATGCCAACATGAAATACACTCTGGATTTTAAAGACTTAGTAAGATAAGAAGGATGTAAATTATCTCAATAATTTGATAGTAATTATATATCAAATGATAATATTTTGGCTATTTTGAGTTAATAGAATATACTATTAAAATTATTTTTGCCTGTTTCCTTTTACTTCTTTAATGTGGCTGCTAGAACATTTAAAACTATACATATGGACAGCTTTGTGCTAGGCAAAGGGCACACCCAGTACGAAGTCCCCAAGGTGGGAATGATTCCAGTGGGTTCAAGGACTCTCTGGCTTCAGAATCCCACTCTGTGATCACAGCCTCTTAGCCTTCCAGCCCTCTTCATTCCTTACTCTATCACATCAGTTCTTTAACCTTCTCAGGACCTCCAGGGTCTACGTCAGCATTCCTCACAAGTAGACTCACCCACTGGCTGCATCAGAATTCCCTGGGACAAGTCCTGGATCCCACCCTTAAATGGGAATTTCTGGAGTTAGGGACCTGTATTAAACTCCTCCATGATAGAACAGTTACTCAAGTTTAGTGAGCCCTGTCCTAGCCCACTTCATTTTTCCCACTATCAACTCCTTCCTAACCTCTTATCCTTGCCTTCCTCCCCATCCAAGACCTTGTGGATGAGCATCGGGTCCACAGTTTCTGTGCACTGCATCCACCCCATCCCTGGACCACTGCCACAATCTCTATGCTCTGCTTCTGGAGCTATAATGCTGAGTAGAATCCCTCAGCTGTTTGGGCAGTGCCTCAACCCATTCTGACCCCTCCTATGGTAGGCAGAATAATGACCCCCCCCAAAGATGTCTATGTCCTAATCTCCAGAACTTGTGAATATGTTACAGTACATGGCAAAGGGGAAGGAAGATTCTACAATTAAGGTAGAATAGGTAGGTAGAAAGGTAGATAGAATTAAGGTTGCTAACTAACTGACCTTAAAAAGGGAGAATAATCTGAATTATGCAGATGGACTCAATGTAATCACCAGGGTCCTTAAAAGTGAAAGTGGAGACCTCAAAAACATTATGCTAAAGCGAAAGAAGACACAAAAGGTCACATACTGGGCTTCCCTGGTGGCGCAGTGGTTGAGAGTCCACCTGTCGATGCAGGGGATGCAGGTTCGTGCCCCGGTCCAGGAAGATCCCGCGTGCCGCAGAGCGGCTGGGCCCGTGAGCCATGGCTGCTGAGCCTGCACGTCCGGAGCCTGTGCTCCGCAACGGGAGAGGCCACAACAGTGAGAGGCCCGCGTACTGAAAAAAAAAAAAAAGAGAGAGATAAGGACATACTGTATAGCACAGGGAATTACAACCATTATCTTGTAATAACCTAAAATGGAGTATAATCTACAAAAACACTGAATCACTAGGCTGTACACCTGAAATTAATATAATATTGTAAATCAACTATACTTGAATTAAAAAAAAAGAAACCTATGCTCTTTTTATTTTAAAATTTATTTTATTCTAGTAGAGTTGATTTACAATGTTGTGTTAGTTTCTGCTGTACAGCAAAGTGATTCAGTTATACATATATATATATATGCATTCTTTTTCATATTTTTTCCATTATGGTTTATCACAGGATATTGAATATAGTTCCCTGTGCCATATAGTAGGACCTTGTTGTTTATACATTCTATATATACTAGTTTGCATCTGCTAATCCCAAACTCCCAAGCCATCCCTCCCCCATCCCTCCTCCCCCTTGGCAACCACGTCTGTTCTCTATGTCTTTGAGTCTGTTTCTGTTTCGTAGATAAGTTTATTTGTGTCATATTTTAGATTCCACATATAAGGGATGTCATATGATATTTGTCTTTCTCTTTCTGACTTACTTCACTTAGTATGATAATCTCTAGGTCCATCCATGTTGCTGCAAATGGCATTATTTCATTCTTTTTCATGGCTGAGTAGTATTCCATTGTATATATGTACCACATCTTCTTTATCCATTCATCTGTTGATTGTTTCCATGTCTTGGCTATTGTGAATAGTGATGCTATGAACATAAGAGTACGTGTAAGAGTACTTTCTGAATTGTAGTTTTGTCTGGATATACACACAGGAGTAGGATTGCTGGATCATATGGTAATTCTCTTTTTAGTTTTTTGAGGCTCCTCCATGCTGTTTTCCAGAGTGGCTGCACCAATTTACATTCCCACCAACAGTGTAGGAGGGTTCCCTTTTCTCCACACCCTCTCCAGCATTTGTTATTTGTAGACTTTTTAATGACGGACATTCTGACCAGTGTGAGGTGGTACCTCATTATAGTTTTGATTTGCATTTCTCTAATAATTAGCTATGTTGAGCATCTTCTCATGTGCCTGTTGGCCATCTGTATGTCTTCTTTGGAGAAATGTCTATTTAGGTCTTCTGTCCATTTTTCAATTGGGTTGTTTGGTTTTTTGTTATTGAGTTTTATGAGCTGCTTGTATATTTTGGAAATTAAGCTCTTGTCAGTTACGTCATTTGCAAGTCTTTTCTCCCAGTCCATACAAAGCCTATGCTCTTTGTGTTGAGTCAAGTCAGGCCTGACTCTGGAGGACCTTGAATAGCAGGCGGAGGCATCTCACAAACTGGATGAGTCATTGGAGGCATTTGAGTAGGGACGTGCCTTGATCAGAGCCGGAGCTCGGACACCCACATCCCAGCTCCCACTCAGTGAGAGTTCCAGAGCAAGATGTTGCCCCTTTCTGGCCCTCACCTTCCTGCTTGTGAGCTGAGCGAACTCCCCTCTGGTTCTAAGATCATAGGAGGCTGTGTTGGTTTTCTAGGGCTGCCATAACAAATTACCATAAACAGGGTGGCTTCAAACAATAGACATTTTTTCTCTCCCAGGTCCTGAGGCTGGAAGAAGAAAGCATCCTTCCTTGCCTCTTCCTGTTTCCACAATCCTTGGCGTTCCTTGGCTTGTAGACATATCGTTCCAATCTCTATCTCCATCCTCTGATGGTGTTCACCCCCTGTGTCTTTTCTGTGTGTGCCCAAATTGTGTCTTCTTATAAGGACATCATTACAGTAGGGCCCACTCTAATCACATATGACCTCGTCTTCACTTGATTACATCTACAAAGCTCTTATTTCCAAATAACATCACATCCATGTTAAGAGTGGAAGCTCTCTTTTTTTTTTGGGGGGGGGGAACCTCTGTTCTTGAGAGACACCATTCAACTCAAAGCAGAGGCCATGATAGGAAATTGCAGGGGTGAGAGAAGAAAATAGACAAGTTAGATGTCTATAAACTCTGAAGGTCACCCTGTGTCTGAAGTCCCCAGAGATGTTCTCACCATGACCTTGTTTGCCCTGAAGCCCCTCCTTTCATGCGCTGCTTGCTTGGAATATTTACCACCTGGACAAGGGCCAGGCAGAAATGCAAAGGCATAAGGAGGCAATCAAGAGAAGAACGATGAGCCTTGCAAGTGAGCCTTTCTCATCAGTGCCACCAGAGGCAAGGAAGCCCAAGTTTGTCCCCTCCAAAAGCAGAGGGCAGTGAAATTGCTATGCCTGCCTGGCTCCCTTTAAAACTGAAACCTTGTATCTTCACTTTTCCGTTTGTGCTAACAGTACTTTAACTAATGATGACCGCATTTGCTAGATGGTTGGTTCATGGTGCCCTCAACCCTCACATGACATAAAGGGTGCAATGTTGTCTTTTCCTTGGGTTATATGGCGAAGGAACCGCCCTGCTATTGACAGCCTGGGCACCTTTTCTGAGACCATCATTGTGCCCCTGTTATTTCAGGGACTGGGGTGAAACAAAGGGTAGCGTGAAGCAGAAGGGAACCCATTGAGGTAAGGAGTCTGTTAAGCACCTTAGTGATTATGTATTCCAACACCCACTTTGAAGTATGAACCTACTTGAGAACATCCTGATGCCTGGTTATTTAGCCTTTGCTTAAACACCTCCAGTGGCAGAGAGCTCACTCCCTTTCAAAGCTATCCATTCCATCTTTGAACCACTCCAATTGTAAGTAGGTGGAAACAGATGGCAGTGGCAACTCTGTAGCTTCGCCCTATTTGTTCTAGTTCTGCTTGCCTCATGTCTACTCAGAACACTCTTCTCTCCTGTCCTAGGGTAGTCCTTCACATAAATAGAAATGGCCCATTATACCTTCTCCCGAGACTAGCCATACATCCTCCACCATTTCCTCATTCCTCACCATGCAAGTGTACCTGCTAACATTATCAATGTATCTATTAACCTATTAAAGTGACTTAGGGGAGGGCCCACGGTTAGACACAAAAAGTAAAATCCCAGTAGTCAGAAGACTTTCCCAATGGATTAGGGTCTACCTGGTGGTGTAGTTTGTGGCTCCACCAGCGACTTGAGCTATTTAACCTTGGATGAGTCCCTCTGTCAGGCTGATCACCACTAAAATACAAGCTCATAGGGGCAAGAAGTTTGTCCAATGCTGAATCCCCAGAGCCTAGAGATGAATGAATGAATGAATGAATGAACAAGAGAAACCTGGCACTTTCCATCTGCAGATTTTAGAGTTGGTGATTCTTTTTCTTTTCTTTTTTTTCTTTTTTTTTTTTGCGGTACGCGGACCTCTCACTGTTGTGGCCTCTCCCGTTGCGGAGCACAGGCTCCGGACGCGCAGCCTCAGCGGCCATGGCTCACGGGCCCAGCCGCTCCGCGGCATGCGGGATCTTCCCTGACCGGGACACGAACCTGTGTCCCCTGAATCGGCAGGCGGGCTCTCAACCACTGCACCACCAGGGAAGCCCTAAAGTTGGTGATTATTCATTCTATTTGGAGCCTTCTTTACTTTGTATTACTTCACTGAACTTTACTGGGTCTCAATTTCTACAACTAAAAGTTCAGAAAAACAACAGTGCCCTTTCTCACTTGACTGTTGTGAGGGAAAAAAGAATGACAAAGTCATCTGTGAATAAAAGACCCCGGAAATTCCACATGTAACTACAAGAGTTGGGGGAAAAATCCACAGGTTCAAGTACAGTACACGTAGGATCTTGTAGCCTGCACACCAAAACAAGAGGTCATTTACACGTTTCGTTGCACACACAATGACTTGCACAAGCAGGAAATCGATGTTTGAAGTGACTCAAATTAATCATTTATAATAACCACAAAGGGTTGCTGAACTACTGAAACTTGACAATGTGTAAGAATCCACTCATTTTCAACAGGGATAAATTGAGAATCGCAGATAACCAAAGGGAATTTCCCTACTGATTCAGTGACTCTGCAGAGACTGCCAGACTTCTATTTTCACAACTCTCAGCCTTATGCAAACTGCTTTAATGTCCTTGTGGAAGTAGTTGGTGTAGAGAATGGGAGAGAGAGAGGGGCAGGGTTGCAAGCTTGCCTGGGAACAATTTTTCTACCAGTGACACATTGTTGGCCAAGGGGTGAAAAGAAAACCAAAACAGAAACCCACCTACTCACCCCTCTCCATTCCCAGAGAGAGGTGGAGCCCAGAGGCAGAACAGTGCAGAGTTGGAGAGCAGAAAGCTACTCCCAAGGTTTGTTCCTGGGTGTGGGTTTGCGGGGCTTGGAACTACATTTGTTGAACCACAGTAAATCAAGTAGTATGCAACATCATGAATGAGGAACACTCCGTATTGCTAGAAACTGGATACGAGGCTTCCAGTCTCAAAATCAATGCAACTTTCTCCAAGGGTCAGCTATTCAGAAAGTCTTGGCTTCAACAGAAGGTCTAAGCTATATGGGCATTCAGGAGGATCTGACCAGTATTCCAGACAGAAACATTTCCACTGTCGTGACAAAGGGATGAGGGCAGTTTGGCTGGGTTGTGTCGTTCCCTGAAGTGTGTGGGTGGAATGGCTTCTGTAGTTAGAGGGCAGGGACCGGGCTGATTCATCTTTGCAACCCCCTCACTCGGGAGCAGCAGCCAACACCTTCCCCACCCTTCACCACCACCATCATCACTCCCTCCTCATCTCACTTGGTTTCTCTGAATCTGGATCCCATAATCATGTCTCATCAGCATCCTCAGGTCCCCTCCCTCCTTGCCCTTCTCACTGAACTAGCCTCATAATCCCTCAACATGGACCAATTATACATCTGGATTCTCACCTGCATTGTCCACTTCTGGGGAGAAAGTTGTTCAGTTGTGAAAATGGGTACCCCACAAAATACCAGGCAATGAACTTGCAGCATTATCTCATTTGCTACCTCTGCCGGACAGGAGTTATTATTATCCCCATGAACCACATAAGAAAACTGAGGCTCGGTTAGTTCTTTTTCAATGGTAGATTTGAGGAGCATCTTGGGGCGATAGAATTATTTTTATTTTTGACTGACTTATTGGTCAGCCAGGAATAGTTGCTGCTATTTTAATTTTATAATGTCAGTGTCTTTTTGACGCCCCACCCATCTTGATTAAATTATCACTTTATTTGGTCAAGATTTTTTGGAGCCCATAAGAGGAATGACAATAGAAACCAAAAGTGTTTGTTTTCCTTAAATCTCTGAAGGTGACAAAATCTGGAAGAGGAAATGAGGGTGAAGTCCCAAGTTTCTGATTGAGCTCTAGGAATGAGGTGGCAGGTTTCTTTATATCGTCTATTATTATTTTTAATATCTTTATTAGAGTATAATTGCTTTACAATGGTGTGTCAGTTTCTGCTTTATAACAAAGTGAATCAGTTATACATATACATATGTCCCCATATCTCTTCCCTCTTGCGTCTCCCTCCCTCCCACCCTCCCTATCCCACCCCTCTAGGTGGTCACAAAGCACTGAGCTGATCTCCCTGTGCCATGCGGCTGCTTCCCACTAGCTATCTACTTTACATTTGGTATGTATATATGTCATATATTATTATTATTGTCACTAGAACATAAAGTTCATTGAATCTTACTGTATGAGTTAGTTTTATCTTTAACCACTCAGCTCCAAGAGAATGCCAGAAACTGCTAATTCTCTTCCATGGGTCTTCTCCATATCTTACTTCTGGAAATGATGTTCAGGTTTTTTAAAGATACACTGTTTCTAAGTTGAGAAATGGGAGAAACCACGTTCTAATGTATTCCTTTACTGATCTGTGAGCACTGCCTTCCCAAAGCCTTGCCAGCTACTACATGGCTTGTCAGCAGCCCTTTGGGTATTTCCCAAAGTTCACTCCAATTCAGTAAGAGTCAGCAGTGAGGTGTAGCACACAACGGTCAGGGTCCCAGCTTTTCCTGACCCAAACTTGCTGTGACTGACTTTTAGCCAGTCCACTTCAGTATCTTCACTAGCAGGGAGTGGACTTCTCTTGCTACTCAGAGTGGCCTGTGGCCCAGACCAGCATCATCAGCATCTCCTGGAAGTACAGAGTGCCGGCCCCCCCAGACCTTATCAATCAGAATCTGCACGTTAACAAGATTCCCAGGGGGTTCACATGCACATCAAAGTTTGAGAACTGGATTCTGAAATACACACTAACAACCGTCATTCTCCCCTTGCTCCAGGAACGAACAAAATAGTGAGGAGACCTGGGTTTGATAACTGACTCCGAATATAGTTCATCTCTGACTTGGGCAAGCTGCTTCCTCTCCGGAGCATCACAACATTGAGGTGTTTCTCCTGATTAAGGAGAATGGAGCTTCAACACCCACACAACTCTGACCCGACTTTTCTAACGATAAAGTGAGAAACAAAATCCAGGCCGAAAAGAGTGGAGCGGGGTCACTGTTTTTCACTTCATTTTAATTTTTAGGAAAATTTAAATACAATTCTAGGTGGAACTTTTAAACGTTTTTTAAAAAATTATTTGAAAACAAAAGCATTTAAGTCAGATCCATTTGGCTTTCCTTGCAACCTTGCCAAGCTCTTTCCATTCCCAACTACCATCAAGGCTGGGACTCTTCTCACCAATTCACAGCTCCGGAAGAACAAGTATACAAAAAGCTGTTTAGTTGCCGGGCGTGACAGCAGCGAGGCCACACCTTAGAACACCGGCCGAAAACTAGCGCCAGGAAGCAACGCCACCTAGCGCTGCAGGAACACCCTTCACCCGGGTTTCCGCCTCCTTCTGACGAAAGTAGCCGGGAGGCGGGGCTAGTATCCCTAATATGAAAGGCCACGTTTTCCACGTCTCCTAGTTCTACACCGGACGCTAAAGACCGACGCACAAGTTTGGAAGGTACCATTCTTTTAATTTAATCAACTTATCAAAATTTGAGATATTCATAGGAAATATATTGAAAATTAAGTCCTCAGACCACTTTACATTTATTTCCCATCATAGTGGCAAATATGAGATATATAAGTGGTGATTTGAAACAATTATTGTGTTTCCCTTCAACTTCGGGCCTTAACTACTTGGGCTAGCTCATACGTCACTTCCGGAGATCTATCGCCTCACTATCCAAAAAATAGGAGCGGGTACGGCAAGGAAGTTTCGTGTGCAGACGGGGCAGGTATGGGTCGGAGGAGAGCGCCGGAGGCTGGGACCCTCGGTCGGGCTCTTATCCGCCAGCAAGTTCAGCGGAGCCGTAGCCATCGTCACACCGACTCCTGGGTAAGACCTTGTCATCTTTCCCAGTCTGTCTAGTTATGAGAGTCTGAAAGCTGCGAAGCTTGGGGTAAGAGGTCACAGGGAAATTTTCCAGAGGAAATGATGCCAAAATAGGGTTTCTAAGGATGAGTACAGTCGTCCCCCGTTAACCGCGGGGATCGGTTTGGGACCCCCCAACTCCCCGCGGATACCACAATGCGCAAATGTTCGAGTCCCTTAGAGCCTACCAGGCAGATAAACAGGCCCTCCTTCTAGCAAGGCACAGGGCCCAGAGGTGGAGGCTAATGTGGTGATGAGGTTGCAGTGAGATCTTGAATGCCAGGATAAAAGTTTGCCCTGTAAGCCATGGAAGCGTTTGGAAGTTTCTGCACAGGAAAGGCATAAAAACGACTTTTCGTATTCATTTGTTCAAAGAATTGACCCTCCAAGAGCCGCTGGTTGGTTCCAGAAGTACAAAATAACTCAGATTCCTGCTTCACCCTTTTTATCCCCTAGTGGTTTCACTCAGAGATGAACAACTCATCTCCAAAGTTTGGCGGGCCTAATAGTTCCCTGGGCCTGGGAACGATCATAATTTTTAGGATCCTTGAAAAGCGGTTGAAGTAGTTTGACTTGTGTTTGTCATTTTGACATTCATTCCCTCGTGTATTTGAGAACTCACGAAGTTCTCTGTAAGAATCTGTGCAAAGTCGAAGGTGTCTCTAATTATCCATGTGCACTTCACACCATCTAACTTCCATCTGTGTAATCTGCAGAGTAAACAGCATACAGAGCTCATCAATATTCATCAGGTCAGAGTTACTCTGGACATTAGATTACCAGTAATTTTAATTGATTTTGAAGCAACCTGTTTTTAATGTACCCATTAGGAAGTAGTGGGAAGATTCGATTATGAATTCTAAAGAACTGGATTCTAATCCTTATGCTGATTTTTGCTGATTCTGTGGCCTTGGGCAAACCACCTAACCTTTTAACCTTTAATTTTTTCATTTACTTGCACCTGTACAGAGTGTAGAGCTTAGGATGGTGTTTATCTTATCAAACTGTGGGTTGTGTCTGGAAATCAGTTCAGTAACTCTCAACTAGCCAGGTTTTCCACCCTACAGAATAGAATTCAAGAAAATACCAGTCTGTGTGGCATGTAATAAAGTAACTTTGTTTCAGGATTCTTTTGTTTCCATTTTACTATACTGAATGGTACACAGTTGTATCACTAAGTTTCTCACAGCATTTGGGTCACTATGTGAACTGTATTTCTTACTGTGGGTCTCCGTCAAAAAAATTTGACTAACAGTGGCTGCCAGGACCAGAGTATATGGTATATGGGTTCAGGTTCTTACCTCTACCACATATTAGCTTGCCACTATAGGCAAGTTGTTTTATCTAATTTAATCCTGTTTCCTCATCAGTAAAATAGAGATACAATAAAATTTATCTTAAAAGATTTTGAAAATAAAATGAGAAAATAAATGGAGAGTAACTATCCATCTGTAAGATGGATGAGAAAGTGAGGTAAGAAAGTGCTCATTTAAATGTTAACTGTTACTAATATTGACTCTAAAGGGGCTGATACCACTCTCAAGACCATAGAATAGTTACTTGGGAGTTCGTTTGGATGTTAAGAACAGAAGAGAGCAGCTGTATTACCACCTTGTGTTTTATTCATAGTTGCACACAAGTGAACTCAATGATGGCTATGATTGGGGTCGTCTTAATCTTCAGTCCGTGACTGAGCAGAGCTCCCTGGATGACTTCCTTGCCACTGCAGAACTTGCAGGAACAGAGTTTGTAGCTGGTAAGTTGTTGCTGAGTGCCTACAGCACATTTGTGTCTTTGCTGACTATATACAAATAAGTCTGCTCGGAAATGTTTTGCCAATCCTACCAAACTCATAAAGGAGCTGTCTTTAATCCAAAGGCAGATATCCCAGAAGCAGTGTGGGAAGGTCGAGATGAACTCAACTGGGAGGTACAGAATGTGCCACAGGTTTCAAATTCAGCTCTAAAAAACACTTCAGGTTATCCATCATCATATCAAATTCAAGAACCTCAGTCTCTCATAAGGAAAGAGACCAGTCAACATTACAGTGGACAATACCAGCATTTTCCAGAAAATGTTTTCTGATACCATTGTTAGAAGCAAAATCCTGGGCCTGCTGCTGTAACGTAGGCAATTTGAATTGTATTTTAAAGCACTTGTTAACACATTATAGTGAATTTTTCCACGCATGTAATTTGTTTTAGTCACTGCGTTCCCTTTTTTTGTTTTTGTTTTTGTTTTTCCTAAGCACTTAGAAAACTACCTGGCACAGAGACAGCATGATAAACTACCATTTCTATTGCTCTTCTCTTATTATAAGTGTTATTATGTTGTTTAGCAAATTCATTCATTTGTTCAGAATGCTTTTATTGAGCCCCAGCTACTCTCAGGTATTGTACTGGCTCCTGAAAGTATGGTGTTGACTAAGACAAATTTTGTTTCTGCAGAATTTTGTCTAAGGTGCTATAAAAGAATTCTGTAGCAGAGAATAGGGTCATAAAAGATGGAGTTGGTGTTCATTTCTGTCTGAAGGAAAACTAGGGCCAGTCAGGGCAAGCTTTACCCTGGGGCTGAGTCTTAAAAGATGAGTAGATGTTAGCAGGACAGGTGAGATGACACAGGACATTAATACACAGGCAGGCAGAGCACTTCAAGCTAAGATCTGAGCAGCAGTCTACTTTGTTCAGAAAACGGACTGAGTGAACTGATGAGGATGATTATAATTTTTGTGACTTTCTGTTTGATTAAAAACAAAATCCCCCCCCAAAAAAATAAAACAAAACAAAACAAAAATAATAATGTGCAAATAAAATAAAATAATGTGCAAAAAAAAAAGAAAATGGTTAGGAGCTTCGCCCTGTTGGTGCTTAAAGTACATGGGGACAGGATGTGATGCACAAACACTAGGGAGGAGGGCCAGGGCCAGGAGAGAATAAGGGCTTGAAAGGAGTCTTTAGAGGGATGTAAGCAAGTAGGAAACATTTTTTGAAAGATCACTGATGGATTTTGAGGAAGAAAGAGTAGTTAGGAAACTGTTGCTTTAGTACAGCAAAAGAATCAGGCTAGAACTGAAATAGTAGTAGTAGAAGAATGGAGAAAAGAATAGCAACAAGATTTTTAGTGAGCTAGAATAAACCAGACTTTATAGAGGGGGTGGAGTAAGTGAAGAGTGAGGAGTGTCTTTTTGCATTTTAATGAGGACCCCTAAATAGCTTCAGGATGGGGGTTGGTCTTGTGAGCAATGTAAGGATAATTAGAAGGTTGGAATTTTTAGCCCCACTGGGGAGAGGAGAGGAGCTGGAGATTAATCAGTAATGACCAATGACTTGAGCAGTCATACCTACATAATGAAGTTTCCATAAGCCTTTCAAAAATCGGTAAGAATTCCTCATTGAAATTAATTTCATGCCTTTTTCCCTTTTCCTTAATAATGTAGAAGTGATAGAATTTTATCTCAACTCTCTATGGCCTTCAGACAGCACTTGTCTCCTGGACACACAGGGGCAGGGGTTTAACCTGGAGGCTACAAGTTTCAGCTGTGAGCCCCTCAGATTGCAGGCAAAATTGTACGTCTGTATGTGTGTACATAGTGCGTTTTGAATCAAATTAGGTCCATGGTTTTTAAGCCGGTTCTCACATGGATCCCTGACCTTGCAAAGGAGAGCAAAACAATGAGAAATGCTAAGTGTTCACTGGGGACTCTTTACCTTTAAAAGATGTCACAGGCCGTACTCACTTCTTATGTTCAGCAAGTAAGAGGAAGATGTGATATTGTGATATAATAAGAAATACATTTATATTTGGTCTTCATCTCTGGTTCCTTGATACAAGAGCTTCTAAAACCCTTGTAATTTCTTGAGTGGTAGGGGTGAGAGGAGTGTCTTTTGTTGTTCATAATAAGCCCCTTGCAACCTTACTAGAGTTTATGCTAATGAGGTGACCGGTGGGCCCCTAGGTAACTTCTTTGTGGGGGCTGATTGCCACAGAAACTGACCCTGGGATTTGAGGGTTGGGACTTTCAGAAACTCCTCCCTCAACCACTGGGGAGCGGAGTCGTCCTGGAGATTGAGTTAATCACCAGGGGCCAATGATTTAATCTATGGGGCCTCCATAAAAATACATTCAGAGATTTGGCCTCTGAAGTGGGGAAGTCACTTGATAATTAGTGTCAGAATAGAATTGAATTGTAGGACACCCAGTTGGTGTCTGGAGAGTTGGAGAACTGGTTGTTGGTGTGGGAAAACCCACACATTTGGTGTCAGAAGTGTTGGTAGTAAAAACAGTTCAGAGACGGGTGGCTGCATTATTGTGTGATTACCTCCAGCAGAACTCAGCATCGTTACTGAAATGAGAACGAGAATGGATAGTTGGCTCGGTGCAGTGGGCTAAGGAATTTGATGTTTGGTCGGAGAGGGGTGGAGTGGATGGACCATATGGTTTTAGCCAAATAGGGAAAGAAGTGAAGCTACAAGCTGGGTGGTACACTGGGAGAAGAGGAAAGAATCAAGGGGCTGGAGACGTTTACAGAGGTTGGCCCAAGCAAAGTGGGAACACTGGGTGGGAGATCACCATTGGAAGGAGGAATTAATGTGAAAGAATTATCCAGTATGGGGCTAAAGGGATGTGTATTCTGACTGTTGGTTGAGGATGACATGAATGAGAATGGTGACTGAATTGGCTGTACTCTAGGTCAGGGGTCCCCAACCTAGGTACCAGTCCACGGCCTGTTAGGAACCGGGCCGCACTGCAGGAGGTGAACGGTGGGCCAGCGAGCTAAGCTTCATCTGCCGCTCCCCATGGCTCGCATTACCGCCTGAAGCATCCCACCCCCCCCCACCCCCACCCCACCCCCCGCCAGTCTGTGGAAGAAGTGTCTTCCATGAAACTGGTCCCTGGTGCCAGAAAGGCTGGGGACTGCTGCTCTAGGTGACTGGACCGTGCAGTATTGGTGGTCCAATGAGGGTAGCAGATTGCGGTCTTTGCTTAAAGGTTAAGAGGAACATTGCTGAAGATGTCCTGTTATCCTTGGATAGGACCTCCCCTTGGCATTTTAGCTGGCTTCTCAGGTGCTTATCTCAGTGGAGTCACCTGCCCAGGAGACCAGGTGGCCATGTGTGGTACAGTAGAGGGGCCTGGAGCAACTTGAGGGGGATAGAGCCCTAGAGCAGAGGTCTCTGGTTCATACACAGACTGGGTGTTTTTTTATTCCTTTGAATTCTTATATAGCTTAATTGTGGATGTTCATAAATATTTCATATAAATTATAGCTGTGTAGTAATTTACCAGTTCTAACTGGAGTGAGTCTCCTTGCTGAATCTTTGCTTCCCCCCTCACTCCCATTGGCTTACAATTATTCTCCACTTGTAAAATGAGGAGATTGGTTGTAATGAATGTTTACAATCCCTTCCCACTCTTATTGCTTCTGTTTCCATGAAATGCATTTAGCATGTGGAGTTTTATAAAATCAGTACTTGAAAAAGTGGTTGACCTTTTGAAAGTTTTAGTAAAGATCTGTTCTTGTATTCTTTTTTGTGGGGTGGCTAGAAAACTTCCTTTAGAAATTATAATTAATTCAAGGCTAGGGGAATCTATCTAAATCGAGAAAGCTTAAATTCTGTTTTAGGTTCTCCTATTTTTAGTTTTCTAAGTAACGACCAACATTCACTCTCTATACTTCCTCTTAAATAACAGTACTTTTGTTTTCCTACAGAGAAGCTTAATATTAAATTTGTGCCTCCTGAGGCTAGAACTGGACTACTGTCTTTTGAGGAGAACCAGAGAATTAAGAAACTCCATGAAGAAAACAAACAGTTCTTGTGTATCCCGAGGAGGTGAGTTGAGTAAAGATATAGGACATTAAAAGGCATAACAAGGCAACTAAATATAAAATTTTTTATTAGGTGTTCACGTTTTTCTGCTTTCTTTTCTCAGCTGCTATTATTAAATCCCAATCTCCTATATTATTTTGGTAACTCATGTGGAATTTTTTTTTCCTTTATGATTGTTGCAGACCAAAGTGGGACCAAAACACTAGTGCAGAAGAACTCAAACAGGCAGAGAAAGATAACTTTCTAGAATGGAGACGTCAACTTGTCCGGTGAGTGTTAGTCTACAGGAAGATTTGCCTTGAAATTCTGAGTTAGGCATTTTAGTGTGCTTGCATTGCTATTTGCATTTTGAAGGCTTTGTTCTTTTAAAAGGGAAATGGTAGATTTCATCTTATAAGTGCAAATTGGTGTGTGTGCAAACCGCATTGCTTTGTGCACTTGTGTCCTTGCACAACGATGGTGAGTTGATTGCTCCATTCCTGGCCTTTTCTCCTTTTCATACCCTTCTCTAGCCATTAGTAACCCCGGAGTTGATCACTGCTCTCTGGAGCATTCTTCCAAGAAGAGATGTCTGGGGGAAATGTCACTTTGTGTGTTAAATAAACTTTCAGGCCTTAAAAAGCTTAAGTATAAAATTTGCATTTGATTTGCATATTGACTCAGCAGAAAGTATATAAAAATCATTTGGCAGTTAATAGTTGTGTACTTATTTTTTTAATGCAGTGAATTTGGGTGTTTATACTACTTGAACCCTACTGTTGTAATCTGGCAGAGGTATAAACTTCTCATTCTAAAATCAGGTTGGAAGAGGAACAAAACCTGATATTGACTCCATTTGAAAGAAATTTGGATTTTTGGCGCCAGCTCTGGAGGGTGATTGAAAGAAGGTAGGTTACCGTTTTCTATTTGTGTAAGGAGTATGTGGTGGTGGCGGTATATTAGATTGGGAAGTTATATACGTTTGTAGCCCAGGGAGGGGCTGAGGGGACAGGATCAAATTAGGCACAGGGCTACTGAGAATTATTATAAAAACTGAAAGTAGGATACTATATTTCTTTTTAAATATAAGGGGTTTTTATTATTAGATAAACACATTGATAAACTTGCAAGAGTGGTGACTATTTTCTGTAAGATGAGTTCTGAAGCACCTGTAGTTATTTCAGCAAATGTATATGAGTTCCTACCTGTAATACGGAAAATATGGCTGGGAAAGGGGTAGGTGTCTGCTTGCAAAGAGCAATTATGTTATGGGGGAGGCCAAGCAAAGGGCCAAGCACCAGGGGCACACAGATGGATGAAACGTGATCGTTGCACTAAGGTATTAGTAAAATACAAACTGGAGTGTGATTCCTATTGTATTAGAGAGAGGGTAGTGGGCTGAGTCAGAGCAGAGGAAGGAGCAGTTAGTAGTATTGGGGGAAATTAAGGAGTGATTTGTTTTAATTGGGCTTTGAAAAGAAGAGAATGCCTTTGATAAGTTGAGACTGGGAGATTTTTAAAGTCTTTTCCATATCCTGATAGCTAAAAGGTTTTTATTTTTGTCAAAGAGTGGATGAATTATTTATAAGGATTCCATAAATAAACCTTTTTTTTAACATCTTTATTGGAGTATAATTTCTTTACAATGGTGTGTTAGTTTCTGCCTTATAACAAAGTGAATCAGTTATACATATACACATATCCCCATATCTCCTCCCTCTTGCTTCTCCCTCCCACCCTCCCTATCCCACCCCTCTAGGTGGTCACAAAGCACTGAGCTGATCTCCCTGTGCTATGTGGCTGCTTCCCACTAGCTATCTATTTTACATTTGGTAGTGTATATATGTCCATGCCACTCTCTCACTTCGTCCCAGCTTACCCTTCCCCCTCCCTGTTTCCTCAAGTCCATTCTCTAGTAGGTCTGCGTCTTTATTCCCATCCTGCCCCTAGGTTCTTCATGACCATTTTTTTTTTTTTTTTTTAGATTCCATGTATATATATTAGCATACGGTATTTGTTTTTCTCTTTCTGAATTCACTCTGTATGACAGACTCTAGGTCCATCCACCTCACTACAAATAACTCAATTTCTTTTCTTTTTATGGCTGAGTAATATTCCATTGTATATATGTGCCACATCTTCTTTATCCATTCGTCTGTTGATGGACACTTACGTGGCTTCCATGTCCTGGCTATTGTAAATAGAGCTGCAATGAACATTGTGGTACATGACTCTTTTTGAATTATGGTTTTCTCAGGGTATATGCCCAGTAGTGGGATTGCTGGGTCATATGGTAGTTCTATTTTTAGTTTTTTAAGGAACCTCCATACTGTTCTCCATAGTATCTGTATCAATTTACATTCTCACCAACAGTGCAAGAGGGTTCCCTTTTCTCCACACCCTCTCCAGCATGTATTGTTTGTAGATGTTTTGATGATGACCATTCTGACCGGTGTGAGGCGATATCTCATTGTAGTTTTGATTTGCATTTCTCTTAATGATTAATGATGTTGAGCATTCTTTCATGTGTTTGTTGGCAATCTGTATATCTTCTTTGGAGAAATGTCTTTTTAGGTCTTCTGCCCATTTTTGGATTGGGTTGTTTGTTTTTTTGATATTGAGCTGCATGAGCAGCTTGTAAATTTTGGAGACCATAAATGAACCTTATATTTGAAATGATGCTATTAACAAGGAGCCCTTAGGATGTGAGTTTGTTTGTTTGTTTGTTTAGTCCATAGAATATACCCAATAAGAACATTAGGAAACAAGGTGCTTTAACTGGGATTCTCAGGAAAGAATATTAGCACATTTAGCACCGTTACTAAGAAAAAGGACTTGGATTAAATTTGTAGAAGTTATTTACATTTCTTTTTAGAGTGATGAAAATGATCTGGAATTAGATAGTGGTGATGGTTGCACCACTTTGTAAATATACGAAAAACCACTGAGCTGTACATTTTTTAAAAGATGGAACTTATGATATGTGAATTATATCTCTCTCTCTTTTTTTTAAGTCACTTATATACTCCCCCCCACCCCCCGCCCGCATCTTGCTTCCTCAGGGGCAGAGAGGGCTGTTGGCCTGGGATGTGAGGAGGCCAGAGTAGCTAGGCAAATCTCTAAGCCTGAAGAAAGGGGAAGCTTGCTCCTGATCGCGGGCTCCCTGCAGGCTTGAATGGGGCTTGGGAAGACCCAGTATGGTTCTCCCAGGGAACAGAGTGAGCTAATTTCTTCATCAGGACCTCATTAGCATTTGGGATGTATACTGCTGAAAATGTCTGTTTTCTTATTTCCAAAGATAAATGGTAACAATGTGAAATATTGAAACCTCACCCTTGAGGGAATGCCCCCATTTGCACTCTTATAGTTGACTATTTAATTCTAGATTTTCTCCTACTTCCTTTATTGTCCGTCTTCCCTCTGCATTCTTTTTTTTTTTTTCCTACTTATTCTGGTTTCTGACTTTTATGTAAGAGGCCTTCCTCCAATGTCAAATGATGTTTGTTGTCTGTTCATATTTAAGAGCAAAGCATTACAAAGCTGATTGACAGGACTTTTGTTTGGGTGGAGTTTGCCCACTGGTGAACTTCACTGTACAGTGACTGAGCAGGGATCGATTTTATTTTACAGTATCTATGGGTGTTTTCCCAGTGATCGGTCAGTTTCTTAAAGAGGAGGACTATCTCCTGCCAGGAGCAGGGCTAAAGGTGGTGGTGTAATACAAGGGAGCTGGGCATTTCCATCATTTGGGGTGTAGACTTATGTTTAATCCTCCTTTCTTCAGTATAGCACCTCTTTCCCACCTTCTCCTGTGCTTGAGGTCCCAGTTCAGGAGCCTCTGAGGTTCATTTTCTCCACAGGGGCTGTGGGGTGACGTGTGGCTGCCTGGCTGAATGGAACAGGGGCGTGGACCTAATTGCTCCCTGCTGAGAATGATTTCAGTCCTATACCTCACTCTTGCCATGAGAGCTAGACGTGATGCTTCTAATCCTGAGCTTTCTCGGAGCTCTGGGGCATGAACAGGCTCACTTCTCATTGGGCTGACATTTCTTAGTTGCTGTTCTTTCTTTCTCTTTGTTCTGATGAGTTCCAGTCTTTGCTTTCATGTTTTGCAGGCTTTGAGAGGGAACAGAGGTAGCCATATGTGTTCTTCCAGGTTCAGCAACAGCAAGGCCCTTCCCTTGCTTTTCATGCCCCTAAATAAGCAATTTGTTTCCCCAGAGTGAGCCTGTACTATTGAAACTTCTAGCTTCTATTGCATTACAGCATTACTTGCTCTTTTACTTTTTTGTGATATTTCTCTGTGTTTTTACAAGAGAGAACACGTTCCTGACTCAGGGAATATAGTTTATATCGCACAGAAGTGGATCTGAGTCACATAGAAACATCAATAAAGTGACTACTGCTGTGTCTTTTAATAGGAAATATTTATTGATATGTTCTGTACAGCAGATGTCTCCTGTTTGGTAACAGGCTAGCTACGCCATCTGCCTCTTTAATTTCAAGAGTAGTTATCAGAAAAGATTTGATGTATAATATGTCATTGAAATGGCGGAAACTGCCGAGGTACGGAGGGCAGAACGCCGTATTCCAGGAAGACAAGGCGCTTCCATTGTGTTGCATCAGCCTTCCCAGTACATAGCTGGCACTTTTCTAGGCATCCTAATTCAGCACACGAAGCAAGCTGCCTTAAACTTTTCTTCTTTTCTTACTGGTGTGTCTAAGCTGGTTATTCTTTCTACCTGTTTGGTAGGTAGACATAATGTGTGTGGACCTTGTTATTTTAGTTCATTAGGCTTTGTCCATTTTTTGCAGTCATTTTTGCATTTACTGTTAAATTCTCACAGTTGGAAAGTGGTAGATATTACCTTAAAGAAGGAAATACTAGGACCCACTTAACTAGAGAACTTAAAAGCAATTTGTCATAAATTAGCAGGTCTGTGAGTTTCTTTGACTCACAAGATCATGCTGGAAATTTAACTCTTCTGAAGGAAAATGCACTTTGTCAAAAGCTCTGCCCTAAATGGTAACCTTGATTTAATACATTTCCTTCAGTTGCATAGGAGTTACCTGAGGAAAAGCTGACCAGATACGGATTTGCGGGAGACGGGTGGAAGGTGGTAGCACATCCAGCTTGTTTCCCTCCAGTGGCAGTCACAGCTGGCCCTTAAAGCAGCTTTCCTAGCCACAGGGTCTGAAGGGAGGGAGGATTCTGCCGGAGAAGTGCAGTATTTATTCTTACAGTGCTCAGCTGCTGTCGTCCCCACTACATTTGTGAGGGATTCGAGGGGCTTGCTGTCAGCCGCGGAAAGTTTTCATGTTGCTACATCATCTTACATGTGATGGAAGGCGTTGGACTCATCATTCCTGCTTCATTATGGCAACTTAAGTTGATATTTTGCTGTTTTGTATTTTTGCCATTTAAACACATTCCTGGAACTGGTGGGTGATGATTTGCTACATGTACACATGTCAGCCCTAGGTTTAAATATGATATAGGCTTTGATGTGGTGGCAGCTGTGAGCAGGTGATATATTAGGGGGTTTTGAGGCCTTACTTAACACAAGTGTAAACTAGGCACTGAGTATACAGTAGACCTCACCTTGGATTGAAGTCTTCGGAATACTCTTTGATCTCTCCAGGAGAGTTTACTAGAAGATACAGGTAAAAGTTTTAACAATGAAACATCATCAGAGACTACAAGCTCTGGTCCAGAGTGCTTGTGTTCTCATTCCAGCTCCCTCACTTAGTAGCTGGTGACCTTGAACAAGCCACTTAGCTGTTCTAAACTTCAGTCTCTTCGTATATAAACTGGGGATAATTGCACCTTAAAAAGTTAAATATACCAGCGCTTAATATGTCGAAAGTGTTTGCTACTATTTCCTTTCACTTCACAGTGATTGGTGTATCTCACATTTGTTTTTCAGTGATATCGTGGTCCAGATAGTAGATGCTCGAAATCCACTCCTATTTAGGTGTGAGGATTTGGTAAGTAAAATGTGACATGATTCGAACTTTAAGTCCTTGGGCAGCAGTGGGAGGACAGCATCACCGATAGCGGTGAGCCTAGGCAGGCCTTTGCACCCTCCTCTAGCTTTGTTTAATCTGGCCTCCTGCTCCTCCCAAGGTCAGGAGTTTGCATTTTGGGACTGTTTAGATAGGTGTTTTCTTCAAACAGTTGTTTCCATCTGCAGGAAGGCACAAACACTTGAACTTCCTACTTTTAGTTTCGAAGCCACTTTGTTAATAGGCATTTGCCAGTGTTTCTCATTTTTTAAGAGACTAGTTGAAATAGCATTTTGCTTACTTTAGCATATGCCTAGTCCCTTCACTTACCCATCCCACTAAACTTTCTCTTCTCACACCGTACTTATTACCTCCTGTGGTATTTTACAAATGAACTAAGTTTGTAAAACACCACAAACATTAAGGGGGTAATCATTAAGGTGTGAGGATCACAAGAAATAATGTGATACAGGCTTTCAATTAATAAGACACTGAACACACATGAAGTATTCCTATTTTTGTTTGAGGACCAGAGTAGGAATAGTACTGATTATTTTAAAAGCCACTGGTGAATAACAGTCTTAATGGGGAAACTCTTATTAATTCAGCTTTCATACTTCTGGTCTGTTTCCTAATGGAGAGCTATGCTTGGGAATTAATTTAATCACTGAGTCTTCTTTTCCTTTTAGCCTTCAAAAATATTTTTTTATATTAATAGGTAAGATTATTATTAGCTATCATCACTTGGCTTGAAGATAGTCCCTGCTGGCCGACAAATCTAGTTATACAGTTCTTTAACTTTGCTTAAAAGAAAGAACTCAAGATTATTAAAGAGAGGAACTATATAATTTAAAGAAATAAGAACCTGTTTTACTTAAACTGGGCAGGAAAGCATTTCTTTTACCCTTTCCAGTTTCTTATGTGAAGAGTATTTTTTCTAGGTATAGATGACCTAACTTCTTTTCAGAGCTTGCTGAAAGGATCCATAGAATGTATCACGATTAAAAATCTTTAAATTAGGAATGACATAAAACTGGGGGCGGTAAAAACTTTTAGTCATAGCTGGGGATCTTCAGTATAATTAGCCTAATTTTCCCCCTTTTGGAGAAGTATCTAAATATCTTTTATCTTGCATAGGAATGTTATGTGAAAACAGTTGATGACAACAAGGAGAATGTTATTCTGATAAATAAGGCTGACTTGATGACTGCCGAGCAGCGGAGTGCCTGGGCCGAGTTCTTCGAAAAGGAAAACGTGAAGGTCATTTTCTGGTCGGCTTTGTCTGAAGCCATTCAACTGATTGATGACTCTAAGGTAACCTGGGGGACTTTTTCAGGTTGGGTTTCAAGGAGGAGGATTTTGGCTTCTGTTAAGTGTGCTCTGTTTTTTTTTTTTGTTTGTTTGTTTATTGTTGATGTGTGGGGTTTTATTTGTTTCTTTTTTCCCTAAGTGCTGAGATAGTCGAAAAGTAAGCCACAAGGTTGCTTTCTCTGGTTTTTAAATCGTCTGCTATCCCAGGGGTCTATGATGCACACTGATAGTAGCTATAATTTTTAATTTTTAAAAATTTTAGGCAGAAAATTGTATAGGAAGTTTCATACTGCCCTTGTATGTAATTGCTTTTAAGAGAAGTCGGAACAAAAATCAGATACAACTGAATGTAGTAACTTCTCTGGACTTGATTAGACTCTCTTTTGACTTTGTTTTGAAAACAAAGAAATGAAGTAGTCCTAAATTAAGATATACCATGTTATTTTCTGTATCTTTTAATCCACTTTTTACAGAAACAGTTTAGGAGTTATTTTCTAGTAAAAATTAATGGTAACCAACTATGAAAAGAAATTAGTAATAGAATCTTATAGCTGGAAGAGACTTAAAGTCATATCTTTTCCTATCCACCTCCTTTCCTCTCGCCTCTATTTATCAACTATTTGCTGACTGGTTAGGGTGCTATGAATACAACACCCTCCCTTGGTGAGCTCACAAGTTAGTGAGCTCTAACTCTGTGAAGGAGTTCTTCCCTTCACCTCCCTGGCAGTCACATGCTGTCTCTGTGACTCCTTTAAATGGCAGACACCAGGTGTCTCATTCCTTTTTATCTCCAAGGTTAGAATGTTGTTTAGGCCTCTTCCTAAGTTGAGGCCTCTTCCTCTCTCCCCGTGTTCCCTCTTCTGCAGAAGAGACGTTGTCTGCTTTCCTGCTCCTTATATTGACGTGACCTCCAGAGCACTCCTCACCCTGAGCGCCTGTCTGCCTGTGTCAGACGCCTAAAGTGGGTGGCAGCTGGTTGAGTACAGTATTCCAGGTGTGGTTTGCCCAGGACATGTACTCTTGTTTCTTGCGCTCAGGATACTCCCAGTAATTCAGAGTTTTTGTTAATTCACCCCCTTTCAAAGGAGCTTATGCTCTTGGCTCATTGAACCTGTGAACAGCCACATCCCTCACATATTTAAAAGACAAGACTTACTAAGCAGATCTCATCCTGTCTTTACACGTGGGAAAAGGTTTTCATTTTGGTTTTAGCTCAGCTTAGGATCATGCTGTTCCTCTTAAATATTAGTGATTTGGGAACAAGGTAGAATTCATTTTGCAAGTGTCATTTGCTTTTCTCTTCTTCCAGCTTTGAGTCATCTGCAGCTTTTGTATTGGCCCTTCTATATATTCTTTCTGGTCATTGATAACGCTGTTGAGTAGACCGGAGCCAAGGATAGAGCTCTGTGAACTTTTGTGGACTTAATAAGCGCTCAGTACCAAGCATTTTAGTGTGATGCATACAGATGTATTTGAAAGGCTATAACAATAGTTATTCTGTTATTACTGTTAATCAAAACTAACCCATAGAAAACTTATTCTTAGCCAGGCACTGCTATTCTGAGTACTTTATGTGTTTCATTTCATCTTTTGCATCTGTGGTATTCCCTGACCTATCAACCAAGGAGTAGATTGCAAAGGGAAGTGGGATTTGTTTGCACCATCTGTTCTCAGGGACCCGTTGTTGCCTCCCATTACTGTCAGGGGAGGAATTGTTTGGAGGAATTTCCTAACTTGAGGAATTGCTTCCCTGTCAGACTCTGGATTAACAGTGCATGATTTATGGAAGATATTCTTTCTTCCTTTTTAAAAGTTGAACCCTATTTATTCCTTCCAGGTCTTCTGAAATCTGTTATTCATGATTTTCCAAGTCAAGTAGCCAGCTACCATTGTGATATTATCTAATCACATCTGTCATTTGAGTGTCAAACATGAACTTACTAAAAATAGATATTCACTGTTTTCTCACCTATCTGAAGTTTGGTTCTTTCTCTATGGTTGCTTAACCTTCCTTATTTTAAAAAAATAGGACATTTTTTTGAATTGAGTACTTTGGTTTTCTCTTGGCCATCTCTTAAATTGCACTGTGTTCCCCCAAAAGACTGACTTTTCCCTTCTTTCTTTCTATTTTTGATGTAACTACTGCAAAGTCCTTTTGTTGCCTTTATCATTTTTCCTGAACCAAAACTGCTCCTAGCCTTAGTTTTCCTAATGCACATTCATGCTCAGTGTACATTCTTGTGTCTGCAGAAGAGCACACAGTGACTTCTTTACATTTATTGCTCATTTATCATAGAAATTGCTTCCAATTCCATATTTCTTTTTGAGTTGCCAGGAATGACAATGAAATCATACCTTTTTTCCCTGACATTTTTTTTTAATATCTCTTTCCTAAAATGTAGGATGCCTGTTTAACTGAGTTCATCATGCCCTCTCCTGCGGTGGCTACTCATTGTAATGCTAGACTATTTGGAAATGATAGGTTTCCATCACTTCTGAATCTGAATCAGTTCTCCCTTGTTGATACTGCTTGGTAATACTATAAATCTGCCATATTTCTGCTTTGCTACCCATAGGAATTCAGAAGGATTAACACACCCATGAATCGTAGATGACTTTTACCTTTCTCTTTCCAGAGGAAATCGTTGGTTGGTGAATAATTTCCATGTGCAGCGTTGAGTTTTGTTGCTCTCATACTTCACACACAGGGACCTATGCTCCATGGTGCTATGATTTATTAAAGGCAGTTATAAAAGAATAGCAGTTTCCTTAACTATGCAAACCAGTCTTTGAAAATGCAAATATACAGTGAAGCTCAGATTACAAATTATATACCCTTCTTGCTTTGTGCAGAGAAGAGAATGTTAAATGTTTTATCGTTCATGAGAAATGCTTTGTTTTATTCTACAGACCATTGCCAAAAAAAGTGTATTGCCAAGGAGTTCAGCTTGATACAGGTTTTTCTAAACCCTTGCTTTCTTTTAATAGGTAAAAGAGTTATCTACTAGGAAAGTAATACATGTTATTTGTAAAGAGTTCAAATAATACAAAACTGTGTAAAGTGAAGGTCCACCACTCCAGAGGACACCACTGTTGATAGTTTGGTTATATCCTCATGCTGTCTTCTCCCTCTGTTCACCTTTCTCTTTCTCCTTCGTAACTTTCCTTGTCCTGTGTTCATCTTAGGTAACCAACTCTGAATGTTGTTCACCAGAGTGAAGAGTGCAGTTGTTACACACTTCTGAACTTTGGTGGTTTCTGTTATTTCATCAGGAAGAAGTAAATGGAGACAGTGCAGAAGCCATCACAGCTGAGTTTGAAAACTCCAGTTGTGACGAAGCTGAAACTCTACACAAAGAGACTGAACATCTTTCAGTTAATGAAGTTGCCAGGAGTGATGAAGATGACAGTGAGTATGAGGACTGCTGGCAGGAGGAGGAGGACTGGCAGACGTGTTCGGAAGAGAGCAGCGGCCCCGACGAGCAGGCCTGCGGCCAGGATTGGAAGGAGCGCTGTACTGTGCGTTCTGAGGCGCAAGGAAGGAAGACCCCCCAGCAGAGGCAGATACACAATTTTAGCCACCTGGTATCAAAGCAGGAATTACTGGAGATCTTTAAACAGCTACACTCTGGAAAGAAGGTGAAGAATGGACAACTTACTGTTGGACTGGTAAGATGAAATATATCATAAAATTGTTCCGTGAGGGTCTGTATTCCCCATCCTTTGGTAGCTACACTGGTACTCTAGAGCTCAGGCCCTGGCGTCATAGGGAACATTGATGCCCTCTTGTTGCCCACGGGCATCCTGGGAGCAGACTGGGTGACAGGCAAAGCCCAACTCAAAGAATGAACTTTCTCAAGGCTTATATTGGCTACACCACTGTTCATATTAATTATCTTCTACAGTCTCCCAGTTCATCCCTACCTGTCACGTCACTTACAAGAGATACTAGAATGAGAGCTTTCAGGGTTGTCTTCAGACTTCCAGTCCAATGTTCTTAGCTTTAGATAGGCTTTTTACATAGGGTAGGCTTTCGGCATCCTGTGATCCTTGCCAACTTATACTGTAAACATTCCTTCTGACACCCTTCTAGGTGGGCTACCCAAACGTTGGTAAGAGTTCAACAATCAACACCATCATGGGCAACAAGAAGGTGTCTGTGTCTGCCACGCCCGGTCACACCAAGCATTTTCAGGTATTTCTACAGCATCGGCCTCTGTATTTCCTTCTCCGCCAGTTCCTCCCTCTGGGTGTTTTCTGAAGTTCTTTGCCACTCGTGTGCTGCTGCCCTCCTTTCCCTTCCTTTGCTGTATGCCCAGCATAAACCTCTTACGTGTCTTTCAGACTCTCTATGTGGAACCTGGCCTCTGCTTATGTGACTGCCCAGGCCTGGTGATGCCGTCCTTTGTCTCTACCAAAGCTGAGATGATTTGCAGTGGAATCCTCCCGATTGACCAGATGAGAGATCACCTCCCACCTATATCACTAATATCCTCTATGCTGTGCCAAAATTTTGGTTGTTATGTGTATATTAGGGCTTAAGAAAAATCTGGGCAATAGACAGGGGAGGAAAAAATAATCACTCCTTACATAGTTGTAAGGATTAGAAACAAAGACTCGGTGCTTTATGTCTGAATTAGGGTCATCTCACAAATCTATAGTGTATTTACATAAAAATGTGTCATCTTTAAGGTCTGTTTTCAGAGATAATATTTTTAAAGGATACATTTGGAAGTGATCATTGTGCATAAGGCTTTGTTTAAAAGAGGGGAGAGGGGATTCCCTGGTGGCGCAGTGGTTGAGAGTCCGCCTGCCGATGCAGGGCACACGGGTTCGTGCTCCGGTCCGGGAAGATCCCACATGCCGCGGAGCAGCTGGGCCCGTGAGCCATGGCCGCTGAACCTGCGCGTCCGGAGCCTGTGCTCCGCAACAAGAAAGGCCACAACAGTGAGAGGCCGGTGTACCGCAAAAAAAAAATAATAATAACACAAAATAAAAGAGGGAAGAAAAGTCTTTTAAATTAACGAATAATCGTACTTCTTCTTTGGAGAGGTGAAAAGTTTTTTTGTCACAGAGGTGCTGAAACCATGTTCTTAGAAGACACCATGGGGAGGAGGAAGGGGTCAGTTCAAAGAAACGGATTCCTTGACAATCTTACATTTGCCAGAATATTCCAAGACATGTTTTAGAAGCTACGTATGGCATTGACATCATAAAACCTAGAGAAGATGAAGATCCCCAGCGACCTCCAACGTCAGAAGAGCTGTTGACGGCTTATGGATGTGAGTTGTGATTTATTTTAAAACATGAACAAAAAATAATAGTATAGCTACTAAGAGGAATACTCTGCAAAGGTACAAGTTCAGAAGTTTTCCTTAGCATTTGTCATGTCACCTTTCAGGCTTGATATTTTTGTTGTCCTGTTGGTCTTGCCCACTAGGTGGCCTCCAGGTAGCTGACTTGGTCCAGCAGTAAAGGAGGGAGAGCCGGCCACTGCCTGAGTGGTATTTTACTTCAGTGTTAAGTGCTTTTTAGAGTTAGAGAAGGAGCTGCTCTGTATCCTTTGCCTCTTCCCCAGATCTTCATCGTAGAAATCAAGTGCCTGGGAGACACATCTTCCCAGGCTGTCTCAGGCCCTTTCCTATGGGAGGCCTAGGACCCAAGTGTAGACACAGGGCTTCTGATCTAAGGCTATGTTGGCTTTTTCCTTTTCTGCATGGGAATTATCTTTGTCTGTCATTTCTCCAATTCATTGTGATTTATTTACCTTAAACACAAGCTTTAAAGGTAATCTGGAAAGACGCGTATCTACCTAAAGAAAAAGCGGTGTTAAAAAAATTTCCATGCATGTGTGGCTTGCCTTGTAAGGAATTGCCCCCAGCCGGGAAGGAGTTCAGGTTATTTGAGTATTTACTGGCAGAGAAAGGTGATTTGATATAAACCACACTTATATGGTTAAAATCAGACCTTGAATTTACTTTAGTTGAGCGACTTTAAAGAGGATGAATACTAAGCACTTGTTGCAAGACTGCCATAGTCACAACATCATAGGACAAGAAGGGGCCTTAAAGATTCCCCCACCTCTCATCCCCCTTTTCTTAAGTAATCTGAAATCAGATTTTCCTAAGTAATCTGAAATCAGAGCATGAAATGACTTGCCCAAGGTGGTGTCTGGTCAGTGGCATAGCCTCAGTGAGAACCCAGATTTCCTAATCTAGACCTCTCCAGTGTGCTAACCTGAAAGATGGGGAAAGGTAGACTTTGCACTAAACTTTGCATCTGGTTTGATTTCCAGATAAAACTGAAAGAAATGTGAGTCTTTTAAGATTTTTCATCTGATTCTCTCTGATGAAATCAAAGAGAGTGAGGACAAAACCAGTTTGTAAAAACAGATGACTGAACATTCTTAAAATATTAGTGAAATTCAACATCTGTCCATATATTTGTTAGCCATTTTGTCTTCTGAGAATCACTTTTTTCTATGCATCATTTGTTTTTGTCGTAATGATTTGTAGGAGTTCTTTGCTACCTATGCTGCAAATGTTTTTCCCAGTGTCTATTTATGGTTTTTTTAGCCCTGTAGAAGTTAACGGCTTTAATAAACAATGTGGGGTTTTTTTGTTTTTTGGGGGCGTGTTTTTGGCTGCATTGGGTCTTTGCTGCTGCGCGCAGGCTTTTCTGTGGTTGAGGCGAGCGGGGGCTACTCTTCTTTGCAGTGTGCGGGCTTCTCGTTGCGGTGGCTTCTCTTGTGGAACACGGGCTCTAGGTGCATGGTCTTCAGTAGTTGCAACGCGCGGGCTCAGTAGTTGTGGCTCGTGGGCTCTAGAGCGCAGGCTCAGTAGCTGTGGCGCACAGGCATAGTTGCTCTGCGGCATGTGGGATCTTCTGGGACCAGGGCTCAAACCCATGTACCCTGCATTGGCAGGTGGATTCTTAACCACTGTGCCACCAGGGAAGCCCAACAATGTTTTTCCTTCTTAGTTTTGTTGGGTTCGGTGTTTTACTTGGGAAAAACTATTTTACTGTAATCCTTTTTTTTTTTTAATCTTTAGATTTTTTTTTCCTTTTCCTAAATGTTTTTTTGTGTACGGTTCTAAGTATTGATACTTTCTTCTAAACTTAAGGAGCCAACATACAGCTAGTCTGGGAGGGAACTGAGTTTTGAACCTGTCAGCCAAAGCTGTGTTCTCACCTGCTGTGCTCTGCTACTCCCTTCTAATTGAATTAGTATTAAAGGGATCTTCGTTGCATGTTTGGGAAACTGAAAAAGGTGTAGACATATCATTAAATAAGAAAACTTGCTCTGTTGCTTTGGGGTTTGCTAATAATATTGACAACATAGCATTGTACGAGTAGCCTCCTTGAATCAATAATTAAAATCAGAGAGATAGAAATGACTGGAGTAGAGAGAGGTTGAATGTGTCACAGCATGTTGCTAGGTGGTTGTCAGAAGATCAGATGTAACAATGTAGTCTGTTCTCCTGGATTATCAGATGTTTTTGTAATGCTAACCAAAATATTTTCTACATTATTAATTGATTTGGTTTTTTTTAAGGTTAAGTAAGAATGCACAGTGTAATAACAGAAAAGGCTAGATTTCCATCACCTCAGTTGTCTTTGTTGTGATGTTTTCTAACTTAGGTTTTGCAAAATTCATTTCTCCTCACAGGTATGCGAGGATTCATGACAGCACATGGACAGCCAGACCAACCTCGATCTGCACGCTACATCCTGAAGGATTATGTCAATGTAAGTGAACCCTGCTTCTCGTTCCTCTGGAATAAGTAGGTCTTCTTTCTCCACAGCGTATGTTTAGGGTAATGGCAACCAGCTGGGTTATAAAGGAGATATCTTCTCATTGATATTGTGCCATAACTGGAATTATATTCTTGATCCAGGAGAACTAGCATCATATAAATCATAGAAGTGACTGACATAATATGAAAGAGACGAAGATCTCTGAATACCTATTTGCAGTGAAGGTGATAAATTTATGTCTCCAGTTTTTCCATCTCCTCCAGCCCTTGGGTGTGTTTCTACTGCAGCTATATCACGGTATTCCTTGTAGTGTAGCTGTTTATATACCTGTCTTCCAACACTTGTCCAGTAAAAATAATAATCATAGCTAACATTTATTCAAAGCTAGCCCTGCTAGGAATAGTTCTAAATGTTTTACGTTTGTCATCTCATTAAAAATATGTAAGGGGCTTCCCTGGTGGCGCAGTGGTTGAGAGTCCGCCTGCCGATGCAGGGGACACGGGTTCGTGCCCCGGTCCGGGAAGATCCCACATGCCGCAGAGCGGCTGGGCCCGTGAGCCCAGAGCCTGTGCTGTGCAACGGGAGAGGCCACAACAGTGAGAGGCCCGCGTACTGAAAAAAAAAAAAAAAAAAAAATGTAAGTCTGTGAGGTATTATTCTCCAATTACAAGTGAGGACATGCTAAGTTTTGGGTTTTCTTCATCAGTAAAATAGGAATTAATAGTACCTATCCCATGAGATTATTATGGGAAATAAATGAGAACAGTGTATGTATGTGGAGACATACACACACACACGCACACACGCACATCACTAAGCTCAGTGCCTGGCACTTAATTAGCCCCAATAGTTTTTATTTATTAAGCTACTTCTTTCTACAAAAAAGCATTCCAGGGGCTTAATTGGTTGTGAGGATTTCACTTTATTCCCTCCTCTTCTCAATACACCATCAGCGGAGCTTGGAGCATAGAAATAAAAGAGGGCAGCCGTATTCTCTTTTTTTTTAATTCGGTAGGAAAACAGTTAATAGAATATTTGTATAGATGAATTATTCATTCATTTACCATTTGTAAAACTATGGAGGGTGGGGGAGATGAGTTAAAAACAACCACAGTTTTTAGAGTGTTTATGGTGGAAAGAGGAAACTTGGCACCCAGTGGACAACAGCAGCAGGCCCAGTGTCCCCATCAGTACAGCCACACTGTCCAACTACGTCCTGGCTTTTGTTTTGGAAAATATTCTCTTAAGTATAATCATATACATGTACTGAAGAGTACGGTAAACAAGGTGAAAGGGGGCACAGGGAAGATTTCGTTCTTGTGTGGGAGCTGTGGGAAGAGGTAGGCCTCTAGAGCACTAAGGATCATCATCAGGGTGTAAGTTGGGACTCTCCAGTTGCAGTGACCAAAACTCAGCTCAGCTGTCAAATGGCCGAAAGTTCCATCAGAGTGTGCACTGTGGAGAGGCCTCCTCTGTGGCCTCTCACACAGATGGTCCTGAGGATGTGCTGTTACCATGCATGTTGTCTTTGCAGGGTAAACTCCTGTACTGTCATCCTCCTCCTGGAAGAGATCCTCTGACCTTTCAGTATCAACACCAGCGACTCCCAGAGAAAAAAGCGAATGGTGGGGAAATAAAAATGCAGCCACACAGAAATAAAAAAGCAAATCAGATTGAAAATGTAGTGGACAAAACTTTTTTCCATCAGGTAAGTTTTAAAGTTTTTTTTTTAACTTCTGATCCAGTACATTTTGTATAACAGCTTTACTGAAATAACATTCACATACCATAAAATTCACACTTCTAAAATATACGGTTCAGTAGGTTATAGGATATTTGCAGAGTTATGTAACCATCACCACTCACTCCGAAAAGAAACCCTGTACCCATTAGCATTCACTCTCCACTCCCCTCTTCCCCCCAGCCCCTGCCAACCGCTAAGCTACTTTCTCTATATGAAGATTTGTCTATTCTGGACGTTTCATGTAAATGGAATCATATGCTCTGTGGTCCTTTGTGACTGGCTTCTTTAGCCTAATGGCTTCAAGGTTCACCCATGTATCAGTACTGTATTCCTTTTTACTGCCAAATAATATTCCATTGAATGGATAGACCACATTTTGTTTATGCATTTATCAGTTGTTGGACATTTGGGTTGTTTCCACTTTTTGTCTATTATGAATAATGCTGCTATGAACATTCATGT
Organism: Lagenorhynchus albirostris; assembly: GCF_949774975.1. Lineage (NCBI taxonomy): Eukaryota > Metazoa > Chordata > Mammalia > Artiodactyla > Delphinidae > Lagenorhynchus > Lagenorhynchus albirostris. The sequence goes on along the minus strand of NC_083099.1, from coordinate 71,895,579 downwards.
GCAAGTGTTTGTGTGGACATATATTTCATTTCTCTTGGGTATATACATTAGGAGTGGGATTGCTGGGTCATGTGGAAACTCTAAGTTTAACAGTTGAGGTACTGCCGAACTTCCCAAAAGTGGCTGCACCATTTTACATCCCCAGCAGCAGTGTATGAGGTTTCTAATTCCTCCACATCCTTGCTAACCTACAGAAAAGAAGTGATATTTAAGCTGGACTTTGAGGAACAAATAAAAATGTGTCAGTTGGAAGAAGCGGTGAGGGCCAGATTTCCAGGAGTAGCATGGGCCAGATAGAAGGAGTAGCATGAACAAAGGCAAAAAGATGTGAGACTGTGGATATTTTCAGTAAAGAGCCTATGTTGTAGGTGGCCTTGTGTGCCACGTGAGGGAATATGAACTTGATTCCCCAGGCCACAGGCGGCCATCAGAGATCTGTGAGGACAGGACTAGAGAGATACAGAATAGAGCACTCTGATAGAAATGCGCACACTGGATCTGAGGAGTCTTGCAGTGAAAGTGAAAGTTCAGTGAAAGCTGATGAACACCTGGGTTAGAGCAGTGGGGATGGAGAAGAGGGGGAAAGATGAACAGAGTTCTTGAGAGTGGAATCCACAGAGCTTAGTGCCTGGCTGTGTGTGATAGATAAGGAAGACAGAGTGTGCGCCATCTTCAGGGCTGGGCAGATTCTTATACCACTGGCCGAAATGAAGAATGGAGAGTCAGCTTCTAACTAACTCTGGGTTGCAGCCGGTTGAAGTTTGGTATCAAGATAGAGATTTCCAGAAAATAGCTGGTACTGAGCCTAGTTATAGATGTTGTTTGAAGCCGTGGACTAAACAAAGTTGAAGACAAAGAGAATGGAGTGAAGACAAAACACTGAGAAACTTATTTAAGGAATGGGGAGAGAAAGAGGACCAGTGAGAGATGGAAGTCCACTTTCTTGGAGTTCTCCATAAGCAATCCTGTGCATATCCTGTAAAGGAGACTGCTGACATCGCCAATAATATTTTCTCTTATTTCCTAGGAAAATTTGAGAGCTTTGACCAAAGGAGTCCAGGCTGTCATGGGCTACAAGCCTGGGAGTGGCCTGGTGACGGCAGCTACTGTGAGCAGGTCTGAGACGGGGGCTGGGAAGCCCTGGAAAAAACATGGCAACAGAAATAAAAAAGAGAAAAGTCGTAGACTCTATAAGCACCTGGATACGTGAACTTGGGCTGCAACAGAAGTAGCATCTGCACTGTGCATCTGTGGTGCTATAGGGTGGACCCTGCCCTTGTGATTCACACCCAACAGCTGATATCAAGACCGAGGGGCTCCTCAGAGCACCAACTCCAATTAACAGGGTCGTCTTGGAGCCCCAGAAACCTGTTCCTGTAGGAGGCTGAATCTGAGATGGGGGAATGAATGATGTATGTTTATTTGTGTAAACATATATACAGATGCATAGTAATTTGTAATCTGGGAATTTTTTGAAGAGATATTAAAATTAAATTGCCACATGGATTTTTTATTTGTTCGTGTAGCTACACTGCAATTTGGACATTTCACATTATTTAAACAATTTTAATCTGCTAAAACATGCTGGGATTTTAGATGGATTTTTGAGTACATTATGAGATTTGTGATTCTCCGTCTCACACACATACCCAATACACACCCCTAATATGGCAGAAGGCATATCACGTCTTGGAATAGGGGCTAGCACGGGTGATTTTTAAAAGCCCTTGAAGAGCATAATCCTCTGTTGAAAGTCGCCGTGAGTCTCTTCCCCAGAGGGGAGCGTGGGTTTTTCTATAGCCAGACCCACAGCGAGTGAGGAAAGTGGCAGCTAAGCAGCTGGTTCTTGTTTTAGGTGTAGGGATCCTTGACGTCCTTAGCACTTAGGACCATCAGGAGTAGTTGACCAACAAGGGCAGTTGACCTTTTACAATCACCTTTGTAATACACTATGGCTGCTTCAGCCTCTCACTTCTTTACTTTTGTCTCTCTTTTTCTCTGAGCCTCATTAGTCCCTTAATTCAGATCCTTACCTTGTTCTGTGTCATAGATATTTTTGGAAATCTAATGGAAGTTATAAATGCTTTCTCCAGAAAAATGCACATTCTCACCTACACAATTTTGCAAAATGTATCAGAACATTCACAGGTCCCCAAAGTTCATGAATTCACTGTTAAGAAGCCTTGCCTTGGGAATTCCCTGGTGGTCCAGTGGTTAGGACTCTGCTTTCACTGCCAAGGGCCTGGGTTCTATCCCTGGTGGGGGAACTAAGATCCCGCAAGCCATGAGGTGTGGCCAAAAAAAAAGGTGTTAAAAAAAATATTTTTTATTTAAAAAAAATTTTTTTTAAAAGAAGGCTTGCCTTTAACTGACCATAATGTATTTGGTATATTTGAAAATTGTTATATATGGGAAATTAAAAATTTTTGTTCATTAATAAGTATTCATTGACCAAATTTTAATTTTCATGAAGTCCAAATTTATCTTTTTTTGCTGTGGTTGCTTGTGCTTTTGGTATTATAATTAAGAAAGTATAGCAAATAAAAGGTTACTAAGATTTACTCCTGTGTTTTTTCCCAAGAGTTTTAGGGTTTTAGGTCTTAAATTTAGGTCTTTGGGCCAGAGTTGATTTTTGTATATGGTGTGAGGTAGGGGACAAGCCAACTTCATTCTTTTGCATGTGGATATCCAGTAGTCCCAACACCATTTGTTGAAAAGACTAGCCTTTCCCCACTGAATTATTTTGATACCCCTGTCAAAAGTCGAACGTAAATGTGAGGGCTTATTTCTTGATGTATGCCTTTGATATTTAACATTCATGGGTGTGTAACAATTGGGAAGAGTATCTGACTCAATTTCCTAGCATGTACTGCTGGTAAGAGATGATGTCTGTGCAGATGCCCCACCCACTCCACATCCCTTAGCCTAATTGGAGTTCGCCTGCAGCCCAATACACGGTTCCTGTGCAGGCTCACAGCTTTCCACAAGCCCTGTGTTTTCTGCTTTCCCACCTGAGGACTTTTCCTGCACCCCAGGAGCTTGCTCAGCCTGCACACAGGGCAGTCTAGAAGGGCTGGGGGCTCAACATTCCTGGGGTAACCCCCAACCAGTAAGGAATGGGGGCCAGTTGGTAAGCACCCCAGCTTCCCTTTCACCCAGTGTGTACATTCTACATGTTCTTCCTCAGTGGAACTGAGCCCCACTTGCCCACGGCTAAAACCGTCTCATGAACTCACCTTACCTTTTCTCCCTTCCCGGTCTCACTCTCCTCTTCCTCATTTCTGCTTCACGGAAGTACCACCCAGATAAACTAACTGAACCTAAGTCTTTGCTTACAGTCTGAGGAACCCAAACTAGGACACCACGAAGAGGGAATTTCTAGTTTCACCTTTGCTTCTGCCCAGAACATGTCTCGTTAAGCATCCTCGCAATTTTTATTTTTAAGTATTCTCACCCTTGTTTTACAGGTTAGTACTTAAATTTACGAAGTGCAGTCATTATCACACTATCAAATTTTTTGTTTCGAAATGTTTTTCCAATATTTAATTACAAGGACTATGCCACCCTTTTCAAGTAGAACCTGCTATACATCTGTCATCTGTTTACTTTTCAGGACATTAGTAGGAAGTGTGGTTTCTCTCAAGAAACCAATAGCAGCATATGTTTTCTTGGTGGGGAACCAGGAAAAATTTGGCAGCAAGCCAGAAATCTACTTAACTCCGACCTTGTTTTACCAGCCTTTTCCCATCTTCGGTCTTTGTGGAGAAGTGAGGAAAATCGTTTTAAATTTCCACGCCTAACAACCATTTGTCGTCTGTTGTGTTCAACGTACTGTAAACCAGGTGAAGGCGAGAGGCCCTACAGAAAGGAAAAATGGTGCTTTCAAAAGTTTCCAGTATAGGGACTTCCCTGGTGGTCCAGTGGTTAAGAATCCGCCTTCCAATGCAGGGGACACAGGTTCGATCCCTGTTCGGGGAACGAAGATCCCACATGCATGCCGCAGCTAAGCTTGCGTGCTCTAGGGCCCATGCGCTGCAACGATGCGGCCAAATAAATATATTTTTTTAAAAGTCTCCAGTATAAAGAGGAAACAATAACCATTCTGAGCAATTTAAAAACAAAAGGCATTATGTTAGCAAAAAGTAGACCCTCAATAAAATTTTTAAATGTTTTATTGAAGTGCAATACGTATACAGAAAGTGCACAATCATAAGTGTACAGATAGCTGAATTTCCACAAGCAACACATTGACGCAGCCAGCACCCTGATGCAGGCACAGAGCATGACCAGCACCCACCTAACCGCTGTTCTAACCTTTTCGCCTCACTTTATATTATATAGAAACAGAATCAACGGTGTGTACCCTTACGTATCTCACTTTTTTAATCAGGGTTTGTGAGATTCGTCCATATTCTCACGTGTAATCGTAAATCGTTCATTCTCATTGCCAAATAGTATTCTATGGTGTGAATATATCACAATTTATCAGTTTTATTATTGGTGGGCTTGTAGAGGTTTCTCAGGTTTGGGTTTTTTTTAATTTTTCAATTAATAAACTTTATTATTTAGACCAGTTTTAGGCTCACAGCAAAATTATGCAGAAGGTACAGAGAGTTCCCATTTATCCCCAGTCCCCCCACACACAGAGCCTCCCCTACTGTCAACACCCCATACCACAGTGGCTCGTTCGTTACAATGGATGAAGCTACAGTAACACATCCTTATCACCCAATGGGTTTTGGTTTTTTAAAATAGTGCTGCCATGGATGTGGTAATACAGTGCTCTTCAACAGAACTTTCTGCTATAATGGAAATGTTCTATAATCGGTGCTGTCCAGTACGTAACTACAGCTATATGTGACTATTAAGCCCTTAAAATGTGGCTAGTGACATCTTCAGAAGTTAACTGCTAAAGGTAATGACTGTTAACTCCTGCCTGACCCAACAATCAAAGGTCAGTATGATGAGATTTTTTTCAGAGTTGGGGGAGAATAGGGGTAAATTTCACATTTATAATTTATACATCTTGTCTACTTCTAAAGTAGGCAACACACAGTATTAAAACACTTATAATCTTTTGGATTATAAACCATTGAGTTTTTTTAAAAAGGATTTTTGAATCCATAGTAATATTCAAAAAAGGGAGAGGAAGGGAAACTTTTTTACAAAAGAACCCCAGGGAGAAAACGTAGAAGGAATGATAGGATCATCATTTTGTAACCATCAACGAAATCAAGGATTCAGGCAAGATCACCAACGGATGCTGAAAGCACTGAGTGAAAGGTCGTCGTGGAACTGGATAGTCACACCCCTCTAAGTATCACCCACCCTTACTTATTAAATTCAAAGGGCAAGTGCTTTCTACAATGGAGCAACCTGGCAGCCACTACGTTAAACAAGTGATCAAACTCAGCATCACTCGTGGAACGCCACCCTGGCATTCTGCACCCCCGATGCAGTGTATTAGGGAGTACACGACATCACCTTGTACTGCTTTTGCAAAAGCACTTAACCTCAATATAATCACGAGGAAACAACTAGATGAATCCCACATTTGGGACAATCTATAAAACAAGGGACCTGGGCTAAAGAGACACACAGCTAAATGAGTCAATCCTAAATTGAAAAAAAAAAAAATCAACTACATTACTGGACATTATTGGAACAACTGAGCAAATTTTAATAGGGATTACATTTTTTTCTTCCAGTTTTATTGAGATATAATTGACATACAGCACTATGTAAGTTTAAGGTGTACAGCATAATGATCTGATTTACATGCATCATGAAGTGGTTCTCACAGTAAGTTTAGTGAACATCCATCACCTCATATAGGTATAAAATTAAAGAAATAGAAAAAATTGTTTTCCTTGTGATGAGAATTCTTATGATTTACTCTTAACAATTTTCATATATAACATAGAGCAGTGTTCATTATATTCATCATGTTGTACGTCACACCCCTACTACTTATGTATCTTATAACAGGAAGTTGGTACTTTGCGACCACCTTCATCCACTTCCCCTCCCCCACCCCATCCCCGGATTGCATATTAGATAAGATTATTGTATCAGTGCAATAGAAGTGTGGTTCTGAGGAGACTATCCTTGGAGAAACATGCTGATGCATACTAAGGGTAAAATGTCATGATACCTGCAATTTCAAATGTTTCCGAGTGGAGACAGAGAGACAAAACAAATGTGGCAAAATGTTAACAGTTGGTGAATCTAGGTAGGTATTCTTTCACCTTTCTGTAGTCTTGAAATTTTTCAAAATAAAAAATCGGGGAGTGAGGTGTTGTAAGAGTTGACAGTTAAATGCCATAAGGGCTCAGGAGCCATTCAGATGCACAGACAAAATTGTACCAGAAGACTACAGAATCAAACAGTTACCACGATTAACAGATACACACAGAGCTTCTGTCTTTACTCTTTGCCTTTGCTGGCTTTTAGGCAGGGTGGTTATCCAGCTCCCATACTGGCATGTAGGAACTTAGCAGGATGCTGGTTGCTTTCTGAATTGCAAACGGCAGTGAGAACTTACATTTCTTTTAAATAATTATCTCAATGCAAATATTCAAGTGCTCAATTCGCTTTAAGAGGTGAGTTGCCGGACTTCCCTTGTGGCGCAGTGGTTAAGAAGCCACCTGCCAGTGCAGGGGACACGGGTTCGAGCCCTGGCCCGGGAAGATCCCACATGCCGCTGAGCAGCTAAGCCTGTGCGCCACAACTACTGAGCCCGCGCCCCTAGAGCCCACATTCTGCAGAAAGAGAAGCCACTGCAGTGAGAAGCCAGCACACCGCAACAAAGTGTAGGCCCTGCTCGCTGCAACTAGAGAAAGCCCTTGCAGCAACGAAGACCCAACGCAGCCAAAAATAAATACATTAATTAATTAATTTTTTTAAAAAAGGTGAGTTGCCTTGCTTTAAAGTCCCTTTAAAAAAGGACTTTCCTTGGGGCTTCCCTGGTGGCGCAGTGGTTGAGAGTCTGCCTGCCGATGCAGGGGACACGGGTTCGTGCCCCAGTCCGGGAAGATCCCACATGCCGCAGAGCGGCTGGGCCCGTGAGCCATGGCCGCTGGGCCTCCGAGTCCGGAACCTGTGCTCCGCAACGGGAGAGGCCACAACGGTGAGAGGCCCGCGTACAGCAAAAAAAAAAAAAAAAAAAAGGACTTTCCTTGATGTAACATCTCAACATCTGTCCGTTCTATTAGCCCTTGCCTAGCTTCTGAGTGACATGCAGGAAGTGACTTTCAGCAATCAGATGTTACAAGGAGCTTGAGGGGAAAAAGGTGAAGAAACCCTCACAAGATCCTACAGTGTGTTGATGACAGAGTTTTAAATAGAACCCAGGACCCCAACAGTCCTACCACCTGCTTCAATCACAACACTCCAACTTGTCCACAACGGGACTGATTAAGATTTGGAAAGGCCAGGATAAACAAGGTCCTACTGGCTAGCACAGGGAACTAGATTCAATATCCTGTGAAACCACAATGGAAAAGAATATGAAAAAGAATATATATGTATAACTGAATCACTTTGCTGTATAGCAGAAATTAACACAACGTTGTAAATCAACTCTATTTCAATAAAAATTTTTTAAAAGATTTGGAAGGGTCAGTATTGCATTCTCTTAGAATTAACTTCTCTGTATTTATAGCAGGTAAAACACACCGATGCAGAACTTTTTTTTAAATGTTGTTTGAGGAGTAGCCCCAAGCCCTTCCTCTCAATAATGCATTTTAAAGAACACTGGCAGGAGGCAATGTGTCCTCAGAAGAGAAAAGCTGGTGAGCCGGCTAGCCTGTCCCACCCACCACCACAAGCGGCTGGGATTTACGGCCTGATTGGCCGCCCATTCCTCAGAAATGCTCAGCCCGCTGCAGCCCTTCCTGCGTCAGGATAATGCCGATGGGCACAGTGCCTCTACCAACAGGACAAGTTTACGAGCTGTGAGGGAGGACGTGTGCTATGGTCCTCTTGTTAGTTTTTCTTTCTGGCAAACTCTGGACCATGGCCAGAAAAACACTCGCTTCTGGGCCTTGGGGGAGCCTGGTAAAGGAACTGAGACACTTCCTGAGGGCGGATCAAGTGGAGAGCCCTATGGAAGGTACTGGAAGAATTTGGGAGGGGTCCTAATGGCAGGGAGGGAGTTGGTTAGAATGCATCATCCTAAGTGTTCCCTACAAGATGAAGTCCTGGCTCCTTCAGGACCGGACCATCTGCCCCTCTCGCCCATCTCCCCTCGCTGCAGAACCTCTGCTGTTTCCTGTGCCCATAAACAAGCTCTTACCACCTCCAGGAGCACATTTGCTGGACTGGTGCTATGGCCTTGCCACCAAAAGCAAACATTCTCGGGCTTCCCTTGTGGCTCAGTGGTTGAGAGTCCGCCTGCCGATGCAGGGGACGTGGGTTCGTGCCCCGGTCCGGGAAGATCCCACATGCTGCGGAGCGGCTGGGCCCGTGAGCCATGGCCGCTGAGCCTGCGCGTCCGGAGCCTGCGCTCTGCAACGGGAGAGGCCACAACAGTGAGAGGCCCGCAAAAAAAACCACAAAAAAAAAAAAAAGCAAACATTCTCCAGAGCCCAGCTCATGCATTTCTTGAAAGCCTTCCCCAATGTACCCACACATGCAATGTTAGGTATCACCTAAGCATTTTCTTTCTTTTTTTTTTTTTAACATCTTTATTGGAGTATAATTGCGTTACAATGGTGTGTTAGTTTCTGCTTTATAACAAAATGAATCAGTTATATATATATACATATGTTCCCATTATCTCATCCCTCTTGCGTCTCCCTCCCTCCCACCCTCCCACCCTCCCTATTCCACGCCTCTAGGTGGTCACAAAGCACCGAGCTGATCTCCCTGTGCCATGCGGCTGCTTCCCACTAGTTATTTTACATTTGGTAGAGTATATATGTCCATGCCACTCTCTCACTTCATCCCAGCTTACCCTTCTCTCTCCCCGTGTCCTCAAGTCCATTCTCTACATCTGTGTCTTTATTCCTGTCCTGCCCCTAGGTTCATTAGAACCATTTTGGATTGGAAGAATCAACATTACGAAAGTGACTATACTACCCAAAGCATTTTCAATATGTTCTTAAGTACATATCACATTTCTCTGGCCTGTTTAAAAATCAATATTTTCACTCCGTAAATATTTTTCTAACTATGTGCCAGGCACTGAGCTGGGGAGACAGGTAGGAACTAACCAACCCCAGCTGCAAGGTGCTCACAGCCTGGTAGAAAGACAACACTCATCGTGCTTGAGAGGCACCCTAACAGAGGAGGGGAGCAGGCACCTACCCCCTCAGGACCAGGACGCCCAATCACCTTTGTAGGGAAGACCACCGGTGGAGCAGCTTTGGGAAGGAAAACCACCCAGTTTGGTTTTAGACGCGCTCAATTAAGACATGCAAGACATGTCACGCATAGGCAGCTGCATATGTGAGTCTAAAGTTTGGGAGCTCTGAGCTGCAGATAACTCACTTGGGAGGCACAGCACAGAAGACAGATGCTCCTGGAACGTGGTGGGGAAGGGAAGAACTGAGCTCTGTGTCTCCCTCCATTGTTGATCTTCCTTTTCACATATTCTTTATACCTCTTTTTTTTTTTTTTTGGCAGTACACGGGCCTCTCACTGTTGTGGCCTCTCCCGTTGCGGAGCACAGGCTCCGGATGCGCAGGCTCAGCAGCCATGGCTCACGGGCCCAGCCGCTCCGCGGCATGTGGGATCTTCCCGGACCGGGGCACGAACCCACGTCCCCTGCATCGGCAGGCGGACTCTCAACCACTGCGCCACCAGGGAAGCCCTATACCTCTTTTTTTTAGTGGATCTGAGGTTCTTCCTAGGAAGGACAATAACAATTGCCACTGTTGACATGTGCCAGATGCTTTATCTGCAGGATGTCTAATAATCACAGTAACTCTATGATAGGTACTCCTATTCTCAGTTTACAGGTAAAAATACTCCCGTGCAGAGAGAATCAGTGCTTCACCCTAATCACACCTGCAAGGATGCGGAGTGAGAATTCCAGTCAAGATTCTCCAAAGCTCACGTCTTCCCACTGCATCATCCAATGAGCCAAGATATCCAGAGACTGGGAACAGCTCCCCGCAGCTCTCCAGCCCCACTGAGGGCCATCTCATAACCTAGTGTGTCTCATAAGAATCTCCTAAGAAGGGACTTCCCTGGTGGCACAGTGGTTAAGAATCTGCCTGCTAATGCAGGGGACATGGGTTCAAGCCCTGGTCCAGGAAGATCCCACATGCCGTGGAGCAACTAAGCCCGTGCACCACAACTACTGAGCCTACGGCCTAGAGCCCGCGAGCCACAACTCCTGAGCCCGCATGCCACAACTACTGAAGCCCGCGCGCCTAGAGCCTGTGCTCCGCAACAAGAGAAGCCACCACAATAAGAAGCCCGCACGCTGCAACGAAGAGTAGCCCCCGCTCGCCACAACTAGAGAAAGCCCGCATGCAGCAATGAAGACCCAACGCAGCCAAAAATAAATAAATTAAAAAAAAAAAAAGAATCTCCTAAAATGCTTGTGCAAAGCAGTGTAGTTGACTAAATAATGGTCCCCAAAGATTTCAAGTCCTAATCCTTGGAACCTGTAAATGTTACCTTATGTGGAAAATGGGTCTTTGCAGACGTGATTAAGTTAAAGAACTTGAGACAAGAAGATTATCGTGGATTACTTGAGTAGGCCACAAATGCAATCACAGTGTCTTTATAAGAGAAAGGCAGAGGGAGATTTAACACACAGAAGAGAAGAAGGCAATATAGCCACGGAGGCAGGAGGCAGAGACTGATCAGAGGAATGCAGCCATAAGGCAAGGAACGCTGGCAACCACCGGAAGCTGGAAGAGGCAGGACAAGAAACAGCTTCTCCCCCAGAGCTGCCATGGACAGGCAGCCCAGCCAACACTTTGATTTTGGTCCAGTGAAAACTGATTTCAGACTTTTGGCCTCCAGAACTGAGGGAATACATTTTTGTTTCTTTAAACCACTGCATTTGTGGTGATTTGTTTCAGCAACTCCCGGAAACTAATCCATGCAGATTCCAAGGACACATGCCCAGGGAGTTGGATTTAGTAGGTCTGCTTTTTGACAGGCAGCCAGAGTGACTCTGATACCGACAATCTGTGGGCCACACTGCCTCAACTGCTCAGGCAGGGTACCTGTAGGACTTAAACCCTTAAACTAGGGATTTTTAGTCTGGGTCTATTCTGCTATGGAATCCATAGTTGAATTTCAGGAGTTCCATAAATTCCTTAAGATTATACGAGAAACTGTGTGTGGGTGTGCACACAAGTTCATATTTTTCAGGGATGAGGTTTTCTTCAGATTCTCAGAGGAGTCACAGAAAAGGTGGAGAATTAACTACTAATTTAAGAAAAAGACGTTAATGTGTGTAAACCTGGTCCAAGGTGGATGAGGAGGATTGGCCAAGCAGGGTTCTTAGTTCCCTGGCCAGGGATCGAACCGGGGCCACGGCAGTGAAGGCGCCGAGTTCTAACCACTGGACCACCAGGGAATTCCCTGAAGCAACTTTTATTTTTTATTTTTATTTTTTGGCCACACCATGCAGCTTGTGGGATCTCAGTTCCCCGACCAGGGATCGAACCCGTGCCCCCAGCATTGGAAGCACGGGGCCTTAGCCACTGGACAGCCAGGGAAGTCCCCGCAACTTTTAAATTAGGCCCACCTCCCCAGGGTCTATGCTGAGCCTGAGAGAGAAGGAAACCGTAACAAAGATTGAATCAAATTAAATAGTGGTATCTTCAAGTCAAAACAAAACTGAGAGCATAAGGCAACCTTAGGGCCTGGTGAGAGAGTGACACAAAACTGTGGGCTGTGTCCTCACTTCAGTGAGATAATTAGTGGAATAGATTATCTTTGGATAGATCTGCCTTTGGGAGCAGTAAGTAGACAGCATCACTAGAGGAACCCAGGATCTAGGCAGCCACTGGTCAGCACCCACAGGAAAGCAAGGTAGAGATGACCATTTGTAAGCACAGAGAACAAACACCGGAAGAGCCCGAAAAGAACAAGAAGGCAAAAACAAAGAAGAAAAAAAAAGATGAAGAAGAAAAAAAAAAAAGAATCAGAAGGCAGAGGTTTCAGACTAGGAGCATTTTTTGTTTATACACTATGAGAAATTTGGGTTACATATATTTTTAATTTAACCCTTTAATCTTGTCTTGGTTGGCATGAATTTTATATCAATTCATCTTAATCATGTTACTATTTGAATTTTGGCCCCTTTTGCTTAATAACATATTTTAATTTTATCTTTATTTGCTCGATTGCCTGTTTAATATCTCTCTCTTTTCTACTGGACTGTAAATTCCACTGAGGTAGAAAAACATCTGTTTTTCTCAACAATGTGTCCCCCGCTCCTAGCACAATGCCTGACAGATAGTGTTTTATTTCTCCCGTGTGTGGTCATAACTTTTTTAAAATGAATGAACCAACAAAATAGTGTAGCCACTTTGGAAAACAGTCCAGTAGTTCCTCGAAACTTGAAACACAGAGTTACCATGGGACCCAGCAATTCTACTCCTAGGTATGTGACCAAGAGGACTGAAAACCTATGTCCACACAAAAACTTGTAGACAAATGTTCTCAGCGCATTATTCATAACAGCCAAAAAGTGGAAACAACCCAAATGTCCATCAACTGATGAAAAGATAAATAAATCTGGTACAACCATACAATGGATTATTTTTCAGCCATAAAAAGAAATAACATACGGATACATGCTACAACATGGATGACGCTTAAAAACATTATGCTAAGTGAAAGAAGTCAGTCACAAAAAGGTCACTATTGGATGATTCCATTTATAAGGAATGTCCAGCATAGGCAGCTCCATAGAGACAGAGGTAGATGTGTGGTTGCCTAGGGCTGGGAGTGCTTGAGAGGGGTGGAGAGCAACTGCTAGTAGGCACTAGGTTTTTTGGCAGGTAATGAAAATGTTCTAAAATTAGATAACGGTGGTGGTTGCACAGCTCTGTGGATATATTAAAAACCACTGAATTGTACACTTTAAATGGGTGAATTTTATGATATATGAATGGGATCTCAGTAAAGCTATTTTTAAAAATAAAAAAAAGAAATGATATAGTCATGTCCTTTAAGAAAAGTTATTAAAATCAACAAGGAAAATTTTAAATCATAATAATAGTTTGATTTCAAGAACAATAGCCCTGTGTACTTGAACTGACGGCAGTGTGGCTGGATGGGAGGGGACAGATTGCAAAAATCACGGGGCTCCCTGGCTGCGGGGGTCGCGGGGTAAGAGGACTTCGCCTCCAGAGCCCCGCTTGGGCAACGGAACAGGGACACAGGGTGCAGCTCCAACCTCAGAAAAGAGTAAGGGAGGATGCAGAGGGGCGCGTTTGATTCCTCCTTCTTGGCCTCCCACGGCACCCTTTGTATTGTGCCATTTTAACCATCTGGACCAAGCCCCACTCCTCGCGGGATCCCCAGCGCCCAAGCAAGCTCCCCAGGCGCCAAGTGTGTATTGTTTGACTCAGGAAACATGGTGGGTTAATGAACGGGCGAGGTGCCTCACAGTGCGCCGGCAGGTCACTGTATCCCGCTCTGGCCGCCGGGTTTGGGGGTGCGTGGTAGCGAAGGGGTCCGCGGGAGCCGTGCTGCCGCTGTCTGGGGGGCGTGGGGCGCAGCCTTTGTGCAGAGGCTGCTCCCGGCTTCCGCCACTGGGGGGCGGCCTCCCGCCCGCCGACCCCCGACAATAGCGCGAGGGGTGGGGAGCCGCGCGTTCCCGGAAACTTTTCCCTCGAGTCTTGACCGCCGCCGCCCGCCCCCTGAAGCGCGGATCTGGGCGCGCCCATCTCCGGCCTGCGGTCGGCGCGCTCGGCTGGGGCCGCCGCGAAGGAACAGAACCGGAGGAGACGCGCGGGGAGGCAGCGCCCGGGGCGGCGGGCAGCGGGGGGAGGCTGCGCGCGGGTCCCCGGCCAGGCGGAGGCGCGGGCACCGGGCCAGGCGAAGCTGATACAGCCATGGGGGAGGCGCCCAGCCCTGCGCCCGCGCTCTGGGACTGGGACTACCTGGACCACTGCTTCGCCCGCCACCGTGTCTGCATCTCCTTCGGCCTGTGGATCTGCGCCTTCTCCTGCTGGATCGCCGTCCACGCGCTGTAATGGGGACTGGGGCCGGGCGGCGCCAGGGCGGGGACCGGGGCGGCAGCGGGGGGAAATGGGGCGCTGCCCCCTGCCAACTCGCGCTTGGAAACCTAGAGGGAAGGGGGCAGAAAGGGAGGATGCAGGAGGCAGCACAATTGCAGGATCGAGAGGAACATTTTGCTGTAGACTGAAATCAGATACTTCTTTCCGGATTCCACGCACAGGAGACTGGGCTGGGAGCCAGCAGGAGGAGGCTGGGTGGTGCAGTGGACGGGGCCGTGGACTGGGAGCAGCCAGTCCTGGGTTCTAGTGTCAGCCTTTCCCCGTTTACTGGCCGTGTGAGCTGGGCGAGCTATAAGATCCCTGGGGCCCGTTTTACTCACGTAAATGGGCCTGATAGCACATAGGACGGCTGGGAGGATCAAATAGTACTGGTAAAGCTCTTACTAAATGCTCATTAAACAGCATTATTATTGCTCCAACACTGCCATCAACCCTTGGCGGAGGGCAAGGGCCTTGGACAAGTCTCTCAATGTTTCTGGCCTCAATTTACTGGCCCTCTTAGCTGAGAAGAGGGGAGGCTAGTATCCGACTCTGGCCACAGACTTTGCCCTGGTCTGTCTGACACCTGGAGTGTTTTGGCCAAGTGGTCCCCATAACCTGGGTTCTAAGGGTGAAGTCTGGGTAAAGATGGTCTCCAGCTCTTCTGCCACCCTGTCCCAAGCTCTGGAGGATGGTGCCACCCACGTATTCCCTGGCAGGGGAGAAGGACCACCCCTGAGGGAGGCTGACACCGGCTCACCTTTGACAGGCAGTCACGTTCCCCTCAGGCATTTGACGCTGGTGGAGAGATTCTGCAGCTCCACTGCCCAGTCCCTGGAATATGAATAAGAAGACACTTAGAACAGTTACTGAGGGCCTAGTGCTGCGTTAACTCACTGATCCCTGCCACAGCCCCATGGGGTAGGGACTGTCATTGATCCCGCTTAGATGAGAAGCCTGAGCTGCTGAGAGGTTAACTAACTTGCCTGAGTAAATGGGAAGAACCGAAATCCCAGAACCTACTAGAAAGGGGCAGGCTTGTGAGGTAAACTACCCAGATCAGAGGATGGGAACTAACAAGGCACTTTATGTGCCTTATCTCACTTGTCCCTCACCGCCACCCTCTAAAGCCAGTATTATTAGACGTCTTACCCTCCAGGAACTAAGGCTTGGGGAGGTTAAGGAGCTCCCTCGAGAATGCCCAGTGGCCAGGCTGAGAGCACAGCCTCTGCCTTTTCGCCTTGCCTCAGCTGTGTGGGGACTGGGTCAGAGTCAGCCCAGGATCCCTGACCCCTAAGAGCTGGGGAAGTGGCCGGAGAGCCGCAGGGCACACGCAGAGCCGCCACACGTGAAGCAGAGGCCTGCCGTTAACTCACCTTTCACCATAGGCCTCAGTGTTCTCCTTTCTCAAATGGGAGGGTTGAAATGAATTATTTCTTTTTTAAAATCAATTTATTTATTTATTTATTTGTTTTATCTTTTTGGCTGTGTTAGGTCTTGGTTGCCACACACGGGCTTTCTCTGGTTGTGGTGAGCGGGGGCTGCTCTTCGTTGTTGTGGTGCGTGGGCTTCTCATGGCGGTGGCTTCTCTTGTTGCAGAGCACGGACTCCAGGCGCGCAGGCCTCAGTAGTTGTGGCACACGGGCTCAGTAGTTGTGACTCGCGGGCTATAGAGCGCTGGCTCAGTAGTTGTGGCGCACGGGCTTAGTGGCTCTGCAGCATGTGGGATCTTCCCAGACCAGGGCTCGAGCCCGTGTCCCCTGCATTGGCAGGCGGATTCTTAACCACTGCGCCACCAGGGAAGCCCTAAATGAATTATTTCTAATTTGGGTCCAACTCAGAGAGTCTCTAATGTAGGAGTCTTCACTCCTGGGCCTTGAAACAGTTTCAGGACCCACAGTATTCCTACTGTGAGCTTTGGGCTTCGGCTGGCTGGTTGGGGAATGTTTGGGAGCCCAATGGCCTTCTGTCCTCATTCATTAGTCCCAAGGGCTGATGCTCAGGACCAGCCATATGGTCCTAATGATGCAGAGTGAGCACCACCCTGTGGTTAAATGAAGTGAAACCAGAGCTGCAATCGTGCCTCAGTTTCTCCATAGAAATGGAGCAGGGAAACATCTAGAATAAAGTATTTCCAAGATTCGGTCAATGATGCTGACAGAGAGACATCTGGCCCCTTCCAGTCTGTCCTGCCTTCCTGCGCTTGTTCCTGGGGGTGGAAAGCGGGCAGTAAGGGAGAGAAGCCAGCAGTGGGGCCCCTAGGGGGAGGCCAGCCCAAAGTGCCATCGCAGCTTAGCGGAGTCTCCCCCGGTGTGTGAGGAACGTGCGCCCAAAATGAAATCAGTTTGGATGCAGCTGGCAGAAGCCAGGCCATTTCACCGCACAGATGGATTAGAAGGATTGCATTTTAATTTCAAAGAAGCCAGTTGCCTTTTTAATCCAGGCAATTAACTCTGCTCTGCAGTTAAACTGCAATGATTGGGTTACTTTTATAACCCTCCTGTTGCCTTTCAAAACATAACAGCTGACAGCTCATTTGTCAGCACTGAGTGGTGGGTCACGAACTTGAGGCAGCCAGATTTGTAGGAGGAATTTCTTTCATCCTTTCACGAGGTCTGCCTCCTGCCATGGGCTTGTTGGTCAGAGGTTCGGAGGCTTTCCATCCTTTCTTTAACCACCTGTAAACTAAGGTCAAAACCACCTGCTGAATATCGGGAAGAAAGTGATTCTGAGGGACCTAAAGTCACAATTGCCCTTTTCAGACACCTGCTTTGGGAACCCAAACTCACGTCTCTGTGTTCTGCCCACACGCCTGTCTGTCCCCGCAGGCTTCTCTATCTGAGGTGTGGGAAGAAATCCGGACGGGACCAATCGGTGCTGTGTGCTGCCTGCTGCCTCCTGACCAGCCTGTGTGACACCATCGGGGCGATTCTGGCCAAACAGCTCACCATCCAGGTGTGTTGGGCCTACAGGTGACAGTG
This sequence comes from Lagenorhynchus albirostris, assembly GCF_949774975.1. Classification (NCBI taxonomy): domain Eukaryota; kingdom Metazoa; phylum Chordata; class Mammalia; order Artiodactyla; family Delphinidae; genus Lagenorhynchus; species Lagenorhynchus albirostris. The sequence continues at coordinate 71,878,400 of NC_083099.1, read as the reverse complement.
GTTTCTGTCTCGTTCCTTCCCCATGCAAGGCAGTTTCACCTCAGGGCTTGTGCCGCTGCTGGCCTTCCTGCTCCTCCAATACCCACGTGGCTCACTGCTCACCTCCTTTAAGTCTTTGCTCAGATATCTCCTTCTCAATAAGGCCTCCCTGATCACCCGTTTAAAAGTGTGCCCTGCCTCTACCACAGGTGCTCCAGACAACCTCATTGCTCTAGTTTTCCCTAATATACCATCGACTTTACTTATTCATTATGTTTATGGCTTACTGTATGTTAACCCCTACTAGAATGTCGGCTCCATAAGGGCAAAAATTTTTATTCGCTACCATATCCCCATCACTTAAAACACCAGCTGACGCATAGTAGATATCCAGTAAAAAGGGATTGTTGCTGTTACTGGTTTTAGAGCCCAGGGCCCAGCCGCAGCTCAGGCAGGGGTGTCTGAATCCTTTCCCAGGTGGTGATGTGGGCTTTGGAGCAAGTCAGAAGCAGTTTCAAGTTTTTCCAACGTCTAGACCCTCAAACAAATCTGTGTAGAAGGGGCTTATCCCAAAACACATATCCCAAGGAGGACCTATGGGTCCCACCTCAGGGGGCTGGTCCTGGCCTTTTGCCATCCAGGTAGATGTGAAAGAGGGGAGCCTAGTGGTTGGACACAGATTTGGAGAGTTCTAGACCCTGCTGTGAGCAGCGTTCTAGCAGAAACAAATCACCTTTCCTTCTGGGAGCCCATTGTCATTAGCTGATAGACTATAATGAGGCCTAGCTCAAGTCCAATAATAATAGCTGATATTTATTAAATACTTAACTATGTACTTGACATTAAGGGCTTTTCATGTATTAACTCATTTAATCCTCAAATCGACCTATGACGTGGGTGCTCTCATTATCCCTGTTTTATACATGTGGAAACTGAGGCATAGCGAGGTTAAATAACCTTGCTAAAGTCACCCTCTAGTAAGTACAGAGTCAGGATTCAAACCCCAGAACGCATGCTCTTAAGCACTAAGTACAGTGGACCCTTGAACAACATGGCTTTGAACTGTGTGTGTCCACTTATACATGGATTCTTTTCAATAAATACACACTACGGCACTACAGGATCCACAGTTGCTTGAACCATGGATGCAGAACCTCGGATACAAAGGGCTGACTGTAAAGTTATACTTGGAATTTCCACTGCAGAGGAGTCGGTGCCCTAACCCCTGAGTTGTTCAAGTGTCAACTATACCGTCAGTAGCTAGTGCATGTATGGGTGGGTGCATTTTACGTTCGTCCAGTCGCTGGCCTAAGCAGCTTCCCATGTATCGGCCCATACAATCTACTTAACAAGGAGGGAGGCACTGTTATCATCCCTGCTTTCTAGATGAGGAAACCGAGGCCCAGGTAAGTTCAGTGGCTGGGCCAAAGTTGCACAGCAGAGACCATGCTGTCCAGTGGAAAGTGGGGCGGGCTGAGTTCTTATCCCATCTCTCTGATGGGCGTCTGCATAATGGGATTGGTTACTTAAGCACCCCATCTCCTCGTTAGTCAAATGGAGGTGATAACCAACCTTTCCTGGGGTTGGAGGTGTCCCTGGAAGCCCTACATCAGTGGAACACACGTGGTAGAGGAGAGCCAGAATGAGCGGTGCTACAGTTGCTGAAAGGTGTTTGAACACCAAGACCCTCTTTCCTTTACTCCCAGGTCTTCACTGGTGTCTACCTAGCAGCTGTTGACCTGGTGAGCTTTGTGTCCATTCTCTTCCCAGTCTGCAGCTCCAAAGTCAAGTCCAGTTCAGGTAAGTGTGCTGCCATCTGTTCCTGTCTTCACCCATCCACTCATTTCATCCATCAGTGTGCTGAGTGCTTCTCCCTGTCACACCGGAGCCTGGACCCTGCCAAGCACAGACGAATGGGCGAGCTCCCTGGTTTCACCCAGAGCGGGGAGTCAGGGGCCTAAAAGTTAGTTAGCGCTGCTAGTAAGGGGGTGTGGGCTCACAATGGGCAACCAGAGGAGGGGAGGGGCTGCAGGTGTCAGAGAAGGATGTGACGTCGGAACTGGGACCGCAAGGAAGGGCATTCCAGGTGAAAGGGCAGCATGGGCAGAGGTCAGGAAGGGGAGGGGGCGGGGCTTTGGGGATGGACAGTGATACTCAGTGTGCAAGTCCAGGGGCTCCAAGCGAACCACCTGGGCTGCCTCAGGCCGAGCGGGCGCTGGAAGTGACTGAGATGGGATGAGTAGCCTTAAGTATGTGGGACTGGGACTTTCCTGAGAAGGGGCAGCAGTGTGCTCGGACCCTTGTCCCAAAGGGAAATGCTTGCATCAGGGGTGATGTAAGATGCGCTCAGCTGCTCGAGGCTGCCCAGAGGAGGAATGTTCTTTTTGGAATTGTTCAGAGGCGGATCTGTCTTCTATTTCAAGGAGACTTTCAAAGACGATGCTTATCCTACTCACAGCTTTGGTGCCTTGGCACCAGTGTGCCCACTTATAATACATTCACCAAGCTTGTGCCGGTTCCACTCTGTGCCGGGCTCTGTGCAGATTCTAGAACTGGCCGGGCACGGTGCCTGCCTTCAGCGGTCTCCAGTCTAGGACGGGCGACTCTGTGTGCGTGCAGATGCGTATGAAAAAGGATCACGTTGCCCTGCCTTGAAACATAAAACACTGTGAGAGGCTGAGGAAGGGGAAGAGTGCCAGTCATGGGGGGGTGGGGGGATAAGGGGAAGGGGGGAAAACCCAACCACAGGCCCTTGAAGGGGGGTGAGGGGCTGGCCTGTGGAACAGTGGGGGAGCCCATCCTGGCCTCGGGTCTGGGGTCGACACCAGTTCTTCCCACGCAGCTGTCTGTCGAGTTCCAGATCCCGGGAGCCCTGTGGGACCTTGGTGTCTGTTGCAGGTCGGGGCTCCCGGGAGAGAAAGAGGAGGCGGCAGCTCAGGGCCAGCATATTTGCCCTGGTCCTGCCGCTGAGCCTGGGCCCAGGCTGGGCTCTGTGGGCCGCTGTCCCGAAGGCTTCAGGCCCCATCCGAGGGTCGCAGCGGAGGCTGCTGGGAAGCCTGGTACAGGTGAGGTCGAGCCTGCTCAGGGGGACCTGACGGCGGGGGGGGGGGGGGGGGGCGGGGGCAATGCGGGCCCCTCCCTTTCTCCTAGTTCCAACAAATGCCCTGGGGGTGGGCATCAGGGTTAGGCCTTGTTGGGAAGAACCTTCTAAAAGCAGAAAAGGACGGGCCTGGGGTGCATGGGCATATCCTCAGGGTGCTGAGTGTATCACTGCTCCCGCAGGACAATACTGAAATCCTTGGCTACCTGCTGGGTGGCATCGCAGCCTTGGGTGCCTGGGCTTCCCGGATCCCCCCACTCTCCAGAATCGTGAGTCTGGGGCCGGGACTGTGGGTCACCCTGGCAGGTCTTAGGGCATCTGGGAGCATCCTCCCAGCTCCAGGTCACCGGGGTGGAGAGGTGGTGTCTCCGTTCACATGTGCGCGTGTGGGTGTGTACGTGGGTGTGTGTGCGTGTATACACGTGTGTGGGCAGCGAACAGCCATCCCCAGGCCTCGGAGAGTCCTGAGACTCACAGGGAGAGGGCACCGTGTTCTCTCCATTTTTCGTAGCAAATGAAAATCAGGCTCTCCGGAAGGAGTCCCTGAGTTTGGATGGATAAGCACCCCATTAAGGAGCGAGAAGATCTGAGCTTTTAGAGAACAGGGTCATGCAGCTCCTGGGGTCTGTGTATTCGAGAGTGTCTTGTTGGCAGTATTTTTCGGGCATCTGGGGTTAGGGAAGTCATGTGATGGCCAGTCCCTTGGGGGAACAGACGTGCCTTGAGATGCCCTGCTTGCCCTTGGGGAGCTCACAGTCTCCCCAAGGAAGACACAGAAATGGGAAGCAGGATGTTTGAATGCTCTAAGAAAGAATCGAATGTTTGGGGTTCTGGAAGAAAGAGAGAAGCCTCCTGCATTATTCAAATGAGCGAGGGTGAAAACTGTTCACACTGCCAGGCACTGGGTGCTGGCGCGGCCCCAGGTTGGCAGCGAAGGCCAGGTGGGGTCTAAGGAGGCAGAGGCGAAGGGAAGGCACTCAGGGCAGAGCAGAGTGTGCGGGAAAGACCACCGAGGCAGGAGAGCGCCTGCCGAAGAGCCCCATATTGACGCATGGAAATGGTGGGGCCTGACGCCAGAAATGTGACGGCTCATCAATTAGTCCTGCCCAAGAGCACTGTGGTTTAACAGCAATCCCAGGAGAACAGGATTTGAGGAGGCGGGTGCTTCGTTGACCGCTCGTGGGAGCTGCAGCCTGAAACCTCCCGTGGCACAGGGCCTCATCAGCAAAGATGCTGTCTCCAGGGCAAGGGAGGGGAGCGTGGGGAACACTGTGCTCAGTTCAGCCACCGCTGGGATGGGCCTCCAGGGTGTGGTCAGGGCTGGGAAGCCATGTCACATGCGGGCCTTTGAAGGAACAGTTGCAGTGCCCTGACCACCTGTGTTAGTTTCCTGCTGCTGCCATAACAAAGTATCCCAGACTCTGAACAACAGAAACATACTGTCTTTAAGTCCTGGAGGCCAGAGATCCGATACCAAAGTGTCAGCAGGGCCACACTCTTTCTGAAGGCCCTAGAGAGGGATCCGTTCCAGGCCTTTCTCTAAGCTTCTGGTAGTCCCTTGGCTGGTGGCAGCACAACCCCAGGATTTGTGTGGAGTTCTCCCTGTGTGTGTGTGTGTGTGTGTGTGTGGTCGCATGGCTTCCCTCCGTACGTTTCTGTGTCTGACTTTCCTCTTTTCACAAGGACACAGTCCTCTTGGATTAGAGCCCACCGTAATAACCTCAGCTTACCTTGATCATCTGCAAAAACTCTCTTTCCAGATAAGGCCACATTCACTACCTCTGGCGGTTGGGACTCCAACATCTTTTTGGGGGGACACCATTCAACCCATAACACCATCCCACCTAAAATAGCCCCAGGCCAGCCCCACCGCTGTGTCCCTCCCTCTGCTTAATTTTCTTCCTCGCATTTATCACAGCCTGAATGAGCTCCTTTAGTTACTTACCAGGTTGCTGCCTGGTCCCCCAGCAGAGCATCAGCAGTGTGAGAGCAGTGCCCTTGTCTGTTTCATTTCTCACTGTGTTCCAGGTGCTTGGGGTCTGCCCAGGGTAGCTTCCAGCAGACACTTCTTAATGAGTCACTGCATTTGGCCTAGAGAAAAGGAAGCTCACGGATACAGGAAACAGAGGGCTATCCTGGGGCAGAAAGAGCAGCCTTGTTCTTTGCAGTCTCGGAGAACAGGACCAAGACCAGAATCAATAACCAAGAGGTTACTGGGAGGGCCGCTTCCCATTCGGTTAAAGGAAGAATTCCATGGGTTAGACACTTTCCCCAGTGCCTGGCATGTTGAGAACAGCTGGTGGTGTTGTTCCTGCTTTAGGAGGTAGTGGGCTTCTCATCACTAGAGGCATTCAAACCTGATGGCCCCTTGGCAAGAAGATAGAGGGAGATTGCAAGGGGACTGAGCTGGGCAATCTCGGAGGGGCTGCCAGCCCTGAGTGTCTCTGGTCCCATGAATAACCCAGAGCTAGGGTTCCCTCGTTAGGGAGAAAGCCAGCAGGGTTGCAGTGCTATGGGAAGCCAAGCCAGCCTGGACTTGGACCCTGGATCCCCCAGAAGCTGCTTCTAATTTACCCCTGCAGGGGGCGCTGAGGAGCAGCCTGGCTGGGAGGCTTTGGTGGGAAAAGTTCCCATTTTTCCAGGAGCAAGTCCTTGAACAGGACAAAGGGTGCGAAACACGCACTGATCAGTAAAGCATTGTGCTGACAACACCGGGAATCATTGCTGCTGTAAGAGTGTCTGAGGCACAGCCCGCTTCCAGTCCCCAGCGCGGATTTGCCGGGAAGCCACCAGGCAGGTCGTCCTCCCAGCCGTCTGTCCTGACCTGCTAGACAGGCCTGTGTGTGCTGGAGAAATTCATACCACATCTCGAGTCACCGAGCCAGTTCCAGTCTTCAAGCAGTGATGCTTGAAGCACAGCTGTGTGTTCAGTGCCGCAGGCGGAGCCCTCTAGACCCTAGTACCGACCCTGAGAAGAGCTTGAGTTCTGAGTCAGTGGGCGCTGGGCGTGGGTTGGCAGGGAGTGAGAGCAGAGGGCTCCCCCAGCTTGGCCTCATCCAGCTCAGGGCCTAGCCCGGCTCTGCAAGTCACCTTCCCCTCTGCCCATCAATGTCCTCTGTAAAATGGGGGTGGGTGGGCTGGAGGACCCCAAAGTCTTCCCGCCATAGCCATGCTGCTGGGCCGTGTGAGGTGGGACGGGCTGATGGGAAGGAGTGACACTCCACCCGCAACCTCTGGGGCCAGTGGGCCAGGGGCCACTGTCCCCGGCTGCGTGCCGTCTGCTCAGGGGGTGGCAGGCCAGAAACAGGGAGGCCTGGGAACAAAACTGGAAGAGATGCAGAGGTAGATATAACACTCCTGAGGAATCTATTTCTTTTTCTTCCCCTTCCCTTGGCCGTGCTGTGTGGCTTGTGGGATCCTAGTTCCCCAACCAGGGATTGAACCCAAGCCCTTGGCAGTGAAAGCGTGGACACCCAACCACTGGACCACCGGAGAATCCCCAGGAATCTTTTTTTATTTTATTTTATTTTATTTATTTATTTTTGGCTGTGTTGGGTCTTTGTTGCTGCGCGCGGACTTTCTCTAGTTGCGGCGAGCAGGGGCTACTCTTCGTTGCAGTGCGCGGGCTTCTCATTGTGGTGGCGGAGCACGGGCTCTAGGCGCGTGGGCTTCAGTAGTTGTGGCACATGGGCTCAGTAGTTGTGGCTCGTGGGCTCTAGAGTGCAGGCTCAGTAGCTGTGGCACACGGGCTTAGTTGCTCCGTGGCATGTGGGATCTTCCCAGACCAGGGCTCAAACCCATGTCCCCTGCACTGGCAGGCAGATTCTTATCCACTGCGCCACCAGGCAAGTCCCAGGAATCTTTTTGAGGGTTAAATTAAAATGGAGAAAATCGGCTAAAACATGCTTTTTCTCTTGAATATTTTCCGTTCCTTAACCAAGGTCTGTATGTCTCTAAGTACAATCATCTAATGAGCAAACTAAGTTTTATATATATATATATATAATATAATTTATATTTATGTATTGATTTAAATACCTATGTAATTGTATATAATTGGAAATACATAATATTTGTATATATACTTAATGTGTATATAAAGTGACGTTATACCTGTAAAGGATACTTACATATAAATATTGTATGTTTCCTTTTTTAAAAACCAATATTTCCATTGCTCATTCTCCAGAAATATCCCCTTGGCTTCAAAATTTCCAGAATGTTATCTCTAATTTTCCTGACTTTCCCGTCCCGCCTGGTTCAGAGTTGGTGGCCCCGAGACGAGAAGAGTGGGCCCTTGGTTCTCCATAATTCAGTCTCTGTCCTGCTCTCCCCACTGACATTCACGAGCCCCTGCCCAGTGCTGGGTTCCAGGGCACCGAGATGGTGAGGACCTCAGCCCTGCTCTCAGGAGCCCTCTGTCTGTTGGACAGACAGATGTGTAAGGAGCTAAGTCATGATCAGGGTGAAAGGCACTCCAATAGAGGGATATGTCAGAGGTGTGAGGGACCCTGAAGAGGGAATAACTTGCTCCCCTTAGGGTGGAGGTGTTAAGGGATGGTTTCCCAGAGTTGGGTTTAAGCCAGGTTCTGAGGGATGAATAGGAGTTCACCAGACAAAGAAAACAGCTTTCTTTTTTTTTGGCCACGCCGCGCGGCTTGCAGGATCTTAGTTCGCCAACCAGGGATCGAACCCATGCCCTCTGCAGTGGAAGCGAGGAGCCCTAACCACTGGACTGCCAGGGAATTCCTGGAAGCAGCTTGAAGCCCAACAGAAGTGGCACCTCTGGGGACTGGCCATGGGCAGAGGGCTTGCCCTCCAACCTCTTACATCACCAGGGGCCTGGGTCTTAGAATCAGCTTTAAGGGAGCTGAGGGAGGTGGCAGTGTTCCTCCCAGCCCAGCCCCCTTCTTTCTCTGCCCAGTGCTGGGGTAGGACATTTCCCTCCATCTACCTGTGGACCCGGCTCCTGTCGGCCCTGGCTGGCCTCCTCTACGCCTCGGCCATCGTGGCCCATGACCGGCGGCCTGAATACCTGCTACGGGCCACACCCTGGTTCCTGACCTCCCTCGGCCGTGCAGCGCTGGACCTCACCGTATCCACCCCAGGCCCGGGGGCTTGGCTGCTGTGTCTCATCTGCCCTCCTACCCTCTTGCTAGAAAGAATTCTTTCCCAGTAGCCAGGGTGGTGGTTTGAATTCTGGGGGAGGCAGACACAATTGCAATGTGCAGTTTTGTGCTTTGTGTCCTTTTAAAATGTTATTTATTTGTTCATTTATTTGGTTGCACCGGGTCTTAGTTGTGGCAGGCTGGCTCCTTAGTTGCAGCTCGCTGGCTTCTTAGTTGCGGCATGCGTGTGGGATCTAGTTCCCTGACAAGGGATCGAACCTGGGCGGCCTGCATTGGGAGTGCAAAGTCTTACCCACTGCGCCACCAGGGAAGTCCCTCCTCCTTTTTATTTTTTTTTTAATAAGAAGAAATATCTCTTGACTGGAGCTTTGTGAAACAGCAGAGGGGAGTATGAAGCTTCCTGGCCTTGGGATCACAGAAGAGCCAGGCTCCTGTCTCGGTGCTGCTCCCCACCTGGATTAGTCCCTGTCCTCTGTGAACCTGTTTTCCTCACCTTTGCCTTGTCTTCTCACAGGCTGGGAAGGGCTTTGCAAGTTGACCTGCCCTACACGGGTGATCATCTGCTTTCTGTCCTCTTCGGTGCTGGAAGCCTGGGGTGGGGAAGCAGAGAGAAAAGCTGTCAGTGATCGCTGAGCCCGTTTCTGATCCCCAAGCAGGTGTTGCCTGATGTGCTGACACCCCAGTGACCTTGGTGTGAGGGCCTCAAGGGCAAGCTAAGCTCAAACAGTGGTGAGTGGAGATGCTGGGTGGGGTTGGGGGAGGGGTGGAAAACCTGTAGATTTAGCATAAATAGTTTAGAAATGGATTTTCTCACATACTATTTGAGTCTGCGAGGGCTGCCGTAACACATAACCACAAACGTGATGGCTTAAACCACAGGAATTTATTCTCTCAGCTTTGGAAGCCAGAAGTCCGAAATCCAGGTGGAGTCACACTCTCTCCAGAGGTTGTAGGGGAGAGTCTTTCCCTGACTGTTCCAGCTTCTGGTGGCTCCTGGGGTTCCCTGGCTTCTGGCAGCATAATTTTTTTTTATTTTTTTAACATCTTTATTGGAGTATAATTGCTTTACAATGGTGTGTTAATTTCTGCCTTATAACAAAGTGAATCAGCTATACACATACATATATCCCCATATCTCCTCCCTCTTGCATCTCCCTCCCACCCTCCCTATCCCACCCCTCTAGGTGGTCACAAAGCACCGAGCTGATCTCCCTGTGCTATGCGGCTGCTTCCCACATGTAATCCATTTTACATTTGGTAGTGTATATATGCCACTCTCTCACTTCATCCCAGCTTACCCTTCCCCCTCCCCGTGTCCTCAAGTCCATTCTCTACGTCTGCGTCTTTATTCCTGTCCTGCCCCTAGGTTCGTTAGAACAATTTTTTTTTTTTTAGATTCCATATATATGTGTTAGCATATGGTATTTGCTTTTCTCTTTCTGACTTACTTCACTCTGTATGACAGTCTCTAGGTCCATCCACCTCACTACAAATAACTCAATTTTGTTTCTTTTTATGGCTGAGTAATATTCCATTGTATATATGTGTCACATCTTTATCCATTCATCTGTCGATGGACGGTTTGGTTGCTTCCATGTCCTGGCTATTGTAAATAGAGCTGCAATGAACATTGTGGTACGTGACTCTTTTTTTTTTTTTTTAGATTGGAGTCACCTTTATTATTTTTTTTTACATCTTTATTGGAGTATAATGGCTTTACAATGGTGTGTTAGTTTCTGCTTTATAACAAAGTGAATCAGTTATACATATACATATGTTCCCATATCTCTTCCCTCTTGCGTCTCCCTCCCACCCTCCCTATCCCACCCCTCCAGGCGATCACAAAGCACCGAGCTGATCTCCCTGTGCTATGCGGCTGCTTCCCACTGGCTGCTTCCCACTAGCTATCTACCTTATGTTTGGTAGTGTATATATGTCCATGCCTCTCTCTCGCTTTGTCACAGCTTACCCTTCCCACTCCCCATATCCTCAAGTCCATACTCTAGTAGGTCTGTGTCTTTGTTCCTGTCTTACCCCTAGGTTCTTCGTGACATTTTTTTTTCTTAAATTCCATATATATGTGATAGCATACAGTATTTGTCTTTCTCTTTCTGACTTACTTCACTCTGTATGACAGACTCTAGGTCTATCCACCTCATTACAAATAGCTCAATTTCGTTTTTTTTTATGGCTGAGTGATATTCTATTGTATATATGTGCCACATCTTCTTTATCCATTCATCCGATGATGGACACTTAGGTTGTTTCCATCTCCGGGCGAGCTGGCAGCATAATTTTAATTTCTGCCTCCATCTTCACCTGGCCTTTTTCCCTTTGTGTATCTCTGCATTACTTCTCTTCTTCCTGTGAGGTTCCTGCCACAGGACTTACCTTATCCACCCTAATCCACTACCACCTCATCTTAACTAATTATATCAGCAAAGACCCTGTTTCCAAATAAGATCACATTGTGAGGGTCCGAGTGGATATGAATTTTGGGAGGACACTCTTCAACCCACTACGTGTACTGTCCTTGTAAGCCAGGGAAAATGGTTTTCAAAATCTTTTTGTGTAACAAGTATCTATTAAGTGCTTGTTAGAGGCAGCGTCTGGCTGGGTACTGGGCCCTCAGGGGGATAGCAGCTAGGGAGTGTTGGACCTGGCTCTGTCCTCAGATGAGCTGTGTCTGTTCTGGGGCCGACCCGACAGGATGATCCCGGGGAGGTAAGGAACCAGCCCAGGATGGAGCCCTCAGGGTGCAGAGGTGAAGGCAGCACCGGTGGCTGAAGTCCTCCGCCTCTGTGGACCTTAACTTCACTTCTCAGATCATTTTCCTTTCCTGGGTGATGAAGAGCAAGCTGAGACATGCTTTGGGGTTTGCCTCTGAAGCCAGAGAGAATGCCGACACCCAAGCCCTTTTGACCTGTGCAGAGAAGGAGGAAGAAAACCAGGAGGCAAGGACCGAGGCAAGGTCTCACAGCTGGACGGGGCCCCCCGGTGTTTGTGCACAGCATGGGCAGAGGCAGCGAGCCTCACCGGGGCCGGGCCTGGGAATCCTGGGGGTCCCCACGAGCTTGGCCAGTTGGTCACTTTAAAAAACTACTGTTACGCGCAATGCTGAGTGCCCTGAATAAGTAGGATCCTCTGTTTTCCCAAGGACAAAATATTTTTTAAGTTTGCTATTACGCTATTTGGTAATTTACATATATATATTTAAGTTCACATACTATATAAATTAATACGTTAGTTTAGAAGTAATGTGCTTTTTGCCCTCATTTCGTAAAAACTTAAGTTCCCACTTGTGCATGCATCTGACATCCACATACTAACACGGCTTTTTTTTAAAGTTGGTATCACTAAAAAGCTGATTTTTAAAAGTGCTGCTTACAAATAACTTCCACCCTTTACAATGATGTCATACCAGTGAATGTGTCTGTCTCTGCCTTTTGCTGATTTAATCAGGTGACCCCTCTAAGTAAGCAGAACTGTGCTAACTGAGGCAATTTTTCTTTGTCAAAAGTCCTTGTTGCAAATAGTTGAGAAAGTGCCTCATAATAATAAGAGAGCTGGTAAAGAGTTGAACATACAGCAGCTCCCCCTTTTCTAAGATCATTTTTTGAGGAAAAAAAGTCTCGCCTACTACCTGGACTCCTCACTACCTTCATTTCTTTCGGAGTAGAAATGAGGCTCCGTGTGAGTGAACCGGGTCCCCTCCTCCGAATTTTCTAGGTTTAACAGTGTAATCTGACTGAGTTAATGAAGTAGAAGGTAGTGTGGGTATGACCAAGGTAAAAGGGGAGATACAGGTGCTTAGACCAAAGATCCAAGTTCCCAAGGAGGCTCTAGTGGGAAGTTATTTTCATTCCATTCTAGAAACTGTTACAAAATTATATCCCAATGGGGAGCTAAGGTATTTCAAGAGAGCCCTGTGTGTTTAGTATTTTGAAGACAGGAAGTGGAGCCTTTGTAATCTCTTCAGCAGTCTTTCCATCAGTGGTTCTCAAAGTGTGGTCCCCGGACCAGCACTGCCTGGAAACTTGTTAGAAATGCAGATCTTAGGGCTCCACCCAGCTCTACCAAATCCAAAACCCGGGGTGTTTTTATAAGTCCTCTGGGTGCTTCTGGTACGCAGTAAAGTTCAAGAACCACACTGCTTTACAAAAACACTTATTTAGCACCCATTTCAGTGGTTCCCAAACTTTCCCATAATTTAGAATGATCTGGGGGGCTTTTAAACTCTGCAAGTCACATCCATACCAATTAAATCAGAATGTCTGGTGTGGGGCGGGGTGGGGGGTGAGAGCTAAACTTCAGTTGTTTGGTTTTTTAAGAAGCCCAGGTGATTCCACAGTGCAGCCAAGTTTGGGACCCACCCACCTACTGTGACCTCAAAGAGGCAGATAAGATACATCTCACAGGAAGCAGAAAGTGAGATGTGCCATAAAAGAACAGAAAAAAATACTGTAGGGGTTCTTTTGAAGAAACTGGGATCGTGTTTTGAGAAAAGGTCTCCTGACTTTAAGAATCCCCCTTTCTGTCTCCCCATCCCCGCTTGAAAGAATTCGGACTGGGTGCCTCTCACCACGCTTCCTTACTGCAAGCCCCTCAAGAGGATGGCAGCTGTCAGCCGCTACCTGGAGCTGACCATCGAGCCTGTGCAGCAGGTAAGTGGCTGTGGGCCACAGAAGGGTGGGAGGTAGTCCTGGAAGGCTTCCTGGAGGAAGTGACACTTTAGCTACAGGAGGGGCGGAATGAGGCAGGAAAGCCTGTAAAAAGAGGAAGGAACTCTCAGAGGCCTTGGTGGGGGGCGGGCGGTGGTGGTCAGATGAAGGGGAGCTCGGAGATGAAAGGGTGGAGGCGGCATAAGTGTGAGATCGCAGAGGGTGACGGGAGTACAGGAGGCTTCAGGACTAGAGACTCAGGGTCAGACGTGCATTTTAGAGCCGTCACTCAGGCATTGTTGGGGGGCAGACTAGGGAGTGGAGACTAGAAGCAAGGGGGTCAGTGAGGGACAGTTGTAAGTCCAGGAAAGACATGATGTGGCCTGAACCAAGGCTGCAGCCGATGGAGAAGCAGAGCTGCAGTGGAGTCGGCAGGTAGAGCAGTGGGGGCAGTGAGGATGTGGTGGTGAAGAGGACTGCATGCTCCAGATGACTCCCAGGGTTCTGCACGGGGGGCCTTCAGGAGGAAGAGTGTTGGAGGGAAAGAGGCGACAGGAAGCCCACTCCATGTCCCGCACCCCACTAAGTCGTTCCTGTCGAGGCTACAGCGACCTCCCAGTTGCTAAATCCCGGGGTCATTTCTGTCCAGTTGAGGTTCAACTCGTTTGGCCGCCTGCTTCTTCTGATTTCTGGGCCCCTCCCTGTCCTGTTTTTTCTGCCACCCTCACCTCTGCGGGCTCCTCCTGGTGAGCGGACTTCAAGGTTGCTGTACCGCAGCTCCGCCTCAGGAGGGCTCCCTTCTCTGGGTACACTCTTCCAGTCCCATAGCCCTACCTGCCAGCTCTGGCTGATTTCCCTGGCCTGTGTCTCCATCCTTTTCCTCTCCTTCAGTTCCAGTCTTGGCTGCCCCACTACCTCTTCATCCTCCCTCTTCATCGTCCCCATGTGGCATCTCACACGTGCCGTGTCCAATACAGAATTCTGGATTTCCATGTCCAGACCAGCTCCTCTCCCCATCTTCCTCATGTCAGTAAGCGACACCACTGTCCGTGCAGTGGGTCAAACTCAGATTCCTCTCTTTCCCTCACTATACGCCCGTGCCCATATCACCCGTCTGTGAGTCTCGCAAATACTTCTTTTAAAGTAGATCCAACCTAGAGATTATCATACTGAGGGAAGTAAGTGAGACAAAGACAAATATCATATGATATCACTTATATGTGGAATCTAAAAAATATTACCCCCCCAAATTACAAATGAACTTATTTACAAAACAGAAACAGACTCACAGACGTAGAAGACAAACTTACGGTTACCAAAGTGGAAGGGTAGGGGGAGGGATAAATTGGAACTATGGGATTAACAGATGCACACAACCACATATAAAATAGGTAAGCGACAAGGTTTTACTGTATAGCACAGGGAACTATATTCAATATCTTGTAATAAGCTGTAATAGAAAAGAATTGGAAAAAAAGAATCTAGGTATATTCATATAAATATGTAGAAATGAATCACTTTTCTGTATACCTGAAACTAACACAGTATTGTAAATCAACTATACTTCAGTAAAGAAAGAAAAAAACAAGTAGATCCAGGAGCCTCCTAACTGGTTTTCCTCTCACTGCTATTCTTGTCCCACCCCCTCCATTTACAACCAGTAACCAGAAGGGTCTCTTACAAATGTAAATGACATCTTGTTCGTCTTTGGTTTAAAACACTCCTCTGGCTTCCCATTTCACGCAGAATAAAATCTAATCTCCTGACACAGCCCCGCGCTTTCCCCCTCCCTCACTGCCTCCTATTCTCCCCTCTTCACTTCTCTCTGCACAGAATTTCTCTCCGTTCCTCTGCCTACATGCTCTTCCTCCTGATTTTTTGCATGGATGCTTCTTTCTCGTCTTTCCGATTTCAGTAAAAATGTCACCTTCTCCTTCCCCCACCACTCATTCTGTGGAAAAGTTGCTTCCACCCCTCTGCTGTTTGTTTTATTACCTTTTAAAATGCTCTGCAAAGCACTTATCGTGATCTTTTACTTTTGTTTGTTTTCTGTTTCCTGCTGGGATATAAACTTTGTCTCCTTCTGTCTTGTTTGCCAAAACCCTGGTGCGTCAGGTCACGGGCTCTCCGTACAGGTGCGTTTGGAACCCAGAGTGCAGTGATAGCCGCCCCGCTGGGCTGCCCCTGGGACGTGCTGACGCTCAGACTTTGTGCCTGAGAGAAAGGTTTTACTCTTTGCTGTTGTTCCTTGGAAAGTGGGTGTAAATAACCTGTATGTGACGTAAGTGAAGTTCTGGGAGGTTTGGAGCACGCTTTCACGATTAAGAGTCCACTTCGGCCATTAAGCTGTTCTTCTGTCCAGAGGGTGGGTGGTGGGTGGGTGATGGGAAGCCCTGGGGAAAGCACAGGGAGCCCTGGCAGCATCTGGCCAACGCTTTGCACTAGAAATTTTTAAATCGTGGAACTTGTGAAAAATAATAGTGCAAAAGTTGCATTCACTTGAACCCTTCCAGTACCTGAATCTTGAGTGGATGCCCACTGGAGAGCAGACTCCTTGAGAGAAGACTGTGTTCCTCTTCCGTTCTCCTCCACTGAGGCCAGCCAACACATTTTTGAGCAAATACTTCCATTCGGCCTCTTCCTTCTGTGTCCACCAGAGGGCGAGAGTTGCCTCCAAGACAGCTCCCAGCAGGGAGCCAGGAGCCCCACCCTCTAGCCTGGGCAGAAGCTGCCTCCCTGGGCTCTAGGGTCATCATTCGCATGGTGGTCTGTTTACTGAGGGCTAACTACTTGCCAGGCTCTGAGTAAATAATAACAGCCAACCCTTCCATGATGCTTATTGTACTCACTGGTCACAGTGCTTGGAGTACTGGTCTAAGTGCTTTACATAGATGAACTCATTTAATCCAACAGCCAACCCTTGAGGTATTATGCTCATTTTACAGAAAAGGAAAATGGGGCCCAGAGAGGTTAAGCAACTTGCTCAAGGTCACACGGTTTGTTGGTGGTAGAACCAGGATTCAGACCTGTCTCTGCCGAGTCTGTGCCTTTGACCAAAATGCTGTGCTGCTTCTTACTGGGCATGATGGCTGACACCGAGTAAGCGCTTGATAAATGTTTTTTACAATTATTAGCAAGGCAGAGTCTTAGAACAACCTGAGGTAGATACTAGTATTATTTCTATTGTCATTTATTAATACTTAATCATTTTATTATTCTTTTTTTTTGTTTGTTTGCGGTATGCGGGCCTCTCACTGTTGTGGCCTCTCCCGTTGCGGAGCACAGGCTCCGGACGCGCAGGCTCAGCGGCCATGGCTCACGGGCCCAGCCGCTCCGCGGCATGTGGGATCTTCCCGGACCGGGGCACGAACCCGTGTCCCCTGCATCGGCAGGCGGACTCTCAACTACTGTACCACCAGGGAAGCCCTTCTTCTTCTTCTTCTTCTTTTTTTTTTTTTCAATATTTATTTATTTATTTTTGGCTGTGTTGGGTCTTCGTTGCTGCCCACGGGCTTTCTTTACTTGCGGTGCACAGGATTCTCATTGCGGTGGCTTCTCTGTTGCGGAGCACGGGCTCTAGGCGTGCAGGCTTCAGTAGTTGTGGCACTCAGGCTCAGTAGCTGTGGCTCGCGGGCTCTAGAGCGCAGGCTCAGTAGTTGTGGCGCATGGGCTTAGTTGCTCCGCGGCATGTGGGATCTTCCCGGACCAGGGCTTGAACCCATGTCCCTTGCATTGGCAGGCGGATTCTTAACCACTGCTCCACCGGAAAAGCCCCCCTTATTATTCTTTTAAAATGAGGCACAGGGAGGATTAACTCACTTGCCCAAGATCCCATAGTTAGAAAATCACAGGAATAGGTTTCAGACTAATCCTGTCTGACTCTGGCACCTGAGCTTTTATGCAGAGGACATGCTTTTTATGCCGCCGTTTCATGCCACGATTTCATGCCTGCTGCATTAGCAAATTATTTTCTTTTTTTCATGAGGCTGTCCCGATGGGCATGTTGTGGTGATATCGGTACCCTGTTGCCATGTGCCTTGATATACGTCCTGTTTGAACTACCATCAGGAAGTGGGCAAAAGAGCCAGAGTGGTGCTCACTCTTGCCAGCATCACCTCCCGAGCGCTGGTCAAGGAGAGATTTTCCAAGAGATGCAGCTGGGGTCAGGCTGAGCCTAGGAGGCCGAGGGTGTGGGGTCCTAGGAGTCAACAGCTGGCAGCATTTGAAAACTCCATTTTCTCTGTTGACTCAGGTGTGCTCAGACCTGAGGAATTTATAGATTATTTCCTTTGTTGTGGCCTGGGAGGCCTCTGCTGCCCCGCCTCCCCCCCTTTCCCACCCAGAAAGCTGTCTTTGTCTCCTTTGTGGACTTTCCTCCCTTGCAGCCGACTCTCACGGGGAACTGTGCCCTTGACCCCTCCAGGGCTGGAGCCCTGCGTGATTTGGGGACCCGTATGAGCAGCTGTTCTTCTCGTGTGTCCAGGACGTTTACTAAACCTGAGCCCGTGACACCAGTTCAAAGGAAGCAAGGCAGGGGTTACCAACCCCTTCTACAGATTAGGAAACTGAGACTCCGGAGGATAAGTGTTTTGCCGAGGTCACGTATGGTTAGTTGGTGGAAGATACGGTCCAGAAGGTGGGTTATTCCCCCTGTGCTGTGTCCGTGGGATGACTGCCCGGCTCCGAGCCCAGCCGGGAGCCTTGAGGCTCTCTGGGGAAACCCCTGTGAGGCCTGTGGGAGGAAGCTGTCTTCTGAGATAGATGGACAGACAGACAGACAGGTAATCTCACAAGTTTCTTCCTCCCTTAACCCTTCCCAGCTCACTCTCATAGGCTGCTGGCGGGTGCGTTGGTTAAGCCTCTATGGAGCACACTTTTGGCAAGATCTATCCAAATTACAAGCGCTCATACCCTCTGATCCAGCAATTCCACTTCTAAGAATTTATCCTTTATATCCTGAAATTTTTAATGTACGGTGTAATTTACTGCAGCCAGGGTTGATTGTAAAAGCAAGAGACTGGGGATATCCTAAACGTCCATTAGCAGGGGACTGGTTTAAATAGCTTGTGAACATCTGTACAATGCTACCAAAAAAAAAACTGCTATGAAACTACTTCTAAGGCATGTTGTTAAGTGAAATAAAGCAAGATGCATAAGAGAGTATAGAGTGTACTACCGTTAGTGGAAATGGGGGAAACATGTACATGCATTTGCTCTCGTGTGCACAGACTATTGGGAAGGACACACAAAGGAGGGCCGGCTGCCTCTGAGGAGGAGCTGAGTGGCCACAGGAGGAGGGTGGAGGCAGCTGCGTCCTTTCGTGCCTTTTGAACGCTGAAGCACGTGGATGCTCTGACAGTGCGAAAAACAAAGATGCCAACCAAGTCTCCTGCCTGCCCTTCCCCGCACACCTTGCAGGCGAGCTGCAGTGCCACCAGGCTGCCTGGAGATGGACAGACAAGCACGGGAGCCACGTCCCTGCAGGAGCCCCCCTCGTACCCTCCGGTTCAGGTCATCCGGGCGTGCGTGTCCTCCAGTAGCTCCTCCCAGGTCTCCTCCATCAACTCTGACCTCGAGGTAGGTGCTGTGTCCGCCGGCAGGTGCACGGGTCCTCCTTCACGCGTGCTTGCTGGTGCCTCTGAGGTGCCTGCACTGCTCTGTTCTCCTCGGCCCACGCCAGCCTCATGCCCACTCAGTAGTGAATAAGCATCTGCGCGAGAACTTTCCCACGCTGTCCGCGCTGAGGAGGACTTTCCACAGTCAAATGAGTCATGGAAACACTGCACGCTGAATCATGGGGCACATTCAAGTCTTGCAGAAATAAATGCTGACTAACAAACTTTTTTTTTTTTTTGCGGTACGCGGACCTCTCACTGTTGTGGCCGCTCCCGTTGCCGAGCACAGGCTCTGGACGCGCAAGCTCAGCGGCCATGGCTCACGGGTCCAGCCGCTCCGCGGCATGTGGGATCTTCCCGGACTGGGGCACGAACCCGTGTCCCCTGCATCGGCAGGTGGACTCTCAACCACTGCGCCACCAGGGAAGCCCCTAACAAACTTTTTAAAGAGTCTTGGTGTTTCCCAAACCCATTTGACCATGGAAGGCTTTCTTCCCCCGCAAGGAGCGCCAGGCTGTTCCCTGTGGTGCTGTCAGGGTCACACACAGGGCCCTCAATGGGCACTGTGCCTGGCACTTTCATAAGCTTTGCCTCATTTTGAATTTTTGGATCTTTGAACAAAACACATCACATTTTGGATACCGGAAATGGGTCTAACTCTCAGGTCTACGGTCCTGTCACTCTCAGCCCCACAGCTGTGGCTCCCAGCCCCGGTCAGGAGGAAGTTTCCCTTTGTCTGTGGCAAGTGAGAATAAGGACAGCATAGTGGACAGGTGGTACCAGCAGGGGGAGGGACCGTCCTTCATTCTGGGTTTGTTGGGGTCTCCCACTCTTTTGATATTTAAATGCCCTTTTATGAATTGACGACAACAGGAAGTGCTAAGTTGGTGTTGAGGGTTTGGTGTTGGTCTTAATGGCCTTATTTGGCAAAGTAATCAATCATCTGTCCTGAGTCAGTCCCCCAGATTCGTTCAACTCGTAGTGGACCCTGAAATCCGAAAGACTTAGAGCCCCTGATCTGCGGGGTAGAGTCCAGATCCCTTAGTGTGGGGTTCAGGCCTTGCACACCTGCCCCAGCCTCGTGCCCCTCCCCTGCCCTCACCTACATGTCCTCCTTGGCCGTGGACTCTTCCCTCATCCCCAGGGCTCTGGGCCTTTCTTCCTGGGATTTCCTCTGGCCCAACTGCCGTGTGTCAGAATCCTACCCAGATGCCACCTGCTGTGTGAACTCCCCTCCCCTCCACGTACACACCAGAGATTAAAGCCTCCTTCCCTTGGGTGCTCAGAGCATACACCTCTCTTCCATCCCTGGTGGTGTTTGCCGTGTAGCCTGAGGGCTGCAGGGACCTGTCTCCCCGGCCAGGCTGTGCACAGGCTTTTAGGTCTAGGGGCCTGGACTGCCCTCATCTTTATCTCTTGATCCTGGAACACACACAGCTGGTCATTGAGAGGTGGGTTTTGACGGAGAAATTCTGCTCCAGACCAAGGACCATTTGGGCTCCGTGTATCCCCGAGTCCTTCATTTGGTGCTGTTTATTTCTTGGATCTCGTCTCAGAATGTGTCGGACAACCCAAGGCGCATGTCTTGGCAGCCCGGAGCCAGCAGTCCGGGCAGAGTCTAAGGCTAAGGGGAGAGAGGGAGAGTGTGTTCAGTGAGGGGAAGGGACAGTTGAGTTGGTGAGATGGGGGGAGGGGGCTTGGGGAGGGTGGGAAGCAAGCTCGCTCTGTGGGAACCCTCAACTGAGCTAAGGATTGGACAGTGACCTTGAACAATTCAGAAATTTGTCTCTGTGGCTGTTTCGGGCAGTTTCTGTGTTTTGCAGTCCTTTTTCTCCCTCTCCTCTATTCGCTCTTTCCTTTTAAATTCCAAGGGCACAGGGTCGCGCTCATACATGAGGCAAATGGAGATGAATGCTTTTGCCCTTGCTAAACAAGGGGTATATTTTTAGAAGCCCAGGTGCCCCCATCTACCCCACCCACCCCCTCCAGAACCCCCAGCACAGCCTCCTACTTCATTCCCCAAAACAGCCGCACGCTACACATGACAAAGCGCCGAGTCCCGATTGGAAGTTACTTAGAATCTCACTAAACACAGGCACTGAGGAAATGCGAGCAGGGGACAGTGTAGCTTGTCAGGCTTGTGGCCCATCCGGCCTTCTGGTAATCTATATATTCTCTCTCTCTATTCTCTCTATAATCTATATATTCTCTCTTAAACGTAATACATGTTTATTGTAGAAATGTTGGAAGATGTAAAGAAGAAAATGAGAGTTAAGCCACAAGCCCATCAACCAGCAGCTGCCTCAGGGCGGTGGGATTGATTGGGTGGGCTCCCCAGTTTTTCAGAGCAATATTCCTTAAAAGTTCTGGCTCCCTGATGGCTGAAGGGGAGGAAGAGGGCGTCTTTTAGCCGATGAGTGTGACACTGCATTTCATCCACCTGTTTGGGTCACTCATTTAGCAAACATGTTCTTGGGGGGGCATTTGAAAGAAAAATGCATGAGGGCAGGGGGGCTGGCCTGACCCACCACACGCAGTGGGAGGTACTTGGTAGGTTGGTCACAGTCTGATCATGACTTTGCTCCTCCAGACCACACCCCCAAGGGACTGAAGCCGGGCCCCAGGTCATCACCTCTTCTGGTTTGCGACTTCTCTTGCTCCCGAGATGGATTGCACAGTTGAGATATTTCCTAACACTGGGCTGAGACACCCAGGGCATCTGTTTGTACTCTCTGGCTACAGTCGTCTGTGTCTTTTGCCAGCCAGCTGGGCTCCTGCTTGACCCCCGGGTCCATAGGTGAACGCTTGCGCCTCCCACTCTGGAGGCCTGGGGGCACTCTTTGTCGCTAAGGTGTTGTGTTTGTCACTCTGTGGTCCTTTCCGACTTTGTGACTTAACTCTCAGAGGGTGCTTTTGTGTCCATGTCCTTGGGGCACATACCCACAGGTTTGAAGACCTACCTCCTGCCGTGCTGGGGGAGGTGGAGAGAAGAGAGGTCCCTCAACACGACATACACTGTATTCACAGCACTCAGCTCACTACGCGTTTTTAAATTCATTGCTCACAGTGACTGCGTGTGTGTCATGAGGCAGGCGTGGTATGTTCTATACTTTACAAGCACTGTTTGATATAGTCCTCCTAACAGCCCTGAGGCAAGTACCTTTAAATATTCTTGTTTCCCAGAAGAGGAGACTGGGATACATTGAGTTTTAGTAACCTGCCCAAGAAAACATCATCATCGTCATCGTTATAATTGGCAGACCTGGGGTTTTGAACACAGCTCTGTCTGGCTCTGAAACCCTGTTGTTACCCACTACACCCCACTGCCTCAGCAGTAACTACCCAGGGCTGAGTTTCTTATCTATCATTCCCATTTTACAGATGAGAAAACTCTCTCCACAGGACTCTCTCCACTTACCTGTGTTCTCAGGCAGGGTCCTGTCTAATAGGCAGGATAAAACATTGGGATTTACAAGGAATTCCAGTGATGCAGAACACCCATGAAAAGAGGTGAAGTAGAGACAGATAAGGCATGGGAGCTTGCGTGGAGGGAGAACTGGGTCATTTTCACCTTTTCTCAAGTGTCCACTGGATGGGCTGGTCAGGGCACCAGACTAATGGCAGTGGAGCCTGAATGTGACTCATAACCCTGTAGACAGGCCATTTGTGTGGGCTGTGCGGATTTCTGGACGTCTCCACAAGACAGGGCACACTCCGCGGAGACTGTGCACCTACTCACTCAGCTACTCGACACCAGGCAGCCTGTCTCCTGACACAGCCGTCGGAGGGCGTTCTGAACACATGTGGAGGAAGGGTCACTGGCTCATGGTCAGTGCGTGAGGGACCAGGGCCCAGAGGGAGCAGGGCTTTCCAGAGCGGCCCACTCACTTGCCGGGGCAGCCAGCACCTGTTTTATGAGTGCAGGGTCGACATTCCCTCAGTGTTGAGACTGCTCCTGTGCCTTTTAAAGGTTTTTTTCCTCCTAGCCTCTGGGATGCAAGAAAAGATTGAGTCCAGCTTTGTGTTTAGTCATTTTTTTCCTTCTGTGCTTCCTAGCAATGCCATTGAAGCTTTGTAGGAATTCTGCCAGGAGGCTGTTTCTGTCAACAGAAGAAAGTCTGCATGTTGAGAATGACTGTACCTGGAGCTGGCTCAGTGTGTGTGTGTGTGTGTGTGTGTGTGTGTGTGTGTGTGTGTGTGTGTGTGTGTGTGTGTGTGTGTGTGTGTGTGCGCGCGTGTGTGTGCGTGCGCGTGTGTGTGCGCGTGTGTGTGTGTGTGCGCGTGTGTGCGCACGAGCGCGCGCGCGCACGCGCGCACGCATAGAGCCAAACACCACACACCAGATTGCTGTCTGAAGAGGCTCGCGTCCCAGGCCCCTGTGTCCTGCTAATTCTGTGCCTAAGGCTCTTGACAGCCAGGACTGCTTGTTCCCTCTCCAGACCCTGCTTCCAGCACCAGCAGACCAGGACACAGTCCCTTGGATGTTTGTCATTCTTAAAGCCAAATCATTCTTTCAAGGAAAAAACAATTAATTAGTTAATAAAAAGAATACACACCCACACACTGACTCTGAAAGTGCTAATTTTAGAAGTAAATACATATAAGTATGAAGAAGGAGGCCAGAAATTTCTAATAGGTCCCAAAGACCAGAAATTAAGTTCAGGGCATGGTATCTGCCCTGCACAGATCTGTGTGCCCCTATGTGCTCGGCAGCAGTGAGAGATGGTGCGTCCGGAAATGTGTGGACAGTCAGCTAGTTCCCCTGGGGGTAAGGAAGGACTGTACTGGGCCCCCCCAGGGCAACGGGGCTGAGCAGGAGAGAGAGGGCTGACCAGGGGTCAGGTGGACACTGGCTTGTCCAGGCTCTCGCTGACCTGCCAGGCGGCCTTGGTTCTGCCCTGGACTTCTTGGGTTTTAGTTTCTCCCTCTGTAAGTGGGAATCAGGAGACCTGCCCTACTTACATTACGGAGTGATTCTGAGGATCAAATGGGGGTGCTGCTGGGGCCCTGCAAGCCTGCCGATGGTGCTAGATGCAGTGCAGTGGACAACGGGCTGCACGTGGGCTCAGACACCTACGCTGGCCCTGAGAGCCTTTGAACCAGGTGACGCCGTTCATTTCTCTGGACTTGCTCAGTAAGTGGAGATAATGAACTCAGGGAGCTGGTGAGGCTCTGACAGAGCACTGTTCCCGCAGATGATGAGCTTTGAACTGGGCCATCTTTCAGGTTCCATTTAGCAAGTGACCTTAAGTGGGCAAGTGTACTGGGGGAGTTAGGTGGAGGTTAATTACACTGAGTCAGTTCTTAGAAGTGGAAAGGCTTCCATCAGGAAAACAGCGGGGCCAACCACCAGCAAAATGGGCTGCTGTGTCTGCCTGGGTGTCTGCCACTCAGAAAACCTCTTCTGGCCTCCGCAGTCTCTAGAAGCATTTCCATTACGCTGCCTGAAATCCAGGGAAGAGCTCCTGACTGAGCTCCTGCCTCCGTCCCTCCTCCTTTCAGTGCTGTCCTACCCAAGATCTTCAACACTCCATCAGCCCCATGGCCTTCCTGCTCTAAGGCCCTTACTGCTTACAGTTTATGTCCAGACCCCTTAGCCTGACCTCTAGGACATTTCGTTGTCTGGTTCAGGGCTAACTCTCCAGGTTTTCCTCTGCACATCCAGCCAGCTTTCCCTTCTCTGGGTTCCTTTGCTCATCTGTCTTCTGCCCTTCAAGGCCCTGGCTAAATCCTGCTTCCTCCGGGAAGCCTTCCCTGTGTTCCTGAGTAGGGTTGCTAGATTTAACAGGCAAAAAATACAAGAGGCCAGTGAATTTGAATTTCAGATAAACACACCTATACTAAACCATTTGTTATCTGAAATTCACATTTCACGGTGTATCCTGTGTTTTATCTGCAGCAGCCCTGCTCCTGAATCCAACTTGATCATGGCCATTTCCCGCCCTTCCCTGGGCCACTTCTTCGGTTCTGAGCAGCATATGAATAGCAAAACTTCTTCCAAAAAAATCAGGAACATACAATGTTTTATGTCAATTATATCTCCTGTTTTAATGGGAAAAAATAATTTTAAAAAAATCAGGAACAGGAGCCAGGGTTGCCAAGGCCTTTCCCACTGGTGGTCTTGGAGTTTGGCCTAAATACAGTATTTGCATCTCCTTGTCAGTGGAGTTCAGAGGTGCTCGCTCCCAACCCTTGCTGCCCACCGTTGTAATACATAGGCCTTCATCTCGGCTTCCCCTTCATCCCAACCGTGGGATGTCCCTGCAGTGAAACTGTCATCTTTATAAGGGAAACCGGCCCAGTGTGGGTCAGAACTCTCTTACTGATCCAGTTCACCATGGGCTTTGCATACAGCACTCCACGGCCTGTGATCCATTTTTCCTCACATCCCATTTTCCTCACGACAGCCCAGGAAGGAAGAGCTGAGTGGGGAGTTTGGGCTGGTAGAGAGGAGGAAAGAAAGTATGGGAGGTGAGACAGTGCTTGATCCGGAGTAAGTGCTATAGAACTGCTTAATTAACTAACTAAAGAAATTGAAAGGATGAGATTTTTGAAGCGTACGGTGTTAAGGTTTAAAAGCCTGTAAGGTACTAGGAAAATCAAAAAGGAAATCTACTTGATGAAATCTAAGACGGAACTGTAGCTGGCGTGTATCTGGCCAGTCTCAAAACTTTATGATCAGGGCTTCCCTGGTGGTGCAGTGGTTGAGAGTCCGCCTGCCAATGCAGGGGACACGGGTTCGTGTCCCAGTCCGGGAAGATCCCACATGCCGCGGAGTGGCTGGGCCCGTGAGCCATGGCCACTGAGCCTGCGCGTCCGGAGCCTGTGCTCTGCAACAGGAGAGGCCACAACAGTGAGAGGCCCGAATACAGCAAAAAAAAAAAAAAAAAAAAAAAAAAACTTTATGATCAGAAAAAACAAAAAACCTTTATAATGGGTCCTGAGTCCAACACCATTTCACCTCCCCCATCTTGGGGAAGTCACTTCTCCCCAGATGTAAGAGGAGGGAGTTGAACAAATGGTCTCTGAGGGCCCATCCAGCTCCCAGTCCTAGAAAGTGACCCTGTTTCCTCAGTGGCTGAGACACACCTCAGAGTCTTCAGGAACAAAGGAGAGCTTACCACATGCCCTGTGGACAGCGCCTATAGGTTGCTTCTTGGTTTCAGAAGCACGAAAAAGTGTTCTTTTAGAAATGAGGTGAATTGAAACCCTACATGCTGTGGTTCATGGAGATGATGGAATTGTGATCCTAAAGACAATTCAAGGATATGTGGAAATGCTCATTATATTTTAAGAGGGAAAAGCCATTTGCATAATTTGGGGTGTGTGTGTGTGTGTGTGTGTGTGTGTGTGTGTGTGTGTGTTTGTATTTCAGAGGGCTATTCAATAACTGTTCATAGACGCCCTCTTTTAGGGATAGAATTCTGGGCAATCTTTTTTTTTTTTTTTTTTTGCGATACGCGGGCCTCTCACTGTTGTGGTCTCTCCTGTTGTGGAGCACAGGCTCCAGACGCGCAGGCTCAGTGGCCATGGCTCATGGGCCCAGCCGCTCCACGGCATGTGGGATCCTCCCAGACCGGGGCACGAACCCGTGTCCCCTGCATTGGCAGGCGGACTCTCAACCACTGCATCACCAGGGAAGCCCTGGGCAATCTTTATTTTGGGTTTTGAAAAAATTTCTATACAAAAATGAACAAATTTTGCTCTTGAAACAGGGAAGACTACACAAATGTTTATTTATTTTTACTTCTTTGTGGGGGGTGGAGAGAGACCTCAGTTACAAAGATTTGAGTTAATTGTATTCCCTAGGCACATTATCATTAGTTTAGAAAGTGACTTAAAAAAGAAATCCTGGCTACTACTTCCACTAGAGGGTACTCTTCTGAAATTTTAGATTGCTTGTGATGCTGAAGATTTTGAAAAGGAGGTTTCAAGGTTTCATTTCAAATTCAGTTGGAGGACTCTTAAACTGTTTTATTTGTTTGCTTGTCTTTAAATACACTCTTTCTTTTGGAGTAATTTTAGATTTACAGAAACGTTGCAAAGGTAGGACAGAGAGTTCCTGTATACCTTCACCCAATTCCCTCTAATGTTAACATCTTGCACCACCATGCTGCATTTGTCAACACAGAGAAATTAATATTAGTACATTACTGTTAACTGAAGTACAGACTTTATTTGGGTTTCTCCAGTTTTTCTATTAATGTTCTTATTCTTAGCATATTTTCTTTCATCTCTCTTTTTATTTCTATTACATTTGCAGAAGTTATGTAACTTTTTCCACCTGTGTTGTCATCAACATTTCCGTCTTTTGCAGTGTGTGTGGAAACATCATTTTTCGTAATTTTGTGTGTTCTCCATTTAATCTTTTTTTTAGTTTATGTTTTCCCCAGCAGGATATCATTAAAAGATGAATGCTGTGGAATTATCACGGTTTTGTTAGGTATTAATGGCATTGTGCTTAGGAGTTGTTTTTTTTTTGCGGGCCTCTCACTGTTGTGGCCCCACCCCCACCCCCGCCGGGGAGCACAGGCTCCGGACGCGCAGGCTCAGTGGCCATGGTTCACGGGCCCAGTCGCTCCACGGCATGTGGAATCTTCCCGGACCGGGGCACGAACCCGCGTCCCCTGTATCGGCAGGCGGACTCTCAACCACTGCATCACCAGGGAAGTCCCGTGCTTAGGAGTTTTTAAGTCCTTATCTATGAGATACATACTGAAGTATTTACAGATGAAATTATTTACTTTAAAATACTTCAGCAAATAAAAAATTGGGGGAGCTAGAGCAAATGAAAGAGGATATGTCCACAGGTGTTCATTAGATTTAGCTTTTGTGTATGACTGAAAATCTTATAATTAAAAAGTTGTTCAAAAGAAAAAGGCGTGGTACAGCTGAAGTCAGTGGTGACTCAAGTTTTCTAGGTCCATTCTGTCCTCCCGTGGAACGGGGGGAAGTAGTTCATAGGTACCATGCTGGAAGCATGTGACCTGGAAGGGGTGGGTGGGAGAGGGAGGGAAGAGGGAGAAACTGGGGAGACGACTCTCAAGCTTCATTTCTGCCACCCACATCCCCATATCCTGCCCTCCCTCCTGCAGTGGCCACCTCATCCTACCCAGCAGGGGGCAAGGCATTCTTGTGGGGGGCACTGACCAAGGACCCAGCTTTGGTGCCCCTTCCCTGCCCTCCTCAGTCTCAAGGTGGAACCTCTGCCCTTCGCCTCCAGTCTGCCAGGTGCCCTGCCACTGAGCTTGGGGCAGAGCTCTGCCAGCACAGCCTGGGTCAGACCTCTCTGCCTGACTCCACCCCTACCTCCAGCTCTGACCCAGAATGGGACTTGTGCAGGCCCCAGAGCAGAGCCCCATCTCTGGTCTAGCAGTTATCAGTGGACAAATAGAGGTGTTCAATAAAGTTTTTATAATCCTAACAGATACACAGCTGCACGCACGCAGGCACGTACAGATTCACGTAACAGACTGGGCTGAGTGCATTTCGCCAGCCCTGCCGGTCCTTAAGACTCAAAGTTGAGTCAAACTGCAGCCCTCAAGGAGCTCAGAGAAACCAAACAAAAGCAAACAAACAGAAGTTGTTCAAAATGGAAATTTTAAAAGAATTGAACAGTAGGGGCTTTGTTTCAATGTGACAATAAAGCCAAATCCTGTGTACTGGGCAGATTGGCAGCAGATCAGTATAACAGACATTTGCAGATTCATAGCTTATGAATACACACACACACACACACACACACACACACACACACACACACGTGTCCTGGGCACTACAGGAGGTGCTGGACGAATGAGAGCAGACAGCGACACTACCCTTCAAGAAGCTGAGCCAGACATATTTGAGGCTTGGGGTGGAACCAACCGTGCGGTAAAGGCTGATTAAATATGAATCTTGGCTGGTAGCAAATACCCCATGGTTTCAAGATGAGGGTTTTATTTGCATCTCTCTTTCTTAGTTTTATGGGTTTGTGTTGACTCATCTCAGCCATGTGGTTAATAAATGGAATCTTTATGATTATGCCTAATAATAATTTCTAATAGTAATTTTTAAATGTGCATAGATGATAATTTTTTCAAGGACCTGTAGCCCTTCATAATTATCACAATTATCCTACTGACCATTTAACTAAGTTGTAGCCACTCGTAGCTGCTGCCTTTTTGCTTGCTGAAGTCAGTTGTTCCTTTGCCTCCGGACCAGCGGAGGGCCTTTCTCCTGGCTCACTGAGCAGACAGGGGCTGGCGCTGATCTCTGCTCTGTGATGGTGGCAAAACCTAGTCAACACTTTTTTTTTAATCTCTCTTTTTATTCTGCAGCAGAACTATTGGGAAGCCCTAAACTCGGAGCAGGTATGGACAATCGTGCTCTCTCTTTATTCTGCAAGGGACTTCCTGTGGCTTGATTTCAGTTCCTGCTTTTGTGAGCCCCCCTTGGATGGCTGGGCCCGTGCCAAATTCCTCTAGGAAAAAAAAGAATTTGAAAATGAGTGGAGAGTCTGAAAGTCGAGGGTTTTTTCCAGGCTCTCCATTTCAGAGTTCTTTCTGCTTTGTGCAAACCATCTAGTAGGGGCTCAGAGAAGATGCATAACCCAAGGAAGAAACTTGATTGGAACAAAAGTTTTTGAACAAGAGGAAGCCCAGCAGGTCACTAATGGTAGTGGTGCCGGGAGTGGCTGCAGGAGTTGAGATCAACATTCCCCTATGCTGTCATCGTGAGACGTTGGGCAGCTGGCTGCTGTCTCTATGCCCTCCTCGCCTCCAAGTGACAAATAAGCACATGATTCATGACAGCCACCTGTGCCTGTCACCTCCCAGGATTTTTTTTCTGATAAGAGAGTAGATTATCTTTTGCTCAAATTCTCTGAATGCCTGGATTCCAGTGATGTTTTTATTACTTAAAATGACATTTTAAAACACAATATTCTGGGAATTCAGAAGGAAGAGATTTAAATTGTTTTCGAAGGCTTAACCCACTTTAAAGAGTGCACCTGACCAGAGTGGTGGGCTGTTTCTGTTTGCCGGCAGTGGAATTGGTCAGGAGTAGCAAGGATAACTCTTAAGAAGGCATTTTAGGAACTGGAGCTGTGGTTTTGACACATCAGGGCGGCTAAGAACCACCCTAAGAGCTTGTTCAAATGCCAAGCCTTAGGTCCCAACCCACAGATAGGGTCTAGGGTGGGTCCCCAGCATCAGTCTTTTTTTTTTTTTTTTTTTGCTGTACGAGGGCCTCTCACTGTTGTGGCCTCTCCCGTTGCGGAGCACAGGCTCCAGACGCACAGGCTCAGCGGCCATGGCTCATGGGCCCGGCCACTCTGCGGCATGTGGGATCTTCCTGGACCAGGGCACGAACCCGTGTGCCCTGCTTCGGCAGGCGGACTCTCAACCACTGCGCCGCCAGGGAAGCCCAGCATCACTCTTTTTAATGAGCACCCTGGGCGCTCCTGGTGAGACTGGTCCAGAACTGAGATCTAGAACGTGGGTCTCCACTTGAAAACAGAATTCATCAAAAAGCACACTGTCCATTCTCAGAGAATGGAACAGGCCCCCACTTCCACTGCTAGGCAACTGGGTCTCAGAGGCTGAGGGGCCAGGGAGCTCTTTTACTTGGGATCTCTGATAACATCTGGAAGGAATTTGCTTAGAGGTGTCCGCCCAAGTCTGCCTCCACAGGTAGATGAGAAATTAGCATACGTGTGCCTGACACAGCCCCAGACACGTACAAGGGGCTGAGCTGCACCAACGAAATCAGCTCAGTCCCTGGCCTGCAAGGTTACTGGGAATGAGGTGGTCTTTTTAACATGATACTGTTTTTCATGACCAAGTAGTAGAACTCAGTTCAGTTATGAGCAGTAAATCAGGAATTGAACGGGACTCTCTTTCTGTTGGAAACAAAGCTACAATTTGTGTTTTATAACTAATGGGGCGTGGGCATTATCTTTCAGTGGCTCAGGGAGCCTTGAGGACCTTGTCCTGACCCTCTGAGGACTGGACTGTTTGATTCTGCTCAGGTTTGAGTAGCTGGTGGAACACTTTTCTTGGAGTGCATGTCCGTGCCTGGCTCTATTTTCTTGCCCAAATAAGATTGTCTGGCCCGGGCTGACACATCCTGTGTGGCCTTTGCTTGTTGTTTCCTGGGTCTTTTGCTACTGTCAAATGCAACCTTATGACTCAGAATCACCAGTCATAGAAACTCAGAAATGAGAGATCGTATTATCTAGTTGCTGATTCAGCCTCCCAGTTTACACATGGAGAAATCAAGATCCAGAGAAGAGAAAGCAAGTTAGTGGCAGAAAGAGGACCCGAGCCCGACCCCTACTTGCCTCTGTGGCTGGAATCACTAAAGATGATGCCCTTGCTCTTGGCCCACATGAAAAGCTCTCTCTTTATCTGTTGTTTTAGAACAATAGGAGGATTTTGCAAACAGCTTCATCAGTGCTTGTGTGCTCACCTATTTTTTTTTTCCTTTTAACCTTTTTTTTTTAACCCCTACACATTTCAATTTCCCATACTTGTCTGAGTCAGAGTGATGAAATACTCACAGGCAGTGACCACCACTCTGGATTAGGTTTTAAATGTTTGTTTTTGACAAGTCTGCTGACCTCAAGTTTAGAGGAAACACCATGTGGGGGGGCAAGGGCAGACCAGTACCCTGCTCCTAAGAAGCTCTGTCATCTACCTGAGAGGACAAGGTGGACACACAGGGCAGGGCTGCCCATGCTCAGCTGCAAACCAGTGGTACAGGCAGTATAGAGAAGCTGGGGAGAGCTCAATGGGTGTCAGGATAGGCTTCTAAGAAGAGGAGGAACTTACCTGGGCCATAAAGAATGGGTTGAGTTTGCCTGGTCTTTTCCAGGAATGAGTTAGGCAGGGAGGTGGGAATTATCAGGATAAAGGGAGCATGACTGAGTCTCACTAGAGAAGGACTTGGTGAAGAGGGGGGAACAGAGAGTAGGAGGGGGAAGTAGGGTTGGTCTGTTCAGGGTGGCTGTCCATTAATTCCTTGATTTAAAGTTATACTTGCCCTGTTAGGTTCTAGAAACACAGACCTGGTTAACTTGTCCTTACCTGTTTGTTCTTGTCTGTGCCTGGGCCATGAGGACCAAGATTGGAGCTGTCGTTGGGGAAATTGTAAGAGATGGGAAGGGCCTATTCCACCAAGGTACCTCTTGTGTCTTTTCTCCACAGTGGGATCCTGAAGACGTAAACCTTGGAGGGAACAAAGACAACATGGAGATATTCAGACCCCGGGTGCACAGGTGGTCTATGAAGCCAGTGGACTTGACCTCTGATAAGTAACACTTTCTGGAGCCAGCTCAGCAGCTCAGAACCCAAGGTCAAGGTTTGGTCAGGAACTGAGCAGGGATCAACCTGCAGAGACAGCCATGGCAGGAATTTAAGCTTCTGCCAAGGCCACCCATGAAAGTGAGGAACCAGGAGCTGTCACGGAGCTTGGCTGGTCTGCACCATGGCTCAGAATGGAGCTAAGACCTTGGGCCCTGTGGACAGACCTGGACACACCCAGAGTTTGTTCTGAAAATTCAAAGTTCACAAACCAATCTCGCTTTGAAATATAATCTAAAATAGTTTGGTCTCTCTTTTCCCTTTCCCTTTGGATTCAACCCTACTCTGAATATCTGCTACAAACGAGCTCATCTAACAAACAGCTAATATGTTTGGATCTTAGTAAAGCCCCACTCTGTAAGACCTGGCTAAGCCTAGAGAGGGGTGGGCCCGCGTTTGGGGGGTTTGGGACACAGTCACAGGTTCTGATGGGACCTGGCTCCTGCCCTCCAGTCACCCACTTGAGTTTTCTGCTGGAAGTTGAGAGAGGACTGTTTGATCAACCAAGTGTTTGCAAGGTCACTGGTATTGCAAGGGTGAGCAAAGCAAAGTGCTCTAGGTACCAGGACTTGCTGCAGCCTGGCCCAGTGTGTGCTGGGCTAGGGTCTGCAGGTGCAGGGAACTGTCTGCTTCAGGAGGTAACGGAAAGCATGCAAAGGGTAAGAGGCACGGTGGGAGGGGCTCGAAATCCCCTCTCAGGATTATTTTGGAGCTACGGTGGGAGGAACGCTAGAATGAATAAATCCTGATCGAGTGCACTGAAGCATCTCACCATGGAGCACAGAGATACGTCTGAATCCCAGCACAGCCACAGAAGTTGGCCACCAGGGGACCTGGGAGAAATGCCAAGAAACACAGCTCTGCTTCTGGCTGGCCCCTGGCAGCCTGTGTGACTCAGCTGCAGCTGTCCAGTTGCTCCTGAGGGGTAGTGCAAGTCCCAGCAGCATGAAAGAGGGGGTGCCTCAGGGAAGCAGGTTGTTCCACAGGTCTCTGCACAGATTCCAATCCCCTGCATGATCTCTGAACTAGAAGTGAACCTAAAGCCACCCTATTTATCCAACTGCTTTGGACCCTGGTTGTCTTTTAATGGAGTTTGCTAAAGTCAGTTTTGCTTTGTGATCTTAATCACTGAAGCTATACTTTGAGGGAAGATGAAACTTTTAACTGGGGACAAGGGGAGGTTGGGAGAACAATCCAGCAGATGAAACCACACAGAGGATTGGAAGCAGGGAAGGGGGGAATCTAGCTAAGGAAAGAGGACTCTGATGTGGCCAGAATGGATGTAGGGGGTGGGTGAAGAGGCTGGAAAGGAACCTGGGAGTTGGTGCTTAATTCTGTGGCTGGCTGGTAGCTATTGCAAGATACAGAGAGGAAGCTGACTGACATGCCTCAGGTGGGCCACAGCTGATTGGTGAGTTTTACATCCCTGCAGCCACAACTTTTCAAGAAGCAGAAATGTACAGTCATGGTTACAGCACCAACTTGGGAAACGTGTTTAATTTGATTAGTAACAGCAGGGCAGGAGGAGGGCTCATCTTTAGAAAGGCAGAAGGCCTGGGGACAGGATGACATCCCTGGAGTTTGTCTTTAACACATCGCCCCTCCCAACAGGAGGCTGGCTCATGTCCCTGGGGCACCAGAAATTGGTTGGATCCTAATGGAAATGGCCATTCACTGAAGAATATCAAATGATCTTGCTGACTTTGCGCAGCACAAACTACTTGAGCTCCAGATGTTAACCATCTCCCTAGATCCCATCGTCCCTGCCTCTTCCTTCACAAACCAGTCCAAGCTGGTCTCAAAATGGAATCCCAGAGCGAACCTTTAAACTGACAATTTTGGCAGCAAAGTTTGGCCTCATTGTTCAATGAGAATCTGCCTGTTATGCAACGCTCTGGAGGCTTTGGGAAGAGTTGCCAACCCAAATGCCTTCCTCCTAGCAGGAGCGTTCCCACCCTGGGCCTCCGCTGCAGCTTCATGCCCTAGCCGTTAGTCAGACCAGGAGGATAACAGGTGTTACTTGCCCTGAAGACCCACTGAGCAGTGCAAGGGGGTTACCTACACTAGGGAGAAGCTGGGGAACCAACTGTGTAATCATCCTCTCCTGCCCACTCATCTGGAGGTGAGAGATGGTATAATAGTTGTAGTTGTACTGCCTATTATCTGCATGGCTTGGAGCTTGTTACCTAACCTTTGTGAACTCCTGGGGTAGACTGAGAATAATACCTATCTAGAAAGCTTGTTGTGAAGATTAAATAACGTATATGAAATGCATAACACTACGTGACTCAAAGTAGACATTGAAGAGGGATTAGTTTCCTTCCTCCCTATAATTCCTGGCCACATATGACCTGCAAGCCAGTTGGTAACCAAAGAATCAGACCCACAGATGGAAGGGACTTCAGAGGATTGAATTGCCTTGACAACAACCCCAATAAGTGATTAAAGTGATTACCCACCCCCTTCATAAGCTACTCAAAAAAAAAAGGATTTCACCCATTTTAATCTCCCAAGGAAAGAAGTCTGTGTGATTTAGGGAGAGCTCTATCCCTAAGGTTTTCTTAAAACCCTTTCTAGATCCTGAAGGACCAATCCCCTTATCTCCCCCAGTACTTCAGTATGATGAAGAGATTTATGAGCAGTCATCTGATGCCACACTCACATCTGATTGTTACAGTTGGGTATGAGCTCCTCCAGAGCAAGGAGAGGCACTGGGCCAAGGAGCCTGGCTGGGCTCCAGTTCCTATGTCTGATTCAGCGTGATCCTTGTTAAGTCATTTCCCTTTCTGATCACAGTTTCATCATCTGTAAAATGAAAGGACAGATTTCTTTCCTTTTTTTTTTTAACCTATTATGAATATGCCAGTGAATTTTTTTTTTTTTTTTTTGCGGTATGCGGGCCTCTCACTGCCGTGGCCTCTCTTGCTGTGGACCACAGGCTCCGGACGCGCAGGCTCAGCAGCCATGGCTCACAGGCCCAGCCACTCCGTGGCATGTGGGATCTTCCCGGACTGGGGCACGAACCCGTGTCCCCTGCATCGGCAGGAGGACTCCCAACCACTGCGCCACCAGGGACGCCCGCCAGTGAATTTTTTTTTTCCTACAGAAGACTGACATCTTCATAAACTCTCAAGAAAGAGACAATATCAAGAGAAATTTCAGATATATTTAAAAAATAGTTTTCATTATATAATATACACTTCTCTCTGTTTGGATTTTACTATCCATTTAAGATAAAATTCCCCTTTTATGAAGAACCGAGGCTTTGCTGAAACAAGAAGAGATCACAGCATTTGATGTTTAAAATTTTTGCAGTTTCCTTCCAGTACTGAAAATTTTAAAATATGATATATGAATATTTTCCAGTGACAGGAAAAGAATTCTGTATCGATCATTAAGAAAAACAAGAGGGCTTCCCTGGTGGCGCAGTGGTTGAGAGTCCGCCTGCCAATGCAGGGGACACGGGTTCGTGCCCCGGTCCGGGAAGCTCCCACATGCCGCGGAGTGGCTGGGCCCATGAGCCATGGCCGCTGAGCCTGCGCGTCCGGAGCCTGTGCTCCGCAGCGGGAGAGGCCACAACAGTGAGAGGCCTGCGTACCGCAAAAAAAAGAGCAGTGTCTTAGTGTTTCAAGGCTAATTTTGCAACATTTCCAAGATTCTCTCCACTTCTTTTGCTGTCCTTTCTTGATCATCCCCCTCCACAGTTTCCAACTATGAGGGCATTGCTCTACTCTCTTCCACTTTTCATTGTTTTTTTCTGACATTCAAGTCGATGTTTTGACAGAGGAGGCTCTACTTTGAATGAACCCAAGATTTGGTGTAATGGTGACTAACATCTCTTC
Organism: Lagenorhynchus albirostris; assembly: GCF_949774975.1. NCBI lineage: Eukaryota > Metazoa > Chordata > Mammalia > Artiodactyla > Delphinidae > Lagenorhynchus > Lagenorhynchus albirostris. The sequence continues at coordinate 71,842,731 of NC_083099.1, read as the reverse complement.
AAGAAGTTTACACGTGCCTGTCTAGTATTATTCTAAAGGTCATCATCGCGTGAGAGAGACAGCCTTAGATCAGGGAATGGTGCTAAATCAAGTGACTTAGAGCACATCTGATTTGTTGTTTCCTTACCCAACTCTGAAAGCCAAACAAGGTACCAGGCATCCAGCACCGCTGCTTCTGGACTGGACACTTCATCGACAGTGTTAACTTCCAGTGTCTCAGTTAATCTGTCGCCTAGAGAACTCAACATACCCTCCCAATTCCATTGGAAATTTTCCACGGGCAGTCGATATTGGCGGCAGAGGGCCAGGCTCTTCTCTTCCTGGTCCTCGGGGTCTTGCAGCTGTGATTGCAAGAGGGCTTAGTCCCTTTCGTAGGTCAGGAGCGCTCGCCCCCTCTTCACCGTTCACTGGGTTCCTCCACGACCGTCCTGGCGGGGCAGTAAGTGGTCTCCTCAAACTGCGACGGCGAAGGAGGCCACTGTTGGCACCGTCAGAAGTGAATCCCGACCTCCTACTGGCTACTTCTCCCTCAGAGAAGCGGCCTAACCCCGGCAGCCTGCTTCCCGTTCAAACCTCTGTCCTGGGTCTTCCGGGAGGAGAAGAAATGCCCGGCCCCGCGAGTGAGTGCGCAGTAACCAGCTGCCGCCTCACGCGAGTCCGGCGCATCCCACGCCGCCTCCGGGGCCCCAGACCAGCACGGGGTCCTGTTTCGCCGCCTCCGGGGAGCTGCTGAGGGCGGCTCCTGGGGTGCATTTCACACCGCTGGTTTTGTAAGGGGATGATAACAAGATTACTGTTCCGAAATTATTGACAGCATTCAGTATCCTTTATGGTGTACTGGAAAACATCCTATTTGTTTTTAAATACATTTAAAATGTTTTTTGAAATATAGTGCAGGTACACAGTTTTTAAAAAGAGAATCAGATTGTAACAAAAGGCTTATGAAGGAAAACAGCAGTGCCCTGCTCCTCCGACCCCAAAGGTCCTGCTTCTCGCCCGTCCACTTTTTTTTTTTTAACTTCTTTATTGGAGTATAATTGCTTTACAGTGGTGTGTTACTTTCTGCTGTATAACAAAGTGAATCAGCTATACGTATACTTATATCCCCATATCTCCTTCTTCTTGGTCTCCCTCCCACCATCCCTATCCCACTCCTCTAAGTGGTCACAAAGCACCGACTGATCTCCCTGTGCTATGTGGCTGCTTCCCACTAGCTATCTGTTTTACATTTGGTAGTGTATATATGTCCATGCCACTCTCTCACTTCATCCCAGCTTACCCATCCCCCTCCCCGTGTCCTCAAGTCCATTCTCTACGTCGGCGTCTTTATTCCTGTCATGCCCCTAGGTTCATCAGAACCTTTTATTTAGTTTTTTAGATTCCATATATATGTGTTAGCATACGGTATTTGTTTTTCTCTTTCTGACTTACTTCACTCTGTGTGACACCCTCTAGGTCCATCCACGTCACTACAAATAACTCAATTTTGTTTCTTTTTATGGCTGAGTGATATTCCATTGTATATATGTGCCACATCTTCTTTATCCATTCATCTGTCGATGGACACTTAGGTTGCTTCCATGTCCTGGGTATTGTAAATACGGTTGCAATGGACGTTGTGGTACATGACTCTTTTTGAATTATGGTTTTCTCAGTGTATATGCCCCATAGTGGGATTGCTGGGTGGTATGGTAGTTCTAGTTTTAGTGTTTTAAGGAACCTCCATACTGTTCTCCATAGTGGTTGTATCAATTTACATTCCCACCAAGGCAAGAGGGTTCCCTTTTCTCCACACCGTCTTCAGCATTTATTGCTGGTAGACTTTTTGAGGATGACCATTCTGACCAGTGTGAGGTGATACCACATTGTAGTTTTGATTTGCATTTCTCTAATGATTAGTGATTTTGAGCATCCTTTCATGTGTTTGTTGGCAATCTGTATATCTTCTTTGGAGAAATGTCTATTTATGTCTTCTGCCCATTTTTGGATTGGGTTGTTTGTTTTTCTGGTATTGAGCTGCATGAACTGCTTGTAAATTTGGGAGATTAATCCTTTGTCAGTTTCTTTGTTGGCAAATATTTTCTCCCATTCTGAGGGTTGTCTTTTTGTCTTATGGTTTCCTTTGCTGTGCAAAAGCTTTTAAGTTTCATTAGGTCCAATTTGTTTATTTTTGTTTTTATTTCCATTTCTCTAGGAGGCGTGTCAAAAAGGATCTTGCTGTGATTCATGTCATAGAGTGTTCTGCCTATGTTTTCCTCTAAGAGTTTGATAGTGTCTGGCCTTATACTTAGGTCTTTAATCCATTTTGAGTTTATTTTTGTGTGTGGTGTTAGGGAGTGTTCTAATTTCATTCTTTTACATGTAGCTGTCCAGTTTTCCAAGCACCACTTTTTGAAGAGGCTGTCTTTTCTCCATGGTGTATTCTTGCTTCCTTTATCAAAGATAAGTTGACCATATGTGCGTGGGTTTATCTCTGGGCTCTCTATCCTGTTCCATTAATCTATTTTTCTGTTTTTGTGCCAGTACCATACTGTCTTCATTACTGTAGCTTTGTAGTATAGTCTGAAGTTAGGGAGCCTGACTCCTCCAGCTCCATTTTTCTTTCTCAAGATTGCTTTGGCTATTCAGGGTCTTTTGTGTTTCCATACAAATTGTGAAATTTTTTGTTCTAGTTCTGTGAAAAATGCCATTGGTAGTTTGGTAGGGATTGTATTGAATCTGTAGATTGCTTTGGGTAGTATAGTCATTTTCACAATGTTAATTCTTCCAATCTAAGAACATGGTATATCTCTCCATCTGTTTGTATCATCTTTAATTTCTTCCATCAGTGTCTTATAGTTTTCTGCATACAGGTCTTTTTTCTCCTTAGGTAGGTTTATTCCTAGGTAGCTTATTCTTTTTGTTGCAGTGGTAAATGGGAGTGTTTCCTTAATTTCTCTTTTAGAGTTTTCATCATTAGTGTATAGGAATGGAAGAGATTTCTGTGCATTAATTATCCTGTTACTTTACCAAATTCATTGATTAGCTCTAGTAATTTTGTGGTAGCTTCTTTAGGATTCTCTATGTATAATATCTTGTCATTTGCAAGCAGTGACAGTTTTACTTCTTCTTTTCTGATTTGGATTCCTTTTATTTCTTTTTCTTCTCTGACTGCTGTGGCTAAAACTTCCAAAACTATGTTGAATAATAGTGGTGAGAGTGGACAACCTTGTCTTTTTCCTGATCTTAGAGGAAATGCTTTCAGTTTTTCACCATTGAGAGCGATGTTGGCTGTGGGTTTGTCATATATGGCCTTTATTGTGTTGAGGTAAGTTCCCTCTATGCCTACTTTTTGGAGGGTTTTTATCATAAACGGATGCTGAATTTTGTCAAAAGCTTTTTGTGCATCTATTGAGATGATTGTATAGTTTTTATCCTTCAGTTTGTTAATATGGTTTATCACATTGATTGATTTGCATATATTAAAGAATCCTTTCATTCCTGGGATAAACCCCACTTGATCATGGTGTATGATCCTTTTAATGCGCTGTTGGATTCCGTTTGCTAGTATTTTGTTGAGGAATTTTGCATCGATGTTCATCAGTGATATTGGCCTGCAGTTTTCTTTCTTTGTGATATCTTTGTCTGGTTTTGGTATCAGGGTGATGGTGGCCTCGTAGAATGAGTTTGGGAGTGTTCCTCCCTCTGCTATATTTTGGAAGAGTTTGAGAAGGATAGATGTTAGTTCTTCTCTAAATGTTTGACAGAATTTGCCTGTGAAGCTATCTGGTCCTGGACTTCTGTTTGTTGGAATATTTTTAGTCACAGTTTCAATTTCAGTGCTTGTGTTTGGTCTGTTTATATTTTCTATTTCTTCCTGGTTCAGTCTTGGAGGGTTGTGCTTTTCTAAGAATTTGTCCATTTCTTCCAGGTTGTCCATTTTATTGGCATATAGTTGCATGTAGTAATCTCTCATGATCCTTTGTATTTCTGCAGTGTCTGTTGTAACTTCTCTTTTTTCATTTCTAATTTTATTGATTTGAGTCCTCTCCCTCTTTTTCTTGATAAGTCTGGCTAATGATTTATCAATTTTGTTTATCTTCTCAAAGAACCAGGATTTAGTTTTATTGATCTTTGCTATTGTTTTCTTTGTTTCTATTTAATTTATTTCTGCTCTGATCTTTATGATTTCTTTCCTTCTGCTAACTTTGGGTTTTGTTTGTTCTTCTTTCTCTAGTTCCTTTAGGTGTAATGTTAGATTGTTTATTTGAGATTTTTCTTGTTTCTTGCGGTAGGCTTGTATAGCTATAAACTTCCCTCTTAGAACTGCTTTTCCTGCATCCTATTTGTTTTGGATCATCGTGTTTTCATTGTCATTTGTCTCTAGGTATTTTTTGATTTCCTCTTTGACTTCTTCAGTGATCTCTAGGTTATTTAGTAATGTTTTGTTTAGCCTCCATGTGTTTATGTTTTTTATGGTTTTTTTCCCCTGTAGTTGATTTCTAATCACATAGCATTGTGGTCAGAAAAGATGCTTGATATGATTTCAATTTTCTTAAATTTACTGAGGCTTTATTTGTGACCCAAGACGTGATATATCCTAGAGAATGTTCTGTGTGCACTTGAGAAAAAAATGTATACTGCCACTTTTGGGTGGAATGTTCTATAAATACCAATTAAATCTATCTGGTCTATTGTGTCATTTAAAGCTTTTGTTTCCTTGTTTATTTTGTTTGGATGATCTGTCCATTGGTGCAAGTGGGGTGTTAAAGTCCCCTACTATGATTGTGTTACTGTGGATTTCTCCTTTTATGGCTGTTAGCATTTGCCTTATGTATTGAGGTGCTCCTATGTAGGGTGCATAAATATTTACAATTGTTATATCTCCTTCTTGGATTGGTCCCTTGATTCTTTTTTTTTTCTTTTAAATGCCTCTCCCCTTACCAGACTTCTTTTATTCATTTATTTATTTATTATTTTTGGCTGTGTTGGGTCTTCGTTTCTGTGCGAGGGCTTTCTCTAGTTGTGTCAAGCGGGGGCCACTCTTCATCGCGGTGCATGGGCCTTTCACTGTTGTGGCCTCTTTTGTTGCGGGGCAGAGGCTCCAGACGCCCAAGCTCAGTATTTGTGGCTCATGGGCCCAGTTGCTCTGTGGCATGTGGGATCTTCCCAGACCAGGGCTCGAACCCGTGTCCCCTGCATTGGCAGGCAGATTCTCAACCACTGCGCCACCAGGGAAGCCCGATCCCTTGATTTATATGTAGTGTCCTTCTTTGTCTCTTGTAATAGTCTTTATTTTAAAGTCTAGTTTTTCTGATATGAGAATTGCTACTCCACTTTTCTTTCAATTTCCAGTTACATGGAATATCTTTTTCCATCCCCTTACTTTCAGTCTGTATGTGTACCTAGGTCTGAAGTGGGTCTGTTATAGACAGCATATATATGGGTCTTGTTTTTGTATCCATTCAGCCAGTCTATGTCTTTTGGTTGGAGCATTTAATCCATTTACATTTAAGGTAGTTATTGATATGTATGTTCCAATTACCATTTTCTTAATTGTTTCGGGTTTGTTATTGTAGGTCTTTTCCTCCTCTTGTGTTTCCTGCCTAGAGAAGTTCCTTTAGCATTTGTTGTAAAGCTGGTTTGGTGGTGTGAATTCTCTTAGCTTTTGCTTGTCTGTAAAGGTTTTAATTTCTCCGTTGAATCTGAGTGAGATCCTTGCTGGGTAGAGTAATCTTGGTTATAGGTTTTTCCCCTTCATCACTTTAAATATGTCCTGCCACTCTCTTCTGGCTTGCAGAGTTTCTGCTGAAAGATCAGCTGTTAACCTTATGGGGATTCCCTTGTATGTTATTTGTTGCTTTTGTCTTGCTGCTTTTAATATTTTTTCTTTGTACTTAATTTTTGATTGTTTGATTAATATGTGTCTTGCTGTGTTTCTTCTTGGATTTATCCTGTATGGGACTCTCTGCGCTTCCTGGACTTGATTGACTATCTCCTTTCCTATATTAGGGAAGTTTTCAACTATAATCTCTTCAAGTATTTTCTCAGTTCCTTTTTTTTTTTCTCTTCTTCTTCTCGGACCCCTATAATTCAAATGTTGGTGTGTTTAATGCTGTTCCAGAGGTCTCTGAGACTGTCCTCAATTCTTTTCTTTCTTTTTTCTTTATTCTGCTCTGCAGTAATTATTTCCACTATTTTATCCTGCAGGTCACTTATCCGTTCTTCTGCCTCAGTTATTCTGCTATCAATTACTTGTAGAGAATTTAGAATTTCATTTATTGTGTTGTTCATCATTTTTTGTTTGCTCTTTAGCTTTTCTAGGTCCTTGTTAAATGCTGCTTGTATTTTCACCATTCTATTTCCAAGATTTTGAATCATCTTTACTCTCATTACTTTGAATTCTTTCTCAGGTAGACTGCCTATTTCCTCTTCATTTGTTTGGTCTGGTGGGCTTTTACCTTACTCCTTCATCTGCTGCATATTTCTCTGTCTTCTCATTTTGCTTAACTTACTGTGTTTGGTGTCTCCTTTTCGCAGCCTGCAGATTTGAAGTTCCCGTTGTTTTTGGTGTCTTTCCCCAGTGGCTAAGGCTGGTTCAGTGGTTTGGGTAGACTTCCCAGTGGAGGGGACTGGTGCCTGTGTTCTGGTCGATGAGGCTGGATCTTGTCTTTCTGGTGGGCAAGACCATGTCCGGTGGTGTTGTCTGGGGTGTCTGTGATGTTATTATGATTTTAGGCAGCCTCTCTTCTAATGGTTGTGTTCCTGTCTTTCTAGTTGTTTGGCATAGGGTGTCCAGCACTGTAGCTTGCTGGTTGTTGAGTGGAGCTGGGTCTTAGTGTTGAGATTGAGATCTCTGGGAGAGCTTTCACCGTTTGATATTACGTGGAGCCGCGAGGTCTCTGGTGGACCAATGTCCTGAACTCGGCTCTCCGACCTCAGTGGCTCAGGCCTGACACCCAGCCAGAGCACCAAGACCCTGTCAGCCTTATGGCTCAGAAGAAAAGGGAGAAAAAGAAAGAAAGGAAGAAAAATAAAATAAAGTTATTAAAATTAAAAAAATTATTAAAAATTAAAAAGTAATGTAAAGAAATTTAAAAAGAAAGAAAGAAGAGAGCAGCGAAACCAAAAAACAAATACACCAATGATAACAAGTGCTAAAAACTATATTAACAAAACAAACAAAAATACAAACAAAAACAGACAGGCAGAACCCTAGGACAAATGGTAAAAGCAAAGCTATACAGACAAAATCACATAAAGAAGTATAAACATACACACTCACAAAAAGAGAAAAAGGAAAAAAATATATATATATTTATGTATATACAAAAATGAAGAGAGCAACCAAATCTATAAACAAATCTACCAGTGATAATAAGCTCTAAATACTAAATTAAGATAAACTTAAAATCAGAAACAAATTAGATGCAGAAAGCAAACCCCAAGTCTACAGCTGCTCCCCAAGTCCAGTGCCTCCATTTTGGGATGGTTCGTTGTCTATTCAGGTATTCCACTGATGCAGGGTACATCAGGTTGACTGTGGAGATTTAATCCTCTGCTCCTGAGGCTACTGGGAGAGAGTTCCCTTTCTCTTCTTTGTTCGCACAGCTCCCGGGGTTCAGCTTTGGATTTGGCCCTGCCTCAGCGTGTACGTCGCCTGAGGGCGTCTGTTCCTGCCCAGGCAGAAGGGGGTTAAAGGAGCAGCTGATTCGGGGGCTCTGGCTCACTCAGGCTCGGGGTGAGGGAGGGGTACGGAATGTGGGGCAAGCCTGCGGCGGCAGAGGCCGCCGTGACGTTGCACCAGCCTGAGGCGCGCCGTGCGTTCTTCCGGGGGAGTTGTCCCTGGATCCCGGGACCCTGGCAGTGGCGGGCTGCACAGGCTCCCCGGAAGGGGGTGTGGATAGTGACCTGTGCTCGCACACAGGCTTCCTGGTGGCGGCAGCAGCAGCCTTAGCGTCTCATGCATGTTTCTGGGGTCTGCTCATAGGCACGGCTTGCGCCTGTCTCTGGAGCTCGTCTAGGCGGTGCTCTGAATCCCCTCTCCTCACGCACCCTTTTGGGGAGTCTGAGGTCTTCTGCCAGCGTTCAGTAGGTGTTCTGTAGGAATTGTTCCACGTGTAGGTGTCTTTCTGATGTATTTGTGGGGAGGAAGGTGATTTCCGTGTCTTATTCCTCCGCCGTCTTGAAGGAACCTCTCTGGAGTTAATTCTTGAGAGGAATTTATTTCATACATCTGCCTTCTGCCTCTGGCCTCTCGTTGCTGCTTGTCTTGTCATTGGCTGAACCCAAGTGAAAGCCGGAGGGCAAAGCGATCCATTGATTTTGTTTATAGAGGCACCTCCTGTAAGCTGGGGTTTTTATGAATGTGATGTGGCTCCTCCACTGTCTCTTTCCCTTTCTGCCAACTGAAGCAGAGGACTCTGAGGCTAGAACAGGGCAGTGCTCCTCAGCATTGTCGAGGTCATCAAAAATGAGGAAAGTATGAGAAATTGTCACAGCCAAGAGGAGCCTATGGAGACATGAAGACTAAATGTAACGCTGTATCAAGTCAGCAATGTTGAGGAAATTTTCTGAACTTTCCCAGAATGCTAGTCCACATCGCAGAGAGTTATTTAATAAGGCTAATTATTGGCGATGTTCTGAAAAGGTAACAACACCAATAAACTTTTCTGGGTTTGCAAAAAAAAAAGAAAAAACAGCTGGTTCTGCTGGCTGTCCAGTCTCCAGGGCTAATTGACGTGCCATCTGCTTGCAGCATAGAGTGGGAACCATGGTTCACGTGTCACACCCTAGGCCACCAGTTTTTTAATTGTTTTGTTTGTTCTAGCAGTTTTCTCCTTTAGGTTTGATATCAAACATGCTTTCCAGCTGTAAGGTTCTAAGATTATACTGTATGTTTTTGTTTGTTTGTTTTCAGGAGATTACCTCCAACTTCCATTAAGTTCAGGCTAATGAGACACTGCAGCTAGGACAGGACCACCAGTGTATTGAGAACGTTTGCCAAAGCTGTCTTCACATCCTGCAGGTTGCTGTGGAATCCTTCATGCGAGGGCCCCTTCCCCACGCCGTTATTCCTGAGCTAGTTTCCAGCTTCTGAGTCCAGACTGCACCAACTCAAATGTGCTTTCAGAGCAACCTGTCAAGTCCCATACCTCTGCTCTGAACTTGACCTTGACCTTCCTCCTTTTGTCTTTCCTGCAGGTGTCCTAGTATTTGGGGCGTCTCCAGTGCAAGTGTGAGAAATTTTCTAAACCCACAGCTGGAACAAGGGCTCTCGTACTCTCCAGCCGCCACAGTCTTTCCCAAGGGCAGCCTGACCACGTGTGAGAAGAGCTATCCCATAGGCCTTTCCTCGGACCAGCAATTGCACTTTGGAATATGTAGGTCTTAAAGCTCTGATGTGTGTGATATCTGTTCAAATATAGGCTCTTAGTCTCCACCCCAGGGATTTCCTAGATCTGGGCAGGGTCTGGGAATCTTTAACAAGCTCCTCAGATGATTCTTTGAGAACACTGCCCTCAGGAAGTTACTTTTAAAGTGATCTATTTGTATGAGATGTTCTCATAAAACTATTTAGAATAGGGGGGAAAAGAACTGATAAAGCCCCAAAACTCCACTTGTTCGGAAAGATTAAACATTACAGTTTCATGAAGAAATGCTATTTTGGCATTAAACCTAAAAGATTACAGACCCGTAGACTGAGGAACAGACTTGAATTACCTTGAAATCATCTAGTTCAGTGCCTGAGCGGCCTGCTCATTCTCACAACATGAATTCCCAGTTCTAACATGGTAAGAAAAATCTGCAGAAGACAATGTCAGGTGATAAAGTAGAATCCAAGAGAGTGTGTGCCACTATCAGCAATTATTTTCAAAACACTGTGTACTGACGATATCCGATGAGTCTTATTATGAGACTTTCCATAAGGGATTATGTGGATTCTTGTACTAGTGGTTTCTGACTGTGGAAGCAGTTGAATACATCCCCCAATTAAAAAATAGTTCCAAAAAAAAAAAATAGTTCCCCCTAAATTCCCTTTCTTTTCAAGTTTGCAGCATAAAACTTTGTTTCCAAAGGAAACCACTTGGCTCAAGAAGCTGTTGTAGTTCCAGTTCATTGCCAATCACATCCCCCAAGACCAAAGAATGGTAAAGGGAGACCAGATAGCATCGACTCCCAAACCAGGGAAAACAGGCAGGAGAGAGCCCCTGAGAAAATGTAACAACCTAGTTACTATTTAAAAGCAAGGCAGGGGCTTCCCTGGTGGCGCAGTGGTTGAGAGTCCGCCTGCCGATGCAGGGGACAGGGTTCATGCCCCGCTCCGGGAAGATCCCACATGTCGCGGAGCGGCTGCGCCCGTGAGCTATGGCCGCTGAGCCTGCGCGTCCGGAGCCTGTTGCTCCGCAACGGGAGAGGCCACAACAGTGGGAGGCCCGCGTACCGCAAAAAAAAAAAAAAAAAAAAAAAAAGCAAGGCAGGACTTCCCTGGTGGTGCAGTTGTTAAGAGTCTGCCTGCCAATGCGGGGGACACGGGTTCGATCCCTGGTCCGGGAAGATCCCACAGAGCAGCTAGGCCCGTGCATCACAACTGCTAAACCTGCAGTCTAGAGCCCACAAGCTACAACTACTGAGCGTGAGTGCCACAACTACTGAAGCCGGTGTGCCTAGAGCCCGTGCTCTGCAACAAGAGAAGCCACCGATCACTGCAACTAGAGGAAGCCCACAAGCAGCAATGAAGACCCAATGTAGCCAAAAAACTAAATAAAATTAAAACAAAAACAAAATACAGTACTTATACTATTTCACTAAAAAAAAATAAAAGCAAGACAGGAAAATTAGAAGGACAGAATTTTTTTGAGTTCTTAGTGTGAATAAGAAAAGAGGCATATGACAAAGTATGTATTATATAAGTAACTTTGTCATGGATACATTTATGAATGTTATGCTTTTTAATACTTTTTGGTGCTTCATAAACTTTATAAAAACTTTTTATTGGAGAATAGTTGATTTACAATGCTGTGTTCATTTCAGATGTACAGCAAAGTGAATCAGATATATATATGTATATTTATATATATATATCTCCATCCATTCCTTTTCAGATTCTTTTCCCATGTAGGTTGTTACAGAATATTATAAACTTTTTCAATTAGTATATGTCTATTATATAATCAGACAAAATAAACTGAAGAAAGTTATAAATACATATATGGTCCCCCAAATAACATTCACAGAAACATTAGAAGAGGGGAAGTTTATAAGTAACTATACTGTGTATTGTGCATGTATTTTTATCTTGCTCTCTGTGTGTATGTAGAAATTATATATCCATTATACTTTTCATTATTCTATACCTTTTCCATAATGAGTATTTCTTTTCTAGGTTAAAAACAATGTGATCCACCATAATAATATTTGACAGACAAGGACCTCAATAATTGCTAAAAACACGTGAAAGGTTATTGGGAGTAGGATACTCACAGGGTCTCAACGTACCACCTGTAGATGAAAATTCAATTAACAATCAAGCTAAGAAGAAAAAAAAGGGCATTTTATTTGAGCCATACTGAGGATTATAACCCAGGAAACAGACTCTGAGAAAGCTCTGAGAACTGTTCCGCCTGTTAGAAGTCAAAGGCACAGTCATATCATTCTCAAAACAAAGGATCATACATCAAATGATGTTTTACATAAGGTTCACCAAGGTTACTTAGTCCAGGGAAGCACGTACAAAGTGGGCTGCAAGTCAGCACAGCCCCCTACAGAGTTTGGAAAGAATGCTGTTCTTCAAAGAAGTTACATTACTAGTGTCAGAAGAAAGGGGGAAAAAGTTATCTTTTTTTTTTTAAACAGGATTTATGTATTTATTTGTTAAATCTTATTATTTATTTATATTTGGCTGCATTGGGTCTTTGTTGCTGTGCGCGGGCTTTCTCTAGTTGTGGCGAGCGGGGTCTACTCTTCATTGCAGTGCGCAGGCTTCTCATTGCGGTGGCTTCTCTTGTTACAAAGCATGGGCTCTAGGCACACCGGCTTCAGTAGTTGCGGCACGTGGGCTCAGTAGTTGTCGTTCGCAGGCTCTAGAGCGCAGGCTCAGTAGTTGTGGCGCACGGGCTTAGTTGCTCCGTGGCATGTGGGATTTTCCCGGACCAGGGCTCGAACCCGTGTCCCCTGCCTTGGCAGGCGGCTTCTTAACCACTGTGCCACAGGGAAGTCCCGAAAAAACGTTATCTTTATGGTGAAGGCACTGCCGTCTTTGAGAAGTTCTGGTTAACGCGTAATGCAGATGCACGCTGCACATTAGGGAGAGAAGGAGGAGGCACAAACAGACGCAGAGAGAGGATTTTATGTTTAAATTTTCTTGATCTGCCTTAAAAGATAAATTTGGTTTCATCACACCCTGCAGAGTAGTTTATGAATTACAAATGGAAATGGGTTTGTTTACAATGGGGAAATCTGGATATCACCATGGGGGTGATATGAGGATATCACCTTAACCAAGTCATCAAGTTCACATTACCAAGACGGGACAAATTGACACCATGTGCCTCCTGTTGTAATATCCTGATCAGGACACAGCATCACCTGTGAAATATTCTTGCCAAATATTTTCATCGGAAATCCATTTTTGAGGAAATAATCCGACAAATCCAAATTGTGGGCCATTCTGTAAAGCAACTACCTTGGATTTTTTTTTAATGTCAATGTCCTAAAAAACAAAGAAAAAGACTAGAGAACTGTTTTGGTTTAAAGGAGCCTAAAGGCGGGGGATGGGAAGCTACATGGGATTATTGGGACAGTTGAGGACCTTGGACTATGTACAGTATATTAGCTCACATTATTATTTCATTTTCTTGAGAATGATAATAGTATTATGTTTGTATAGGAGAACGCCCTGTTCTTCAGATAGACATGCCAACTGTTTAGGAGAGAAGCATCATGATTTGGCATGTTTCAAATGTTCAGACCAAAAAAGTATACGTGTTTCAGGTATTTATGTATATGGAGAGAAAGAGGTAAACGAGACAAAATGGGATCAACCGATGAATCCAGGTGAATAATATAAGCACGTTCATTGTATTCTTGTTGCGACTTTTCTGTAGGTTTGAAGTTTTTCAGAGTAAAATTTGAGGGAGGAATTACAGGAGTGAAGACTCTCACAGTCAGCTTCACCACGAGGTCGCTCTCCATCACCCTTGCCGGTAGAGGACCCTGAAATCCTAGGGCTTTGTGGAGGAAGCAGCTGGATTACTGGTGACTGCAGCTTCTCCACGCAGCTGGCTTCCGAGCCCGCTAATTGTGGGATGATGTCAGGCCACAAAGGGTAGACAGATTCCAGTTTGTCTGGTACTGAGAAAAAAATAGTCCCTGTATCTTAGACAGCCCTGATAAGGCGCCTCCGTGGATATGAGTAATGGTCAGACCCAGGGGATGAACCGGGGCTGAGAAAGCTGGACAATGGAAAGCCGGGAGCACCATGACAAGGAAATTCTTCCCTTGAATTGCCTTTTCCTATTGAGATAAGATAGTACGTAATAAAGCACCAGACTCAGAAGTGCTGTCACCAGCAGTAGCAGCTGGCGTGGGGCCTGAGTTGCAGCACGTGAGTGCCTAGCGTTGTCAAGCATCTAGGGGGTCTCTCGAGGGCTCGCTCTGCCCTGCCGCACAAGGGGCAAAGTCAGTGACCTCAGACCCAGAAGACCTGGGGGCAAGTCCTGATCCCACTACTCACCAGCTCAGAGACTGATTCTTTTTTCTTGTTCACAAAATAAATGTCTACTTCTCTCCTACCTGCCTTACTGATGGGTTGCAAAAACTGAAAACAAACAATGAAAGTGTTTTTCAACCCAAAGGCCATCGAGATGTCAGTATTATCATGACTTCCTAGGCATGAAGCAATTCATTTTGTAGCTTCCCCCTCCTCGGGCCCAACTCACCTGAAGTCTTTTAGGCTCTGAGTACGTTTTTAATATGAGGTTGTATGAGTAAAACCTTTCAAACTTCCGAGGAAGCAGGATGGAGATGCTTTGAGATGCTCTAGTTTCTCCTGAATAGGCAGAGTGTGGCAGCGAATGTTACCCCTTCGTTACACCTTAACTGGGAAGTAGATCCCCATAGACAAGCAGTGACTCACCCACACTGTCCCGAGTGAATCGGTGTCCTGGCTGAGTGAGCATGGGTGGCCCTGGGCCAGAGTACCACAAGGGAGGGGAATCTGGGACTCAACTCAGTCCAGGATGTGGGCCTTGGCATCTCAGGGGCAGTAGAGCAGAGCCGACAGAGTGAAAAGGGAGCAAGCCTTAGGCTGGTCTTCAGGAGAGGACTGAGCTAGTGGGTATATGCTACAGAGAAGGAGTTTAACTCAGTGCAAGGGAGAACTTCCCTTTGGCCCTGTCCCAGCTGCAGTGGTAGCCAGGAGCTCCCCTCCTCTAAGATGTTTTGGGAAGGTGCACCACTGACCAGAAATGGAGCAGATGGTATTCCAGGGCTCTTCCAACCCTAAGAATCTGAGCCCCTTGTGTCCAGCAGTGAATTTGCATTAACCCATCCTCTGCTTACTAGTCATGTGACCTTGGACATGTTTATTAGTTTTCTGATCCCTAGTTTTCTCAGATGTAAAATGAGATTATTAACATCTACCCTACTTATTGGGTTGTTAGAAACATCAACACAGATGAGAAGTGATTCCTGGTGAAATCATAAACGTTCTCCCCACTCCCCCAGGCCTTTGCCCACAGCTTCTGGGTGACCAGGAGAGTGCCTGGACTGGCATGTCCCATGGGTCAGAGCACAGGTCACAAATGCTCAAGGGATTGGCACTAAATCCGATTTCACTAGCCATCCTCCGTCCCTGCTTCGCACTTTGCCCTGTCTGGCTTCCCCATCCCTCTATTTTCACCCTTCCCTTCTTCCTTTCCCTTATGCTCAGTCAGCTAGCACTTTCTGAGGAGGTACTATGTCTCAGACACCCTGCTGGGCTGGGGAGCATGTAAAAAGTACCAGTCCTGCGAGGGCGTCTTGCCCGGTTGTGGGGAGAACGTAGAGAACAGATGAGGTGGGCAGTGCTCTGAGGGAGGGCTGTGCTGGGGCCCACAGGGGCAAGCTTTGTAGGGGCGAGGCCGGTGGGCAGGCTGGACGGGAGGAGTATCCACCAAGAATAAGACGTTTGAGCCTGTCTTTCAACAGAGCTCTTTCCAAGTAGAGAAGGCAAGCGGAGGGCATGAACGAAGAGCATGTGGACGTGAGTCTTGGGCCCCGCGGGCTTGGCTTCTCTGCTGGTCCTTAGCCAGCTCCTTCCTACTGGTCAGCTTCCACAGGGAGCTTCCTTCTGTGCAGGAGGATTTGGAAACTCGAAACGGTTCCTGGAAACACTGCTGCCTGGTCACTGGGGGCTGTGAAATGTTACTATGGAATAAAGGCAGTAATTCTCAACCTTGGCTGGACACCAGCATCACCTGTGGTTTGTTCTCGGTTTGTTTTAAATTCACATTTACCGGCCCCACCCTTCATGTACCCTCATTCAGTAACTCTGGGGCGGGACCTCTGAGACTGGTGTGATCTGCTTTCATAAAATTGGAGGTAGAAATATTGCCCCACTTTTGTTTTTCCAGTTCCTCACTAAGGACTGCACAGGTTTTATTGCGGGAAGTCCAGTATCCCCTAGTCAAGATTCCCAACTAGCTTCGGTTTTCTGAGAATCCTAAAGGCTTCGAAGTTCCAAAAAGCGGTGGAACTGTGGTGGGATTAGATGGGATTAGTCTGGCCTCCATTCCCGGAGGGGAGAGAACGATAGCGAGCAGTCCACTACTTATATCTTCTCTGAGCCTCACTTTCCTCATCTGTGAAATGGGAATATGAACAGTTCCCACCTCATAGGATAGTGGTGAAGACTAAAAGAGCACAGAGAACAAAATATATAGCACGTAGTAAGCGCTCAGTCAACAATGGTTAATGTTATGGAGGCAACAAGACCTGCCTGGCAGTTAGAGGGGTGGACTCTGGAGCCAGACCGCCTGGTTCACAGTCTGCCAGCTACTCACCATATAACCTCCATGCCTCAATTTCCTTTTCTGTACAAAAGGGGTGATAATACCTCCCTTACAGAACTGTTATTAAATGAATGAATAAGTGCCAAGCACTTAAATCAGTGCTGGCAAACCACACCAAAGAAACCTCAGCAGGGAATCATGATTTCTGCTGTGACCTCTAGCTGCCTCGTGGTGTCACTGTTGGACACTGGTCCTACCCCCTCCTCAGCTGGTGTCCGCTGACGCTCCCAGCAGCATTTCAGGACCAGCTGTGGCCCTGCGAGAAGGAACCACTGCCTCCCCCTTTACTAACCGTGGCCAGGGGAGACATGATCTCCTAATACAGCAGTTCACCTACACAGCCTCCTCCCAGGACACCAGCCGGCCTCGCAACGCTGAGTCAGGCCCAGTTTCAGCCCCACCAGCTGGCAGAGCCAGAATCTCGTCTCCCACCTTCTTCCCCACAAAGATCTACCCCAGGGTCCAAGGTCTCTTCGACCGTCTTGGAGCATAAAGCATCTGAGTACATCCCTTTCCCCAGGGAGGTTACTCTTTTAAAGGAAGTTATTGGGGTAAGTCTTGGGTCCCCAAGCCCCTCTTTGTTCAGAAGGCTGTCTGTCCTCCTTGGCGCCAAGCAATTGGCCCTCGTTAGGGAGATTCCCCAAGAGATTAGCAGGTGCCAACACATACCCTTCTGGTGGAAACTCTGCCAGGGATTCTAAAGTGCTTTTGTGGCATGTTAGAGAAGAGAGGAGAAACCCCACCTCTGTTTGGAAATCATATTATATGTAATTTTTAAAAAAACACCATGCATGATTCTATTGATAACATGCCGCCAGGGTAAGAATCACTAAAGTAAGAAGACGAGACCTAATGGTTATTAAAACTCACCTGTACCCATGGGAGGCTGTGGGCTTACACCCTGGAGGCTGCCGTCCTCAGAACATTTTGATCCGAGAATACAGGAGCTAAATCTGTCCCTAGAGGGCGGCTGGCTCAATGATTCCCAAATTCAGTGCAGCGGAATCACGGGGTCTGCCTATCGCAGATTCTCAAGTCTTGCTGATTCGGGAGGTCTGGGGGTGGAGCAGTGGGGAGGAGTCCCAAATCCCAGTGAGGTGCTACGGAAGAGCCCCGTGGGGAGGGGGGGAGGCAAAGCGGGTGGAGGGCTGCCCACAGAGTGCCGCCTAAGCAGGGGCTCATGAGAGGCAAGGGGGCTTCTGAGGGAGGCTCAGACGGGAGGGAGTTGTCATCCGTGCAGTTCTCAAAGTTAAAGCTCAAATCTCTTGCTAAGTAATATATCTCCTCTCTGGCTATCGGGACATATTTTCAGATGGAAGAAAGTATATGTCCAAAGCAGGAATCCCAGTATCAGAACCCTCCGTGGGAGCGGAGGTGAACCCCTGGGAATGCAAGCCAGGAAGACAATTGCTGCCGCTGGCCAGTGAGGAAAGCCTTGGGCTCCGATGACCTCATGGCTCTTTTCTGTCGCCGGTGACGGGACACACCCTTCCCCTCTGCCCACCTCCACCCACAGGCATATCAGACAGATGACCGCATGAGCACAGGGGAAAAGTGTTCCCCGTCGATAACACACATTCTCACGTGCTGCTGCCGCCACTGGCCTCATCTTCCAAATGTCCCATGATGTCAGGCTGAGCAAGCCTGGCTGAGGTCAGTGGGAGCTCTCTCTCCCTGGAGACGCAGGAATTTTTGAAAAGTTGTCTAAGGGCAAACGTCCGATTGTGCCTTGAATTTTTTTGTGTGAAAACTTTAGCTCTGACAGCTCAAGTCACATTTGCCTCCTGGCTCACTGTGCCTGATTTTGTTTTTCTGAGCAGTGCTCATTGTGAGAAGTAAAAGAATATTTCCCTATCTCTCCAGAGGAGTCGGCAAGGCAGCCTGTCCAGCCGTGAGGTAGGTGATTGCCGAATCAAACTGGGCTCAAGTGCTTAGAGCCTCCAGAATCCATCCCTCAGAAGGAGTCTCTCCCCTTCTCCCTGCATTCCGGCAGAGACCCAGAGGTGTCCCCTTACCCGCAAAGAGCTCAATTAGTGATAAAGAAGGGGCCAGAGCCTCCTGGGTATCACCATTTCCATCAAAATGCCAGAGGATCACCAAAAAAAGTCCTTTCCCCACATGATCAAGCTCTCAAACCTCTGACAGCTCCCCAACGATCATCCCCGGCCTCCTGCTTGGCTAAATATTTGGGAGCTGAAACAATAGCCTTACTGAAGCAGTGATGGGCAATTACTGGAAAGTCATGTGATTGTCCGAATTCAACCAATTTGTCAGACCATTTTCCTTTCACTCATCACCTCCCCCACGATAAGATAGGGTCACCAGAGCACAATAATCCTTTCCTGAGATACAATGTAGAGGCTCCTGAGAAAAGAAACAAAAGTGGGGCTAATTTTGGCTTTTCTGGGACTAAAGAAAAGCAGGCAGGCAGGCAGGCAGGCAGGCTCCGTCCAACTCAAGGAAGCCAGGGTGGGCCTTGTTGCATTGCTCCAGGGTGTCTGCTTAGATCACCAGGGGATTTGGAGAACAATGCAAGGGGGGAGGGGGATGGGAACAGAGTTCTGGCTCTGGCCACGGTGACCAAGCTTTGTCCAGGCTCTGGAGAGGTCTCTGAAACGGCAGCC
Organism: Lagenorhynchus albirostris; assembly: GCF_949774975.1. Lineage (NCBI taxonomy): Eukaryota > Metazoa > Chordata > Mammalia > Artiodactyla > Delphinidae > Lagenorhynchus > Lagenorhynchus albirostris. Next base: position 71,824,076 of record NC_083099.1, on the reverse strand, counting down.
CGTGGCTTCAGACTTGAATTTTTTTTTCAACTGTAAACGTCTTGCCACTCCTCCCCAACTTAATGAATTAAGATTTGGGAATTCCTTCCAGAGCCAGCAGTGGTCTTTGTGCTCTTTAGGGCTCTGTGAAGGCCCTAAAGCTGTAGGTGAATGTTGGTAATCATGGGCACTTTTTTCTGGGGCAAGGGTCCGTGGCTTTCCTCTGATTCTCAGAGGGATCTGCCATCCAAAAAAGACATGCCCCTCGAGGCAAAGTGTCCCCCCACCTATCACCCCAGCCCCAGGGAGAACTCCTGTTCTTTGTGGCAATGCTGGTCAAATTTCCATGTGCATTAGAATCAGCTGGGTATCAAGTTAAAATGTAAATTCTAATTCCTTCGGTCTTGAAGGCAAGCAGTGAATCTCCCTCCCCAGGCCTGGATCATGGTCACAGCCTCCTACCTGATCTCTAGTCCACCCTCCCTCTGGCCACAGGAGTGACCTTGATGCACATTTTTAAAAAAAATTTTATTGGAGTAGAGTTGATTTATAACGTTATGTTAGTTTCAGGGTTACAGCAAAGTGAATAAGTTATACGTATGCATATATCTACTCTTTCGATGCACATCTCTTTTTTTTTCTATTTTTAAAAAATTTTATTTAATTGTTTTTGGCTGTGTTGGGGCTTTGTTGCTGCACGCGGGCTTTTCTCTAGTTGTGTCGAGTGGGGGCTACTCTTCGTTGCGGTGCTCGGGCTTCTCATTGCAGTGGCTTCTCTTGTTGCGGAGCACGGGCTCTAGGCTTGCGGGCTTCAGTAGTTGTGGCTCACGGGCTCTAGAGCACAGGCTCAGTAGTTGTGGTGCATGGGCTTAGCTGCTCCGTGGCGTGTGGGATCTTCCTGGACCAGGGCTCGAACCCGTGTCCCCTGCGTTGGCAGGCGGATTCTTAACCACTGCACCACCAGGGAAGTCCCTCGATGCATGTTTCTAGTTTGTTCCTCCCCTTCCTTAAAACCTGTGTGCCCTCCCATCTCTATGTTAAATAAAGCACCTCAGAATCCGTAAACAAGATGTTCCATGATTTGTCTTCATCCTATCTTTTCTCTCATTGTACCTCTCCATGAGCAGCTAATTCCATCCATGCTGGACTACATAAGAGCAAGGACTTGGGAGGTGAGGGGGTCAGATCAATGTCTGAATACTGTTCCTGCCATTGACCATCTGGACTCGTTTCTTCATGTGTAGAATGGGAATAAAAATACCTACCTTGGGCTTCCCTGGTGGTGCGGTGGTTAAAAATCTGCCTGCCAATGCAGCAGACATGGGCTCGAGCCCTGGTCCGGGAAGATCCCACACGCCGCGGAGCAGCTAAGCCCATGCACCACAATTACTGAGCCTGCGCCCTAGAGCCCGTGAGCCACAACTCCTGAGCCCGCGTGCTGCAACTACTGAAGCCCGTGCGCCTAGAGCCTGTGCTCCGCAACAAGAGGAGCCACCGCCATGAGAAGCCCACGCGCTGCAACGAAGAGTAGCCCCTGCTCGCTGCAACTAGAGAAAGCCCGGGTGCAGAAAAAAGACCCAACGCAGCCAAAAATAAATAAATAATAATTTAAAAAAATACCTACCTCGTAGAGTTATCATGAGGAACAAATAAGATAGTCTATATAAAACACTTAGCACAGTGCCCATACAGCAAATGCAGTAGGTTTTGTGACTTAATCATAATATGCCCAGAGTTTCATTTGTCACATGATGCCCTGCTTGGATTATTCTCCCAGTCCCCCTTCTTTGCCCACATCAAAAGCCACCTCTTCCTTAAATCCTTCCTGACACCCCTCAATCACCATTCAATCCTTCACCTCAGCTATAACACTATGGGTGATTTCTTTCTGCCTATAGCAATGCCCAGCCCAGTTTGGGGCCCATATTAATAACAGTCACTAGTAAAGTTTTATGAAACTGAATTGTGTTCTTATTTCTTTTTGTTGTTATGTATAATACATACCTGTAATACTTCCTCCTTAGCTATGATAAATATATGCAGTATGTATTATCCTATAATTGGAGAGTTTGTTTGGTTATTTCTTTTCTTCCCCCAATTAATTTAATCATCAGTAATATCTGTTACTTTTGCCCTGACAAGTTGCAGATCTCAGAAGAGTATGGGATTAGCATGGGCATTACCTTATATTGGAATCAATTCACTCAACCAATATTTACTGACATCTGCCATGTACCAGCACAGTAAATGATTGTAGTGACGATCATTGCAACAACACAGGTGCATGTAGCCTTCCTTATAGAGGTGTTGGCTCTGGGACAGCTTCTGCCACCCAGGAGAGGACAGGGTCTACGTTGACACTTCCCTCTGTAAGCCCCATCATATGCCCTCAGGGAGCCCATAAATGCCAGGGACACTCCTCTGTAGACACCTTAGCAAGGATCCCTCAAAAAAAAAAAAAAAGGATCCCTTGAAGCTATTTCCCAACTCCAAAGATTTGGGCTAATTCTCTGAAAAATCAATCCTTTTGAGTACTTGTATGCCCATCCAAGCCTCAATTCTCTAATTATAAAGGTCCTCATTCAAACAGTCTTTACAGTTTACAAAGGTCTTTCACATAACACTAATGAGATTGATTTTTTGTCACAACTCTGAGAGGTAAGCAGGGCGGGTTTCTAGATTTTCGTTCTGAAGTTGAGGTGCTGAAAGCCCAGAGGAATTAAGGGATTGACCCAAGGTCTTGTAGCAAGTAAATGAAACACTCAATACACATATCCACACCTGCTGACTAAAGGTCCAGAAATTCCTTCTATTGTCACAGGATCCTGGGTCTCGTAGCTGGGAAAAGATGAAGCAGGATAGCAAAACAACCTCTCTGCTACTTACTCTCAGTGCATTTCCTGAAAGGGAGGAGGGGACCAGATGAGGTCTTACGGCTGTGGGAGTATGAGACGTGGGGCTAGAGGGAGCGTAGCCCTTCCTAGTGTCAGGGAAGTGGTATTTTTTACAAGTTCCCCCAGGTGACCTATTACATAGTGACAGTGAAGAAACAGGATGGGTTAATTTCTGACCTGCTGGGAAGAGCTGGGCAAGAACCCTAGATCTTGTGTCCATCTGGTCGACATTCCACAATGTACCATGGGGCCACTCCAGCCTTCAGACTCAAGGATATGAAAGACCAGAGCAGACAGTATATACAGAGACCCCCTGGGGGGCCATGTGTTCCAGGTACACAGCAAGGCAGAGCCATCAGGTGTTCAGGCATCCAGCCCTCAATCCAGTGGCCTTGTCTTACTGCCACCCAGTGCTGGAAGAATCCAGGGGAATTAATGGAGAGAAAGGCTTCTGCCCCTCCAGAAGCCTTTCCCCTAATGGTGTTTTGGAGTTCGGTGAATATTTCCTCATTTCTTCTGCACTTGATAACTAAGTGGCCCAAGCCCAGAGGAGCAGGTTGTTATTATCCACAGAGGACAAAATTACAGGTGGAAAGGTTGAGACTTGCCCTGGTCACACAGCACACTAACGGCAGAGGCCGTGTATTGGAAACAGAAGCCCTTGTTGTCCTGGAGGAAACACCGTGACTTAGCTGTGCAGAAGCAGCCGGTCTTGGCTGGGTAGCTCCATGGAGAACAGGGACGTAACTGCCGGAGGTGCCCCCGCCCTCTCGAGTCCCAGCAGGAAGTGACAGCACACCCCAGGCAACACTTCTCCAGCAGGACAGCTCTGCGGCTGTGTTTTGGCACCTCAATATCTCTCACATGTTTATCAAGCCCTTTCACATCTTGTCCACCGGTTTTCCCCGCCCTTGTGTTCAGGCACGAGCTCTCTCGGCTGTCCCCAGAGGTCTCCTCTGCATCATTCCATCCGGAAAGGCAAAATGACAGGAAAGCTCCCACCAGGGGCTAGAGAGGTGATAAGAAGGAAAAACCTTAGGCTTTCAATTGTCCTGTGGTCAGTAGAACAGCCGCTGAGGTGCTCTTGTGTGAAACCACACTGTGCCAAAGTGGAAACTCCACCGGCTCCTACAGAGTGCCGCCCATCACCACACATACAGAGTTTTGGTATTCTGTTGACCAAGAGTGAGAAGTCTGTTGTCATCAAAATCCAGTATGCCATGTAGATTTCTTTTTAGCTTTGCTCAGTGGAGAATCATTTCTGAAGCCCTGCTGTTGTTTCCCTACCCCTTCCCACTCGGCTTTAAATTCATTAGCAGCCAGAGACAATGTGCATCAGGAAACTGGGCAACCCAGACACACAGCCAACAAAGGGTTTGTGCAGTCAAGCAAAGCGCCTTTGTATGCCTTGGCTTCGATGGTCCCAGCTGATGCTTCCCTTTCGGGAAACTAGTAACTCTTCACCTTTGGGAGGTTATTCGGGCTGATGGGAAATCTGATAGACCAAGAACACCATCCACAGACCCTTGGGCTAGAATAGCCAAGACAGTGAAGCACCTCTCTCAGTCACCTGCCCTTTAGCTTTCTGTCAGCACTGCTCCCATCTGGCTTTACCTGACCTCTGCCATGCCAGGTGTGGCAGCCAGCCCCCCATGTGACTCCCCCTCTCTCGGTATTCACAGCTGTGTTGTCCCCTCGCACGATGAAGAGGGCTGATCCAGGTGACAAATAGAATATTGCAGGCCTGATGGTGTGGGGCTTCCTGATGGTGTGGGGCTTCCTGATGGTGTGGGGCTTCCCATTAACAAAAATTTCAGCTTCCACGGTGGGCCCTTGACCTGCTCCCTTGGGGAAGCCAACCACCATGTTGTGAGGACATTCAAGCACCTGCGGAGAGACCATGTTGGAAGGAACCAGCCTCCAGCATAAACTTGCCACGCACTTGAATGAGCTACATCTGGAAGCAGATGCTCTAGTCCCAGTTAAGTCTTCAGATGATTCTAGCTCCTCAGCATTTGAATCTTCAGCAAAGACCCAATACATCAGGGAGCAGAGATAAGATGTCCCTGCTGTGTCTGGTCTGAATTCCTGACTCACAAAAATAATGGGATAATAAGTCATTATTGTTGTTTTTTTGCCAGTAAGGTGTGCGAGTGATTTGTAATGCAGCCATAGATGCCTCCAGCCTAGCTGTATATGGATAGGAGCCGTCATAAAATTCTCTCTGCAAAGCTCATCCTACTGTATAAAGCAATCACTAAAAGCTGAATTCTTCTACCCCTGCCTTCTAAATTGCATTCATGTGGTCTTGAGTATTCATAATTGAGGTGGGTCCTTCACCTACCAGTACCAAGGAAGGTGCAAATGCACCTTGTGGATGGAGGGGACCATACAAAGTCCACTAAAGGAGCCATGGCTTGAATAAGCAGTTAACTTTCCACTCCTCCCACCAAACCTCTCTTAAGAGAGGGAATCTGACTTTGGTCTCTACCACTCCTTGGGAATCATCTTCTCCTCTATCATCAGGGGCCACCCCATCTCTAACTCCAGGAGCCTAAATTCTAATTCCCCTGTACCTTCTTGGTCTTCCCCTCCTTTGATTTCCTTGATACCTACCTCCCTTTGTTCCTCTTTGGTCCACCTACTGCTTCCTCTATTTTAATGGCAAATCTTCTTCCCAATCCTTTTTCTTCCTGGACTTCTGATGAACTCTTAATGATCCGGACTAAAGGGAAATGGGCTGCCTTGGGAGGCAGTGAGCTTCCTGGTGTTGGTAGATGCAGGGTGACCTTCTAGCAGGGGTGGCGTAACAGGGGTTCCAACAGTGGTCTCTGAGACACTAATCAACAACATAAGTCTGTAAGTATTGAGAGACTTGAATATCAAGATAACTTAAAGAATATTCAGAACTGGGACTGTTGTTATTTCAGAATTCAGACTCATCATAGAGAGTCAAAGCTGGACCCGATCTTTGAAATCGTCTATATGGTCTTATCCACTCTAAAATTTGAACTCTCCCTGTAGAGATGACTTCCATTGTTTTCTCATGACTAGCCCTATTTTTCAAGAGCTAGTCCCAAGTTTCTTCCAGGAACCTATACATCTGCCCTGGATGTATCGTGTGCCACCCAGACTCAGGCCAGCTAAATCAGGTGCACCTTCTTCTTCTCCAAACCTACTCATCCTCCTGACTTGCTTATCTCAGTTAAGCACACTCTCCTCTGGTTGGGTCTCCAAGGTAAAATCTTGGAATCATTCTTGTGTTTTTCCCCGTCCTTCAAATCTCTGTTTTATCGGTTACCAAGACATCCATCTTTCTCCTTCATGTCTCTCTCATCCTTCTCTGTATTAGTCAGGGTTCTCCAGAGAAACAGAACCAATAAGAGATAGATGGATAGGGGCTTCCCTGGTGGTGCAGTGGTTAAAAACCCGCCTGCCAATGCAGGGGACACGGGTTCGAGCCCTGGTCCGGGAAGATCCCACATGCCGTGGAGCAACTAAGCCCATGCACCACAACTACTGAGCCTGCACTCTAGAGCCCACGAGCCACAACTACTGAAGCCCGCGTGCCTAGAGCCCGTGCTCCACAACAAGAGAAGCTACTGCAATGAGAAGCCTGCGCACCTCAACGAAGAGTAGCCGCTGCTTGCCACAACTAGAGAAAACCGTGTGCAGCAACAAAGACCCAACACAGCCAAAAATAAATAAATAAAATTAATTAATTAAAAAAATTTTAATAAAAAATAAATTAATTTTAAAAAGAGATAGATAGACAGATAGATTTATATAAGCCAAATCCTCATTATATATAACACTATTACGGAGCTGAGGCTGGCAGTTCCTACAGTCTGTGAGCTGGAGACCCAATGGTTTAGTTCCAGTCAGAACCAGGAGAGCCAGTGGTAAAGTTTTCTTTCGAAGGCTGGCAGGCTCAGTGCCCAGGAAGAGCCAGTGTTTCAGTGTGAGTCTAAGGGCAGGAAGATAGCTAATGCCTCAGTCTGAAGGCAGTCAGGTAGGTAGAATTATTTCTTACTTGGGGGAGGGTCAGCATCTTGTTCTATTCAGGTCTTCAACTGATTGGATGAGACCCTCCCACATTAGAGAGGACAATCTGCTTAGCTCAGTCTACGGATTTAAATGTTAATCTCAGCCAAAACTGTCCTCACAGAAACACCCAGAATAATGTGCACCCCATGGCTCAGTCAAGTTGACACATAAAGTTTTTTTTTTGGCTGCGTTGGGTCTTGACTGCTGTGCACCAGCTTTCTCTAGTTGTGGTGAGCAGGGGCTACTCTTCATTGTGGTGCGTGGGCTTCTCACTGCGGTGGCTTCTCTTGTCGTGGAGCACAGGCTCTAGGCATGTGGGCTTCAGTAGTTGCGGCATGTGGGTTCAGTAGTTGTGGCTTACGGGCTCTAGAGCACAGACTCAGGTGTTGTGGTGCACAGGCTTAGTTGCTCTGCGGCATGTGGGATCTTCCCGGATCAGGGATCGAACCCGTGTGCCCTGCATTAACCACTGCACCACCAGGAAAGTCCCGACACATAACATTAACCATCATATCTTCCTACCCATCCCCACCACCTATGCCTTAGTTTGGGCCTGTATTAATTTGCTTTCCCTGCCAGCACTCTAAACCTCTCGGCCTATAACTAGACTCAAGTCCCAGCAGGCCCCAAGTGAGGTACCAAGTGTGACCCATGAGGAGATCTACTACACTCAAAAACAAAACAAAAACAAAAACTGCATGGGGAACTCCCTGGCGGTCCAGTGGTTAGGACGCGGCGCTTTCACTGCCGGGGCCCGGATTTGATCCCCTGTTTGAGGATCTTAGATCCTGTAAGCCACGCGGTGCAGAAAAAAAAAAACTGCATGAGTTTTCCAATTTATGCATATAGAAATCTGGGGAACACAGTGTAGAATAGATCTTAAAGGTATAGGATTATGGTGGAAAGACTATAAAGTTGGATCAGACAGAATTTATTGATATGAGCCCACTCAGCAGAGATTCTGAATTCAGTGCTTTAGATTGAGGGGAACCTCAGCATCCTTGAAGAGTTCTATGGCCACTTTTCTCAACATTACAGTAGGAACTACAACCACCACACCGGGATCCCTAACGCAATGAGGATGAGATCCCCAGGGAGGCCCATACCAAGTGACAGCACTTAATCACAAAAGATTGGTGTGGTTACCATAATGGACAACAGAGCCAAAGCAGTCATCACAATAGACTGACTCACAGAGATCTATGGCGTTTGGCTAGCAGATCATGGTCCCTTTGGGGAAGACTTAGAGAAAGATTAACAGTACTATATAAAAATTGGGCAGTGTTGGCAGACCCTTTCCTCAAGGGACCTGGCCTCCACTTCATTCAAGAGCTCCTTGGCCTATAAATTGACTCAAGTCTGGGAATTGACTGAAGGACCATCATGACTCTGTTTTGGTGATCTACGATATACTACTGTTCACTCAACCTAGAATTCTTACGCTTATACAGATGCAAGAGTCTATGCTGATTCATGGGCTATGGGCAATAGTTTGGCTGAATGGGCAGGAACTTGAAAGGAACATTATTGGAAAGGTAGTGACACGGAGGTCCCAGGAAGAGGTCAGTGTATAGACCATCTCTGAATGGGCGAAAGCTGTGAAGATATTTGTATTCCATGTGAATGTTCACCGAAGGTAACCTCAGCAGAGGGGGCAGTTTAATAATCAAGTGGATGGGATGACCCATTCTTTGGATATCAGTCAACTTCTTTCTTCAATCAGACCTGTCATTGCCCATTGGGTTCATGAACAAAGTGGGAATGGTAGCAGGGATGGAGGTTATGCATGGGCTCAACTTCTACTCACCAGTGCTAACCTGGCTATGACCACTGCTGAGTGCCCTAATTGCCACAGCAGAGACCAACACTGAGATCCCTTTATGACTCTGGGGTGATCAGCAAGCTACTTGTTGGCAAATTGATTACATTGGACCGTTTCCAGCATGGATGGGCCAGGACTTTGTTCTTATTGAAATATCCACTTATCTAGATATGGATTTGCCTTCCCTGCACACAATGATTCTGTAAAAACTACCATACGAGGATGTACAGAATACTTTATCCACCACCACACTATCCCCCATAGCACTGCTTCTGATCAGGAAGCTCGCTTTATAGCCATGAAGTACAGCAATGGGCCTATGCTCATGGAATTCACTAGTCTTACCATGTTCCCCATGATCCTGCATCAGTTGGCTTGATAGAACGTGGAATGGCCTTTTGAAGACTCATTCATAGCACCAGCTATGTGGCAATATCTCATGAGGCTGGGACAATGTCCTCTAGGATGCTGTGTATTCTCTAAATCGATATCCAATATATGGTGCTATTTCTCCCATAGCCAAGATTCCTGGGTTCAGGAATCAAGGGGTGGAAATGCGAGTGGCTCCAGTCAATGTGAATTCTCGTGATCCACTAGCAAAATTTCTGTTGTCTTTCCCTGTGACCTTAGGTTCTGCTGGTCTAGGGGTTCTAGTTCCAAAGGAAGGAATGCTTCAACCAGGAAACACAACAATGATTCCATTGAACTGGAAGTTAAGGCTGCCACCCAGCCTTAACTCTGTATACCTCTTTATTAACAGGCAAAAGAGGGGTTAGTCTCCTGAGCAAAGGATTTGAACATTTCTAAGGAAACGTTACCTAAAGGCATGTTTTCTATCAGTTCTTCTTATAAGAAATAGAAAAAAGAAATAAGCATATTTCATTTTTCTTGGAACTTCCAAAGTTCCAAATAGGTATTTGAGGGACATGATGGTCTTCTTTATGTGTCAACTTGGCTAGACCACAGTCCTCAATTAGTCAGTCAAACATTGATCTAGATGTTGCTGCGAAGGTATTTTGTAGATATGATTAAAGTCCTTAATCAGTTGACTTTAAGTAAGGGAGATTAACCTAGATAATCAACTGGTTCAATCAGTTGAAAGGTCATAAGAACTTCTTCCTTGGAGAATCCACCTGAGAGTTCTAGCCTACCTTTCTGGATGGTCTGCCATATGGAGTTCAGGCTTGCCTAGCCAGCCCCTACAATTACATAAGCCAATTCCTTGCAATGAATCTCTTAATATATTAATATGTATTTCCTTCTTGTCCTTCTCTAGTTGAATCCTGATAGAGACATTAAAAACCCTCTCTCCAGGGCTTCCCTGGTGGTGCAGTGGTTGAGAGTCCGCCTGCCGATGCAGAGGACACGGGTTCTTGCCCCGGTCCGGGAAGATCCCACATGCCGTGGAGCGGCTGCGCCCGTGAGCCAAGGGCTGCGCCCGTGAGCCGCTGAGCCTGCGCGTCCGGAGCCTGCGTGTCCGGAGCCTGTGCGCCGCAGCGGGAGGGGCCGCAGTGAGAGGCCCGCGTACTGCAAAAAAAAAAAAAAAAAAAACCCTCTCTCCAACGGACTTGAGGGTATGGGGAGGGGGAAGGGTGAGCTGTGACAAAGCGAGAGAGAGGCATGGACATATATACACTAACAAACGTAAGGTAGGTAGCTAGTGGGAAGCAGCCGCATAGCACAGGGATATCAGCTCGGTGCTTTGTGACCGCCTGGAGGGGTGGGATAGGGAAGGTGGGAAGGAGGGAGATGCAAGAGAGAAGAGATATGGGAACATATATATATGTATAACTGATTCACTTTGTTATAGAGCAGAAATTAATACACCATTGTAAAGCAATTATATCCCAATAAAGATGTTAAAAAAAAAAAACCCTCTCTCCAAAGCCCCTCCCATTTCCCACCTTCCCATTCAATGGAGAACCTAAGAATTAGGCAGGATCATGTGGGCTCATTTTCTCAAGTTAAAGGAGAAGCACATTATAATGAAAACATAAATTTACGTTAACAAAAGGAATGTGAATTACTTATGTAGACCCACTGTAGCTTAACTAATCCTTTTGTTTCTGTTTTTTTTAATTGAGACATAATTGACATATAACATTGTATAAGTTTAAGTTGTACAGGTGTTGATTTCATGCATTTATATATTGCAGTATTATGACTACCACCATAGTGTTCGCTAACACTTCTATAAGGTCACATAATTATTATTTCTTTTTTGTAGTGAGAACAATGAAGATCTAATCTCTCAGAAACTCTGAAGTTTATAATACAGTATTGTTGACTATAATCACTAGCTGTGCATTAGATCTCCAGGACATATTTATCCACTAGTTGCAAGTTTGTAATCCTTGAGGTGCAAGGTGCATCTGATTTTTCTTTTTTTCTAACACATTTGGAGGAAAGCAAACTTCACTCTGAAATGGGAGTCCCCTCTGTTCTGGACGCCCTTTGTTTCCATTGTTGGGTCTCAGAACCACCTCTTCTCCATACCTGGCAGCAGAAAGTGGAGAGAAGAGAGAGAGATGCTAGAGGCTGTAGAATTTATTTATTTATTTATTTTCTGCACCAAGCGTGGCATGAGGGATCTTAGTTCCCTAACAAGGGACTGAACCCGTGCCCTCTGCAGTGGAAGCTCGGAGTCTTAACCACTGCACTGCCAGGGAAGTCCTGGAGGCTGTACAACTTAGATACAAGAGGGGACATGGATGCAGAGATTTCTGATTAAGAGTGTTGGTAATTCAAGAAAATGGGGTAGGAGATGCAGGGACTCCATGGGGTTTAAAAAAGAAAGAGGGAATAATGAGAAGGGAGAGAAGGGCTGATGTTAGGAAAGGAGGTTATCCATGTGACTATAGGTCAGGGCAGTGAGGCTCCAGTCTTTTGTTCAGGGCAAAAGGACAAAGTTTGAGAAAAGAACCTCAGTGCCTGACTTTCCAGACTCCCAACTCTATATGGTTCACATCCATCACTGGAGCTTTTAGTAAAGAACTGCTTACCCTTGTTCGGACCTTGAGGTCTAAAATAAGGAAGAGAGCCCCTTCCTCCAAGATCAGTGTCTGGAATTAGAAACACCTTCGTTGAAGCTGACAACAGGGCAGTGGAGGGGACAAAAGTGTAGTGCCTTTTGCATTGCCTTTTACAAAGTAACCCAGAGCACAGAACATTGGGTGGAAGATACAGGGTGACAGATTTCAGTCCTGCCAAGAAATACCTTTGAAGTGCTCTTCCTGACTAAAGGGAAATGAGCTGCCTTGAGAGGCAGTGGGCTTCTTGCCCTATAGGTGTGAGTAGATACAGGGGACCACCTAACAGGGGTGGTGTGGGAGAGGACTCTGTTGAATTGTATTCAACAACATAATTCTACAGTTATTGAAAGATGTAGATACTGAGATAACTTTCAGAATATTTGGGACCAAGACCATGAGATATTCTTTTATAATCTCAGAGTTGAACCTCATCACAGAGAGTCAGAGGCAGACAGGATCTTTAAAATCATCTTGTCTAACCTCCCTCCTCTCCCCCTTTTATATAAATGAAAAAACATAAGGCCCAGAGAGAAGTGACTAACTCAAGGTCACACAGCTAAAAAGTGGAAGATCTGGGCTAGAACTTGTAGGCATGTTTCATCTCTCAACATCTTTGCTGGTCTCATTATCAAATCTGCCCAGCAATATCTGGAAACTTACCAGGAAAGAAAATAATGGAAACAATTAAACCTAGACAAATGACAGCTTCTTCAGATATCATTTAAACACAAAGAAATATAAGGAACTCAACTGCTGAAACTCCTTGATAACATCAAGGAAAAGGAGGCATTTCACATAAATCTCAGAGATGATGTCATCTAAACACACAAGCCGTTAGTGGAAGTTCCAACTCATTATGAAGGAAATGATTCTTATAAATAGTTTCGATCTGGAGATACCGTTTGGCGTCTTCAAATCATAGATTCTTGAAGTAGGAAGACCTATCATAGAGGTCATCTGATCCAGGGCACGCTGACCCTGCAAATATTGGGCCAGGGTTCACGCCACTCTCAACTCTGTGTCTCATGCTACCTTGTACCAGCCACTACTCCAGCATTTTGCATATTAAAGTACACCAAACTGAATGGAAATTTTTTCTTCCAATCTGAAAATAGATTTTTCCCCTAATAAAATAAACATGCTCATTGCAAAATGTCAAATAATACAGAGAAGTATAAAAAAATAAAAAGGCTTACCAGAAACCTCACCACTCAGAGATAACCATTGTTAGCATTTTGATATCGTTTAAGTATTTCTCCATGCACATATGCTTCCACTTGCACATCCATATTTTTGTAAAATTGGGACCAAGTATAAGTGCAGTATTGTCACATTCTGCTTTTCACTTATCTGTCTGTATAGATCTACATCTTCATTTTAATGGCTGCATGATAAACCTTAACATGGTGAGCCAGACCCTGACTGATGCATTAGTTGTTCCCAGTTTTTTTTTTTTTTTTTTTTTTACTAACATGGGGTGTTATTTCCTGCTTCAGGGAGAGAGGTCACCTTGGTCACCCGCGGGAGGGTGTATCATCTCTGGAAACTAAAAGTAGCTTGCTCCTTCAAAGGGGTGATGGGGTGATTGCAGAGCTAAGGCTCCCTGGAAAGTGAGTGGGTGGGTAAGAGGCAGTATTGTCTCCTCTGGGAGTTTAAAGGAGCCTTTGGTTTGCCAGAGAAGCTGCCGTAATCCATGGGGAGACCCCAAGGTATGGTCAGTGACTGGAACCCATCTGACCTTGGCTGACTTCCAGATCAGCTTGGAAACCTGCCCCTGCAGTACTCACAGCAACAGCCAGAACTGAGGACTGAACAAACCTCTGGTCCAGAGCTCAGCTCACGCAGGCCAGCTGCTGCTCTGTGACCAGGACTGCACTCCGGGAGCAAGAGACATGGTTGCCTAATTCCTTGGTCGCTAGGTGAGGCCAAAGCTTCATTCACTTCCGGGCTTTGGGTATAGATTACTTAACCAGCTGCTGCTCCTCTGTCACCAACCCTTCCCCTCACAATTTCAATAAGAGACACCACTATCAGTTAGTTCCCATGGGTGCTATATGAAGTGGGGAATGGGGAGGGGATCTAGGACCCATCCACACTCTGGGGGACAGCATGGGGTACAAAGTACCGCCATCACCACCTCCAGCTGAGGGAGAGGGAAGATGACAATGCAATAATAAGCATTTTTCTACATACATTTCTCATATTTATCCAATTAGCTCCTTAATATAAACTCCTCTAAGTGGAGTTACTGGGTTTGTGGGAAAATGCTAAACAAATCTTACAATGATGCTGGGAGGTACCTGGGAAGGACCAGCTGGCCAGCTGCTGAGAACCTTCACAGGGTAGCAATATATTATAGAAATAGCCGCTATCCAGGGTCTGGCCTTGAAGGTTCAGAAACTTGATCCCATCAGGGTCCCAAAGTTAATTGGTCGGAGGAGACTGGAGGGGATAAAGCAGAATCCCGAGTGATTAATTTATAATGAGATATCTAAATGCCAGATGAAGTGGCCTTTTGGGTCAACCTGACCGGCCTGTTCCTTCTCACTGTGGGCAGCCAGTGTGGGAAGCCAAATCACAATCAAAGGCTAGCGGTGGCCCTAGAATAGAGGAAGGAGAGTTAGTAATGATGTCATCTGAATGGTGGCCTGATTCAGCCACTTCTCCACCAGAGCAAGGATAATATACACCCGTGAGGTGACAGTGGCTCCAAAGGGAAGTCAGGTGAGTTCTAAGTACTGAAACTGCTCTGTGGCTAAGGTGGACCCCAAGCCACTCTCCTTACAGACCCCCTTCTGTCCAGCAGTCTCTAGGGACCTCGAGACTCACAGCTTTTCTTGTAGACAGAGAGGGTGCAGGTGGTCAAATGATGCCATAAGACTTGCTTTTTTTAATAGCCTGGCCATATCTCACTTTTCTATTTATCTCTTCCTTTATTCGCACATTCAACAAATGATGGTTGGGCACCAGTCAGGTCCTGCAGAGACAGCAGTGGGTAAAATAGACCAAATTCCTGCTCTTGTGGAGCTCACATGCTAGGGGAGGAGAAAGACAACAGACAGATAATCAAATAAATAGACAATAATTATTTTTTTAAAAAAATCACCAAAAAAAAAATCACCAAATAGGGCTTCCCTGGTGGCGCAGTGGTTGAGAGTCCGCCTGCCGGTGTGGGGGACATGGGTTCGTGCCCTGGTCCGGGAGGGTTCCGCGTGCCGCAGGGCAGCTGGGCCCGTGAGCCATGGCCACTGAGGCTGCGCATCCGGAGCCTGTGCTCCATGGCAGGAGAGGCCACGGCAGTGAGAGGCCCGCGTACAGCAAAAAAAAAAAAAAAAAAAAAAAATCACCAAATAAATAAGAAAGTTGCTAACTGCAAAAACCTATATGCAAGATATTAGATGGCAATATTTGCTATGAACAAAAATTAAGCAGGGTAAGGGGTTAAAGAGTAACAGAGGAAAGTGGGGAACATTTTTAGAGGGTGATCAGGGGAGGTCTTTCTGATAACGTGACATCTGAACAAAGACCAAACTGTACAGATATCTGGAGGGCGAGTATTCCAGGTGGAGGGAACAGCACATGCAAAAGCTTTGAGGCTAGAGGATGGCTGGAATAGCAAAGAGATCCATGTGGCTGGAATATATATAAGCAAGGGGAAGAAGGGGTAGGGGAGGAATCAGATCATGTAGGGCTTTGTAGTGCCACACTGTAAAAACTGGATTTTATTCTGAATGATATGGGAAGTCACCAAAAAGTCAAATTCACCTTTTATAAGGAGTCTGGCTGTTGTGTAGTGAATAAACTGATTATTCTAATGTGTCAAAAATGGAGCCGTTGAATATTAAGAAAGGGACTTTTGGAGATCAAGACTCCTGCTACAGGGCTTCCTTGGTGGCGCAGTGGTTGAGAATCTGCCTGCCAATGCAGAGGACACGAGTTCGAGCCCTGCTCTGGGAAGATCCCACGTGCCGCGGAGCAACTAGGTCCGTGAGCCACAATTACTGAGCCTGCGCATCTGGAGCCTGTGCTCCGCAACAAGAGAGGCCGCGATACTGAGAGGCCCGCGCACCGCGATGAAGAGTGGCCCCCGCTTGCCACAACTAGAGAAAGCCCTCGCACAGAAACGAAGACCCAACACCGCCATAAATAAATAATAATAAAAAAGACTCCTGCTACACAAAGTGTGGCCTATGGACCAGAAGAATTGGCATCACCTGGAGTTTGTTAGACATGAAGAAATCTTAGACCCCCACCCCAGACCTCCTGAATCAGAATCTGCATTTAACAAGGTCCCCTGATGATCTATGTTTACATAGAGGTGTGGGAGGCCTTGGTCTAGTCTAAGCCCCTCATTTTACAGGTGATGAAACCAAGTGTCAGTCTGCAGAAGTGACTTGCTTACAATCACATGGTTGGGTTCATAAGCGGTCCAGGGCTAGTGCCCAGGTCTCCTGACTCTGGCGAGCCCACTTTCCATGGCCTCGCGTGGTCATGAGATTATAAAATCCACTCATTCGGTCAATAATCCACTTACTCACTCAATCGTCACTAAGGCATCATCCCATAATCATACACAATCATCTCACTAAAGATTTTTACCTTTTAAGAACTCACGAGTAAGTCAAGAGAAACTGATAACAGACTAGGCTAATCTAACTCAGCTGACCACCTACACTGATTTTAAAACAGAACAAAACCTAACCGTGAGTGCTAGCAGCCTTAGCTGCAATACTTTTCCCAACCCATCTCATCAACTGCTGAGATTTGCTGGAAATGCCCAGCATGTTTAGGTGTAGTGTCCCCTGAAATGTTTCTTCCTCCAGGACGGTGGGAAAAAGCACAGATTTCATTGTCTTCTCAGCAGAAAAATCCCCTATGGCCTGAAACAATTTTTTTAAAAAAGCTCAATGTGGGTACCACCCCAGGATCTTGGAGATTAGACATAGAAACCCAGGTCATGTCCCAAAAGGGAAGAGTCAAGATAGGAAGGACTCTATTTTAAGGGATTGATAGGGTGAATGGCTGGAAGTTTCTACAATGGGAAAAAAAGGCGAGTTATCATCTCTGTCATTGCTATTATTGTTGTTATTATCAAAAACTTGTAAATAGTGTTCTTAAATTATTGTCCCTTTAAAACAATAAAGGAGATAATGGAGATTTCTATGGGCATTTGCTATTCACCAGCAGCTTTGCTTTCAGAAAAGTGGCCCAGTGATGACTGTTGGGATCTAGACAGTTCCAGGAGCAAGCCTGGGTCTGTTGTATGAGGACTGAAGAGGGTCAGAGCCCTTAGAGAAATGGTTCTGGCAGACTGCAAAGGGCATTTCCAAGGGGAGAAGACCCACTCTCTAGGAGGCTATTGAAGCCAATCAGGGGATAGATGGCAGGAGAGAGGGTGAAGGAAGGAGGGGAGGGGTAAATGGGAGACGCTGCGGAATTAGATGCCTGGGACAGGGCAGAAAGGAGGGCTCCAAGATGTCTCTGAAAGGTCAAGCCCGAAAGATTGGAGGGATTGGTGGTTTCCCCGGAAAGTTCCTCCGTTTCTATATTAACCAGGGTGGTTAGCACTAGCTGCTGCCCACCCTCCTCCACCCCTCATCCCTGTGACGACAAAGGCTCATTTATGTCTAACTCCTACAGTCTGTCGTGAGGGGCTGGGAGGGCGGCACTCCCACACAGCTGTCTTCCAGGGACTGAGGCATCCTGGCTGGGCCCATCCTGGAACCCTTTGCTTTCAGCCAGATGGGCAGAAGAGAAAGTAAAGCTTTTTCTTCACCACCATGAATGGGAGGTGACCCATAACTTTCACTTGCTTCTGTTGGTGAAGATTAGTCATGGGACCCCACCTGACTTCCAGGAGCCAGGAAACCTATTTTAGCCATGGGCCCAGGAAGTGAGCCTGGCTGGGGAACACAGCCAACTCTCTGCAGTGGGACTGACACACCCACACCCCGTGTGGCTCTCAGGAGGCTGGCCCACGGGCAGGGGGCTGCCCTGTCCGGAGTGATGAGCTGTTGGTAACCGTAGTAGAAGGGAGCTTCCTTTGGCGCCTCCTCACTCCAAATCTCATCCTGCTGCCCTGTCTGGACGGTTCCTGGTTTGGGTAAGGTTTGGAGGCCACCAAGGCAATCCCACCTTGTAAATGGCAAAGCCCTTTATTCTGTTTTTTATTGTGGCTGTACAACCTTTAATGCTCCTCCCAACACTGGGATCTGATGAATATTCAGAAGCTTTGGAGTCTCACCCTGCCTCTCCAGTACCTTATCCTCCGATCTCAGGGGAGTCCCTTTCTCCTGCAGTTAGAGCCTTAGCTTCCCTAACTGCAGAGGGAGTGGGTTGGCCCAGAGGACCGTTCATTTTCTTTCTAGGCCTCAGAGTCTTACTTCCCTTGAGGACTAGCTTGAACTAGCTCACTTCCACCTCTCCTGAGTCCTTGGAAAGGAATGAGGCCTGAAAAACCTGGAGTTACTGCTGTGACCTTTGGCTCTATTTGATCCTGCCCAAAATTGCGTAACAAACTCAGTGACTACTTCAGCTGAGCAGCTGCTGGCATTCAGCAGCTGGCAACTATCCCAAAAAAGCAGGACCTGAATGGGTAGAGGGAGAGATCGAAGGGCATGTGCCAGGGCCAGAGGCCAGATTTCAAGGCAGCAAAGAGTTCTGCCTGCCGGGACCTCTGTGAGATCCAGGGCATGAGCAAAGCCTAGAGCATCCGTAGATGTGAGACCAAGTACATGAGTCAGGGTCCCAGCAGGCAACAGGTGCATGCTCCAAAGTGCTTAGTGGCCGAAGGGGAGAGAAGAAGACCTTAATGAAGGGACTGTTTACAAACATGTGGCCAGAGTTAAGGGACCACACAGAACAGTGAAGCATCCTGGGACTAAGCATCCTGGGACTAGGACCAGGCCTGAAGGGCAAGGGGAGGGGAGGTTGCGGCTGGAGGCCGCAAGAGCTAGAGCCCTGGGTGAGGGGCCTCCCCACAGGAACCAGAGCTGCAGACATACGTGACCGCTGCCAGAAGTGCAGTAAAGCAGGGAGGAGGGCGGTGGCATGGAGTGGGGGATAAATATGTCAACCTGGAATCTCCTGCTAGTGCTTCCCATTGGCCTAACATAACAAGAAGCCAAAGGAACTGGGAGCCTGGTGATGCAGTTGCAGAGAATCCAGAGGGGCCAGAGCAGGGCCAGCGGGAATGGATGGCGGAGGCACGAGGAAAGCGACCAGGACATGAGTCTCGGGTCTTCTCTGGTCTTCCTCCCATCCTCTGTGAGATTGTGAATATTCTGGACCTGGTGGTACACTCTCAACAAAGTGCCCAGCCACGTGCGTGACAACAGCAGTAATAATGAAGATGATGACATTATCTTGTTTATATTACATACTTTCCTGCAATAATATCTGGTTACCTGGAGCAAGTTTCACCGCATCTGAAGGAGCCAGGTTGAATTTTTGGCATCTTACCTTGAGATTGCTTTGAGATACAGATTTGGACCCTGTTCCACCTTTCATCTGCGGTGGTAACACTAGCTGCTCTGTCAGTCCTGTGAGAGCTGGAAGACTGGGGTAAATTTAGACCAGAGAGTTATTGTGCCAGAGCCAGTAGTTTAAATACTTGATTTTTAACATGACCTTGACCTCTGTGCCTTGCATAACCACATATTTCTTGTCCTGGGCTTGGCCAGCTTTTCAGTCTCTCACCCCCATGCTCACATGTATCTCCCCGCCCCCGGCAGCTCTGAAAGGTCGGTGCGTACAATGAGCCAGGGTGCTGGGCTGTACTCAGTTCCCCCTCCATCAGATACCATCACTGTCAAAACAAAGTCAGCGATGTGAAAACCCTCACCATTCCCCCTGCCTCCTTTCGGAATGCACTGTTCCAACTGCAAGTACAAAGCAGCAATTTATAAGCATGAATTGGTACAGAAAACAAGACACAAAACCAAGAAAATGAATATGACGTGGCATAGCATGAAACCCAGAGCTGTAAACAGGGAGATAGGGATGGAAACAGGAACTAGATGACATTTGGACATCAATATACATGACATAAGAGAGCCAAGAAACCAGACCTCAGGTATTTCTTTTATTGCTTTGTGTAGCCACACTCACTATGGAATGACCATTAATGGATGATTTTCTTCTGGTACTTTTAAAACTCTTTAAACAATTGTGGCCATACCTTTTAGTACTATTTAAAAAGGAAAAAGATAAAGATATATGTGTATTTTTTACCCTATAGTATAGTGTACTGTTTTCAAACTGTGGGTCACAACGTTTTAATAGATCGTGAAATTAATTGAACAGGTATGGCCAGCATTTTTCAAAAAAATGAAATAGGGTGAGAATCATCATAAGCATCAGAGTGTATCACACAGAGCAAAGTTAAGTGTTGGATGATACACAGAGACACGTGTGTTGGGTGTGAACATAGGCTGCACTCTTTGCCGTGGACTGCGGTGTGTACAGTTGGCTGGGTATCGGGGCACTTGGGCACTTGTACCAGCACAGCTTTTAATCTTCCAAGTGGCCTCCTCTAGACAGTTGTCCTCTCTGGTGTTGGTATCCTTATGTGTAAAGTGATACATTTGGACAGAATGAACCCTAAGGGCCTTTCCATCCCCCAGTTTAACACGTATCTATTGAATACCTACTAAGTGCCAAGCACTGGGTGTTTAGCAGCAAAAACCTTGCGCTCACTGAGTTTATATTTTGGTGGGGGGTTGCCCAGTAATAAATAAACAAATGAACAGATAAAACACTAGTGAGTGGTGATAAGTGCAATAAAGAAAAACAAAGCAAGATAAGGGAGCTTATAGAACAATGAAGGGAGGGGATGCCATGTGGGCAGGTGAGGCCTCTCTGATAAGGTGATATTTCAGTTGAGACATTAAGAAAGAAAGTGAAAGAATCAAGTCACACAGATATATGGGAGAAGAGTAGATCCTGCCAAGACTGAAAAGTGCTTTTGCCTTGTTGGAGGAAGAGGCCAGAGTGGCTGGAGCAGAGCGAGCCAGGGATCGGGGCAGCGGAGCATCACAGGGAGGGGGGCCGGACCAGTGGAAACGAAGCCTGGAGAGGGTTGACCTGATCGGACTCATATTGTAAAAGGTTCCCTGTAAATTGTAAGAGGCTTCTAGAATACTCCAGAAGCAAGATAATAATGTTTTGCTCTAGGGTGGTAGAGAGAAGAGGTGAGAGGGATTCTGAATATATTTTGGAGGTAAAGTGAGTAAGATTTGCTGATGGTTTACATATGATGTGAGGGATAAAGAGGAATACAGGATGAATTCAAGGTTTGAGGCCTGAGCGGCTGGAGTTTTGATTTACAGAGATAAGGATGAGCATGAGAGAAGAGGCTTTGGGGAAGGGAGGGTGAGGTAGGAGATGCTTATGGGATGTTGGAAATCTAAATCTGGAGAGAGGCATTCATCAGCACATGATGATACAGAAAGCCATAGGTGACCCCTGGGAGGACGGACACAGAG
Organism: Lagenorhynchus albirostris; assembly: GCF_949774975.1. Taxonomy (NCBI): domain Eukaryota; kingdom Metazoa; phylum Chordata; class Mammalia; order Artiodactyla; family Delphinidae; genus Lagenorhynchus; species Lagenorhynchus albirostris. The sequence goes on along the minus strand of NC_083099.1, from coordinate 71,802,817 downwards.
ATTAGAAGAGGGCCAATCCCTGGACCCTCCCACATAGAGACCCAGTGGATGAGAAAGAACCAGCAAACATGATTTGACTCTGCGACTCTTTCCAGAAGAGGCTGCTGAATGAGAAAAGGAAAACTTGGAAAATGTAGGTTTTGTTTTGAAATAATGAGCATGACTTTCCTATCAATCATTGCTAAACCCATCATTCCTGACCGCAAGGATCACATCTTGCACCAAACTAAGTAGAGGTTTGCTGGCAGGGTAAATGGGAAAACATATATTGATTGACTCAGGGTTTCCTCCGGCTTGCTGGTGTTGTGAAAAAATGGGGTGAATTAGAGCTTATTTACTTTCAGCAGATGATTCCAACTGAAAGAAATTGATTTCCAGGGTTTCCCCAGAAGCCCCTGAGCTCCAAAGGGAGGCTGCAGAGTGGATCTCTCCAAATTTGCCCCCGTCAATGCCATCTCCATGTCAAAATATAATTGCAGTGTCAAGTCCTGAGCTCTCCGGGGAATTTCTCTCTCTCAGCAAAGGCAAGAGAGACCAGCCTTGTGAGGAAGTCCTCAGCACACGCTTTTCTGGTGCTTTCTCAGGCTTCAGGACTAACTCTCCCACAGGAGCAGAAAAAATTTGAAGTTGCGGGGAATTCAATGCACGCTTCACCTCATGAAGACATGTCCTCTTGAAAAAGGATTCCAAACTGCCGTGTTCATCAAACTGTGTGGAGCTGCCGGGTGTGTCTTTCTGTTAGTGCTGGATTTCGACGGCCATTTGGATGCAGCCACAGTTGGAAGGTCGTGGTGGCCACACTGAGATTAGAGGGGAGAGCAGAGGACTGCTATATTAGGAGCAGCCGCAAAAGGAACTAGCAATTTTTGCCCCCCAGGAAAACTTCCGAAACTGCCCCTCCTACCCACCCCACCATTGTCCTCTGCCTCTTGGTCCTCCTTCCCTCCCCTAGCAACAAATTCTCTGATTCTATTGTGACTTCTCTGGACACCCAAGCCGTGCATCCCAGAAACTGTACCCTGGGCCTTCACCCTCCCTCTCTTTACCCTCTTTGCCCTTAGAGCCCTGAACGCCTAAAATAACTATGTCTGGCCTGCGAGACAGGTTGACAGATTTGGAGGCTCAGCATGGTTAAATACTGCCTGAATCAAAAGTGAAGGCCCGCTGAACGTTCTCCAACCTTCTGGGAGTGTACTTGTCAGGCTGAGGGAATGGACTGGCAGCTCTGCCCCCTGATCAGCAGCAGGGACAGAGAACAATGTTGGGACCAATCTATAGCCCAATAGAGAGTCTGTTTTTGGTCTTGGCTGTACTTCTCTGCCCAGGCTGCACATTATTTTTTAAAGCCCTTCCCTAGTTTCCTGTTGCCTGTTGTACAGAGGCTAACCTTAGTGGACTCTCATTCAAAAGCTCACACCATTTAGGCTTCCCACAATAGTAAACCATATCCTCTTAAATACCCTCCCCAAGCACACGCGCGCGCGCACACACACACTCACACACACTCTCTAACATTCTATTCATGACAGACACAAGGTCTTTACCCACAATGTCTTCCCACATTTCTGGGCCTTGGTCCAAGTCTTTTCCTTGTGCCTTGGCTCTCAAATCCACCTTCTTAGACCCTAAATTACCCTGTTCGTGGTTAGGGCACTTTATACTATGGCTTGCGGCAATCTGCATGGCACTCAAGCTAGCTGTGTGGGCTCCCGCCCACACTTGCCCCCTCCCCAATGTCCAAGCACACAGGAGACTCTGAGCTCTTTGAGGGCAAATTAGCAGTGGCGACAGTCACATGTCAGGGGCTATAGCACTTTCACAGAATCAAAGTAAAGAAGACTTTGCTAATTCAAAATGGTACCAGGCGAACAGCTCCCATTTAATTTCTGTTAATTTCCTGTTTAAAGACTCCAAAAAAAAAGAAACTTGACATCTTCAAAAACAAAGAAAACCTGGCACATGACTTGGGACTTGGGCACATTAAACGCCCTCCAACTGTGGTTCCAAACAGATTGTGGTCAGACACTTGATCAAGGCAGCTACCTGAGCACAGGCTTAGAAAGGTAGCCGCTCCTCCCCACTTTGACTCAGCAGTTCTCTTGCTAGAAATTTATCCTAAGGAATAATTATGTATGTCGATAAAGACTTAACCACAGGGGAAAATCGAAACAAACTACATGCCTAACAGAAAGGATAGGCTCAAAAATCGGGGTATATCTGTGTGAAAGTATATTGTACATCCAATAAAAATTATGTTCTAAAGATATGTTTACTGACATGGAAAATTGTCCATGATTTCTTGTTGGTGAAAAAAATGCAGGTTACAAAACAGAATATATCATTCAATTTTTATAATAAAAACCTACCATAGGTATATGCAGAGGATAAAGCCTGGAAGAATATACTTCAGAATGTGGACAGTTGTAATCTCTGGGTAATGGAATTATGGCTAATGTTTACTTGCTTCTTTTATATAGCCTGTTTATTTTGGCAATGGATAAGTGTTTCTCCATTAATATATAGAGAGTATTCAGACAAAACCATAATTTAAAAAGACACATGCACCCCAATGTTCACTGCAGCACTATTTACAATAGTAAGGTCATGGAAGCAACCTAAATGCCCATCGACAGATGAATGGATAAAGAAGATGTGGTACATATGCACAGTGGAATATTACTCAGCCATAAAAAAGGAACGAATTTGGGTCATTTATAGAGACGTGGATGGACCTACAGACTGTCACACAGAGTGAAGTAAGCCAGAAAGAGAAAAACAAATATCATATATTAATGCATATATGTGGAATCTAGAAAAATGGTACAGATGAACTGTTTTGCAAGGCAGAAATAGAGACACAGGCATAGAGAACAAATGTATGGACACCAAGGAGGGAAAGTGGGTGGGATGAATTGGGAGATGGGATTGACATATATACACTAATATGTATAAAATAGATAACTAATTAGAACTTGCTGTATAGCACAGGGAACTCTACTTCACTTTGCTGTACAGTAGAAACTAACACAACATTGTAAAACAAGTATACCCCGATTAAAAAATATATATATTTAGAGAGAGGGTATTAATAATAAATAGAGAAGCAACAGAGAGACATGGATCAGAGCATAAGTTCATCAGCAGGCAACCTGAGTTGGATTTCATCTGCCAATAACTTGCTGTTGGATCCTGGAGAAAGTTCCTTAACTTTTCTTCTTCTATAAAGTGTGCATAAAAATAATGCGTAAGGTGATTCTATGGAGAAAAGAGAGACTTTTAAACACAGGGCGTTGGAACCACTGGACACCCACAAACAAAAATATGAACCTAGACAGAGACCTTACAACCTTCACAAAAATTAACTCAAAATGGATCACAGACCTAAATGTAAAATACAAAACTATAACTCCTAGAAGATAACATAAGAGAAAATCTAGATAAGCTTGGGTGTGGCCATAACTTTTCAGATACAACACCAAAGGCCCAATCCATGACAGAAAGAATTGATAAGCTATATTTCATTAAAATTAAAAACTCCTGCTCTGTGAAAGACACTGTCAACAGAATAAGACAAGCCACAGAGTAGAAGAAAATATTTGCAAAAGACACATCTGATAAAGGACTATTAACCAAAATAAATAAAGAACTCCCAAAACTCAACAATAAGAAAACAACCTGATTAAGAAATAAACACCTCACTGAATAAGATGTGCAGATGGCAAATAGGCACATATGGAGGAGGCTGCGAGCGTGTGGGTCAAGGAGGTTATGGGTACTCTCTTCATTTTCCTCTCATCGTTGTTGTGAACCCCAAACTGCTCTAAAAAAATAAAGTCTATTAAAAAAAATAGTTTCTATCTCATTGGGGTTGTCGTGAGAGTTAAATATGTCACTCCTGCAGAGCTGTTAGAATAGCTCTTTGGCAAAGAGTAAGCACTCAATACATTTTAGCTAAAATTAAGTAAAATCAACACACACACATACACAAGAAGAGATCTTTTTAATGCAAATGAGAAAAACATTTCCTATCTGACTGGAAAAGTCCAGGGACTTCATACCCCAAACTCACAGAACCTGGCATATTCTAGATGCTCAATAAATGCTTGTGAACAGGTAAGTAAGGGACTAATCTCTGATTTAAACCCGAGAATAAATGAGATTGCTTAGGGTGAGATGAGCATGGGCCCAGGATTAGGTCTTATGCCCTCTAAATTTAATGATCAGCTAGAGTGGGAGAAACAGGTAAAGGAAACTAAGAAATGGCCAGATAGGAATCAGGAGCGTTTGGTGTCTGAAAACCAAGAAAACTGAGCATTTCAGCAAAGAGGAAGTGCCCGGCTGGGCTGGGTGCTCTGCCGAGAGGCCAAGACCAAAGAAGTATGAGCATGTTGCTCAGGTAACAAAGGTCCTGGTGATGGTGGTAAATGCAGCTGCACTGGAAGGGGGTGGGGGGGAGCTAGACCGGAGGGGGCTGAAGAATGACTGACAAGTAAGGAAACAAGACAGGGAGTGGAGACACCTTTCAGGAACCTTGAGAAGGGAGCAAAGAAAGACATTAGCAACCAGAGGGGAATTTGGGACAGAAGAGAGTTTATATTTGTTTGTTCTGCTTTTAGGCTGGAATGACTGGAGCAGGTTTAATAAAATACTGATGAGAAAGGATGCTTCCTCCATGTCCGTGAGGGATGACGGGAAAAGCATCATGCAGATGCAGTGGTGGGAAGGTGAAACAGTCCCCATCAGAGATTTCTCTTTTCTTTGTGCAGTAGGGAGCCAGGTCATTTGCAAAGAGTGAGGAGAATCGGAAGATATGGGTAGATCTGAGCAGAGAGGAAGGTCTGACACGGTCTCTGTGGGGAGCAGCACAGCCATAGATGGCAAACTCTGGAGGGATTGTGGGGTCCTTATCCATGCCCTGTTCCTTCTGCAAGTTCTTCCCACCTCTAATTCCATAGCCACAGATACCAAGACCCAGAGGGAGGAAGCCATTTGCTCAAAGTCACGTAGCACGTTAGGGGCAAAGCTTTGATTGGAGTCAGGTGTTTGGGCCTCCAGTTGAGGGCACGTCCATCCCATGACAGCAGTCACCTTCTCATGGGTCTGTTCTTCATCATGTGCCATTGTGTCGGGCTCTGCAAAAAATAGGCTCCTTGGTCTTACGAGATGTTGTGTCGCCCCTTCCCCCTCATGCAAAGCCTTGCACATAGAGGGGACGGAAGGAATATTTTCTCAGCTAATGAATGATTAGAAATCAGGCTGCCCTTCTGTCTCACTCTTCTTTTTTAAAAAATTAAATTAAATTTTATTTATTTATTTTTTTAGCCGCATCTCTTGGCTTGCGGGATGTTAGTTCCCCAACCAGGGATCCACCCGGGCCCCTGGCAGTGAGAGTACGAAGTCCTAACCACTGGACTACCAGGAAATTCCCTGTTTCACTTTTCTTAAAGGGAAGCCCTCCCTTATGTATAATAATTCCCTTCTTGCTCACTCACCCCCATTTCAGAAAAAGCCAAGGGGAGAACAGAACGAGCATCTCTTTGTCATTTAGGGTAGCAGACACCAAAACAGACACCAATATCTGCTTTCCTACACTGGGACATGGATAACATATTTACTTATGTACACTTCACCTTGTTCTGGAAAAGATTTAATGCTCCTAGGGTGTATCAGTTGCTAAAAAAATAATAAGTCCTTCTTTTTATTGTGGATGTCCCAATGCTCCACATAACTGGATTTGGCTATTAACAGATTCTACTAATTAATTCATGGTATTTCCTTGGGGGCTTAGGAACTCATTTATGTAAATGAATGCAAAAGAGATGACACATTAGAATTCCCACCCCAAAATACTTGTCACGTTATAAAGATAGAATCAGGAAGGAGTAATTACTATTTACCCACTCAACAGGCTAGGTGAGCTTCTTTTTTTTTTTCAGTTACGTAGAGGTAACCCTATTACAAATGCCAATAGAACACTCATACCCTGGCTCTGGTGGGTGGCAGGCCCCTGACCGTGGAACACTCAGATGATGGAGTCAGAGGTTCAGAGAGAGTAATAGAGAGAACGGTAAGCACGCAGCCGTTAGGAGACCTCTGCTCTAGGCTTGGTTCCATCACTTATTCTGGGCCTCCGTTTCTTGATGGACCAGATAAAGTGAAGCATTATTGCTGCCCTGACACAGTGAGAACTTTTGGAATGTAAACTATTTCTGGCTGTGGTCCAGGCCTCACAGGGCTTTGATGTCCCCTCAGGCACAGCAACCAGCCGCTTGTCTCCATGCAGTCCGTATTAGTGAATAGGAGCCTGGTCCCAGTGGTTAAATAGCTCCCCTGCAACTTGCAGGGGCTCTGGGTCTGGTCCTGGCTACGTGTTCCAGGGCCTGAAGCTCTGCAGCGTTGTAATGCAGGGTAAACTGATAAGTGTATTTAGCTCAGTGGCGGTAAATATTCCCTATCACTTTTTTTTTTATTGGAGTATAATTGCTTTACAATGGTGTGTTAGTTTCTGCTTTATAACAAAGTGAATCAGTTATACATATACATATGTTCCCATATCTCTTCCCTCTTGCGTCTCCCTCCCACCCTCCCTATCCCACCCCTCCAGGCGATCACAAAGCACCGAGCTGATCTCCCTGTGCTATGCGGCTGCTTCCCACTAGCTATCTACCTTACGTTTGGTAGTGTATATATGTCTATGCCTCTCTCTCGCTTTGTCACAGCTTACCCTTCCCCCTCCCCATATCCTCAAGTCCGTTCTCTAGTAGGTCTGTGTCTTTATTCCTGTCTTACTCCTAGGTTCTTCATGACATTTTTTTTTCTTAAATTCCATATATATGTGTTAGCATAAGAGAAAGACAAATCCCTATCACTTTTTAACAGCTGAGCAGGAATGACTGAACAATGTTTCTAAGAAACTTCACGTTTGAACCTCTTTATAGGTTCGGCTAGGGGATTATATATGTGAAGATATGGCAAATATCAAAAAGTAACCTGACTGGGAAAAAAAGTCTTGTCTGTGCATCTGTTTGCATTTCCTGAGCCCCTGAGCCTTTACCATGAGCAAGGGACTATACCAGGGCTGGGAAGGCAGGCCCAGGCCAGGGTGGATGAGAGTGCGAGGAACTTGCAGAAAGGTGGGTGATTTCTATCCTCAGCTGAGGGGCCCCCAGTCTCCAGGCTAACCCACAGGGTCAGGCTACCAGATCCAGGGAAGGGAGCTATTCTTCCAGAGTAGGAATGAGTATTCTATCTGGAACACACGAGTATCTAGGTTGCTAGTGCTGACTGAAAATAAAAAAGCACAACCTAAAAGTTGAGAGTTACGTTTTATTAGGCGTACATTCTTAGGACTTCAAGCCGGGAGACAGCCTCTCAGATAAACGCTGAGAAAACTGTTCCGTAGAGGAAGGGGGGGAAGCCAGGAGATATAGGAGTTTTTGCAACACCACCAGGTAGTCAGAACAAAAGGCTACTGTTAATAAAAGAAAACCAAATATCTCAAGTTAAGGAATTTAGCGCTTTCCTATATATGGGAAGATGCAAGAGTCTGGGCTCACTGAAATCCTTCTTTTGATATGCACCTCAGCTATCTGGGGCCAGCATCGTGTGTTTTCTCATCCTGAGTTTCCTCAGGCTGCACCGTTGCAGGTAGCTGCAGTCTGATGGCTGCTAGATGGCAGGCATTCCTTTTTTCCATCCTGAACTCCCTTAGGGCTCACCGTTGGGACATCCTTTGTTTGCTGATATGTCAGGCGATTTTTTATTTCTCACCAGGAAAGTCTATCAGTTCTGTTGTTGAAGGCAGGAGTTTGCCAGGCACAGGGAATTTAGGGGTGGATAAAACACGATCCATGTCCACAAGGAGCTCACAGGTGTCTGGTCCTTAACAGAAGCTCTGTCTAAGCCTGGGAAGCCCCAAGAGAGCATCCAAAATCACGTTTCTGGATATGCAAAACTGAGGACCAGATCCTTAACACACTTGGCCCCAGCTAGATGCTGTTGTGCCAGAAAGGCCTGGAAAGCCAGCTGGGTTTTGCCCCCTCTCTGCGCAGTCAGTGGATTTTACTGCAAGAACCCCTTTCCTCTCTAACCAGGCACAGATATATTAGAATGTTAGAAATGTACTGTTTCCTTTTGTCTTTAACTTGCTATTGACGATGACTCTGTACCTATTCACTCATTGTCTGGTTTCCAATGAAGGAAGGAAACAATGTCCTTTAGGCACCTCCCCTGCCACCTCCCCTGCCCTTTAAAATTATGAAATGTTCCACATTCACAGACGAGTGTATGTACAGTTTAAAGATAAATAATAAAAGAAACACCTGTTACCCAGCTGGGCCTGAATCCCAGCTGTGTGGCTCTGTCCAGTCCCTGCTTCCCCAGACTGCTCCCACCGCCCTATGTAACCAATGTACTGACTTTTATGTTAATCATTCCAGTTTTCTTTACAGTTTTACTCCCCATATGACATGTCCCTAAGAAATCTACTGCTTGGATTTGAATAACACAAATTAAAAAACAAACAAACAAAAAGCTGTGTAAAGAAAGAGCATTATTGCCATTATCAGACAGGATGTCCCAGAAAAACAAGCTGACTTGTTTTCAAGGGGTACAGTATAGTTTCAGCTTTCCCAAGTTTTCAAAAGCCTCTTCTGGGGAAGTCAGAGGGCAAAACCGTAAGTAGAGGCACATCTAGGATTTGTGGGGCCTGAAGATTATATAATTTGGGGGACTCTTTAAGAAGAGTGTGAGTTCAAAATTACAAATGTTGAGTTAGCTGCAGGGCTTTGCGAGCGACAAGTATGAGTAAGAGGCTTAAGTTTCATTGGCTTCAGGTAAATAAGTCTCTAGCCATGAGGGCTCACCTGCATCCAGGCATCTGGTAGATCTGCAGTATGGGTGAGGCACTGAACACCCTGTAAAAATAGGGTCAGAGGGAAAGGGCTGCTTTGTATTTTCTGCTTCTAAGCTCATCATAGCCTATCTCCGTCTCTCAAGAACAGGTCAAAGAAGAACACTTCAGAAATGGAGATGTTTTGTGACATGAGGGTTCTCAGCTGATTCTAGAAGCGGGGCATAGAGAGATGAGCAGGAAATTCCTTAATAGATGAGGAAGCCATGACAGACACAGATAAACCTGTCCTCAAAATTAAATGAGGGTATAATGTCAGTGGGGATTTTGGTGATGACAGTTTTCATCATATCTGTTTCTCTTTTTTTTTTTGCCTCACCATGTGGCTTATGGGATCTTAGTTCCCAGAACAGGGATTGAACCTGTGCCCTCGGCAGTGAAAGTGCGGAGTCCTAACCACTGGACGGCCAAGGAATTCCCTCATATCTGTTTCTTGAGTCCCACTTTTCCAAGTGGAGCTGGTTAATCTCTACGTCTGGTACATGGCTATTATTATGGGATTTCCCTTCACCATCCTCCTAGGGAATCTTTGTCTCTCTCCTGTTTTAGATCCTCCTCCTTGATTTACTCTATCTTTGAGTGAGGTATATTCTTCAGTAGCTTTCTAAAGATGCATGATACTTGCATACTTGAAAAAAAATTTTATTCCACTTTCATACTCAGTTGGTAGTATGGCTGGGTATAGAATTCTAGATTGGAAATGACAATCTTCAGAATTTTAAAGGCTTCATGGTATTTTAGCTTCTAGTGTTGCTGATGGGAAGTCAGAAGCCCTTCTGATCCCTAAACTTTGTATTTGACTCACTTTATTTTTCCTTAATGGAAGCAGTAAAATCTCCTGGTCCCTCAAATCGTACCAGCCACTTATTGGCTCTTCAATCTGACAGTTCATTCTGTTCTTGAATTACACCGTTGATTGTTCCTCCCCTTTTTTTCTCTTGCTCTCTTTCTGGAAACACTGCTATTCAGATGTAAGGCCTCCTGAACTTGTACTCTAATTTCTTACTTCTTCTCTCTTATTTTCTATCGCTTTGCCTTTTTGCTCTATTTGCTGGGGAATTGACCCAATGTTATATTCCAACTACTGTGTTGAATTTTTTATTTTTACGTAGGCAGATAATTTTCCTTTCATATATTCTTATCATATTTCCTAACTACAAAGTATTATATGCACATCATTTAACAATTATTACAAAAATACTTTACATAGAAAATAAAAGGTTGCTATGGTTCCATCTAGTAGATCATGAAACAGAATAGAGTCCAGAAGTAGACTCATGCATAATAGCCTAAACCTTTGTAGATGAACCACATTTTATATCTATTTTCAACAAAGATGCTGTATAGTAAGAAATGTGGCCTCCAAAGAGAGGTCTGGGTTTGTGTCAGTACCTGGGAAGCAACCTCTAAACCTTAGGAATTTCCTGAGCAATAGGAATGTCTTCCTTTTTTATGGTGGGCCCCTGGGACTACACCTGGTATTATATGCTGATGAGATGACTTAGGTTGGGGGCTGGTCATGTAAGAAAGACCAAGCACGAGATTAGAGGTTTGGGGCTTTGGGTCAGATGGTATCAGTCCAACTTCCAGGGAGGAGAGGGCTAGAGATTGAATTCAACCATGTGGGCAGTGTTTCAATCAATCATGCCTATGTAATGAAATCTCAGTAAAATCTCTGGACACTAAAGCTCAGGTGAGTTTCCCTGGTTGGCAATACTCTGTGCATATTACCACACATCAATGTCAGTAGGGTAACACATCACTGATGATGAGAGAAGCATTGTATTTAAACACTCCCAGACTTTGCCCATACATTTTTTTCCTTTGGCTGGTTTTAATTTGTATGCTTTTGTTATAATAAAACTGTATTTGTAAGTATAGGGTTTTCCTGAGTTCTGTGAGTCATTCTAGCAAAGTATCGAATCTGAAGGTGGTTTTGGGAAAACCCCAAACTTGCAGCTGTTGTCTGAAGTAAGGGCAGTCTTATAGGGACTGTTCCCTCTGAGTGTTCAGTTTGGAAAACCCCTTAGAGATGCCAAGGCGATTCAGTGAGAAAATGGAACTCTTTCCACAAGTGGTACTGTAATCATTGATATCCATATGTAAACAAGTGAACCTCAATACTTACCTTAGGGAATTCCCTGGCAGTCCAGTGGTTAGGACTCTATACTCTCACTACTGAGTGCCCAGGTTCAATCCCTGGTTGGAAAACTAATATCCCGCAAGCTGTGCAGCGTGGCCAAAAAAAGAAAAAAAAAAAGAAAGAGGTTGAAATAAATTAAAACAAAATTTTTACCTCATACTATATACAAAAATTAACTTGGAATGGATCATACGTATAAATGTAAGAAATAGAAATATAACATTTTTAAAATAAAATATAAGTGAAAATCTTTGTGACTTTGGGTTGGGATATATTAATATATTAAATAGACCACAAAAAGCAGGAAAAAATGATGAACTGGACTTCATCAAAATTAAAACATTTTGCTCTTCAAAAGACACTGTTAAGAAGATGAAAATGCAAACCACAGGCTGGGATAAAATACAGCTGACCCTTGAGCAATATGGAGGTTAGGGACACCAATCCTTGTGCAGTTGAAAATCCACATAAAACTTAGTATTTGTATCCAAACTTAACTGCTAATAGCCTACTGTTGACTGGAAACCTTAATAATAACATAAACAATTGATTAACACCTATTTTGTAGGTACTGTATTCTTACATTAAAGTAAGTTAGAGAAAAGAAAATGTTGTTAAGAAAATCATAAAGAAGAGAAAGTACATTTACAGTATTGTACTGTATTTATTGATACCATAAGTTTACATTGTCTGTTTACAAGATGAATCGTCTGTCTGTCAGTACCTACATCAGTATCGTCTTATGTGATGCAAAACACTGTAGATGTCACACATATTACTAACACTTGACATAAAAGATGAAAGACAATGTGAAAAAGAATTTCATATTTATTTACAGGTGTAACAACTGATGCATTGATAATGAAGAAACAGCAATATAATTGCTTCATGGTAGCCTAGCCTACACACTAACAAATGAATCGTTATAAAATTTTTTTTAAGTTATTTTTATTTATTTAATTTTTGGCTGCATTGGGTCTTCATTGCTGTGGCTTTCTCTAGCTGCAACCAGTGGGGGCTACTCTTCATTGCAGTGAGTGGGGGCTACTCTTTGTTGTGGTGTGTGCACTTCTCATTGTGGTGGCTTCTCCTGTTGCAGAGCACGGGCTCTAGAGTGCAGGCTCAGTAGTTATGGCTCATGGGCTTAGTTGCTCTGAGGCATGTGGGATCTTCCCGGACCAGGACTCAAACCCACGTCCTCTGCATTGGCAGGCAGATTCTTAACCACTGTGACACCAGGGAAGTCCGTCGTTATAAAATTTTTATGGCATACAGTATTACTGTCATATTCATAATACAGTATTGGAACTTTGTTACATTTTGTGAAAAAAAATACTTTCCTGTGATGATAGGCTGAAGCACAGTTTCTCCAAGTAGGGGAGAGAGAGAGGCATACTTTACAGTAATGTAATTCATTGAAAGCAAAGCTATAAAATAGTAAGAAACGAACACATTCTTAATTTCATATTAAGTATCACTCACCTTATGCCAACGTAAGGATAGGCTTCCACTTCAATACAAGTCTTGTACATGGTGTTCTACATGATGAATACTTAGGTAACGGTGATGATGCTGACACAAAAATGTCTCATACAGTTTTTGCCATGCACTTATTAGATTTTCAATATTTACTATTCATTAGGTAAAGTAGATCGTCATAAAGGTCTTCACCCTCATCGTCTTCACATCGAGTCAGCTGAGGAGGAGGAAGAGGAGGGGTGGGTCTTGCTCCCTCAGGGGTGGCAGAGGCAGAAGAGGCGGAGGTGGAAGGAGAGGCAGGCACACTCAGTCTAATTTTACAGAAATACCTTGTAAATTCTGACTTTTTTGTGTTTTCATTTCTCTAAAAAGGCTTCTATGTGGTACCAATCCTTCTTCTACCTTTTGCTTTAGTTTCAGTGCCTGAATGATAGAAGTGTCTATGTTGTAAAAGTCAACAGCAGTCTTGAATAAGCAGAACCCGTCTGCCAGATTGTCTAATGTCCGCTTGTTTCCTAGCACTGCTTCTTCTACATCGTCTTCTGCATCATCTGGCACTGGTTTAGAAGCACTCCTCTCTGTCAAGTCCTCTTCAGTTAATTACTCTGGTGTGGTGTCTATTAGCTCTTGAATTTCTCCAAGATCCATATTTTTATATGTGTGTGTGTGCGTGTATATATATATATATATATATATATATATATATATATATATATATATACACACATATATATATTTATTTATTTGGTTGTCCAGCTCCTTAGTTGTGGCACATGGGCTCCTTAGTTGTCACATGTGAACTGTTAGTGGCAGCATGCGTGTGGGATCTAGTTCCCTGACCAGGATTGAACCCGGGCCCCCTGCATTGGAGTGTGAAGTCTCAAGATCCATATCTTGAAACCCTTCACCACCACCACCCACCTTTTTTTCATATCCACAATCTCTTTCATGATTTCCTTGATTGGCTCTGTCATAAATCCTGTGAAGTCATGCACAACATCTGGATAGTTTTCTCCTGCAGGAATTTATTGTTTTGGGCTTGATGGCTTTCACAGCTTTTTCTATAACAATGATGGCATCTTCAATGGTGTAATCTTTCCAGACTTTCACGATGTTCTGTCTGTCGGGGTTCTCTTCCATCATACTGACAGTCTTTTCCAGAGAGTACCATGTGTAATGAGCCCTAAAGATCCTTATGACCCCCTGGTGTAGAGACTAAATTAGAGATGTTGTGTATGGGGGCAAGTAGACCACTTTGCCAGCTTCAGTGTTGAACTCATGGGGTTCTGCGGGGGCCAGAGGAATTGTCCAATATTAAAAGAACTTAAAAAGGCAGTCGCTTACTGGCAGGGTACTTCCTGACTTCAGGGACAAAGCATTGATGGAACCAATCCAAAAAGAGGGTTTTTTTGTCCGGGCCTTCTCGTTGTACAACCAAAAGACTGGCAGCTGGTGTTTATCTTTTCCCTTCAAAGCTCGGGTGTTAGCAGCTTTGTAGATAAGGGCAATCCGGATCATAAACCTGACTGCATTTACACAAAACAGAAGAGTTAGACTATCCTCTCTTGCCTTAAATCCCAGTACTCATTTCTCTTCCATACTAATAAATGTCCTTCATGGCATTTTTTTTCCCCCCAGAATAAGACACTTTCATCTGCATTAAAAACCTGTTCAGGCAGGTATCCTTTCCCCTCAGTGATTTTCTTAATGGCGCCTAGTAACTCATCTGCTGCCTCTGGGTCAGCAGAAGCTGCTTCTCCTATTATCTTGATACTTTTTAAGTCAAATCTTTTTCTAAAATGATCAAACCATCCTTTACTGACATTGATTTCTCCAGCTTCATATCCTTCATCTTCATTTTGCTTTAAGCTGTCATATAATGACTTTGTTTTCTCTTAAATCGTATTGAAGTCTATAGGTATGCCTTCCCTATAGCAATTCTGCACCCACATAAAAGCTGCATTTTCAATACAAGATAAAAAGTTATTTCACAAAAAGTGCAATGTTTTCACACCTACTGGTGTAGCTGCAGTTAAGCTTTCATGAAATTCTTTTTCTTTTTTCATAGTGGTCCTTACATTGGGACAACACAATAAATGAAATTACAAATGCTCTAGAAGGAATCAAGAGCAGAATAACTGAAGCAGAAAAACAGATAAGTGACCTGGAAGATAAAATAGTGGAAATAACTACCACAGAGCAAAATAAAGAAAAAAGAATGAAAAGAATTGAGGACAGTCTCAGAGACCTCTGGGACAACATAAAACACACCATCATTCGAATTAAAGGGGTCCCAGAAGAAGAAGAGAAAAAGAAAGGGATTGAGAAAATATTTGGAGAGATTATAGTTGAAAACTTCCTTAACATGGGAAAGGAAATAGTCAATCAAGTCCAGGAAGCACAGAGAGGCCCATACAGGATAAATCCAAGGAGAAACATGCCAAGACACATATTAATCAAACTATCAAAAATTAAATACAAAGAAAAAATATTAAAAGCAGCAAGACAAAAGCAACAAATAACATAAAAGGGAATCCCCATAAGGTTAACAGCTGATCTTTCAGCAAAAACTCTACAAGCCAGGAGGGAGTGGCAGGACATATTTAAAGTGATGAAAGGAAAAAACCTGCAAATAAGATTACTCTACCCAGCAAGGATCTCATTCAGATTCGATGGAGAAACTAAAACCTTTACAGACAAGCCAAAGTTAAGAGAATTCAGCACCACCAAACCAGCTTTACAACAACTGCTAAAGGAACTTCTCTAGGCAGAATACACAAGAGAAGGAAAAGACCTACACAAGCAAACCCAAAACAATTAAGAAAATGGTAACAGGAACATACGTATCGATAATTACTTTAAATGTAAATGGATTAAATGTTTCAACCAAAAGGCATAGGCTGGCTGAATGGATACAAAAACAAGACCAATATATTGCTGTCTACAAGAGACCCACTTCAGACCTAGGGACACATACAGAAAAAGTGAGGGGAATGGAAAAAGATATTCAATGCAAATGGAAATCAAAAAAAAGGTGGAGTAGCAATTCTCATATCAGACAAAATATACTTTAAAATAAAGACTAGTACAAGAGACAAAGAAGGGCACTACATAAGAATCAAGGGATCAATCCAAGAAGAAGATATAACAATTGTAAATATGTATGAACCCAACATAGGAGCACCTCAGTACATAAGGTAAATGCTAACAGCCATAAAAGGGGAAATCAACAGTAACACAATCATACTAGAGGACTTTAACACCCCACTTTCACCAATGGATAGATCATCCAAAATGAAAATAAATAAGGAAACACAAGCTTTAAATGACATACTAAACAAGATGGACTTAATTGTTATTTATAGGACAATCCATCCAAAAAGAACAGAATACACTTTCTTCTCATGGAATATTCTCCAGGATAGGTCATATCTTGGGTCACAAATCAAGACTTGGTAATTTAAGAAAATTGAAATCAAGTATCTTTTCTGACCACAACACTATGAGCCTAGATACCAATTACAGGAACAATACTGTAAAAAATACAAATACATGGAGGCTACACAATACACTACTAAGTAACCAAGAAATCACTGAAGAAATCAAAGAGGAAATTTAAAAATACCTAGAAACAAATGACAATGGAAACACAACGATCCAAAACCTATGGGATGCAGCAAAAGCAATTCTAAGCGGGAATTTTACAGCAATACAATCCTACCTCAAGAAACAAGAAAAATCTCAAATAAACAACCTAAACTTACACTTAAAGCAATTAAAGAAAGAAGAACCAAAAAAACCCAAATTTAGCAGAAGGAAAGAAATCATAAAGATCAGATCAGAAATAAATGAAAAAGAAGTGAAGGAAATGATAGCAAAGATCAATAAAACTAAAAGCTGGTTCTTTGAGAAGATAAACAAAATCGATAAACCATTAGCTAGACTTATCAAGAAAAAAAGGGAGAAGACTCAAATCAACAGAATTAGAAATGAAAAAGGAGAAGTAACAACTGACACTGAAGAAATATAAAAGATCATGAGAGATTACTACGAGCAACTCTATGCCAATGAAATGGACAACCTGGAAGAAATGGACAAATTCTTAGAAAAGCACAACCTTCCGAGACTGAACCAGGAAGAAACAGAAAATATAAACAGACCAAACACAAGCGCTGAAACTGAAACTGTGATTAAAAATCTTCCAACAAACAAAAGCCCAGAACCAGATGCCTTCACAGGAGAATTCTATCAAACATTTAGAGAAGAGCTAACACCTATCCTTCTCAAACTCTTCCAAAATATAGCAGAGGGAGGAACACTCCCATACTCATTCTACGAGGCCACCATCACCCTGATACCAAAACCAGACAAAGATGTCACAAAAAAAGAAAACTACAGGCCAATATCACTGATGAACCTAGATGCAAAAATCCTCAACAAAATACTAGCAAACAGAATCCAACAGCACATTAAAAGGATCATACACCATGATCAAGTGAGCTTTATCCCAGGAATGCAAGGATTCTTCAATATATGCAAATCAATCAATGTGACAAGCCATATTAACAAATTAATAAAAGGATAAAAGGATAAAAATAAATAGGATAAAATTAACAAATTAATAAATAAATAAATTTTTATTTAATTTTTATTTAATTATTATTATATAAATTAAATTATATTATTATATAAATATAAATTATATAATTTTAATTTAATTATTATTTAATAATAAATAAATAAAATAAATTAACAAATTAATAAAAGGATAAAAGGATAAAAATAAATAGGATAAAAACCATATGATAGTCTCAATAGATGCAGAAAAAGCTTTCAACAAAATTCAACACCCATTAATGACAAAAACTTTCCAGAAAGTAGGCATAGAGGAAACTTACCTCAACATAATAAACGGCATATATGACAAACCCACAGCCAGCATCGTTCTCAATGGTGAAAAACTGAAACCATTTCCACTAAGATCAGGAACAAGACAAGGTTGCCCACTCTTACCACTATTATTCAACACAGTTTTGGAAGTTTTAGCCACAGCAATCAGAGAAGGAAAAAAAATAAAAGGAACCCAAATTGGAAAAGAAGAAGTAAAACTGTCATTGTTTGCAGATGACAGGATACTATACATAGAGAATCCTAAAGATGCTACCAGGAAACTGCTAGAGCTAATCAATGAATTTGGTAAAGGAGCAGGATACAGAATTAATGCACAGAAATCACTTGCATTCCTATACACTGATGATGAAAAATCTGAAAGAGAAATTAAGGAAACACTCTCATTTACCATTGAAACAAAAAGAATAAAATACCTAGGAATAAACCTACCTAAGGAAAAAAAAGACCTGTATGCAGAAAACTATAAGACACTGATGAAAGAGATTGAAGATGATACAAATAGATGGAGAGACATACCATGTTCTTAGATTGGAAGAATCAACATTGTGAAAATGACTATACCCAAAGCAATCTACAGGTTCAATGCAATCCTTACCAAACTACCAATGGCATTTTTCACAGAACTAGAACAATAAATTTCACAACTTGTATGGAAACACAAAAGACCCCAAATAGCCAAAGCAACCTTGAGAAAGAAATACGGAGGTGGAGGAATCAGACTTCCTGACTTCAGACTATACTACAAAGCTACAGTAATCAAGACAGTATAGTGCTGGCACAAAAACAGAAATATAGATCAATGGAACAGGATAGAATGCCCAGAGATAAACTCACACACATATGGGCACCTAATTTACGACAAAGGAGGCAATACAGTGGAGAAAAGACAGTGGTGCTGTCAATAAGTGGTGCTCGGAAACCTGGATAGCTACATGTAAAAGAATGAAATTAGAACACTCCCTAACACCATACACAAAAATATACTCAAAATGGATTAAAGACCTAAATGTAAGGCCAGACACTGTAAAACTCTTAGAGGAAAACATAAGCAGAACACTCTATGACATAAATCACAGCAAGATCATTTTTGACCCACCTCCTCAAGAAATGGAGATAAAAACAAAAATGAACAAATGGGACCTAATGAAACTTAAAAGCTTTTGCACAGTAAAGGAAACCATAAACAAGACGAAAAGACAACCCTCAGAATGGGAGAAAATATTTGCAAATGAAGCAGCTGACAAAGGATTAATCTCCAAAATATACAAGCAGCTCATGCAGCTCAATATCTGAAAAACAAACAACTCAATCCAAAAATGGGCAGAAGACATAAACAGACATTTCTCCAAAGAAGATATACAGATTGCCAACAAACACATGAAGGATGCTCAACATCATTAATCAATAGAGAAATGCAAATCAAAACTACAATGAGGTGTCATCTCACACCGGTCAGAATGGCCATCATCAAAAAATCTACAAACGATAAATGCCGGCGAGGGTGTAGAGAAAAGGGAACCCTCTTGCACTGTTGGTGGGAATGTAAATTGATACAGCCACTATGGAGAACAGTATGGAGGGTCCTTAAAAAGCTAAATATAGAACTACCATATGCCCCAGCAATCCCACTATTGGGCATATACCCTGAGAAAACCATAATTCAAAAAGAGTCATGTACCACAATGTTCATTGCAGCACTATTCATGATAGCCAGGACATGGAAGCAACCTAAGTGTTCATCGACAGATGAATGGATAAAGAAGATGTGGCACATATATACAATGGAATATTACTCAGCCATAAAAAGAAACAAAATTGAGTTATTTGTAGTGAAGTGGATGGACCTAGAGTCTGTCATACAGAGTGAAGTAAGTCAGAAAGAGAAAAACAAATACTGTATGCTAACACATATATATGGAATCAAAAAAAAAAAAAAGGTTCTGATGAACCTAGGGGCAGGACAGGAATAAAGACGCAGGCGTAGAGAATGGACTTGAGGACACAGGGAGGGGGAAGAATAAGCTGGGACGAGGTGAGAGAGTAGCATTGACATATATACACTACCAAATGTAAAATGGATAGCTAGTGGGAAACAGCTGCATAGCACAGGGAGATCAGCTCGGTGCTTTGTGACCACCTAGAGGGGTGGGATAGGGAGGTTTGGAGGGAGACGCAAGAGGGATGAGATATGGGGATATATGTATATGTATAGCTGACTTACTTTGTTATACAGAAGAAACTAACACAACATTGTAAAACATTTATAGTCCAATAAAGGTGTTAAAAAAATAAAGGAAAAAAACCAAGACTCCACTGGCAAATGAACTAAAGCTGAATTAAAAAAAAGAAAAATCCAATTAGAAAATGGGCAAAGGACATGAGCAGACGTTCTGAGGAGGATATACAAATGGTAAATAAGCACGTGAAAAGAAGTTCACTATCTGTGGCCATGAGGGAAATATAAATTAAAGCAAATGAGCTATCACTACACACCTAGCAAATTGCTACAATAAAAAAATGGCAACACCCAATGCTCGCTAGAGTGCAGAGAAACTGGATCACTTACAAACTGCTGGTGAGAACGTAAAGTGGAACAGCCACTGTGGAAACCAATTTGTCTGTTTCTTAAAAAACTAAACATGTAGCTACCATACAACTCAGCAATTGCTCTGCTGGGCATTTATCCCAGAGAAAAGAAAACGCATGCTCCCGCTAAAGAACTGTAGAGAAATGTTCAAAGAAACTTTATTCAAAATAGCCAAAAACTGAAGACAAAACAGACGTCTTTCCACCAGTGAACGGTTAAGCAAACTGTACATCCACACCGTGGAACACTACTCAGCAATAAAAAGGAGCAAACTGTTGATACATTCAATGACTTAGATGAATCTCCAGGGAAGTATGTTTCATGAAAAAGTCAATTCCCCCCAAATTACATATTGTATGATTCCATTATAATATATCCTTTAAATGGCAAAACTATGGATACAGAGAAGAGATTAGTGGTTGCCAGGGTCTGGGGAGGGGAAAACAGAGGTGAATGGGGCTATAAGAGGGCAGCATAAGAGGCCCCTTTGATGATAAGACTCTTCTGTATCTTGACCATATCATTGTCAATACCCTGGTTGTGATATTGTATTATACTTCTATAAAATTTTACCATTGGGGGAAACTGGATAGAAGGATCTCTGTGTTATTTCTAACAACTGCATGTCAATCTACAACTATCTCAAAATAAAGAGTTTAATTAAATGAAACTGCACATGAATGTTTATAGTGTATTTATTCATAATCATCAAAAACTGGAAACAAACTAAATGTCCATCAATTGTTAAATAGTAAATAAATTGTGGTACCACCTTACAATGGAATACTAATCACCATAAGAAAGAATGTTCTATTGATAGGCAGCAATATGAATGAATGTCAAAAGCATTATGCTAAGTGGAAGGAGCCAGACTTAGGAGTATATACTTTACGATTCCATTTATATGAAATTCTAGAAAAGTAAGAAACCATAATGATAAAGAGCAGATCAGTGGTTGCCAGGGCCCAGAGGGTGAAGATACAGAATGACTGAATATGGTTTCCAGCTAACTTTTGGGGGTGATGGAGTTGTTCTATCAATATAATGATTGCAGTAGTGGTTTTATGACATTATATATTTGTTAAAACTCATCTAATTGTGCACTTAATATTGATGAATTTTATTGTATTTAAATTATACCTTCATAAAGCCGACCCCCAAAATGGGGCTAATACATTTAGATGAATTTACAAATTTTTCACTTACCTGTGTATTATGGACTCTAGCTAGCTTCAGGGCATATAACCTTACCTTCTTTCCACAACAGTTGCATAGTATTCCAGTGTATGGAGCCCCATAATACCAGAGTTAATTTAGTTAATTTAATTGTCCCCTTTTGACGAGCATTTGGGATGTTTCCAATATTTTACTTTACAAATAAAGTTGTAATAGTCAACTTTATTATATATCTTTGCATACTTGAGTGTTTTTATTGAATGGATTCCTAAAAGTGATTTCTTGGTCAAAGGTTATATACAATTAAAAGTTTAGTAGTAAGTATCAAATTGCCCTACAGAATAGGGTGGTGTCAAGTTGCATTCTTGTCAGTGGTGAGTAAGAGTCCTGTGGTTGTTTCTAAGGGATTGTTTTTTTTAACTCATGCTTTCAGAGTTTATTTCATCTATTTACTTTCCATCTAAGGGATTCTTTTTAAGCTCATTTACTTGTTCCTTTTCCCACAGCTTTTTTGTGCAGTTAATATTTTCCTTTTCACAACTCCCATAGGATTTCTCTAGCTCTGAGTTTTGACTGTTTTTTTTGTTTGTTTGTTTGTTTTTGTATAAATTTATTTATTTATTTATTTTTGGCATGTTGGTTCTTTGTTGCTATGCATGGGCTTTCTCTAGTTATAGCGAGCAGGGGCTACTCTTCGTTGTGGTGTGCGGGCTCCTCATTGCGGTGGCTTCTCTGTGTTGTGGAGCACAGGCTCTTGGCGTGCAGGCTTCAGTAGTTGTGGCACGGGGGCTCAGTAGCTCTGGCGCATGGGCTTAGTTGTTCTGCAGCATGTGGTATCTTCCTGGACCAGGGCTCGGACCTGTGTCCCCTGCATTGGTAGGCAGATTCTTAACCACTGCACCACCAGGGAAGTCCTCTGAGTTTTGACTGTTGGTGCTTTGCTAGGGCTTGTAGAATGACCTAGTTATTTGTTGACCAATCAACAAGGAGCTCATATGATAGTGGGGAGATAGACACAAAAAGCAATACTATATAGCATGTTAAATAACATGATACTTGTGTATGTGTCATACACTGATAATAATGATGAGAGAGAAGATGATGATAATGGTAATAATAATAGCTAAAAATTATTGAGCCCTTACTATGTACCAGGAAGTAATCTAAGATCTATATATATATACTTATTAAATCCTCCCAACAGTGCTCTGAGGTAGAAATTATTTCTACTGTTCCCATTTTATAGACTCCTTTGCTGGGCATTGAATGATGAATTAACTAGGTTAACTAGGTGAAGAAAGGTTGTGGATTAAATGGAATCAGTCAGAATGAAAAGTGTGTATAAAGGTACCGGGGAAGAAAGAAAAGTCAATTCAGCAGTCCTATGAGTAATTTCAGGTGGCTGGCACCCAAAGGACACAGGAAAAGAAGAAGCTGGAGAGAGTTCATGAGAGGGTGGATGGAAATGTTTCTCATTTCCTCTTGCTAAACACACACACACCCTACATTTGGCTGCCCCCACCTTATTAACCTATGGTTTCTAGTGGAGGCTGGGGGAAGACTTCTCATTAGCAAGTAATGCCTAGGGACTTCTCTGGTGGTCCAGTGGTTGAGAATCCGCCTTCCAATGCAGGGGATGCAGGTTCAATCCCTGGTTGGGAAACTGAGATCCCACATGCCGGGAGGCAACTAAGCCCATGCACCGCAACTAGAGAGAAGGCTTTGTGCTGTAGCAAAGAGCCTGCATGCTGCAAAGAAAGATCCTGTGTGCCACAAGGAAAGACCCGACACAGCCAAAAATTAATTAATTAGTTAATTTAAAAAGGAAGCAATGCCTGGAATTAGACCCAAAGGTTGAGTAAGAGTCAACCAAACAACGAAGAGGAACTGAGTGTTCAGGCAGAGAATGTGACACAAGGTATCATGACTGGAGCACTTAAGAAACTGACTGGAACTGGAGATGGCTAGTTATGAAGTGTTAAGGGAGAAGAGCCATTAGCGAGGCCAAAGAGGGTGGCAGAGCCCAACTCATGCAGAGGCTGTAGGTTGCATTAAGGAGTTCTCAAAACTCATGGTGACTCCAAAATCAATCAATGAGAAAGAAATGATCCAATATCTACTCTAGGTAGGTCCTGTCCTGGGGGCCAAGGGAGATGCAATGATGTGGACTGCCTTTAAGAAGCTCCCAGACTAGCTAAGAAGGTAAGAAATGAGCAAATATAAGGGAGCCAGTCAAAGATAAAGAGCCACATATAACAAGGAATAAATGTGAAATGTTGGGATTTATGGGAGGGAAAGACGATTGGCTGGGGAGGTGGGATAGTGAGGCGTCAGGGGACGGAATGGAGTCTTGAAGGGTGGGTGCCATTTGGAAGGTGATAGGGAGTTAGCCTCCTGTATAGGACATTCCAAGAATAAACAAACGGAATATATCCTATATATATATATATATATTTGGAAGAGACTGAGTAAGCCTGCTGGGCCAAAGGGTGGGTGTGTGCAGGGAATATGAGAGAACCTTAGAAAAGGTGCATAAGGTCAAATTAGGAAGGGTCTTACATGCAAGGCTAAGGAATTTGAATTTAAATCTTTGTGGACAAAAAAGGGCCATTCTGTCTTTTTCAGTGTTGAGCAACTTGAACAAGGTGATTTTGTTTGATGATTAATCTGGAACAAAAGAGATAACCAAGTCAGGGAGACAACTTAGGAGGTTAGCGCTTACGTCACAGTTCTGTACAAGGTTCGCCAAAATAAAGCAGAAATGAGAAACCAGAGGGAAGAATGTGCCTCGTTATTTATGCCTTTTTGCAGGAAAGTTATTTTCTTCCTTACCATGACATACATTCTCTTTTCATGGTAATCTGCCTTCAGAACCTTGAAGATGGATGTATTTAGAGTTCTAGAAGCCAAGTCGATGGCATAGTATGATGTCTTTTAGGAATATGTACTCAAGTTTCTTCATTGGCGTCTATCACTATGTTTCATGCTCACTCTCCTGTCTGCTGGGACTCCTTTTTCCACAGGAGGTTCATTATTGAAGCATTCTTGATACAATAATAAAATACATTAAAATTATTTTAAAAGATGTTTCCTTCTCTTGGGGTGTTTTTACTCACAACACTTCTGTGGGTTTTCCCATGCCAACAACCAGTTCTCCAACTCTCCAGACACCAACTGGGTGTCCTACAATTCAATTCTATTCTGACACTAACTACCCTGAGTTAGCACAGAACTCCACAGTTTTAAGGGTTCAGTCCCACAAGACTGTCCCACTTCAGATGCCAGCTGAAAGTATTGGGTCCCCCAGGTACCCACGCTTTTGTCCAATTTGGCTGCAGAGTCAGAGTTCCCAAACTCCCCCACCAACTTCACGTTCCATCATTTGCTAGAATGGCTCACAGAATTAAGGAAAACACTTTACTTTCTACCATTGGTTTATTATAGAGGATACAAATGAACAGCCAGATGAAGAGGTATATAGGGTGAGGTCCAGAAGGGTCCTGAGCACAGAGCTTCTGTCCCTGTCGAGTTAAGTTGTGCCACCTTCCCAGAACAGAGCTGTGTTTGCCAACATGGAAGCTCTTCCAGCCCTAGGTTTTTATGGAAGTTTCACTACACATGTGTGATTGAGTAAATCACTGGCCAGCAGTGATTAACTCAATCTTCAGCACCTCTCCTCTCCCCAGAGTTGGGAGTTCTGAAAATTCCAAACCTCAAATCACAGGGTTGGTTCCCATTGCAACCAGCCCCCACGAAGTTACCTAGGGGCCCACCAACCACCTCATTAGCATAAACTCAGGTAAGGTTGAAAGGGGCTTATTATGAATAACAACAGACACTTCTATCACTCAAGAAATTTCAGGGGTTTTAGAAGCTCCTGTACCAAGGAACCAGAGATGAAGACCAAATATAAATGTATTTATTATATCATATTATCACACCTTCCTCTTATTTGCTGAACAGAAGTGAATATGGCCTGTGCCATCTTTTAAAAATAGAGAGTTTTCAGTGAACACTTAGCATTTTTCATTATTTTGCTCTCCATTGTAAGGTCAGGGACCCATATGAGAACCCGCTTAAAAACCAGGGGGCATCACCCCACCCAAAAAATGTACACACACACACACACACACACACACACACACACACACACACACACACACACATGCACACGTGTAAAATTTTGCCTGCAATCTGAGGGGTTCACTGACAGCTGAAACTTGTAGCCAGCCTCCAGGTTAAGAATCCCTGTCCCTCTGTATCCAGGAGACAAGTGCTGTCTGAAAGCCACAGAGAATTGAGACAAAATTCTATTACCTCTACAGTATTAAGGAAAAGGGAGAGAAGGTATGGAATGCATTCCAATGAGGAATTTTATTGGATTCTTGAAAGGTTTAAATGGTAAGATTAATAATAACAACTAAAAGGCTTTGTATATATACACCACAAAATGCTATACCTGTATAAATTTAAGGGATTCAGTCTCCATTTGTGTATACAATATGGTAGAGAGCTTAAAGTGGAGGAGAAACGTAAGCTCTCCTCATTCTCCCCTCCACCCCCCCCCCATATAACTGGCCCTTGTTGGACTTGTTTTCAAAGGAGTAAGCAGTTTTCCAGGGCCCTGCAATGTGCCAGAGGCTATGCTCAGCACCTAGGAGGGAAAAGAAAGACTGAAGACTCTTGCCTTCTAGGGAAGTTTATAGCCCAGCGGGAAGAAACAGATGTATATTAAAAAAACACACTAATAAAAGGAATCAATGATGTGTTAAAATAGACTTGTGGAAATGCTGTGGAGAAAGGAGGCGGTACTAATTTTGCCTGGAGGTGAATTTGAAAGCTCTGCAGAATGGGAAGGATGTTCAGGTGAAGTTTTGTTTTGTTTTTTTCCCTTTTAGCACAGGAAGAGAGAATTCCAGGGTCCCTGTACCCTGGACTTAGCACCTGGACTCTGTGTACCAGCTACTCCAAAAAGAGAAACGGCCAAGGGCATTCACCCTGCTCTTCAGTAATGAATGAAGTAGCTAATGTGTGCCAGGAACGCTGCCCGGCATTCTCCAGCTGTTATCTCTAATTCTGATAACAACAAAATGGTGGAGTGTTAGCCCCGTTTTCCTGAGGAAACTGGGTTCTGAGCTAGGACTCATCATGGTCGCACCGCTAGAAAGTGGCTGAGCCAGGTCTGGAGCTGACTCTAACTTCAAAATCACTATCTTTCTTCTATGCTACATGGCTGCTTTGGGCCTGTGTGTTAAGGCCTTGTGATGCTGTGGTGTACCCAAGCACACACATAGCAGACATTTGATACTTGTGTGGTCAATACATGGATAAATGAAGAAAAGAACGAACGACTAAACTTCCCAGTAGGGGCAGCTCCTAGGAAGCCTGTTCCTGCATCCTGCAGAATGAATTTGTCTTCCTTGCTATTGCCATATCATCAGTCAGACCCTGTTGTGCAGAGGGACTCCCCTCAGCAGGGTGTGCTGACCTCTGCTGCAGGGGCTGTCTGGGGAGGTGTAGATTTGCCCAGCCAGAAGCCATGCTTGTGCCTGAAAAGTCATAGCACCCCTTCTCATCCACTCTGCCAGATTTTGCCACCATCTGCCCTGGATTGTAACCACATGTGCAGAGACCTTGCTTTGCCTGCGAGGCTGAGAGTCCCATCTGCCTCACCGTTAGCAAAATGAACTCGGGTTTGCTGGTCTGATATGCAGCAAAGCCAGTCTCCTGACACCAGGTGGTGGTGAAGGATAGTGCAGCTTTTATTGCAAGGCACCAAGCAAGGAGAATGGACAGCTCATGCGTAAAAGACCCGAAATCCCCAATGGCTTTCAGGGAAGTGTCTTTAAAGGTAACCTTTAGGGGTGAGGGTCACAGGGTGTGTGATCAGCTCAGGGACATTCTTCTGATTGGTTGGTGGTGAGGTAACAGGGTGGTATTTTGGGATCTTAATCCTCAACCTTCTGGTTCTAATCAGTCTGGGGTTTATATGCTTGCAGTCAGCATGTAGTCACCATCCTAGTGGTGGTGACCCTGGGGGGGGGAGTGGTCAGTTTCTGCAGAACAATACAAAATTATGCATCAGATTGTAATCTGTATCCCTTCAGGAAGAGCTAGGAGTTTTGTGACTCTATCATTCTAATCATAAACTGCTTCAGTTTGTTCTTTGGAAACTTGGGGAAGGCCAAACAAGAAGTAGGGGACACAGAGGAGCTTTTGTACCCCAGAGGCTCTCTTTTTCTTTAAGACTCCTCAATCCTGAGGGGGAACAGGGGCAGGACAAGATAAGGAATACAGTTTTGGATAGAGAGGTTAATTATCAACTTGGCAGGGGAACTCAGTTTTAGGGGAACTTGGTTTCATCACCACCCTGCTCCCCGTGGTCCCTGGGACTGACACGCAACAGCTGGGGAAACCAGAGCAGCTCTGAAATGGGAACCACCGTCCACCAATTTTGTAAAGATTACAGAGGCATAGTTGTCACTTGAAGCCCTTTAAATTATACTGTCAAATACAATTTTTGTTATTATTAGAGTTAGCACTTGACAAAAGTTTAGCAAATGATTAGACAAATGATGATGTGAAAAAAAGTATGATGGGAAAAAGTGTTCTAGGAATTCAGATTACTGTAGGGTGGGGGGGGTGCACTGAGGAAGGGAGACTGGAGGAAGGGAAGATTTGGCTACTTTGGAAAATGGAAATGACAGTGGCCGTGGGGAAAATAACTAGAAGGGGAAAACTGCACCAGCATTCAGTTCAGCAACAAGCACTATTTATTTGCAGCAACATTCTGGTCCGAGGAGTCCTCTAAGGAAGTTGTATGTAAAGGTAACTCAGCAATAGCTAGCATTGATCAAGAGTCACTTCGTGTTGGGCACTCAGCTAAGTGCTTTACATGGGTGACCTCCTTTAATCCTCACAACAGCCCAATGAGGTGATTACTGTTATAATCATCCTCAACTAATAGATCAGGACTTTGAGATGCAGAGAAGTTAATTAACTTACCTGAAGTCTAGTGCAAGCCAAACCATGCAGTGATTTGAATGCCAAACTAGGACTTTGAACTCCCACAGTGGCAGAGGAGAGTTGCTGAAGCAGTAAAATGGGTGCTTCAGGAAAAAAGCAGTATGGTGCAATACTTAGGAGTTGGGACTTTGGCACCAAACTACCTGTTTTTCTAAAATCCCAGCTCTGCCACTTGCTAGCTGTGCCATCTTAGATGTATTATTTAACTGCTCTGTGCCTCAGTTTCCTCGTCTATAAAATGGGGGTAACAAAAGCATCCCACTTTTAGGGTCTTATGAGGAGTAAATGAGATAATAAATGTAGAGCACTTAGAAACAGTGATGGCACATACCTGTATGACAACTGTTAGCTACTATCAATATGTTAGCTATTTGCTAGATGCACTGGAGAGAAGTCAGAGGCAGGGGGCCAGCAGGAGGCAAGGACTGAAGCAGCACTGCCTAGGGTGATGGCAACTGGAATAAAGAGTAAGATATTTTAAAGTAAGATTCAATAAGGTTCATTAACTAGAAATGTGGGATAAAGAAGAATAGTCAATAATGATTCCTGGTGTCATTAACTGGGAGGAAAAGGGTTTCTAATAGCAACAGGAACACTAGGAGAGGAGGTAGTTCTTGGGGGCCAAGACCACACTTAGGGGGGCACGTCAAGAGGACTCTGGGTTCTATCGCTAGCTCTGCCACCAGCTTGGCAAAAGCCTCCTTCCTCCTCTGGGTTTTCGCATCAGCAAAATGAAGCTTTTACACTTGAGATCTCAAACTTCTCTCCCAGCTCAGATATTTTCCTATCTCACCTGGGAGTGCCCTAAAGGGAGACTGATGCCGATGGCCTGGCTCAGGCTTTTCGAAGTTCAAGGGTAGGTGATAAGAGGAAGGCAATAACAGAAGAAGGGGACTCCCCCCCTTCTTCTTTTTTTTCAAATTGAATTATAATTGACATGTGACACTATACTAGTTTCAGCTGTATGACATAACGATTTGATATTTCTATATATTACGAAATGATCACCACGATAAGTCTAGTTATCATCTGTCACCATACAAAGTTGAGACAATATTATTGACTATATTCTCTATGCTGTACATTTCATCCCCGTGACTCACTTATTTTGTTACTGGAAGTTTGTACCTCTTAATCCCCATCACTTATTTTACTTCTCCCCTCTGGCAACCACATTTTTGTTCTCTGTATCTATGAGTCTGCTTCTGTTTTGTTTTGTTTTTTAAATTCCACATATAAGTGAAATCAAATAGTATTTGTCTTTCTCTGTCTAGTTACTTTACTGAGCATAATACCTCTACATCCATCTATGTCACTGCAAATGGCAAGGTTTCATTCTTTTTACGGCTGAGTAACATTCCATATATATATATCACCTCTTCTTTATCCATTCATCTATCAGTGGGCACTTAGGTTGCTTCCGTATCTTGGCAATTGTAAATAATGCTGCAGTGAATATAGGGGTGCATATGTCTTTTCAAATTAGTGTTTTTGGTTTCTTTGGAAAAATACCCAGAAGTGGAATTGTTGGATCATATGGTAGTTCTATTTCTAATTTTTTTGAAAAACCTTCAAACCATTTTCCATAGTGGCTGCACCAATTTACAATCTCAGCAGCAGTGTATGAGGGTTCCCTTCTCTCCACATATTTGCTGTCTTTCTGATAATAGCCATCCATTCTGACAGGTGTGAGGTGGTGCTCCCTTATTTTTCTTCATTCCCCCTTAAATATTGCACCTCTGGTCCTGCAAAGGCCCCCTCTCTTGAGATCCCAGGGATCTCAGGCTGTTTTGGAGAGCCTGTCCCAGAGATCCCTGCACCTCTCAAGAGATTCTGGGGAGCAGTGTTGGAGAAAGTCAAGGTCAGTGTTTGATTTAGATGCACCGTCTTCCACTTGACTGGTTCCTGACTCAGGCTTTGTTTTCCTACCAGATTAGAGAAGAAAGGAGAGGTTGTTTTTAAAAGTTCACTTTCCTTAGCACTGACATCAGAAACACAGCGACAGTGAAAATGGAACCCTTGGTGGTGGCAGCAGCCCAGGAGAGCTTGTGTTTACCCACATGGCACACCTGAGGGGGAGGAGCGTTACCTGCCCAGGTGCACCCGGAACCGGCCCTAGGCTGGTGCGTGCAGCGGGCCTTCCATTCAGAAGGGTTGTGGGAGAATGGGCAGGCGCTTTTCTGAGAAGAGCTGCAGTTTGAAACGGAGTTTCACATAAAGTAAAATAGAATGACAAAACCTAGGCTGAATAATGAACATGTTGAACGCATGCCAATCAACTTAGACAGAAACAAACATCGGGAGAAAAATGTTTTTTCAAATAAAGTACTACTTCCTCAACGTAGTGGCATAGTACTACACAGAGGAGGTGTCTTCTCCTTTTTAAAGTTGGCAACTGTGCTTAGACCATTTTCCTCAGATTGGACAATATTTAGGAATTAAAATTAATTCTTACATATAGTGATTGGGAGTCCTTTACAAAACCTTAATTGGCTCTCAGAGTTAATGATTAGAGGGAACTTTGACATTAAGTAGGCTCTTTTCAGTTCACACAGAGTCATCACTGTTACTCATGTCAGCAAATGTTTATTGGGCATTTTTGTATTAAATAAAATCCTACTTGGCAAAAGTATTTTAAACACTTTAAAGCACTGTGCAAAAATGTTCGTGTGCTTAGCAGATTCATAGATTTCAAAAACCTTATGCCCCACATTTTACAGATAGAGAAACTGAGGTTCTGGGAAGCAAAAAGTCTTACCGATGATCATTCCCTATTTTAAATATAGTGCCAGGCTGTGAGGATTTAAGGAGATGAGACATGCAAGTAATTGATAATCTAGCTCAAGAGAGATAGCACTAAGAAATGGAACCCATGGTGTTTAATTCCTTGTTTGTGCCCAATAGAATGCCCAATGCTTCTGAGGGTGAACTGGAGACCTAGGAGGCTGCATCTTCCATGCAAGTTTGGAGAGACCATAGTGAAACCTAAAAGAGAAGAGGACGCAGAAGTGACTAGAAGTATATCCATGGCCCCCTGGAGAGATGGCAGGCTGCTGAAGACTGCTGGTGACCACCCTGAGACAAGTGCCTGATCTCTAGGGAGAGGCCTGGCAGGGGGGTGGGTGGGGGGGCACTCTGTTTTTAAGCAGCACCCGCAGGAGACTTCAATTATTGGCTAAGTATCAACAGAGAAACCATGGGGAAAGTAGGGCATGGTGTGGCGAGAACCCATCCTTTGGCTAAGTCATTCTACTGGAGTCAATCTCAGTGAAATAATCACTGTTAAATAGTCTCAGTGAAATATGGACAAAGCTTTATACACTCCAGAATTATTTATAATCGCCTCTGTTCTCCTTATTTCTCTCTCCACTCCTTGCACCAGTCATACTGAAATACTTGTAGTTCCTCTGAACTTGCTGCATTTTTTTTCACATCCCTACTTTATATATATAAAATATTTCTATCTCCTTTCACTTTTTATTCTTTATCACGCTTCTAGAATGAGCTAAGGGTCACCTCCTTCCAGCATTTTCTTGTCGCTAAATTTTTGGGGCTAAATTGTGTCTCTTTAAAATTCCTGTGTTAAGGCCCTGACCCCACTCAAAGCCTCAGACTGTGACTGTGTTTGGAGATAGGGCCTTTAAAGAGGTGATTCAGTTAAAACGAGACTGTATGGGTATGATGACTCAATCTGACCGGTGTCCTTATAAGAAGAGGAAATTTGGACGTACAGACACCAAGGGTACACACAGACAGACGGAAGGTCACATGAGGACACAGTGAGAAGGCCACCAAATGCAAGGTAAGGAGAGGCCGCAGAAGGAACCAAAGCTACTGACACCTTCATCTTGGATTTTTAGCCTCCAGAACTGTGAGAAAATACGTTTCTGTTGTTTAAGCCACCCAGTCTGTGGTACTTGTAGGTCCTTTCCCCTTTGGGTTAATGGCACTCCTCGTGCCTCCTCTTGTCATCTTACTTTAATTGTATATGTCTGCTTCCCAGTCATTTTTCTTCCACATTTTGAGTTCCTGGAAGTCTAGACTTACTCACTTTTATATCTTCAAACCAAGCCCAGTGCTTGACTCCTGAATGCCAAGGGTTCAATAAATGCAGAATGAATTAATTCCTCTGAATGAAAACAATATGCAATGTAAATGAGGAACAATGAGGAACAGGATACGCAAATTATATTCATATGACTAAAACAATGCTTACAACCAATTTTTAATAATGTGGGAGAAATGCTTATGTTCTTATAGTAAGTGAAAAAAAGGTAGGATAAGAGATTCTACCTTCAGGATGGGCACAACTATATTAAAATGAATCAAAGGCAACTCAAAGGAATTATGCAAAATATTCCTAGTGCCTCACCCGGGTAGTGGCGTTATGGATATTTGCCTTAGTTCTTGCTTCCTATTTTGGAAATTTGCACTCCTGGTATTTCCTATTGAAAGTCAATCTGTACTTACGTCCTTTGTTGCAACTCTCCTGTATTTCAGTTTTCTGGTTTCTTATTCCACCGTTTTACTAGTCAAGATTATATACTCCTTGCAACCGGAGCAGCGTTTTTGTACTAAGGTTTCTCTGGTGCTTGGCATATCGTATTAAACACTAAACATTTAGTCATTCACTAAATAATTCTTCAATGCATGATGGCAGTAACAACCACAAAAATGAAAGTTTTTTGTTGTTGTTTTTAAGGAAACTCTCATTAAACTTCTTTTTCTTATGTCTGGCAATCCAGAAATATGTGAGCAGAGATGACAGTTTTCACTATGAATGGAGGCCAGTAATGATTCAAGTAACCTTGCATCCAAAAAAGGGATAAAATGGGTCCACAGAGCAGAGAAGGGTTTTGTGATTTGGGAAAACTTTCTGAAAGGCCCAGATGTGCGACATGCTGAGGGTGGAGAAAGAAAACCTGACTATATTTTGTCAGATTTCTTCAAAATCCCTTACCAGTCAGTCACTTTGTTCATCTAAAACTTGACGTCATGGTAAGATAACACAGGAGTGTTTACAATGAAAAGTTACTAGCAAAACACATGGAGTGTCTAGTTGCCACAGCTAACACTTTTTGCTCTCTGAAGTTTAGCCTCAGTTTCTGGTGAAATTTAATAATGAATATCTACATCCACACTTGTAGATGGGAGTGGACCTCTCTCATAAATACTAGGTCAAGGTTTCCTTCCGAAGCTTAAAAACAGCAGAGTGACTATTTGTGGCACTTACCGTAGAGCCCCACTGTGAGCTCAGCACTCTGGGTTCATCTTAGCTTCACTCACACACTCAAAACAGGAGAAAACTCAGTGGGCCCGAAGCAAAGGTGGGATCTTAGAAAAACACAGCTGCCAGTGTTAGCATGTGTGTAAATGTTTCTCTCTGTCGTGCCCATGCTGCTTTCTTATTTGCTTGGCTCTGAAAGCTAAGCTTTGGGGCTTTAAACTTAATCCCGTCAGACCTGAATTGATGCTTCTTAATTATGCCTGTGATGTAGTAAATCAACACCCTATTAGGAAGTCATTCAAGCATTAAATATTTAGGAACTTATTACAAGAGAATTGCAACATGTAAGCCCTCAGGCAGGAAAAGATGTTGCTAATCTGTTTCACGTATGGAGCAGTGCTAACTGACATTGTGCAAACCAGGACAGGGCTTCTGGTCATATGTCCGTTCATATATTTCATCAAATCTCACCTTTCAAATAACAAAAACATCCGGTATAACCTCCCTCCTTCACCTTTCCTACTTATTTCCTTCTTTGTGGTTCCCTTTAAGCTGAAATTAAGTCCTAGTTGTGGCACATGAGCTTAGTTGCTCTGTGGCATGTGGGATCTTCCCCAATCAGGGCTTGAACCCATGTCCCCTGCATTGGCAGGCAGATTCTTAACCTCTGAGCCACCAGGGAAGCCCATGTTGGAAGATTTTTAATCACAGTTCTATTTCAGTGCTTGTGATTGGTCTGTTTATGTTTTCTACTTCTTCCTGATTCAGTCTCGGAAGGTCGTGCTTTTCTAAGAATTTGTCCGTTTCTTCCAGGTTGTCCATTTTATTGGCATATAGTTTCCTGTAGTAATCTCTCATGATCCTTTGTATTTCTGCATGTCAGTTGTTACTTCTCCTTTTTCATTTCTAATTCTGTTGATTTGAGTCTTCTCCCTTTTTTTCTTGATGAGTCTGGCTTAGGGTTTATCAATTTTGTTTATCTTCTCAAAGAACCAGCTTTTAGTTTTATTGATCTTTGCTACTGTTTTCTTCATTTCTATTTCATTCATTTCTGCTTGATCTTTATGATTTCTTTCCTTCTACTGACTTTGGGTTTTCTTTGTTCTTCTTTCTCTAGTTGCTTTAGGTGTAGGGTTAGATTGTTTATTTGAGATTTTTCTTGTTTCTTGAGGTGAGATTGAATTGCTGTAAACTTCCCTCTTAGAACTGCTTTTGCTGTGTCCCATAGGTTTTGGGTCATGTTTTCATTGTCATTTGTTTCTATGTATGTTTTGATTTCTTCTTTGATTTCTTCAGTGACCTCTTGGTTATTTAATAGCGCACTATTTAGCCTCCATGTACTTGTGTTTTTTACAGTTTTTTTTTCCTGTAATTGATTTCCAATCTCATAGCATTGTGGTCAGAAAAGATGCTGAATATGATTTCAATGTTGTTAAATTTTCTGAGGCTTGATTTGTGACCCATGATGTGATCTATCCTGGAGAATGTTCTGTGTGCAGTTGAGAAGAAAGTGTATTCTGCCACTTTTGGGTGGAATGTTCTATAAATACCAATTAAATCTATCTGGTCTATTGTGTCATTTAAAGCTTGTGTTTCCTTATTTATTTTCTGTTTGGATGATCTGTCCATTGGTGTAAGTGGGGTGTTAAAGTCTCCTACTATTATTGTGTTACTGTCAATTTCCCCTTTCATGTTTGTTAGCATTTGCCTTATGTATTAAGGTGCTCCTATGTTGGGTGCATAAACATTTATAATTGTTATATCTTCTTCTTGGATTGATCCCTTGATCATTATGTTGTGTCCTTCCTTAGCTCTTGTAACAGTATTTATTTTAAAGTTTATTTTATCTGATATGAGTATTGCTACTCCAGCTTTCTTTTTTTTTTTTTTTTTTTTTTTGCGGTACGCGGGCCTCTCACTACTGTGGCCTCTCCCGTTGTGGAGCACAGGCTCCGGATGCGCAGGCTCAGCGGCCATGGCTCACGGGCCCAGCCGCTCCACGGCATGTGGGATCCTCCCGGACTGAGGCACGAACTCGTGTCCCCTGCATTGGCAGGCGGACTCTCAACCACTGCACCACCAGGGAAGCCCTCCAGCTTTCTTTTGATTTCCATTTGCATGGAATATCTTTTTCCACCTCTTCAATTTCAGTCTGTATGTGTCCCTAGTCTGAAGTGGGTCTCTTGTAGACAGCATATATATGGGTCCTGTTTTTGTATCCATTCAGCCAGTCTGTGTCTTTTGGTTGGGGCATTTATCTATACATATTATCGATATGTATGTTCCTATTAACATTTTCTTAATTGTTTTGGGCTTGTTTTTTTTCTTCCTTTTTTTGCGGTACATGGGCCTTTCACTGCTGTGGCCTCTTCTGTTGCGGAGCACGGGCTCTGTATGCGCAGGCTCAGCAGCCATGGCTCACGGGGCCCAGCCGCTCCGCGGCATGTGAGATCTTCCCGGACCGGGGCATGAACCCGTGTCCCCTGCATCGGCAGGCGGACTCTCAACCACTGCGCCACCAGGGAAGCCCCTGGGCTTGTTTTTGCGAGTCTTTTTCTTCTCTTGTGTTTCCCGCCTGGAGAAGTTTCTTTAGCATTTGTTGTAAAGCTGGTTTGGTGGTGCTGAATTCTCTTAACTTTTGCTTGTCTGAAAAGCTTTTGATTTCTCCATTGAATCTGAATGAGATCCTTGCTGGGTAGAGTAATTTTGGTTTTAGGTTTTTCCCTTTCATCACTTTAAGTATATCCTGCTACTCCCTTCTGGCCTGCAGAGTTTCTGCTGAAAAATCAGCTGATAACCTCATGGGGTTCCTTTGTATTTTATTTTTTGTTTTTTGCTTGCTGCTTTTAATATTTTTTCTTTGACTTTAATTTTTGTTAGTTTGATTAATATGTGTCTTGGTGTGTTTCTCCTTGAATTTATCCTGTTTGGGACTGTCTGTGCTTCCTGGACTTGATTGACTATTTCCTTTCCCATGTTAGGGAAGTTTTCCACTATAATCTCTTCAAATATTGTCTCAGCCCCTTTCTTTTTCTCTTCTCCTTCTGGGAGCCCTATAATTCAAATGTTGGTACATTTAGTGTTGTTCCAGAGGTCTCCAAGATTGTCTTCAATTCTTTTCATTCTTTTTTCTTTGTTCTGCTCCTCAGCAGTTTATTTCCACCATTCTGTCTTCCAGCTCACTTATTCGTCCTTCTGCCTCAGTTATTATGTTATTGATTCCTTCTAGTGTATTTTTCATTTCAGTTATTGTGTTGTTCATCTCTGTTTGTTTGTTCTTTAGTTCTTCTAGATCTTTTTTAAACATTTCTTGTATTTTCTCAATCCATGCCTCCATTCTATTTCCGAGATTCTAGGTCATCTTTACTATCATTACTCTGAATTCTTTTTCAGGTAGCTTGCCTATTCCCTCTTCATTTGTTTGCTCTTGTAGGATTTTACCTTGCTCCTTCTTCTGTGACATATTTTTTTGCTGTCTCATTATTATTATTTATTTTTTGGTGAGTGGGATTGTGTTCCTGTCTTACTGGTTATTTGGCCTGAGGCTTCCAATGCTGGGGTTTGTAGGCAGTTTGCTTGGGGGTTCCTTCCATCTTCTTGGGCATCAAGGGTCCCCACCAGCATCTGGCATGTGCCCTAGTTGTGGGGAGACATGAACGTTGCGTCTTCCCACACTGTCATCTTGACTCCGCCTTCTAAACTTCTAAAAATGTTAATATTTTACTATATTTATTTTATCTATCTATCTGTATATATATTTATCTTTGTTGTTTTGTTGTTGTCAACCCATTTGAAAGATGCAGACATCATGGCACTTTATCCTCAAAAACAATCTCCTATTATATCACATCTCAGAAAACTAAAACTGATGAAATCTAAATTCAAAATTCCCTTCTTTCTAAGAATCCTTTTACATACTACCAGGATTCCTGTCAAGGTTCATACATTGCATTTGATTGTTATGATGTGCTGGTCTGTTTTATTCTAAAATAGTCTATCCATGGTTTTGTTTTCTGATTGTTTATTTTCAAGACATTGACATTTTGGAAGAGTTCAGACCAGTTGTCTTACAGAATGCTCCCACTTTTGGATTTGATCGATTGTTTCCTACTAGTGTCTAACTCATTCCTCTATCCCCTGCATTCCCTGTAAACTGGAAGTTAGATCTAATGGAAATTTGTGAGTTTTAATTAGATGAAAGTACAGTGTAATCTGGGAAGTGGTGATCCATTTTCTGGATATTGACTGGATTAAACACCATTTGGGGGACTTCCCTCATAGTCCAGTGGTAAAGGGTCTGCCTTCCAATGAAGGGGATGTGGGTTCGATCCCTGGTGGGAGAACTAAGAGCCCACATGCTGCGGGTCAACTAAGCCCTTGAGCCACAATTAAGACCCAATGCAGCCAAAAATGATAAATATTAAACACCATTTTAAGTTGTTGGTACTTTAAAAGATCATCTTTAGCCTTATAGGACTCCACTCCTATCCTTCACCCACCTAGGGAGGGATGCATGGTTATATACGGACAGAGAGGGAGAGAGAGAGGAAGATTTCTCTGGCAGTAAGAGGAAGAGCACTGAATTTGGAGTTTAGCCCTGAAGTTGATCATATCCCTTTCTCAGTTTCCTCATCTAAAATTTAGAATAAGTTTCTTTTTAATGGATTGTTGGTTTCAAATGAAAGCTCAGAAAAGTCTTTTTTTAGTGAAATAATAAGATCTATGTGGAAGCAGCTCTGCTTCAGGGACTGACATCCAGTTCACAGACATCCTTGATTCATCTCAAGTAAGTGAGCAAAGTATGAATCAATCAATCTATCATCTATCTATTATCTATCTATATCTATCTATCTATCTATCTATCTATCTATCTATCTATCTATCTATCTCTATCTATCATCATCTATCTACCTACCTACCGACCTACCTACCCACCTATCCATCTAGAGTAATGAATTTTTGATATTTCTCAAGAGTGACTAGAAAGTGTGGTGGGGGTCAGTTTTTCAAGATGATTTAAGACAGTGGTTCTTAATCAGGGGAAATGTTGCCCTCCAGGGGATATTTGGCAACGTCTGAATACACTTTTGGTTGTTTAACTGGGGAGCAGTTACTGGTGTTTAGTGGGTGGAGGCCAAGATGCTGCTGAATATCCTACAATAAACAGGACTGTCCCCCTCACCCCCCCAGCCAAAGAATTATCCTGCTCAAAATGTCAATAGTGCCAATATAGAGAAACCTTGATTTCATATAAGGCACAATTAAATATTGAACCTTAGTCCAAAATCCTAGACCAATCCTTCAAATAAGTATTGGGAATTTGAAATTCCATGCCATGAAATAGCGAATTATGAACAGAAGAAGAAAAACAGAAAGAAAAAAATGGAGATGCAAATATGTTAATCATTTCAGTTAACATAATTGCTACAGTTCAACTGAGCTTCCTCCAAGACTAAAAAGAAATCACAATCAGTTGTATAATTTTGATTATTAAAAAGGGTAACTCCTAAAGGACATTGATTTTCCTAAAATAAATTATAAAATATAATTTTCAAAAAGTGTTTTATAATACAGGGAGCAATGAGTGACCTGATGATGGGATGGGCAATAGTCTCAGTATTCATGCAAAAAATGCAGAAGTAAGTTCCATATGGCTATGCGACTTAGATAAAAGCTATAGGGAAAATATTCAGATGAAATGCCTTTAGGGTGATTCTGTGAGGCACTGGATTAATATGATTCCATTTGGAGCCTTCTGATGGTCTAATTTGAGTAAAGAATTGGATTATGGTACCTGGAGGAATATAAGGTTTAAGTAAAGGCACAACTGAACCATGGCCTGGAGCCCTTATTATGTTTTTAAAAACACTTTGTAAATATACTATTTTAAAAAATAACTTTATTGAGATATTATTCACGTACCATAAAAATCACCCTTTTAAAGCATAGAAGTCAGTGTCTTATGGCATTCTCACAGAGTTGTACAACCATCACCGCTGTCTAATTTCAGAATATTTTCATTACCCCAAAAGGAAACACTGTACTCATTAGCAGTTACTCCCTCTTCATCCCCCCGAGCCTTCTTCCCCCATCCCTGGAAAACACTAGTCTACTTTCTGTCTCTGTGGATTTGCTTATTCTGGACATTTCATATAAATGGAATCATACAAGATGTGGCCTTTTGTGACTGCCTTCTTTTACTTAGCATAATGTTTTCAAGGTTCATCCATGTTGTCACATGTGTTGATATTTCATTCTTTGTATTGCCAATCAATATTCCATTATATGGATATACTTATTCACTTTTTGGTTATTAGGAATAATGCTGCTATGAACTTTGGCATGAATGTTTTTTATCCTGAAAAGATATTGAATTTTGTCAAATACTTCTGCATCTATTGAGACGATCATGTGGTTTTTGTTCTTTATTCTTTTAACATAGTGTATTGCATTTATTGATTTTCATATGTGAGATCAACCTTTACATTCCTGGGATAAATCCCACTTGGTTATGGTATAAAACACTTTTTACATGTTACTGGACTTGGTTTTCTAGTTTGTTAAGGACACTTGTGTCTATAGTTATAAGGGATATTGGTCTGTAGTTTTTTTGCATTGTCTTTGTCTAGTTTTGATTATCAGGTTCATACTGGCCTCATAGACTGAGTTGGGAAATATTCCCTCCTATTTTATTTTTTGGAAGAATTTGTGAAGAATTGGTACTCTTCTTTAAATGTTTGTAGAGTTCATCGGTGAAGTCATCTATCTGGTCCTAGGCTTTTCTTTGAGGGAACTTTTAAAAATTACTAACTCAATTTCTTTACTTGTTATAGGTCTATATAGATTTCTATTTCTGCTTGAGTCAGTTTTGATACTTTGCATCTTTCTGGAAGTGTATCCATTTTGTCTAGGTATCTAATGTGTTGGCATACAATTATTCATAGTATTCCTTTATAAATCTTTTAATTTCTGTAATGTAGGTAATGGTGTCCTCTCTTTTATTCTTGATTTTGGTAATTTGAGTCTTCCCTCTTTTATTCTTGATTATCTGGATAAAGATTTGTCAACGTTGTCAAAATTTTCCAAGAATCAAGTTTTGGGACATCAGTTTTCTGTAATGCTTTCTTATTCTCTTTTCAATTTATTGTCACTCTAATCTTTATTATTTTCTCCTTGGTAAATATACTATTAAGTGTTTGCATAATGTGTTATAAACTACATTCTCATTTTGCTGACCATCTTTGTGTTTTAGGTTTTTTCTTCCTCCCTTTTCCCCCATTATAAATGATATCTGAGTGACCATCTCTGTGTAAGCATTTTCTCTGTTTCAAATACTTATATACGTTAATAGAGGAGAAATGGCTTTGGAGGGACACGCTGGTCCTTTAATTTACCCAGCTATTTGACATTGAACAATTTACTCAAGTTTAGGTTTCTTTAGAGATTAACATCCCTTTAGGATGTTAATCCTTTCTTGGCACCTAGGTAATGTTATTAGGTTTCTACGATTGAGATATCTTGGGCAGAGGATGTGAACATTTCTTAAAAAACTTGATACATAAAGGAATACTTTTTTATTGTTCCTTCTTATATGAAATAAGAAAAGGA
The DNA here is from genome assembly GCF_949774975.1 of Lagenorhynchus albirostris. NCBI lineage: Eukaryota > Metazoa > Chordata > Mammalia > Artiodactyla > Delphinidae > Lagenorhynchus > Lagenorhynchus albirostris. Next base: position 71,761,749 of record NC_083099.1, on the reverse strand, counting down.
AATAAATATAGATATGGAAGGAGCCACTTCCAAAGTTCCAAGATAGGTATCTGAGGGATGTGATGGTCTTTTCTATGTGTCAACTTGGCTAGACCAGTTATTCGGTCAAACACTGATCTAGGTGTTGCTGTGAAGGTATTTTGTAGATATGATTAAAGTCCTTAATCAGTTGACTTTAAATAAGGGAGATTATCCTAGACAATTAATTGGTTCAATCAGTTGACAGGTCTTAAGAGCAGGGCTGACTCTTTCCTGGAGAAGAAGAAATCCACCTGAGTGTTCCAGCCGACCTTTCCTGATGGTCTGCCCTATGGATTTCAGCCTTGTCTAGTCAGCCTCCACAATCGTGTAGGCCAGTTCTTTGAACTAAACCTCTTAATAGATATATCCTGCTGATCCTGCTTCTCTGATTGATCATTGACTCTTACAAGGAGGACCAAATTTAATGGAAAAAAGTTAAAAATTCTAAACCTCCTTATACTACATTTATTAAGGCTGTAGACTAATTTATTCAAAATTTATTGAGTGGTTACTACCTAATGTTTATTGTTCTAGTTGCTGGGACTATAGGAATGAATAAAGCAGAGAAAATTCCTGTCTTCGTGGAGGTTACATAGCAACCGTAACAATATTGACCACCTGCTACAGCATCCACACGTGGAGGATAAAAAGGTGAACTATACCTTCTCTCTTGGACCTTGTAATTAGTCCATGAATATTTGAATTGGTATGAAGGAGCGTGGAACTGAGCATGAATTTTAATTGTAGGAACACATAATTTCTAATGAAGAGATAAAATCAGGTATTTCAGAGGAGCTATGAGGTACCTCTTGAGGGGATATTTGAGATCTTTAGGGTCCTGAGACTTCTTTAACAAATAAAATTATATTTTAAAAATGAAACTAAGTTCATAAGTGTATTTAGATGTACCCTAAAAAAAATCACATAAGCTTAAAAAAATTATAAAGGGAATTTTTAGTAAAGCCCCAAGAGGTTTCACTTTGGCTTTCTTTGTGAGCAATATGAACTATTTAAGTGTATTTGAAGAGTCCAGTGACAAAGAACAATGTGCAAATAGTGAGACGTTTCTGTTGTTCTCCACTTGAACACCTGGTTCTATTTCATTTCGTGCCTGCAGCTGTTGTGGAATTTGCAGAACCTTGAGCTGTTTGGACTCTGCTTTCTAGACTGGATTAGATTACAGGTAACCTCATGGTGGAGGTGTATTTTGGATCAACTTACTTTTGAAAGGTTTCTGAAAGAAATTCTTTGGTAATGGGACTTCCATACAGCAGCTCAATCAGTATTGCCTTAATTTGCCAATTTTGGTGAGGCATTTTTTCCTTTGACAAAAACAAAACAAGAAGAACAAATGGGTTCTTTTTCTTTATTACTATAAAGAAGCAACAGCCTTCAGCAAACAGACGATAACAAACAACCTTCTGGAGATCTTGAGATATGGACCCGTAGTTTATAGTGGGATGAACATCTGTCGACTTGAGTGAGACAATCATACCCACCTACTGGCCTGCAATCCTTTCACCATTACCGAGCAATTCTTTTTTGTTGCCGGGAGCCTAAAGGAAACAATCACCTATAGCTGGGCTTGTTCCTTGTTTGCTCTAGAAGCCAAAACTGCCAGCACTGAAAATAGGTCACAAGTGACTAGCAGTCCCTGAGAGGCTCACAGGAAGTAGTTGCAAAGGTCAGGGGAGGTTTTTAAAGATTATCTAAGAGGCCAGTGAATGACAGGTCTACAGGTGTTTCTCTGCTTGCCATCTGGAACAGCCACGTGGAGGAGCTGCCTCGGAGACAGACTGACAGGTGTGGAGATGTGAGCCTGGTGCCTAAGCCCCATGAAGGAGGTGCCTTTGCTCTGTTGTACAAAAAGCCTATGACTATATACAGTATAGGGAAATCATCTTTCAGGACTCAAAGGATGATCAGGAAGGATTTACGGCATTAACTGCAGAAACCCAACACAATAGCCCCAAGTGGAGAGTCAAGGTTGCGATGAACAATCTCTGAATTAATTCCAACCCTGAGATGTTGGGATCCCATGACATCAGGTATATGTTTCTACTAATACTTGTTTTCATGGATCATTTGTTACTGAAGTTTATACCTTAATGCTGTTTCACTGAGAAAATTGTTATAGTACAAATGTCAGGGTACAGTTACAATCTTGACATTACTTTTCACTTGTCTTATTGGCCAAGAACACAATTTCAGAACCAACTTGACCCTGGGAACTACTAGGCTCAATAATAACCATTGCCTCTCCCCGAATAAAGAGGCAGGATAGCATAGAGCAGGGATCAGCCAACTTTTTCTGTAAAGGGCCAGATATTATAAATATCTGGGGCTTTGTGGGTCATATGGTCTCTGTCACAACTACTCAACTCTGCTGTTGTAACACAAAAGCAGCCATAGACAATATGTAAATGAATGAGTATGGCTGTGTTCCAATAAAACTCTATTTTTAAAATCAGGCAGCTGGCTTTGACTTGGGGCCCTAAAGGGTAAAAGTACAGACTTTGGAGTCAGGTTCAAATCCTGACACTATTACTTGCTAGCTGTGTGACCCTAAAGAACTTAATTAACCTCTCTGTGCTTTGCTCTTTTCGCATCTCTAAATTGATAACAGTACTTACACCACAGTGTTGTTATAAAGATTAAATAAGTAAATGTGTAAAGTACTTAAACAGTGCCTAGCAGATAGTAAGTGTTATACAAGTGTTTGTTAGATAATTAACCATCCTGTGAAGTAGGTAATATTATTCCTATTAAAACTGAAATTTGAAGAAATAAATGTTACTTGTAAGAAGGCTAAGACTGGAACCTAGTTTTCCCATCTCCAGTACAATTGTTCTTTTCTCATCAGAGGTGAAATCATTACCTCTAAACACAGAGAAATCCTGGGAACAGCCTAAGGGGGCAGGCTTTGTCCCTAAAACCATCATTTAAAGAGCTGCTTGTATTTCTCCTCTCCCTGTCCACAGGAGGAGGCCCTATAAGCAGTAGTGTGCTGGAGCTGATTTGTGTTGGCTCATTAGAGCAGATTGCTAAATTTTCAGGAATCTGTGAGCTGTGTAAACTGTTTGTAGCTTGAAAATGGCCGTGGTGGGAATATTTACACCATGAAACTGGCAGGTGCTCCAAATCAGGGCTTTTTTCTTCCAGGAGGCCTGGATCACTAGCACATGAGTGGCTACATGCCAGCAGTGAGCACCCCTCCAAGCAGGGGTCCTATGATCTAAGCGAATTTGTAAACAATATTCAGCGGCATGTGACCCACCATATCCTAGTGTACCATGGCCTGAGAAGAATGCGCATCGCTGGCTTTCTGTCTCGTGGCAGAGACAGAAAAGATTACATGCTTTGTTTAGCAACAGAAACGAGTCAGTGGTGGCCCCTGGACTCTGATTTCTATACATCTGATTCACAGCTCTCTTCTTATTCCTGTTCCAACACACTCGTGTGCATGCACGCACACACACACACACACACACACAGAGGCCTGTGTGGTTCAAGCTAAATAGGGACAAAACGACTTAAGAGGGGCTAAGGGAAACTTTATGATGTTTGTTAGGCAAACATCATAAAGTACTTTTAATGGTCACTTTTTAATAGGAAAGGCAGTGAGTGCTGTGGCATTTTGTTTTTAGTCTTCTAAATTTTTTTTTTTACTTTTTCTTTTTGGCTGTGTTGGGTCTTTGTTGCTGTGCACGGGTTTTCTTCTAGTTGTGGTGAGCGGGGGCTGCTCTTCATTGCGGTGTGCAGGTGTCTCATCGTGGTGGCTTCTCTTGCTGCGGAGCACAGGCTCTAGGCGCGCAGGCTTCAGTAGTTGCAGCGCATGGGCTCGGTAGTTATGGTTTGTAGGCTCTAGAGCCCAGGCTCAGTAGCTCCGCGGCATGTGGGATATTCCCAGACCAGGGCTTGAACCCGTGTCCCCTGCATTGGCAGGCAGATTCTTAACCACTGCGCCACCAGGGAAGCCCCTTTTTTAGTCTTTTCTAAGGTGAAGTCTTCCTGAACACTGTCCTCTAAACTGTGGGAGCAGCGGAAGAAATTCAAAAGAGGGCTGGAGTCAGTCAGAAGGACAGTAAGACAAATCACTTCCTCTTATGAAGTTGTGAATCTCATTTTTCTTCTCTATAAAATGGGAAGCTTAATCATGCCATTGTTAGTTTGACATGGTGGTTGTGAAAATCAATGACAGTTTGTTATTCATTTAGTCGACATACTTGTTACTGAGGACCATCATTAGCCAGGTCCTCCACTAAGTGGTAAGGATCCAGAGATGGGTGAGTTGGGTCCCTGCTCATGAGAAAGTCAGAATCTGGGTGTTTAAACAGATAATCCAAAGAGTTTGGATCCCAGAGGCTGGATCCCTGTGGCTTCATTTGGTCGTACTGATGAAGAGTTTGACCCTGGAGCCAAGTTGCCTGTGTTGAATCCTGGCTGTGTGTTGTTTATTAGCTCTGTGACTTTGAGTGAGTTATTTAGTATCTTTTCCTATTCTGTAAAAGGGAATTTTAAGCTCTCCTCAGTTTCATCTTTAAAGATTGAGATGATAATAGTACCTACTTCCCGGATTATTCCAAAGATTAAATGAGATAATACATGTAAAGCTTCCTCAGTTTAAAAAATACAGATAATAAAATCTATTAAAAAATACAGATAATACAAATAAAAATCTCTTTAAAAATACAGATAATAGTAACTACTGCTGCTTTTAGTATTGGCATTGTTGTAATGATCAAATAACACACAAAAGTACTTAGAACTGTAGAAACAAAAACACAAATTCAACATAGACTAATGGAAGACACAGACGCTAAACAGGTACTTGTTCAAGGTTGCAAATGCAGTAAAAAGATGCACAGAATAGGGATGCTTAGCCTGAGAGTCAGGAAAGGCATTTAACAGAGATGATGTTTGGGAATGTAAGTTCATTCATTCATTCATTCATTTGACAACAAACATTTGAGAGTCTACCATATGCCAGGCTTCATCTAGTGCTTGATATATAGTGATAAACCAAACCGATTCAGTCTTTGCCAGTAGCTGCACCAAAAGATGGCTTCTGGGGAAGGCAGGGGAAGTGCTTCCTGTGTCCCTTCCCCTTAATTCCAAAAATCCTTTCCCCATTTACAAACATGGACAACTGATCCTTTTTCAGTTTTACATAAAGTGTCATGGAAGCATAGCCGCAAGACAAACCCTCATTTCTTCGTCCAAAAAGACCACTACTTTTAAGCCCCTTCTAGAAAAATTCTTGAGGTGTAATCAGTCCTCATCTTCACAGAACTGAAATCAGGTGGGAGAGACAGGTGTTAAATACGTACATAAACTCACGGGTAATTAAAATTGTGGTAATGGTTATAAAGAAACTAAATGGAGGTCATCAGAAAATAAAGGAAAGAATAAATAGCCAGGGAAGGCCTTTTTCAAGAACTGAGGTACACGTATTTAAGGCATGAGCTGAACTTGTACGAGTTAGCCAGGCAAGGAAACAAGGGAAAGAGAGAAAGAAAAGGTTGTGCAAAGGCCCTGGAGCAGGAAAGAGTGTGGCATGTTTGAAGAGCCGAAAGAAGGCTTACTGTGGTTGGAATGAGGTGAGGTAGGAAAGGATCTAGGGTGGGGGGAAGGTGAGGGTGCAGGAATGCCACTGAAGGGGGAGTGATGGGCAGGCCGCGTCTAACCCTGGACTTTGTAGGTCAAAGAAGTTCACATTTTATTCTCAGTGAAATGGGAAGCAGTTGAAAACTTTTATCAGAAGCTATGCTCGGAGTCACACACAGGAATACACTCTGGCTGCTGTGTAAGAATGGATTGGAGGGTGGTAAGTGTGAAAGTGGGGAAATCAGTTGGGGGCTAAGGTAGTAATTCCAGGTGAGAGAGAAACTTGAGAGGTGGCTTGGATTATCCTAGTGGAAGTAGAGATGGAGAGAGGTGGAAGGATTTGAAGTGGATTTGATATTGGAATGGAAAGAATGACACCCAGGTTTCTGGCTTGAGCAGCTGGGTGGGTGACAGTGTCTTTTGCTGACGAGAAAGTCTGAGAACGTAGCTGGTTTGGAGAAGAAAGGGAAGAGCTGGGTTTTGGATAAGTGAATTTATGAGGTACCGGTGAGACATCATGTGAAGATGATATGGACGTATGGCCCAGAGACTCTGAAGTGAGACCTGGGCTGCAGGTATATATATATATACGGTTGTGAGTTATTAATGTACATGCAGACAATAGCTACAGCCATGGTATTTGAGGTCATCAGGGGGAGTGAATGTGGATCAGGGCTCTCATCCTTTTTTGAGGTTCCAGATGTCTTTGAAAAGCTGATAGACACTATACTTCTTCATTTAAAGTATTTTCATTCAAGTTTAAGGAATTTAGAGACCCCCTGAAGCCCATCCACAACTCCTGTAAGGTCCATAGATGACAAATAGAAAAAAAAAAAAAAACCCAAGCAATAAGACTTGTATATACAGAAAAACAGGCTCTGGATTGAGCCCTGGAGAGCAGCACCATTTAGAGGTGAGACAGAGGAAGTATCCACAAGAGTCTGAGATGGCGTAGACAAAGACGGAGGAGCAATTCCAAAAGAGACTTATTGAAACTGAGAGAAAAGCCTTTCAAGAATGGGAGATAAGTGTTGCTGAGGGGTCTGAGAGATAAAGACTGAGAAGTGTCCCCTGAGGTTGGCAACAGCAGTGACCTTTGGGAGGCCCAGGACTGTACTTATGAAGGGTTAGAGCTCTCGGAAGGAGGCATTGCCTCCTCCTCTGCAAAAACTGGAGTGAGGGAGAGATACTGGATGCAGACGTGGGTTGATGTGTAGACTTGCAGGTGTTCCCTCTTGATGGCCTGCATTTTTTTCAGTGAACTAGAAGGTAAGGTGACGGTGAGAGAGGAAGACAATTGAGAACAAGGGTGGAAAGTGAAGTTAGAGCTTAGTAAGGGGACTGTTACCTATTTGGGGTTGTGATCAGGGGTTGGGTCTTAAAGAGTGAGTAGGATCAGAGGAGGGAAGGGCTGGGCTCAGTATGAACAGAAGTGTGGGCACGGAATCATTGTGGGCCAAGAGCCAGCCAGGCTTCCAGAACTTCTCAAGGCTTGCTGCACTCCCTTTCTCTTCATCCTGGGCTTCTCTTTTTTCTGGCTTGTCTTTCCCCTCAGCCTATAAACATGCTCAAGCTTTACCCAGTGACTCAGCAACTCCTCTCATCAGTGTCCAAATTCTCTTCTTTCCATACCCAAAACATCTGTAACAGGAAACTTTATGAAATCTTCAATTGCTCTTGTTCTTCCTATAGTTTTCCCTTGCTTGGTTGTGTGTTGACTTATTTTGGGGATGTTGGCTGCTTTTTGAAGTCTGGAGCTTTGCGTGGTCTTTTAAAAGCCTGAGTGCATTGATAAGTTCATGCTGGGTTCCTTGGAGATACAAGCAACAGCCAGAAGCCGGGGGAACCCCTGCAGGATTTTAGATAGGTATGTGTTTTAGACAGTTCACTCTGGAGGCTGCGTGGAGGATGCATTTGTCTGAAGGAGACTGTTAGGAGGCTGCTGTAATAGTTCAGGCTGGAGAGGATGGCTGGAACTTTGCCAGTGGGAATGGAGGTAGAGATTTGAGGGTTACTGAGGTGAAATAGAAATGACTGGATGATTGGATAACACAAGAGGCTGAATCTAGAATGACTCACTCTCATTCCCAACTTTCTAATTCTGATGGCTGTGGATGGTGGTGCCAACAGCTGAGGGAGGAGCTGCTATGAAGGCAGAGGATGAGTTCGGTTTTGGACAAGCTGAATTCGGGGCGCCCCTGTGATATCTGGATAGAGCTGCCTGGTAGGCAGTTGGATATTTGGGTCTAACTTTTGTGGAAGAGGTCTGGGCTGGTGATCACTGATTTGGTCATCGAAACTGTGAGGATGGAGGTGATTTCCTAAGAGTGGAATGAGACGAGCTGTGGGCTTGCAGTGGAGTCTTCCATATAAGGTGCAGACTCACAATTGGTGGTAAAACAGGATAGAAAGGGGCAGGGCACAACTTTTTAAAAAAATGACATAGCCATAGTACATGACAAAAACTACTGAGAAGCAACTAGGTCCAAGATGGTGGAGGATTCGACTTCCAGTAGACCTTGTGCCTCATTATACGCTCATTGTAATACCATGCTAAATGACACACCCACAGGCCCATGACAGTTTTGAGGCCAACCATAAAAGGTCAAAAAGTGGAAATCCCCACCCCTTCACCGAAACAGTTGAAATAATCTTCCCACTCATTCGCTTATGAAATCCATGCCATATTTCAAGGACTCTTGCTTCTTGCCTTCCGAGATGGCCCACACTCTGTCTGTGGAGTGCGTTTCTCTCTAAATAAATCTGATTTTTACCTACCACATCGTCTCCGAATTCTTTCACAATGAAGAAGGAACCTTAAATTCACGGGCAACAGTGGCACTTAAGGTGCCACCCAAGGAGGAAGAGGCTTTATTTACTGAGATGTGAGAACTGGAAGAGTTCTCACATCTTCTGAAAACCAAGACAGTATTGAGATTCCAGAGGTGGAAGTCATCTGAGCTGTCAAATGTAGCAGAGAGATTCAGAAAGATAAGGGTCTGCAGGATGCCTGCTAGATTTGGGAAAATGAAGGTCATGGGTTACTCTTGCCCTAACAGGGTGAGGAAAGGTGTTGGGGTGGGGGGAGAAGAGGGGAAGCTTGAGTGCCTAGTGCTGAGAAGGGAGGAAGTGGAGTCAGCAGGATAGACCACCGTTTAAGAGGTCTGTATGAAAGGAAGAGAGATAGTTTTGTTTTTAGAACCTAAGCTTGTTTAAAGGCTGAGGGAAAACAGCGAGGAGCCAAGGAGCCCAGAGAGGTGAGGAAGGAGGCTTTAAGGGCTCCACGCCGCCAAGACAGCTTCTTAGAGTTTGCCCAACGCTTCCACGCTCCTTATCTCATTTAATCATTTGAGGGGGAAAACAAACGGTGAGACTGAGCCCAGGAATCGGGGAGTAGAGCTGTAGATCCATCCTGGTCCAGTGCGCAGTCCATGCCACGTGGTACCAGGAAGTGCGCGGAAACCGTCCAGCTCCACACAACCTACGGGCCAGGAGCAGCGTGTTCCTGGCTCCCGGTGAGGTGACATCGGTGCCGCGGACTTGGGGATGTGTGCTGCCCCCAGATGAGGTGTCAATACGTGTCACGGACCAGGGGGGCAGCCCCCCGCCTAGTGTTATCATGTGCTATGAACCGGAGCATGAACGCTCCCTGCCCTCGGCAAATATGCCCAAGTGCTGTGCACCAGAGGTCGTTGAGTCTCCTCCTTTCTTACGCTCCAGCAGCTGGGAGTTCTGTTAGCCATAAGGTGAATGACAGTAACAGTGATAGCCGGGCCTTAAGGGCGCGGGCAAGGTAGTCTCACGGCCGACAGATGGCGGGAGCCCGAGGAGGCAGATGGCTGAGCGCGCTCCTCGCGCGAGTCACCGAAGGGACGTCGCGAAAACCAAACTCGCGATTTGTTCATCCGGCCGGGGCCCTTCTCCGAGATAAATCTTCTGCGGAGGGAAGTATTTAATTTGCATCCAGCGCTGTCGGAAGAAACTCCTTACCGCTGGAGGCGGTGTAGTGGGTACGTGGGAGCTTTCTCTTGGGTACGTCTTCCAGTCCTCAGCCCAAGGTCGGGCGAGCCTAGCAGGTTGTTAAATGCAATTTATAGTTTTTGGTTTGTTTTTGGAGGGGGGAGTCTGCTGTTAAGGAATGAAAGGTACCTGGATTGCGAGCCAGGATCTGACCTCCTCTCCATCATTCTAGTACAAGCTACCTCTGTGACCTTGACTCGGCGCAAGTTAAGCTAGGCCCTTCACTGCGACTCAGTTTCCCTGTTCATAAAATGGGGATTTGGACTATGATCTGGTCTGCAGGGCCAGGATGGCAAATTCCACCTCCTCCCGCCAAAAAAATGAAGTCCTCCATTAGGAACATCCCCTCCCCAACAGCCGGCTCCTCCGTAGTGCCCTCCCTCACCCTTTTTTTTCTCCTCCTGCCTGGGGGGACGGGACCAAACGGGAGGAGGTGGGCGGGGCCGCCCCTCGCCCCGCCCACAACGCCCCTCCCCTCCCGACTTCCCCTCTGCGCCCCTCCGCCTTCGGCGCTGGATGAGGCAATCACGTGACCTCACATCCGGCTCGGGAGTCCCGAGCTCGCCGCGCGCGCTCCCCCGCAGCCCGCCGGCTCTCCCCGCAGCGTGATCCAGGCGCCACCGCGGAGGGGAGGGGGGGTTCGCTACGTCGGTGGCGGCGGAAGGCCGTTTCGGAGTGCAGAACGCCCCCCTCCCCTGCCTACCTCCCCCTGCTGCCCGCCCTTGTTCTCGCCCTGCTCCGGCTACACGCCGCCGCCGCGGGCGCAGAGGAGGAGAGCGCGGACGCTCCTGCGCCCGCCTCGGCCCGGGCCCCGCCGCGGCTCCTCCCTCCCCTCACCCCGAGCCGCAGCGTGCGGCGGCGGCGGCGCCTCGAGCTCGAGCGACCCGCGGCCGCCAGCGCCGGCCGAGGGCGATGGGGCTGGGCTGAGGCGAGGCGGCGGCGGCGGCGGCGGCGGCGGCGGCGGCGGCGACAGCGGTGGGCCCCGGCCCTGCGCGGCCCCTCGGCTGCTCCGGCCGGGAGGCCGCCGAGGAGACGGCGCGGCGGTGCCGGGTGAGTGGCCCCAGCTTCCCCGAGGCGTCGGAGGGCTGGGTGAGCAGGGCGTGGAGCCGGTGGGAGGTTGGAGGAGGTGAATGGTATTGTCGGGGGTGGCGGGTACCAGGTGAGCTCGTGGTCGGCCTCCTCGAGCCGGAATTGGGCATCACTTCTCGGGGAAGGTGTGTGTGGGGTGGGGAGAGGAGCGTTAAGACTGCGGAATGTCTGTCTGGGACAGGTGAGGCGCGGAGGAGGGCACCACGTTGTGGGTGTGAAGGCCTGGTTGGGACACGCCGCTTGGGGGGAAGGCGAGTGTGTTGGGTTTGAGAGTGAGATGGTGGTCCAGCCCTTTCAGAAAGTACGGGAGATGGTGAGATCGAAGGTAGGGGTATTGGCAGGGCGCTTGATGGGTTTGTGCGGGTGCTGACTGAGGAATCTTCATTTTGTCCTTAGCCACGGAGTAGTGGAGCTCCTGGCCAGTCACCGCATTAAGCTAAGTGAGGCCCAGAGAGGAAAAGTGACTTATGACTTGCTTAAGGCCTCTCACTTTGACTCTAGAAAAACCCGGGGCCCTTTCTCCAGTACCTCCATGGCCGCTCTCTTTAGAGCCTTTCCTTCTCCCCACATCATTCGCAAAGTTAGGTTCTGGTGGATATGTGACCTCTTTTTTTTTTTGCGGGGGGCGGGAGGAGGGGGAGCGGAGGGAATCTGACTGGGGATTGACAGTAGTAATTCAGAGCTTCCCAGTTTGGAAAGCTTTTGTGACAGGTGTTTATCATTTCCTCTTCCCACAGATCTGACAGAAACATCCTTGGATCTTGGTGTCTGGACATAGGAGGTATGAATCACTCAGATAATTAACTACTTTTTCATCAGTGTTTTAGAGCTGTATTGAATGGTTACATTAGTGCAAAATGAATGGGTATGGGGTTGTAAACCTAGAAACAGAAACCTATGTTTCCTACATGATTCCAAACGAAATGAGTAGAACGTTTATGTATGTAATGACTATTTTAGATCTATGAATCAGGAAGTTAGAATTTTTCAAAAATCTAAGAAATGCAGGGACGTTTAAGATAATTGCAAAATGAATACTTTTCTAAAGACTTTGTTGCTAAAGTGAAGGTGTTCTGATTTGATTGTCTTTTGAAGGGCGATTACTTAGTTTAAAATGCTCTACCGGGCTTCCCTGGTGGCGCAGTGGTTGAGAGTACGCCTGCTGATGCAGGGGACACGGGTTCGTGCCCTGGTCCGGGAAGATCCCACATGCTGTGGAGCAGCTGGGCCCGTGAGCTGTGGCCGCTGAGCCTGCGCGTCTGGAGCCTGTGCTCCTCAACAGGAGAGGCCACAACAGTGAGAGGCCCGCGTACCACAGAAAAAAAAAAAAAAAGCTCTACCTTTGCTTAGAATTCAGCCTTTTAGTACCAAGGCACATTTATTAATTTTGTTTCACTGGAATATATGTGGTATTCTTTTCTTAGGAGGATTGTTGCTTTGCTGAATAGGCTACAGTTGCCAAAATAAATGTATGCGGGCATCCCATTCTGGTTTAGCGACCCTTTTTAAAGGCAAGTCAGTTCCTGGAAGTTGCTTGAAATAGTAAGCCTATTATTAATAATTGTTAAGAAAGTTTACTTTTGCTGCTATCCTTGTTTTTGCATTATCCACCATTAAAGCAGATGAGGATGAGACGGCTAAGTGAGATTTTTGAACATTATTAGAACAGCAAAGCCTGTTTTTGGTCAGGGGATTGGATAGGAAGAACGTTGACATTGGTTGGTTGCGTTATTTCCTAAGTAGTACAATTACAAAAAAATAAAAATATTAAGTAGCAATAAAGTTGACAGGCTTCACTTTGACTCTGTGTTCAAATTATGTCGTAAGAGGGCAGAGTTCTTCGTCCAGGCTGACCAGGAAGCTTTATTTGGGGTAGCTTTGGTTGTTAAAGTTTTAATTTACAACTGATTTGAGATAAATAGGATAAATTCCTATATAGATAGGAAAATAGTTTCACAGTAGTTAAAACAAAACTCTATAACCTGAATGTCTAAATAGTATTTTCTGATGAGTTTTCTACTTGGTTCTGCTTATTAGTTATTGGAGCTAAAATCCTTCTGTTGGTTTAGTTAGCCCTAAATAGTTATTTCATTTAGGTAACATCAGTTTCCCATCTGTTGTATTTCAAGTATGGATTCTTATGTGGATAATAATGTGTGTTTGCTGCTACAGAATATTGTAGTAGAAGAAGCATGAACTTGGGAATCAGACCTGAGTTTGATCTGACTTTCTTAACTAGCTATTGACTTTGACCAGTGCTGATAGTTATTGAGTAAGCTTACTGTATACTATGCTTTGAATTAAACATGATGTGAATTGTCTCATTTAAACCCCATTTTACAGATGGGGAAACTGAGGTTCAGAGATGTTAAGTTGCTGAAAGTCACATGCAGCTAATCCGGTAAACCTAGAAATAGAAACCTCTATGTCACATACAGTAACAGAGCTAGGATTCTGGCTGTGTTGAAAGTCCCTTATACTGTTGCTTAACTTCCCTGTTCTGCTTTTTCTTTCTTTTTTTTTTTTTAATTAACAAAGGAGAATACTAGTACTTACGTCAGAGAGTTTTGAGGATTAGCTGAGAGCATATGTAAAGAAAGGAGCACTCTTCCTGGCACATAGTAAATATTCCTTTCCCCCTTCCATTCCATATACTGAATCAGGGCTGTGCTTGTTTAGCATGGTGGTTTTGTAACCACTGTGAATATAAGGTTTTAAATGTGAATATACTTTATTGCTGAAATGGATAGCAGTCCTAGGAAGTGGGCAATGATGAATGATAATGGGGCATGCTGTGGAGTTTTGTCTTTAGTTTTTGTATTTTTTCCCACTGGTCTAGGTGATGGTGGAAATAGGAACTTCATGCTTGTGAATGACAATGAGGTGGTGGTTGTAGTTTCTAAAATCTTAGAAGACAGAAATAGAATTTCAAAATGATATTGATTACTTGGTTCATCTAAAGCTGGCTTTTGTTCACTGGTATACTGGGTAACCTAAGCAGGGGACCTTGTGAACAGACCCTAAGTTGAATAGGAGTTAGCAGCTTATCACTAACTGGACAACATTCTTAAAACAACTCACAGTGGTATGCTAAAGGAAGATAATCTAGTGTCTGATGTCTACCTGGTACATAACCAGAAGGTTTTTTCCAGTGATGGAATGTGTTCTGAATGTGCTGTATAGCTCATCTGGTTAAATCTGGATCTAAGAGTTAGCTGATGGGATTTAGTCTTTGGTTTTAGAACATAGTTTTTCTGTGTGAAATGAAGCCAACTGGCCTGTTGGAGAGAGTAAATCTGTAGTCATCAAAACCGTATTCTAATTAACCCACTTAACTAGTCCAGGTAACAAGCAAGAAGCAAGGAAATTATCATTACAGTCTTACCTGAATGTTCATATTTTGAGAGTAGAGAAATGAGAGAGGATCAGGATTGGGTTACATATTTTAAGATTTAGGTTAAAAAGTAAAAGGTTCTAGGCTTATTTAATCTGGAGAAAAGTATGTATCAATTACAAGGTAGAATGTCCTGAAGTTAATGGTAACTAGTAATTATAAAAATTGAGTTAAAAACATTAAAAGCATATTAGATTAAAAATAGAGGTAATGTGAAATGTTATGAATAAATGGTAACTGGAAAAAACGATCACTGTTATAATGGTGAGTTGAAAATGATTTTTTGGTCCTCAGTAAGAAGGGAGAAAAGTGGAATGAAGGAAAGGGAGAGTTGTCCAAATAATCAAATATCTGAGACAGAGGAAAGTTGAGGATGAGGATTGCTGAAGAGTTTCCAGAGAGCTATCCCAACACCGGGCCTCGTAATATCTTCAACCCACAGGCTTGTATTGGGGCCTTTGCTAGGTCTGAGATTGTAAAATATTAACTCAAATAGCAAACTTTGAGACTGTCCAAATTAAAAAAGGACTTATGTACCTTATGTATGTGTCTCCCCAAGGGAAGGGTCCACATAGATTTATGAAAATGGAGCTTCTCAGAGGCACGTATCTTTGAAGTTACAGGTGAAAATGCATCTTTTATCTTATCTATCACCAAAGGCCACTAATGCTAGTATGAGCTGGGAATGCAGGAAGAAATTAGTACCCTGTGTTTGAAGTCTGTTTTTTTGTATGTAAGATGGGGTGAATGAAGTGAGTTGTAATTAATCTTTTTTTTTTGTAATTAATCTCTTAATCAAAAATTCTCTCTTGTTGACTCTTTCACTTACTCGCTGTGGATCTTGCTTTTAAATAACCCGTTGAGGGAATTCCCTGGAGGTCCAGTGGTTAGGACTCTGAGCTTCCACTGCCCGGGGCCTGGGTTCGATCCCTGGTCGGGGAACTAAGATCCCACAAGCAGCACAGCGTGGCCAAAAAAATATATATATATCCAATGACACTCAGATACTAGTTAGATTAGAAGCATAATTTCCAGGAAAGGTGAGTTAACTGTAAAGTAGAATTTCTTGATTACATGATGTGGAACACGCTGATATCTATATAATCTTTCTCAGAAATTATTAATAAAATTTATTTATATCTGTTGTTGGGTGATGAGGTGAAAGACAGGTCTGCCTCAGTGATAGCAAGCTAGATTAATTGACTGCTATTTTTTTGTTGTTTTTTAATTTTTTCACAAAGGAGTTTATGAGTTGGACATTGAAATAAGGAGGTATGAGATTGGAAAATAATAATGCTGAGTGGTTGTAGGTTATTTAGACTGGCCCCTTCTTTTTGTAGAAAAGGAAACTGATGTCTGGAGAGGTAAGTGACAGCATGTTGGTAAAGGAGAAGCTTTCTATTAGTTGGGTGTTCTTTTCACCCTTGTCTTTAGTTTGTACTCTGTAGTAATGGCACATCTCAAAACTCAATGTATGTTTTGTGGGGTGTTTTTTTTTTTCTTATTGAGAACCAACTTTAAAGGATTGATTTTGATCACTTGACAGACTTCTATTACATTTTTAGTTTATTTTAAAATAAGTCATGGAACAGCTCCCACATGTGTCTAGCATGGCTTCTTTACAGCATTCCTATTGCTCTCTTTTTCCTATTTGTAAAGTAGGATGAAAAATATGTTAGTAACTTACTTTGATATATAAAAGACAAGTATTTTGGTTCTTAATTCTTTCTGATCTAAACAGCTGAGTAAAATGAAATCCCCTTTTATGTAGGGGCTTTGGGCCTACATTCTCATTTAAGATAAAAATCCTGTGAAGTCAAAATTACCCATGAAAAAGTCATTTAGGAAGGCACCAGTTTGAAAACTGGTTAACTGACATATGGTTTTTCAATTCTCACAGCTAGTTTTTTCTTCAGCTATTAGTATAGGTTACTTTTTTCTGGAATCATAATCGGTTATGTGCTTTGGATTGACCAAGGAACACTAGATTTAGTCTCCGTTGCATGCTTACTCTGGGACAAGGATGTGAGAGCAAGCGTCCTGCTGCCATTATTTAGAGTATTTTTCTCTCTTGTTTTTCTTTTTCCTTGCAGCACAGATAGTTGAATTGTAATTAAATCCATATGTGATGTGATTCCACAGTGTGAATAATGGAGAAAGAAATTAGGTGTTTAGGAAAATCTGCTATTTCCCTAGGGTTATACTGGGTGTTTTATACCACACAAAAAACCTAGCATAATTAAAGGGCTAAGTAATAAAGTTGGGATTATTGGGGCACTGTTGGTACTTTTTATAATTCTAGATGGATATTCAGCTACTATCAGTGTTTTTTGTTTTTGTTTGTTTTGTTTTTTTTGTTTTGGCTGTGTTGTGTCTTTGTTGCTGCTCGCCGGCTCTCTCTAGTTGCCGCGAGTGGGGGCTATTCTTTGTTGCGGTGCGCAGGCTTCTCATTGCAGTGGCTTCTCTTGTTGTGGAGCACGGGCTCTAGGCGCGCGGGCTTCAGTAGTTGTGGCACATGGGCTTAGTTGCTTCGTGACATGTGGGATCTTCCTGGGCCAGGGCCAATACAGGGGCCGTGTCCCCTGTATTGGCAGGTGGATTCTTAACCACTACGCCACCAGGGAAGCCCTGACTATCAGTGTTTTTAAGAGTTAATGTCTCCTTACTGCTAGCAAGATTTGCCTTATTTAAAAACAACTCTGTAAGTTGTTAATGTTTTCCATGAAATTTAAAGTATTTGAACTTAAATATCACTCTGGGGATAGCACAGTAAGAAAACATCAGTCGTTAAAGAAATGTTATGGTGACTAAAGATTTAACAGTCGTATGCCCTGGGAGAGGGCATGTGTATTGGTTAAAATGTGGCCTCAGAGCCATATACAAGTGATTTTGAATTCTAGCCTCATCACTTACTAGCTCTGTAGTCCCTTAACCCTATTTAGCTTCTTCATTGCCTGAATGGAGGTAATAAAACATAGAGAATTGTGAGGATAAGAGGCTCAGTAATTGGTAAATTACTATTATTTATTAGTTTAATAACATTTAACATATTCAAAACAAGTCATACTCCTGTGTGTATCTGTGTGTCGTGAGAGAGTGTGTGTGTGGGTTGTGATTGAGGATTGCTTTTTCTCAACTGGAGCAGCAGGCAATAATGACATACTGTTTAATTCCGGCTTTTATAGCAAAAATACCATGATTTTGCATCTTTGGTAGTGACATCCTATAAAGCTCAAGATGTTAATTTCATGGGTCTCTAATGTACATTTGATGTATATTTTTATCTTGATGTTTCTGGGTGTGTTTGCAGTCTCTTTTTCCCCCATCCTCTGTGTTAATGTTACCTGTTGTCTCTCTCCCTGGCTGCATTATAAAATTTAAAAATATGTTTATTTAATAGGATTTTATGTTTCCTTTTTTTTTTTTTTTTTTTTTTTGCGGTATGCGGGCCTCTCACTGTTGTTGCCTCTCCCGTTGCGGAGCGTGGGCTCCGGACGCGCAGGGTCAGTGGCCATGGCTCACGGACCTAGCCGCTCCGCGGCATGTGGGATCTTCCCAGACCGGGGCACAAACCCGTGTCCCCTGCATTGGCAGGCAGACTCTCAACCACTGCGCCACCAGGGAAGCCCTATTTTCCCTTATTTTCATTTAGAAATTCTGGTTAGTGAAATGTGTCTACATCTTTTCTTTAAAAAGAAGTCTTGAAATTTTGTTTTACTTCTCTGGCCTTTGGATTGATTAGATGTAGTCACTGGTTCTTTGTAGACCAAATATTTTTTCCTTATTGTTTTCCCAAGCACCTGAGATGGAGTTCTTACTTACATGCTAATTATCCTAATATAATTCAGTTTACTAAGTGAAATGTAAAGTACTGCAGGCAAGTAACCTGAGTAGCACTTAATTATTTGAAACACTAGTCTAGCAAATTGTTAGTTAAAATAGATTTTTATTCCATGGGTCCTATATAAAAATATACTTTTTATAGTTATCACCACTGTCTTAGAGTTAGTTGTTGAATAATTTTGAGCTAATCTACAGTTGTTTTCTGTTCAGTTTTTGGTGAGAAGAGTAGAAAAACTGCTTAATTTTGTCAGGTTCAAAAGCGTCTTAATGTGTGTTTTCTCAAAATCCTTTCTAATCTCTGGTGCAGCCCATACCTTTCCCCATGTTACTTTAAAAGTTGTGCCAATTACCAATTGTTGTAGTGAGTAAGAGTTGTGAGTTTTATAGGCAGTAAGGAAGGAGGCTGGGTTAGGGCCACTTAGTTGAGCCCTAAGATTGTGTTGGCACATCTAACTATTGGATACTTTTTTAGTTCCTGTCTGTGCCAAGCACAGGGCTAGATGCTGGGTATATGTTGATGAGTGAGTTCTGCCTTCTTGGAGGTAAACAGTCTAGCAAGGGAACACAGGACTGCTGCTTTGCACACCATTCACATTGTATTCTTTGGAAATGTGGCCTCTTGGGTCTCTTTCAGTTGAGAAAAGTTCAGAATCTCCATCATGTACAAGTTAATCCATATCTTTATCAAGCAAGGTCTTTCATCATAACTTGATTCTGTTCCATCTTTTTTAGCTCCATTTTCAGCCATTCCCCAGAGGCCATCCTGTGCTCCAGCTAGTTCAAGTAACTTGTATTCCTAACATTTTCTGGGATTTCTCACCTTAGCACTTCTGCATATGGTAATTCCTCTACTTGGATTCCATCTCTCTCTTATTTCCCCTTTTTACTG
Source organism: Lagenorhynchus albirostris (assembly GCF_949774975.1). Classification (NCBI taxonomy): domain Eukaryota; kingdom Metazoa; phylum Chordata; class Mammalia; order Artiodactyla; family Delphinidae; genus Lagenorhynchus; species Lagenorhynchus albirostris. The sequence continues at coordinate 71,742,886 of NC_083099.1, read as the reverse complement.
CTTGTCTGCTTGATGAACTTCACACCCGTCAGGTCTTACTTAGATCAAGGGAGAGTTCTTCTCTGAAGACTCTTTTGTCCCTTGCCTGCCTCTTCCTCCCTCCCTGTGCCTCTCCGTGCTCCCAGTGCTCGCATGATACTTACTTTACTGCAGTGTGCAACCGCTTTGATAGGTTTGTTTACTTGTCTAGCCTAGGTTTGGCTTCTTGAGGTTAGAAATTTAATCTTTGTAATCTCCAACATTTAGCACGTACTTGGCACGTGTAGACAATGACATTGTAACATGATTTTTTATGAAATAGGAAGTAGTGATAAACCATACTGATTCTTTCTAGAATGCTAATTTAATAATTACAGATTTATTTTGAAATATTAAGGGTACTTGGGCAACATCTTGGTTTTCTCAATTAATTTGCCTTTTCCTAAATCAAACAATGGTCTAGGGTTGGATTTTAAGATATTACTTGGTTAGAATAGAGGCATTGTTTTTTTTTGTTTTGTTTTTTTGTTTGTTTGTTTTTGCGGTACGCGGGCCTCTCACTGTTGTGGCTTCTCCCGTTGCGGAGGCTCCGGACGCGCAGGCTCGGCGGCCATGGCTCACGGGCCCAGCCGCTCCGCGGCATGTGGGATCTTCCCGTACCGGGGCACAAACCTGTGTCCCCTGCATTGGCAGGTGGACTCTGAACCACTGTGCCACCAGGGAAGCCCTAGAGGCACTGTTTTAAGTTCATCGGTGACCGTGTTGGTGAGACTTTCTGTCCATAATAATGAAAAACTGACCGTCACTGGTCTCTAAAGCAAATAAAACTTTTCAACCCAAAAAGAATGGGTGATCCGTAGGATTGCCATAGCACCAGCTCCATCTGTCTCTGCTAGTAGTGCCCACTGCTGCTCCTGGGAAGCAGGGAGACTCAGTCAGGAGGACTCCCAGATTTTTATGGGCCAGCCTCTCTGAGTGGTAGAACTGTAATGCCCACTCCCTGTATCTCCTTCATGCTTAAAGAAAAAATATTTTGGGGACTTCCCTGGCTGTCCAGTGGTTAGGACTCCACGCTTCCACTGCAGGGGGGCATGGGTTCAACCCCTGGTCAGGGAACTAAGATCCTGCATGCTTCATGGTGCAGCCCAAAATAAATAAGTAACTAAATAAATTGTTGCCTAGAGATTCATCTTGGATTTGCCAGCTTTGAGAAGCTGTAACCCATTTATGTATTAACTTCTGAACAGAATAACTCTTGATGAACTGGACGAGGAAGTAGTTGATACTGATGAGCATAGTCTTGTGGCGGCGGTTGTATAGAGTTAGGTGAGGTCACTAAGGACCTGGGGAGAGGGTATTGGGAGAGTCAGGAAAGCTAAAGGGGCATAAGGATGAGATGTGGGAGTGGGGCAAAAACAAAATTTACTTTGTTGTGAAATTTTGCCCAGAAAAAGGAAAGATTTTACCCTTTCCTCACACTCACCTCCTGTCTTGCCCTGTCTGATTCAGTCAGCTATGTTGCTGGGTGCTGGCCTGCTTCCCAACTTTAAGTCTGTTTTTAGTCTGTAAGCCCAATATTGTGAGACAAGTGCTGACTGCTCTGACACGTGTAGAGGAGGGACAGAGGTGGGACAAGTCTGCTGCGGGGTGGAAGGGACAATCAAAGCTTAGTAGAGAAAATAACTGACCAGGGGCTGGAAGGACTCACAGGAGCTCTTCAGCCAGCCTAAATTAGGGAACGGCATTCTTAGCAGAAGGAACGATGTATGTAAAAGAATGGAATCAGGAATCAGTAGGACTCTTTGAGGAACTGCAAGTTGTGTTCTGTATAGATGGGATGTAAGGTTTGTAGGAGGTGAATAATAACCTTTGATGAATGGAAGGTGGTGTTGACAACTAGGCAGGGCCAGGTTCTGAAGGATTTTATGTCTCCCAGTTAGTTGTGACTTTGTCCTTGGAGCCCAGTTGGGTCTGTCTTTTGCACCAGTTTCCCATGGTAGGCAAACACATAATAGTATCGTGTGTTGTAAGACTTTCCAAAGTCTTCCTGGTAAGAGGGCTACTTAACTTTGTTTAATGCAGTACTTTTCTTCAATTTATATGAGCAGTCAATGCCTTTAAAATTTTTTTATTTTGGGGCTTCCCTGGTGGCGCAGTGGTTGGGAGTCCGCCTGCTGATGCAGGGGACGCGGGTTTGTGCCCCGGTCCGGGAGAATCCCACGTGCTGCGAAGCGGCTGGGCTCGTGAGCCATGGCTGCTGGGCCTGCACGTCTGGGGCCTGTGCTCCGCGGCGGGAGAGGCCACGGCGGTGAGAGGCCCACGTACCGCCAAAAAAAAAAATTATTTTGGAGGGACTTGTACCAGTTGGGAAATGATGCTGCAGACAATAGGAAGCCCTTGAAATTTTAAGCAGAGAGAAACGATCACATCAGATTCGTATATTGATTAGAATGAGGGAGACTGGAGAGGGGGTCAAGACCCAAGGTGAGGCATGCCAGTGCAGGTAGGGTGGGGTGAGGTGGGTTTGAGAAAGGTAGGAATGATAAGACTTAGTGCCCAGATGGATGTAGAAGGTGTGGGATAGGAAGGAGTCTAGGATGACTTCCAATTTCCTAGCATGGCTTTTTAGGCAAGTCCTATTCGTTAAAGGAGTAGAGGGAATTGGTAGTGGCAGCAGCAGGTGAGAGGGCAGGTTTTTGGAAGAAAGTTGAAACAAGCCATTTGAATTAGCTGTCTGCAAACATGGACTGTAGATGTTTGAATCCGTGGGTCTGGAACTCCTGAGAGAGCAGTGCTGACAATACTGATTGGTGGTTGCCACTGTAGATGGGCCAGTGGTGCCACCCTTTGCCCATGATATTGTTACAGAGAGAGGAGCATGGAGGAATTAATAGTTAAGAAGTAGGCAGAGGAAGTAGAGGCTTGGGGAATATTAATAATTAAGAAGTGGACAGAGGAGGTAGAGGCTTGGTAACCTGGCTACCTGCCTCAACACCCAGGCTAGTGTAATAAGAAGTAGATCAGCAGCATTGTGAGAGGTAAAAAGGTCATTTGCGGGCTGTCTTAGGAACCTACGCTGTTTTCGGTATGAAAGCGTGTATTTCAAGTACACGCTGCTTTCAAATGAAGTTGTGGAAAATGGATGGTGCTGTCTACATTAATTTGTTGGCAAGGCTTTTCGGTATAATGTCACCCCATGCTTGACTTTCTAGGGAAGGTGAAAAATGCTAATCTTAGTTAAGTGAAGATTATTTTTTTTCCTGTTTTTAAAAGACAGTATTGATTGAAAACTGGTAAATGATAATATTTTGTAAACTAAAAATCCCTTTTCAAATGTCAGTCACTATTATTACGGTTGACATAGTACCCAAATACATTGATTTTTTTTTTTAATCCTGAATAGTGGATTATAGAATGACCATAGGAAATGAGGAATTTTAGATTTCTGTGATGGTTGTACCATGAGTAAGGCCATTATCCTCTTCAGTAGTAACTTAAAGTTCTGTATTATTGAAATATTTGCTGAATGAAAATGTTAAGGCCTTTATACTTCCTTTCTATGCTGAATCAGCATGAGTAGGTTTCAAATTGGGGAAAAGGAGTAAAGTGGAAAAAAATTCACGTAACTGAAAAAAGTTGATCCAAGTGCCTATCAGTTGTAAGTGGAAATTTGCAGGATTGTACTTTTTGTACAGAATGGTTTCCTGGTGATTTTGTGCTTCTTTGAGGTTGAGCCTTTATAATGTTTGGAAAAATGAAATGTGAACCATACTGTAGTATAGATCATGAGTAAAACTAATTTTGTTTTTTTGTAAGCATAATACAATAATCCTGAAGTGACATATGCTGAGTTAGTGAAGAAAAATTATTTTGGAGTTTGTTGTTATAAGAAAAATGAACATATCTGTAGTCTATGTGTGACTCCTTAACATACTGAAGATTTAGAAGTATAATTCTCCGGAAAGTTCTTCTGTTCTTCCTTTTTCCTTCTCTACCTTTCCCTATCCCCCCACCCCTTCTGATCCTAGTTCTTCCTTTCCACTCTGCTGCTCTATTTTGATACTTTTCTGTGCAAATGATTACTTCTTGTTTCAGTATGCAACTACAGTGTAATCTTTTTGAATATTTTTAATAATCAATTTAAACTCAGCATTGTACTGCCAATAATGCACTTTACTCAACTGAAATGACAATGCTATAACCAGTTGACACCAACTTTGAGTGTGTGCATGCATTGATCACTGCGTCACCATGGTTACCTGTCAACTGCAGCAGTAAGATTTCATCTATAAGTTATATCCCAATTTTAACTATGCTAAAATGTGGAAAATACGAGTCTTAGAATTAATGAATGTTTAAATTTCAAAGACCATCTTTTAAATTGCTGATTGAAATGTCAAACAAGTTATTAGGGATTGGATTAATAGCATTACATTTTAGAAGAAATAGTCACTAATTTGCATTAAAATGGAAGAAACATTCATGTATATATTGCTTAACAAAAACCCTTACCTTACCTCTGAAAAGTGTAACTTTTTTTTAGTTGAAGTATAGTTGATGTACAATATTATATGTTACAGATGTACAATATGGTGATTCAATATAGTGATTATACTTCATTTATAGTTATTATAAAACATTGGCTATATTCCCCATGTTATACAATATACCCTTGTAACTTACTTTATACGTAATAATTTGTACCTCTTAATCCCTTACCCCTAAACGTGTAACTTTTAGTTTGGGGACTTAGGCACAAACAAACAATTTGGTTTATTTATACAGTTGTTATTAGAACTCTTTTTTAAAATAAATAAATAAATAAATAAATTAGGCTGCGTTGGGTCTTAGTTGCGGCACATGGGATCTTCGTTGCGGTGCACGGGCTTTTTGTTGTGGCACGTGGGTTGCAGAGCGCACAGCCTCAGTAGTTGTGGCACATGGGCTCTCTAGTTGTGGCTCGTGGGCTTAGTTGCCCTGCGGCATGTGGGATCTTAGTTCCCCAACCAGGGTTGACCAGGGATCGAAACCCGTGTCCCCTGCATTGGAAGGTGAATTCTTAACCACTGGACCCTGTTACTAGAACTCTTGATTTGTCAATTCTTATTGTATTAAATGCCCATGGCACACAATTTCTTTTGTGCGTGTTTTAAAATACTCTCATTTGTTTCAGCTAGCCTTGGTTGTTTGTAGGTACCCACTTTCACCCCTAAAGAAAAAAAAAAGCACAAAACATTTATAGTCTATTTCATAAGTCTAACAATGCAGAGAGGAATTTGAAGAAACTGTTAGTAGTAACATACATGTATAGGTACATGTGACATGGATTTCTAATTGGGATTGTTGGATCAAAGTATGTAGGAAGTTTAAATTTTTGTATACTGTCAGTTGGTTTTCCAAAAAGCTAGTACAGATGCACTCTTAACAGCAGTGTATAAAGGTGCTCTTTTTTGTGTGTGTGTGCCAATTTAATAGGCAAATAATGTTTTATCACGTAATTTCATACTTTACCTCATCTTGTTCTCTAATAGGATCATGTGCTCTTTAATTGTTACTGTTTTCCCCCTCCCTGGTTCTATAGCATTGTAAGATCCCTAAATTCTAGTTTCAGATGATTGTGAATTTGGCAGTAATCTTTATAAAGGGAATAATATACCTGCCTTTCCCTCCCATTATCATGTTTTATGTTTATTGCCATGTCTTATTTTTCCATTGAGACACATGAAATAGAAGTTCTGTTATAGGCAACTCCTACTTTCTCTTATTAGTATTTCCATTGGTACTAAAAAAAACTATATAAAATTTCTTACCTTTAATTATTCTTGATCAGTGATTGCCTTGCTAAGGCTTGTGAAAACTGTCAGCCTCTTTTCTTACCAATGTTGGAACGTCACCTAGTGGTGAAAGAGTGCAAGAGAAGGCTGTATACACAGGCGATACTTGTGTAGCTCAGAAGCTTTCATGGTTGGAGTAAATCATGAGTTATTGGGTTGGCCAAAAAATTCGTACGGGTTTTCTGTAAAATGTTACAGAAAAACCCAAACAAACTTTCTGGCCAACCCAGTATTACAACCGTCTCATTTTAGTGGAGAAGTTGAAACCAAGATGGGTGAAGGAACTTGCAAAATAGTTCGTGTTGAATTAATTGACATTTAAGAACAAATTGAAGCTGATTCTTGAGTTGTGTACTCTTTTCATTTGTTTTTGTTTTGTTTTTTTGTATTTTGGGATAAAGTTGTATATCTCCTACTGTTCCTAATATAGTAGTGAATATGTCATATATGCTTACTTAATACTTACAGTTGAATTAGTTTGATAAAATAATTTAGAATTTGCTGTTGCTTATGCTGTATCACTGGCTAGTACTTTTCCTCAGTGGAGCCAAAATATGGAGGAGACAGAAAAATAAAAATAGCTAACTGTAGCTTTCTTGAAATATGCTTGTTAAAGGAGCCTTCAAAATGGTACTTTACCTTGTCTGGGGTAAAATAACAATAAGAGTGCATCCAGGCAAAGAGAGTGGAATGGTCTGATAGAGACCATCTGGAGGGTCCTACAAGTTCAGGCCCACAGTTGGCCACGTGTGGTAGAATTAGAATTCTGTACATATGCTCAGTCTTCTTCCTTTACTTTCTTCTTTAACTATTTAAAAATATTATTGCACATAGATGGTGAAAGCATTCAAAGAGCACGAAAGTCTCCCTCATTCCCATCCTGACACACTGTTACCCCTGATAGTTACGTCACCAATTTACAGCTATATTCATCCTTTGGTTGTCTTAGGGGTGGTGCCAGTTTTCTTTTGAGGCCTTTTTGGTTCTGCCAGTTTTGAATATTCACTCTTTAGGACTGGTCTTATCATAGTGAGCCTTTCTGCTGCTTTCAGTTGTCTGCTGTAGCATTTTTCATAATAGATGGTAAGATTTTGAAATCAATCTAGCAATTATAATACTTTCATAACTCTCAGTCCTTGAGTATGGAGTTTTAGAAAGTCACATACATGAGGAAGGTTTAAGGGGAAGTATAAAAGTTTTAAGTTCAAAGTAACTTGAATAAATGAAAAAAATCTCTCATTCATATTAAGTAGACAAACTTAATTATGCTGTATATAAATTATATATTTTACTCGTTTCCTTTTTTTAATAATGAGAATAAAGCATAGATACCATTTGTCAGTCCAAAGGTACCTTCTCCCAGTTTTTACTGATTAAATACTATACAATTGACTGTAATACTCAAAGCCATTATTTTGTCTAATGATAGTCTTACCACATGGGGTTTCTCTGAATAAATGGGTTGATTTCTTTCTTTAAATAGCGAATATAATAGTGATAAAAATGTATGCATGTATGTTATAGTGTAGGTTAGGTTATGACTCTTAATGTTCTTGAATTGACCCTGACAGAAAATTGCATTATCTTTCCTAATTATAACTTATTTTGTTACAGCTATCACATTGTTTTGTAACTTACAAAAAAAAATAATTTTACAAAGACTGCATTTTACAAATGTAAATACAGTTTTAGTTTGGTGTATATTGGATACAATGGTCTTCCTTAAGCCTAAACACAGAAACAAAAGCATGTATTATAAGAGAAAGTTCAAGATGGGAAGTGATAAAATGGGTATTGAGTAGAGCTTTGTTAAGATTTAGCTGGTATCCTCGTAAAATTTCCATGTATTCATTAAATTATATTATGTCATTCTTATTGTTAGGAGCTGACTTGAAGTGTTAAGTTTTGCCCTCATAAAGTTGTCACAATTTGGTTACTGTTGTTGGGAGATTGAGATTTTGTCATTCTTTTTACACAAATATTTGTATAGATACTAAAATTAAGGTTGGACAGTGAGTAGAGTTAGGATTTTATATTAATAGGGCATATTTCAGTTGTAAAGGTAGAACGCTTTTGAATTGCAGAAAGTCATCTTAATTGCTGTGGATGCTACAAATTTGACAATGAAATAATATTGATTGAAATATTGATGAAATAATACAAAATGCTGGCTTTGCTGTTTATACTTCAGAATCTTTGAAACACCCTTTGTTTTGTGGTTCTGAAAGGTGTGTTTATCAAATCTTTATTTAACATGTATAGGTATGTTTAATTCTCAGGAAAAAACCTAGAACTACAAAATAAAGTGGGATGATTCATTTTGTTTTTCAGCAATACAAGGTGGCCCAAAAGTTTTAGTGCAGTTTTAATTTTTAAAACTTAAGAAGTACATGTTCCAAACTTACAAAAAAATCATTTGAGAATTTTTAATACTTATTTAGTTTTGCAAATATTGAATAGTACATTTTTAATTTAATTTTGTGTGTGTGTGTGTGTGTGTGGTACGTGGGCCTCTCACTGCTGTGGCCTCTCCCGTTGCGGAGCACAGGCTCCGGACGCGCAGGCTCAGCGGCCACAGCTCACGGGCCCAGCCGCTCCGCGGCATGTGGGATCTTCCCGGACCAGGGCACGAACCCGTGTCCCCTGCATTGGCAGGTGGACTCTCAACCACTGCGCCACCAGGGAAGCCCTAATTTTATTTTTTTAACTTCAGTTTCCCTGAAGTTGGCAAATACCAACAGAAGTAAAAAATTAAATTAAAAATATTTATTCAGAATTTGCTTGAGGTTTTACTTGAGTGGCAGATCATTCATTCCCTAATTCACCTCATAAAATTACCTACTTTGGAAATCTAAGCACATACATTGAGTATCCTCAAAGAAAACCCTCCACATATAATACTATAATATTGTTACAGCTTGTGCGAAACTCAGGTTTGAAGCAAAGATGCCTTAGGTGTGGGGATTCTATGCTTGTTAAGTCCAGCTCATCTTGTTTTAGGAAATGAGATCTGACTCTTAACCCTAGGTTTAAGACTGTACCTTAAATGGTTCTTAGTAATTACATAATATGAAAAAATGAGTTAACTTTCACAAAAATTAGCATTACATTTTGTGTGATTTATTCCTGATAGCTTCACTTTGTCCTGTGCTGCTGTTTTTACTCACACAAAAAAATCAGGTTCATTGTAAATGCAAGGAAGGGTTTGGTTAAGCACAATAGCCTATAAGCTGCTTGCTATTTAGATAACATCAAGGCTCAGTCATGCACCATGGAATTGGGACTTCAGTATGCTAGCTAGATATGATTTATTCAAGTAATAGGAGCTCTGCAGTGACAGTCAGATGGCAGAAGGTATGTCTTCTGAAAACCCATTTAAAATTGGAGCATTAAAAAATCCTAAATTTTAATGTCTTAGTCATTTTGAAAACAGTTCAAAAAGAACCCAAACAAGTATGTGGCAGAAAATTGTCATTTGAATGGATTTTTATGCTTAGTTTCATTTTATTTTTGTTATTAAGAGCCGGCTTTTGAAAGCTCTGCTAATATCAACAGTTGGAAGGAATGATGATACAGTGCTATTGGTAAGAAAAATTTCTTTGTTTTTTATGATCTAGAAATTGACTTGATTAAAAAGCACATGCCCTCAAGCAAACCACCGGAAGTTATACTTCTGTAAGTTAAATGGATTTTAGAAGTTCGATATTAATGTTTTAAATATCTAATTGGGTAAATGGTAGGATAGTATTTAATATGTATTTTCATCTTGATAAGTAATATATTTTGAAATATGTTATATAGATTTTTATCTTCATGATGTCATAAAAATGTTAAGGGCTTTCTATATATGTACATGTTTTTAAAATTTATACATTTATGATATGTATATGTTTTAAATGTAAGCTGTTGCAGTTGTCTCACTGGGTTTTACTAAAAGTTTATGTGACGAGTGAATTCTTAGTAATTTCCTATGAAGTATAATATGTTTATAGAGAACAATAATTGGTGACTTTTAGAGCAACTTTTAATTTGAATTACTTAAATTATTTTTAACATTTCATCTTTGGTAAAGTTTGGTAAGACTTAAGAACTTTGCCTTAAAAAGTAGAACTTTGCCTCAAAAAGTAAGTTAAATTTCAGAGAAATAACACTTATAAAAAGAGTAATGAGATAATACGGTCAAGAATTGTATTTAGAAAAGTATGAACATAGATTGTTGTAGGCAGTGCACCATGTGTAATGGCTCATTTAAAAATAATTTGAGTATTTTTTTGTTGTGGTCAGTTTTTACCTGTAGAAGATGAGATGAAAATATAGTTATCTTGGACTAATTTGAACTCTGTCAAGAGATATTTGGGGAAAAGATTTTAAATAGTTATGAGCATATGGAATTAAGGAAAACATTGAATTTTAATGATAGTTCTTTTTCTAAAATTATGAAAAGCATGCTTATTTATCTGCAAATATATTCTACATTGAAAACTTAGAATTTACAGAAGTGGGGAAGTACATCTATATTTCTAGGCAATGGATGAAAGACAAGAGTGAAGAAGAGTTAGATTCAAAACCCAGGGGTAAGAGTTTATGGATAATACCTGAACATAATAGGTTGAGTCGGTAGATTTGGGACTCAGAGTCCTCAAGATTCATATCCCTTTGTGCCAGGAATGACTATCCTCTGAAAATTTTCTTTTATTTTCACTTCAGATGGGTGAATTTTTTTTTAATTCAAGTATATTGATTTACAGTGTTGGGTTAATTTCTGCTGTATAAAAAGTGATTCAATTGTGTGTGTGTGTATATATATATATATATACACACACACACATATATATATATATATATATATATATACACACACACACATTCTTTTTCATATTTTTTCCATTTTGGTTTATCACAGGGTATTGAATATAGTTCCCTGTGCTATACAGTAGGACCTTGTTTATCCATTCTATATATGATAGTTTGCATCTGCTAATCCCAAACTCCCAATCCATCCCTCCCACACACCCTCTCCCCCTTGGCAACCACAAGTCCATTCACTGTGTCTCTGAATCTGTTTCATAGATAAGTTCATTTGTGCCATATTTTAGCAAATGGATGGCTTTTATTTATTTAAGAAAACTTTTCCATTATGGACAATTTATACATATTAAAGAGTAGAAAGATGAGTATAATGAACTCTCATGGACCATCACTCAGCTTTTTTTTTCTTTTTTTCATTTTAATTTTTTTCCATCACTCAGCTTTTAAGTCAGCTTTAGCAGTTATCAACTCACAGCCATCCCCTGACTGATAAAGATTTTTTTTTTAAGTTTTTTTATTGGGAAGTAAGTTCAAACCTGCAGAAGAGTTGGTTTGTTTGTATAAAGTTGCTTGTTGGTTCCTTGATTATCCTTCTGATATCTGCATAATCTATAGCGATGTCTCCTGTTCTATTCCTGATATTGATAATTTGTGCCCCCCCCTTTGAGTTTAACTAGAAATGATCAATTTTATTAATGTCAAAGAACCAGATTTTGGTTTCATTGATTTTTTCATCATTTTTCTGTTTTTTAAAATTTCATTTATTTCTTCTCTGAGTTTTAGTCTTTCCCTTAAGTGCCTACACTGGGTATAACTTGCTGTTCTTTTTCTACTTTCTTAAGAGCATTTTAAGAGTGTACTTTCATTTCTCCATGTTCTTTGTGCTTTTGCTGTGTATAGTTACCCTCTTAGTTACCATTTCTGGTGCTCATCAATCCTTTGTGGAGATCCTTATTACCATTGGTTATGTTTTTTTCCCCCATCTGAGGAATTCTCTTAACAATTTTTTTTTTTTAAATAGTGTAGGTTCACTGCTGGTGAATTTTTCCCAGCTTTTGTATCTGAAAAAGACTTTTATTTCACCTTTGATTTGGGAAGATATTTTTGCTGGGTATAGAATTCTCAGAATAGTTTCTTTTTCTCAGTACTTCAGAGATGTTGCCCTACTGTCTTTTCGCCTGCATTGTTTTTAAGCAAGAAATTTAATGTCATTTTTATTTATTTTCCTTTGTATGTGACATGTCTTTTTTCTCTGGCTTCTTTCAAGATATATATATATACACACACACACACACACACACACACACACACATATATACACACACATATATATATACATATACACACACATATATATACATGTATATATATACGTGTGTGTGTGTATGTATATATATATATATTTATATATATAACCCATTTTTCATCATGGGTTTTGATGATGGTATGCCTTGGTTTAATTTCTTATGTTCTTTGGTTAGTGTTAGTTGGACTTCTTGGATCCGTGGGTTTATAGTTTTTCATCTAATCTGGAAATTTTGGGGCCATTATAGAATTACATATTTTTTATTCCCTCCTGCCTTACATGTATATCAGGGTGCTTGAGATTGTCACACAGCTTACTGATGCTGTTATGTTAGCTTTTTTTCCCCTCTAGTCTTTTTTCTCTCCATTTTTCATTTTGGATATTTCTATTACTATGTCTTCAAGTTCATTGATTATTTTTGTGTAATATCGAATCTGCTGTTAATCCCATCTAGTGTGTTTTTCATGTCAGACATTGTACTTTTTATTTTATGTTTGATTTGGTTCTTTTTTATATTTTTCATGTCTCTGCTTCACATGATCAGTCTTTCCTCTTGCTTTTTGAACATATGAACTATAGTGGGGACAGTGTCAGGGCAGAGTTCCTTTGCAGTCATTTTAATGTCCTTGTCTACCAGTTCTATTATCTCTGTCAGTTCTAGGTCCTCTTCTGTCCTTTGATTTTTCTCATTGTGGGTCATATTTTCTTGCTTCTTTGCAAGCCTGTTAAGTTTTTTTGTTTTTATTTATTTATTTATTTATTGCGGTACGTGGGCCTCTCACTGTTGTGGCCTCTCCCGTTGCGGAGCACAGGCTCTGGACGCACAGGCTCAGCAGCCATGGCTCACAGGCCCAACTGCTCCGCGGCATGTGGGATCTTCCCGGACCGGGGCACAAACCTGTGTCCCCTGCATCAGCAGGCGGACTCTCAACCACTGCGCCACCAGGGAAGCCCAAGCCTGTTAAGTTTTAATTGGATATCAGACATTGTAACTGGATATTTTGTATTCCTGTAAATCTCCTTGGACTGTGTTCTGTGAAGCAGTTAAGTTACTTGGAAACAATTTTATTCTTTCAAGTCTTAAAAGTTTTGTTAGGCAGGAACAGAGTAGCTTTTAGTTTCAGGTTAATTTGAACCCACTACTGAAGCAAAACCCTCTGAGTACTCCGCCTGATTTCATGCAGCTAATGAGGTTTTCCCACTGATTGGTGGGAACAGGTACTCCGCCCAGCCCTGTGTGAGCCCTGATGCATTTTTCCCCTTAAACCTTTTGGGTGGATTTTCCCCTGGTCTTGGTAGTTTCCTCACACACAAGTGCTGATCAGTATTCAGCTGAAGACTTGAGAAGGGACCACTTTGCAGATTTTCAGTGTTCCTTCTCTGTACATACCTCTTCTCTGGTAATCTGCCCTGCAAACCCAGTCACTTTGGTGCCTCCCCAGACTCCCAGCTTCATCTCTTCAACTCAGGAAGATTGCTGGGCTCCCCCTGGGTTTCCTGTCCTACATTTTTTTTTTTTTGCATCCTGTAAATTATTCAGTTTGTAAACTGGGACAATTGTAGAGCTCACCCATTTTTGTATCAGTTTCTTTCATTGACGTCCAGCTCCTTGAAGGCTATATAGTTTTATATATTTTATTCATTTTGTTGTTTTAGTTAGGAGGGCTAGTCTTGGTTGGAAGCAGAAGTCTCTCCACTTAAGAATTTGAAGAGGTTCTTCCCCTCGAGAAACATATTTTAGGTGGTGGTGGGAAATGGGGATCAGAATTATATGTTTTGGTTGTTAAAAATGAGTGGTAAATCCTGAGTGATGATCCTGAGACACAGTCCAGAGCTTAAGGAAGAACCACGGATTAAAGGTTAAGAACCCCAGACTGGATTCTTTAGTGGGGACAGTGTCAGGGCAGAGTTCCTTTGCCTTATTACCCTTTGAAGGTAGGCATGTGCACATTTGAAACCTTGCAGGATTGGACTAAACCTTACAGGTTCAGGCAACAACAGCTGATCTTTTCCACAGGGAAAGAGGTTGGACTTGCTAATTCTCCCCCAAAGTCTGTAGCAGCAGGTGTATAGCCCTTGAGAATAACTGCTGCCTCAAGTTGTATTGGTTTGATGGAACAGTCTTACAATGGTGGGATGACTCTAGTACTATACTTTTCAGGGCTCTAACAGTACCCTAGACTGAGAAGAAATTGTTACTAAATTGCCTAAAAGGTTTTGTATGATAATGTGTCTTGTTTTCCTCTGAGAAACAAGATATCTCTGAGTCTTCTTTTCCAAGATGGCACTGAGTCCAATATATTGTGTGTGTATGTGTGTGTTTGTAATCAAACTCTTGCATTTTATTTCTGTGGAAAGCCCTGACTCTACCTAGCCCTAACCCCGTCTTCAGGGCTACCAGAAAGTAGAGAAACTTTGCCCATTCAGGAGGCATCAATATTTTTTATTGGTCATTTTGTTGATGACATAAATCAGGAGATTTCAGTAGTCTGATGGGGGGGGGATTAACTTGAAATCCTGCAGTTGGTTTTACTTTGCTATTAATTCATATCATGTAAACATTACATGTGGCTATTGCTGTCTTAGCACAAATTCTTTATCAGGTCATTCATTCAGCAAGTATTTTTTGAGTGCCTACCATGTGTCAGACTTGTGCTATACACCATATAGATGAGTGGAGGTATGGCGTCTGGAATGAGGGAGGTAATATTCCCACTGTGTTCTGCAGAGATCAGCCTAGTCTAAAGCAGTGGCTCTCAAACTCTTTGGGCTCAGGGCTCAGACCCTTTTACATTCTTGAAAACTGTTGTGAACCCTAAGGAGCTTTTGTTTATGTGTTATACCTGTTATCGCCACATTAGTTTTTATAGATCTTTAAGAATATTAATTTAATAGAACAGTTATAGATACTACATGTTAAGTAACATATTTTCCAAAAATATATATATTTTCCAGAAGCAAAAAAAAAACGAGAAAACTGGCATTGTTTTACATTTTGCAACTCTCTTTAATGTGTGGCTGAATGTCTAATATTTGAATTTAATCTGTTTTTTTAATACAGGAAAAAGATTTTTGTCAGTGGGCTCAATGAATTTTTTCCTACACAAGCATTATGGGTAGTCAGGAACAATAAGATTGCTCAGTGGACTTGGCATCAGAATGACATAGTCAGTTGAGTGGTCTCCAATAGAGGTACACCTGCCTTAGAGATTAACCCAGCAATTGCCATACATGTGATAGGTGCTCAGTAGATGAGTCTGGGGAATGAAAAAGGAAGAGTCTGTAGAAATAGCTTCTCTCAGAATTTAAATGGCTTTGTAGCAAGGCTAGTGCTAGTATAAATTAATTAATGAACTATGCCAAGTTTTGTGATAGTAGTCAGCCAGGCAGTTTCAAGAGCTGGCACACCATTGAAAATGTCACGAGAATCAGCACTTTAATGACTACTTAAATATCAGTTAAACTTGCATTAAAACAAGAAATCTGGTAGTATGAAGTTAGTATCAGATATAGTCTACCAAGATACAAGATAATGTTCTAATATTTGTTCCTCTTTCCCTCAGTTATCTTCAGTTGTTCTGAAGCACAAGACCTTTCCAACCACTGTAGATATGGACAAAGAAGAAAGAAAGACTATCAACCAGGGTCAAGAAGACGAAATGGTAACTAGCTTTTATAATATACTTATAAAGTGTGAAGAATTTATATTTCTAGGGAAGTAGAAAAGTATATTTAAAAAACTGCTAAACTAAAATACAGTAAAACAACAGCTAAATCGGTGTGCTGTCGTCTTTCTGACTGTGTTTTTGAGTTGGGATTATGTAACACCTCTGGTTCCAGTATAGTTCCTGCTTCACTTGTGAACTGTTAAAACTTAGAGGAAAGAGATATGTTTTTTCATTTGATAATTTAAGAAGTTATATTAGCTAATGCTTAAATATATCCCAAATGCAAATTTTCTAATTTTCCATTTATAAAAAATGTTTAAGGTCAGCTTAATAAAACTCAAGTCTTTGTTGGTGGTATGTGGGGGGAAAGATAGGGTTCTCACTTTGAAATTTACCTCTCATGTCACTTGATGTGTAATCACTATGTCCATGCAGGAGATTTATGGCTATAATTTGTGTCGCTGGAAGCTTGCCATAGTTTCTCTCGGAGTGGTGTGTACTGGCGGCTTTCTTCTCCTGCTCCTCTATTGGATGCCCGAGTGGCGGGTAAAGGCAACCTGTATTAGAGCTGCAGTTAAAGACTGTGAAGTGGTGCTGCTGAGGACTACTGTAAGTCCACGTGTTTACTTGTAGCTGATTATTTGAGGAGTAAAATAATGTCTTTGTGTGTATTCAAAATAAAATACGAAGAGAACATCACTGCTAGGATACAATGAGGAATACTAATCCTAGTATTTCTAAAGCATCTGTGTTTGAAGTGACTATTATCCCAGTGATTAGACTTTAAAGGAATCTTAAAAATGATCACATCTACCCTTTTTTATAGTTCTTGATGCACTGAGAGATTGGATCAGTGGTTGGTCTATCAAGGTCTCTTGACAGGACTGTATCCCAGATCTCTTCTACTGTGCAATGCTGTTGCACCCTAGGATTTGTTTTAAAATCCTAATTGGAAACATTTTATAAGAGGCTTTAATATCTAGTCTCAGTATATAGTTGGATAAATTAAGAAATTATGATCTTTTATGAGATCCTCTCAGTGAAGTATGACATATAAAATGGTGAGCAGTTGAAAGCACTTCATGTTTGAATTTATGCATCTTTGTAATTCGAAATGGTTTAACATTTAGTGAGTGAAAAGTGAACTTTCTCAATTAGAGATAAGTAAATAATATATCGTGTAAAGAATGGAAACCAATATATATGGTTATGTAATATGCATAATTGACTCTTTATCCTTATTCCTTTCTCTTCTAAGGATGAATTCAGAATGTGGTTTTGTGCAAAAATTCGCTTGCTTTCTCTGGAAACTCCCCCATTTTCAAGCCCCAAATCTATGGCTAATAAGGTTTCAAATGGCCATGCAGTTCACTTAACTGAAAATCTGGCTGAAGAGAATAGGCTTGAGATGAATAAATATTCACAGCCTCAATCACAACAGGTATTGTGATCTTAGTCTCAAAGTTCCTTTAAGAACCAGAATTGTTACATTTTATACTATTACGGATAGTCTATAATTTTGTACTTGCAGTTTTTTGTTTGAGATTATATGCATATAAAATGCCTATTTATCATTGTATATAACACTTTAGTTATTTACTAGAAGAAATAGATTACATGTCACATGTGATTGCTTTAATTTTAATAGTTGTTACATTATATGCTAAATTTGTGTTAGTAAACTTAATTGTTAACAAGTGATAATAATGCTTTTTGATATAACCTTTATGTATGTTCTACAGATTCGTTATTTCACCCACCATAGTGTAAAATACTTCTGGAATGATACCCTTCACAATTTTGTTTTCTTAAAGTACGTACTTTTCTTTTGTTTGGATTATGAGTATCTTGATAATGTTTTAGCTAGAAAAGAATTCATTTTAGTGTTACATAAAATTGAAGAGGTTTTTGTTACATAACTTTCATTCACTTGTTCATTAATAACTTCTTGGTGTTATTTGAATACTTACTAACCATTTTAGAATAAATCCTATCTGCAGCTTGTACCTTGGCAAAACTTACATAAAAGTTAGAAGCAGTATGCTCCCAAAATCCAGTCCTTTTCTTTTTGAGGATTCATCTAAAGTGAATTTTGAGTATACCTTTATTATTTATTTATTTATTTATTTATTTATTTATTTATATTTTTGTGGTATGCGGGCCTCTCACTGTTGTGGCCTTTCCCGTTGCGGAGCACAGGCTCCGGATGCGCAGGCTCCGCGGCCGTGGCTCATGGGCCCAGCCACTCCGCGGCATGTGGGATCTTCCTGGACCGGGGCACGAACCCGTGTCCCCTGCATTGGCAGGTGGACTCTCAACCACTGCGCCACCAGGGAAGCCCTGAGTATACCTTTTAGTCTTTCAGTTCTTTTTCTTTTTGAGGGTTCACCTCAAAGTGAATTTCGAGTGTACCTTTTAGCCTGTCAGCGTATCTGAATTATCACCTCTCAATTTCCTGACAGTTCCATCCACTTGTACTTGAGGGATGGAGTGATAGACAAACATAAATTTCACTTTAATATGTGGATAAAGATGGGACATCATCAAACAAGTTAAGCCTTGGGTAGGACATATTGGAATAATCCTTTAAAATTTATTTTTTGTGGAGGCTTCAAATGATATAAGTACTAAACTAGGATTCTATTTTTATTGCTGTTAAAGTGATTAAACACTGTTAAGTATCGTTGCTTGAGAGTGGCAAAGGAATTCTTAATATTATCAGTAAAAAAAGAATCACCTTGTGAACATTTAAAATGTTCATGCCTGGATTTTTTTCCTCAGACACTAAAGAATTGGTATATTCTGGAATGGAGCAGGGCAATTCCACATGCCTACTTCTGAAGACCATTCCTAGTTAAGAACCATTGATTTCTTTATAGAACACTGCCTATAAATTGTCATTTTGTTTTTTAAAAAAATTTTGACTTGGAGCTGATCCCTGCTACCTTTGGAGAAGTAATCCATCTCAGTGGGAAAAAAGAGTCAAACATATTTGCTGTGTAGCCTTTGCCAACCATACCAACTTGTAGAATTTAAACTTATCCCAGTGATAGCAGCTAATCATGGGGCTTGGTTTTTCTATCTGAAAAAAGTAGAAAAGGATTGGAGTTAAATGATGTGTTATATTCTCTTTAGAGTTTTTCTGAATAGCATCTCAGTTAAAATAAGCATAATTAAGACATTTGTGGTGGAAAGTAGATATGCTAGTTGAATCCCAGTTTTAATAGTTACAGATTTTAGACATTGCCTGTGACTCATACAGATTCGGCACTTCTCTTCTCAGTATGTATTAGATGAGGGAAGGATTTAGATGGATGCTTTTGTAGAAAGAAAAATGAGTAGGACTTCTTAGAGTGAAGCTTAAAAATTGAAGAGGGAAAACTAGATAAAAAGTAAAAACTTTTTCATCTTTAGTTTGGAATTCTTGAGTTAGTCATACTTTAATTTTATTAATTATTTGCTCTTAAAACTTTGGCACAGACTTAAAGGATAATAATATTGTTACATAAGCTCGAGTATTGAGAGCCATCTTATTATGTGACACGTTGGATAATTTAGAAGTTGCCATATTTGAGACTTAGACCTTTCATTATTGTTTTATCTTAGGAATTGGAGATTTAAAAATTGTCATCCATATCTCAGTTTTTGTTAGGGGTTTCTGTTTGTAAGGAAGTCACACTTTAAAACCAGGAATATAGAAAAATGAGGCATTGAGAAATATGGATATTTTAAACTTTGTTTAAAGTAAAAACTTTGGATTTATTTAGGGGACTGGATGAAGGTGTTTCTTGTACGTCAATTTATGAAAAGCATAGTGCAGGACTGACAAAGGGGATGCATGCCTACAGGTAATTTTTATCCAACTAAAGTTAGACCTATTATCAAAATTCCTAAATAAAGTAGTATATATAGTCTACCCTTTTACCATATAGTTGTAATATTAACAGGTATTTAAGTATTATAGTAGATGACAACTTATTGATATTTTATTTGGGTAACATTGTCTCTCAGCTTAAGAATTATAAAAATGTTGAAGCTGATTTTGAAGTGAATATCCCTGATAATATACTGTATTTCATCAGTTCTAAGGTGCACACTTCCCTGCATTTTAACATCTCTATAAGGAGGGTGTGTCATACAGTGGGTGGAGTGTCATCCTTTACTTGACAGCATTTTTGTCTTTCTTGATAGTACATAAAATCATGGAATGTCTTACAATTCAAATCTTAGATTTACTGAAATGTTGGGAATTGTAAGCATGAGCTCAAATTTACCACAATGAAAATTTGTAAATTGGGAGACATAATCCTTCTTATAGTGTTATTCTTTGCTAAAGTATAAAAGTATACCAGTGTATTACATATCGTAGAGATAAATGCCTTTTTCAACTACACTAGAAATTTTCTTGTACTCCTATAGCATGTTCTTTCAAAGGGTTGGAATATAAATTCATTCATTCAGGCTTCTACTTCATAAAAGGCAAGAATTAATGTATCATATAGGAAGTACTATTATAAGGAATTTAAGTGGAAGGTTTTAAGCAACTTAAGCATTAAAAAAAGCCAAATGTATAATGTTCTGAAATAAACATTTTTAGTACAGTATTCTTATTAGAAAAATAGTACAGGACCCCTCAAATTTACTTACGTAGTCTCTTGCAAAAATTAATTGCAATTCAAAATTGTTGAGATGTATTTTGTTCATGGGTGGAAAAGAAAGTCTTTTGTTGATATGGTTATTATAGACTAGTGGGAAAGGTACTTGTCACACAAAAAGATAAAGTGATAACAGTATAGTTATCCAGTATGGACTACATTGATTTAAATACTGTAGATAGAGAGTTTAAATTGTAGAAGACAGCTGTTTAGAAACATGAACGTTTAAGTTCTGGATTTAAGGAGCAGTCGGTGGTTTGAGCCTTATCTAACGCAATGCCTTCCCTAAATTGTTATTATGATATAATATAATGTAATATTATTATTGTATTTTCCTGTTTTAGAAAATTGCTTTATGGAGTAAATGAAATTGCTGTGAAAGTGCCTTCAGTTTTTAAGCTTCTAATTAAGGAGGTAAGACAATTGTACTTGTCTCAACATTTGTGATCAATAGGTTTGCCATTTGAAAAGAGCCAGGATTTAAGTAATGATATCCTTGGTGTTTTGTTTCCTAACTTCTCTTTGCTTATTTTTTTACTTGGAAGGGCAGAAAGATATTCCTCTGATAGATCAGTAATTTGGGAGCATGATTACTTTTTTATTTTGTCTAATTTTTTTCTTTTCGAAGTCTGTTGTTTTTTGTTTTTTTACTCTCAGGAAGTTGCACATCTAAACCTTGCCCTATTTTACAGAGGTATACACCTGTCTTTTCTTTTTTCCCGCTAATTTTTTTGGCCGCGCTGTGTGGCATGTGGGATCTTAGTTCCCTGACCAGGGATCGAACCTGTGCCCTCTGCAGTGGAAGCGTGGAATCTTAACCACTGGACGACCAGGGAAGTCCCTCCTTCTAATTTTAAAAGCGATTAATCATGTTTTCTTCAGGTGGTACACTCTTAGGAACTAGGCATTGTGCCAGAAGTTTGGAATTAAAAACATGACATGATGAGTAACAATGAGGAGCTTGCACTTTAGCCCAGGAGTAATACATGTCAGTAGTTACTGTGGTGACCCTTCAGTTGTAAGAGCCTTAGAAGCGGTGGGGAATGAGGGATTGCAGGCATGTAAAGGAAGGAGTAAGTGGTTTTGCCGAGGAGAGTGGGTTCTCCAGTCTTTCTGGTTTGGGGCTAAAGTATAGAATTAGCTGTATTGAGTGAATACTTTTAGTAGAAGGTACAGCTTGTTTTCCGTCAGTTCCTGAGAGTGGCCATATAATGCTGCTTTAGAGCATAGCAAAGTGTAATAATGATTAGGAATTAGAAACACTGGTTTATAATGTGACTTCATCAGTAACTAGCTTTGGTCATTAGAAGACCTTTCTCCCTGCTGTTCCTTTATTGGTAAAATTGTAGGAAATCCTTTAATGATCTCATTTGATTTTTTTTTAAGGGAACTTTTATTTATTTATTTATTTGATTTATTTATTTATGGCTGCTTTGGGTCTTCGTTGCTGCGCGGGCTTTCTTTAGTTGCAGTGAGCGGGGGCTGCTCTTCATTGCGGTGTGTGGGTTTCTCATTGCAATGGATTCTTTTGTTGCGGAGCACGGGCTCTAGACACATGGGCTTCAGTAGTTGTGGCTCATGGGCTCTAGAGTGCAGGCTGAGTAGTTGTGGCGCACGGGCTTAGTTGCTCCGCGGCATATAGGGTCTTCCCGGACCAGGGCTCAAACCCGTGTCCCCCTGCATTGGCAGGCGGATTCTTAGCCACTGGGCCACCAGGGAAGCCCATCTCGTTTGATATTGAAGTAAAATGGGACTATATATGTGAAAGTGCTTTAAAAAGTACAGAAGCATCAATTTTAAAACATTGGGGGTTATTAATGAAATTGGTAAAATACTATAAAATTTGGGTAAACAAAGTCCATTGCCAGGACTCCTTATCTTTTTTTTAATTCAGATTTTAATACTTAATTATTTCCTTAGAGAAAGCAAAACTGTAACTTATTTCATGTTTGTCTTCTCTTTGGACTCCAGTGAACCTTTGACTTATAAGTAAATTAGTGCTTCGAGTTCATAATAAGTAAACGTTTGTTCCAGTTGGTTAAAAGTTTTTGTATCCTTTAGCAGCACAGTAATTATTGAAAGTAAATGTATTTTATTGCTAAAGCAGAATGAAGAACAGCTAAATTCACACGTGTTAGCTGTTTCTAGCTGAATCTGTATTTGGGTTTGGTATGAACCTAAATGGATGCAAATAAATTAAGCTTATTTAGTCAAACTCTAGTAGTTTGATGGTAAAAAAAAAAAAAAAAAAAAAGTAATATCTTGCCCTGTCTTTGGGTAGTTACTTGTTACCGTAGGATACTACAGAGCTTATCCTGTAAGTATCCTGTTGGTTATTTCTTAAATCTGTATGCTTATAAATATCTCATTCAATTTGACTTAAAAATCTTGTTTTTTAGGTTCTCAACCCATTTTACATTTTCCAGCTGTTCAGTGTTATACTGTGGAGCACAGATGAATACTATTACTATGCTATAGCCATTGTGATTATGTCTGTAGTATCAATTATAAGCTCCCTATATGCCATTAGAAAGGTAAGTCCAATTTATTATGGGTTTCACAAATGTGTTTGTATTTTGTAATAACACGTAAGGTGTGTAGAATGATGCTTGGTATAACGTAAGTACTCCATACAGTTATTCTTTAGTTATGTGAATATGTACTCCCTTTCCCTCTTTTTTGAGGTGGGGGAAGGCAGCTGCTTTTTAAGAGTCAATGTATCGCTTGACTGCTTTGAGGCTGTAGGATCTATAGTTGCTTATCTAAGACTGGAATACTGGAGGGCTGATTCTGCTGTTTTCAGGGCTGTCTCATTAAAGTGCTTCTTATTTTGTCTAATGTTTTGAGCTAAAATATTGAATGATCTTTGAATCTTTTGGTCTTGACCTTTTCAAAGGCAGAGTGATATGAATTTATTATTTTAGCTTACCTTATTTTATATTACCCTTGCTTTCTAATAGCTTGAAGAGTTAGTTTATATTAACAAGTTAAATTTTTTTTCCCTGATTCAGCAATATATTATGTTGCATGACATGGTGGCAGCTCACAGTACTGTGAGAGTTTCAGTTTGCAGAGTAAATGAAGGTAAGTAAGTACTTCAGTTTACTCTTGGAAAAGTAAATTTAAAAAGATTTCCACTAAACCCTAATGTGTGAAGCAAGCCCAATATATTATACATATAGACTTATTTCCATAAGAAATAAAAATGTGTGTTTGGATTTGTACTCATGTTTCTGTATCAAATTCATTCATTTATGTGAAATTGTATTTTTCTATAATGTGACACATACTATACTAGACTCTTGGGATACAGTGGATGGACATAGTCCTTGCCATCATTGAACTTCAGTCTAGTTGGAAAGACATGATAAACAGAAACAGTAACGTGTGATAAATGCTATGATAGGGAGAAGTCAAGGTTAGATATTAGAGCTCATTTACTGTAGGTGTCAGGGATGCCTTCTTTGAAAAGGTATTCTTAAGTGATTGAATTAGACAGATAAAAAGTAGGTGAGAAAGTGGTAAGGTGGGGGTGAGAGAGGGATAGAGGAGGGTTCTAAGTGCCCAGAGGCCTGGGTATTAGAGAGAGTTTTGTCATTGTAATAACTGAAAGCAATTCAGTGGCAGCAACTAGATAGTGGACAGCCTTTTAAGGCTTGTTAAGGGATTTGGACTCTCCCAAAAGGCAGTGGAAAGCCATTGAAGAGTTTTAAGTAGGAGAGTGATATGATCATATTTGCCTATTTGAAAAAATCATTCTGGCTGCCATGTTCGAACTTATTTAGAGGGGATTAAT
The DNA here is from genome assembly GCF_949774975.1 of Lagenorhynchus albirostris. Lineage (NCBI taxonomy): Eukaryota > Metazoa > Chordata > Mammalia > Artiodactyla > Delphinidae > Lagenorhynchus > Lagenorhynchus albirostris. The sequence continues at coordinate 71,718,839 of NC_083099.1, read as the reverse complement.
ATTAAAGGCATGAAATGAATCAGGGTGAGGGTTGTGGAGATGGAGAGTGGTGAGATGGGTTTGAAAGATACTTAAATGTGGGCATTGAAGATTTGATGATTCATTGGATGCAAGGTGATACAGTGGTGTCAGGCTGGGGGCATGGATATTGGTGTCATTTAATTAAATAGGGAACACTGGAGGAGAAGCAGGATTGTAGGGAAGGATAATGTTTTGGACACGTTAGTTTGGTGAGATATTGAAGAGGTAAAGGAGATAAAGGGGAGGCAGCACAGCATCATGGGCCTTGGAGACAGTAGCCGCTTTGATTGATCAGGAAAACCAAATCAGTCTGCATTCTCTTGGCTCAGTATACTACATCCAGGTGTAAACCCAAGTTGGCCTGGCAGGTTGCTTTCTTCCTTGCGCTTCCTGGTCACTTGCTAGAGTACTAGCTGATAGTTTCTGCCTCCCTAGCTGCAGTCTTAGATGTGTAGCTTATTGGTGCTCCTCTTCTCCCCACTCTGCTGCTGCTGAAGGTCCTGGGGATGCTAGGACAGATGCACTGCTCAGTGTTTAGCTTCCTTATCCCCTTTGTATAGTCCAACAGATCATTGATATTTAGTTTCTCAGTGCACCTAAGAGGGTTAGAATTTCACGTGGCATTAAGGCATTGAGTCACGTTTTTAAAATAAGGGATCTTATTAAGAAATGAAGATTATTATACTTACTACATGCAAAATAGCATCAGAATTCTTTAAAAGTTGTTTCCTCATAGCTTAGTAAACTACTTCTACCTTTTTTTAGAAAGGGAAGAGTATTTGTCCTGCAGACTGACATCACAAACAGTAGTTTTCTCCTCACCCATCTTTGCTTAGAAACCAGTGTAAGTCTCTTCTAAGCATAGTTTAATAAAATCTAGGGGTAGGGGAAGAGAGAGAGAATGCCCAAATATAAGGCCACCTTTTACTTGGGAAGATCATTAAAGAAATGTTTAACTAACTTGAATATAATACATAAATTTCTAAGGAAATAACGAACTAGGTATGACAAAGTTTAATTTATTTTATAAATTGATTTAAAATAATATCTAAGATATTTTGGGACTATTTTAGGAATATTGAGAAAACAATGAGACATTATGGATTATAAATAGTAGCAACAAGAAAAAGAATGCTGTTAAAAAAGAAAGTGCTAAAATTTCAATGCTTTTATCTGTTTCCAAGGGATTACAGAAATCTGAGTTTATTTACCTGTTGCAGGGGGTCTCCTGTGTGGATTCATCATCTGTTTACTCATAGGGCTGATAGCTAAGATTGAGCATCCACCGTTGTAATGAGTGTTGAAGCCCACCTACCTGTTAGCTTAGAGGGGACTTGGCATCAACTCTGTGCAGTTGGCATCCTATCCAGGGACAAACTAGCTGACACATTTAGACACCATGCTTTGTTAGCTTAAGGAATAATAATCTTATTTGTCAAAACTCTTCATCTATTGGGATTTTTCTATTTAACTCCATTATATTTTTAATGTATTTTTGAGATCAGGTGGCCTTTGGATAGATCTTTTGTTTGCTGTATTCTTATTCCAAGTTAAAGAATATTCTTTTCAGACTTTTCTTTCTTTCAATTCAGAAATCGAAGAGATCTTTTCTACAGATCTTGTGCCAGGAGATGTCATGGTCATTCCATTAAATGGGACAGTCATGCCTTGTGATGCAGTACTTATTAATGGTACTTGTATTGTAAATGAAAGCATGTTAACAGGTAAACTAAATTAAATGAGTAAAACCCAGATGAGTTGTTTATAATGATACTAGGATTAAGTAGTTGTTGATTAAGCTATGTCACAATTAACTGTGCTGTTTGTGTCCTTTACTTATGAATGTCATGAATGTGATAGATATTTGTGAAAAGATTTTTTTTTTTATTTTGAGGGAACCAAATTCTGCATTATACTCAGCTGTGACACTAAAGCACAATGCTGTTGTTCACGATATCTCGTCCTTCTTCTGTCCATTCTTTTGACATGAGGAAATGCTTTATCGTAAGGGAAGAGGAAAGAAATCCTTTGCCCACAGCATATTTACTTCTCACTTTGATATGCAAAAAGTGGGACTAGAAGAGTTGATATTTTTATTAAATTGGGGAGAAATAGACTTTAAAATAGCTTCCCTTTGGAAACTCACAATCTGGAGGTAGAGCTTTATATCTTTATTTTTTTAAATTTAATTTAATTTAATTAAAAAATTTTTTTTCTTTGAACATTTTTTTAACATCTTTATTGGAGTATAATTGCTTTACATTGTTGTGTTAGTTGCTGCATAACAAAGTGAATCAGCTATGTGTATATATCTTTTTATCATGACTATTTTTTAATTGTCATAGTCAACCTGGCAAGAAAGTGATTCCTATATAATACATTTTTGAACTGTTAAGAGTCTTAAAACACACTCATACACATAAATATCCCCACACACCTGTCACCTTTGACATAAGAAGTGTGAATGCTACAGAGCACTACATTTTAATGTTAAAAGAATTTGGCTCTTTTTTTTTGGCTCTTTTTTACTGTTAGAGAATTATCATACTCCTCTGCCTTGCTCGGATGCTTGTTCTCTTCTTACTCGTGTGTGTGTGGTGCGTGTGTGTGTGGTGTGTGTGTGTGCGCGCGCGCGCGCTTGTGGTCTGGGAGTGGGTGGGATTAGGAGTGGATCTTCACATGTTGTGTGTGCTTGGGGTTGCAGAGTACTTCCTAGGTTAGTTCTCAGGGATACCAGAACAGGTGCTGAGGCAACGGTAGCAACCTTGTCTTCTTATTTGAAACTTGGCACAGTTATTTCCAACTGATTACCTTTGAGTCACAGATCACTTTCAGGAATTATTGTGGAAGACAAAATTTGATATTTCTGGGTAAGGAAATTGATAGACCAAAAGCTAATTGATTAAGCTATGTTATTCACATGTGAGAACTGTTAATAACTGTTGTCAACAGTATGATAACATTTAGGATATTTAACAACTCAAGATTTGTGTGTTTGATACTGATTTCTATGCTTTAACTTACGGATTTTTTTTTTAAAGGAGAGAGTGTTCCAGTGACAAAGACTAATTTGCCAAATCCTTCAGTGGACGTAAAAGGAATGGGAGATGAATTATATAGTCCAGAAACACATAGACGACACACTTTGTTTTGTGGGACAACTGTTATTCAAACTCGTTTCTACACCGGAGAGCTTGTCAAAGCCATAGTAGTTAGAACAGGTAGAAAATATTTAATCTTGTCTTGCATGGTTTAGCACATTTGAAGCCTATCGAATGCTTAATAAGAGATTCTGTTTTGAGAGATAATTCTCATTTTCTTATAAAAATACTATATAATCATTTTATTCTTTAATTTTTTTGAAAGGATTTAGTACTTCCAAAGGACAGCTTGTCCGCTCCATATTGTATCCCAAACCAACTGATTTTAAACTCTACAGAGATGCCTACTTATTTCTACTGTGTCTTGTGGCGGTGGCTGGCATTGGGTTTATCTACACTATTATCAATAGCATTTTAAATGAGGTATGTACATGGGACCCTTAATAGAGTTTGATTCTTAGTTTGATTCACATGTGGCTCTTGAAGATTTGAAATGTAGCTAGTGAGACTGAAAAATTAAAATTTTAATTTAATTTAAATGAATTTAACTTAAAAAAAAAGCCATATGAGACTTGTAGCTATTATGTTAGAAGGTACAGATCTAGAACATCACCATAAAAGCAGAAAGTTTTGATCAGCTCTGGTTTAGATGATCTTTTATTTGCTCTCTGGTTACTTTAAAAGAGGGAGGAGTGATCCCATACTCACCAAAAGCTTTATTTTTTCTTTTTTTAACCTCTGGTATATACAGCATTAAAATTATTTGTGATTACTGAATTGAAGGTATTTCTAAGGGACGTTGTCAAATTTCTTTTTTCTATCCCCTATAGAGACTAGCATAGTAGTAAGAGTCAATATCTGATAATATTTGTTGACTTTGAAGTATGTAGTGTATGAAGTATATGGGGCTATTAAAGTAAGAATTAGCTTTAAAAATAGCTCATTCCCACAGTCCACTGACAATTCATTGAGCTTTCCATTTTGCAGAATGTCTAAAGGGAAAAAAATTATAGATAGTTAATACATGAATATACATACACACTTATTATATATAAGATTAAAAATGGTTTATAGACTTTTCACTAAAGAAATACCCCCATTGGGTTAATAAATATTTAATATTGGGGGTCTGACATTTATTTTTATGTTAACTGTAGGTAGAAGTTGGGGATATAATTATCGAGTCTCTTGATATCATTACAATTACTGTGCCGCCTGCACTTCCTGCCGCAATGACTGCTGGCATTGTGTATGCCCAAAGAAGACTGAAAAAAGTGGGCATTTTCTGTATCAGTCCCCAAAGGATAAACATCTGTGGACAACTGAATCTTGTTTGCTTTGACAAGGTTGGTTCAATGTCAATAATCATTGTCAAAGGTCACTTTGTAGCTTTTTAAGTCTAAAGTATTTAGATTAATGGTTTCTGTATTCTTTATCATCTAATTTGCACACGTTTTAAAAGAAATGTTCTTCTCATTTTTCTCTTTTAACTTATTTGGCACATGCATCATTTTTGTATTATTTCTTCTCATTATTTTTTCAATTTTTAATACTTTGGATATTGCTTATTTGCCCAGATCTACCATTCATATCCAGAATTATGCCTTATAGTAGTAGTAGTAAAATTTATCTGCTCTTCCACCTTTTTAACAGAATAGGCTCTATACAGATATAGTTACTGGAATGTTATTGCTGTAAAGTATATACATTTAGTGTTTGCTCTATGATTTCATTGAATGTGTTACAAAATTATGAAAGACACTGATTATATGATTTTATGTGAAAATGACAAATTTTGTACCTGTGTGAAATATACCTTGCCTCTTACAAAGGGTTCTTCTTTCCTCACCTGAAATTAGTTTTCCTAAAAGTTTAGAGAATTAAACCTTGGTCAGAAAACTTTCCATCTGTCTCTTCTGGGTGACTAACATGATAAGAATTTGATTTTTGTGCATCTTCATTATTAAAGAAAAAAATATGAGATGTATTTTATTAAGAGGAAAAAAAAGTCATATCCCATGACTGTGTTTTATATGAATCTGTTCAGAAAATTTTACTTAAAATTTTGCTTAATCTTTTTTGGAAATGTTTTTAAAATTTTTAAGCAGACACAAAAGTGGAGAAAAAGATGCAAGTATAATAAATCCTCGTTTGCCCATTATCCAACTTAAACAGTTACCAACATTTTGTCAGTCTTATTTCACTATCCCCTCATTTTGAAGGTGGCAGCATCAGATATGTTATTTCATCCATATACTTCGGTATATAGCTCTAGAAGATAATGTTTTAACAGAACTTACCACAGTACCATTATCACTGCTTACTACACTTAACAAAATTAACAGTTCCTTAGTATTACCTAATATCCAATTCATATGCAGGTTGCTCTGCCTTTCTCAAAAATATCTCAAATTTTTACAATTTGTGTTTTCAGCCAGAATCCAAATAAGGATTTCATTAGTTATAATTAATCTGTGACCATTGCTTTTCTTGCCTCTCTTTCCCAGTCATCTTATTGAGGAAACCAGGTTATTTATATCCTGAATTTGCCTAATTGCACCTCTTGATGTCATTTAACTTGTTCCTCTTCCCTTTTTTGGCTCCCTATGCCCTAATCTCCCCATCTTGTGTTGGCATCCTTCATTGATTGATAGGTCGATTGGTGCATTGTTCCACCATTTAATACTATAAGTACATAAGTATACTATTCCACACATATCTCCCCCTACCCCGCCCCACCCACAAAGAGGAACCGCACCATAGGGAGTGTTCTGCACACTTTTCCTCACTTTTTGTCCTGCAAGTTACTCTGTTAGTACATGCACAGAGATCTTACTTATCCCCCTCCCCATCTTATAGCTGTATTGTACTCCATTATGTAGTTGCAGCATAGCTTTTCATGATTTTGTAAATGTGTGCTTTTTTTTTTTTTTTTAAGACTGGAACTCTTACTGAAGATGGTTTAGATCTTTGGGGGATTCAACGAGTGGAAAATACAAGGTAATTATTAGCTAGACTTGATCATTTATTTTAGTTAATTTTAATAAATATTTTAATATATGAAACATTCAAACATATAGAAAGTAATATTATAGCTATGTACCCACCACTAAGATTATACAGTTGACATTTTGCCATATTTGCTTCAGATCTCCTAAAAGATTTAAAACATTACAGATATTGCTAAAGTCTTAACCTATCCCTTTTTCTATCCCTACCACCATTTTGAAGTTGTATTGTTATCTTTGCATGTTTTTATATTTTTACTTCATATATATCTACCCATAAACAAGATCTGTTTATAAATAAATATACACAACTGTTATGTACTGTATGTGTTTTGCTGCTTTTTTGCCTCATAACATTGTTTTCAAGATTCATCCATGTTGATATATATAGATCCAATTTATTAATCTTAACTGTTGTTTAGTATGCTGTTATGTGATTAAACCATAATATTTGTTCTTCAGCTAAGGTACAGTTTAACTTTTTATCCCTTTTTCCTTCCACTTTCACAGTGTCGCAATTAAAATTCTTAGGCATACAACTTCTGTGAGCATGTGGTTGAGTTTCAGTAAACCAGCTTCTTAAAAGTTTCACTGCTGGGTCATACCGCACATGCATGGCCACAGCTCTAGTAGGTACTGTCTACTTGCTCTCTAAGTGATGGTGCTAACCTACACTCTCTCCCTCAGTGGGTAAGAGACCCTGCTGCTCCATATCCTTGCTAAACTTGCCATTGTCAGACTTCTAATTTTCCCAAATGGATAGATATGAAATGGTATTTCATTGTGGCTTTGTTCAGAGTTTCTTTGGAGTTTAAGCGTATTTTCACATTTTTGGAAGGCGGGTCATTTAGCATTCTCTGTATTGTCAGTTTATATCATAATTTTTTTAATGGTGTTGTTTGTCTTTATCTTATTCACTTGGTAGAAGTCCTTTGTATTTTCTGGGTGATCATCTTTTTCAGTACTATACATTAAAAATATTTCACCAGTCTCTGTTTCATCTTTTTACTTTGTTTTTGCTGTCTTTGATGCTTAAAAGTTTTACTACTATAGCTGTGTCTATGCCACTTTTTATTTTTTCTCTCTCAAAAGTCTGTGGGATTTTGGTTTATACAGTCTGAGAGACTATTGTTTGGTTCATGTCATGTCAGAGCTGTCACATCTTCTTGGTAAATAGCGTGTCACATTGTGACCTTACTTATCCCTAGTGATGCATCATGCCTTAAATTCTGTTTCATCTAATATTTGTATAGTTTTACACCAGCTTGCTCTTGCCTGATGTTTGCCTCCTATATCTTTTTTTCTATCTCTTTACTTTTCAGTCTTTACGTTCACATTTATTGCCATCGTGTTCACATTTATTGTGATTTCAGATATATTTGAAATTATTTCTACCATCCCTCACCCCAATTCCCAAACACATTTTCTCATATTTCTCTCATTTTCTCAGAATTTATACATCCTAATCTTTTACTACTTGTCCTTAAGTTATTAATATTCATATTTAGAGTCTAAAGTCCATGGGTGTCTTTATTAGTTTCTAAACCCCCAAAACCCATGCACTGTACACTACTTTTACTTTCATCTCCCTTTTTATATGTATTTGTTGCATAACATTTTATGATTATGATTTTGGTTTTATACAGTCTGCATGCAAGGATTTACCTAGGTTTACGGATACCTTTGCTAACCGTTGCTTCATGTATCCCATTCCTCTGGATTAAATTGCCATCTTCTGTAACCACATTCATTAGTAGTTCTTTGTTTCGTTCTCTCTCGTGAATGATGGTGTAACTGTATAGATTCCTAGGTTGACAGCTGTGTTCCCTCAGCACCTTGGAGGTGTTATTCCATTTCTCCTAACTTCTTCTGTTATTGCTACTGAGAAGTCTTAGTCTTCTTTAGTAATTTTTTTTCTACTTATTTAAAAAAATACTTCTTTATGCTTGATTTCTGCAGTTTTACCATGATCTTTTTCTTTGTGCGGTACTCATTTTGCTTCTAGATTCCAAAGATTCATGCTTTTCCTAAATTCTGGAAAATTTGCAGCCTTTTTCTGTTCCATTATGGCTTTTCCCCCATTCTTTGTTTTCTCTCCATCTGGGAATCCTAACCATACCCTGGACAAGAAATTTCATTTGGTTCTTTCCAAATCTGCCTCTCCCCTTTTCCCCGCCATGGTGTCTTGTTCTTTTTCTAAGTCTGTAATTTTAAAATGCCTTCTTTGCATTCTTTCAGATTGCCATTCTATTATCTCAAGTTTATGGGATTCTAATTCGGTCTTTGTTTTGTCTGTTGAGTCGTGAGAATTGTTTCCTGGTTCATTTTTAAATTATGGACTCATCCTTAGCAGGATTTTTCTGTGAGTCTCCTTTGTGGCTGTGTTGTGGGAGCTCCTCTCTAGAGAGTTTAGACTTTGGCCAAAAGTAGTGTCAGTGGTGCCAGACAAGCTGTAATGTTACTTTCATAACTTGGGGATTTCTAGGCCAGGCAGTAACATACATTCAAGCCCAAATGCCATCCTGAGTAGCGTAATGGTTTAGAGTTTACGTACTGACACCAGACCTCTTGTGTTTGAATCCTTGCTTTGCCACTTATATGCTGTGACTTGGCAAGTCACTTAAGCACTCTGCTTCGGTTTTCTCATCTGTAAAATGGGGATAATAAAACACCTTCCTGTGGTATAAGGATGAGAGGAGTCAAATAAATTTAAAGTTCTTGGAACAGTGCCTAATGCATAGTAAATATGTTATATAGATATTAACTGTTTTCTTGAATTTTGGGTGGGGGAAAAGAGGTAAGCTTATTCTTAGTTATGCCTTTGTCTGTGGGTAAATTTTTTCTAGTATACTCTTTTTCCAAGGGTGTAGCTCTTCCAGAGCACTGGCTGTCTTAGGTGAGAGGGATATTCTCCGTTCCAACTCCCCACTTTGTATGTGGCCACAACTTTGTCTCCTGTTCCCCGTGTGGTTATTAAAACCCAAGGCCTTAAGGGTACTGAGATGGCTCTCCTCCCTCTTCCTTTTCCCCCAGACAGTCACAGCATCTGTTTAAGGTCACACCCCTCTGGTTTTCCTTTCACTGTTCCTGGCACTTGAAATTTTCCTTTTCTTTCTTATGAGCCCAGTTTTGCATTTGAAAGGTAATGGCGTTACACATTCATTTTATGTTTTTACAAGAGAGTTTTTATGTGTTCTAATTTGCCATGTGTCCATAGGCAGGAGTTTTAATTATTGTTTAGTATGTAGCATTTTCTATACTGTTAATGTCTGGTCTAGTTATTCAGAATCTAAGGTAATAGTGTATTTTAGTCATGTATAATAATTTTCATGGAAGAAAATGTTTTTGAATGTCAAAATCTATAGTGAAAATTAATACATGCATAAATGCAAACATTTTATTTCTACTTTTTAAAATAATAAAACCTGAAAAGTCCTGTTAGACTATTGTCTTCAGTCTTGGGATTTATGAATCTAATTCAGTGAATTTTCTATTATAGTTTTCTTTTGCCAGAAGAAAAGGTTTGCAATGAGATGTTGGTAAAGTCTCAGTTTGTCGCTTGTATGGCTACTTGTCATTCACTTACAAAAATTGAAGGAGTGCTTTCTGGCGATCCACTTGATTTGAAGATGTTTGAAGCCATTGGATGGGTAAGTTCAGTGTTTTAAAGTACAATTAATTAACTTTAGGAAAATAGTAAAAATTAACTTGCAAAGAATTGTTTCTTCACATTGTTTTGACAGTGGTCTGTCTTGTACCATAAAAGGAACTATGTAATTTCTTTTTTTTAATTAATTTATTTATTTTTAAAAATTTGTTTATTTTGGCTGCATTGGGTCTTTGTTGCTGCGCATGGGCTTTCTCCAGCTGCGGCGAGCGGGGGCCACTCTTCATTGCGGTGTGCGGGCTTCTCATTGCGGCGGCTTCTCTTGTTGCAGAGCACAGGCTCCAGGCACGTGGGCTTCAGTAGTTGTGGCTCACGGGCTCCACAGTGCAGGCTCAGTAGTTGTGGCTCACAGGCTTAGTTGCTCCATGGCATGTGGGATCTTCCCGGACCAGGGATAGAACCCGTGTCCCCTGCATTGGCAGGCAGATTCCCATCCACTGCGCCACCAGGGAAGCCCTGTAATTTCTAAAGTTACATCGCTGGAGAGATATTTATAATTGTCTAAAAAGTCTGTTTTAGTAAAATTGACTCATTCAAACGACCTTTAATAGAGGATGACCTGCTCAGGGCCCCGCTTCATGTTTACAAGAGAAAGCAGGTATCAGTATCTTGAGGCAGTAGGTCTAAGTCAGTAAGAAGATCTCAGTGACACAGTTCGTTGGGCATAGGGCAGAAGTATAGAGTGGGCATGTGTCTTCAGTGCTCTTTTGTCCCCATCCATGTACTACTTCCTGTGTCCTTACTCTCACACACGCACACACGCCTGCGCAGAGGTTTCTGTCTATTCACTTCTTTCTGTTTGTTTTGTCCTTGATTATTTTAATTTCTGAGTGCTCGCTTGTGTTCTCTGGTTTGTTTTCTCTGTTCTTCTTTTATAGATGTAATAATAGTTTGTTTTTAAAGTTCCTTTCTTGCTTCTGAATTTTTAATTTTCTCTGGGTCAGGTTTTCTTCCCCCGCTTCCTATATTAATCTTCTCCTTTATGCTTTTAGAAAAAATTGAGGTGTCATTGACATCTCCTTCATGCTTTTGGTTTTCATTATGCATCTTGATGGTACTTTTATATTTAAGAATGAGCGTCTGATTTGATAGTTCTGGGTAGCTGCAACAAGGTTTTCATCCTTGTTCATATGTATGTTGGTCTGTTTGCCTGAGAAGTGTCTTCCCTGAATGGGAAGGCTGACTGGGGGAGCCTGTTGTGTACTGAGGGTGGGGCCCCTTCAGCAGGCATTCTTCAGTTTCAGGGGAGCAGAAGTAGTCTTTAGGTTGCTTTCCCCGCCCACTCCCCCAATGCTTGCACATGCAGTACTCTGGAATGCTGCCCCTCATATTAGCAGCCCTTCCTCCTCTCAGGTAGGTAGTTCGTATCTGTAGAGCATGACTCCTGGGTTTTTTGGGGGTTTTGTTTGTTTCTTTTTGCTTTGCTCAGCTATTCTGGCTGATAAGAAATGTTCCCACCTCTCCTGTATGTCCTTTTGTGTTTATTCTGGGCTACTATTTCCTTCATTGCTGTATCCATCAATATGTTTCAGTCTCCTTGCTTTGCTTTCTGTTTACTTTTATAGGGTTGTTTCTTTTTGTGTGTTTTGTTAGTATTTTGAAAGGGAGGGAGATGAGTGAAGAAGTACTCTGCCACTTTCTGAAAGCCCACAGTAAATACTCATTAAATTTAATTCCTTAAAGGAGACCCAGTTCATTTATAAGGAGTAGAACAAAGTACAGCTGATTCATCTCTGATATTCTCTAAAGCCGTTCTCCAACTGAATAGATTTTCAGTAGATTTTTTGTTCTGTATGTGAATCTTTCAAAAAGTGGGTTTAAATAAGTAAGTTTGTATAATAGCATGCTTTTTTGACTCTGAGATGCTTTGATGCTTGATCTTACCACAGAGTATCTATGGAATGTTTTTACATAACTGGGCACTACTATTATTTTATGTGATTAATACCATGTAAGGTGTTAAAATGTTTCTTAAGAACTGTGTAAATTGGACACAGCTCTCTTCCCCTTCATTTTCCCGTTGATGATTCCTTCACTTATAGAGCCAAATTAGTTGTATTGTCATGTGCGTGTATTTAATACAAGTTTTTGATAGAATTTTTCACCAGAAATATTTTAAAATTAAATTTCAAGGAGTTAGGATAGTAGTACTTTAATTAGACATATTCAAGGTGGGGAAACTAAATTCACATCTTTGTTCCTCAGAGTGCTCTTGACCCAGTGGTTCTGCTAACCGTATCTGAGTTCCACATATTTTTGAATCCTCTTCTGTTGGCAGAAAGGAATCCCTGGATGATAGACTGACAATTTTTGGAACTGCAAGGACCTTCTTTATCTTGCAGAAGTAGTCTTTAAACTCAGCTGGTTGTAGGAGCAAAATTAGAGAAGTTTTTCTCTATTTCTTTACTAATCTCTGTCTCCCCTCTGCCATGAGTTGCTAGGACTTTAACTAACTAGCTTTGTTTATATATTGTTTTACTTTTTTTTTTTAACTTAACTGAAGATAGCCGTAATGTTTCATTTTAAAATGGAACCAGTGAATTGAATTTATGAATTTCATGGATCAATACTTTGAATATTTTCCTTTCAGATTCTGGAAGAAGCAACTGAAGAGGAAACAGCACTTCATAATCGAATTATGCCCACTGTGGTTCGTCCCCCAAAACAGCTGCTTCCTGAATCTACACCTGCAGGAAACCAAGAAATGGTGCAGAATTGTTTTAAGCTAGATAATACTGTTGGTGCTCACATTTTGTCCTCATTTTAAAATATTGCTGGAAGATGAAGTCACATGTCCTTTTTCTAACTCTAATAGAGATATGAATATGTTTACTGCATTTATCAGAAACTACACCTGGTGTGTTGCAGGCCTTCTGTGTAAAACATTGAGATTCAGTTCTCAGTACTATTACTTTTTTCCTATATACTGAGTGGCTTAGTGCCTTGTGATTTAGATGCATGGTGGTTAAGACTTTTAAATTGCATCTGTATTCCTGGGACTTAATAAAAATAATATGTGAAAGGCTTTATTTTTAGGGTAATTTTTAAATATGTTCCTATTAGTTTATGTTAGAACTTAATATTTTAATATTTCTAGGATAGCAGAATGTTTTAAAATACTCAAGAATATGCTTTTTTAAGAAATGGGAGGTGGTAAAGAAGCAATCTTAAAACCTGACTTTGAAATACTCCGAATTCCTTACTGTTTTCCAAATAATGTTTTGTGGATGTGTAGTTAAAATTTTTTTAGCTTGAGTGTGTTAATGGACTTAATTTATACTATTACTTTATTCTTTTCGTCTTGTTTTATTTTTAGGAGCTGTTTGAACTTCCAGTAAGTGAAGAATGTTTACTTGTTACCTAAGTATATCTTTTAAAAAAATTTTTTTTAAAATTGAGGTATAGTAGATATACTTGTGTATCTGTTTTAATTCTTAAAAAATAATAAATGGTTTGTGCATCTTTTGAAATTACATAGGCTATTTATGAGATAGGAATTGTTCGCCAGTTCCCATTTTCTTCTGCTTTGCAACGTATGAGTGTGGTTGCGAGGGTGCTAGGGGACAGGAAGATGGACGCCTACGTGAAAGGGGCGCCGGAGGTCATTGCCAGTCTTTGTAAACCTGAAACAGGTAAGGAAGCAGCTAGGCTTTGAGTGAGATTCGGTTATTTGTGTAAGCTTGTAGTCACAATCCTACTAATGACCTTTATTTTCTCCTTCTTAAAAGTTCCTGTTGATTTTGAAAAAGTTTTAGAAAATTACACCAAACAGGGCTTCCGTGTGATTGCTCTTGCACACAGAAAATTGGAGTCAAAACTGACATGGCATAAGGTGCAGAATATTAGCAGGTAAGGTTGGTCAATGGCTTTTCTACAGCTTTTCCAATAAAGCATCACTTATGTTTATAAAAGTCTTGTACAATAATTTATATTCAATTACTATTTATTTATTAAATATTTATTGGATATATGCAAATATGTAACAGTTCAATGTTTGTTTTAGGCAGTTGAGATAAAAGTACAACTCTCTGGAACTACTTTTATTTTTTTAAAGCTACCTTACCTTTAAAATATTTATTTATTTATTTTTTGGCCGTGTTGGGTCTTCGTTGCTGCGCGCGGGCTTTCTCTAGTCGTGGCGAACGGGGGCTACTCTTCGTTGTGGTGTGCAGGCTTCTCATCATGGTGGCTTCTCTTGTTGGGGAGCACAGGCTCTAGGCACACGGGCTCAGTAGTTGTGGCTTGCGGGCTCTAGAGCGCAGGCTCAGTAGTTGTGAGAACGGGCTTTGTTACTCTGTGGCATGTGGGATCTTCCCAGACCAGGGCTTGAACCTGTGTCTCCTGCATTGGCAGGCGGGTTCTTAACCACTGCGCTACCAGGGAAGTCCCTCTGGAACTACTTTTAGTTTATTTGTTAGATATTTATTGAGTGCCTGCTATGTGTCAGGCATGTTTTAGGAACATAATTATGTTTTTGGTAAACATAATTCTACAGAAGTTTATTTTTCCCCAGTGATCTACAGTTACTCCTTGGTATTTGTAGGGGATTGGCTCCAGGACCTGCCTCACGGATTCAACTGTGAATTTTGTAGTACTGTAGTATTTATTGAAAAAATCTGTGTGTAAGTGGACCCACACAGTTCAAACTTGTATTGTTCAAGGGTCACCTGTACTTGCTTTTGCCCAGTAGCTGAAACCAAGTATCATGAGTCACAATAACCACACCCTCCCACCCTCACCCGCAAAGGTCAGATGGCCATTACCAGTGTCACGTTTACTTCCAGTTATGGCTATGGGTTTCACATTCAAGGATTGTCACTTTTACTATAACTGATAACAGACCGACCTTTTGAAGATAACACTTTTGTTTAGGAATATTTCACGGGGTACCTAGCATTTTGTAAGCAGAAAGAAATATTTATTGGCTATCCTGCTAATTCTGCCTATCAAACAGACTTTTCTTCTCACATCCCTGCCCTGCTGCCATTGTCTCTAATTCAGGGACTCAGCTCTTTAGTCCAGTCTTTCCTATATCTAATCTGTGTACCACACTATATCTACAGAGAGCTCTTTAACATTCAAATCTAATACTAGTCTTCTACCTGGAATTCTTATAAATAGCTCCCCATCATCTACTGGCGGAGTTCACAAGCAAGAATATGAATCAGGAAATAAACAACAGAATACATACTTAGTTAAAAAAAAAAAAGTAAATGATTCAAACAGCTAATTATCAGAAAAAGACATGCAAATGGCCACTGAACACATGAAAGTGATAAGACACTTCAGTCTTGGGGAACTACAGAATTAAACCACAGCAAGACATGACTTCTTTCTTAAGGTTTACAGAACTGAAAAGATTGATGATATCAAGTGTTAGAGAAGGCTTGAGAAAATTTTAACAACATACTGCTACTGCACTATTGTAAATAACATGCATAGTACCGATCAAAATCTCAACTTGCTTATACAATTTGACCCAGCAAGTGCAGTTCTAGGAATCCAGCCTAAAGAAATATTTCTATGTGAGCATAAGGTTCAAATTTAAATAGTATAAATAACATGATATGATAGTGGTTAAATCCTGAAGTATTAATACTTCTGTTAATTATTCTAAGCGCATTATGTGAAAAGGGTAGGACAGTGTTTATAGTACAATCCTGTTTTTCTGGATGAGGACTAAAGGAGTGGAGTGGATAGCCAAATAATAACTAAAAGTAAAAACAACTTTAGGAATTCTACCTATTAAAACAGAATACTGGGGGAATTTGGTCTAAGCAGGGACGTTTAAAAAAAAAAAAGACAGCGGCAACCAAATGATCTGATGCATGCATACGTGTGATTGGGAGCCACACGTGTAAAATATCATACCCTAATTCCTACGAAGGGAACATGAAGGGTTGTCTTTCTCTACGGTTTTGCCTTTTACCACCTCTCCTCCCCCACCTTAAAGACTGAGAACTGAGTTGCCTATGGTTCTTGAGCCTGTCTTTCAGGCATCCTTCTGTGCCTTGGACAGGCTGTTCCGTCTGTGCAGAATACCCTACCCTCCCTATCAACCCTTCTCTCTCTCTACTCCCCTTCCTCATCTTTCAACCAGGATCTTCTCTGTGTTTCCATTCTACCTGTAGGAACAGGTTTTGGCATTTCTCTTACAGCTTGAACCTGTATATCTTGAATTGAATATTGTACTGTTCATTAACTAGAGGGCAAGATTTCCATGACCTGTATCATTCCTAGGAGATTTAGGAAACCAGCTGCAGCCAGAAACTAGAACCTCACAGGAAAATGGTTACAGAGCTTTGACCCAGTAGTTTCACATCGGTACAGCTTTGTGCTTTGAAATGCATTTTCAGGCTTCAAGGCTTATTTCTCCTGTTACCACCAGCAGGATAATTCATATTAAGTTTTCTAACTATTCTTTTAATATCTTTACCACTCATCGTATAATTATATAATTTCAAAGATGTTTAGATTTTGTCGCTGTTTACTTAAGCACCCTTATTTTGAATTTTGTGTAGAAAAACCACTTGGTTATTGCAAGTCTGAAATTTTGGCCCCATCTTCAAACCCCATTTTCACTATTGAAAAGAATATTTCTGTGATATAATTTTGATAGCTTTAGATTTTTTAAGAATGCAGCTGTCACTGAACAGACTTCATCTCCATTGTAGTGCTGAAGCACATATTATTTTTGCATAATCCCTTTGCTTGCATGTCTGTTTCCCCACAAAAGGGTCTTGAGAGTAGAGATCATGCCTTTTCATCTTTGACCTCCCAGTGATGAGTGTACTACTTGGTGCACAGTAGATGATCAACTATTTGAAGAAATAGCATCTTGATAACCATTGAATATTAATATTCTAAAGGACCCATCTCTGGATCCTGAGTAGATCTCATTGTTGGACTACTAATAGTTTTTGTATCACGCTTCCAGCATCAAGAATTTGATCAAGAGTTTTATAAAATTCCTCAAAGACTTGATAATGAATCCAGTATAACTATTGAATGTGCCTGTGTACAGTTTTTCTTTTTCTCTTAACATTTAAATTAGAGTATATTCGATGGGGAACGGTAAAAAATAGATATATTTTATGGTCATTCATTTTGTAGGTAGGATACAAGATGAATATTCCTTAGTACTAGAAGTATTTAGTGTCTTAGACAAAGATATACATTTCCTAAGGATCTTTATATGCCCATGTTTCAAGGGTAAAATTTAATTTCAAAATGTACTTCTTGGGAATTGTTTTTTCAGATTTAAGTTCATTGAGATCGAACTCCTAAACTTATACATTTATGGTTTATTCAGCATATAAAATGTTTTAATTTATAATTTTTGGCTATTTTAAATTGCCTTATCAACATAAAATGAACAAATACTTGTTCTCTTGACTAAATCATTATGTTAAAATTTCTTTTTCTGCAGAGATGCCATTGAGAACAACATGGATTTTATGGGATTAATTATAATGCAGAACAAATTAAAGCGAGAAACCCCTGCAGTACTTGAAGATTTGCATAAAGCCAACATTCGCACTGTCATGGTCACAGGTTAGACTTTATAAAAGGACACAGAAAAAAATCGAGTATGACTCTTAGAGTTCAGGTTATCTAATATTGAGGAATGATGAGTTAGTTATAAAAGCATACTTATTACTGTTGATATATAGCTCCATCTAATACCACACTATTATCCTATAACTCGGGTAATTAAATTTATTACATAGTTGCTCCATCTTACGTTGCCCTAGTTCAGCTCTGAATACTTTTCCAAGATAGAGGACAACTTTACAATACACTTTGGAGGTCTAGCAAATCTGTATATAATAAGTATAATACAGTAGTGAAGGGCACACTGTAAATATTTAACTGCTCTTTTTTGTTATCTCTCTTTAATCATATATTTCTTATAGCAGTTGTTTTACTCTGCCTTGTGTTAGTTATTTGTAGATTTGTTTTCTCTATTAGAATATAAGATTCTTGAGGGTTAAGAATATGATTTACTTATTTTGAGACTGTCTGTAATTTTTAGAACTGTGCCACATACACGGAAAATGATTAATAGATATTCGTTATAATTATATTTTTATATATAAGATAGTACATTTATCATTGTGTGTGTGTAACAGTGAAAAGAGCCATTTTTTGGTTTCTTTCTTGACTGCTACATCTAAATGATTCTCCTGGTGTTTATCATACTGTTATGATCAACAGTTTATCATACTGTGGATAATATTAGATAATTCCTTTCTTAGTCGTATGAAATTGTGGCAGCTCTTAACGTGTTTTTTTCTTAGCAAATAATCAGATTTAAGATATTCACTTTATGGCATTTACGTGTACAGTAAGACATATGGAAAAAGCTTGTGTACATTTTTATGTTTTAGACTCTGAGATCCATCTAATACCATACTTATTACCAAATAGCTCAAGTAACCAAGTTTATTAGCATCCCAGCAGTTCTTGGTTCTCATGATCCTGCTTCAGAGCACTTTGTCTCTATCACTGGCCCTTGTTTTCCTGCCCCGGACAGAATATGGCATTGTGTCTCAAGGATCTGTCAGGTCATAGGAAGACACGCTTGGAAATAGTGTGTGGGAATTGAAGGAAGAGACAATTGTGCCCTTCCATTCTGGTAGCAGTGGGCTCCCCAGACCTTTGCCTGCTTCTCCTGTACATCTGCATTTTCCTCTCTTGATCTTGTCTTTACAGTGTCTTTAGTTCTTTCCTTTCGTGACTGAGAAGTTGTCTGTCTTGCTTCTCTTTATATCTTGTAAAGATTGTATTCTTGTTACTTTGCTTATCTTTTTGTTTTGTGTAATCTTACTTTTGTAACTCAGTTTTTTCTGTGATGCTACTCTCATATTCTTGAACAGATTACCAGTCACTCCCAGGTTATTTCAATAATATTTATTGAGCACTGTGCCAGGCGTTGAATGGGTACCACTAGTCCATGACTCAGAAAGATTGAGACTGTATTTGTCTTTAAAAATTGTGGGTGAGAATGTTCTGAATATTTAGTATCTATGTGCTTTTGAATTATTTGAGGCTTCTTTTGATATATATATATATATATCCTGATTTTATTATTTTTAAATTCCAAGAGTAAGGACCATACATTGACTTCATTTTGCCCAGCCCAGTAATGGGGACTGTAGTAGATTCTCAGTAAGTACTTGTTGTTTAATGCATTCATGTTTCTGTTGTAATGTTAATGTATTTTCAATATTTTGAAAATTAGGTGACAACATGTTGACTGCTGTCTCTGTGGCCAGAGACTGTGGAATGATACTACCTCAGGATAAAGTTATTATTGCTGAAGCATTACCTCCAAAGGATGGGAAAGTTGCCAAGATAAATTGGCATTATGCAGACACCCTAACACAGAGTAGTGATTCATCAGCAATTGACTCAGAGGTAATATCAAGTAGAATTTTCTTTTACAAAACTTGCTTGTTTTAATTTATTCTGAAAAAATGTGCACTAAAAACACAACAAAAACTCAACAAAAACAGAAGCCTGGGCCATCTCCTCAGAGACTCTGATTCATTAGGACTGGGGCAGATGTAGGTCTCTCAGTGTTTAAATTTTGATATTTAGCCAAAGTTGAGAAGCACAGTTTTAAAGTATAAGAATCCCAGATACTTATCCTATTTTAAAAGTAGTGGTGAATGATGCAAGTGATCCATAATGTTTAGCTCATGGATCATTTCAAACCGAAGCTGATATTTAGCCTTCCTTAAGTTTTATTTTTTAAATAAACAATATAGACAGATTACCTTAAAACTGAATTTTCTTTTACTTTCAATAAATGTTAAACATTCAGTTGTCTTGTGTAAAACATCAAATGAAAGAATTTAGTTTTGGATCAAATATATTTAAAATAGGATTGTGTTACTTGGTTTGGCTAAATATTGTTCTGAATGTCTTATACACAGGCTATTCCAGTTAAATTGGTCCATGATAACTTAGAGGATCTTCAGGTGACTCGTTATCACTTTGCAATGAATGGAAAATCATTTTCGGTGATACTGGAACATTTTCAAGACCTTGTTCCTAAGGTTAGTGATTTGGGTTATGTATGTGTTCATACAAACACACTGTGAACAGTATTTTAAAGAAATTTATATCTTTTCCAGTTGATGCTACGTGGCACTGTGTTTGCTCGTATGGCACCCGATCAGAAGACACAGTTAGTAGAAGCATTGCAAAATGTAGAGTAAGTATTGGTGGATTTTGTTTTTGTTTTGGTTTTTTTGGGGGCCCTGCTGCGAGACATGCAGGATCTCAGTTCCCTGACCAGGGATCGAACCCGTGCCCCCTGCAGTGGAAGCACAGTGTCCTAACCACTGGATCGCCAGGGAATTCCCTGTTTTTTTAATTTTTTATGAATTGTAGTTTTGTTTTCAAAACAAGAAAAGTAACTAATATTTCATGTATATAAACTTGTCACCTGTAAGATAGGTAAGTGCCTCTTTAAAAGAGGCTCATCTGCTTATTTATTTAGGTAAAGTACAATATCCACCATTCCTTTTCTAGGTGATATCCATGAGGATATCATTCACTCTTGAATGATAGAAGTGATGTTATACTTTTAGTAACTAATTATGTTTCAAGTTTTTACGGGAGAAATCTTTACTGATAGCCTTAAAAGTAAGTGTACTAAAGACTAGGCAGGCCCAATCTTTGCTCTAAACATTAGGAAACTGAGATGCCAAAATGATGAACTAATGGTTGCCCATCTTGTGACAGTACTGGAGCAGTGACCCAGGTCATTTGACTTGCAGACTGGTGCTGTTCGCAAAGCAGCATGCCTGTGGTCATTTGTAATGAAAAAATTCATTAGTCCCACTGGGGGAATCGGGGTCTGTCAGCTCTTCAAAATACTGTGTTGGAGGAAATCTTAAGTTAAAAGTTGTATGTTTTTAGAAATTAATCAAAATCTTAACATAATTTTTGTTTCTTAGTTACTTTGTTGGGATGTGCGGTGATGGGGCAAATGATTGTGGTGTAAGTATAGATTTTGTGATTTGTAGTTCTTTCTGTGGCCTAAATCACATGCACAAAACGCAAGTAATTTTATTCTTCAAACCATTAGGCTCTGAAGAGGGCACATGGAGGCATTTCCTTATCAGAGCTCGAGGCTTCGGTGGCATCTCCCTTTACCTCCAAAACTCCTAGTATTTCCTGTGTGCCAAACCTTATCAGGTAGTATACATTGAAAAACTTCCCATTATCTTTTTGTAGCTTGCTCTAAGAATATAGAAAAAAAAAAGTCATAGAAAGTAATTTGAATTTGTTTTAATGGTATGTTAGTGTATTTGATCTATAACTCTTTAGCAACAGATTGATTGCTACTGCTCATTTTTTCCAGTTCTGCTTTGGCTAAGTTCTTTTGGTAGAAAAGTGCTTTGTTGTAACGGTTGAATGTTGATGTTCATCTGTCAAGATATAATTGTGGTTTGGAGGAGGCATTTAGAAAACTTCTGTTCACATGCCAACATTTGTTTTCACAGGGAAGGCCGTGCTGCTTTAATGACTTCCTTCTGTGTGTTTAAATTTATGGCTTTGTACAGCATTATACAGTACTTCAGTGTTACTCTACTGTATTCTGTGAGTACTGACATTGCTAACAGAGATGGTATTTAAATTAAGATATTGAGCATATATATTTCAGTTTGAATGCATCCATTAATTGTGGAACTTAAATAACTAGCATCTGTAAATATTCCTTTAGTTTACTATATTTTGCGTAGCAAATTGAAAATCTCATTAATCTGGAATAGCATTTTCCTTAACTGTGGATTCGGCCTTGTGAATGAAAGATGATTGTATTCTTTTTTTGCCTTTAGTGCAGATTGGACATCTTTTTAAGAACGCTTCAAAATGTCAAGCTGTGACATACTTTAGAATTGCAGTTAACTTTGCTATCCATTTATAAGGAAAGGCCAGAATGAGAAAAGAGGTTTCAGCTGTAGTTTTAGGACTTGTATAAACAAGTGATATCCCTAGGTACTCCATAGGTTTTGTAGTTGAAGTAATCTCACTTTAGATTTTTCTCTAAATGAACATTGGTGAGATCCCAAGGAGTCTTTGTGAAACTATCCCCTTTTACCATTTGTGGAAAGTATCAGGCGGGGTGGTGTTAGATATTAAGGAAGCTTCAGGATACTAATTTTCAAGAATGTCTAAATTTTGTGAGTAGAAGTTTGTGTTTTCTTTTTGCCAAAAAAACTTTTAAAGTTTTTATTGAATGAATTTTTTGGAGCTACTTTTTATACTAATATATTAAATTGAATTTTGCAAATATGTTATATTTCACTAA
This sequence comes from Lagenorhynchus albirostris, assembly GCF_949774975.1. Taxonomy (NCBI): domain Eukaryota; kingdom Metazoa; phylum Chordata; class Mammalia; order Artiodactyla; family Delphinidae; genus Lagenorhynchus; species Lagenorhynchus albirostris. The sequence continues at coordinate 71,696,714 of NC_083099.1, read as the reverse complement.
TTTAAAGGCAAATCTGTTCAATTTTTAAGCATGTCCAAGTGTCATTTTGAAGTTGTCATTTAAAACCAGGGAGGAAAAATCTAATAAAACCAGGGGGAAATGGTATAAAAGTGGTGCTATAAAAATAGTTCCTGAACACTAACTATTTTAAAAAAATCCCTTCTCTAGATCTTAAGTAATCTAGGAGACTTCCAGTTTCTCTTCATTGATCTGGCAATCATTTTGGTAGTGGTATTTACAAGTGAGTATTTTGCTTTGTTATTGTTTTTAAAGCATATGAAATTCTGATGTGGCTTATTAAACTTCGGTAAATTTACATGAACAGTTGTAACACAGTTCATATCTCTCCATTTTCCCTGTAAGTATGTTCTTTTATTAGTGGTTATTTATATTTTGCCCCGTTTGTTTTATTCTTTCTCCATTTTTTTCTGAAATATTTGAGAATATGTTTATGTTATCATGACCCTTGCCTCTGAATGTTTTAGTATATATTGCCCTAAATGAAGTCATTTTCTTATACAGCTAAACACAGTTATAATGATCAAGAAATTTAACACTGATAGAATTTTACCTAATCCATACCCATATTCAGGTTTTGTTATGTGTTCCAGTAAGGTCCCTTATACCTATTTCGCCCCCCTAGTCCAGGATCTAGTCTAGGCTCATAAATTTCATTTAGTTATCATATCTCTTTTGTCATCTTTAATCCAGAATAGTATGTCAGCCTTTTGTGGGGGGAGCTTCTTGACGTTGACATTTATGAAAGAAGATAATCCAGTTACCCGAGCTTGTCTGATGTATTCTCATTAGACTCAGGCTATGCATTCTTGGCAGGAATACCAAAGAAGTGATGCTGTGTCCTCCTGAGTACATCATATAAGAGACAAGATGTTGATTTGTTTCAGTATTGGTGATGTTAACATCAAAATAAATAATAATGGTCATGAGATATGATCTATTTAATCAAATGAAAATTCATAAGTCCATAGTGGAAATAAATAAGTGATTGGGAGAGAAGGGAAAGCTCTTCCTTACAGTAAAATGCTAACTAATAATACAGAAGGAATGATTGCCTTATACTATGGAAAGACCCTTGTCTTACTGACATCTTAGGCCGGCTGCGTCTTCACTGTGGGGGACTATTGTGTGTGTCATAGGATGCTTACCAGTATCTCTGGCCTCTACCCACTGGATGCCAGTAACACTCCCCCATTTGTGACACCCAGAAATATCTCCAGACATTCCCATATGTTCTCTGGGGGCCAAAATCACTTTGGTTGAGAACCACTGAGTTTGACAGTCTTTAGTGGATGCTACAACTAGTGAATGAAAGTTGATAAGGAACAGGATTTTTACACAGTCTTAGTATCTTTCTACAAATTACTTATTAATTACAAAGAGAAAAATTAGAAACACTACAGTGGAGAAACTTGGTGGAACACCTTAATAAGCGATCAGAGCCTTTTTTTTAATGTTACTGTTATGTTTATATAGCTTCAAACCTTTGTTAATATCTTCTTAAGAGGAGAAAATATGTATTGTTTTAGCTGTAGCTTTGCAATTAAAGATTCAGAAATAAACATACAAGGGTGATGATGATATATGCTAATATTTACTATTCTTTTTACTTGTACTAGTGTTTCCTTTGAATTTCAATAGACTAATGTAAAAAGTACTCCTGAGCCATTTTTGAAAAAGCCTAAATTGTTTACTTTTACAGATTATTTAGATATGTATAGCATCTGGCTTGTTTTTTGGACGTTTTTCATGCTAAATATTTGTTAGAGAAAAACAGGTTTTTTTTTCCCTAAATGTTCCTAAATGAATCTGACAGATGAATTTAGATATAAACCTTTCCTCTCTTTCTTCTCAATGTAGTGAGTTTAAATCCTGCCTGGAAGGAACTTGTGGCACAAAGACCACCTTCAGGTCTTATATCTGGGGCCCTTCTCTTCTCCGTCTTGTCTCAGATTATCATCTGCATTGGATTTCAATCTTTGGGGTTTTTTTGGGTCAAGCAGCAGACGTGGTATAAGGAATCGCATCCACATTCAGAGTAAGTTGGTCAATCCATTAAAAAGTATGTGTAAAATGTATGTAATATATATGCATGCAAAAATAAGTTTAAAATTTATGTAAAAATTGCATGCAGCTTGACTGAGCACTTAGATAATTTGGCCTGTATTTGACTTTATCTGTAGGAAGGTGGTCAGGCCAGGTCCTAATCACTACCAAGATGGGGACATTGGACCAGTTTCTTAATTTGCTGCTGAGCCTTGCTTTCCTTATCTGTAAAATAAGAAAGTTGAAATTAATCACTAGGGTCTGTTCTAAACCCAGAATGTTTGTGTTCCTAACTTCTCTATCCCCAGTTTGGGAAATGACATTTAAAACCTAAAAAAATTTAAGTAAAGCTATTAAGTGGGTCTTTTATTTGTTTATGGGCAGAGTGTTTCCAGTTCACAAATTATGATAACATTATTTTAATCAATTACACAAGGTCTGTTTACCTTTACTATGCTAATATTACTCCCCAAATTTAAAGAATGGGGAAAGGGTTAAGTAAGAGAGGCTTATTAATTAATGAAGTTTCTTACTTTCTTGTAATTTTTTAATTGATTGGAATGTGACTAGAAAGAAAAACTGGTTTCCTTTGGGAAACATATTGTGTTTACTAATATAAAATCTTTTGTGTGTGTTTTAGTACACAGGAAGCTTTTAATACAACAGGAAGCCTATATGGGAATTCTTCACATTTGTACAATGAAACCAATCCTGATAGACATAATATAGAAAATTATGAAAATACCACAGTGTTTTTTATCTCCAGTTTTCAGTACCTCATAGTGGCAATTGCCTTTTCAAAAGGAAAACCCTTCAGGCAACCTTGCTACAAGAATTGTAAGTTTGGCATTTATTGTGATTCCCATCCTGCTTCCCTTCTTTAAAAGTAATGCAAGAGTAGAGTTAAAACTGTCCTTTCAAAGTAAAATAGATCTTCACAAATAGAATGAACCTAGTGATTTAGATGTTTACTGTCTTGTTTTATTCTCATGGTAGCTGCCACCCTAAGTTTAAAATTAAAGCCAGCAGTTCTAAACATTCCTGGTTTTCACATCCTATTACTTCTGGCTCCAACTTTTATTTTTACAGCCCATTGCAAGGAGAGTTAGAATTAGAAGCAGGAACAGAGGTTCCTCAGTTGGAACAGTGGGTATTATACTTCTGGGTGGTCTGCATAGCACCAGCTGTCTTTTCTCATTTTTGACACTGTTCCAGCCAGTATTCACCTGGAATTCTTCATTTCTGTCACCTTTGCATCCACCACACTTAAGGGGCCAGTAGAATGGAGGCTTGTGCCTATGTAAGCTTGTCTGCCTGTGGCAATAGGAGATAGCATATTTTGATTGATTACAATTCGGGTTTTGGGGGGAAAAATTATTCACTATATGTAAATTGCTAGTTTTAAAAATTTGAGACTGTACTAATTAATATATGGAATAACTTAAATTTTTTTTCACATAAAACTGTAGACTTTTGCAGTATCTTGGGATGAGTAGTAGTTATTCTTTTGCTGTAAAGAAATGCCAGTGTTCTAGTTGGCAGAATGTCAGGCCACAGGTTTTGGTGTGTTACACGGGTGATAACTACTCACATCTCTCTCTCATGTTAGAGTTAACAAAGCATATTCACATATGTTTTCTTATTTAGTCTTTACTTCTACCCTCTGATTTGTAGGGAAGGTTTTATTACTTTATATTTTGGACAGGTAAGACTGTTTAAAAATATAAGTGCTGATAATAATTGAAATCTGATTTTTCTCTTTTTTAAAAAGAACTGATATTTCTTATCTAATGGAGGCTGTATGACTGAGAGTCATATTAAAACCATGGGGGACAAAAAGCCTTGCATAGAAGGTTTATCACTGTACTTTTTTTTTTTTTTTAATGTTGTATCTATTTTATTTATTTATTTTTGGCTGCATTGGGTTTTTGTTGCTGTGCGCAGGCTTTTCTCTAGTTGTGGCGAGTGGAGGCTACTCTTTGTTGCGGTGCGCGGGCTTCTCATTGAGGTGGCTTCTCGTTGCGGAGCACAGGCTCTAGGCACGCGGGCTCAGTAGTTGTGGCTCACAGGCTGTAGAGCACAGGTTCAGTAGTTGTGGTGCACGGGCTTAGTTGCTCCATGGCATGTGGGATCTTCCCGGACAAGGGCTTGAACCCGTGTCCTCTGCATTGGCAGGCAGATTCTTAGCCACTGCACCACCAGGGAAGCCCTATCACTGTACTTTTAAGAGAACTTCATAACTTAAGTTACCTTATTATAAGGTGAACTTAAAACATGTATATCAACCTTAATTATTATTTTTAGTTCCATATTTTTAAATTTTAAGGAAATATTGAGCATGCCCAGAGGTAGCTAAAACATCTATCAAAGAACAAAACTTTCTTTACATGAAGAAAACTGGTGTTCAGACTGGTTGATAATAAGTAAGACAAGCTGCACCAGGAAAGTTAATTTAGAGGTCTAAGTAAATCCACCCTATCCATACTTCTCCAGTTAAGAAAGAGATAGAGAATATTAGTTGCCTATTTTTTAAACACATCTTTTATATTATTTTGGGAAACTTCCAAAAAAATTAAAGGCTCAAATATTTTGATTTCCTATTTAATTTCAAATTGATTTAAATAAGCTCAGTTGTTGATGGCTGGACTTTTTTTTTTTTAAACATGTTAAAACTTATATTTTAGTAGAAATATAGCCACGAAACCTTTGTCTTTACTATAAGCAGCTTGTGCATGTCTGTCAGTGCATACAGAAGTGCATGCTGTCATTAAAACATGCCTCCCGGAAAATACAATAGGAACAGGAAAGTCAACATATACATACTTTGTGATCTTCACATCCTGTCTGTCTGTCTTTCTGTCATTGAAGTCCCCTGATCTTGGAATGTAGTAAAGAAGGAAAAGTAGAGAAGAAAGTAAGAAATGACAGAAATAAAGTATTACTGTATAAAGTGATATACAATGTAAAGTATAAATATAGATGGAAAAGAGTGGGGAAAAGGTTAAGGCTTTCCTAGAGCAGACATTGATTAGCCTTTCCTTTTGTCCTGCACAATAGACAGTTAACAGGTCTTCACTGGGACCTGCTAGTTGCTCTTCTCAATATCTAAACAGTGTAATGTATTCAGTCTATCTTGAGGTGATTATTTTTAAGAATTAACCTCAATCTTAGGCATTTAAGGCATTATAGAGTTTTTTGCTGTCTTCTAGTGGTTCAGTTTAATCTAAGTAAAACCTTATTTCAGCCTGTGGTTACCCATTTTTAACTTTAGCTTAGCCCAGTTATATTTTCTTGTTTGACTATGCTATCATTTCAGGGGCCACGATCTTACGGACTTAGTTCTAACACTCTCTCTTAACTAGATGTGATTTCTTGAGATCTGGCTTCAATTTTTGCTACAGTTTTTTTACTTGATCCCTATAATTTACTGCTTGTGAAATCCAGGTTCTTTCTCAGTTTATGAAGGCATTATTACTGACATGCCAGTATCCTTCCTGTTCAGACCTATGTATCTTTTTTTTTTTTTTTTTTTTTTTTTTGCGGTACACGGGCCTCTCACTGCTGTGGCCTCTCCCGTTGCGGAGCACAGGCTCCGGACGCGCAGGCTCAGTGGCCATGGCTCACAGGCCCAGCCGCTCCGCGGCATGTGGGATCTTCCCAGACCGGGGCATGAACCTGTGTCCCCTGCATCGGCAGGCGGACTCCCAACCACTGCGCCACCAGGGAAGCCCAGGCCTATGTATCTTTTGCCTGTTCATCTGCCATGCCTGAATTGGTTGGAGCAGATACCTAGAGGCCCTGCAGAATAAGGTGGCCTTTGAAAGACAAGTAACTGAGTAAGGAAGGAGGGAATAGAAGTACGAAAAACTTGAAATCTGTGTTATAGATCAGGCAGTCCTGGTTAGTATTTTTGAGGAAGGAACAAGAGAGGTATATATCAGAGCCATGGACAAGTATTGCGGATTTATTTACTCCATGTAGGTTTTTATTTTTGAGTCACTTAGCTAAGGGGAATATGAAGGAAATCCTTTATGGTGCCTTATTTTGACGCCATATTCCATCAAAAGGAACTGGTATCATTAGAAGAACAATTTTGTGATGCCATAGCTGGGATGTATGTAATAATAACTTAAATCTACTGTTTCCTCCAGGATCATCACCATATCCCCATTTTATAGTTAAAATAATTTGACTCTGAATGACTCGATGTTCACATAGCTTTGTGGCAGCATCTGAAATAGAAGCTAATTCTTTAACTTGTGGAACATTCTCCCTCAGCCGCCAGTCACCACCAACACAGAATTTGTTTTGATAGCTAGCTGTCTTCTGGTGAAGAGCATTCCTTGCACTTCAGTACGATCACTAAGGAATCAGTGACCATGCCAGGAGAATCCCGGAGTTGAGAGCACAGTCTACTAGAAACTCATACCTCTCCAAAATGAATCCCTGAGTTTTCCATTCTTGGTTGAAATCCTTATTGATTTTTTTCATTTTGGTGGTTATCTAAATCTGCTAGCCATCCACCTCCCCTGTCAGATTCCTTTGAATAGTGCCTCTTTTTCTCCCCTAGCTAAACAAAGGAAAGATTCAATTATTTATTTTTTCCTTCAAATGGAAATCTTGGCAGATGTTTAGAGGTGTGATCAAAGGGGGTGGTTATAGGAGAAGGACAGATGAAGAGTTGAGAAATATTGTTGAGGTAGATGTAAGAAGTTTTTGAGCTTGAGTAAAAAAAAAATTTTTTTCTGGTAACGTGTCAGGACTAGATTGCAAGTCTGTTTTTGCTTATCGTTATAAAAATGCAATAGGAGTTGAAAAACATTCAATATGGGCTATTACTTTATTGAAACAAAACCTGTCTTTCTTTGGGATTTATATTCTGACTTTTTTTTTTTTTTTGGTCCTTTTTCTGACTTAGCCTTTGTGTGTGTGTGTTCACGTACTTCCAACTAGCACTTTCCAAACACTTTTTCTTTAACTGACTATATAGATATTTGAATGGCTATATAACATGTATTACTTTCATTGCTGCATTTATTGAATAGAATGTTGTATCCCCTGTTTGAAATTTATTTTTTTTTATTTGGTGAAATTTTTATTTTTATTTTTTGGCCACCCCGCGCAGCATGTGGGATCTTAGTTCCCTGACCAGGGATCAAACCCGCGCCCCCTGCATTGGAAGCGCAGTCTTAACCACTGGACCGCCAGGGAAGTCCCATCCTGTTTGCAATTTAGTAGAATGTTGGAAAAGATAAAAATCTAGAAAAAAATTTCTTTTTTATTTAAGTGGGTTCCAAATTTTTCATCCTGTTGGTCAGTGGCTCATAGTAAAAGAGTTTCCCCACTTTTGGCATGAATGTTAGTATAACTTTCAGTCTAAGCTTCTAGAACAATAAATATATATATAAAACAATAAACATATATATATATAACACAGTATGTTTCTATAGAATAATAACTGTTGGCCTATAGTTTTCAACTGATGGATTAACAAATTTCATATTTACAGATGACTCCCACATTTAAAAATATTGAGACCCCTTTCTTCATTTACAATCTGTAAATAGTATATTAAACTTCTTTACTCAGTCTGAAGGCTTCATGATAAAGTTTTGGTTATATGTGGTCATAGTAAAGTTTGAGTTTTGAAGCCATCCTCAAATAGGAACTTAGAAATAAATATCCAGACCAAATTAAAAAGGGGGGAAAAGTTGGGGTCTGTCAATATAATTGAGACTATTTCTGAGCCCCTCCACCCCCATGGCTTGTTACATAAGGGTGTGCTTGTATACGTGCATGTGAATGCATGTATGTACACAGTTAACAAAATGTACACAGTTAACAAAATGAGCAGGGAGTTTTATTTTTGAGTTAGGAAAGTGATACAAAGTGCTGATGGATGGAATTTACCATCCCTACCTACCACAGCAAGCCACAGGGTTAGCCCACATTTAAAGTAGCAGATCAACTCAGTTTCTGGGTTTTAGCTAGCGTTTTCTGTGGAAATATTTTCACGGAGGAAATTAATGAAAAAGTGGGATTCACTGAACAGAAATATACTTACGTTCAGCTTAGAGTGCCTCTGTTTAGGATTATAACATAACTAATACTGAGAATAAATGTTATCAGCATTTTTACAATCAGTTGTCTTTGCATGTATGTTTTAAATGATAATCTAATTTTGCCATACGTAGTCTAGTCTCCTATTTATGAATTATAGATTGGCTTGGTTGTCTTATAAAGTAGCTATCTATCTGGAGATACACAAATATTCATAAAGGTCTGTCTCTTATTTTTTATAAATGCTGATTATTTTCACATTACATAAATAAATCCTTTGGGCCTGCATGATGTATCATACTCTAGGAAATATCATAGAGCACACATTTTATATACTTCATCAACCTAAATAGAAGTATTTAAAACCAAATTTAAGATCGACAGTATACCAGTATGTGCCTTTTTATTTAAAGGAACTCCCTAATTTAATTGTTTTACTTTCTGTTTCAGATTTTTTTGTTGTGTCTCTGATTATTTTGTATGTTTTCATATTATTCATCATGTTGCATCCAGTTGCCTCTATTGACCAGATTCTTCAGGTAAGGCTTAAGCACATCAATTATTACTGATTGTCTGAGGAGTAATAGGATCTGGGATAGCAGTGGTAAATAAGACAGTAGTGGAAAATGACACATTAGTATCACATAGCCAAATGAGACTTCTGGATGATTGCTAGGGCTTAAGATCTGTCCCCCTCCTCTGCTCTTATGTTACTGGGGAAAGAAACTAAACTGTCTTTGTTTCTTTTTTCCAGGATCTCTTCTTTCCTAATTTTCGAAGATCCAGTTATATTAACCCAAAGGGAGCATAATTAAAACAGCAGCCTTTATTGACTACCTGATATTTTTCTTTCCTGTTTCTTCATTCTTTGCTTCTAGTTCCATTTCCCTTTGTCCACAAACAAATTAAATGTCCCTTGGTCTTTAAAAATAAAAGAACATTGATTCCATTATTTGACCCGTCCCTTACCAACCTACTTCTTGAGTAGTCTGTCTGTGCTGCCTCATCACGTGCTGTCCATTGAGTTCTTATTCTCGTTCTCATTAAAAACTTTATGAAAGATGAAATACTTGTTTTATACAAACGAATATGCATACACGTTTAAGTTGTTAATCATAATAGCAATAAAATAATACCTAGGAGTCCAACATGTAACCTAAAAAAAAGGTAGCATTACCAACACCAGTAAGGCTCTATTGTGCACCTTTCTCTAAACACCCAGAGGGAACCACTACCTCATTGTCTTACTTTTCACTATACCATATACGTATGAAGTCTTAAAAGATAGTTTTGCTTACTTTTGAACTTTATGAAAATGGTATCTGGTGATTGCTGTTTTACTCTGACTTGCTTTTTCCCAAAAGCCTTATTATGATGCTGCATGCATTTCATTTTCATTCTGTATAGTATTCCGTTATAGGAATATACCATAATTCACTTCTCAGTTCTCCACTGGTAAATAACTGGATTGTTCATAGACTTTTCCTGAATTAATGGTCCTGATGTAAACATTCTTATACACGTCCCTTAGTGTAAGGGAGTGAGTAACATCAAAGAGTTCATCCCAAGTACAAGCAGCAAGGGGGTGGTACAATGCTGTTGAGAATTTAAAACCAGCAATAAAGCCCACTAAACGTCCATCTGCTAGAAATACCACCTTGTCGTGGGAATTCTAAACAATGTCAGTGGTAAAATACTCCTTCCATTACCACCTGCCCTACCTTGGCATACCACTAGGGCAGACCGTCTTCTGGTGTGTTCTAGTATAAGTTTGAGCATGTGCTCTTTAGCTTTCTGAGGTTCCAGTTGTTTTCCAAAGTGATTATACCAATTTATACTTCCATCAGTGTATGAGATCTTTTGTTCCACATCTTTGCCAATGTTTGTCTAGTGGGTGTAAAGTGTGATATGACTTTGTAAGTAATTTTGATATATGGTTGGATAGGACCCCTACCCCACCTCACATTGTTCATCATGATCTTTTTGGCTGTTCCTGAGCTTTTCCTCCTCCGTATACATTTTAAGTTTATACCAGGATAAGCCCTCTTGGAATTTTTATTAGAATTACACTGGGTTTATCAAAAAATTGAGGGGGAGAATATCTCTATTTCTTCAGAATATCTTTCTCCCTAAAGGTGTTTTTGTTTTTTTTTTTTAAAGAAGATGTTGGGTGGTAGGAGATTCTTAATTTATTTATTTTTGCTGTGTTGGGTCTTCGTTTCTGTGCCAGGGCTTTCTCTAGTTATGGCTTGAGGGGGCCACTCTTCATCGCGGTGCACGAGCCTCTCACTATCGCGGCCTCTCGTTGCGGAGCACAGGCTCCAGACGCGCAGGCTCAGTAGTTGTGGCTCACGGGCCTAGTTGCTCTGCAGCATGTGGGATCCTCCCAGACCAGGGCTCGAACCCGTGTCCCCTGCATTAGCAGGCAGATTCTCAACCACTGTGCCACCAGGGAAGCCCTCCCTAAAGGTTTTTATACACACTTTTGTTAGATTTATTCCTGTAGTATTATGGTTTTTGTTCCTCTGATAAGTATCTGTTTAAAATTGTATTTTATAGTCCTTTTATGCTGGTGGAAACAGTGCAGTTATTTTGGATATTCATCTCGTATCCATCAGCCTTGTCAAACTTTATTCTTAAAATTTTTAGAATTTCTAGGATTTTGTTTTAGACAGTTATCTATAAATAGTGACTTTTTTTTGTTTCTGACATTTCAGTCCTTATTCCTTCTATGCGTTTTGCATGTCTGTTAACCACACGAATGTTGGTGTGATAGTGATGTACTTGTCCTGTTCCTGACTCTACAGGGAGTGTTCCTAGTATTTCACCACTGGATATATTGTGGGCTGTAGGTTTCTGGTATATACTCTTTATCGGGTTGAGGAAGCTTATTTCTATGGTGGTGTTAACATAAATAGATGTTTAATTTTATCTAATCCTCTTTCTACAGCTGTTGAAATGATCACATAGTGTTTCTTCCAGGAGAATGTGGTGAATTACAGTTGACTGATATTCAAATGTTGAACCAACACCATTCCTAGAATAAATCCAACTTGGTCATGATGCATTCTTTTTTATATCTGCTGGATTTGGTTGACTATGATTTTGTTCAGGATTTTTGCTTGTGGTTGCATGAGTGAGATCAAACTTGGTTTTCTTTTCTTGATGTACTGCCAGGTTTGGGCATCCAGCTTATAAGCACTTTATGGATGAGCATTCCGTTTCATGGACTTTTCCATATTTTAACTAATCCCTTTAATGGATATTTAGGTTGTTTCCACTGTTTTGCTATTGTAAACAATGCTGTATTTGCAGGTTCTTGCACACTTCATTAAGAAGGACAAATGCATATTTAGAGGTTAATGTCAGAAGTAGAATTGCTTGGCCCAAGGGTATCTGGAATTTGAATTTTTATAAATACTATGTTATTGAACTTCAAAAAGGTTGACAGTTTATAGTCCTACCAACAGTGTATGAGCATCTCTTTCCCCACACGCTTCATTCAGGGATTTAGATAAGCACTTTAGGCAAAAGAAAATAAAACACATTTATATAATATTTCTCTCTCACCACATGCCTTCTACTTCACAGCCAAATTATTTTTTGAAAGAATGCTACATGCAACTCACCTCTCACACACTCATCAACTAATCTAATCTGGCTACTACCCCTGCCAGTCTACTGAAACTGCCCTTGCCAAGGCAATTAACAACCTTCTTGTTAAGTCCAGTGGATTTGTACCCCTGACGTGTGTGTGGTTTTCTTTTTCCCCTCAGTCTTACTTGTCTCCTCAGCAGTATTTGACAAGTTAGCCATGCCATCGTTCTTGAGACGTTCTCCCTGGAATTCTATGATGCTTTGCTTTCTTCTGACCTTTTCCTACTTCTTCTGTGACTCCTCATTCTCCACTGTGGTTCCAAACCCTGTGCCTGTGTCTTAAATGTTAGTGTTCCACACATTTGTGTTCTTGTCTTACTCTATCCATTCAGGTGACCTCATCCTTAATTGTGGCTTCCCCTGTAGTTGCCATCTATGTGTTGAAAACTCCTGACATTTTTTTTTTTTTTTTTTTTTGCAGTACGCGGGCCTCTCACTGTTGTGGCCTCTCCCGTTGCGGAGCACAGGCTCCAGACGCGGAGGCTCAGCGGCCATGCCTTACGGACCCAGCTGCTCTGCAGTATGTGGGATCTTCCCGGACCAGGGCACAAACCCGTGTCCCCTGCATCGGCAGGCGGACTCTTAACCACTGCGCCACCAGGGAAGCCCGAAAACTCCTGACTTTATACCCTTAGCCTAGTCTCACAACTGAGCTTTAACCTGAATATCCACTAACATACTGAACATTATATGCGTGGTTCACCGATCAGTTCTCTCAGTCAACATTTAAAAAACTAAGCTCATCATGTTCTCCCTCAACCCTGCTTCGACTCTGTTTCTCTTTTTTTTTTTTTTTTCGATTCTGTTTCTTGATACTCCCATTTATCCAAGGCAGAAATATGTGTGTATACTGGTCTTTTCCTTCTCTTTTCATGGCCAGTCTGGTCCTAGATTTTCTCAGGTTTCTTATTCTGTATCCCTGTCTCTCTCTTTACTCCAATCCCATCTGCCACCTAAAAGGAAACTATTGTTTCCTACTCAAAACACTTCTGACCCCAGATGTGTGGGGTTGTTTCACACCAGCCAGTTCTCTGGACACCAACTGGGTGTCTTGCAGTTCAGTTTTAACACTAACTACCTGGGGCGAGCACAGACCCTGCGAGTTAAGGGCATGGTCCCACAGATTGCCCCCACTCCAGGCACCAGATGCAAGTCGCAGATTGTCACCTGTACTTCTTCTGACCAACCAGCTATAAGTCATGGTTCCCACAACCCTCTTCTCAGCTTTGGTAATTTGCTGTAACAGCTCAGTGAAACACTTACGTTTATTGGTTTATTATAAAGAATATAATAAAAGTACAGGATACAGCCAGATGAAGAGGTACATAAGCCAAGGTCTGGAAGGGTCCCGAGCGCAGGAGCTTCTGTCATATGCCATTGGGATGCTTCACCCTCCCAGCACACGGATGTGTTGACCAACCCAGAGGCTCTCCAAACTCTGTAGCTTAGGGATTTTTTTAAAATGGAGGTTTCGTCATATAGACATGATCAATTATTAACTCGATCTTTAGCCCCTCGCCTCTCCCTGGTCTTTCTGGTGACCAGCCCACATCCTAAAGCCCATCAAGAGTAGCCTTATTAGGGCTTTCCTGGTGGCGCAGTGGTTGAGAGTCCGCCTGCCGATGCAGGGGACACGGGTTCGTGCCCCGGTCCGGGAAGATCCCACATGCCGCGGAGCGGCTAGGCCTGTGAGCCTAGCTGAGCCTGCGCGTCTGGAGCCTGTGCTCCGCAACGGGAGAGGCCACAGCAGTGAGAGACCCGCGTACCGCAAAAAAAAAAAAAAAAAAAAAAGAGTAGCCTTATTAGAACGAAAACATTCCTGATACCCAGGAAATTCCAGGGGATTTAGAAGCTCTGTTTAAGATATTCCTATCTCTCCCACCACTCAGGAAATTGAGTTTATATATAAACTCAATTTATATATAACTCAACTCAGATATAAATATATCTGAGACCAGATATATTTATTTCTCATTATGTCTGCCACCACTGTAGTTCAGGCTACCATCATCTCTTGCCTGGATCAGTATAGCAATCTCCTCCTCTCAAATCCTTGCTGAGCCGTAAGTGTCTTTCTAAAACATGCTTTATCATGCCACTCCTCGGCACTTGACACAGGTACTAGTGTGTACCTAGGTACTCAGTAAATATTTGCTGAGTAAAGAGATGAATGCATGGAGGAGATTTATTTTCCTTCTTTCTTTTTCTCTTTTTTTTAGGCCTTAGAAATTAATCACAGGTTTTAAAGTGAAAACTTCCTTCTTAAATTGATCTGCACAGTTCTTTTTATGAATTTGTCTTTAAACAGTGTAGAGTTTTGAGTAGTACTTCATTATTAGATCAGTATCTACTTCATTGTTTAAAGATAGGACTTTATTTTTAAAATAGAGACTTGTTAGAAATTCATGATCTAGTAGAGCATGGGCTTTTGAGTTTGAATAGGATTTGTCTCTTAAGTTCCACCACTTTAGTGTATCTTTTAAACCTTGAGTTACTTCACTTTGCGTTTTATCATCTTGAAAAGTGGGTATAGTATCTACCTTGTGGCATTGTTGAGGATTGAGTAGATAGTGTATGTGAAAGTGTTTGGTATATAATAGGAATTAAATAAATTTGGAAATTACGATATAATGCTATAATATCAACTACGTACTATATTAACATAATTTTTGTCTTACAGATAGTGTGTGTACCATATCAGTGGCGTGTAACTATGCTCATCATTGTTCTTGTCAATGCCTTTGTTTCAATCATGGTAGAGGTAAGCACTTTACATAATTAAGTGGCTGCCTTGCTGCTTTGCAATTCTTGGTGATTTAATGGTAATGGGGGAAATGGATAGGTAACATTATGGAAGCCCACAAAGAATTTGTTTCATTGCAGTTAAATTCATTTAGCCTTCTCTTCTCAACTTTTCCATGAGCTAATAATAGTCATATTAAGCGATAGGACGGAATTCCCTGATGGTCCAGTGGTTAGGACTCTGTGCCTTTACTTCCGAGGGCGTGGGTTCGATCCCTGGTTGGGGAGCTAAGATCCCGCATGCCGTGTGACGTGGCCAAAGAAAGAGAAAGATGATTTAGCTGAAGTCATAGGTGGGAGAAAATAAGCAGTTATAAATCAAAAATTAGTGACTGAGAGAAAGGAGAGAAGATTGGTGCTCAGGTGGCCCATAAACTGGTAAACCAGTGGCCATGAAATCAGAGCACCACCCAAGTCCTGTGATGTACAGTAAAATCTCCCATTTAAGGGAGGAAAGGGAGGGGGCTCTCTCCATGAAGTATAGTAAATCTTAATCATTAGAGAGTTTATTGAAATTGTAAAACAGTGACCATGATGAACTTACCCAGTCTCAGCCTGATTGCTGGAACTTCTTCCTTGGTATTTACTTCTAAGTTTTCCTTAGAGGGAAGAGGTCTTAAGTACTCTTTGACCCATTTTATACTGTATAGTTATTCTCCTACTAGGATTCCTTTAGGTCAGCTTCTCTAAAAGGAGATAGTAGGTTCTCACTTGCTGCTTATTAATAAAATTTGGTCTGTTCTCAGAGCTACTATTATTCACTCTTACAGTAGCAGTATGCCAAATGAAGAAGGAGATACAGTTGTGATTTTTAAGTTAAGGCTTTCATAGAGTAGGCTTTTGAATTAAGATTAGGTAATTTGTGGGAAACATGTATACTTTAAAGATAATGGCTGTAGACTTGGAAATTATGTTTAATTTGATATTTTTCTAAAAGATGACTTGGTATTTAAATTGGGGCCATAGTGGACAGCATGGTTATTACGGTACTGATCTTTTTAGGTTGCCCATTTTAATGTATTTTTGCTGTTTTATGGACAGTAGAAAGCATGTCCAAGATACTGTACTTTAAAAGCTTTCCTTTTTCTATAGTATAAGTTCATCTTTTCACTCAAATGTTATTTAAGATAAAATCTTTTTATAAAACAGAATTTCTAGGGAATCCTTTCTTAATCTCCCTTAATTTATTCTTGCTTACTATCAAAAGAATTATTTTTCATCATATGCATATAGATATAGTTGTATATAGATAGAGATAACTGAATTCGCTGTTAAGAAAAATACTTCAGATTATAAGCATTATTTTAATATGGGAAAGCCCTGAGGATTCATATAAAAGCTATACTTCGTAGAAAATTTATCAAGAATTTTATGATGATTTATATTTGTTACAAAAGTCCTGTTGTTATTCTTTGTCCTTTTGCAATATAAACTGAAATCCTCTCTATGAAAGCCAAATCATGTTTTTCACGTATGTCTCAGCATTGTGTGAGCCTTTTTAAATGTACGCATTAATAAACAATGACATAGTCATTTTTAATTCTTAACTCGCTGGACTATCTCTCAGAACTTCTTCCTTGACATGGTCCTTTGGAAAGTTGTGTTCAATCGAGACAAACAAGGAGAATATCGCTTCACCACCACACAGCCACCACAGGTTGGAAATCAGCCCTTACTCTCAATTCTTCACGTCAGTTGTGTACTCTGCATTGTGTAGGGTGGTGTTCTGTTGTGTGTTGCTCAACCTTTTCCTCTATGCCTGGCATTTCATTTTTTTGTAAGGAGTCCTAGAAGATTCATGGCAAATATTTGTTACAGTCTTTTTAGGACTTCAGAAATTTCATAAGTCTCTTTTCCATTCCAATCCGTATCTTCTCTGTGTGTGAAGGTCTTGTTCTCAGTGGTAAATTTTTCCATTTCTGTCTGGCTTAAATTTTATGTTTTCGGTTTTTATGAGTCCCATTAGAGGCTAAATGAGATTCATGTAAATAAAGTTATGGAATGGGAATTGTTTCTTCATGGATCAGAGTCCAAAGGTCAAAATTCTGAGGAATTATTTCTGATTTCTTGTCAGTTACTGTGCCTTAATTTTGGGTGACTTTTTGGTTTTCCCCAGCATATGTCTCTCATCATTTAGAAACATTTTCAGAGAGATAGTGTTCATTTTTATACAAACAATGGTTTAAGGACTTTTGACTTTCTTTGTGGTGAAAAGAAAAGAGAAGCAGATGAATAAAACCCATTTTTTGGTGTTAGGATGTTGAAATTCTTGATAGAAAATATAGGTTAGTCTTGTTTTTTAAACCAGTACCATTGAATCACAGCTCTGAGCAGCTTTTTGAGTATAGAGAACTTGACAGCATAAAGTTCCACTCCCTCATTATTGTGCCCATTGCTGTTTGTAGGTGGGCGATATGCTTTATACACATGAGTTCTAAACCTGTCACTCATCCCAAGCCAGAAAGCAGCTTTCCGAATTCAAGAGGATTCCCTGGCGTGGGTCACTCACTTATTTTTAGCCTTCTTTTACCTGAGTAGCTATGTCCTGAGCTTTGCTTTGGTAATTCATCAGGCTTGATGCCTGGTGTAGTGGTATCACAGGATCACTTTATAAGAAGTTCTGTAGAGCACCATTTCCTTTTCTAATGCTTGATGATGAGTAAGGATAGTTTTGTAATGATGTGATAAGTCTGGAATCTGCTTTAGTTTCTTTTTCTCAAAGCAGTGTAAGGCACAGTTGTCCCTAGTAAGTATGACCAGAGCTGTATTAGAGAGAGGCTCAAGTCCCTGAGCTACATCTCCTCTGTGTCTTGGTTACCTCACTACATTGCTTCAGAGGGTTAACTTTGGGTCCTATCATCAGTCCTCATATAAAATATTTGTACTGGCAAGGCCTTGGCCAAGGAAAACATTTCCATTGTTTTTAGCTTTTCCAAAGAGATCTCCAACTATTGATCTAAACAGGAAACGCAGGTTCTGAAGAGGAGCTGTACCCTAAGTCAAAAGTGGGTATCATAAAGCTCCTTTAAAACATTTGAATTGGAAAGCCTTCCTTACTTTTCAACCAAAATTAAATGGCAGAAAATTCTATAATTTGCTACATCTTTTTTCTAAAATTGTGTCCTCATTATTTTTAAGAGTTTGTGCCTCTTATGTGAGGTTGTACCTCTGAAGTGTTCTGGGGAGAGAGTGGTCTGAGCAGGGAGGCTCCCACCTGCCCCATGTGTTTACCAGTTCTGAGCACCACTGAGTAGACAAGAAGTTTGACCCTTCTAGGGTCATGTTTTAAGAAAGCATTTTTTAAATCATTGGCTTCAGAAAAGAGAGTTCTTATAACCTCTTAGCACAGAATGCTGTGCTTTCATCTTCCAACGCTTCCGTTTGTAGTTTGCTCTCACTGTTCATATTTGTGACCCTTGGAGAGCCCATCCGTTAGTCAGATTACTGTAAGGCTGTAGTTCTCAATTAGGGGTAATGCCCCCATCCTCCCAGGGACACGTGGCAGTATCTGGAGACATTTTTGTTTGTCACAATTGGCAGGGGTTGGGGGGTGGGGGTGAGGTTGCTCCTAGCATGTGGTGGGTGGAGCCTGAAGATGCTGCTGAGTAAACATCCTACAGCAGCGCCCACGACAAAGACTGTCTGGGCCAACATGTCAGCAGTGCCGAGGCTGAAAAAGCCTGACATAAGGTGAAAAAGCAAGTGAAGATGAGAGTGACCTGACACCTAGGAGCCCATTCTGTGCTCTTTCCTACCAAGAGTCCCATGAGGTCTTCTAAGATCGCAGCTCTCAACCTTCTCTGTTAATGTCGGGGGAAGAACAGCCATATTTCTTCATTCCTTCCTTACCATATAAACCCAGACACCATTGAGTAAGGTTCGAAGTTTCACAGCTAAAGACCCTGGACTAGGCTCCAGGTCTTAATGCAGTTGAGTTATGAAGTCGAGAACCTCACCTAGAAATCTCAAGTAACCACGTCCAAAATATCTGGTGATCTGCAAGACAGCTATGTAACACCTCCAGAATCCTTCCAATCTCAAGGTGTTTCTAACTTCGTTTTATACATAAAGAAACAGCATTCAGTCAACTTGCCGTGGTTATGCAGCTTATGAGTGGCAGAGCTGGGAGTTGAAGCGAAGGTTTCTGATTTCAAGAGGAGTGTTTTTTCCACTGTGCCACACTGTCTCACATTATGAGGCCACAGAGATGCAAACTAATAGAACAATCAAGTGACAAAATGGAGACAAAGAACAGCTACTGTTTTCAAAACCTACTTTTTATGGTAGATACTGTGAGGCATTTTGTATAAATTCTCTCTAGTTGTTACAACCACCTAAAAGGTTAGGGTAGAGAGACTGAAGATATCCCTGTCTTCACAGATGAGGAAACAGCGTTAGAACTGGAATTCAGGTTCAGTTTTATCTGGGCCCAGGACATAATATTTCTGTAACAGAAAGCCTCCATCTGTTCTTTAAAAACGAAATAAACCTTTAGGTGTCATTTTATTTAATAGTAGACATTTTAGATATTATGTTTATTTGGCCCACTGAACATACATACAGCTGATCTAATTTAGATACAGAAAGATTTTTATATAATAGTCACTTATTTCCTACAGTGGTTCTTTTTCTTACTAATGCACAGTGGCCTCAGTAAACGTCCATTGAATCAAATTGAAAACAGGTTAAATAAACCATTTGTAAATAATCAAAGTTAAAACTTTTATGTAACTAATTATTTTTTTTCTGTAGTGATCTTTAGCAGCTCCAGATGTTAATACTTATTCTCTGACAAAAAAAGAAAAGAAAAAAAAAAACATTCTTGAGATGCAGTGATTTTCAAGTAAGGATACTCATCACAAATGCCTTGAGCTCCACCTTTGATCTACTGAATGAGAAGTCTTCAGTGGAGGGGCCCATCACCTGTGTTTTTCTGTACAGCTTTACCCGTGTTTGAGATCTGTGCTTCATGTTCTCTTTCGAAGAAGCGTTTGTGCCTACCCTGTGTCTGGTAAACTGAGGCTGCTTAGTGGTTAGATGTGGAACTGGAGTCATACCGTCATGTATTTTGATAATGCCTGAGAATGTGTCCTGATTATGTTTCCCTTTTGGGGGAAAAATCCAGATGTTAGCTGTAGTCTTTATGCCACTTAGGATATTATTCGAGTTTATTTAGATAGAATGCTCATTCTGATTGTGTTTGTCTTATATTCAGGATTGGTATGGAAGAAGAGTTTTATGAAAACCACAGCACCATTACAACATTTTCCCCATAAGCATGGCTTTATATCTTACATACTGCCTATGAAAACATTTCCTAAAAGACACTGCTAAGAGTTAGCTGGCATTGGGGTTCTGGAATGAGCAGCTTGGACTGGTCTAAAAAGCAGGAGAATTTTAGCTGTAGATCTTTTTAAAAGTTCTTTGTGTTTTTTCTGCTGGGCTGTGGTAGCCACTTTGCCTTCTCTGAGGGATACACTTGGTTATTTAACCACTCCTTTCAGGAGCAAATCACAAGATCCAGTTGCTGGGGCTCCTGTGTTCTGCTTCAGAGACTTACCCTAGATGTTAGGCGAGGCCTTGGTGCTCATTCTAAGCCCCGTGACGCTTCAGCTCTTCCCTCTCCTTGTGCAGTGCTTGCCTTTGTCCTGTTGCCACTGTCTTTTCTCCCTCGATTTAGTTCTATTCTAGCATGCCTGTAGCACTGTTTATTTTCTGTACCAGTGAATTATGTTGTTTAAGGATGTCTGTGGTATGCTTGTGTTTGTAAATGAACAAGCCTATGCTTGCTTATAGTGTATTTTTTGTGTATGCTGTTTGGGGGAGGTGAGGGTACAAGAACAAAATATGAGTCTAATTGTAGTGGAGGGGGGGGATCCCTAGTGTTCCTTGTGACTGAATTTATTTTTAAAATTATAACAGGTGTATGTTGCTTTTAATAGGGACATGAGGATTTTTGTTTAAAAAAGCATGCACATTAATGTGAAAAGAATTGTGATTCAATTGTGATTCTGTTTGCAGTGGATTTCATTTTAATTTTATTGCTTGCCTCATTTTCCACAGGTGGGGAAATGATGGATTTTATTATTTTGGGTGTGTGTGTGTGTGTGTGTGTGTGTGTGTGGGTGTGTGTGTGTATGTGTATGTCTTACATTTGAATACCCTTGGCTGTGACTTTCCTTAACTCAGCCTGTTTTGCATTGCTTTCAGCCCAGCTGGCTCATCTGGACAGACAAGGCTTATATGTTTCTGCCTTTTTTTTTTTTAAAGTCAGCATTCACCATTCGCCCTTTTCTGTGATCCTTTAACAATGCTACTTGCTGTAAAATAAAAAGTGACAGCTTTCACATTGATTTAGGAACAATGAATTTTTTTTCCCCTGCAATTAGACGGAAGAATTTAAACACACTGGGGAAGAGATAGGTCCAAGTAGTGAACTGTCGCCTCAGATTAAATATTAAGGTTTGTCATGTATACACCTGTACTGAAAAGGAATTCTTTGTTATTTGGATCACCTGAAGAGTCCTATAGCTAACCTCTTCTATATTCTAATGCTAAATGTTTTCTTGTGGACTTCCTTTGAGGTGATGGTAATAACTCTGCTTTTAGCTATGACAATAAAGAGGCTACTAGATGAATAATCCTCAAATCTGTATCCCCACTAACCCACCCCACCCCTAATCTGTATCCCCACTAACCCACCCCACCCCTAATCTAACATAGCTTACTTGTGACAAACCACAGTTTTTGCCTTTAAATTCTTGGTAATGGTGCAGCTTACACTGTTTTGTCGACAGAGTAAACTAGAAGGCCTTCAAAAGCATGTCGTTATTGTGTATCACGCTCTCTGCCGCATGCCCACCCCCAGTTTTGAAGAAGGAGAGAGTAGTAGGTTCCTGGTGGTTGTCTCAGTACGATGAGACCTACCAAGTCAAAGTATGAAAAAGTTTTAAAGAGTTTTCATTTTAAAGTATTTTTGCTATTCTCCATTGGCCAATTTAGAAACCTGTGTTTCAGGGTCTGTGTTATAGCAAATTTGCCTTTCTTGATCATGAAGATATTTTGAGAGTTAACATTAGAATGCTTCCGGAATTTTGTGAGATTACAGCTGACCCTTGAATAATGCCAGGGTTAGGGTTGCTGACCCTCCCCACAGCCAAGAATCTGCTATGATTTATATAGTTTATAGGCCTTCTGTATACAGGGTTCCTCCATATCTGCAGATTCAACCAACTGTGGATCATGTAGTACTGTAGTATTTGCTAAAAAAACCCACATGTAAGTGAACCTGCACAGTTCAAACCCGGTGTTGCTTAAGGGTCATCTTTACTTCAGTTGAGCTTAGACCTGGTTGTAGCCTAGGTTATATGTTGATGGCAAAACAAAACAACCTGGGATTTAAATTTTGCTTTGTTGAAGAAACATCCAAAATAGTTAAGAATTGACTGTTCTTCAGAGGTGAATATAACTACAGGTCTCAGTATAGTCATTTAGTTTTATTTCATTTATTTCCGGTTCCAATTAAGACAAATTCTGAGGGCCTGTATTGAATTTACATTTTTGTACAATAACCAGGGACTCTGCTTTCTTGTTCTTCAAGAACTATTTATCTAAGATCACATCCAGTAAAAACATTGGGATTGATCCGAAGGAATTCTGTGACAGCAGAGCTTTTTATAATGAAATAATACTAAGAATTAGTACTTGCTTTACAGTTTTGTATGTACCTCTTTCCAGTTGTGGAGCACCAAGGGGAAACCATCATTATAAAATAAAATTGTTTTTATGTTAATGAGAATGTGGTTTTAAAAGAAGTGATTGACATTAAGCATGATCTAAGTTCTGATTTTGACCTAACAGTATTTACATAATGCTTTGAAAGGTGATATTAACAGTAGCAGTGGTATCTTTACAGTGTTTTCTTTCAAAAATGATCAGGTGGTTAAGTTGCTAGAAGCAGTAGTACCAAAAGATAGTTTAGGATAGAACGAGGGTTTTCATATTAAATATTAAAAATTTTTTCTCTGAATAGTTCGAAGTTATTCTTAATACATCAAATGTTTTATGTTATGGAATCACAGACTCCAGATATACAAGTTATTTTTAAAATGTATCTGCATACAGGAGGAAGTAGGAACATAGAACTAAATAAAATGAAGTATAAATTACATGGATACTTTAGAAATATAATCTTAAAAAAATAATGTTCCTAAATAATGGAAAGCTGTTTTTTAAGCGTGGATTTTTTTTTCTTTCCTTCATGTATTTGTTGTGCCCAGAAGTAATTTCCTCTTATTTTTCTGTGCTGATGAACTGTGCTTTAACAAACTTGTTAAAAACAACAGCTCTTAATCTACTGGGTGTTCCTCTTTTTCCTTATTTTCTTAGGAGTCAGTGGATTGGTGGGGAAAATGCTGCTTGTCCTGGGCCCTGAACTGTAGGAAGAAGATGCCAAAGGCCAAGTACATGTATCTGGCCCAGGAGCTCTTGGTTGACCCGGAATGGCCACCAAAACCTCAGACAACAACAGAAGCGAAAGCTTTAGTAAAGGAGAATGGATCATGTCAGATCATCACCATAACATAGCAGTGAATCCGTCTCAGTGGCATTCTAGTAGCAGTATTGAGGAGAATGTAAACGTAGGACTTACTCTGATCCTGTGCGTCAGAATGGCACCCCTTCAATTTATGTCCCTTCCAATATAGTAGCTGATTTGAGGGTTTTTTTAAAAACAAAACAAACAAAAAGAGATTAGCCTGTCAGTTAAATTAATAATCAAACTTCAAAGTCCTGTACCTTCATTCAGTAGCTCTAAATATTATATATATTTCCAGAACTGTCTTGATTGTTATCCTCAGTGATACTCTTTATAGGGTACAGAAGAAAGTTGGTATCTGGAAGGTGTTTAGATATTAGCTTCTAAGACTTTAGTTTATGCCTTTAAATTTATTTTCACAGCCCCCTTATTAGAAAAAGTCATCATTTATTTACAGGCCCTAAATTTGTGGTTGATAAATAAAATGGGTGTTAATTAGCCTCCAATGAAAATAGGTACAAAGCCTGTTTTTATTTGATTTCAGTATTTCTCCCAAAGAAGACTTAGTATGCATACCACCAGTTCCCTTTAATAGCATAGAGTTAGGAGTGAGTTTTATGGTGTTGCAACTCAGGTAATTTCCATTTATGGTTTTATATTTTCTGTACAAACTGCCTGGGTTTTATTTTTTCTAATCAGCAAGGTGCTTCACTGCCTTCTTGAGATGTCCCTCAAAGCTATTAAATGGATCTTGTGCTACGTCTGGTGTCAGTAGTATAATTTGCTTTAGTTAAATGTTGTTGAAGCCTTTTCAGTAGGAAAAAAGCTGATTTCTTTTGGCAGTAGATGTAGATCTCCCTTTCTAATATCTCTTCATACCTATTTTTTTCCTCTCAGGCTTTATATTATTTTAAATGTCTTTTTATTTTCTCCTACGTCTTTAATTACCTAAAGACATAGGATAATAGTTTTTTGTTTTTTAGTTTTTTGAGTTAGAATTTTACCTCCTTAAATTTTAAAGGTTTGATGTATGTCTCTCCTGTTAATAATGAGGCTTAAAAAAATGAGTGGTTTTGAATGACTGCTATTTTTTCAAAGCTGTATGAACCTGGCGAGTTTGCTTTATGCCATTAGGTGGCGCCAGAGGTCAGAGTTTACCTATTTTGGATTGGGTGTTTACGAATGAGCATATTTGGTTGTGGAAATTTCTGAGAGAAAAAAAAAATGAAATAAAGTTTAAAAGAAAAGTCATTCATTGAGCCAAAAGAAATGTGGAAGATATTTTTCACCTTTCTGTTTTGCCTGGTTAATGTTTAAATTCTAAACAAAATTAAGGTAATTTAAAAATGCCTTTATAGGTAAGATCCAGCAGTTTGGCAAAGACCAAAGTTCTGATAAACAAGAAAACTGATACTGCTGTAAAGTGGACACTAAACTCCTAAGACTGTGTGATCTTATCCTGTGCTCTTCCTTGACCGGTAGCATGCTTGTGCTTTCTACTTCTAGCTGATCATTATTTTCCTGATACATATTTACCAATTTGATCAAATGTTACCCAGAACCATAAAACCAAATGGTTCTCATTTTTTATGCTGCAGAGACCTGATGATTTTTGGTTAACTGTAGAAAAATGTATGTTACACTCAGGATCACTGTTAACTGCTGTGGCCACTGATGATTCTTACAAAAATATAATCAAAGTTTTCCATCAAAAAAGTATGATACTATATTAATACACATTAGATGATAAGAACAATTATTCCATGAATGATTCTATGAAGCTATGCATCTTAGACCTCTTGAGCTGTGATTAGCACTGTTTTTATAGTTACTTACTCTCTTTATCATTTTATAATTTCCACATTCAGTTCACTTCCAATACATACGAGTGATAGTCTTCAGTGATCTCCCACAATTGTAAATTTTATTCTCTGATTTAAATACTGAAGCATATAATTAAAGTAATTGCTAAGTAGCAGCTTAAAAATCCAACTGTCAGATTGTATTTAACATCTTTAAGAGCATGATCATAAAGAGCTATATTTTTGACAACCTCCCCCCTTTTTTAACATTTAGATTTTATAAGGGTTTTATATCACATCTGTCCATATTGTTTTCAAAGGAATGAGGTTTTTAGGTAGGTGGACAAAGCATTTGTAGGAGGTTAGATTTGAACATAGACAAGGTGGATTGTTCAGGTTGAAATGGATGGCTTCCAGAATGTGATTTGAAGAACGCCTGTGAGTCCAGGTGTGGGTCCTACTTAGTGCCATAGATAGATGAGTCCTCTCTCTGTAGGTCACCATTACATAGTAATCTTGATTCTGAATTTCACATTAAATTATTTGAGTGTATACAGATCTAAATTTTAAAATCTGTACATATGTTATTTTGACGTATTAAGATGAATAAATATTGCTGATTTAAATTTTATTTATGCACATACCTAAAGGACAGAAATGTCCAGGAAAGTAATTGTTAAATAATATGTAACTTTTTAACTTTTTAAATAAATAACAAGATTTTTAATGTATGTCTCCCTCAGGGTTGTTTAAAGGTTTTTTTCCTCCCTCAGATATAAATAGTGGTAACTATATGTTTTGTATCTTCTAGCACCAACTGCTGTAAAGCAATGCTGCAAATAATGCTTGAATAAAAGTGGCTAAGCCAACAACAAAGTAAAACCTTTTTATATTAGTTTTATAATCCCTACATTCGAAAGCTTTCCAAATTGTACTTGCATTTAAATAAAACTGTTGCAGTTTTTACTATTCATTTTGTTTCCCATGTTTATGAAACTACTGCAGTTTCAAAGGCATGGAAAATTATATCAGTGTTTATGTACTCTGTTCCCCCAAACGGCTATGGATCCAATGTCCAGAGAAGAGCAAAATTCCAGCTTTAGAAAACATTCTAAGATTTCATGCATGCAGTTTTGACATATCTGAAAATAGGCTTTTTGTATATTTATGGTGGGAGGTGGTTGGGAACTTTTAACAAAATGTTAATTTTTGTACAGTCTGTAGGCATTTACACATATTTTTAATGTATTAAGATTTGGTAATTATGTGCACATTAAATTAATAAAATAATTACTTCCTGTTATGATTTGTGAATTCCCTAAGACTTTGGATTTTTTTAAGTAACTTTATATCAGAAATGATACTGCATCTTTATATTTTTTAAATAGTATTGCTGCTCAAGAATGGTACCCTGATGTCAAAAAGGCATACGTTCAGAATTGTACATTCAGCACTGTAAATAACCTTATGAAAAATTTTTGATTGAAGCTGTTCAAAATAAAGATTTAATAATATATATAACATTTCTTTTTTCTGTGTCTTTATATACGTTTGTTTGCTCTTTAGTTGCATGAATACTGCCCAAATACTCTGGATTTATTTTCCTGCCTAATACTTCCCCCATTTCTTTTTTTTTAACTTCGAACTTTTCAAGAAAATAATGCAACTTTCCACACTCCACGTCATGTCTGTGACCGGCCCGTGGAAACCCATCAGTCAGATACAGTGTAGAGCCAAATGTTAAGCCTCAGGAGGTCTGAGGGAAATGGTGAAATAGAAGACTAGGGACTTAGAATTTATTAGTAGTTGGGAAGATCAGACGGAAAGCTAAAGCCATGTAAGCCGTGGTAAGTTTGAGGGGAAGCGGCATCCATGGATGCAAAAAGAGCGCTCCGTGGTACAGGAGACCTTGGAGCTGACTACTGGCCATAGGAATCCCAGAGAGGGCAGGAGGGGCCGGGCCTTGTGCCTGGGTAGGAGGGCTTTCCTTGTGTCACAGGTTCTGCAGGAGCCACGTGTCCTCTGCTGTGGGCCATGTGGATGGTTGGCTGGTGTGAGACCTAGTTTGAGCCCAAGTTCCTTCCATTCTGTGGGTTGTGTAGCAAATGATCGTGTCCCTTGCACCACAGCCTGCAGGTGGCAATACAGTTCTGCATGTCTCTCCTTCCTTTTCCCCCTCCATCACTGCCAGGTGCTTTACTCTGGGTATATACTGCAGGGAAGGACAGAGGGAGTTCTAGGAGTTTGAATGAGATTGTCCCCGTGCCAAGTTGGGGTTGTGGTTACTCTACAAGTACAGAGAGATCGCTGCTGTGCCCTGGCCTTGGAGTCTCTCCCACGGAGGAAGAAAAGCATATCTCATTCGGTAGATACCTGGTTTTGAATGGCCAAACCCTGTAAGCCAGGGTTCTGTGACTGATACAGAAGCTGCCACTTAGGACAGCAGATTTCCTGACTTGTTTCATGGATCCAAAATCCAAAGGACTTGAAACACTGGTGCCGTCATTACTTCAGTGCTCAAAGTACTTCTCAGTACCTCATCAATTTGCTCATTGGATCAACTCTGCTCCTCCACTGTCTGCAACTTCTGTGCCCAGTGTTCCCTTCTTGGCCCATCATAATGTCCTCTCTTCAAAATAAAACTTGGAGGTAATTCTCACAGGAGATCTTCCTGGGGAAATGCGCTAAAGAAGCTTCACCCGAACTTGACTCGAAGTCGTACTCTGATTATCCCACAGTGCCTTTTCCCAGGCCTCTGTCATGCTGGCTTCTGGCATCTGATGGGCAAGGGGCCTTTCACTTGGTCTGCCTGTGTGACTGGCTCACTGGTCACCAGGGGAGCTGTTCCAGGCTCTGGAGCTTCTTCCCTTGATGGAAGCGGAAAGACCGCTCAGTGGCTTTCCCTGTGTTTTAGGACTGCATATGCTTAGAAGATCATTTCAGTCCCTTCAGCATTTAATGGGCTTCGACTGCATTTGGCTACACTAAAGGCTGAATAGATTTCAGTTCCTTTTCTATAACACCTGACAATGTCGATTTGGGGGACTTTTTTCCCAACGATAAAATAATTTAAGAACCACTTCTGTTGTACCACTGCACTCAGATTCCAGAGGTTAATGTTTATTCTTTTGCAATTCAAGCATTGACTTTTCCCAGTATTTTAAAATACCTATATTCCTACCTCTTTTCTTAAATAATGCCATTTTCCCTTCCAAATCACTTTATATTTGCATTAAAAAAATTTTAAGTGACATTAGGCACATTTGATAAAATTTCAAAGCTCACAGAAAGGTATATAAGGAAGTCACCTTTTTCCTGGTTTCTCCCCCGAAGGGGGAATACTAAAGTTTCTTGGGTGTATTGTTCTAGAAGAAATATATATGCACATATGTTTTTAAAAATCCTACACACATAGAACCCCATGTTATATGCTATGCTGCCCTTGATTTATGTCATTCAGTGTGTTTTAGAAAGTTATGTCAGGGACTTCCCTGGTGGTACAGTGGTTAAGAATCCGCCTGCCAATGCAGGGGACCCGGTTTCGAGCCCTGGTCCGGGAAGATCCCACATGCCGCGGAGCAAATAAGCCCGTGCTCCACAACTACTGAGCCTGGGCTCTAGAGCCCACGAGCCACAACTACTGAGCCCGTGTGCCACAGCTACTGAAACCCGCGTGCCTAGAGCCCGTGCTCCACAACAAGAGAAGCCACCGCAATGAGAAGCCCGCGCACCGCAACGTAGTCCCCGCTCGCCGCAACTAAAGCCCACGCGCACCAACAAAGACCCAACGCAGCCAAAAATAATTTTTAAAAGTTCTGTCAGTACTTGCAGCTCAAATCCATTCTTTTCAAAGTCTGCAAGGCATCCTATTGCATGGATATACTATAATTTAAACGACTACTTCCCTATTGATGGTCATTTAGATTTTCTTTTTTTTCTATTAAAATCCTGCAAATAAGTTTTTGTGTACATGTCTTAATGAGCATTCCCATAGGATATATTTTTAGCAGTGGAACTGCTGGACAAAGAATATGTATGTTTAAAATTTGGTTGATACTACTAAATTTTCCTCCCCAAAGTTTGCTACCATTCATATTCCCACCAATGTAGTATAAGAATATCTACTTCTTCACACTTCATAAAACACTGGATATTTTCAGACTTTATATTTCAGTGTGGTGTTGGTATAGGGATTATCAAATAGCCCAGAAACAGACCCACACAACACTCATCAGATGTTGATTTATGACAGTGCTGACATTGTAGCTCTGAGGGAAGAAGGGATATACATATATAGGAAAGCTGGTTATCCTAATGGAAAAAAATAAAATTGTACTTACATCATACACAAAAATCAATTCTAGACAGATTAAAGACCTAAATGCGAAGGACAAAATTCTAAAATTTAATAATAAGGTGTTATAGGAGAATATTTTTTGGCTTGAGAGGAGAGGAGGAATTATTTTAATAGACATAAAAAAACAAATCTTAAAGATTAATAACTCTGCCTATATTAAGACTTCTGTCCATCAAAAGACAGAAAGCAGGTGGAAAGGCAAAGCGCAAACTAGATGAAATATCTGTAACACCTACAGTTGACAAAAGGATTAGTATCCAGAATACATAAATAATGCCTACAATTCAGTTTTTTAAAGACACAATCATACATACTTTGCATATAGAAAAATGGTCAAAAGAACCCAAATTTCTCAGAAGATGAGGCACAACTGTCCCTTAGAAATATGAAAAGATGCTCAAGTTCATAATTCAATAGGGAAATGAAAAATTAAAACCATACCGAGACAATTATTTCACACGAATGGCAAAAATTAAATTTAAAAAATCAATTCTAAGGCGTGGGTGGAGATGTACAGGAACTGTCTGTCATACACAACAGGCGGCAGCATATATTGGCACAACTACTTTGCAAAGCAGTTTGACATCCCTATGTTCAATTGAACATGTGGACACCCTTCCTTCAACCCAGCAAGGCCATTATGGAACATATTTGAGAATGTTTTTAGCTTTACTACTTCTAAAATGAAAAAAAAAAAAATGAGTAGGGCACTTGAGAATGTCCTTAGCCTTATTCCTAAAAGGGGGAGAGGGGAACTGGAGTAGAACTGGAGCGAAACGGCAGAAAAAGGAACACCCAAAGGAAGTGTAGCCCTACGAGGGGTGCGGTTGCTGCAGTGGCCCAGCTGTGTCACTACTGGACACACATCACAGAGTCATATTGTGCCTCTGGGGAGAAACTGCTCTCCCTCCTGCTCTTATCATTCGGCTTTGGCCATAGGACTTGGGTGATATATGGTCTCTTTTTCAAAGTTTGAAGATATTCGTCATTAAAAACCAGAATATGCCCTCTGAGATAGGGTCCTTAAGGTGACTTTTATTCTGGGAAAGCCTTTATCCTCAGGATGCAAGGATACTTCCCTCTTCCTCTGGAAAGTGCCCGATCACATGCAAAGCTCTAAGCCTTTCAGTTGCTTTGGGGTGCAGCACCATTTCAGGTAAGGCCAACTATTTTAAAAATTAGTATGGGCAACTGGAGGGCTCGGTTAGTCTGTACGGACAAGAAATAAAATTTAGTACAAGAAGCAATTCGTTTAAAATTACATGTAGGAAACATTGTTTGGGCAGATTAGTATTGCTGTATTTCACAGATAATTCAGTGCCACGAGTACTCATTTTTATTTAAGCATCTTAGAAGTGATAGCTCCTTATTTATGGCTCAATCAGAGATACTACTCTCAAATTCTAGCTCTGGGACCCTGGTTAAGTTACTTAACCTTTCTGTGCCTTAGTTGCATCATCCTTTAATTGGGGATAATATTAGTACCTAACTCATAGGGTTATTGTAAGGATTAAGTGAATTAATTTAAATAAAGTGCTGAGAACAATGCGTGGTGTAAAGTGATAGGTACTATTACCTACTATTACCTACTTTTCTCAGTGTGGTTCACTGTGATGGGGTGGTCCTGTTTTAGAGTAAGTTGGCACTGAAGATACAGCATGACTGTGATAAAAGGAATCAGGTGATGGTCGCTGCTGTTTTAACAGACTTTGCTGTTCCCTTCAGGGCTGTAGGTCATAGCCACCCCAGGCTAAGTCATGAAGTCAGGAGCAGGGCTATGTTCACAATGCACACTGCTCTGTGATGTCTGTGAGCTTGACTGTGAGAAAGATTATTTTAATTAGTTCTCTCTATGTAAAGATTTAAAGGTGTTGACTTTTCCATAGCTTGAAAACGCTTTCATTTCAACGATTTGAACTAAGAGTGGAAAATTAGTAAAACGAACGAGGCCTCGTAGTGTAGAATGAACGTCTTTTCACCACCCAGGAAAATCAGCACTCCTAAGAGGGAGACTTAACTTGTACCTGGGTAACATTCAAAGTCAGTGATAATCCTGGCGAAAGGATCATGCAGGGTTACAAGACTGAAATTCGAGCGTTTGTCCTTGGTGTGCTGCCCACAGATCTGCCGCGGTCGCCTTTCCAGACATGCTGAGGAGCGCTCTGCTGTGCGCCGCGCTCGGGCTCCTGCGCGCCCAGCCCTTCCCCTGCCCACCCACCTGCAGGTGCATTTTCCGCGACGCCGCGCAGTGCTCGCAGGGTAGCGTGGCGCGCATCGCGGCGCTCGGCTTGCCCACCAACCTTACGCACATCCTGCTTTTCCGAATGGGCCCCGGCGCCTTGCTGAACAGCAGCTTCAGTGGCATGACCGTCCTGCAGCGCCTAATGCTGTCCGACACCCACGTTTCGGCCATTGCTCCCGGCACTTTCAACGATCTGATAAAACTTAAAACCCTGAGGTTATCGCACAACAAGATCACTCATCTTCCAGGCGCGCTGTTGGATAAGCTGGTGCTCTTGGAACAGTTGTTTCTGGACGGCAATGAACTAAAGAGCCTTGACCAAAACATGTTTCAGAAACTGGTTAACCTGCAGGAGCTCTTTTTGAACCAAAACCAGCTCGCTTTCCTCCCTGCCAGCCTCTTCACACACCTGGGGAACCTGAAATTGTTGGATTTATCGGGAAATAATTTGACCCACCTGCCTGAGGGATTGTTTGGGGTCCAGGTTAAGCTTGAGAAGCTTCTGCTCCACTCGAACCAGCTCGTGTCTCTGGATTCGGGGCTGTTGGATAGCCTGCGCGCCCTGATGGAGCTGCAGCTCGACAGAAATCACATCCGTTCCGTCGCACCGGGCGCCTTCGACCGTCTGCGAAGCCTGAGCTCTTTGACTCTTTCCAGAAACCGCCTCGAGTTTCTGCCCTCTGCCCTCTTTCTTCATTCGCACAATTTGACCTACCTGACACTGTTCGAGAACCCGCTGGAGGAACTCCCCGAGGTGCTCTTCGGGGTGATGGGCGGCCTGCGGGAGCTGTGGCTGAACGCCACCCAGCTGCGCACCCTGCCTGCCGCCGCCTTTCGCAACCTGAGCGGCCTGCGGGTCCTGGGGGTGACGCTGAGCCCGCGGCTGAGCGCGCTCCCGGAGGACGCCTTTCGGGGCCTCGGCGAGCTGCGGGTGCTCGCCCTGCGCTCCACCGGCCTGGCTTCCCTCCCCGCCGGCTTGCTCCGCGGCCTCGGCGGGCTGCGCCACTTGTCGCTGCGCCGCAACCGGCTGCGGACCCTGCCCCGCGAGCTCTTCCGCAACCTCAGCAGCCTGGAGGAGGTCCAGCTTGACCACAACCAGCTGGAGACACTGCCCGGAGACGTTTTTGAGGCTCTGCCCCGGCTGGCGAAGGTCCTGCTGGGGCACA
The DNA here is from genome assembly GCF_949774975.1 of Lagenorhynchus albirostris. Classification (NCBI taxonomy): domain Eukaryota; kingdom Metazoa; phylum Chordata; class Mammalia; order Artiodactyla; family Delphinidae; genus Lagenorhynchus; species Lagenorhynchus albirostris. The sequence continues at coordinate 71,664,028 of NC_083099.1, read as the reverse complement.
ATCCCTGGCGCTGCGACTGTGGCCTGGGGCCGTTCCTGGCGTGGCTGCGGCGGCACGCGGGCCTCGTGGGTCGAGCCGAGGCCCCGCTGTGTCACGGCCCCGGGCCGCACGCCGGCCTGTCGCTCTGGGCCCTGCCCCTCAGCGACCCCGGCTGCCCGCGCCCCGGGAGCACGCCTTCCCGCCGCCTTGCCCTCGGCTCTTCCGAAGGCCCCCAGCAGCCCACCCTGCCCGCCGCCCCTGCCCGCGCTTCCTTGGGACCCAAGCGCTCCGAGTCCTGGGCGTGGGCCCGGCCGGTGGCCGAAGGCAAAAGTCAGGACCAGAGCCTGTTCTGGGGTCTCTATTTTCTGCTTTTAGCTGCTCAGGCCATAATAACCGGGATCATAGTGTTTGCGATGATTCGACTCGGCAGGCTCTTTCGGAAATTAATCAGAGAGAGAGCTCTGGTTTGAGGCAATGGTAAAACCTTGCAATTAATTAAAACGTGACCAGGGTATTGTCAGACGTGGCTCTGGAGAGAGTCCCGACGGGCTGCCGCTGTCTTCCTCCTGCTTCCTCTTCCTCTTATCCCATCTCCCTCCCTCCCTCCCTCTCTCCCGCCCTCCCTCCCTCTCTCCCTCCCTCCCTCCCTCCCTCTCTCCCTCTCTTCCTCCCTCCCTCTCTCCCGCCCTCCCTCCCTCTCTCCCTCCCTCCCTCCCTCCCTCTCTCCCTCTCTTCCTTCCTCCCTCTCTCCCTCTCTCCCTCTCTCTTCCCCTTTCAGTCTCACCTCCCATTCCCGCCCCGCCCCATACCATTTACAGTCAGAAATTGTGGCTGCCTGCTGTGCCTTTGTCTCCTCCTTCGTGTGCATCAGGGCGCGCGGGCTGTGAAGGCCCCTCCCAGTGCCCGCCGTGCCGGCAGGAGGGAGGGTTCCCGCCACTGTTTTCCGAGGGAAGGTGCAAAGGAGGCAGCCACCTTCAGTCCAGGGCCCGCCTCCCGCACCTGGCAGGTGTCTGGTAAATGTTTGTGAAATGAATGAATAACATGAATACAGGGGAATCCAGTGATAATGGCTTTTCCTAGCGGAGAAGATGGAGTGCTCGCTTTATCTACTTTTATTTGAAAAGCAGAATTCTTCCAGTTCTTGGACTTCCCTGGTGGCGTGGTGGTTAAGAATCCGCCTGCCAATGCAGGGTACACGGGTTCAAGCCCTGGTCTGGGAAGATCCCACATGCCGCGGAGCACCTAAGCCCGTGAGTCACAACTACTGAGCCTGCGCTCTAGAGCCCGTGAGCCACAACTACTGTAGCCCGCGCGCCTAGAGCCTGTGCTCCACAACAAGAGAAGCCACCACAATGAGAAGCCTGCGCATAGCAAGGACGAGTAGCCCCCGCTCGCCACAACTAGAGAAAATCCGCACGCAGCAACGAAGACCAAACACAGCCAAAAATAAATAAATAAATTTATCTTAAAAGAACTTTTCAAAACAAAAAAAAGAATTTTTCCAGTTCTTTTTCTGTCCTGTTTCTTTTCACTTTATGTATGTCTGACCTGTGGGGTTTTGGGGAGAGCGCTGAACTCCATCCACACAAAAGCATATTTTCAGAGCAGGTCCGCTGTGTGATAGGCTGAGAGAGAGAAAACCCAGCCTTCCCTCTGGGAGCTCGGTGCCCAGCGCAGAGCCCTTACAGCAGGGTCCGGGCTGAGCGCCGAGGAGCGGGGGAGGGGCGGGCACGAGAGCATGTGGGACGGGGGTTAGGGGAGGAGCAGGGGCGTTCGGGGGGTCTAAGTGTGGGGCTGGTAGCGCCCAGTGTCCACGGATGCGTGTCCGTGAAGCGCTGCTCTGCTTGTTCACGGGGCCTGTGAGTTACTACTTGCTTCCTACAGGGGTGAAGACTGTCATTTTGACACTGGGTTGGTTTTCATTTCCTGAAACTAAACGCTACCTCATTTCACAAGCATTTACGGAGCACCCGACAGTGACAGGTGTTCATGAATGTAATGATAAGCTTTTAGTTTGTAGAATGTAATGATAAGGTTTAGAATGTAATGATAAGGTTTTAGTTTATTATGCTCGGATCACGTTCTCATTTATTACAATTGAAGGCAGTAAAACTCTTGTTGCTTTCATTGAGTGTCTGCTTGTGAGAAGCAGTGTTAAAACGCAGGCTGGAGAGTCGGAAGGGTTCAGATCCCACCTCCACCTACTAACTCCATAGGACTGTGGGCAAGGCACCTGAATTCTCAAAGCCTTGGTCTCCTCATCCCTGGAAAGGTATAAATAGTACGTGCCTCTTAGAGTTGTTGTGAGAACTAAAGGCAATAAAGCATCTGATGACAGCCCAGTGCCCTGCATACAGTAAATGCTCACTAAATGGTAGCTCTTATTATTAAAGGGCAAGCAATTATTACTGCTGTCATCATTGCAAAAGAAGAGCTTTGAGCTGTTCCCCCCCTCCCCCCGTGTATATAAAGATGAGAGCAAACATCCTCAAAGTGGAGATAACATTCAAGTTAGTCTTCACTTGTGGGTGGTCTCAGCCCTGTGTGGTCAGGCTCTGTGCTCAGGGTCCAGAGAAATAGGTCCTCCAACAACCACTGGATGTGGAGCAGAAAGAGCTGGGTTCCTGGCATTGTAGGTGCACTTCTCTTTCAAGGCCAAGTTCACATGTCTCCTCCTGGTGAAGTCTTCCCTGACTGTCCTAGCAGATTAAAGCATTCCCTTCTGTGGGCCCCCTCTCAGGCTCTCTGGCACTAGGCACCCTCCCACTCCAACTGGTTCTGCTCACCCTTCGCTCTAGGGGTTGTGTGTGTGTTTATGTGCCTCCTTGGCTTATTTATTTACATTGCTGCAAATTTTGAAACTACCTACAGCATGAAACTCATCCTCTGCATATAGTATTCTTCAACTCTTTTTTCTGGGCTAACACATTTTTGAGATTTATCCACATGAAGCATTTGGCTCTAGTTCATTCATTTTAGTAGCTACATAATATTCTATTGAATGAATATACCACAGTTTATCTGTTCTCTTGTTGATGGACATTTACTCCCAGTGTTTTTTCTTTTCTTTTTATGGCCCATTACTCTACATCCTTACCACCTCTTGATAATGTCAGAATTTTTAACTTTTGTCAATCTGATAGGTAGGAAATTGTATTTCATTGTTGTTTTATCTTATATTTCCCTGATAACTAGTGAAGTTGAACTTATTTTTAAATGTCTATTGAACGTTCAGATTTATTCTTAGAATTATCTGTGCATATCTGTCAACCAACTTATAATGGGGCATTTTGTCTTTTTGGTATTGATTTCTAGGAACTCTTTACATATCCTGGACACTAATCTTCTGTAAATTATATGCTTTGCAGGTATCTTTTTTCTGTTCTTATTTCACTTTATTCATACTATCTTTTGGGGAGCAGAAACTTTAATTTAGTCAAGTTTAACAATAAAACTTTATAGTTTGGGCTTTTGAAAAAAACCCCTTGTCAAGAAAATCTTCCTGGGGCTTCCCTGGTGGCTCAGTGGTTAAGAATCCTGCTGCTAGTGCAGGGGACCCAGGTTCGAGCCCTTGTCTGGAAAGATCCCATGTGCCAAGGAGCAACTAAGCCCGGGTGCCAGAGCTACTGAGCCTGCACTCGAGAGCCGCGAGCCACAACTACTGAAGCCTGCAAGACTAGAGCCCATGCTCCACAACAAGAGAAGCCACCGCAATGAGAACTGAGAAGACTTCACACCTCAAGGAAGAGTAGCCCCCGCTCGCTGCAGCTAGAGAAAGCCTGTGCGCGGCAATGAAGACCCAACGCAGCCAAAAATAAGTAAATAAAATGGATCAATTTATATATAAAAAAAGAAAATCTTCCTACTCTCAAGCCATGAAACTACTCTCCTTTATTTTCTTCTAAAAGTTGTAAAGTTTTTCGCATTTAGATCTTTAGTCCACATGGAATTTATTTTAGTATACGGTGAGATGTAGGGAGCCGACTGTATTTTTTGCAAACATACATCCTATTGTCCCAGACCATTAATCACACAGTCCATTCTCTCCCCGCTGGTTTGCAAAGCTGTCATTTATCAAGTTTCCTTATAGGCATGGGTTGGTTTCTGGGTCCTGTAGCCTAAACCATTGGCCTATTTGTCTAGTCTTATACTCACTGTCTTCATTATTGTAGCTCTGATAATTCTCGGTAGAGTCACCGCTCCACCTTGTTTATCTTCAGAAAAGCTTCATCTATTCTGGGCCCTTGGCAGTTCTATGCATATTTTAAGGTCAGCATGTCAAGCTCCACTGGGAAACCCTGCTGGAATTCTGATAGGCAACTGGCATCCCCCAGATCGAGTGTTCAAGAGAGAGATATCAAGACAGAAGCCAGTGTCTTTTATAGCTTAGCCTTGCTAGCCACATTTCATCAGTTCCTCAGTATCCTACTGGTATACGCAGGTCAGCCTCGTGAATGTGCGAGGGCACCAGCTGGAGTGAGAACACCCGGAGGCAGGGATCACTGAGGCCATGTTGGAGCCTGGCTACCATGGGTGTGTAAGTTTGTGTGGTTTACTCTTAACTACTGATTTAATTTCAATGGTCATAAATCTGTTCAATTTTCTGTTTCCTCACTTTTGTTACATTATATTTTTTTTGTTTTTTGTTTTTTGTGGTACGCGGGCCTCTCACTGCCGTGGCCTCTCCCGTTGCGGAGCACAGGCTCCGGACGCGCAGGCTCAGCGGCCATGGTCCACGGGCCCAGCCGCTCCGCGGCATGTGGGATCCTCCCAGACCAGGGCACGAACCCACCGTGTCCCCTGCATCGGCAGGCGGACTCTCAACCACTGCGCCACCAGGGAAGCCCACATTATATATTTTTAAGGAAATTGTTCATTTTGTCCCCACATTTTCAAATTTGTTAGCCTAACATTTTCCATAATATTTAATTTCTCTGTTGTATCTGTTGTTGTCGTCCCCCTTTTATTCATCCTTAATATTGTTTGTATCCATCTTCTTTTTTTTCTAGATAAACTTCACGAGTGTTTTTTGTATTTTTCTACTTTTACTGAGAACAGACTTGGGGTTTTGCTGCTCCTCTCTACTGTATCATTGTTTTCTATTTCATTCATTGCCGGCTTTATTATTTCCTTCCTCCATTTCCTTTGAGTCTATTTAGTTGTTTTTCTCTACATGACTTCTTAGGTCAGATACTTAGCCCATTAATTTTCACTCTTTCTTCTTTTTCGGGATGTAAATTTCCCTTAAGGACTGTGTCGAGGTTGATGACTTTTATGTTCTCTTACTGTAATTAACATTTTGGTGGTTGTTGAAAATGAATAAAAAGGAGTTGAAGTTATTGTTTCTTTGGAAATATTGTTTACTATAGCGTCAAGTAGTACATTGTAACTACATTTCCTTTCTAACATTTCCTTCATCTTTCTAGAATTTGTGGAAACTGCCCTGGACCTCTACCCAGCTGCCTCTGGGAACTCCTCTCCATGGCTTTCATTGGTTGCATCCACTGTCTCCTAAATTCCATGTCTTCCTCTTTCTAGTGTGCTCTCCCATCTTATAACTTCCTAGGAGAGGGGATACAGAGGGTATCCTTTTTTCCGAGTCCTTACCTGAAATTTTCTTTATTCTCCCCTCATACTTGGTTGCTAGTTTAGCTGGGAATAGAATTCTAAATTCAAATTGTCTTTTGCACCAAAATTACTGGGAAGAATTCATTGTCATTATTTACAGCTGACTCATTTTTTTTTCTTTTTGGGAGCCTTTAAGATCTTCTCTATGTCTTTTGTGTTCTGCTGTCACTATGATGTGCTATGTATTCCTCTTTATTTCATTCACACAGCTGGAAACATCCAGGGTCCTCTGGAGACTTATGTCCTGAAGTTTTGTGAAGTTATCATACACTACTTCCTTGATAATTTTTTGCCTCTCTTTTAATCCTTTATTTATTTATTTATTTATTTTTATCTTCTCTTGTGTCTTGTCTTTGACATCTCTCTCTTCTACTTTCCGGAGACTTCTCAACTCTGTCTGCCAACACTTTAATTAAAATTTTAATTTCTGCAGTTGTATTTTTCATTTCTGTGGTGCCTGTTCTTTACTTGTTCCTTTTTATAGATTCTTCCTCTTGTTTAATAGATGCAGCCTCTTTTGGATTTCTCTTAGGATGCTAGGGTTTAAAATTTTGTAGTTTTTAAAGTTACCTTTTCCTTTCTGAGCTATGTCTATTTTCTCTGGGATTTGTCATTGATTGTTGTTTGCTTCCCTTAAATCCATGGTTGTTGGCTCATATTTTAAAAGGGAGGCAATAAAAGTCACTATCAGAGAGCTCTGTACACATGGCAAGTTTCATGTTTGGGTTCTGGGGTAGCAGGCTGAGTATTATACTGGGAACCTCTACAAGCCAGAATGTTCGTGGAGGGTTGTTTTCTCTAGAACATTGTAATTTAAAAAAATAACTTGTTTGTTTTCCTAGGTGTGGGAGCAAAGGCAAATGTTCTATATAGTAGCTTTCAAATGACGCCCTGGTTTTTACTCCCCGTCTCACACACGCCTGTCCTGCATTGTACCTGGTGTAATCAATTTTCAAACCTCTCTGGGGCTCTGTTAAGAAAATGAGATCTCTCTGCTCAGCTACCTTCAACTGTTCTGTTCCATAAATGTGTTGAAATCTCTAGTCCAGTGATAATCCTTTTCCCTTCCCTGTGATGTAGTGGGCTTATCATTTCAATTCCTTTGTTACCATCTAAGTGGGGTCCTTGGAGGGAGAGGAGATAATTGGAGACAACCATTTGCATGTTTAACTGCAAGTCTTTCCATTTCTATTCTCCAAGTTTCCAGTCTCTCTGCACCACCACCACCCCCCCCCCCCCGCCCCCGCAGCATGTTGTAATTGGCTTCTCTTTCTGGAACAACTGCAGGTTGGGCTCTGAATCTCTGCTGACATGGGGACTGACCAAGTTTGTTTTGGGAGAAGTCACTTTGGGCTTCCCAGCTTTTAAAAATCACCATTACTACCAGGGCGTGCCGAAGGCAGGGAGACTCCAGGACTCGCTGTGCAGTAGCTGTGCCCACCCTCATTAGGCATCTGGAATGTTACAAGATGATTTCATCGCATCATGAAGAGACAAGCATTAATTGAATTCAGTGGCTGGATCCAGGGTACTGGGGAGGCTGAGATGCCCAGGGGGAAAAACAATGAACAGCTTCTTCCCAGTGACACTCTTCCTCCATTCCCTTCCACCTCTCTGTTGATGCTTCCAGGTGCTTCCTGGCTTTTATTACCCCAACACAGATATTGATATTTTCAAGTCCACTGCTTGGGATGGTTCTGTGTTCCAGCTGCTGCCGCATTCAACCAAGCTTTATTAAATATATAATACATGCCTGGTACCATGAAATCAATTTTCCTAATCTTTACAACTGCCCTGGGAGGTAGGTATTATTATCCCATTTTATCAATGAGAAAACTGAGGTCCAGAGTGGAGCAGTAATGTACCTAAGGTTATGATCGGCAGAGCTGTCTCTGAGCTCAAGCCAGAGCTGTCTCCTGGCTTCTGGCCTAGACTCTTCCAAGCCCCCTCCCCCACTGCTTCTCCTGGTGTGGACGGGTTACCTGCTCAAACCAGGACCTACTGACCGGGGGAGGCAAGCACCAGGAGGACACTCATTTGTGGCTGTAGACATCCTGACCTCAGCATTCTAGTCCCTTAAGCCTATTAGGGGCTACCGAGAGCTGAGAGTTATTTGTAGGGGCTTTGGTTGCAAAGAAGGAGAAAAGAAGAGAGAATAAAGAGAGAGAAAGAGGGAAGAAAAAAGGCTAGGAGAGAGGTAGTTGAGAGGGGAAGGGAACGAGAGGAAGGAGGTAGAAATCCAAGGGCAGGTCATTCTGACAGTGGCTGCAAGCATGGCCCTGACCCAGCAGGAGCTGTCCAGAGCCCACGGGAGGCACCGTTGTGTGGTGGGAAAGACAGGGAGTTGGTTTGAGATATGGGTCTGAGCAATGCCACTGACTGAGTTTCTGCATCCTCCTGGGGAGGTGTAGGAGTCAAATGGATGTAAAAGTGCCCTGTAAGCTGGAGCTCTGTCCCGAAGGGTCCCCTGTTTTTGGCACACCGTGGGGGCAGGGTGGTTCTCGATCTACCACCTCCGCATCCCGGACCCAAACCCAGAACAGTCCCACTTGGCACAAAGAAGACCCACAAATGCAAAACATCAACAGAAGATGCAAAGAGATAAAGGGATGCAGGATGTGTTTTCTGCACAAGCCTTTCCCATGGTCCTGTCTTCCCTCCACAGGCCCCGCAGCCCAGAGCTCCCACGCTCTCCCCTTAACCGCCACAGCAGGAGCTGCCAGATTGAGGCCCGCCAGAACCCCAGCTTGACAGAAGGCAGAGAGTTGGGCCTCTTCCCTGGCTCCAATCCCCTAGCAATTCATGGCCACAGTGACATCAAAAGAGAAACAGAAAATGTCGCTATTTCTGAGTTTTTGCCCCCTTCAAGGTCAAGCTCAAGGTCAAAGTCAACCTCAGTTTAAACTCTTTTCAGTTGATTTGTAGGACAGGAGTAGAGGAGATGGCATCAGTGAAACTCTGCAGCCCACCCAGCTTTGGGAATGCTATCATTCTAATAAGGTATTGGCCCGATGACCTGCCCAGGAGCATTTAGGTGGAACACAGTCTATCTGAAGATGAACCTCAGAGAACCTCCTGGCTGCCTCAGACCCCTGTGTGCCATGACCCTCCCACTGCCCAGCATCCTTTCTGGTTCAATTAAAGTAACTCCTGGGCACCGTAAGATCTGTTAACATTTCCAGTGATGATGAAAACATCAGGGTCCTCTGTTCAGATCTGTCAATAGGAAGAAACAAGCTGCCTTGACAGGTAATGTATCACACAACCCTAGAGGCAATCAGGCTCTTTCTGGAAAAGAAAATAAAGAAAAGCAATCTAAAAAAAGTTGGGGAAGGGCACAAAAACTAGCCAGGCTATCCTGTCCCCATGCCTTGTGCAAGCACATTCTTGTAAATCTCTTTTCCCTTTTATGCCAGGGTGCTCCTGCGAAACTACAAAGCCGTAAAGGATCCACTCCCACAGGCAGAGTTAGTTGTTCTCTGTGGAACATAATGGCCCAAATAGCGGCCACCAAAGATGTCCATGTTTTAGTCCCCTATGAATGTGTGAATAGGTTACCTTCCACGGCAAAAGGGACTTTGCAGAAGTGATTAGGTTTAGGACCTTGAGATGGGAAGACTATCCAAGTGAGCCCAATGTAATCACAAGGGTTCTTATACGTGAAAAGAGGCAGGAGGCTGGAGAGAGATTTGAAGGTGTGACAATGATGCTATTGGCTTTGAAGATGGAGAAAGGGGGCCATGAGCCAAGGAATGCGGGCAGCCTTTAGAAGTTGGAAAAGGCAAGGAAGTGGATCCTCTCCTAGTTCCTCCTGAAGGAACCCAGCCCTGCTGACACCTTGATTTTAGTCCAGTGAGACCCATTTCGGGTTGGTGGTCATTTGGTATAAGAGCAACAGGAAACCAACTTTCCCCACTTCCATGCCTCAATTCCAGCATCTAGCACATTTTACTATAATTCTACGTGTATGGATCTGCTCAGCTGGGCTCCTTGGGGTCAAAGCTATACATTAAGTAGCCTCTCTGTCATGGTGCTACTGTGCTCAGAGTTAGCTCTCCTGAATGAATATGTCATATCTTCGCTGGCCCGCAGAATCAGACCTGACAGAGGTCAGCTGCGGCCCATGCTGTGCTATTAAGGGAGCTCACCTTTGACCCCACTGCCTTTAGAGAGTTAAATGTTCTTCCTTTTTAAGGTTTTGGAAAGTCAGGATTTGCCACACATTTAATTATGAGCACAGGTTCCCATAACTGTTCTCTGAGCAAGTGTGGCCTTCGTGTGTGTCTCTCGGAAGCTTGGAACAGAGGGTCTAAACCCGAGGTAACAGGAAGGAGAAAGGGCACGTGGATTAGGTCTCTAGGAGGATGCTTTGAGATGTTGACCTTCACCTTGAATGTTATGTTCAATCCTGGGGAGCCAGGATTCATAATTAACCTAGTAGAGAGAGGGTAGAAGAAAATGACTAGAGTGAAGGGTGGGAGGGAGAGCTGACGAAGGGCTGGAACCCAGTCACGGGGAAACGGGTTGAGAGAGCCGGGGTGTTCAGCCCGGAAAGGAGAGGATTTGGGGGGCTGATCGCTGTGTTTAGCCAGTTCAAGGGTTGGTATGGGGAAGAGGAAGGGATTTGTTCCATGGGGTCTCAAGAGACAGAACGAGGCCCGCTTGGCAGGAAACACAGGGTGGGTGGTGGAGGAGACGCTTGGTCCCAGGGTTGGCGTGGCCATCACGTGGGACCACGAGCTGTCTCTGTGAGCTCCTCAAGCTGTGGCCGTGCAGCCCCGAGATGGAAGGAATTCCAGTGTTTGATGGAGACGGATGCGAGGCTGCTACGTGCCCTTTAAGGCCCCTTCTCCCTCACACGGCCTGTGAGTACTCGACCCTGCCCTGGGTTGAACTGGGTGGATACGGGTGTACCCTGCTGCCCAGACTCTGGCCACTGGAGACACTGGCCGTGGCCTTGTTGAGCTGATCTGCACAGAGAGGAAGAGCAATTTGCAGGCTCTGTGTCAGCTCGGGTCCTTAATGCCCTGGGGTCAATCCACATCCTCAAACATAAAACCAGCCATCCCAACAGCAGGCTTTTTGCAGTTCGCTCTTTCCGGGGAGGAGACCTCTCACTGGCCAGCAGGGCCTCCCAGGGGTTTATATTCCCAGATTGCTTTGGAAAAGCTCAATCCTAGGTTCCCACACAGTCCTTAGAGGGCTGGTCCCCGGCCAAAGTGTGTGTCTGCTTTTCTCCCCTCTTTCTATGCCTCTTCTAGCTACCCAGCACCCCCCCCGCCTAGGGATCAGGTCCTCACTCTGCTACTGACCAGCTATGTGACTGTAAGTGAGTTCTTTTCCCTCCTTGGACTGTAGTGTCCGCATCTGTAAAATGGGGGTCTGGACCAGGAGGTCACTCCCACTCTGATGCTACAGAAACCCAGAGTCTAGGACCTGAAAAAAATCACTTCCCTTCCTTGTACATTTACCTCTGTCCTTTCAAAGACACATCCCTGTCCCCTCCTCCCCGCCCACCTCAGGCTGCCCTTGAATGACTGACCCTGCTCGTCTCCCTCCTAACACTTAATCAGCTACAGAAAGGGCCTTTTCCCAGAACGAGTGGAGAACCAGTCTAAGTGCCTGTCCAGGTGTCCCCGTGCCCATGTTTGTTCCTACTGCCGGCACCGCACTTTGTAGGAACGCATTTTGGCTGGTGGTGCTCATGACTCGTGGTTGGAGGGCACCCTGGCGAGGCCCCCTCCGAGCCCCAGGTTCAGTCCATGCTGTGGTGGAGTCCAAGGCTCCCCGCTAACTAGGAACACAGCAGCAGCTACCTGCTGCCCAGTCCCTCCCACAGAGAGAAGGCGCATCCTCTGGCACGAAGCCTGGACTCTCACTCATCCTAGTGCGATGGCCGGATAGCCCCTGGGTTACCGTGGCCCTGCTCCTACGCCCGCCGCTGACGGCTGGGAGTAGATGTTCTTGGAACCATCATGGTGAGACATGGGTGAGAAAGTGCTTTGTGATTTGAAGAGCTCCGTGTGAGGAATGACTACATTTGGGAGGTCCACTGGGCACCCATGGGACAGTGAGGTAGGGCCTCCCCAGGACTTTGGTTCTCCCTGGTAGCATCTGGGGAGGCGTGTTAGGTCAGCAGATACTACTGTACGTAGGCTTAGACGTGTTGAGTCAGGTGCTTCCTGGAAAAAGAGTGCGACCCAGAACAAGAGCAAGACAGAGAGAGAGAGAGAGAGAGAGAGACGGAGAGAGAGAGAGAGACGGAGAGAGTGAGAGTACGCGTGGACCCCATCTTGGCTGTGCCCCTCACTGCACGGCCCTCGGCAAGTTCTCCTTCTCTCTAAAATCAGTTCCTTCAACTGTAAAGCGAGAAGGTTGCTTTCAATGCCAGACATCCACACGCCCCCTATCGGTGAAGCTCTGTGAACTCAAGCCTCTTCTTCGCCTCCTTGGGACTCCTGGACCACACAGCTCCTGAGCTGTCACCAAGGCTGAGGCAGTAGGGAGACCAGAGTGGTCTGGGTAGCTCAGTGGTTGGAGGAGGGAGCCAGTGGGGCCATGGAGATCCCTGCTTGGGCTGCATCCTCCACAGGCCTCCCTCACCGAGCAGGAGTCAGGGGGAGAAGGGAGGCTGATTCCCAAGGGCCCGCCCGCATGGTGGATGGTACGGCTTCCCGGGCACATCATTCTCCTGACAGGCCTGCAGTGCCAGCCTCTTAAACAGAGCCCAGCCCTTTGGACTTGGTTTATAGATTGAGTTATGGGACATCACATAAACGCCCAGTGGAAAGCCAGTTCCCGCATCTTCCTTTCTTCCTGAGGAATTCCCGCTTCTGCTCAGATTAACCAGGTGGTCCCTTTGTTGGGCATTTAAAGACTCTCCCTTTTAAAAACGCTTGATTTTAGAAGAAGTCAACTCGAAGATGGGCAGGTCTGGATTTTCTGGAGGGAAGCCCTGCACTTCAACACTTGGCCGAGAGAGCAGGGTCAGCCTCACGGCCACTTGATGTTGTTTCGAAGCTCAGGTGAGAGGAGCAATATTTAGGGCGAGTTGCTGGAAAGAGAAGACGTGGGAAGTGGCTCATACACTCCCCCAGGTACCCTAAAAGATGTTTCTCAGACAAGCCAGAGGAGTAGAGAGCTGTAAATGTATTTTTAAAATTCCCATCCATAAATCCATACAGAAAAGTGCATAAATCCCATGTGTGCCGCTGGATGAATGATCACAAAATGAATTTTGAAGTATTCACTTTTAGTCGCATTCCTGAATACCTTTGAGTCCTTCACTTTTGTTTTTCCTCCTTCTTTCCTTCTTGGTTTTTTTTTTTTAATTAAAAATTTATTTTTCTTTTTGGCTGCCCCGAGTGGCATGTGGGAATCTTAGCTCCCTGACCAGGGATCGAACCCGTGCCTCCTGCAGTGGAAGTGCAGAGTCCTAACCACGGGACCGCCAGGGAAGTCCCCTTTCCTGCTTTTAACTTAGGTTATTTTGTCACATTTTATTTGAGCTACCTCAAATCCTTTCTGGAACCAGGAGGGATGAGAGTAAATACACAGAAAGATGAATGGGTTGATGGATGAAAACACGGTTCTCTGAGATGACTGGGAAGCTGATCCACCCGGAGCCACCAGTCCTGAGGGCCATGACTCCATCCTAGACATGAGGAAGTGCCTCCCAGCAGGGATGGGGTGGTGATTTTAGCAGGGGAGAGCCCGGGGTCATCCTTGTTCTGCCCTGACGCCAGCTCTCTCCTCCGCGTCACTTGTCACCTGGGTCGCCATCCATCCTGTTAACCACTTCCTGCCTACCTTCCAGGTTCCCAGTTGTAATAAGCACTATCACTGCATTCCTGTCTTCAAAATCCTCCGCTGTCAGCAGCAAAGCTTAGTCATTTCCCTTAATTTGCCAGCAGGGAAATGGCCGATGCCAGAGAAGACAGCCTGTCATTCCAAGGACTCAGGTGACAGCTCTGACAGTGGAACCCAGGCACCACGGTCATTTAGCCTTGTTTTCCCCTCAGAGCAATAACCACCAGCTTCATTTATGAGGAGCCGCAGCTCTTTCAGCTGTCTCATTTCTTATGCAAAGCCTGACCAGAAGGCAGTCTTCAGGAATAATATGTTGCTCCTCTGAAGAACAGAAACTAATAGTCAAAGGTGTGGTGTATGGGGCTTCCCTGGTGGCGCAGTGGTTGAGAGTCCGCTTGCCGATGCAGGAGACGCGGGTTCGTGCCCCAGTCCAGGAAGGTCCCACATGCCGCGCAGCGGCTGGATCCGTGAGCCATGGCCGCTGAGCCTGCGCGTCCGGAGCCTGTGCTCCGCAACGGGAGAGGCCACAACAGTGAGAGGCCCGCGTACCGCAAAAAAATAAAAAGGTGTGGTGTAACGCAGAGAATGCTGGATTCTAATCCCAGCCTTTGACTGAGACTTCTCTAGAATTCAGTTTCCTTTTCTAGAAGAGCATAGATTTAAACTAGATGAAGTCTGGGCTCCTTTCCGGGCCCCACCCTCCTCCAACCCCTCCCCCAAAGCACATGGTTTGGGTGGGTAGTGGTGTGAGAACCCTGACCACTTTTAGGTGCCAAAAATGGTTCTGGATAATAACACATGTATAAGCAACTGTTTGAACAAAAGAAGAAACCCCAATTCCTTCTGATACCGATTTTATTTAGAAAACTTTGCTAGACGTATCTTTTTTGGACAAGTCCTTAAAAAAGGGAATAGGGGCCAAAGGCCTGAGATGAACCTTGCTATGAGAATGTCTCACTTTCTGAACTGCAGATGCTGCAACCTTTCAAGGTACTGGATTGAATAAATGGCCTAAAAGCACATGTTGGAGTTTTTCAAAGCAAATGAGGGGGCAGAATTACAGAGGCCTCAGCTCAGGCAAGCCGTCTGAAGGGGCTCCAATCTGAAATGCTCTTTTCAGGCCTTACGATGGAACTGAGTCGCTGAAGTCTCCAAGTGCAACGAAACCTCTGAAGGAGTTGGTCACAACTTATCCAGACCCAGCCCAGCCGATTTCCATCCTGCAAGAGCCGCTGCCCCCCAGCCCAGCCTGGGGAGGAGCCTGGGTCACTCTATGCACCTGTGCGGTGAGAGAACGCCAGAAAAACGTTTACCATTTATACGTAATAAATGATAATAATAACAATAATAATAAATAAAGCTGGAAGCTGTCGGGTCTGGGCACTGATGTGTGCGGTGGGCAGTGCAGAGTCAAGACAGTCTGAAATTAGTCAAGGCGAATGCAAATAAACTGTGAACAAAATTTGCCCACCTCCCTCCGTCACTTCCCTCCTCCCTCCCTCCTTCCTTTCTTCTCCTTTATCAGATGAGATAGGGGGAAAAGTTATGATTTTTTCATAGAATAACAGACTGTCATAAATAGTTAGCTCGTGTAATGTCCCCACTTTATGGATGGGAAAACTGATACCCACAAGGGAAAGTGACTTGCTAAGGTCCATGTTCTGGGCTCCCAGCTGTCGTCCATGCCTTTCTTGAACCTGTTTGTTTAGCTAACTGCGTTTTCTTGCTCCTTTTTGGGTTGTATACTGAGAGGAATCTGTAGAGAGTGTGCTGATCAAGGCAGGTTTCAGAGAGTGGGGAGCAGGGGAAGAATGAGGCTCCTTGGATTGCACGCAGGTGCCCCTGTGTTTCTGTGCAAACTTCAGTCATCTAGGGCATTCAAAACAGACTTGTTCATTCATGTAATAATTAAGGAAAACACGGGCAGCTCTTACAGCGCTCATCTCTGACCTTTAATTAGGTGTGGTGACGCGCTGGAAGCTGCTCTAGCCGTGAGGACCACGAAGTTGCTAGTTTAATCATTTCAAAGGCTGCTCTGTTTTATGGTGGCATAAAATTTGGAAGTCTCATATTAAAATGTACAATTAAATGTAACTTGAATAAATTGCTTTAGGCCAAAGAGAACTTCTCCCTTCTTCCTGTGATCAGCCCTGTCCCCTTCCCACCCGCATCTGTTAACTGTCTATTTTCAAACTCCCTGAATCCCTTTGAGGTAACTAGATGATTGGGCTCTTTGAAAAACAGTGTTTAAAAAGACATTTGGCAAGCTTGCCGGAGTCAGTCTGTAGATTCAGAGATAGCTACTGGTTAGGCTCAAACTGTCCTTCCTGCTTGATTTGAGGCTGCTGGGACGAGAAAGCAGACTCTGAGCCCTCTTGATCTACATGGGCTGGTCTCTTGATAAAGTAAATGAAACCATAACAACCACTGCCCTTCCTGGTTTGCAGTCAGCTATGGAAAAAAGTACAAAAAAGTCTCTCAGCCTGGCATACAAGGGCTTCACAATCCAGTTACCTATAAAAGCTCACACCCTCAAACAAGTACCCTTTCTTGCCTTTGGACCTTTGCTCACCCCATGGCCCTTGTCTGGAATGTCCACCCACCCCCTTCAAACCCTTTCAAAATCCCATTCATCCCTGAAAGCCCTGCGTCCACCCTGCCATACCTTCCTTGATCTATCTCGGCTGGAGAACGGTCCCCTCCTCTGTCCCTTCTGGACACAATGCTTGCATGAGGTCAGGACCTGTTTTTAGTTTGGGATGCTTTATGTTGGTTGTTTATGTGTCTCAGGCCCCTGAGACTGAGCTCTGAGGATGGGGGCTGAAGGTCATTCCAGTTGGTCTCTGCAGACAGTTTGTCCCTAGCAGAGCGCCTACCTGGAGCCCAGCTGATGGCCACAAAGGTTTGCGGGGACATTTGTCCATCTGGACTGTGAGCCTAGCCCATCCCTATGACCCTACCTGCATGACTCACTTAGGAAAACAGCATTTCACTTGGGGGCTGGTCCTAGGCAGTGGAGGTCCCCCCTGAGAAACACTGAGCCCTCGCTCACAGGGGTTGGCATGGAGGATGGGGTCTTTAAAATATGAGGAATTTCAGGAATGTTTTCTTCATTATAAAATTCATTTCAGAAAATGTGGAAAAAGTATAAAAGACAGAATTATAGGGGAGGGAAAGATGGTTCTTATTCCCGTCACCTAGAGGCAGGCCAGTCTTCCTCCAAGGCTCAGACATGTCTGCTGGGCGAGGGGAGCTGAGTTCAGGCCAGGGCAGAGGGGTGGGTTCTGTGACCTGTCCGCGTCTGGGTGAACCAGGAACCAGCTCACTTAGACTGGGGTTCTGTGTTCTTTATTTCGGATAATGTTTTCAGAAAGGCTTAATTTTTAAGTTCATAGAAAAAACATTTCACCAGTTAAATAATCATCTTCAACTCTGTCTAGCATGCCATTTTTAAGGGAACACTTCAGTGGCATTAAGCATATTCATACGTAACCATCCATCTCCATCCATCTCTAGAACTTTTTAATTGTCCCAAACTGAAACTCTATACCCATCAAGCACTAGCTCCCCATTTCTCCCTCCCTCAGCCCCCGACAGCCACCATTCTACTTTCTGTCTCTGTGAATATGAACACTTTAGGCACTTCGTATAAGTTGTATCATACAGTATTTGTCCTTTTGGACACTTGGGTTGCTTCTCCCTTTTGGCTATTATGAATAATGCTGCTATTAATATGGGTGTACACTTATCTATCTATATCTACCTATCTGTCTATCTATATGTACATATACGTACATACACCCGGAAGTGGCATTGTTGGGTCATATGGTAATGCTATGTTAAATTTTTTTAATTTTTATTTTATATTGGAGTATAGTTGATTTACAATGTTGTGTTAGTTTCAGGTTTCTACAAAGTGACTCAGTTATACATATATATATATATATTCTTTTTCAGATTCTCTTCCCATATAGGTTATTACAGAGCATTGACTAGAATTCCCTGGCTATGTTTAATTTTTGAGGAACCAACATACTGTTCTCCATAACAGTTGCACCATTTTACATTCTCACCAGCAGCACAACAGTGTTCCAATTCCTCCACATCCTCTTCAACATTTACTAGGTTCTATTTTGGGCATAGAAGCCATCCTAATGGGTGTGAAGTAATATCTTATTATGGTTTTGGTTTGCAATTCTCTGATGACTGGTGATGTTGAGCATCTATTCATGTGCTTATTGGCCATTTGTATATCTTCCTGGAGAAATGTACACTCAAGTCCTTTGCCTTTGTTTTAATTGGGTTGTTTGTTTGAAGATTGCTTTTTCACGTGTGAAATCCTCTCTGCTCCCAGGCTTGACAACCTCTGACCAAACAGCCTCCTTGGGACACTCATGACTCAAAACACATCACCATCATCATCAGGAACAGAATTCTAGGATGAAAAACCATCTCATGACACCTGCCTTTGGAGAAACACCATTAATAGCCTGGTATAGGTGGAGATGAGTCTGGGAGCTGTCACTGGGGATTTTAAGAAGGTGACTTTCAGAACCCTCCTACACTGCTGGTGGGAACGTAAATTGGTGAAGCCACTATGGAGAACAGTATGGAAGTTCCTTAAAAAACTAAAAATAGAGCTACCATACGATCCAGCAATCCCACGGGCATATATCTAGACAAAACTCTAATTTGAAAAGATACATACACCCCTATGTTCATAGCAGCACTATTTACAATAGCCAAGACATGGAAACAACCTAAATGTCCATCAACAGAGGAACAGATAAAGAAGATGTGGTGTATATATATGCAATGGAATATTACTCAGCCATTAAAAAAAGAATGAAATAATGCCATTTGCAGCAACATGGATGGACCTAGAGATTATCATACTAAGTGAAGTAAGTCAAACAAGGACAAATATCATATGATATCATTTATATGTGGAATTTTAAAAAATGATACAAATGAGCTTATTTGTACAGAATAAGCTCAGACAGAAACACACTCACAGAAACAGACTCACAGACATAGAAACAGAAACAGACTCACAGACATAGAAAACAAAGTTACAGTTACCAAAAGGGAAAGGGTGGGGAGGGATAAGTTAGGAGTTTGGGATTCACAGATACACACTACTATATATAAAATAGATAAACAGTAAGGACCTACTGTATAGCACAGGGAACTATATTCAGTATCTTGTAAAAAACTATGATGGAAAAGAAAAAAGAAGGTGACTTTCTGCTTGTTTGTTCCATTAATATTATTCTGCATATTTTAAGTGTTTCATTCTTCCCTCATGAGGCTGGTGTGCAATACTTTACATGGCCCAGATCGTGCCACTTTGGGACAAGTAGGAAGATTAGAAAGTCATTTTTTCAAAGACTGCCCTTTTCCTGAGAAGTAAAAAGCAGACATCCTATAAGAAGAGGAGGGTGAGGAAGAGAGAAGGGCCGCCCACCTACTAAGCATCTACTGCCATCAGGACTGAGCTGGGCCCTTCACACATGATTTTTCTTCTCATCCTTTAATCAGTCATGTCAGGCAAGTTGTTACTGAGTTCACACACGGGGACAGGGAGGCTTGGAGAGGTGACGAACTCACCAAGGACCCAGCCAGAGACAGGTAAAGGTGGCAAGCGCCCCAGAAGCCTAAGCCCTTTCTGTGACAACAGGCACTTCTGCTCCTGGTGCTGGGACCACACCTGAATTTGGTGTCAGGAACCTGTTTCAAGAAAATATCGTTCGCTCTATCTCTTCACAATTCCTCCCTCTCTGCTGGACATTTCCACTCAACCTCTGACATGTTGAATCTTGTCACCCCAAAAGCCCGGTGTCCCCTCCAGGATGAGGCTTCTCTCCCATCCCTCGCTCCGGGACCCTGCCTCCTTCGCCTGCTCATTCTACTGCCCCCACAGCACTGCCACGCCCACGTGCTCCTCCGTCAGCCGCCACATTGTCGTAAACGCTGCCCCACCCCTCAAACGCTGCATCATACTGCTCCTACCACCTCCCTCGCTGCTCTTTCTGGTCCCTGCAGTTGGCTACTCTGCCTTTGTCTGCCTCAGTAATATTGGGAAGCCCCAGGCTGCCTTTCTGAACCCTCTTTTTAGCTCACTCTGCACCCAGACCCGTTGAGAATCTGACGAAAGTCATGAGATTTTTTTTTTTCTCTAGAAAATCGCCCATGCACAGCACATGCACTGACATGCTATCTCACGGAGTCGCCCGCTGCCTCTCCCTCTCATCCTTTAGGTGTAGAGCCTGCTTTAATCAGTGAGGTTCTTGGACTCCAGATTAACACCATTTCTGGACAATGTCCTCATCTATGGCTCCTTAGACCTCCATCAGCATCCAGACCCTTTCCTGAGCTCAGACCCTGATTTCAGACTCCGCTGGACAGTCTACATTATGGTCCCATGAGGCTCAAATGCAGCCTGTCCAGGTGAGTCTGCCGTCGTGCTCCCAACGCCCTCCCCTGTGTCTTCTCCTCCTCCTAATGGTACGCACCATGCTGAAAACCTGGTTGCTTTCCTTCATGAGTTTTTTCTCTTTCATCACCAGTGGCGTGGACTGCTAAGAGCCCCCCAGTGACTGTGCACACCTACTTTCATAGTTATAAGTGTTTTACTTTTGTACATGGCGTTCAGCTCAAGACTACATTTCCCTTGCAGGAAGGGGCAGCCATACGACTAAGTTCTGACCGATAGAAAGTGAACAGAAGTGATATGTATAGCTCCTAGGTCATGCCTTGAAAAAGAAGGACTGAGCCCTTCCTCCTTTCCTTTGGCTGGAATATGAATGTGAAGGCAGGAGATGGAGCAGCTATTTCAGCCATGAGATGGCAACCATGGATTGAGATGGCAGAGCAATTAGATAGATGGGATCTCAGTCCCTGCTATACCACCCTTCCAGCTCTAGATGGAAAATAAACCTTCATCTTATTTAAGCACTTGCTTTTTGGGGCTCACTTTGTTGTGACCTAACCCATATAGTGACAGCCCCATTGTGTTACCCCACTTACCAGTGTAATCAATCCATCACCATGTTTAACCAGTTTTACTCCTTACATAACTTATGATGCAGTCTCCTCTTTCAGTCCTCACTGTCTGGTCTTAGCTCAGGCTTTCATCATCTCCCATCTGAGCTATTGCTATACTTTTTTTATTAGGTCTCCGTACCCACACCTCCTCCTCCCAAGCAATCCATCTTCCGTACTGCTGCCAGAACCATCCATCCTCTACACCAGTGTTCCTCAACCTCCGCACTCTTGACATCTCAGCCCAGATCGCTCTTTGTTGTGGAGGGCTGTCCTGGGCACTGGAAGCTACGTAGCAACATCTCTGGCCTGTGCTCACTTAACGCTACTTGCATTCTCCAAGTTGTGACAACCAAAAATGTCTTCAGTCATTACCAAATGTCCCCTGAGAGGGTGGCAAAAATCACCCTTGGTTGAAAACCACTGCCCTACACCACCTGACCACATCTCTCCTTGGCTGTACCCTTCCATGGCCCTTCATTGCCTGCAGAATGAGTCCCGCTGGTGGGACCCTTCATACAGTACCTCCTGCATTCCCCCGGCTGGTGTTCCTGCAGAGCCCTCACACACACCCTGCCCTCTGGTTATCTGCAACTATTTGACACATGCTCGATGTGCCAGGGTCCTTGGTGCCTTTTAGCTTTTGCAAATGCTACTTGTTCTTCCCAGTGTGCCCAAATGCCTGCTCACCCTACCAGGCTTAGACCAAGGGTCACCTCCTTGGGGAAGCCTTCCTCCCATGGCTCAGGCGGGCTGAGCGGCTCCCTTGTGCGGCCCCGTCTCATACATGCCTTACCCTTGAATATGACTGTTCATGTGTTTGAGTCCCCTTCAGACAAATTCGCTTCTGTATACGGGCCCTGGGCTAGGCCTGACCTTTAATGAACGCTTGGCTTGCCGAGCTGGGGCTCCAAGCTGAGCAACCAGGATGGTGGAGGGAAGGAACTATATGATGTGTCCAAAGGTGCAGGAGAGGAAGGGGCTTGGAATGAGGTGAGCCTGTTCATGGATCCCAAATGTCTGAGGGGCTGGCCTGTGGGCGAGGGCAGGGACGATGGGGCCTGAAGTGGGGAAGAGAACCATCTGTAGAGGGTCCAGGGAGCCAGGATTCAGTGTAATAAAAAGAAACATTAAAAAAAATAGAATTTTGTTTTTTGTCTTAAAATAGTCGTCCTAATGATCAATTAGATGAAATTCAGGAATGTATGTTTCTTTATTTAAAATAATTATAGTTGGATTTACAATATTGTATAAGTTTCAGGTGTACAGCACAGTGATTCAGTTATATATATATTCTTTTTCAGATTCTTTTCCCTTACAGGTTATTATAAAATATTAAGAATAGTTCCCTGTGCTGTACAGTAGGTCCCTGTTGGTTATCTATTTTATACATAGTAGTGTGTATATGTTAATCCCAGCCTCTTAATTTATTCCTCCCCCAACCCCCCTTTCCCGTTTGGTAACCATAAGTTTGTTTTCTGTGTTTGTGAGTCTTTCTGTTTCGGAAATAAGTTCATTTTTGTCTTTTTTTTTTTTTTTAAGGAAACATAAAGCAACAGATAGTTCTAAAAAATCCTCATTCATCACTGCTCCCTACCCCCACTACTGGAGCAGTTTTTTGTGTATCCTTCTAGATCTTTTTCTGTGCATTTATATAATAGATATAGACAAAGATATACTTGTGTGTACATGTAAACACACACACACACACACACACAGATGTATAGCTGTTTGAAATTTTCTCTCACCTGCACTCTTCTCTCTTGTTCCTCCTTATCTGTGTTGGGAAAGGTTTTTTATAAAACGGAGTAAGTGGACAGAGACTTAGGTGGCAGCCACATCCCAGTCCTGTTATGAGAGGCTGTCTACGTGAGCACAAGGGATGCCTGTGTGTCTTTGAGATTCACTGCTCTGAGGAACCACCTAAAATTCCTCCTTCAGAGAACAGCTGGGGCTGTGGGAATGAGCTGGGAACCACAGCCATACACCTGGAGCTCAGGGGTGTGGCCTTCTCTGCCTCCGAGACAGCTGGGCCACTGGGAGGGGAGCAGCAGGTGAAGGCAGAACAGGGCCACCTGGGGAAGGTGAGAAGTTGGGGGACAGGCAGAGACAAGGGCCCTGGGTGCCCATCTCAGGCTGACTCCATGGGCACTCAAAGGGCCTTGCGATGGGAAAACTGAAGTTTTGTACCATCTGGCTTTTTGTGTGATCGTGATCAACACATAGAAAGAGTGCTTTCCTAAAACCAATAAGTGAGATCATATTATATATATTAGCCTGCTTAAAACATCATATACATTTTTCTTTCTCAGCAAATAAAGGTGAACCCCCTCTTTTAAATTAGCTACTTGGTGTGGGTTTTCACGATGCAGGGAATCATTGTGTTATGGACGGACAACTGCACTGTTTACAAAGATCTGTTATTGCCAACAATGCTTGAACATATAGCTTCATGCCCACATGATCCTGTCAGTGAATGTGGCACTGACGCTGGTTTACATGTTTTGAATTTTGATATCTACGGCTCCACCAGTTTATATTCCCATTAACAGTGCGTGAGACCACCAGCATCCTTGCCGAGCCTGGGTGTCTCCATCTTTTTTATTCTGCCAATCTACCAGAGGACCTCATTGTGCAGTACTGACAGCCCCATCCTGGAAGTAGACCAAGTGGGTCATAACTTCACCCCTTGAGGGTGAGGTGGAGGGGCTTCCTCCCCAGTGGGGAGGCTGGATGGTATGGTTTGCAGTTCCCCGGATTCTGTGCTTATTCACCAAACTAGAGAAACATGTGTGGGTGGGAGTGCTGAGTTCTCTGAACCCCGAGGCAACCTGGTCCTTCTGGTACTCCCAGAGGGGCTGGAAGGTGAACTCTGAGGTTTCCAGGACCTACGGGTAGTGAATCAGCCTTTTACTTTCACCAATAATAGATTTCACTTCTGGGGACTGAGTGGGGTCATTTTGCTTTCTCTGTAGCAGAGAGTATGCTTCTCCGTGAAAGAGAGGGGCTCAGTGAGCGGAAGCTCTGAGGTCCTATAGCTGGATCCCGACAAACACTCTTTTTTATTTTTTTAATTGAAGTATAGTTGATTTGCAATGTTGTGTTACTTTCAATTGTATATAGCAAAGTGATTCAGTTATACACACATATATGTATATATCTATATTCTCTTTTTTTCAATTCTTTTCCATTATCGGTTAGTACAAGATATTAAATTTAGTTCCCTGTGCTATACAATAAATCTTTACACTCTTAATCTGGGGAATGGACCTTCCTGCACAGCCTGGTTACTGTATTGAAACCCGTGTCTTTTCATGAGGACCAAAGAAAATGATAGAAGTGCTTTGAAAACTGCAAGCACCCATGGGTCCTCCATGAAACCTGGAAACCCCGTGTTACTGCACCTCTGGCAGCGTGGCTCTGACTGTGCCTCTCGCCTCCTCTAAAACCTTCGGTGACTCCCTCCTGCCTGCAGAGAGACATCCGACTCCTCAGGGAGGCATCCCAGCCCTCCCAGCTGGGTCTGTCACCCACCCTGGGCTCTAGCCGCACACAGTGTTTGGTTGTGAGCTCTCTCACCTTCTTGCTCTGACTCCGTGATTTTCCTTAACTCCCCCCCTCATTTCCAGATCCTGTTCATCTTTTTTTTTTTTAATTTAAAAAATTTCTTTCTTTCTTTCTTTTGGCTGTGCCACGTGGCTTGCAGGATCTTATTTCCCCAACCAAGGATTGAACCTGGGCCACGGCAGTGAGAGTGCCCAGTCCTAACCACTGGACCGCCAGGGAATTCCCCCTGCTCATCTTTTCAAGCGACCTTTTACATGAAACTCAAGCCCTACCCCTTCAAATGCACCCACAGGTATCAACCTTACCTCAAGGAAGCTTCTGTCAGTGACTTCACTCCCCTCATCCCCGCCTAATCCTTCCTCTCCACCAATCCCAACACAACCGCACTTCTATCTACAGTATTATGTGTGTCTGAGCACACAATGTGGTGGAAATAGCATACAATCCACAGTCTAAGATTTGAATCCTAGTTCTGCCACTTAGTGTGTGATCTTGGGGAAATTAGTTAACTGCCCGGGGCCTCAGTTATTCTATCTGTAAAGTGGGGGCAATTACTCCCACTCGCAGGATTATTTGGTAATCAGTGGTTCTCAGTTGTGTGTATGTGTGTGTGTGTGTGTGTGTGTGTGTGTGTGTGTGTGCGTGTGCTGACTCCCCAGGAGACATTTGGCCCTGTGTAGAGACATTTTTGGTTGTCACAACTTGGGAGGGATGCTACTGGCATCTAGTGGGTAGAGGCCAGGGATGCTCTAAGTATCCTATGATATATAGGACAGCTCCCTACGACAAAGAATCCTTTGGCCCAAAATGTCAATAGTGGTGAGGCTGAGAAAGCCGGTGTAGATGAAGGAAAGTAATAAGGTGCTCTGGGCTTTCTGGCTCACAGTAGGTGCTTCCTGAACAGCCTTCCTTTCTTCCTGCCCGCTGAGTGTCAGCTCTTTATGGGCAGGAAACGTGTCTGATTCATCCCTGTGTTGTCTGGAGCTCCCAGCATAAGGCCTAGCACAGGGCGGCTGAATGTCAGGATTGGGAAGGAAGGAAAGAAGGTAAAGAGGGAATATTCTTATTCTTGCAGGCTCAATGGAAAGGCAGTTGAAGACCCGAATGTGGGGATATGAAGGCTCCAGGGGAGTAAGAGGGAGGGAGTTTTCCACGTGGACTATTATTTGGAAGGAAGGCTGGTGGCTGAAGAGATGGGCTGGGTGCTGTGTGGAGACCCCCTCCAAGTACACTGCCCCTTTTGGGCCAGCATCACTTAATGGACAGGGCACTTTTTGTTTCTGCCTCTGAATCATGGGGCCACGGTGAGGAGGAATGTGGCATGATTCAGGCTGAAGGGCTTGACCATGGCAAGCTCCCCAAATGACTATTTCAGTAATAACACTACGCACTTTTATGTTTTCCTTTCATCACAGCTCTCAAAGCACAGTGCCAACGTTAATTAAGGCTTTCAGCATGGCATGAGGCACTGTGTGTAAATGTTACTCTCCCCACTTGTCTGAGAGAGTAAACTGAGCCAGGGCAGGGCAGGTGGCTCAATCCAGTGTGGCTCATACCTTGTTGAGGCTCCACCTTGGAGAAGTTGGGGTTTAACAGCCTCCCTGCCTCTCCAACTATGACTTCTTTCTCTCCTTCCCAGACCCTCTTGGTGATACCATGAGTAGAAATGGTTTCTTGTTTCCCACTGGGGCAGCAGGATGACAGCTCCAATGCAGAGGTGCAGGGCATAGGGAGCTCCTCATTCAGATATATCCCTTCACTGCCATGTGTCACCACTTCTGGTTGGGGGGGCAGTGAGGGGACAGAGGATGATGTCAGAAGGCAATCGAAACATTGTGGTTTTTTGGGGGGTTTTTTGTTTGCTTTTTTTTTTTGTGGTACGCGGGCCTCTCACTGTTGTGGCCTCTCCTGTTGCGGACCACAGGCTCCGGAGGTGCAGGCTCAGCGGCCATGGCTCACAGGCCCAGCCGCTCCGCGGCATGTGGGATCCTCCCGGACCGGGGCACGTACCCGTGTCCCCTGCATCGGCAGGTGGACTCCCAACCACTGGGCCACTGGGGAAGCCCGAAACATTGTTTTTACGGACTTCCCTGGCAGTCCAGTGGTTAAAACTCCAGGCTTCCTCTGGAGGGGGCACAGGTTTGATCCCTGGTGGTGGAACTAAGATCCCACGTGCCCCGTGGCAGGGCCAAAAAATTAAAAAATAAATAAAGAAAAGGAAAGAAACATTGTTTTTAGGAGGGACACTGGGGGTAACTTTAACTTTCCTTGGAATTTTTCCAAAACCTTAACAACAGGTGAATCGGGTTAAGCAAATAAGAGAGTTCCTTGTATTGTTCCTGCAAATGTTCTGTAAATTTGAAATTACTTCCGAATAGAAAGTTTAAAAGGAAAAGAACGGATGTCTTTTCTAGAACTGCAGCGGCCAATGCAGCAGAGTCTCCAAAAGAAACACTGGAGGAAAAGAGACAAGAGGAAAATGTGTTCTTAAAAAAGAAAAACAAAATCCAAAACACTGGCAGAAGGAAACCCCTTCCGCTGAGCGCACAGGCTTGCCTCCTTGGGTGACACCGCACCTCTCTGTCCTCGCACGTCGGGGTGCTGCAGTGGCGCGCGTGCCCCTCCCCGCCACCGCGCCGACACTGCCCCTGGCGGTGACTCACGCCGGGCATCCTTTAAATACGGGGAGGGACCGGCGAGCCGCACTCAGGCAGCAGCAGTGAGCCGTCCCACGTCCTCCTCTCTGGCTCCCTCTGGTTGACGGCCGCCGGGCGGGCTCTGAGCTGCTGGTAAGTAGGAGGGCTGGCCTCCTGCCTCCTCCCTCCCTCCCACCGGCCTGGAAGGACCCGGCTAGCCTCCCCCTCCTTTTTTGCTGACCCCGCTCCCCGGGGAAGAGCGTCCAGAAGGGGCAGGGCTGGCGCGGTGCCTGGGGATGCTCTCAGAACGCGGCCGGTGGAGCCTGCGCTGGAGGGGCACGTGGCCGAACCCAGGTGCCTGGGGCCACAGCCCCTCTCTGCGGGTCCCTGACCAGCCTTTTACTCTTTTTGTCCTGACTCGTCCTGGATGTCGACCTGGGACACTGAGAAGATGTTTTAGACCGGCAAAAAGTTGACTTTGAAAGTTGACTTTCAAATTATCACACCAGTTACCCATCGAGCTTACCTCTTACGGGATACTAGCTCCACTGGGAGAAGAGTTTCTCTTTTTAAGATCCAGGTTATTTGAACCCAAGTCCTCTTCCCCAGCACTTATTATGGTGGCCACCAGCGGCCTGTCCTGTATTTGGGTCTGTTGAGGACCAATGGGGGTACCCAGGTGACAGAGCTGTCCTCTTTTCATAGACTGACTTCTAGTTGCTACAAAAGTGGCTTCAGCAGATGTGCTGGCGCCTGGTTTGGATTTCCAATTTGGAATTCGGCTGTGGACTCAGGGTTGTTCCAGATTCTAAGTTTGTGTGTGGCTTAGGCGACTCCATCATTCTGGCGGCTTTCCCCTCTTGCCTTGGCCACTAATGGCTTTGGGAAGGGAGAGTCAGGGCTGGAGATGGATTTGTGTTGAAGCTGGTTTGCATTTAAAATTGTGACTGTTGAACCTTTACCAGATTCTCTGCTCAAATGTAGAGGCAGGAGCGGGGCCAAGGAACCACCTGTGGAAAACCAGGACTTTTCTAGAGCTTCCCACCGTGCCAAGTGTGAGAGAGCCAGTCTACCTCCAGGGCCAAGTGTGTGACCTCAGGGCAGGTTGCGACTCTCTCTTGGATGACACGTCACTCAGGCTGAAGGTGCTGGATGCCTGTCTGTCACGCTCTGGCTTCTCCTTCAGGATTATATCACCATATCAACCAGTGTTGGTGCCACTGGCTCTGTAATTTAGAAATTCTCTAATGGCTGTCACTTCTTACACTCTGAATCGATTGAACATCTGGGGTACATTCAGGGCCAGACAGTCCTATTTGCCTGTGGTCTTGAGTCAGCTGGGCGGACTCTGCAGGGATGAGACAAGAATGTGAGAGAGGTCGGGGTGCGGGGAAGGGTTCTGAACAGACCCTGCAGCAAGTCAGGGCACGGAAAGGCTCTCCCAGGGCTGGGGACACTACCTGGGCTTGCTCAGTAAATGGAGGGGGGTGGGCTGCCACTGGAAGTAGGTCCAGATGTGGAGAAATAAGGAGAGCTGGGAGAGAAGCTGTCCCTGCTCGGTCCTGCCAGCAAACACTCCCACGGCTGTGACTACACGTGGCAGTTTTCTTCCCTAAATCCTGACCGCGAAAGACTGACAGCAGCTTCTGGTTTCACTGCCTCCCTGGGCTTTGGGGACACGGGATTTAGAAACTTCTGTCAAGATGCTTTGATGAGGGACTGGTCCATTTTATCTAAGTTGGGCCCCCCAGGTGTTACCCTGAGAAGGGGGCTGTAGCCCATGGCTTTTAAAATAAAAGCCCCGAGTGGAAGCGTCTCCCTGCTCGGCTGGCGAGTTTGTCAGTATGTCCTGCCACTTCTGCCAAGCTAATTCCAGCCCTGCTCTGGCCTCTGCCAGAAGCCCTACCTCCCCTAACCCCAGGGCTGGAAAGGACTTGTTTCCTTGTACTCATTTCCTTTTCTAAACAAATGGACTGAACTTTGACCTTGATGGGCCACGAGAGATGGGGTCAGTGACCGAGGCAGGTGGAGGATGAGGGTGCGGCTGCTCTTCCCTTGGGGCTCCAGGATGTGTTTGGGGTGGAGCCCTGAGCCGGGCTGTGTGTTGAGACGATGGGATCACCCCCTTCTGGTTGAACAACCTCTTCTGTTCTTCCATCCACTCCTCCAAGCCACTCGGGTGAAACTGAGCAAACACGAGCATCAGAGCAGCCTGGAGGAAGAACATCTCTCAAACCATGCAGCCTGGGAGTTGGGAGAGGCACTTGACCTTGACTAATCAGGCTGGGCAGCTGGAGGGTGGATTGTAGATGAGCCTGAGATCATTTTAGAATGGAGGGAGAGAAGCCACCTCTTCCCCGAATCCAGGCACAGCTGGACACGTGGTTGATGAGGTCCTAAAGCCTCATGATAAGGTTCAGGGGGACCACCAAGCTCTATGGTTAGTTAGAGCCCTGATCTGGGTGTCTGGAATCTTCCACTGACTGTGTGAGCCCAGGCAAGGCTCCTACTTCCTCTGGGCCCCTTAGTTTTCCCATCTACAAAATGACCAGATGGTTTGACCAGATGGGCTCAAAAGGCCTTGGCATCTCTGATGCCCTGGGCTCTAAGTGCTGCTTCTGGGAGCAGCCTCTACTGCTGGGTTCAACTTAGCTCAGACCCGAGATTTCTGACAGGGATGGAGAAAGGGCCACTGAAGGAAGTATCGATAGAGGGGGCTGGACCTGTCTATGGCCCGACTTTTAGCCTCCCCAATCCAGGGTTCAATCTCTCTGTCTTGGCAGTAAATGACATAGGTCAGGAGCATGGGGTCCCAGCTGGTCTAGGCCTCCAGTGGTGCTTCCGAGTGTGGGCTGTGGACCCCTGCATCAGAGTCACTTGGGGAGTTTGTTAAATGTGCAGGGTCCTGGGCTGTTCCCCCTACCTCCCAGACCTAGGGATCAGGAGCTCTGTGGGTCGAGCCTCCAGAGATTCTGATTTTACTCAACAAGATGAACAATAATTGTAACTAACATTTATCGGGTACTCATTTTGGGCCAAGAACAAGCCTAAGGGCTTCACATGCATTAATTTGTACAATCCTCATCACTGCAGTGCTGTGAGTTCGGTTCTATTAAGCGAGTTTCCCAGGCACTTCCAGGCGACATTTATGTACTGATCTGGGGAACACAGTGGTTACCCCCTTCAAGCGAGACGTGGAGGTCAGGATACAGCGAGCCTCTCATTCAGACAGTGGCTTCAGACCCGCTGGACCGCGCAGAGAGGAGCGCCTTGGTTGGGGCTGACGCCGGCTGTGTACAGGGGAGACAACACAGCCCCATGCCTGGCATCTCCCTCGGAGGATGGGGCCACGTCTCAACGCTGGTGAGGCCATGTTTTGGGAGATCTCTGTGCGGGGAGGGCACAGGCCACGGAGGGAGATTTCCTGTCTGGGCTTCAGTTTCCCCAGGTGTGCTGGGAGGGGGCCTCCCTAAGGGTCCCCTCTCAGCTCCCTGATCCATGAAATGGCTCTTGGCCGTGTGAAGATGCGCCAGTTAACAAGTGGGATTGCCCTGCCTGGAAAACTTTGGAAGCAAGGTGGGCCTGAAAAGATGGATGCAATGTCCTCAAGCCTCCATGTGAAGGTGGCACTGCTGGTGGTTCCACGTGACCTATAGGGGGTGGTGGGAATGGCGGGGCTTCAGGCCAAATCTCCTTTCTGTCTCTGGTAAGATATCAGAGCTGCCAAGGGCCCCTGGGAGTCTTTGCAATAGGGGAAACTGAGGTCTGGAGAACTTACCTAAACTCACACTCCAACTTAGAGTTAAGACAGAGTAGCACATCCGTCTCTGAGGTTCTTTCCAAAAGCTTTGCTCCATGGCATTGAAATAAGAAGGCGTCTCCTCCGAGGGAACCTCGTGTTTCAGGAATGTGATGATGGTATTAAACCCAAAAGTCCCAACCCACCAACCAACAAAGCTCAGGGCTTCGAGGCTAATTACGTGTTTGCCCATGAGTCATAGAGGCTGTTTTTGCTAAAGAGACCAGAGCCAGAGCGCCTGGTCCAAGCGCTTCCACTCCTGGGGAGGGACCACGTCAGAGTGCCCAGGTGAGCTGTCTGTCTGTCCTTCTGTGTGTCTGCGGGCTCAGTGAATTCCCTGGGCCAGTGACAGACGCCAGGCTTCTCCCCCTCCCAAGACAGGGGCTGGACCAAGTCGCTGCAGTGACTAAGGACGCGTTTGGCTGCCTGGAGGAGGAGGGTGTAATTAGGGCAGCTTTGTGGGTCTTTAACTGTCATGGCTGCCAAGCGGCACAGGGCAGCGTGGACTATTAGTCCACTGTGTGCTGGGCTCCTGAGGGCCTCAGGCTGCCGTGGACGCCGGCCACACTTGCTGGAAATCCAAGGGCCCCGCTGGTTATCCAGCCTGCTCCTGCGGCCCCTCCCTCCCCCGAGGGCTCTGCAGCTGGGTTTGGGGTAGGCTCCCTGGAGGTCCTTTGCAGCAGTCAGTGCCAGCCCTGGCGGTAACAAGTGCTGGAAAGTAGGAAAGCAGTGCGTGTGGTGCTGGAGTGGGCTCTGCAGACACGAGGATTTATAAAAGGGAAAATCTGCAAATTCTTGCAATATTCGTTAAGCTGAGTGTGGTTCGTTTTAAACAGCAGTGGCTCTGTTCCCATAATGGAGTTGTTCCCATAAGGGAGTTATCTTTTTCCTCCTCTTCCCGAGACGTGAGGCACCACCCCTGGCCGTGGGCCCTTCCTGGGGCTGGCTTGATGCCCCCTCCGCAGCTGGGGAGTGCAAACTCAGAGAGGTCTCAGATGGGTCTTCAGAGGGTTCCTTGCCCACACCCTCATTTATGGATGGGGAAACTAGACAGAGACGGCCCTGGGCTTTCCAGGTTACGGGCACTTTAATTTAGTCCCTAATACTTGTGCTGCAACACCATTTTGAAGCATCCTGGGCATAGGAGTGTACATAGAAATTAAGCGCTAGACGGCTCATCACCAGGAGAGACGCTTCCCATTTTGTAAGTCAGTCCAGTGGGTAGATCTCTCTCACACATATATCAAGGGGATGGGCAAACACCCGCAACTGTCTGCGTGGACCCCCTGGGAGCACAGGCACAATTGTCCTGGTTGATGGCTCTCATATCCTTGCCCTGGGACTCAGCCTTAGAATCCTAAAGTCTTGGTGATGGACAGCTGTCATCTAGTCCAATACTCTACCAGGTGTAGAATCTTCTCTCCAGCTTCCTTACCCTGTTTCTGCTCAGTTTCTGCTTGAACACTTTCAGGGATGGGGAGCTTACTGCCTTATGAGGTTGTCCATTCTGGTTCAGACAAGCTGTCTTCGGTGAAGAACTAAAATGCATGTGACCCTGTAGCTTCTGTGTACTAGTTTCGACCTCGAGAGCCACACTGAGGCTGTTTGCTTTATCCCAGGGCAGCCCTTCACTTGCAGGCTCATCACATCTTCTCTTCTTTCTGCTATTCATCCACAGTTCCTTCAACGGATGCTCAGATGTTCTGGTTTCTGCATCCCCTCACCATCCTCTTACCCTTCTCTAGAAGGCCTTCAACAGACCAGTTTGTCTTTGGCCTTCTTGAAGTTCAGGGTGAAACTGAGAACAGCATTATAGGTGTGGACTGATGAGGGTGGTGTAAAGTAAGACTATCACCTCCTTTGTTCCATACTTAATACTTCTATTAATGCAGCCTAAGATCACATTAGCTTTTGTGAGCAGTCTTCTTTCTCCGCTACCATCCATAAAACGCCCTCACACCTAAGGGTGGATGTTAAGTCACTTTTTCAGTGCCTCCTTTCTAAGCTGTTCATTTTCTGCTCTCAAGTTCTGGATCCCACATTTGTCTACACAAGTTCATTCTTTTAGATGTGTCCATAGCTTAATCTGGTCCCCTTCCTTTGAATCTAGCCTCCATTGTCAAGTTGTTGTTTTTCTTTCATTTCTCCACAGTTCTACATACTTATTTGAGTCTTGATGGAAAGTACAGCAGGTCAGGGCTTGGATGGGCTGTAACTAGGGCAACAATCAAGGCCTGGGTGGGTGGGGGATGAACTTGGGTTCTGTCCTCAGAGTAAGCTTGTTGGGAGCAGGGGAGGGGTGCATTGAGTTGAGGCCAGGTGGGGAAGCCTGGATTATTCTGAGTTATGGGCCAGACTCAGGACTCCATGAGTTCAGGGGAACAAAGAAAGGCCAGAGAAGTACCTTCTCCACCCAGCCAGTTTATGCCTTATAGGCCATCATTTGAAATTCCTTCTTCTGACTCAGGACTTTTGCTCATTAAAAGGACAGGCACTGCAGTAACACTCACAGTTCTCATCCAGGAATCCGGAGATGCTGGCTTTAAGCTCTGAGCCTCAGTTTCCCAGCTTCCTGCATTCCCCCAAAATGATGGGCATGCATGATCAGCAGGTCTTAACCCTTTGGGAGTTAGAGACCCCTTTGAATCTCAGATGGAAGTTACAGATGTCCTACACACACACAGAAATCCATAGTCCCTTGACTAAGAATGCCAAGATTAAAAGCACCTTGAGGCCTTCCTGCCTCCAAGAGTCTGCAAGGGCCGTTGTAGGGAAGCTTGGCACATGCTCACACGTTTGCACAGAACACACCCTCACAGGCTTTCTTCAATTTGCTCCTCACGGCGGCCTCAGGAGGGGGCAGAGGTTATCACTGTCACTTAACAGATGAGGAAGCTGAGCCTGGAGGCCTCAAGCTTCATTCGAGTCAAACAGCTAATCTGTGGTCCTTAAATATTCATGTAGGGCCCAGTTCCCATGCCCCCCATCTCCACTTTCTGTTTGTATAGACCTGATCTCAAACACCAAACGTTCCATGACTTTGACTCCATTCCCACATCAGCACCATGTCTGCGGGAGCGTCTGGGCCTACCAGCTTTCAGCTCAAAGTACATCCTAAGTTTTCTGGGACTTACTCAAGGCCACCCAATGTTTCTTCTGGAAACTGGGACTGGTACCCAGAAGGCAGACCCCAGACGTCGGCCGACCCACAGCAGCCCCTTCCGGAGAGACAGGAAGTGGTGTGGATAGTTTCCTTTTATTGGGAAGGTGGTTTGGATTAAACCTAGATGAAGCCCCTGTGAAAGGGTTAACACAGGGGCAGGTTGGTGGTGGCCGTGACGGGGCAGTGCTGGTCGGTGTGCGGCGGGGCCCAGGGAGACGGAAGGCTGAGCTTCCCCGCAGTCTTTTCCACCAGATCGCAGTGTGGTCCTGCTCTGCCGGCTGCTGCTGCTGCTTCTCCCCGCAGGTGTTCATATCTGTGGCCTCAGCATCTTCCCCCAGGTTCAGGCCCTGTTTATTTAATCTCGTGTCCTATCTGTTCCTCCTGAGGAAGCCACGTTCAACTAGCAAGTCCAGGTGCTCTGAGAGACACAGAGGTGGATAAGATACTGCTCCTGACTTAAGGAGCTCATAGGGACGGGACACAAACATCCCTGCCCTTGCAAAGCCTATTGACTAGTGAAGGAGACAGACGGGGACACAGTGAATGCCATGTGTGGCTGCTATGGCTTAGGCCGTAATGGAAGTTGGGAAAATCACCTGCACGGGAGGGTAACTAAAGGTGACTCGCGGAATCCTGGAAAGCTTCCTGGAGGTGACTGCCTGTGAGCTAGACTTAGAAGTGTGGGGAAGATTTGGATGAGGATGAAGAGCCCTCCAAGTGGGGCGAATGGCTTGGGCAAAGGCATGGAAATAGGAAGGCCTGGGGGAAGACGAAGAGGCTGCAGACAAGACCACAGGTAGCATGAGATGCGTATGTGGTGATGGGGTTCAAAGGCAAGCCAGCGTTTGGCACCCAAGGTTGACGTTGGCTTAAAAACAGCTGAAGCGTCAGTGAGGCAGTCCTGACTCGTGCCCTTTCTCTCCTTGCAGAGGCCATGCCACTGAAACATTATCTCCTTTTGCTGGTGGGCTGCCACGCCTGGGCTGTGGGCTGGGCCAACCACGGCTGCCCTAGAGAGTGCACCTGCTCCAGGGCCTCCCAGGTGGAGTGCACGGGGGCGCACATCGTGGTGGTACCCACCCCGCTGCCCTGGAACGCCATGAGCCTGCAGATCCTCAACACGCACATCACCGAACTCAACGAATCCCCGTTCCTCAACGTCTCAGCCCTGATCGCCCTGCGGATTGAGAAGAATGAGCTGTCCCACATCGCGCCCAGTGCCTTCCGTAACCTGGGCTCGCTGCGCTACCTCAGCC
The DNA here is from genome assembly GCF_949774975.1 of Lagenorhynchus albirostris. NCBI lineage: Eukaryota > Metazoa > Chordata > Mammalia > Artiodactyla > Delphinidae > Lagenorhynchus > Lagenorhynchus albirostris. The sequence continues at coordinate 71,629,147 of NC_083099.1, read as the reverse complement.
TCGCCAACAACAAGCTTCAGGTTCTGCCCGTCAGCCTCTTCCAGGGCCTGGACAACCTAGAGTCGCTCCTTTTGTCCAGCAACCAGCTGGTGCAGATCCAGCCGACTCACTTCAGCCACTTCAGCAACCTCAAGGAGCTGCAGCTGCACGGCAACCACCTGGAGTTTATCCCCGACGGGGTCTTCGACCACCTGGTGGGCCTCGTCAAGCTGAACCTGGGCAAGAATAGCCTCACCCACCTCTCACCCAGGGTCTTCCAGCACCTGAACAACCTCCAGGTCCTCCGGCTGTATGAGAACAGGATTTCAGACATCCCCATGGGCTGTTTTGACGGGCTTGGCAACCTCCAGGAGCTGGCCCTGCAGCAGAACCAGATTAGTACGCTGTCTCCTGGCCTCTTCCACAACAACCGTAACCTCCAGAAGCTCTATCTGTCCAACAACCACATCTCCCAGCTGCCCTCCGGCATCTTCACGCAGCTGCCCCAGCTCAACCGGCTCACGCTCTTCGGGAATTCCCTGAAGGAGCTCTCTCCGGGCATCTTTGGACCCATGCACAACCTGCGTGAGCTTTGGCTCTATGACAACCACATCGCCTCCCTCCCGGACAATGTCTTCAGCAGCCTCCGCCAGTTGCAGGCCCTGGTCCTCAGCCACAACCAGATCAGCTACATCTCTCCGGATGCCTTCAATGGGCTGGTGGAGATGCGGGAGCTGTCCCTCCACACCAATGTGCTGCAGGAGCTGGACGGGAGTGTCTTCCGCACGTTGGCCAATCTGCAGAACATCTCCCTGCAGAACAACCGCCTCAGACAGCTCCCGAGCAACATCTTCGCCAACGCCAACGAACTCATGACCATCCAGCTGCAGAACAACCAGCTAGAGAACCTGCCCTTGGGCATCTTCGATCACCTGGGGAAGCTGTGTGAGCTGCGGCTCTATGACAACCCCTGGAGGTGTGACTCAGACATCCTTCCGCTCCACAATTGGCTCCTACTCAACAAGGCCAGGCTGGGGACAGACACTCCCCCGGTGTGTTTCAGCCCAGCCAATGTCCGAGGCCAGTCCCTCATCATCATCGATGACAATGTTGTCTCCAGTGTCCAGGGTTCAGTGGTCCCCGAGGTGTCCACCCACCCAGAGACACCCAGCTACTCTGACACCACCTGCGTCTCCTCCACCACTGACTTCACCAGTCTGACCACCATCGAGACCACCGATAGCCGTGACACGGGGGGCATGACCCAGGCCCAGAGTGGGCTGACCATTGCTGCCATTGTGATTGGCATCATCGCCCTGGCCTGCTCCCTGGCTGCCTGCATCTGCTGTTGCTTCTGCAAGAAGAGGAACCATGCAGTCCTGATGCAGATGAAGGCACCCAATGAGTGTTAAGAGAGGCAGAGGCTGGAGACAGGGCTGGGGAACCGTGGGACCCCCAGAGGATCCGGGATTTCATTGTTCCACCTCCACCCCTGGGTCCACAGAGCCATCCCCTGCTCCCCCTCTCTCTGGTCCCCAAGAGAAAGGTGTCCCCACCTTTTCCTGACCTGCCTGGTTCTCCTATAGAAGAGGTTCTTTCAGAGCCTTCTTACCAACAGGGAGACCTAACCCACTGTGGCAAAAACCCTGCGGTGTTCCCAATTCACATCCCTGGGCTTCTCTCAAGAAAGCCCCTCCTCTAAAGCCTCACCAGCTCTCCTCCAAAAACCACCTTCCCTGCGTCTGTACCCCTGCCAACCTCTATAGACGCAATTATTACACACCTGCCACTTTGTGGCAACGGTTCTCCACCGGGACAGCCCCGCTCCCAAGTACTATGTAAGTTGATTCCCCTTCTTCGCTCCTCTTGTTTGCGACATGGCTCTACCCTGTCCCCTCAATGAAAGGTCTCCCTTCACTTCCTACTCCTGAAGGCAAGGTGACTTCTCTCCTCGAAGAAGGCTTCAAACCATTTAGCTGATCTCTTAAGAACTGCCAAGTGCCCTGGCTTTCAGGATGCTATGAAAGAGAGAAGGGAAAAATGAGGCTGTTCAGGTCCTGGAGGCCGGACTACCCTCAGCATCTCTTGTGATTTTTATCTGGAAAAGGAAGAAAGGCACCGGTGCAACAAGTTTAACCGCTTAGAGAATGATATTTCTGAACTGCAAACTGTGCTTTGAAAATTTCAGTCCTTTAAGGAATAAAATCATGTAGAATTTCTCACCGCCCCCCAGAAAAACTTGAAAATCAGCTTATTGGTACTGGATGGAGAAAGCAATTTGGTGTCTGGGGGTCCTTGTGTTCACCCCCAGGATTTTTCTCTTTTAACTTTTTATGGAAGTGTAATATACATACAGAAAAGCACGATAGTGTATAGTTTGATGGATTTTCACAAACTTTACACACCTGTGTAACCAGCACCCAAATTAAGAAACGAGACATCGCCAGGATCCTCCATCCTGACCTTTTACTGGAGAAGACTGGGGCCTGTGGAGGTGGCACGAACTTACCTGGGAACTGGCTCCCCATGGGTCAGGATGAGCCCCTCACTGCCCTCCCCCTGCAGCCAGCCCTTGCAAAGGCCCAGCTGCCAGGGTTGGAGGAGAAGATGTAGGTACACTCTGGCCTGGATGGGAAATTGTATTAAATCCCAGACCTTGAAGCACCAGGCTTGGCCAGGTCAGAGGCATCTCAACTGGAGAGGCCCGTGCAACCACACACCCTACCCTGCCAACAAGCTCTCTGTTGCTCATTGGAGGCTCCTCTGCCTGGGCCTTTTATGGGCATGATATGCCTATATCTGTTTTTAATTTTCACTCTCCGTTTGGGAAAGTGAAATAGCTCAGAGATGAGATCCTTTAATTGGACAGCCAAGTGTAATGGAACCCAGCAATCCCTCTGGTTGTGGTAAAATTCCCCATCGACATTACAGTCAGCTAGACACTGAATTTCAGCATTCTCATACACAGCCGGCAACATGGGTACACAGATAGGTCACACTGGGTCAGGGCCCTCTGTGGAGCCTCTCCCTGCCTGTGGTCTGGTTACAAGAGTTGAGTTGTTTGGCCCAGAGTTGCAGTCACATGAATGCCTGCCCTCGCCATCCTTCCTGCTACATATATATTCACACCAGTAAAGAAAGTACACTCAGGACGATGCATGTCTTTCTCTGGACAACTGGTATACCAGTTTAGACGTAGAAACAGTGAAATAGAGAATTTCCCGTATCTGTGTCTGCCCAGGAAAGAGCTGCATCAAACACTACAGGGATTTGGAAATCTGCTCTCAATCCTGACTGGCCTTTACTAGTTCCCTCTGCCCCACGAGACAAATAAGAAGTTCCCTTGGGCCTTAACAGCATGATGCTGAAAGGTCCCAACAAAATGAGTGTGTGAGAACTTGTGCATTTGTAGCTTTTCACTCTCTGTCACAGGGAATCTGGGAGAGATGGGGCCTGTTAAGGCAAAAGACATAGTATCCCCAAGGTGAAACTGGGTCTCCAAAATGTTTTCAAATTATTTATAGCACCTGGCGGACATGTATCAAGGCTTGCCAGGGTCCAAAATGATGTAAGTCCAGAACTTGGGGCACGGGCACCATTCCACTGATGGTGGCCTGCCATATTGATCCTGGGGCCCAAAGGGGAAGCTTGGCTTGCTCGCCTCCAGACAGGAAGCATGCTTTGGCACTGCATTCCTCAAGATGCTCCTTGTAACTAGGCTCCAACGTCTCCTTGTGCAAGGGTACAAGTGGGCCAGAGATGGCAGAGAGGTGGAGAAGGAGTCCTCTTCACCCAGTGTGCCCTGCCAAGCTGAACCCAGAACCCCTGGGTATTGATGGCATTGGCCATGACCTTGGAATATCTTCCTGTCTGGCCCAGGATATCACACGTGGCCTGAGGGCAGCCGTCCTCAGATGACTCCCCACAGGAGCACCCTGGGTGGGGGTGGTGGGCCCTTTGCCTGACCTTCTGAGCTTGCCTGTTCCTTTCTCCCATCAGCATGGACCGGAAGGAGCCACGGGGCCTCCTCTTCCTTGGCAGGCGTTTTGGTCTTTCTGAACCACGTTGTCCGGTCAGGGAGCTGCCAGAAAATGTGGGTGGAGTTTCCTTTCCAACAGGATGATGCATTTGCTCACTTCTTGGGGCTGGAGTGAGCTGCTTGGTCCCCCAAAAGTTGAGTTCACTTTCCCCCTTTGCTCATTGGCTTCTAGTTCCCCTTGCCAGTACTCCATTTGGAGCGGAGGGTCAATGTTGGAGGAAAGATAATAAAAGCCCATTAGAACCACTGTTTTTCAAAAATGCTTGCTGTGCATGGATACCCTTCAAAGCACCTAACAGCCATTTTCTTTTTAACCCTCACAGCACCCCTGTGCATGAGTAGTACATGTGAGAGGGTCTAAAACCACTTGTCTTCCGCAACATTATTCAGTAGGCTGTGGCTTTACCTTCTCTCTTTAAGCTTTGCACAACCAAAGAAAATGGGAGTCACTGACCTGTTGCTCCCCATACCATAGTCTTAGCCATTGGAACCTCACCTGGTACTGTGTGGATCCAACGCTTTGTGAATACAGGAAAAAATTAAACTCATCCCCCTGTTAAAGAAAAACTGGCTTTTCTCAAAGGAACTGTTGAGCTGAGTGTATATTGTTCCTCCTCGTTAGAATTTAAAGGCAAAACACCCTTCTCAGAACTCTTCCTGGGAACCAATGTCACAGATGTCTGTGTAGTGCAGTGATGGGAATCATTTCCAAACTCAGGAAGCTTGTGGCGAGCAGACAGCTAGAGATAACTAGATAACTAGAGTTGCTAAAGAGACACTGGAGGTAGCCCGGCCTTTAGCTATGAATCACTCAAAGAATTCAGCCTACAGATCCCACAGTCGGAACTGAATCGGGGCTGCTGGGGAGCCGGTGGTGGTCTTGGGGAGCAGGTCTTCGCTGTGGTTCAGAGAGGCATGGGGCAGACACTCCTCCAGGCCAAACTCCTCCCAGTGTGAGCTCTCTCCTTGACCTAAGGAGAGATTGTTCTCACAAACCTGTTGCCTTCGTGCTACCTTCAAAAGTAGATCAATTTCGCCTCGCTTAAAGAATCATTGCAAATAGTCCCAGGTGCTTGGTGATGCGTTTAGAGCTTTCTAGGCCCCCGAGGTTTTATAGAGTGTGAGCCCTGGTGGGCAAGGTTGGGGGTCTGTCTTTCCTGGATGCTGCTTGTAACAGATTTGGTGCGCAGAATCAGCAATAAACGGTATACACAAGACACGTGTGATACTGTGGGCGCCTTGGCTAGGGGATCTCACTTTTGATGCTACGCTTGTCACACGAATGCAAGGCTGACCTGGACAGCCCCCCACAGAGACCAATTCCAGGCTGGGAAAGGTCTTTGGAAAGTGAGTGGGGACCACAATGATGTCTATAGGTCACTGTGGCCAGAAGGGGCCTTAAGAATAGGTTCAACCCATTTTATAGATGAAGAAGGTAAGATTGGGACAGGAAATGTCCCAATCGTATTTCCCCTAGTCACCTAGGGAACTAGTGGCTGAGCTTGCAAGAAAACCAGGCTTCCAGACTCCCAGGCTGGAGTTTCTTCTATGTCTCAGAAAGGCAGTGAGGTTCACTCAGCGTTCATTAAAGTGCCTGCATGTGCGCGTGCACACACACACACACACACACACACACACACACACACTCTTCACTTTGTTCTGAAGCCCCTGGATGAACACCTTCAGGGCTGTTCACTCTCTCCTCAAGCAACTGCTTTCATCCTTGGATATCCCAGTGGTTAAAGCTTCTCTCTCCATATTGGGCCAAAATTCACCTTCCTATATCATTTCCCCCTTTTAACTCAGAAAGGGTTTACAGACTTAAATAAGCATTAAATAAAGAAACAAACACAAAAGGACAGCAAACCCACAACCCTCTTAGAATTTCTCCTGGCACTGAGAGCTCACGGGTGAGTGTGGCTGGCTGCCCAGCTGCGGTCAGTCTGACCTTGCACTGGAGGGGATGTGAATGTGGAGCCCTCAGCCCAGAGCAACTTACTAGAAACTTTCTAGGGCCTAGTGGCTGCCCTTAGGGTCCTAAAGTTGCCAAGACCATAACCTTAGCTGGATTTTGGCCCCAACCTGGATCCGTCCATGCGAACAGTTCAGGGTCATTTTGTAATCTGCAGAGGCCTTGCCTAGATTCTCTTCTGCTGTCCTGTGACCCTGGTGACATTCCGGGAACGCTCAGGCCACGTGAGGGGAGGAACCACTGCCTGGAACTTTGATCAGCAGCAGGACTGCTGGGTTCAGGCTGACCACTGACCACACCAGAAGTCCTTCTGCTCCTGAGGAACAGCCAGGGCAGCTGGTCCCCAACCGTGAGCCCCTCGCGGTAGGTTTCCTGGGGTCACTACAGGGCTCTGGGGTCTGTGGGGACGTGGGAGGAATCTGGCCTGGGATCCCAGCTTGGGGGCAGGAGATGGGCTGGCCACTTGTCCCAGGTTTCAGAGCATGTCCCCAACTCCATGTAGGCTACACCTTCTGTGTCCCCTTGCCCGGGCAGGAGAAGCCCCTGAGGTACTCAGCCAGGGTGGTGCTGGGCTGGGGCTGGAGGCAGGTCACGGTATGGGATTCTGAGATGAAGGTGACCCAGTCCCTGGGCACAGACAACTCCTAGTGGATGGTGGGGATAAAGCAGGGTGACCACATGTGTAGGTTTTCCCGGTCCCACCCTTGTTTATGCCTGTCATCCTGGCATAATTATCAAGAGCTCTCCTTTTATTCTCAGAAGTGTCCTGGTTTCGATGATAAAGTAGGAATAAAACATGTATGTGGCTACGTTTTAGCAAACATTTATTATTTGCCAGGCACTGCATTAAGTCCTTTATTATTTGCCATCTCATTTAGCATATTTATCATCCAATTGAGTGCTAATTTTAACACTAAGGGATGGGTAATAACCAGGTATTGGGAAACTGAGGCTTAGAGAGGGAGTGACTTGCCCAATCCCACACAGCTAGTAGATAGCGTGTCAGAATTGAAACCCAGGGTACAGCAATGACAGAGCCCTAATCCATGAAGCAGGACGAAGAATAAGACCCTGGATACAGGCTCACGAGAGCCACAAATACATCCTGTTCAATTCGGCACCCAGGGCCTGAGCACCTCTCTGGCTCAGCCCTGGGCCAGGTGCTGGGGTGCCCGGCCAGGTAAGAGATGCTGCGGTCACGGGACCGCCACCTCCCAGGGGCTTCTAGTCAGGTGGCGCAACTGACTAGAAGGCAGAGCAGAAGGACCCACATGTTCAACAGAAGACAAGTCCCTGCAGGGTCCAAAAGAGGCACAGTCCAGAAAGGCTTCCCAGGGGACGTGTGACGTGCTGGCCTGGAGGGTAGGGAGAATGGGGACAGGTAGCAACAGGGAAAGGTCAGCAAGGGCATTCTCGTGGAGCGGGCTGCCTAAGAGAGGGCTAGAGGTGGGGCCCATGGGGAGCATTTGGAGAAAGGACAGTGCCCGCTTCACAACCTCCTATTTCAGAATGTTAGTTCCCTTCAGGAAGCTATGACAGTGGATGAAGTTTCCTTGAGCCTCTGCAGTGTAATTGCAAGGAAGGAAAGGAGTCAAGGAAGCCCCTGTTATGTACTCGGAACTGTGCTGTGTGTTTTACATGATCTAAACATTGTTTTAATTGTTTAATTTTTTTGGCTGTGCTGTGCAGCATGCAGGATCTTAGTTCCCTGACCAGGGATCGAACCTGTGCCCACTGGACTGCCCGGGAATTCCCTACATTATTTTTATAATAACTTTCAACCTTATTACAACAGTGACACCTATTTATTATTTTTAAAAGTTGAAAATACATTATTAAGCCAAAGGAAAAAATTAAAACCACCTGCAATTAATTCTGTTCTTCAGAGATAACCACTGCAAATAGTTTGTGTACCGTCTGAAGCTCTCTAGGGGACCATCAAAGTCACTTCGGTGACATAAACTCAGGTGTGGGTTGAAAGGAGCTTATTGCGAATAACAAAAGACGTTCCTCTTATCACTCAGGATATTCCAAGGGTTTTTGGAGCTCTGTGCCAGGAACCAGGAAGACCAAATATAAATTTATTATATCAGAGTATCATAAACCCATGGCCAGTTATTTCATTTAATTGCCACGATGACCCTAATGCGCGGTAATGCGGGTGTTATTATTATTATCATGATTATCATGATTGTTCTCAATCTACAAATGCGGAAACTGGGACTCTGAGGGATTACTTCACTGCTTGGGACACCCTGGGCAGCAGGGAGGGTGGGGAGGGCGGGCTGGCTGGGAAGGGAGCCAGCGCAGGTCCCACTGCCTCAGCCACTTGGCTTACTTCCCTGATTGAGAGGAAAGGAGACCAGGGTCCTGGAGACTTGGGTGAGGCAGTCAGGGGCTCCAGATAAGCCTTGGAAGCCCCTCTTCCTGCTCGCAGATGTACTAGAGCCCGAGGGGCAAAATCCAGCCACGTTGGTGAGACAGATCCTGATGTGGATACCCCAGGTCCAGGGACAAGTCTCCCGGGGGTGTCGGGCCGGGCTCTGGGCTCCCATCACCCTCTGGAAGGAGTGAGGGTTGCCTCTGTGGTGGATGACAGATGGGCTTGTGGTACACACACAAAGGTGCCAATCCAAAAGTAATCTGAGAAGGAAGAGGAAAGAGTCCATTCGCAGCCAGTCACCCCTCCCCCCCCTCCACAAAAAGCCAGGCTTCCTCGGCTTGCTGAAGGCATGGAACATTTTTGTGGGCATTTGCTGGTCTCTGCGCAAATGCAGAAGTGTTTTCTTAGATGACGAGTTGGAATCTTCTGGCTGCCGCCCCACTGTCCCCTCTGCTGCCATCCTGCACAGTACCTAGGCAGGGATGCTCCCGGTCTCCAGAGCCTGTGGAGACCTGCTCTTGAGGGTGGCTCGGGGAAGAGGCCCAAGTCCAGGGCATCCTGGCCACATCAGAATCTGAGCTCCACTAAACCAAGGACAAAACAATGACCCGTTTCCCTTGGCCAGAAGAGCCAGAAGGTGCTGTAGCGAGACATCCGGCTGGCCCGTAAATGAGGTGCTTGGATGAGCTCACCAGTCTTTCCTTAGCTGACTCCTGTGGCTGCTTTACCACAGAGCTGGGGCTGGCCTGGGCTGATGTAGCTGAGTGCTCTCTGTGTGCACGGCTCTGGGTTTGGAGCCTTCAATGCATTTTCTCTTTCACCCTTCGGAACCACCCCTTGAGGAAGGTAGTATTGAACCTTGCTGTTTTGAAGGTGAGGAAATTGAAGCACGGAGAGGTTAAGTAATTCAGCCAAAGCCACACAGCTAGTAAGGGATGGAGACAAGATTTGAACCCAGACTCTCTGACACCACAGCACAAACTCTTAGCCATTCTAGAGTGATGTGAGAGTGAGTCTTGGGCTGGGAGCGGAACATTTGGAAATGATAAGTGTTCCATACCCTCACTGTGAGTACCATCTATCACTTCCTTTGCCCCAGTGGACTGGGACAAGAGGGTCTTGCACTGAACTTCAGAGGCCCTGTTCTGGTTCCCCTCCCACCATGACACCCCCAAGGGGTGAGAAGTTTGCATGATCAAGGGGGCATGCCCATCTGGAGGCTGTGTCCCCATCTCAAATCCTAATTCAGGTACCCAGGACCCAGGGCTTGTGTGGCATGCCTCCCGAGGTCCATCTTCTCTAGGCTGACCCCGTCACAGAAGTGCGTTCCCTTAGGCTTGTGAGGTGCGGGGACACAGCTGTGCGAGGGATCTCTACTCACAGTACCGGAGAGAGGCCGGTGGGAAGAGAAGGGGACGGGCGGTACACAAGGTCCCTTGTGTATGTTCACCTTGGTTCCTGAAAATGTGAGCATGGGTCTTCGTGTTCCAGAAGCCTTGTGGTGTTGCTGCAAGCACCTTGCTGACAGCTCAGGCCATCAGGACGGATCCTAGCCCCACACTTCTTAGTCGTGTGCCCTTAGACCCATGGCTGTAGCTCTGGGTCCCCCAGTTTCCCTGTCCTGGAAATTTCTCGATGTGCTCTGAGGATCAAGATGCAGGTGTGAGAGCTTTGGGAGCTGGCAGGTGGGTCTCGCCCCCTAGCTCAGCCCCCCACACCAGAGAAGCTCCACCCACCTCTCCCACCAACCACTGCCTGAGCCTAAGCTGATTTCTCTACACTTGATTTTCCTGTGCCATGGATGCCATAGTTTTGACTCAAGTCCTGAATTCTCCAGTTACATCCCTTTGTTGGAAAATTCTAAAGTATATTATTTCTTTTTTTTTCTGTATAACTACAATTTTTTTATTAGTTATCTATTTTATACATATTAGTGTATTTATGTAAGTCCCAATCTCCCAATTCATCCCACCACCACCCCCTGCCCCTGCTTTCCCACCTTGGTGTCCATATATTTGTTCTCTACATCTGTGTCTCAATTTCTGCCTTGCAAACCAGTTCATCTGTACCATTTTTCTAGATTCCACATATATGCGTTAATATACGATATTTGTTTTCCTCTTTCTGACTTACTTCACTCTGTATGACAGTCTCTAGGTCCTTCCACGTCTCTACAAATGATCCAATTTCATTCCTTTTTATGGCTGAGTAGTATTCCATTGTATATATGTACCACATCTTCTTTATCCATTCGTCTGTTGATGGGCACTTAGGTTGCTTCCATGACCTGGCTATTGTAAATAGTGCTGCAGTGAACATTGAGGTGCGTGTGTCTTTTTGAATTATGGTTTTCTCTGTGTATATGCTGGGTCATATGGTAGTTCTACTTTTAGTTTGTTTTGGTTTTTTGCGGTACGTGGGCCTCTCACTGTTGTGGCCTCTCCCGTTGCGGAGCACAGGCTCTGGACACGCGGGCTCAGCAGCCATGGCTCACAGGCTCAGCCGCTCCGCGGCACGTGGGATCTTCCCGGACCAGGGCACGAACCCATGTCCCCTGCATCGGCAGGCGGACTCTCAACCACTGCGCCACCAGGGAAGCCCTACTTTTAGTTTTTTAAGGAACCTCCATACTGTTCTCCATAGTGGCTGTATCAATTTATATTCCCACCAACATTGCAAGAAGGTTTCCTTTTCTCCACACCCTCTCCAGCATTTGTTGTTTGTAGATTTTCTGATGATGCTCATTCTAACTGGTGTGAGGTGATACCTCATGGTAGTTTTGATTAGCATTTCTCTAATAATTAGTGATGTTGAGCAGCTTTTCATGTGCTGCTTGGCCATCTGTATGTCTTCTTTGGATAAATGTTTATTTAGGTCTTCTGCCCATTTTTTGATTAGGTTGTTTTTTTACTATTGAGCTGCATGAGCTGTTTATATATTTTGGAGATTAATCCTTTGTCTGTTGATTCATTTGCAAATATTTTCTTCCATTCTGAGGGTTGTCTTTTTGTCTTGTTTATACTTTCCTTTGCTGTGCAAAAGCTTTTAAGTTTCATTAGGCCCCATTTGTTTATTTTTGCTTTTCTGTCCATTACTCTAGGAGGTGGGTCAAAGAAGATCTTGCTGTGATTTATGTCAAAGAGTGTTCTTCCTATGTTTTCCGCCAAGAGTTTTATAGTGTCTGGTCTTACATTTAGGTCTTTAATCCATTTTGAGTTTATTTTTGTGTGTTTTGTTAGGGAGTGTTCTAATTTCATTCATTTACATGTAGCTGCCCAGTTTTCCCAGCACCACTTATTGAAGAGACTGTCTTTTCTCCATTGTATATCCTTGCCTCCTGTGTCATAGATTAGTTGACCGTAGGTGTGTGGGTTTATCTCTGGGCTTTCTATCCTGTTCCATTGATCTATATTTCTGTTTTTGTGCCAGTACGATATTGTTTTGATTACTGTAGCTTTGTAGTATAGTCTGCAGTCAGGGAGTCTGATTCCTCCAGCTCCATTTTTTCCCCTAAGATTGCTTTGGCTATTCAGGCTCTTTTGTGTGTCCATGCAAATTTTAAGATTTTTTTTCTAGTTCTGTAAAAACTGCCATTGGTAATATGATAGGGATTGCATTGAATCTGTAGACTGCTTCTAAAGCATATTATTTCCAAGTGACATTGGGTTAGAAGTTAGAGGTACAGCAGGGGCAGGTGAGGCACAGTGTCCCCATGAGGCTTTTCCTTTCACATGCCCCTCTTGCTTTGGTCCCAGCTCTCCCAGCAGGAGTGATCAAGGAAACCAGGAGATCTGGATTCTAACCCAGGCCCCACTGCAGACACCTGGGGGCCTGGCCTCACCCTCTCAATGAGGCTGGCCAGATGGTCCCTAGGGTCCTCATGTCCCTTCTAGTGGGATTTCTTCTGGAAACTGCCTTTGAGAACCAAGGACCAAAGGGGTTAGCAGGAAGGGGGCTGGCATGTTGATAATATTATGGCGCTTTACAAATAGGAATTGCTCCTCTCTTACTCTAGGTGGGGGAAGGAGGAGGGAGGGCTCAAGGCCGTGCTCACGCCTGGCTACGGTCATTCACTCCGGGCTGGAATCATTCCAGGGAAGGGCAGCTCTGCCTCTCAAGCTGCTCATCTCAGCCAACGGTTCAGTTCAACAGAGCCTATCATGAATCAACACGAGCGTAGAGAGGACCACACCCACCTTCTCGCAGAAAGGACAGCTGTGAGAACCCGTCATCTGGAGGACGATGCCAGGTGCTAAGATAGAGAAACATATCAGGAGTCAGAGAAGGCTTCTGTCAGGATGCCCAGGGGTTTCGTGTAGGAGCCTAGGGACAGCCCAGGTAGCAGGTATGGGTGGGACGATGGCTACGTCATCCTTCTTCAGCCAGGCCCTCTTCTTCTTATCTGTATTCTGTGCATGCAATCTCAAGAGAATAAAGTCTCATGCTAAAGCTGAACTCTGTAATGCTGGTCTATGGGATGGCAGGACCAGGAGGCTTGTCCTTTCCTCTAGTGTGTCCTGAGTGGCAGCAAGACCCTCACTGTTAGAGACCTTCCCAACCATGGTGTTTAATCCACCTCCTGTGGCTTACCTATGTGGCCATCAGAGGAGCCTCAAGGGAGCGGCAGTGCTTTTTCAGGGAGAAATTGTTCCTTCTGTATTGATTAGGCAGAAAAATTCCTGGAAAAACTGAGAGTTATTGAGCGTCTGGATGGGAAGAGGGTACAGGGGCCTTTTTGTAAGCACCGTGCTTGCATGTGGAGCCTTTTGGCTGAAGCTGAATCTTGCGATGGAGGAAGCAGCCAGCAGAGAGCAGCAGAGAGGCAGGGTGCAGAAAGGGTGCTTGGGGCCAAGAGTCCCCAACAGGGAGCCAGCTGAGTTCTTGCTGAGGACAGGTAAATTGAGAAAAATTACGATTATAGTGCATGAGAATTTTCCCTTTCTTTCTGACTTTCCTTCTTTCTGTCTGTCTTCTTTCTTTCTTTAAAGCTAAATATATTCTAGCTAAAGGGCATTTTGTTCTTCCTACTTCTTTCATGTTCAAATAATCTTTTCTGTAATGACGGTGGTTTGCAACCTTTAACAATGGTTAACATAGCTTATTAATTGCTCACACTATGTCAGACACTGTTCTAAGAATTTTACCTCTATTTACTCATTTAATCCTGCAATTACCCCAACAAGGTTAGCACTAATATTATCGTCATTTTACAGATAAGAAAATTGAAGCACAGCCCAAGGTCACATAGCGAGAACGTGATGGAGCTGGTATTCCAACTCATGGAACTCGAACCACTAGAAGCCATGTAAATGATGACGTGGGTGGGAGCAGTAGAGATGTGGGGGGTACAGACCCCCTAATGGGACAATTAAGACCCCGTTGATCTCGTTATGTGGGAATGTGAACCCAATGTCCCTAAATCATCCTGAAGTCTGGAAACATTTAATGTGCTATTTCTCAGTTTCTACATGCCAGCTAGTGGTTCAGACATAAAAAAGACTGAGTGGTAAGTAAAATGTGCTTGTCAGCTGTGTCACCAATTCGTGACCTGTGGTAGATGCTGGCATTAAAAAAATTTAATATTTAGTGAACTAAAAACTTGGTCCCCTTCCCTTATTTAAAACAAAAACCTACAGGTCTGTGGAATCCCCTCATCTGGGACCCACCTGTCCACACAGTGTTGGAAAGTTCCGTGGGCTCCAGGCTGGTGATAGGGGTGGCGGGCAGGAGGGGAGCGTTTTGGTAGCAGCACTGAAGAGAAGGCGGACTCATTCCAAGATAAGAGCCCGTCTTGTCCCTGTGTCTGCTCTCAGCCTCAGCGGTGCAAAGAGCTGAGGGTAAGATCTCCTCATAATTAGGCTCTGCAATGTGCTGAGATTTGAAAACTCAGGAAGAGTTACGGTTAAAAGACTTTCCAACTCAGGAGTAATCTGCCCATACTTTACATATTATCTTAAAAATTCCACAGTACCAATGGTCTCCTTTTATACCCCTGTTCCATGCCTTTTGGTCTCGGTCCCACCTCTTTCTCCAATCTGGAAAGAACACGTCAGGTCCACGAGACCAGGGTCTTGGTCCTGCCACTAACCTGCAGGGTGGGACTGTGGACTGGCCACGAGACACCCTTGCTGTCAGAAGGTTAGAACTCTGGTCCTATTGACCTTGCAAGGCTGCTGTGAGGTGGTATGAAAACAACTATTAGAAACATAAACTAGCTTCCCATCTCCTGGCTCTCTGACCAGTGTGCTGGTCACCGGGCTGCCTGCCCTTGACGAAGGTGCCACTTCTGTTTTCGCTTCACACTCAGATCTAGGAGATGCTGCCCAGAGCCTGGCTGCGCTGGGCCTGCCTCTTGCTCCTGGCCACGCCTACCCAGCCCTGCCCCAAGGGGTGTGACTGCTTCATCCGGGAGGTCTTTTGCTCCGACGAGGAGTTGGCCGCCATCCCGCTGGACATCCCGCCACACGCCACAGACATCATCTTCGTGGAGACCTCATTCACTGTGGTGGGAGCCAGGACCTTCAGTGGCAGCCCCAACCTGACCAAGGTGGTCTTCCTCAACACCCAGGTGTGCCACTTCGGGCCGGATGCTTTCGGGGGGCTGCCGGGGCTCCAGGACCTGGAGATCACTGGCGGTGCCTTCTCCAACCTCAGCACTGACATCTTCTCCAACCTGACCTCGCTGGGCAAGTTCACCCTCAACTTCAACATGCTGGAGGCTCTGCCCGAGGGCCTCTTCCAGCACATGGATGCCCTGGAGTCCCTCCAGCTGCAGGGCAATCGGCTCCAGACGCTGCCCGGGAGGCTCTTCCAGCCTCTGAGACGTCTGAAGACCCTCAACCTCGCTCAGAACCTCCTGGCCGAGCTGCCCGAGGAGCTGTTTGCCCCCCTCTGCAGCCTGCAGACCCTGAGGCTGAGCAGCAACGCACTGGCCGGCCTGCCCCAAGGGCTGTTCAGCCACCTGGGCGGCCTGCGGGAACTCTTCCTGGACGGCAACTCCATCTCCGAGCTGCCCGCGCAGGCGTTCGCGGGGCTGTCCCGCCTGGAGAAGCTATGGCTGCAGCGCAACACCATCAGCCACCTGCCCCGGTCCATCTTCTCCTCCCTGGGCAACCTGACCTTCCTGAGCTTGCAGGGCAACGCACTGCGGACGCTGCCCGCCAGCCTCTTCGCCCATTCCCCGGGCCTGGTCAGCCTGTCCCTGTCCCACAACCAGCTGGAGACCATCCCCGAGGGAGCCTTTGCCAACCTGTCCAGCCTCGGGTCCCTAACGCTCTCGCACAACGCCCTCACCCATCTGCCGGCTGGCATCTTCAGGGGCCTTGAGGGGCTGGTCAAGCTCTATCTGGGCAGCAACAACCTGACGGCCCTGCACCCAGCCCTCTTCCAGAACCTGTCCATGCTTGAGGTGCTCAGCCTTTCCAGGAACCTCCTGACCACGCTCCCCCAGGGCATCTTTGACACCAATTACAACCTGTTCAACCTGGCCCTGCACGGCAACCCCTGGCAGTGCGACTGCCACCTGGCCTATCTCTTCGGGTGGCTGTACCAGTATAGCGACCGGCTCTTCAACAGCCAGACCTACTGTGCCGGCCCCGCCTACCTGAAGGGTCAGGTGGTGCCCGCCCTGAGGGAGGAGCAGCTGGTGTGCCCGGTCGCCCAGGACCACCTGGGTTTCCAGGCCCCGGGGCCGGAGGACAGGGAGCCAGGGGGCGGTTGGGACCTGGCCATGGAGGAGAAGGCGACCTGGGGCCGGTGCCTCTACAGCGCCCCCGAGGGCACCGTGGTGCTGGCTTGTGACGAGGCCCGGTGTCGCTGGCTGAACGTCCAGCTGTCTCCCAGGCAGGGCTCGGCCTCCCCGGGACTGACGTTCAATGGCAGTCAGGAGTGGGACTTGAAGTCCAGCTGTGGCTCTGTGAGGGTCACTGTGTCGATCGAGGCTCTGGCAGGGGAGCCCTAGGTGCAGAGCAGATGGGCTGGGAGCCTGAGCAGACAGCCTCCGGGCCCAGCCAGGCGAAGCCGGCGAGGGGAGCTGAAGCTTTGGTCCTTCAGATGCAAGGGATGGAGCTGCGTCTCCCCAGGTGGAGTGGGTGGGGAGCTCGCCCCCCGAGTCTCCACCGCCCCTTCCTCCTTCATCCCCCCAGTCTCTGAGTCTGAGACCTAACGGGGCCTTCCTCAAGCTTTGCAAAGCATCCATTAAATCTGCATCGTGGTCCGGAGAATAAACTGCTGGCGTTGCCCTGGTGTTTTTCTGTTATTGAATACCCACCCTAATCTCATCCCCACCCTGAGATACCCTCTTACCACTGCTCCATTTCCGCCAAGTGGAGGCCACCCACTCTTGACATCCAGTTCAAAGCCAATGTCTGTTTCTATTTCTCTGCCTGGAACTGTGGTTTCAATTGATAAAGACAAATAGGGGAGAGGATAAAAGCAGAGGTGACCAGAAAGATGAGGGGCGGGGCTCTGACTCCACATTCAGGGACTCATGCCGTTCGTGCCCCCCTCCAGCGCTTCCAGGAGAAGTCAGGTGACAGGGGCTCTGGAGGGGAAACGCTTTGCCTGCTCAGCCATGGGATGGCTGCTCCCTGAGGGGAGGGGGGAGGAGGGAGCTGGGTGGCTGGGACCGACGCCCTTCAGTTGTAAGTGTTGGCCTCTGTGGACTGCTCACTCACTGAAATGGTCCTCTCTTGGTTCTGGGGACATCACCCTCTTACCCAAGCCCAGCTGCTCTCCCCGTTTTACTCAGTCACCTCTTGCGCGCTGGTGTCCTCGGGGCTGGCTGTCATTCAGGCTCCCTGGGTAATCCCTGTGCAGGCCCTTGGGGTCAGTTGCCGCCTCTACGCTGATGACCTCAAATCTCCAAAGACCGGAGCCAAATCTCGGACTCGGGTTTCTGGCTCCATGATGAGACATCCGCCTGCTCTGCCTGCAGCCCCGTGTTTTATCATGACGGCCACAAACACGTCCAAACCAGACTCCGACCCCAGCTCCTCCTGGGTCCCAGCAAATTGCCAAGCCCAGGAGCTGGGAGTGGTCTTCAATCTCTCCTCCCCTTATTCCTCTTGGCCAACCAGTCACTGAATGCTTCTGAGTGCCGCTCTGTCCATTTCTCCTTTCCTGTTCCCAGCCCAGGGAAGCTCTTTGTCTCCCTGGATTGAACTGTGACCCAGCCCCCTTCCTGGTTTCCCAGCCTGCGGTGCGGACTGGCTTGGGTGAAGTGCTGGGGTAGGGGAGGGAGAAATAAATCAGATGTACAGCAGGCCCTCCAGGGGCTCATAGTCTGGTGGAGAGATCAGAAAAGGATGCATGGGATGAAAACATAAGTAAGATGGGGTGGGCACCAAGAAGGTGCTGGGGAGTTCAGGGGAGGTGGATGTCTGGGTGAGCACAGACCTCGGGAAGCTGCGTTTGATCCCTGGGCCTTGAGATTGTGCAAGAAGCGTGTGAGTCAAGGGATGGAGACAGGCAAGTGGGTGAGGACAGGGCCATGGCCTCTGGAACAGGCTACAGGTGGGAGAGGAGATGGGGAGATAAGTAAGGCTGAAAGGTAGCTGGAGCCTCGACAGGCCCAGGGAGTTCGCGTGTTCATTAAGGATGCCCAGCTGTTACTGAAGGACTTTATGCAGAGGAGGGTCACGCTCCTGCCTGTGAAGTTTGAGGAGATCAAGAGACAGGGAAAACAGTAAGGATTCTTGCTTGACTTGAGCTAAGAGCTGAGCTAACAGCTCAAGGATGCCAAGGAAATAGAATGAAAAATTTTCAGCATCCGAACAGCACATACACAGATGGATTAAAAGACTGAAATAATTACAGAAATGCAAATTCAAACAGTATAGGTATCACTTCATACCTCTTAATCCCATGGAAATTAGAAAGCTGGATTACGGGCACAGGGGAGCCTCCAGGTACCGCTGGCTGGTGCAGCCACTCCTTCGAGGACACGAGCAAGCCTGAGGCAAAGAAAGGGTTTGGTGAGGGAGTCAGGGGTCCAGTGGGTGGGGCTGGAAGATGGGGGGAGGGAGAAACCTGGGATGACTCTCAATTTTCTTTCCTGGGAGACAGGGAGGACCGTGAAGCCATCGACCAAGGGCAGGGGCGGTTTTGGGGAAAGGGAGGAGAAAGATGCCAGCTTTAGACAAGGAAGTACAACTTCACCCTCGTGTCCAGTGATGCCCTTTTAAAAAGACATGCTTCCTGAGCGTCCAACCAGTTAAATTCTAAGGTGATGGAAGGTAGTTTGGCAGCTGTGCCAAAGGAACAGACTGTCTCCCAGATTCATCTGGTTCAGTTCCCAAAAGCCTCTGGCTTAAGAATAATCCTGACCAGGTCCTCCAAGGTTGGGGAACGTTGCTTCCCCAGAAAGGAGGAGGCCCTGAGCGACTGAGGGTCCCGTGATGCCAGCCCCCAAGGCTTGTGCTTTCACTGCCCAGGCCCAAGGCTGGGCTGCCGTGGCTGCTAGCTTCCAGCTGGTTGTGATATCCACTGTCTGGGGAAAGGGTCACCAGCACACAGCAGGCGCTTCCCAAATCTCCATCGAATGGATGCCCGTCTGAACTACAGCTGCTGGTCCAAACAGTCCCTGGGTCTACCGCCAGGGATGAAGGAACAAGATAATCCCGCAGACATTTCTCTTAATTATATTCCCTCCCAATAGAACTCTTTGTTAGGTTAAGATATAAGAATTTTTCTCTGTGCTGAATGGTGCTGTGGAAAGAGCACCAGCTGACGGGGCAAGCTGCTTGCTGGCCCTTTCAAGTTGGTTGGACGAGATCAGAGTCACTGTGCTCTTTGGGTAGGGTTGCCAGATTTACAAATAAGCACATACATGCTGCTAGGGACATATTTATACTAAAAAAGCGATTCGTAGTTTATTTAATTGGGTATATTATTTGGTGACCCAACCATCTGATGAAAGTGGGGAAACAATGGGGGCAGAGGTGTGGGTTCAGGGGTTCTCTTCAGGGCCAGGGAGGCCAGGCCTGAGCCTGCAGTGGTGCAGGTCCTGACTACTGAGGGTTGCTAGGGTCTTCAGGTTGGAGCTGACAGGAAGCAGGAGGCGCTGAGCATCCCCCCAGACCGAGGTACGCAGACAAAGAGGCAGCTCTGAGTGTACTGTGCACCCAGGGCCCTCGGTCCTGCTGCCTGTTTCCTTGTGAGGTGGTCCCAGTCTGGGGCAGCAGTAGAGCTTTTGATGGGCTCTGGAAAGAAATCAGGACACTTGGTTCCCCCTTCCTTAACATTTGGCCTTTGGCAAATCATGGCTCCTCTCTGGGCCAGAGGAGGTTGGTTCTCAATGCTGACTGAGTCCTAGAATCACCTGTGGGAAGTTATAAACGACAACAGGGCCCCACTTCCAGAGATGATGATTCAACTGGCCTAGGGAGACCCAGATATCAGTTTAAACACACACACACACACACACACACACACACACACACACACACACACACAAAACATCCCCAGTGATTCTAATGCTTAGCCAGGCTTGAAAACTCAGGGCTCGATTTTGTCCAGTTCTAGGTGTTTGCACTATCTGTAGCTGCCCCAGGGTTGTGGAGCAAATGCTCACCTTATCAGACCCACCTGGTGTAACGCTTGGGATGAATTCATGAACAAAATAAGCCACAACACTGTGTCCCAAAATATCTCATAGGTTTTTTTTTGTTGTTGGTTGGTTGGTTTTATTTTATCATTCTCAATGCTCTCAGATTTTGGAGAAACAATAAGCGGAGTGCACGCTGGCTTGTTTTCTTGCAGTACAAGGACGAGGGTGGTTAAGTTCCTCCAAAGCACCTCCTTACAGCAGATGGGAGTCCTTGCGCTGATGCCTGGAATGTTCCACAGTTCTTCAGTGACTTCCCCGCCACTTGCTAGCAAGGTAACCTTGGGCAAGTTACTGAAACCCTCTGCACCTCAGTTTTCTCATCCATGCTGTTTATCACCTCACAGCGCTACTGGTGAAGATAAAATATTCATCCATGGAAAGAACCGAAAACAATGAGACGTGGTAAGTTCTCAAAAATGTTATCTCTTATTATTATTATTTCTAGAGAAGTGTGTGTGTGTGTGTGTGTGTGTGTGTGTGCGCGCGCGCGCGCGCGCGCGGGGGAGGCAAGAACTGGCCAATCTCTTAGCCATTGCACTTGTTTCACCCATATTCATTGGTGTTTCTGGGAGGATGCTGACGTTGCTGTTTATATATCAAGATTATATTATTGGGAGGATTGGAAACGCCATTTACAAAATTATTCAGCGCTAACAGTGGATACTGGAAAAGTGGATGGTGCTGCCACAGATAGACAATTTCACACAATACTAGTGCAGTAAGGAATTCTTTCTCACACTGTTTTCGGCCTGCCTCCATCTCTTGCATCCGTAGACAGTTCAACATCTCACAAACCTGCAAAGGTTCCGATTCTGGGTCTCAGGGCGCCCCCGCGTGGCCAACTTGGAGAACGGCTTTCCGGGAAGTCACAACCAGGGAGCTCCAGAAGGGACAACATGACCACATGGATGCTTCCCGGCTTCCTGCCGAGCTTCTGTTTCCTGCGATTCTGGAACGTGCCCGCGCCCAGGGAGCAGCTGGAGCGGAGGCTGAGGTCCCGGGTGCACCTCCGCCTCGTAGCGTTTAGACATGCCGGGCGTGCAGATTTGTCCCAGTGATGTTCCGCATGGGGAGGGTGGGGGGACAATCCAGCACGACTGTGGGTTGTCTTGCGTCTCCCATGGCTTCCAAACAGACCTGCAGACACTGCTGTGGGTGAAATCCTGCCGGTGATGGTCTCTGTTCATATACACTCAAAATTGTGGTCTCTGCCTTGTTGTCTGCACACTTTTTCCAGCACTGCCCCTTAGTATATATATATATTCTGGGAAGACTGTGCTTTATTTTCTTTGGAATTTTATTCAGAGTTGTTCAGGATTTTGGAAAAAAATCCCCCTTGGCAATGCTTAACTCTTATTTCAAGAAGTCGCGTATAGAGGAAAAGCAACTTCTCTTAAGTTCATCCTTTACTCAGCATCTAGTAGGTTAAAGCCTTTAAGTACTTCATCATGTCTCTGGTGAGGTCTTATCCAAGCATTTACACGCAAAAATGAATATTATTTTATTATAAACTGCCTTTTCTTTCTAGCTTATGACAGTCAGAACATTTAATTTTTAAATTCTCTTTGAGATCTGATGGTATCTGTGAAATTTATTTCGGGAGACTGAAGGGGGTGTTAAGATTTATTTCCTTTAAAAGCGGTGTTGGGTCTGTTGGTGATGAGCTCCACTGTTCCAAAGTAACAGAAGGAGCAAAAGCTAGATGTCAAGGTCTCCAGAGAAACAGAACCAGGAGGATATATATATATACAAAGAGAGAGAGAGAGAGAGAGAGAGAGAGAGGGAGGGAGAGAGAGAAGGGAGATTTATTATAGGAATTGGCTCACGCAATTATGGAGGCTGAGAGATCCCACGATTTGCTGTCTGTAAGCTTCAGAGTCCGAAGGCCGGAGAACCGGGAGCTATGATGTCCAAAGGCAGGAGAAGACAGATGTCGCAACTCAAGCGAAAGGGCAAATTGGCTCTCCCTCCATCGTTATGTTCCGCTCAGGCCCTCAGTGGATTGGATGGTGCCCACCTGCATTGGTGAGGGCCATCTTTACCCAGTCTATGGATTCAAATGCTAATCTCTTCTGGAAACATCCTCATAGACACACCCAGAAACAGTGTTTCACCAGCTATCTGGGCATCCCTTAGTCAAGTTGACACGTAAAATGAACCATCACAGTCTCTGTCAGTGGAGGTCTTGAAGTTATTTCCTGGCTCCTTTTCCCCATAGGCAGAGACTGTGGCCACCTTTCCCACACCGTGTGACGGTACCTCTCATTTCCCCGTTGCAGGGAAGCTTTGTAAAAGGGAGTAGAGATTCAAGCTGCCTTTGGAGAGAGAGAAAAGATTAGGAAGCCTCATTTGTGGCATCCGCTCTGTCTCAACCTTGCTCTGCAATTGTGAGCAAGTTACTTGCCCTCCCTGGGCCCTTGAATCTTCATCTGGTAACCAGGGGCTGAAAGTTTTGAGCACTGACGTCCTCTTCAGGTGGGTGTGTGGAAGGTCTCACCTCCTGCCCCGGCCCTCCAAGGTAGGCTCACCTGGCTTTGGGGATGCTGGGCACCTGCAGCAGGGCCCAGCCAGAGTCTAAGCTCTCAGAGCTCTGGGCCCTCGGGCCCTCGACATGCAGAGTGCCATCGGGGCCTTCCAGGCTGGCCCCTCAGGAGCTGCCTACTGGTTGTGACCAGTGATGGTCAGCTCACTGTCTCCTGACACAGCCCACCTTCCCTGGGCAGCTCCAACTGTCCAAATGGGCCTCCCCACTGGCCTGGCCAAGTGGACACTCCTGTCCCTACAGTGACCTTCAGAAATGGAAGCAGCTTTCCCATCTCCTCAATCATCCCAGCCCTTCAGTCATCCCAGCTCCAGTGTAACCCTCCCCAGTCACAACTTCTCATAAGCAGCTGCTTCTCGCAGGGTGTGGTCTTCATAGAAACCATGGTTGGGAGCCCTCATGAAGGATGTGCCCTCCTCCTGCTGTGGATGGACCACAAGTGTGGAGTGTAGACCTGACCGCCTTCCCGCAGGGCTGGGCTCTGGGCCAGAGGCCCCCCTGGTAGGTAGAGAAGCCATTTTCCTGATGCCGTCATCGGATAGGTTCCCTCCATGGCTGACACCAGGGTCGTTTTATTTCTTCCTCATACTATGCGGCTGGCCTGCCTGTGTGCTTTGGTTCCACTCCTGTAGGATGGATTATCCCAACAGCAGCCTTGCCAGGCCTTCCTCGTCAAGCTGGATTTCATAGCAATTCCAGAGACTCTGGGGTCAGCCTTCATAGAGAGACCCTTCACGGTCAAAGACATTCCTTTTGTGGAGTGGGGAGCACTAATGACCCTGCGAGGCTGAACAAGGTGGCATTTGCCTATAAGGGCTTTGAAGCAGGTGTGCTGATGGTCTGGAAGGCTGGTGTGCTCAGGCTGGAAGCTTCATGGGGCCTCATCTTGTCAGCTGCAGAAGCAGAAACTCGGTCCTGAGAACGACAAAGGAATGAGGAGAAGAGACTGTTTGATGACCTTGCTAATTAGAGAAACGGTTCTGGAGTAATACTGACATTTTCTTCCTGCTCAAGGGACCAGGCTCCAGCTGACTTTTGTGTCCATGGTTGAGAGAGGTCTTTGCCCTTCCCAGGAAAGCCTTTCAGAGACTGTCCCACTGAAGCCCTTCTGCTAGCAGAGACCAGGATTGGATACCACCCCTCAGGATTCGGGACAATCTTGTGTCCCACGTTGAACTGAACATTCAGCACGATGGGACTGAATTTTTTTTCTGGAAACTCCTTGAGCTGGAAGTGATGAATTTGGAGAGCAACCTTCCTGGGTGGCTCCCATGTTCTGTCTTCTTTGGACCAGTCCAGCACACAGGAGGAAACTCAGCTTTGTTTTTCATGGTCTGTATAATTTATACAAGCAACAGGGACCCAGCCTGCATCCCCTACTAATATAGAGTTCTCTCTACAAAATATAGGTAATTTTGTCCCCTATGGCAGCCGGAGGGGGAGGGGAGGGAGAGTACGAGGAGGAAGGTTAAGATCCATCCTCTGGGGCAGCAGAGGGCAGGGGCAGGGGCAGGGCCAGGCCAGGGCAGGAAGGCACCATCAGCATTGACAGGGAGGGGTCTGGGGAGGGGCTACAGGAAAGCAGCCAGGGGCTGGGGGCCCAGGAGATGGGGGTGCCAGCGTGGGGGTCAGTATTTGTGGTGGGCGGGGGTTCACTAGTGTCTTTGGTAGGGGCTGAAGGTACCACCAGTGGGGGACAGGGGCTGCACAGGAGTCTCATCAATAGAAATAGGGTAAAGGTGAGAGGGTCGGGGTTGGGGTGACCTCAGGTCCTAGGAACCCAGGAGCCGAGTGGCTGCCGGGACACTCCCGGTCCAGTTACGCAGTGCCCCTCCCCCAGGAGCAGGGGTCCGGGTCTGAACTCCTGCCAGTTCCGTGGGTCAGCCACATCGCTCTTAACCAAGAAGTTGATCGTTTCTCATAATCAGATCTCACCTCTGCCTTGCGGAATCACGGATTCGGGAAATTCACAGATTTCAGCGTGGGAGCCAATTCAATCACCTCTTTAGAGGTGGCGTGTTTTCTTCTCTTGCCAAACGTGAGGAGTCTCTCCCTGCAGTCATTGCGGCGGTGAGCTTGCCTCAAGGGACTTCTGTATCCCCACCGAAGCTCTAATCCATGAGGTTCCCTCCCACGTGGCCCCAGAGGATTCCCAGGTGGGTGAAGCTGTCAGCATCTCAGAGGGACAGCGGGTCTCGCTGAGGCTGCGCCATCCTCAGGCACACCAAGCGCCAGCCCTGCTGACCCCCCGACAACCACCTGGCCTCCCGCCTGCCTGCAGCCGCATCCTTGGCAGCCCCCCCCCGTGCGAATTCCAGCCCTTAAACCACACATAGTGACCACCCCGTGAGGGTACTTCATCAACCCTGATGTCCTCGCAGCAGCCGTGACCCTCAAACTTCAGCCCTCCTGTCACTGCTGCCTTGCCCAGAACACCAGTCTTTGCGGTCTTCAAAACCATGGCTTGTTCGGGGACGGAGGCCCCGTGGGATATGCTTCCTTCTGCCTAGATTTAGTCCCTCTCCAGCAGGGAGCACACTGCCACGCTGTGGGGCTGAGCCCATCCAAGAAGGAAGCTCCCATTCACCATTCACTGCATGTCCCAGGAGGTTCTGCAGCCGAGGCCTCCCTCTCTCCCGATCAACCTTTCCCCTAAAAACACCCACACGCTTTTGCCACCCCTGTTCTCAGCGGCACAGAAAACACTCAGCTCACTGACCCCTTGTTTCTCCCCTGTGCCCCTCCCAGGGCTGCAGTGGGTTACCATCGACACACCTGCTGCAGTGTGCTCTCAGCCTGTCCCTGAAGTGTGGCTCTTTTGTGGCTTTTCCCCAGCTGTGCCATCAGCCTTGGTACCCACAGGTTGTCCCTGGTGCCTTTGAGGCTGAGAAAGTTGCCGGGGAGAGAGGCGAGCCCAGAACACAACTCTTCCCATGGGAGGAATCCCATGGAGTTACCTGAAGCCAGTGTGGGCACACACGTCCTCCTGCCCACAGGAGGGGACATACGACTTCTTGGGAGAGGAAAGGGGTTAGACTGAACCCTAGGAGGCTGAACAAGATTTTTATTCAATCCCTGGTTGGATTCTATTTTTGCTCCAAAATCTGTGTGTCAGACATCATACTTTTGGCATCTGTGAAGCTGGCAAACTTGTGAACACCCTGAGAGTCCTAAAACTTGCATTTGTGGAGTTAGCACATCCTAATAAACAGCAGGCCGAGGCCTTAGGGCAGGGGTCCCCAACCCCCAGGCCGGGAACAGTCCGCAGCCTGTTAGGAACCAGGCCACACAGCAGGAAGCGAGCATGAGGTGGGAGCGAAGCTTCATCTGCAGCTCCCCATGGCTCCCCATCGCTCACATTACCGCCTGAGCCACCTCCCACCCCCCAACCCCTCCCTAACGCCCCCCGCTCCCCCCCCCACGTAAAAATTGTCTTCCCACGAAACTGGTCCCTGGTGCCAAAAGGTTGGGGACCGCTGCCTTAGGGCGTTTGCAATAAGTATTATTAGATCCACTGCATTTGCCCACAAACACGTCGCCTATTTAAATTGAAATAGAAGAACTCGTTCATACAAAATTTCACTATCCAACCTCTACACTCTCCAAATGAGAGCTCTAACCAGGAAAAAGAAAAACGTCTCACGAGCAGCCAAAATAAGTTTCCAGTGCCTTGGATGAAAGCTCGTGCATTTGCTCAAAGAAATATTCCTGCACTCAGGGTCTGTTCACTTTTATGTTAGACACAAGTCCATCACGTTTGGTCATATGGTTTCCAGACTGTAGTAGATTAAAGGCAAAAAACGTAAACTCGAAGGAGGGTGGCAGTCCTGCTAGATACTTGCTAGCAACAAACAAAGAGACACAAAAATGGCAGAATCAAACACGAATTCCCGACGAGGCGCAGCTGGGCCATTTAGTGGCTGGCACTTGGGTAGCTCCCAAGGTAACACGTATTCCAGCGCAGAGCTGGAGGTAAATAATAAGCCCTGGTGGATAATGATGACCCGGGCTGCCTGGAAAAGTGCACGTTACGTACAACACTGGCTTGATTTGCAGTCCCCTGAAAGCAGAGCTTGGGGCAAGGGCTTGGATGCAGTCTAATTGGGAGGTGATCCCAGGAGGCAGGCGCCTGCGACAGGGAAGGAGGAAAAAGCAACATACAGATGACTGCCAAAGCTGTTCTGGGTAACGGGGCTGACTCCAGAAGGACTGCCTGAGAAGCATCCAGAACGACTCTAGCAGGCAGAACATTTACCCAGCAGCCCCCACCCCCACCTCCCATCCGCCCCCACTTCCGGAAGTGGGCTCGAGGATGGCGGAGGATGGAAAACCCGCCGCACCCGGAAGCTGCTGCTGAGAAACGGCCCGGATGAAGGCGGCTGCTTCGAGCGCCCTGATTACAGCAGCGGCTGCGAACTCTAAGGGGTGTAAATGTTATCCATTAACAGGGCGTGTGCTCAGTTATCCAGAAGATGAGTCAATCCAGAATGGTCCTTCATGAGGGCTCTGGGCTCACAGTGTCCCTGGGGATGTTGAAAGAGCTCCTGTGCTGGCGGATGTGCTCCTGGCGGGGCCAGAGCCTATGGGAGCTGTTTTCAGCGGAGGCTCCTGGCGACTCTTCATTAATCCCGGCGTCAGCCCACCGGACACTTCAGTGCCACTCCTACTGCCGCCTCCTTCAGCCGCTTCTCTGGAGGCGCGATGCCTTCACTCGTCCCCAGATGTTGCCTGGTGTCTTTGGTCAGGCTTCCCGAAGACCTTGAGGTGAGGGTCCAGATGCGGCTGATTTCTCATCAGGAAGTGATCCTGGGAGAGGCTGGTAAGAGAGTGGGAGAAGATGATGGGGACGTGGTGGGAAGTCTAGCAGTATGCGACCTCAGACAGAGAACCAGCCCCAGCCCGGGCCTGCAAGAAAGCTCTGGAGTGTAAATTATTTCCCAGTTTGCCCTAGCTGGCCCCAGTGGTGGGAGGACAGCTCTGCAAAGAGTCACAGGTGCCTTGGTCAGGGGTGAAAGCATGCAGAGGCTGGGGAAGGGTGCACGGGACCAGTGAAGTTGGCCCTGGGGATCTGGGAGCGTTGCCATTGTCCACTACAGTTGGGTCCTACTGTGAGCCCGGTGCTGGGCTAAGGTGTGGTTTTGCTGTGTTTACTCTCTATCCACTGGGGGAAGGAGCTGGTTTTGGTTACCCTGCCCTCAAGTGCACAAGACCCTAGGAGACCTGAGTCCTCCACTGGGTCCTGTGACCACAGGGCCTCAGTTTCCCATGTATTAATGAGGGGAGTTGACTTGTAAGACAGCCTCCCGCAGTGGTCACTGAAACCTGATGTGGTGGCGTGTGCGTATGGAGAGAACGCACTTTTTAGTTGTCATTTGTTGTTTCTTATCTAGAGATATATGATTAAAATTCTATTATAAGGGCTACCCTCGTGGCGCAGTGGCTGGGAGTCCGCCTGCCGATGCAGGGGACGTGGGTTCGTGCCCCGGTCTGGGAAGATCCCACATGCCGCAGAGCGGCTGGGCCCATGAGCCATGGCCGCTGGGCCTGCGCGTCTGGGGCCTGTGCTCCGCGGTGGGAGAGGCCACAGAAGTGAGAGGCCCGCGTACCGCCAAAAAAAAAAAAAAAAAAATTTCTATTATAAGGCTGCTGATGAGACACACAGAATGTTTAATGAGATGGTAGGGTGGAATCCTAGGAGCATTTTACTTCTGTAAATTCAATCCTAAAATCTAAGGAGAAAGGTTGAGGGTCATGCCAGGGAGATAGAGAGAGGAGGTGGGGCAGGTAGGTAATTTTAGGTGGATTTTTTTTTAACGGAAGTATAGTTGATTTACAATGTTTCCGGTGTACAGCAAAGTGATTCAGTTATACATACATACATATATAGATATATATATATTCTTTTTCAGATTCTTTTCCATTATAGATTATTACAAGATATTCAATATAGTTCTCTATTCTATACAGTAGGACATTGTTGTTTATCTATTTTATATATAGTAGTGTGTATCTGTTAATCTCAAACTCCTCATTTATCCCTCCCCCACCCTCTTTCCCTTTTGGTAACCCTAAGTTTGTTTTCTGTCTGTGAGTCTGTTTCTGTTTTGTAAATAAGTTCATTTGTATCACGTTTTTAGATTCCACATATAAATGATATCATATGTATTTGTCTTTCTCTGACTTACTTCACTTCGTATGCTAAACTCTAGGTCCATCCATGTTGCTGCAAATGGCATTATTTCATTCTTTTTTATGGCTGAGTAAAATTCCATTGTATATACGCACCACATCTTCTTTATCCGTTCATCTGTCGATGGACATTTAGGTTGCTTCCATGTCTTGGCTATTGTAAATAGTGCTGCTGTGAACATAGGGGTACATGTATCTTTTTGAATTCAAGTTTTTGTCTCTTCTGGATATATGCCCTAGGTTGATGTTTTTAGGGTGGTGAGATAGTTGAGGCAAATCAGGCTTAAGAACAAAAGGCAAGAATAAAAGATAATTGCCACTTGAGGACAGGACAAAAGAAGTGTAAACAGTTGAGCCGCAGTGTCCTCTGGCTGTTGCCCACCCACATTGCGAAGAGTACAAAGGCCAGCTCTTCCCGTAGAGTTACTGTTCCACGGTGAGGGAAGCTGTGGCTGTGTGGGCTCACTTGCACTTTAGAATCTACCATGACCAGATCGACCGCGTGGATGGTGGCCGTAGCTCTGCTCTTCGGAGCCCATCTTGGAAGGAGGGGCTTTCTGAGTGATGAGAGTTTTCCTGCCTGTCTCTAGCATCCATAAAGTATATTGGCAGGATGCGGGGACCTCTCAAAGCTGCGTGCTCCCGACTGACCTATGCTATGCCTGGGAAGGACGCTGCACCCCAAAGAATGCTTGGGGCCGGGGTCGGGTCACGGGCGGAAGCCTGAATGCCAAGCAGTCATTAGGGGAGATTGATGGAGGGGAGCGCCTTGAGGGGGCCCCAGAGGCCTGCCGCAGTTTCATTGCGGTTATTTATGGTCTAGCTGGGGCGTCAGAAACGGGATGACAGCTCGCCGTAAGCTGACCTGGCTGGCGCACAGCCTGCAGCCTTCTGCCTGCCCATTCCTCAACTTGAGGAATGTCAGCCTCAAAGACAGTGACCAGACGTGGGAGGTGTGGAAGGAGAGATTCCAGAATGCATCCTAACCCTGAGACCTCTTTATCCAGAGAGAGGTGTGTGTGTGCGTGCACGGGACACATGCTTGCACCCCCTAAATATTTATATAAGCAGACATTTGTGAAATAGACATAGCACAGCTAACTGGATTCATTTTTTTTGCGGGGGGGGGGGGGTTGGGTACGGGGCAAGGGAACACCAGTAATCCCAAACAGCAAGTAATCCAAAAACGGTTCTTTGTAATTGGCTTGGGGAATATACACTAAAGGTTTTTTGTTTATCTTCCTGGTTTGTTTGTGCTGTGTGTGTGTCTTTCGGCAACAGAAGTACCAGTCTAATCCTATTTAATTTATCTGAGCTTTGTTTTCTTAACGGACACTGTGGGTCAAGGAGGTCCAGAAATGTCCTGGGTGCTAGGGGCTAACTGACATGGTTACTGAGAAGCTCGGACGTCTGTGGATGGTTCAGTCCACACCAGGGACAGACAGCAGGACCCGCCATGGTGATTAGCAGCAGCCTGGCTGGCAGTGGCCCAAGCAGGGTGAGGGGCCCATGGTGTGCAGCCAGAAGCCCAGGTGAGAGTCCTGGTGAGCCACTTCCTTGTATCCCATGGGCCTTGTCACCCCTGCCGGGGCTGCCTCAGTGACCCTGTGGGGATCGAGGACATGAGGCAGGAGGAAATGCTCTGAAAACTGGAAAGCACTCCTGGTGAGGTCTGTATCATGGCATCTCTGCCTGGAGGGCCCTCCGGGGAAGGAAATGCCCACCCAGAGGCAGAGGCCAGATGTCTGGTCTGGGCAACAGAGCAGCAATTCTGTGTTTGGGGCCCTGGGGAGGCGGCTCCAGGGATTCAGCCTGGGGTGGGGGGCCTCGGCTGGGCGGCTGCCTGGGGCCCCGCAGAGCCCCAGGAGGGAGTGGGGAGGGAGGATGTGATGCTCCCTGAGAAGGAGGCTGCCTTTTGTTGGAGGACAAGCTGAAGTCACAGTGTGAGAAGTAGAAATGAGTATCACTTGGTAGTTCCATGAGGCCGCTGAGCTGAAGAGCTGAAAGGGGATCATTGCCGTTGGGTCCCTTTATGTCTTTTCAACTGTTTACTCCACATCAAGTGCCGTAATAAGAGACCATGGTCTAAGGTGACCAATTCATAAAACCTCGAAGCTTTAAATGGACACATTCTCACCAACACTTCGTTTATTTTAAAAACATATTTTACATCTTCAGAGCTGTAGCTCAAATATTTCTCTCACTTGGGAATTCATTTCTGATGCCCCCAAACATCTCTCTCTTACTTGCTGGCTTTCGTTGGGTGCACATTTGCGGGGTGCTCCGTGAGTGGCAAGCCGTGTGCCTGGTCCCCACCCAGGGTACTCAGCCTCTGGAGGGAAGGCAGGGCTGTCAGCCAGCCGTTCCAACTCTGGCGGAAAGTGCCTGACCGAGAGAAGCGCAGGGGTCGCAGGACTCCAGACAAGTATTTTTGTCAGTTGCTGCACAGCAAATTACCCTAAAATGTAGTGGCTTAAAGCAGCAGTAATCATTTATTATCTCTGTGGGGGTCCGCGGGCCAGCACGCAGACAGAGCATGGTGGGGACAGTTTGCGTCCACACCATCAAGTGGGGCCTGCTGGGCATGACCTGAAGGCCCACGCTTGCCGCGGGCACTGGCTGCGGACACGTGGCTCTCCCTGTGGCCCCACTTCC
Organism: Lagenorhynchus albirostris; assembly: GCF_949774975.1. Classification (NCBI taxonomy): domain Eukaryota; kingdom Metazoa; phylum Chordata; class Mammalia; order Artiodactyla; family Delphinidae; genus Lagenorhynchus; species Lagenorhynchus albirostris. The sequence goes on along the minus strand of NC_083099.1, from coordinate 71,597,780 downwards.
TCTGAGTGTGGCGGCTGGGGCCCAAGGACAGGTGTTGAGGGGGAGAGAGAGAATATGAATGAGAACCAGGCAGAGGGCTGTACTTTTTCTGACCTGGACCCTGAAGGCACAGAGCATCACTGCGCTCCATTGGTCAGGGCAGTCACAAGGCCCCCCCACCCAGATCCAAGGGAGGGGACACACACTCACTGCTCTGTGGGAGGGGTGTCTGTCCATCATATGTCTGCCAGGAGATCCTGCGGGATGGCATAAGTACATGCGAGTGGCTGTCTTTGGAGAATACGAATGCCATGTCCATCTAGGACGGGACGGGGGCTGGGGAGGTCAGGGGAGGCTTTCTGGAGGGAGTGATGCTTGAACTGAGTCTTAAAGATTGGAGAAAATAAGATGTGTGAGAGGAGAGGGAAGGAGAGAGATTCCAGGTAGAGAGGCAGCGTCCGCCCGGGGCTGAGGACTTGAAGAAGCATGGAGAGTCGGCGGCAACTGCAAGGAGTTCCGTGATGCTGGGGCCGCTGGTGAGGGGCCGGGCAGGTGGGAGGTGGGGCTGCAGCGTGGAGGGGCTTAACCTGCAGTTCATGATCCCCTGGGGCTGTCAATTCCTCCAAGAATCAGACCCTCTCCCAGGAAAAAGTACTTACAGGGACCATTTCAGAGACCCACGTCAAGGGCCCTAACCGCAGGGGACCTCAAAGGATCCCTTCCTGTCCTGTGTTCTGTGGAGCCAGCTTGGGTCCTGCACTTGCCAGTGATATCGCAGGTGTGTGTGATCTCAGGGGTCCCCAGGAGCACATCAGACTCAACCCAAATGCCTTGCCCAGCCACTGGCATCACTGAGCCCCAGCTATTGCTGGCATCTTCTGGGCATCCTGGCTTTCCTGGCATAGATAGAGCCTCACTGTTCACTAAGTGCTTCTGTATGGTTTCTATTCTCCCAATGGGGGAGGCATGCTCTCCACTCTACAGATGGGAAACCAAGGCTCAGAGACCATTGTTCACTCGCCCAAAGTCACACAGCTAGTCGCCATCAGAATGGGCATGATGAGGTGGGTCTAACAGCCTCTCCAGGACAGCCCATTTCCACCTTGGCATCCTTTCTTCTGATGCGGGGCCTGGCATATCACTGAGCCACCTGATACCACCTTGCCCTGCCCCACCCACGAGGCTTAGCACCGGGACAGTGTGACCCAGGCATGAGTTTGCCTCCGCTGGAAAACCTCCAGCAGAGCCATGCTGATCCTTCCACATCTGCCTCTCCAGCACTCCAAGTCTGTGTTTCCAGTGCATATGCCAGATACCCTTCCAAGGAGGCCCCTTGCTCTTCCCATGTTAAAGTCTGCACTCGTCATCTTTGCTCACCCTGGATGCCTCTAGTGGTCCTGCACTAGGCATTTCCTGTATCTGGGCTTTCAAGTAGGCTTGGCCAATAGCAGGTGGGTGGAGAGACACCAGGGTATTTCTTCCCCTCTCTCTGCTCTAGGAAGCGTCTCCGTCAGGGCCTGGGTCTCCTCTGTGCCCCAGCTCCCACTGCACAGGGCTGCTCTGGTTTTTGCTGGGCTGGATTGCTCCTGGCCTTCCGGTTCTAGTTACACTGCCTCCTCTTTCCATCCCTTCTTCTCTAGACGGTGCCAGTGGTTTTTTCCCATTGCTAACCTCTATGCTGCCTCAACAGCTTATGCAGCTTCTCAGCTTTTACATCACTATACAACCAATCCCCCGTATTAAATTGAGATACCAGTGTGCTTCCTGCTGCCCAGCTGGACCCCTGACTGAGACCATTCCTTTACCCGAGGATGGTACCAAGTCAGAGCGTTCAGTCACCAAACTCACCTACCCCTCACCCAACTAGTCACTGAGCCAGAAGACTATGCCTCTGGAATCCTCTCAAGCCCAGCCCCCCCCCCCCCCCGCAAAAAAAAAAACCTCTCCTCCCATCTGCTGCAGCTCTGGGCAAGTCCTTATCATCTCTGGCTAGGATAGCCCCAGCAGCCTTCCACCAGGGCACCCTGCCAGCCCACCTTCCCCACAGTGGCCTGGGGGCTTTAGACAAGGTCCCCAGAACGTTCACAATCAAGCCTGACTTCAGAGCTAGCCTTTCCAATCTGGTCCAACGCTACCTTCCAGCCCTGGCCATCCTCCACATCCCCTCCTCCCACCGTGCACCCTATGGCCCTCCACCTGTGTTCACCTGTTCCTTCTGCCTGGACCGCCCTGTCTTTTCTCCTGGTGAATGTCTATTGATTTTTTAAGACCTACAGCAGATACTGCTTCCTCTAGGGTGAAACACATCACTCCCCTTTCTGCCTTCCATGGCACTGGGTCTGCCTCCTTAAGAGTCCTCACATGAGATGTGAGTTTCTCAGGGCTGGGACCCTGTCTGAGCCCTCCTTCTACCGAGGCACCTAGCCCTTACTCAGAAGGTCAGTCAGTCTTCTATTGGCTGGAAGGGAAAGTGCTATTGGAATCAGCTGGCCTCCCAAGCCCTTGGCGATGGGGCCTGCCCAGGTCCCTTTCCTGTTTGAACAATGGACCAGACTCGGGGGCCTCTCCTCCCCTAACACCAGGGCTGTTCATTTCAGTGACCTTCTCAATGATCCTGGTTAATGTTTAATTTCAGTTTTTTTTGTTTTCTGTAAAGCAGATAATAGGGTGGTGTAGCTGGGAATGTAATAGACCACAAGAGGAAAACAAATACCCACCCGTTTTTACTTAACTACAAATTGTTTATTCCCCCCCAGATTTGGGGGGATGAATGGAAATGAAGGCCGAATGTTAAAATGTAGCCCTTCAAAATTGCTAAACCTTATACAGAACGTTGGTGATTCTCTCACCACAGGCGCTAAAGCTGGACTTTAGGAAGGCTTTGCACATCAGCAATTTGCTGGACTCCAGAAAGACTCAGTCTTCCCGAAACTTCCATCAGTGTCTGTTTCCTGCATCACAACTCAAATGGCTTCCCGTGGGATCCTGGATAGAGCCCAAACTCATCAATTTTAAATTCAAGTCCCCCTTGCCCCTCTCTGTTCAGCCTCAGCTGCCTCTCTTCCAGCCAGACATCCTGTTTACAGATCCCAGACAGGACATGGGGTGGGGTCTCACCTCTGTACCTTCTGAGGACAGGTTAGAGGAGTGGTTAGGAGTGTGAGGTCCATCCTACCCTGGCTGTGATGGCCGCGCAGCCTCCAGGAAGCCTGCCCTGATGCCCCTGACCCACACTGTGCATCCCCTTAGTGTCCACCTACTCCAAATGCCATCCCTCCTCAATTCTCATGGACATCAAAACCTCCAATCCTGTGATACCGATTTCATGGTCATTTATTTGTGTTTCTCTAGTCTCTCCACCCGGACTCTGTGTGCCCCTCAGAGTGCCTGCATGAAAAAGGACAAAAAAGGATAGAAATTCACCATGAGCTGCGGTCAGAGCTGGCCATCCAGCCTGCTCAATGTATCACATCTATAAGATGGGTGCCTGTAAGATAGGCCTCTGATCTGTCTCTCTTCCCTGAGAAGTCAGAAAAATAATCATGAACAAAAAACGGGTATGAGTCTCAGTGGGTGGGGTCAGCAGCTGACACTCAACTCTCAAACCTGGCCCCTCCTGAGTCATCTTGGGCAGGCCCCCTCCCACTGTGTGCTCTGTTGCAGTTTCCCTGTGTTTCCACTCCCTGCCTCAGTGCACTCCCTCCTGGGCCTCCACAGGCCCCTCCTTGAGTTCATGAGGTGCCTGACCCATGGATGAATAAGGTCATAAGTCACAAGGGCTGCCCGCTGGGGAGGAGAGGGAATGTTTATGGATGTATGAAATTTGAGGTGCCCAGAGTGATTGACCCTAGGCAAGTTCCTTCCCGTGTCTGGGCCTCACTTTCCCCCATCTGTATGCAAGAGAATCAGATCAGGTAATCTGGAACATTCCATCCAGCTCTCTGATCCAGAGATTATGGGGAGGATGTAGAGAGGTTTTCCCAGCACTCAACACAGCCTGATCCTATGATGCCTGACCAAATGGCGTTAGAGCAGCACTTTGCCCTAATGTCAAACGAATCACCTACATCTAGGTAAACTGTAGTTTCTGGTTCACTGGATCCGAGGTGGGGCCTCAAATCTTCATGTCTGACAAGTTCCCAGGTGCTATCAGTGCTGTTCCTGGCCCACCCATTGAGTCATGGCTGTTTGGCCCTGGTTCTCAAGGTGGGTCCTGGGAACAGGGGCATCAGCATCACGTGGGAACTTGCTAGAGCTAAGAAATCAGACCTATTGGGGCAGAAACTCTGGGGTGGCGCCCGGCAATCCGTGTTTTAAAGCCTTCTAGGTGATTTTGATGCACGCTCAAAGCAGTAGAACCACTGTTTTAATTGAACCGGTTCCGTACTTGGCTGTACATAGGAAACACCTCGAGAGTTTTAAAAAATACTGGCGCCCGGGTCCCGCTCCCAGGGGTTCTAATTTAATTAAGATGGGGTACCTCCTGGGCACTGGGATTTTTTTAAAGCGCCGCAAATGATTGTGATGTGATCCCCATGAGAGAATGTATCCAAGATGTCAGGCCCCACACCTAGGCCTGCGGGGCTCCCGGACGCGCTCTCCGGGATATGACCACTAGGGTGCGCTGTTGCGGCGCCTGGGAGGCCGGCCGGAGGGCGGCTCAGACTCTTGCCAGCCCGCGGCTGGAGCAGCTCCGGGGCGGGGGGAGGAGCGGGGGCGCCTGCGGGAGCGGCTCATGGCCGAGGCGGCCAGCCCCCGTGCATCTGTACCTAGTTAGTGCTGGCCGCGGCCCCACCGCGCTTGACGTCAGTGCTGTGCTCCGTGCTGGGGAGAGGCGGCCGTTGCAGCCGCTGCGTACAAATTGCTTCACCCGGCCAGCCCTGCTGCCCCCCTCCTCCAGGCAGGACGCCAGGCTCACCCTGGGTACCGAGCCTTTGTTCACGCTCCTCGGATGACGAGGAAGCCCCTCCCGGATTCCACCCTACTGGGGCACCAATGTCCTTTCCCATCTTCCCTGGCAGCTCCCTGCCCTTCCCCTGCCTTGTCAGGACCCTGAGAGTCCCAGGAAATCCCCTGGACCCGGGTCCCCCAGGCCAGATCCTTGGATCTGCCAGGTCAACTGCAGGAACCAAGTCTTAGCTTTCTTTCTCCTTCTGAGTTTCTCTTCTCCCTGGCTCTCCTCTGCTCCTGCCCTGCTGCCTGCTCCTTTTCTCTCTTATCTGATGTGTGTGGATCAGATATTTCAAGCTGATATGTTCTCATAGCAGGAGTGGAAGAGATGAGGCCAGAGATTGCCTTGGTTTAATATGGCAGATAAGGCAGTGCTCTTTGTAAGGAACGTTGTTTGCGTTGGTGGGGAGGAGTAAGGTGAGTTCTGGTTGTTGATGAAACTTTAGTTTCAAAAAAAAATTCTTTCCTTTAAGCAGGGGTGGGAGTTTATTCTGGAGGAGAGAGTGCCTTCAGGTACAGTAATGCTCTCCTGTCTGGCTTCCCCTGCTGGCTGAGGACATCCCTGGAGTTGCTTTTCCCAGTGAGGATGCCAGAACTGCCTTTATCATAAATGCTCCATTATAGTTGTCTTTATTATGAATGCTCCATTTCACCCCTGCTATTGCTCCCCTCCCCCATGTTTGATCTTCTGGGCCTCTGTGTGAGATTTCATCTGGAGAAAGGCTTTGTGGGTAAAAGCAGCTTGAACGCCTCTGGTCTGGATGATGCCTGATGACCCTCTGGGTTTCAACAGCTCATAATTCTAAGAGGAGGAGAGGGAATTCTGGGAAGCAGGAGGCAGGCTTGATTCCTGCTCGAACCTTGACCTCAAGTGCCTATTCCTGGTTCCTTCCATTTGACACCCCTGCCCGCTCCCAGCCATGACAGGGCAGTGAGGTGGGCATTCCCTGCAGCCCCAGAAGGGGGAGAGGCTGCTGGGGTGTTGGAGAGGGACACAGACCGGCAGCACTGGGCAGGTAGCATGGAGCCAGGCCAAGTCAGATGGGGAAACCGAGGCCCAGAGAGGGAAAGGACTTGCTCAGGGTCACACAGCTGGTCTGCAGCGGATCCCTTTACAAGCTAATTCCTCAGAAGCTCCTGGCAGGGCCCCTCAGAGCTCCTACTAGGTGTCGGGTTGAACACTATCAGGAAACGTTGAAGGACTGACGGCTGGGTGCCAGAGGGAGCCGGTTTGGTTTAATCTGAGGAATACTAATCTCTCCTTGAATCCAGATAAGCGACCCCTTGCCAGAGGCAGAGGTCCTTCCAGGGCTCAGCCTGACCCTGGGACAGCAGACCCAGCTGGGGCTCTGGCTGGAGACAACTGCCCCAGGGCTCAGAGGGGATTTCACCTGCCAGGCGCCACCGGGACAGAAAGCCAGGGAAGAGGTGTGGGAGGTCAGTATGGATCCTGCACCTTCCAGCATAGCCTCTGAAAATAAAGGTCTGAGCCTTGAATTGGATCTCAAAAGGGCCTGGGGCAGCCAGTTTCCCTGCTGCCAGAGTTTGGGCCAGTTTCCCTACTGCCTCAGCAGCGCATCTGCCCAGAGCCCAGCGGGAAGTCAGGGACTCATGAAATAGCAGCTGGAGGAGGACCAAGGAGATTCGTGCTCTTGTCTTGTGGGTAAGGAACGAGGGCGGGGCAGGAGAGGGATGGGCCCAAGGTCACCGGATAATCAGCAGCAGAGTGGAGCTAGGACGTAGGCTCTGGACTCTGAGTGGTGTGTCCCTGCCATTGTCCAGTTTTCCATGTGGACAGAGGCTCTGCTTTCTCTCTCTTTGGGTTGTGTAATGTGTGTGTGTGTGTGTGTGTCTGTGTGTAGACATTTCCTGTCTTCTGTGTCTCTGCCTCCAATTCCTATCAGCTTCATAAAACCCAGAGCAAAAAATTCTATAACCTCGTTGACCTATTCCAGGATCACTGTCGGGAAATCCTCTTTCCACCTTGTTCAGAGCTCCCATGCTCTAGTTTAAGTCCCTCCAGGTGGAGCTGGCAGGGTCCGTGGGACTTACTCCAAGGGCCCCAGGGAAACTGGCTAGGCCGTTTTGGAGGAATGTTTACTTGGAGGAATGTTTACTTCCACTTCGCAGTCTCCAAGCACGCGCTCTCTCTGCCTGAGGTCTTGAATGTTGCTGCTTTTGGGGCTGGGGGGCGGGGGGCGGTGTGATCCCAGCTAGTGATTTATGGTCTGTTTACTCAGAAAGCGCTTGCTCATTCCTGCTGGTGGGAAGGGATGGCTGGACGGAGGGAGGTGAACGCGTGTCCTCTGAGCTGCAGAGGGAGCCGGCAGGGATGACTTACCCACTCCCTCTGACGGTTGGCTTCCATTTACTCATCCTCCGTGCCTCTCTCCACATGATGAGAAGCCGAATGCTCTTCTCCCCTACCTGGGAGGCTTCAGGCATATTTTCTGCTCAGAGGCCACTGAATGCAAAATTCCACCCAGAAGATGAGGAAGGAGGAAAGAATTTAGCTGGTGGAGCAGTACTGTGTGCAGGATCTGTACTGGGTCCTTGTGTGGCAGCCCTAGGATGGAGGGATTGCCTCCATTTCACAGAGAAAGCTGATGCTCAGGGGGCCGAAAGTGCCTGAAGCCACACAGAAGTGAATAGAGTTGGGATCCAAGCTCTCGTCTGGCTAGTACCAGCGCTCAGGCTCTTCTTCCACCAGGGTTTCTCGAGTGTACCCTGGGCCACCGACATTAGACGCACTTCCTCATTCAGTCCATCCTTTTAAACAGGTGTTACCAACCCAGGCTGTTCCAGGCTCATGGGAGCCATCAGGAAGCTTCACAGAGCTTCCGTGATCGGGGAGACCAAAACACGTATAAGAACCAAGTCAATTATAAAGTTGTCTCAGTCAGCTTGACCATAACAAAATACCGTAGTCCGGGTGGCTTAAACAAACATTGATTTCCCACTGTTATGGAGGCTGAGAAGTCCAAGAGCAAAGGGCCAGTACATTTGGTGTCTGGTGAGGACCCTCTTCATGGTTTGCAGATGGCTGCCTTCTTGCTGTGTCCTTACAAGGTGGAGAGAGTGCTGGTCTCTTCCTGTTCTCATAAGGGCACTAAGCTCATCACGAGGGCGCCACCCTCATGACCTCATTGAAACCTAATTACCTCGCAAAGGCCCACCTCTGACTTCTATCACACAAGGGGTTAGGGCTTCAAGGTATGAATCTGAGGGTGAGAGGACACAAACATTCAGTCTGTAGCAATGGTATAATAGAAGGTGATAATGCTGTGACAAAAAGGAGAGCCGGGATAGGAGGTGAGAAATGGGGAGGTGGTATGTGGGTTATCGTTTTAAATATAATGGTCAAGACAGACGTTAGTGACATTTGAACCAAGTCTTCAAAGAGAGAAATGTTTTGCTATTGACCCTGCACTTCCTGTGCCCACTTCATACCTGCTCATTCAGAGCCTGTGGGAATATGTATTTTAACAAGTCTTTTATACATAGGTAAATTTGGAAATCTCTGTCTGCACCCTGGTGCTTCTTCTCCATGCAAAAGACTTTTACTTAAGCGGTCAGGAAATATTTGCCCAAATCTAGGTGTGACTTTAGGTGTTCAAGAATGAAGTTGGAATCCAGGGTCCTGATGACACATCCCTTTGCAACTTGATAACTGGCTTATACTTAGTAATTAAAATAGGCAAAATGCCCTCATGACCATGACTGGGCCTGGAAGGATCTGTCAGTGCAGGGCAGGATGCTCATGTTGTCCAGTCAAGGTGCAGCCCAGGCTATTGGAGCAACAGGCTGGTGTCATGTGAAGAGCATGGCTCAGAAAACTTGGGTTCTAGGTCACACTCAGCTGTGGTGAGCTTGGCCAAGTCATTTGCCTCGACTTCCAGGTTTATGAAATGGAGCTGCTAAAACTTCTCCTACTTATTTCAATGCTGCCTCCACCTCTACCACCAGCCAACCTGTGTATCCATCCATCCGCCTACCCATCCCATCCATTCACCCATTCTATCTATCCATACATCAATCCTGTCCATCCACTCGTCCCTCCATCCCATCCATCCATCCTGTCTATCAATCCATCCATCCACCCACTCATCCCATTCACGCCATCCATCCATCCCTTCACCCATCCATCCACTATCACCAAAACCATTAGTATCCTCATTTCATTATTATCAACATTTCTGGTTTGGCCCATATTCAGATCAACAAAATTCCATGCTAGAACTTATTGTAAAGGGATTAGGCCTGAAAAAAACAATGAAGAAAAATTGTATGGGTAATGAACTAGGATAGTGAAATCTTTCATCTGGGAAGATGTGTTTAATGAGGTCCAAAGGTGGAGTCCGTGCTGCTTGTCTGAGGGAGCCAGACAAGTGCCTTGTAACTTCAGTTGCAGTGGAAGCCGCATGAAAGGCAGCTTCAGATTTCCCCTGGTGGCTGGGAGTCCTGCCTCAGTGCCCAGCCCTATTAACTGTTGGCTTCCCAGTTGCTGAATCCAGCCAAAAACATCCTCCACTGTTTGAAGTGCTTATTGGAAAAGCAGATTTCATCTTGGCTGGAGCTCTGAGCAGTTCCTTGTGTGGGGTACTCCCCAGGGCTGTAATTGAACACAAGAAAGCATCAGCCTCCTTTTGGCATTCTTGCTTTCATCTCGAAGTCACATTTTAAAATTTATATTTAAAAAAGTTAGGGCAAGGGGCCAGCACGGCTCACGCGGCCACTGGTGCCAGAACCCCCAACACGGCAGCTCCAGGAACGAAGGCTGTAGAGTATTAGAAGGGGGAACTAGGGCCATACAGTGGAGCGATGCTTCACGCCAGCTTCTGGGGGCTCTCAAAGTGCTTTTGAGGCTGGGCTTTGGTGTGATGTGGGCTTTGCAGAGCAGGAGGCCTGAGGGTGCAGACCGGGGCCCCACTTACAATAGTCCATTCGGAGGAGAATTTTCTAAAAGCCTCAGAGAACGGGAGAATCTGAAGCCTCTTGGACACCCATTCAGGGGCTGATCAGCCTGCTGAGCAGGAAATGTTCTTTCCTCCCAATCCAAATCCATTGTGCTGCTGGAGAACTTGCTTCCAAAGGCTTCTGTGAACACTGGTGACCATGAGTGGGGGAAAACCCCTGAGGGAAATGCTTGTGCTCTGTTCTTTTTCCTCCGGATGCTCCCTTTCCCAGGAGCTGGGGCAGGATTCTGGAAACAGCAGGTGTCTAATGGATGTTTATTAGACAAGCTCTCATGCCAAAAGATTGTAGTTAAGTATGGCACACTGCTTTCCTACAAGCCTTAACAAGACCATTATCTTCTCCGGGGGCCGATGTGAGAAGAAACACCAAGCTTCATGGAGGATTGAAATACAGTAGCGTCCTGGAGAAGGCAATGCCCTCACAGTTCAAACATACACCCAAGTACCCAATCTGTGAGGCCCAGCTGCCCCCTTGCACAGGGCTATTTGTTGCATCATTAGCTTGTGCCCCACTATGACCCCTTAACCGTTTTCAGGAGGTTTTGTTTATGGGAAATCATTATTGTTTATGCAGCTGGAACTTATGTTTATCCCTGTTTGACACTAAGATCATTGATACCTTGTGTTTTGCCAGAAATTAAAAATTAAAAATTTGAGGGCTTACAACAAGGAACATACTTATTCAGTAAGATGATAAAAATCATCATCCTGCTTTCGGGACCACAAGAAGGAGGAGGGAAGTAAACATATAAAACCTAGAACTCTTATTAAATTTAACTCTGAGGGTCCTAGTGGCCAAGAAAAGAAGGGGAGAAGTAGGTATATTCGTTCCTTAGGGGAGATAAAATTTCTCATTTTTGAGTTCTAAAAGAAATTTTTGAGGGACTCAATAGGCTAGTGTGTTGACAACAGTTTTATGCTAAATGCAGAAGTAGTTTTCACAGGGATATTTTCTATTATGGCTTTAACCAGCATTTAGGGTGACGTCTGGGATGTGGAAGGCGACCTTGAGGGTACAGTAGAGTGTAGGAAACTGTAAGAGGACTGATGAGATCATTATGCATTCCCTACTTAAGGGCACTGGGTTGGATCTGGGGCAAAAAAAAAGAAGAGAGGCAAGATAACAATGGTATAGGTCAGAATAGATCTCAGGGGAATCATTAACTCTGCACATGGCCAACCCCCTTGCCCCCACCGCCAAGAAGTGAGCAGAAAATGAGTCATCCAGTTAAATCAGCTAATGCCTAAGTTTGGTGTTGGTGCCCATGTGCACGTAGGTGTATGAATACAAGCCCTTCCCCCGTCCTACTGCCCTCCCACCCCGCAGTGTACACCCCACCCTAGAGAAGCTCCGCACCCTGCAGTCAGCTCCTCTTGTCAGGAGTTGACTTTGATAAACAGCCAAAATATAGGATTTTTTTCAAGGTTTGAAGATCATTAACTCTTTGGAAGAACAAGAGGACAGTTTCTGCAGGCTCGGGGCGGGGGGGCGGGGACAGCTTATGGGTGACAGCCTTAATTACCCCAAGTCAATATTCAGGAGCAGGGCCAGGCAAGGCAGCAGAATCAGCGGAAGGAGTCTTTGCTCCATGGCTGCAGGGCTCCTCGTTACACTGAATCGAGCTCCTCTGAGCTGAGCATGATTCCTGGGCCCATACAGCCCTGCCCTTTGACGATATTTACCCCCCTTTGGGAGGCATCGGCTTTAGAAAATTTAGCGTATTTATTCACATAGCCTTAACTGAGGACCTAGCGTGTTCCCGGCACTGTGCTAGGCCCTGGAAGTGATGACAAGGAGACTCACTGCCCTGGAGAAAGAGGAGAAATCCCCACCCCCACATATAATTATGAGACATGTGATCTCATGTGTGATGAAAACATAATAGGAAATAAAAGTAAATTCTAAAATTCTTCTTTACTCAGACTGTCTTTCCTTCTCGGGAATCACAGGCCAGTTTCCTTCCTGTATCATGATCGTGACCATTACTGACACTTGGGGTGATGGCATGACTTTGGTTTACAAGCTGCATGTTTGGTTGTCATGAAGTCCCTTCTGACTTCTGAGAACAGGGCCATCACTACTGTCTGGACAGCTTGGGGTGGGCCCCTCGCGCTCTGCTCTCTCCAGGTGCCTCTGCGGCCTGAGGCTCCATCCCCAACAGACCAAGCTTCCCTGCGGCCCACACGGGGATGGAGCCCATGCCTATTCTCCTCGTATCCATGCTCCAGCTAAGAGAGCAGCTGGGGATTCCTGGCCGTACTTTGGCCCGACTGAGATGGGGGGAGCCACCGGCACTGGAGGAGGTGGAGTCTTGGTATTTTAGTGTGTAGTCACAGTCAGCATCAGGAAAAGCAGCAGGGAAGTTTGAGCTTTGTTCCTTTGCGATAAACAGCACGTGGTTTCTTTTCGAAACCAGTTATTCTTAACCATTGTCTCCCTTGAAACACATGGAGGGTGTTGAGCGTGGCCCCAGGCTGGCAGCAGCAGCATCACCTCTGAACTTGTTAGAAATGCACATTCTTGACTCCCCCTTCCCAGTTACTGAGTCAGAAACTCTGGGGTGGGCCCAGTGGTTTGGGCCTACCAAGTCCTGCAGGTGATTCTGAGGCCACTCGTGTTTGATGGCCAGTGAGTCACGATAACTCACCGTGACAGCGATTCTTGGTCAGGGAGGCTCCCCTGGGGCGTGGGCCAGAATCTCTGGAACTGGGCTTGAGGGTGACACATGTAGTTTGAAAAAGTCCCTAAAGAGATCATGATCTCTCCCTCCTCCCCTCCCCTATTTGAAAATCATTGATCTAGAAACTAATTTTGCATTGGAAGAATCGTCTCATGCAAATGTCTCCGTATTTTGATGATTTTTTTTTTAAGCTTCAGAAATTTCATGATACCACGGAGCGTCTTGTGCCTGGCCTGGAACAGCTCCCTCCACAGTTAAACACAAAGACTTAATTTTTACACTCTGAGACTTAAAGAAGGAGAAGAGTTTCCTCACAGTGATTTTGGCAAGTCTGTCCTGTGGAGCTTGCTGATTAGAAGCTGGCTGAGGCGACAGCCCACTCCGTGGGTGGGAGAGACCCACCCTTGAACCCGTACCTCCCTCACCAGCACAGGGAGTACGGCCCCGCAAAATGGGATGTCGCTGTGCTTAGCCTCAAATGAGCATGCGCGGCTGCGTGACGTTTTACACAAGCTCCTTAAAGGAAACGGAGGGCGGGAGCCTCTTCTTATCGCCCACGACAGGGAGAAGATAAAGCTGAAGTTGTCCGGTGTTTGCAAACAGTGGTAGACCTGAGGGGTTTTTTTTTTCCTCTGAAAATGTTTTATTTGGGAAGCCTTCCTGGATTTAAAGAGAGGGTGGGTGTTTAAAAAATAAGGAGCGTTTGCTTTAATGCACCCCAGCTCACTGCTATCTGCAGGTGTTCAAGCTGCTTCTACCTGCCAGGAAGACACGGAGAGGAGGGAGACTGCTTCTTAGAAAGTGGGTTTTCCTGTTGAAGTGGGCAGCCCGACAAGGCCTGCTTATCTGGGTGACAGGCTCCGCCTCCGCAGGAGGTAGTATTTCCCCTGCGGCTACTGAAGCAGGAAGCAGGTGGCAGGGAGCTGACCCCGCAGGGTCCCCAGAGCGGGCGGGGCGGGGCTTCGCCATCAACCGTGGCTAGTGCTGATCTCCCTGATTGCTGAGTGGTTCTGAGTCTCTCTGAGGAGATGGGATCGGCTGACGTCCTCAGCAGATCCGGTGGTGCAGGCCTGGGTGGAGACATCCGGGCCTCAGTCAGGGAACAGAGGTCTGAAAGGACCCAAAGCTGCCACTCGCTCTTTGTGCAGAGCGGGGAGGAAGCCCACCCCCCAGCGTGGACCTGGCTGGAAGGGAAGCTGGTTTTCTCATGTGATGGCCCCACCTGAGCCCTGACCTTCCCCTCCCTAGGATGCAAGCTCCACAGGAGTCAGATATGGTTGGTCTTGCTCCTCACATACCCTTAGCATCTAGAACAATGCCCGGCACATAGTAGGTTCTTAATAAATATTTGTTGACTAAGTACGTGAATTGCTCCCCCTCCCCACTCCTGCCTGCTCTCAAGCCTGACAGGGAAGGACTGAAGGTCTTGTCCCTAGGCTGTCAGGTGCCCTGGGGACAAAGAAGGGCTCTTCTGGGAAGACTGTCACCCTTCTGCAGATGTTTCCAAGGGCAGCTCCGAATGAGAGAGAGGAAGTGTGATCCCAGGCCTGGATACCAGTCCAGTGTGTCACATGTTTGTAAGAGTTGATGGGGCCGACACCACGCCCCTCCTGCCGCCCCCTCCCTAACACTCTGGGCTGGAATCCGGCGTGCAAAGTAAGGATAGACAAGGTGACTGGACATGGGCCTTTGCAGACGTTTGGGGCAAGGCTTCTCTGGCAGTTTGCCCTTAAACCCACAGGTCACCCAGAAGCGGGAGACTACCTGACAGGGATGCGTAGGAGGCTCTGAGTTGGCGAGCGCTGGGCTGGGCTGTGTGGAGCCCTGGCACTGCCGTGGGTTTGTGGTTCTGGCTGAGTGCAGTGTGGCAGGGAACTCCCTGCCCACGGGCTCCAGGCTGTGTGGTCCTTGGGTGAGGACCCAGACCCTCAGACTCGAAGGACCCTGCAGGATGCCTGTCCTACCCTGTCCCAGGCAGGACCCCCTCCTCCACAGCCCCACAGCTCTGTCTTGGACCAGATTACAAACAGTTTAAACTATTAGTAATGTTAATAGAATATTAATAATGTTTATAGAAAAATATTCCCTGGGGCTTGACTAAGCAATTGCATTTTAATGATGCCTATAAAAGGCAGTGGGTCATTGCTGTGGTTTTTGAACTTTCCCTTCTAACTATAGGTGGTGTCACTGGTCCGGAGGTGTTCCTCCTGGTGGGCTCCGCAACAAATATGATGACAACAGGAGAGTGATTAGGAAAGAGAAGAAGAGCAAGGAATGGATACAAATGTGATACACTTCTCTAACCTCAAATTACCTAAAATTTTTTTGATTTAACTTACATTTCACAAGGAGACCTAAGCCCAGCCCCTTCTAAGCTTGGCAGCAAGAGAAGAAAGAACAGGGAAGAGATTTGCCTGAAGTCACATCAGGTGGCCAAAGCAGCCTTGGGATTTGACAGCTGTGGCTACAAGTGTGTTAGAATGGCATGGGGCATCTGGCTGGAGACTTTAGGAAAAGACTAACGAGTTTCAGGTCCTTTGATAATTTGCCTGTTCTGAACATTCAGTCAATTATTCAGTCATTCATCTTGCAGTAAGTGCCTTTTGAAGACCCGGTCTGTGCCCAGCACTGTGCTAGCACCAGGGGAACAATGGTAACAACGGACCAGGTTACTGCCCTCATGAGCTTATGGTCCCACTTTCCAACCCCCTTCTCTCTTTTACTGTAGAGCAGATAAAAGCAGTCAGAAGCAATCTGCATGCCCCTTGTCTCCACATCAACTCTGCCCCGCCCCGAGCCTGTGTCTGTGCCCTTGTCTCTGCCTCTGTCCTCTTACGATGGACGAACTTTCTATATGTGGCCGAGGCCAGCCCCTGCAGCTGCCCGAGCCACCCCACACCAGCCTGGATTCTCAGGAACGCTGCTCCAGTGTCTCCCTTCTCTCTCTTGCCCTGCCCTTCTTTCCCTCTCTACAGCGTCTCTCCTGTAGAGCCGTGCTGTCAGTTCCCCCGTCTAAGTATACCTTCTCTTGACCCTGCTTCCTCCCCCAGAAAAATGGCCCCCGAGCTCTCCTCTTTACAGCTGGACTCTTCCAACAGTCGTGCGTACTTGTCATCTCCAAGTCCTCTTCTCCCACTCTCCCTTGAATCCACTCCAGTCAGACTGTCACCCTCGAAACTGTCTTGACAAGATCTTTAATGTCCTCATTTTGCTAAATCCAATGACCCTTTCCTGGTCCGTCCTTGTCTTGCTTGACCCATCAACAGCATTGGAGCAAGCGCTCTTTGATTCTTCTTTTAGGCTCGCACCTCACACTGATGGCGTCATCAGATCCTGTGAGCTCTACCTTCTCATCACCTTTATTGCTATCATGTCGGTCCAACCTACCATTATCTCTTGGCTAGAGCATTACAAAAGGCTCCTAACTGGTTCTTCCTGCTTCCATCCTTCCCAACAATGCCCCTCCCTGCCTTCGTTCTATTCTGTACACAGCTTCCAGAGGAATCCTTTCAAAAAATAGGTTAGATCATGTCTCTCCCTTCTCATCTCACTTGGAGCCTCAGCCACATTCATCCCAAAGGCCTGTAGAACCCTATGTGGTCAGTCCTTCCATTACCTCTCTATCTCCTTGCTCACTCTCTCCAGCCTCAGGACCTTTGCACTTACTGTGTCTTCTGCTGGGAACTCTTTGCCTTCAAGATCTTTACTCAGACGTCACTTTAGTAAGGTCTTCCCTGATCACCCTATTTAAAGTTGCAACCTATCCCACTCACACTCCCTATCCCCCACCCCTGCTCTGTTTTCTCCAGTGTACTTATCACTTTTCAAATATGTATGTTTTTAAAGTGAAGTATAGTTGATTTACAATATTGTGATAGTTTCAGGGGTACAGCGAAGTGATTCAGTTATACATATGTATACTTTCTCAGATTATTTTCCATTATAGGTTATTATAAGATATTGAATATAGTTCCCTGTGCTGTACAGTAAATACTTGTTGATGTATTTTATGTATAGTAGTTTGTATCTGTTAATCCCAAACTCCTAATTTATCCCTCCCCCATCCCTTCCCCTTTGGTAACCATAAGTTTGTTTTCTATGTCTGTGAGCACTTATCACTCTTTAATTCGGTGACCTACTGATTCAGTGGTGGAGGTGGGGAACCTGCACTGGGTCCAGGTAATAAGGAGGTGCATCATCTGTAGAAAATTTAAAAATAATCACGAAATGTTGGTTTCTTTTTTAGCTCTAGAGAGTCACACAGGTTTTTGTTTTTTGGTTTTTTTTAAGCTTTATTTATCAGCTGCATCGGGTCTTAGTTGGGGCACGTGGGATCTTTCGTTGCAGTGCACGGGCTCTTTGTTGCGGTGCGCGGGCTTCTCTCTAGTTGTGACACGTGGGCTTCTAGCTGGTTGTGACACGTGGGCCCCAGAGTGTGCGGGCTCCGTAATTGCAGCACGTGGGCTCTCTAGTTGTGGTGCTCAGGTTCAGTAGTTGCGGCGCGTGGGCTTAGTTGCCCCGCAGCATATGGGATCTTAGTTCCCCGACCAGGGATTGAACCGGTGTCCCCTGCATTGCAAGATGGATTCTCAATCACTGGGCCACCAGGGAAGTCCCTAAGTTGGCCTGTTTTTTATTAGCACCATGCATTGGCAATTCTAAGCATTGTTATATGATACTTCTCCCCACCAGGGTGACAGCTCCTAGTAACTCTCCACTATTTAACATACTCTATATTTCCCTTATTTATTGTCTTGTCCTTTTCCCTCCCATAGAATGAAAGTTCTTTGGGGGCAGGATGTTTTGTCTGTTCACTGCTGTGTCCCTAATGTTTGCCAGGGTGGTAAATGCTCAGTGAACTTCAGTCAAATAAATGAAGGAAGCAGAGGGCACTCTGTGTGCCCACAGCTGAGGGTCATCAGGAGGGTTTCCTGGATGAATCCATGTTGAAGTGGTCGAGGCAGAAGGAACAGCAGGTGCCCAATCTGGGAGCATCTTCACTCTCAGGGTTACCAGCTAAGGGTAGGAGTCAGAATCCACGAGTGTCATTCAGCAGAAGTCCTTCCTTCATAATGTTGATGTTTGGTGAATGAATGTGTTCCTTTACTGGTGATTGGTTGAGGGTCCTTGTTGACGTCTTACAGAGGGCCGGCTGTCACTTTCAATCAGAATGGCTATTCCCCACTCCTTCTGAAGAATTCCAGGGCTGGGAGGGGAGCACACTCTCCCACACTCCGTCAGAAGCTTCTCTTATCCCTGTGTTAAGTGTGGGAGCTGGGAGACTATGTGCGAGGCTGTGGTAACCATCCCGGAGAGTGATGGATGAGAGATGGGAGCCTTTCTTTGGGAAGATGTCCCTACTTTCTCTTCCCTTTTCTGGGCAGAGCTTGTACCTTCTTCCTTTCGGCTCCTTGTTCATTTCTTTAACACTTACAACATGTTACCATCTTTATTTGCTTCCATGTTTTTATCTTCTACTGAGTGTCACTCCAGTAACAGAAATAATGCTGACTCATTTCTGGTCCCTAGCACAGAACCGGGCACATTGGAGGAAATCAATAAACACATAAATAACAAGGCAGGTGTTGTATCAAGTGCTATACCAATATCAAAAGAATATAATGGTTATTGTGATGATGCTTTTGAATGCCCATCATAATGATAGTGAGCAGTCCATGGTGATTATATAGAATATAGAATATATATATAATATACTTTTTTTTCTGTAAAGGTGACATTTCGCATAACTCTGTTCTTTTAAGTTCCAGAAGCTCGGTGTCATCCACAATTATTCAAGCATTATCAATGCAGGTGCCTATTCAAGTGTCAGCTACGTTATAGCTTCCAGAAAGTGTGAATCAGACCAAAGATCAACTTTAAAAAAAGATGCTACCCTAAAATACTAGTTTTATATATGTACCAAATCTGAGATGGGGAGACCAGCCCATATGCCAGTGCACTGATTTATCCACAATTGGCAGGTGGGCCCTACCCCACTGGAAATAAATCTTATAGGCTTCAGAAATCAGTCTAATGAAATAAGATTTTTAACTATCTCAAAATCAGAGTTCAAAAACAGTTCAGTTAATATTTAAATATCAAGTTAAGACAGGAAGTTGAACAAAATTAACTTGGAAGCTTTCACAGAGTTTTAAAAAAGCAACACTTGAGACGTAAAATTGACCATTTCATTATATTCAATGGATTTGAGCATGAAATATATGTTAAAATTTTCATTTAGCAGATTCCTTCTCGGACTTTTAAAACCACCACCAATAAACATTTACATATTTACCCCTCCTCAAAGCACTTCCCCAGGTATACGCAAATACCACTCATTCTGAGGTCCTGTTGCTCCAGATGAAAGGTTCTCCTTCTACGAGGGCCCACAGGATTCTGCTCCAGCCAGAGCAAGGTCTCTGGCCCTTGGATAATTTCACCACCTCTGGTTGACTGAGCAGGGCTGGGAATCTCATTATGGAAGCCATCCACCTCCTCCCCAGGCCAGCCTGAGAGGGGCTCAGCGTTGCATCATCCGCCCTGGGCCTCAGCCCTCCTTGCTTGAAGCCAGCTCACCAAAAGTATTTTAAGAGCATTCCAACAGCCCAACTGCCATTCCTGCACCATCCCAGATGGGGAAAAGCTTGTGAGGTGGATCTTCCTCAGGGTGACCACGATCGGCCTCCTTGTGCTTCCAGGAGAGTGCCCTTCACGCCAGACAGACTGGTTGCCAGTCATCAGGTCTGGGAGTCTCAGGGACAAGGGTCGCTCTCAGAAGTGAAGTCATCTCGTCTGAGAGGACACAAGTAGAGATACTGCATAAAACCTGGGGTCAAGGGCTGGACGTGCAACCCTTCCTCACCCACGGCTCCTACACGAGTGCCCAAACACCGCAACATATTGGGGCAGTTTTTAAGTCTATTTTTGTCTCAACTGGGACTTTCATTCACTGGATATCTAAGTTCTCAAACTATCCAGTGGGTTCCTGTTTCTTTTTTAATAATTAAAAGAAATTTCATACTTCATGATCACTGTAGGAAAAATAGGGAGGAAATGTAAATAAAAGGAAAATATAAAAAATCAATACTGAAAGGTTAATATATATATATGCGTTGGAGAAGGCAGTACATCCAGACTAGTTATTAGGCAGGTCTGCCAGAAATCAATCCAGCAAGAAAAAGATGGTATGCTCCAGAAACTCCCACCTATTGTTTCTTCCCTGTTTCCTTTGGGGACCTCGGAACAACAGCTGGGATTGCCACGATAGACGGGCATCACTGGTGCCCTGTATGCACAGCACAGAGGAGTAGGCGTGTACTAACCCGTCTGAAGGGCCACGGATGGCCACTGTCCTACATTTTCCCTCATTGCTCCCAGAGGGTAGCCCTGATCAGGCTGTGGGCTGGGATCTGGGTGAGGTTTACCTATCGCCAGCTTGAACTTCTGTCTGCTCCACTCCGCAGCAACTCTCCTTCCTCATCACCAACTCCAAGTGAGCAGCAACTGTCTTCTGCTGGGATGGCGGACAGGATGTGTAGCTGTTCCCAGATGCCTGTGGGTTTGTGCTTCCCACCTGTCCTGCCCAGGCTGATCGTCCAATGTTATCACCAGCCCTCTGGGTAGGCACTAATAGAGGTGCAGCCTTCTAACTAGCCCCAGGACAGCACTGAGGAACTGGAGTGGCTCTTTGGTCCTTTGGGAAGTTCCCCTGGGAGGCTGTGCTCTTACTCTAACGGTGGATGTTCCTTCACCCATGTCCTGCGGTTGCTGGCCAGATCCCCTGTGAGCATGGCAATGGTTCAATCTGGAATTGTCCTCCCGGCCACCCATGAAGATCTGTCTCTTCCCATTACCCCCTGGCTTCCCACAAAATGGTCCATGTGGCTTGTCTGCACGCCTTATGCATCACGGTGTCTTGGAATGCCTTTGGGCCATTCTCCAAAGACTCTGGATTTGACTGTGGAGTGCCTGCCCAGAGGGCTTGTCACAGGCTCTGTGGGTCCCTCTGAAGAGTGGGGCTTGGTGGGGGAGAGGGGAGCAGCAGCGAAGGCGTCTGGAGCAAGCATTGTCTCAGGGGAAGGCCTGGCCTGCCGTTTGTCCCCCGCACCCCCCAGACCTCATCACTTCAGAGGCACTTTCCAAAGTGGCTGCCCTTGGGTGCAGTTGGTTGCACGCTCTAATGACATTGTAATTAGGATTTCAGCACCACCTACTAGAAGGAGGGTCACATACATTATTGCTCACCCTCAAAACTTCCTCTCTCCATTTTTGCCTAACAAGTGGCCCAGAGAGTATGTTTGCGGTCGTACTAATGTCTACTTTGCATCAAAATCCCGGCCCTCGGATGGATGCCCCCCTCCTGGTTGTGGTCAGCCAAGTCTATTCGGCCGATGGCAGAAGACGGGTGGAGAGCAGTCAGGCAAGAGTCAGGGCCCAGATCTTAAACGTGGCCCCTCAAGCCGGTTTAAGCCGAATCCTTCCCTTGCCCTCAGGCCGAAAGAGCTTCCCCACTGGGAAAGGGACGCGCTGGGGGTGGGAGCATCTCCTGGCGCGGGAGGGTGCGGCGGGCCAGGAGCGCGGGATTGGGGGGCGGGGCGGGGCGGGGCGGGTAAGGGAGGAGAGCCCGGGAAGAAAAGAGAGATGGGGCAGGCTGGGGCCGGGGGTGGGTGCAGAAAGTGAGGGCTGGAGGAGAGGGGGCCCCCCAATTGGCCGATGGGCCGGGGCGGCGGCCGAGAGCGGGGCGGGGCCGGTGGTGGCTACAGCGGGGAGGGCGAGGGGCGGGCCAGCTGGTGTGGCCGATGAGACCGTTAAGAAACCAGGCTCCTGGGCTCCCTTGGTTCCCGGGAAGCCATTTAAAAAGCCCCTTCCTCGAGCGGGGACAAAGGCCGGCGGCGCGGAAGGCTGAGCGGAACGCCCCCTTTAGAGAGGCCTTTCCAGTCGCGGGGCCGGACCGGAGGCTCAGGGCACAGCGAGGGCCGGGGCACCGCACGCGGGGCGCGCGCTGCCCTAAGGGGCTAGGAGGGCCACTTAAAAACAACAAAGGTGAAAACACACAGCTCTCCCTCGCTGGAAGGCGCAAATGCTCGGGCTTCTGGGTCCTCCGCAGATGGCCTAAGCGGCTTCCCATCCCCCGCCTGGCACCAGGGGGACGAGGCGCGTGCGCCGCAGTAGGGCGCCTCGCCGCGTGGTCCTCAGTGCCGCTGTGGCACATTCCTGGCCTTTGCAATTATTGGGAAATGAGAGGATCTTTTTTTTTTTAATCTCCCCTGCTCCCCCTTCGCCTTCCCTTGTTTTTCTTCCAAGCATGGAATTATCTACTTTAGCAGTTCAAAAGACATTCCATTCCCATGACAAAAACAGCAACGGTGATGTTGGCATACCGTAGCCCTCTTTCTTACAGGGAGATTCAGGCAATAAATCATAATGAATGAAAATTTAAAATAGCATTTCTTTAACTTTTAATGGTGTACTTTGCTTATTTTCAAGTGCCGCTAACAGCTCTGTTTCTTGACATCCCTCAAGAAGAACCCATCTGAGATGCTGAGCTAACAATAGTGAATTTTATTCCTTTACAATATTCCTAAAGGAAGTGGATTGAGGAGATTCGTTTCGAACTCCCTCTCAACTCTAAAATTCCTGAAGTCTATCAGTGAAAAAAGGCTGATGGAAGATTTTAAAACGGAGTGAAAGAAAAACTATCACCGTGGCGAACGACCCATCTGTCTGTCCCATCCATCCAACCCATTCTGTTTAGTGCTCTCTTTCCCTCCTTTGGCAGACCTGAACCTTACATCTGTTCCAGAAACAATGACATACACACATTGGCTCACCCAAGGCAGACTCATATCAGCATATGCCAGAGTATCTGGAAATGGTTGATCAAAACCACTCTCAGTAACGGGTAGTCCAACAGGAGACACTAAACTGGATAAAAATGAAAGATGGGGGATTATTTCCTCAAGAGAACCAAATATTCTAAAAGTTTGAACTCACTTTTAAACAAAACCGTCTCAGACTTTCATCCCTAAATGTGTTGCAATTTACACTCAGGCTGGAGGATGGAAGGGTATCTCACCAAGTAATTGTTTCCAGTAAAGGTCATTTTCGGCCTCTCAAATCACGACTCTCGTATGTCACATTGCACAGGTATTTTTCACAGCTCACCGAGTCTGATGGTTCTGAGGGTATTTAAGACTGCTGCAGAGAGGAGCCCAGGGCCATGGCGATTAGTGGGCTTCTGTAGGAAGCACAGTGGAAGGGACAATGGGCCAATTACCAGCAAAGCCTGTGGTCTCCCTTGGAGAGGTTAAGGAGAGCACATGGCCTTTGAGCCAGCGTGTCATCTGTCCTGGGGCTTAATCAAGTTATCATATCACCCCAGTGTCTCCAGGCCTCCATCCTTCGATTTGAATGAGGACAAAAATTTGCAGACAAATTTCTAGCAGCAGGAAGTTGGTGCTCTCCTGCGAGGCTGGATGAAAAGCACCTGTAACCTTGTCGGCCTTGTCCAGCTCCTGCTGGGAGCCGCTTCAGGCTACAGCCTGTTGGCTTCTGAGCCTGCCTGTCAGCAGGAGCTGAGGCTGGGGCTGGGGGAGGGGGCGCGGGGAGTGGATGCCATTATGTGTTTCAAAAGAATGCCCTGGAGCTGGCCGGCTGTGGCCAGTACAGCACAATGTGGCTAGCTACCGTGAATGTGTAGGTGGACACTCTCCCCTTCCTTTTGATACTGGCCTGGAGTCATACTTAGGTTAAGACGGGGGCTGACATGCAACAACCCTCATGATGGCATAAAGGGAATACTTGTGTTTCTCCCTCTCTCTAGCGAGAGTGAGAAGCAGGGAGCTTTCCAGAATGCCATCAAGGCCAGCCAGATTTCTGCTCCTCTCTGAGCTGCTGTTTCCCCCTTTGTGAAATTCAGGGATGTTGTAAATTTCATCTAATCTGCAGGGTGGAAGGGAGAGGGGGTTTGGTGTGGTAGGTTGAGCATTCATGGGGGGTTATGAGACCTGTGTTCCAGGCCTAGCTCTACCACGTGTGGGGAGCTGGCTCAGCCTCTTTTTGTTGTAGTTATTTCATTTGTAAGAGGGGGATAATGATCCAGGCCGTTAACTACTTCACAGCTTATGAGTCAATGCGATGATAGATCAGTGAATGAAAAAACTTTAAAACCACTCTACTGTTGCCTTTACAGCCCTTCCAGCATCGGTGCTCTATGACTCGGTGTCACAAAGAGGGATTGGAGGAGAGGAGTTATTAATTAGCATTAATATAAGAAAGGTCCATCCTGAGAATAAGTTGATCACTGACTGTGAATGTCATAGTCCTTAGCAGGAAAAGCCAGAAGATGGGAACTTGTTTTTTTGTGTGGTATGCGGGCCTCTCACTGTTGTGGCCTCAGGCTCCGGACGCGCAGGCTCAGCGGCCATGGGCATGTGGGATCCTCCCTATCCGGGGCACGAACCCGCGTCCCCTGCATCAGCAGGCGGACTCTCAACCACTGTGCCACCAGGGAAGCCCCAGAGGATGGGAACTTTAACGCTCTGTGGGACTGGTTGTTCTGATCAAAATCAACTTTTCTCAAGTCTACAGGAAATTGGACTTCTTGACATTTTGATGAAAGGCTTGTACCCTAAAAACAGTGGATGGAGACCTGGCCAATAAATTACTTCTTCCCCTGCTCTTTAGGTGGTGTTCACATTCTGTAGCCACTTTGTGACAGGGGACATCAACCTTAACCCATGGCAGCTCCAGCCTGTTTCCTCACCTATGAAGTGGGGTGCGTTTTCTCTGCCCCTCTAACTTATGGGAGCGTTGGGAGACTCCACTGGTTAACAGGTGAGAAAGTGCTTTGTAAATAAAGGGTAAGGTGCTACGTAGGTTTGCACTGTACGTGCGTGTGCACACACACGGAAAGGACTATTAGTGCCCATTTAGCTGGAGCGTAAATGAACACGTTGCAGAAATATCGTGGCCTTGTGGACCTCAGTACATGGATCCAGTATCATGGATGATCTGGCTCAAAAGAGGATTCTTCATTCAGAGCTAACACCCGGCTGCTCTCTCCGAATGAACAGCACTGGAGTGCCCTGCTTGATCTCGCCTCCTGAGGGGGTGGCCCTGTGGACATAGGCAGGTCTGGGGTACTGTTGCCCGAGCGCAGCAATGAGCAGACAGCCAAAATGTAAAATACAGACCGAGTGCTCTTCATTCTTTACTTTCTCACTTGCCTCCCCCTAAGCCCCTGGTCCACCAAAATACCCATGACTCCCTCAAACAGCACAGTGAGGTCCTGCCCCACAATTTTGCATCTGCCACTTCCCCTGCCACCGTCTCTCACCGTCTCTCCACCTTCTCTGCTTATTAAGTCTGTCTCATCCTTAAAGGTCCTATGCAGTGTCCTCCTTTGAGGACTTTGAGGATACTTTGAGGACACAGTCCTCAAGCTCCTAACCCAGTCAGAACTGACTGCCCGCCCCCATCCCCACCTTGGAACTTTGTCCTGCACTTTGCCCCACAATGCGGGTTTTGTATTAGTATTCATTGTGCACACACCTCTCTCCCTGCTTACTCTGTGAGCTTCTCAGGGGCAGAAACTAAGTCTGATTCTTCTTGGTGGCCCAGTCCCTAGTACTGCCACTGGTGCGTAGCAGTAATTTATGCATTAAATGTTGCATTGCATTTATCCTGCCAACAGTGAGAGGCCCACGTACCGCAAAAACAAACAAAGTCACCCAGAGCTATATTTAATTTCTTTTGCCTCACTGTCGCGGCCTCTCCCATTGCAGAGCACAGGCTCCGGACGTGCAGGTTCAGCGGCCATGGCTCACAGGCCCAGCCGCTCTGCG
Source organism: Lagenorhynchus albirostris (assembly GCF_949774975.1). Taxonomy (NCBI): domain Eukaryota; kingdom Metazoa; phylum Chordata; class Mammalia; order Artiodactyla; family Delphinidae; genus Lagenorhynchus; species Lagenorhynchus albirostris. The sequence goes on along the minus strand of NC_083099.1, from coordinate 71,572,349 downwards.
GCATGTGGGATCCTCCCGGACTGGGGCACGAACCCGTGTCCCCTGCATTGGCAGGCGGACTCTCAACCACTGCGCCACCAGGGAAGCCCATAGAATTTTATACAAATGAACTGATACAGTACGTTGTCTTTTGTATTTAACTTTTTTCACTCACTGTCAAGTTTTTGAGATTCATCCATGTCGTTGCATGTATCAATATTTTGTTTCTTTTTATTGCCTAGCAGTATATCATAGGATAGCTACAATTCGTTTGTCCATTCACGCATTGATGAACATTTGCATTGTTTTCAGATTTGGTCTATTAAGAATACGTGGCTATGAATAATGTTGCTATAAACATTTGCATACAAAGTACGCAGCCCCTCCCATTGCGGAGCACAGGCTCCGGACGCGCAGGCCCAGCGGCCATGGCCCACGGGCCCAGCCGTCCGAGGCATGTGGGATCCTCCCGGACCGGGGCACGAACCCGTGTCCCCTGCATCGGCAGGCGGACTCCCAACCACTGCGCCACCAGGGAAGCCCCCTAAGTATTTTTATACTGTTTGTAAGTGGAATTGTTTTTTTAATTTTTATTTCCCAGTTGTTCATTGCTTATATGTAGAAATACAATAGCTATTTTATTAAACTTTTTACTTTGAAATAATGTAGCTTCACAGGAAGTTACAAAAGTAGTACAGAGGACCCATGTACCCTTCATCCAGTTTCCCCCAGTGGTTATAGTGCAATATTAAAACCAGGAATTTGACATTGGCACAGTGGGTGTGTATCATTATCATATGTATATATTCATGTAACAACCACCACAATTGAGATACAGAAATAGTCCATCACCACAAAGATCTCCCTGTCCTACTGCTTTATAATCACACCCATCCCCCTCTCCCACCATCCCTAAACTTTGGCAACCACTAATCTGTTTTCTATCACAATAATTTTATTATTTCAAGAATGTTGTAAACCTGGAATCATACAGTATGTGGCATTTTGAGCTTGGCTTTTTTCATTCAGCATATGCCCTTGAGATTAATCCAAATGGTTGCATGTATCAACATATCATTCATTTTTTTTAAGAACATTGTTTTTATTTATTTATTTATTTATGGCTGCATTGGGTCTTTGTTGCTGTGCATGGGCTTCCTCTAGTTGCAGCCAGTGGGGGCTACTCTTTGTTGCGGTGTGCGGGCTTCTCATTGTGGTGGCTTCTCTTGTTGCAGAGCACAGGCTCTAGGCGCGTAGGCTTCAATAGTTGCAGCATGTGAGCTCAGTAGTAGCGGCACTCGGGCCCTAGAGCGTGCGGGTTTCAGTAGTTGTGGTGCGCCAGCTCAGTAGTTGTGGCCCACGGGCTTAGTTGCTCTGCGGCATGTGGGATCTTCCAGCATGTGGGATCTTCCAGGACCAGGGATCGACCCCATGTCCCCTGCATTGGCAGGCAGATTCTTAAGCACTGTGCCACCAGGGAAGCCCATATCATTCATTTTTATTGCTGAGCAGTATTCTATATTATGTATACACCACTGTTTGTTTGAACATTCACCTACTGAGAGAGATTTTGGTTGTTGTCAATTTTGGGATGTTACAAATAAAGTGGCTAAGAAAAATCATGTATAGGCTTTTGTGTTGACGTAGGTTTTCATTTCCCTGGGATGTATGCCTATAAGTACAATTGCTATGAGGTATGGTAAGTGTGTGTTTAGGTTTTAAAGAAACTGCCAATCTGTTTTCTAGAGTGGCTCTAACATTTTACATTCCCACCAGACATGTATGAAAGATCCAGTTTCTCTGCATCCTTGCCAGTATTGTGACTATTTTGAAAATTTTAGGTCTAATAGGTACATAGTGATAGTTCATCGTGATCTTATTTTTCATCTCTCTAATGGCTAGTGATGTTTAACATTTTTTCATATGCTTATTTGCATCCCTAAGTCTTCTTTAGTACAATGTCTCTTCATGTCTTTTGCCCATTCCCTAACTGGATTGTTTGGTTTTTCTACTGTGGAGTTTTGAGAGTTTTAAAATATATTCTAGATATAACTTCTTTTTCCAGATATGTGGTTTGCAAATGTTTTCTCCCAGTCTATGCTTATCTTTTCATACTTTTAAGAGGATCTTCTGCAGAGCAAAAGCTTTTAATTTTGATTAAGTCCAATTTATCAATTTTTTATGTTACGGGTGATGCTTTTGGTCTAAGAACTTTTTACCAAGCCCTAGGTCTTGAAATTTTTCTTCTGTGTTATTATCTAAAAGGTTTATGGTGTTATGTTTTACATTTAAATCTATGGTCCATTTAAAGTTAATTGTAAAAGGTGTGAAGTTTAGGTTCTTTGTTTTTTTTACCCTCGAATATCCATTTGCTGTAGCACCGTTTGTTAAAAAGAGTATTCTTCTCCCATTGAATTGCTTTTGCAACTTTGTTAAAAATCAGTTGGCCCTACTTGTGTGGGCCTATTTCTGGGTTCTGTATTCTGTTCCACTGATCTATGGATCTATCCCTCTTGATTACTGTAGCCATATAATAAGTCTTAAAGATCAGGTAGAATAATTTCTCTCACTTTATTCTTTTTCAAAATTGTTTTAGTTATTCCACTTCCTTTGCTTTTCTATGTAAATTTTAGAAGCTTGTCCATATCTTCAAAAAGTCTTGCTGGGATTTTTTTTTTTTTAAATAGCAAGTAAGTTTTTGTTAAATATTTAAAAATACAGATTTTGTGGCAATTATAAATTAATTTCTAATATGATAATAAATTGATACTTTGAACCAAGAAAACAATATAACCAAAAATTCATTTCCTAATGCAAAGCAGGTACCCTATGTTTAGGGATAGTTCATATTAATGCATAATTTTGTTTTTAGAAAAAGATGATTGTTACAGTCAGGTATATAACCACTTAGTTACACATAAGCTCTATTGGTTAAAAATATATTCTTTTAGAAACTCCATTTTAAACATATTATACTTTTTTCAGTGATTTTCTCCAAACTATGGTAGAAGTGTGCCTTGATGGACAGACCTCAGGAACTGGTTTGACCACACCTAGGTTATACTGATATCTACAACATAGGACTCCAAGGGAGAGTCCAGCTCCAACTTTTGAAGTAGGCCCAGTTCTGAATGTTTAACCGTGAGGTGCTAACAGACGATAGTACTAATCATCAAAAATGAACAACTTTAGGCATCTTTGCTTTGGGTTTCTGTGGTTTAGGCACATCCAAAATTTCTTCACGGTCCGCACTCATTCCCTTTGCCCAGCGACCAGCTGTGACCATTCGATCTGAATTCTGACCATCTTTCCTAAAATGTTCCACAGAGCCACAAAGTCTGCAGCAGCCACCAGCAGCATAGAGTCCTTTGGGATCATCAGGACAAGATCTGCACAGATGTCCCATTTCCCCACAAACAAAACATTTTACAAAAGGAAATTCACCAAAACCTAGGTCTACCTTAGCCTTGCACTTGGTTATTTCATGCTCTGTGCATCCACACCGGTAACACATTCCAGTGCCTGTTTCTTGATTCTCAAGGGCAGCTGGGCAATCTGCAATCCCATGGCCAGGTTTTCTACAATGGAAACATACCATTGCATTTTTCTTTGCTGCTTGTCTTTTTAATCGTCTTCCTTCCTGGCGACTGTCTTTCTTTAAAGCAACTGCAATTTCTTCCCTGACTTCCTGACTGTCTGTTGCTATCATCTCCCCATTGTGAACCATCTGTGAGTTTGTCTTAGATATTCCATGAATCCATTCACATCTTCATTTGAATATTCCTTTTTCTTTTTATTCTTTTTGTGTTTTGCTTGGGGTGCATCATTTTTAAGGGACAGACTATTGGCTTCAAGTTGTTTCCTCTTTGGTAGGTTTTGGCTTTTCCCCTCAAAGGACCCCTTCTTCATGTCCTCCCATGATGTTGCAGGGAAGGGTCTTTTGTTCTGTGTGGTAGTAACTCGTGCCCACCTGGTCATGGCTTCATCAGATGTTTATCAGTCTGCTAGTGTTGGAGGGTCTCCTGCAGAGGCATGAGGTGGCTGTGGCTCATCGTGGGGACAAGGACACTGGCAGCAGAAGTTCTGGGAAGTACTCCTTGGCATGAGCCCTCCCAGAGTCCACTATTAGCTCCACCAAGGAGCCGGGTAGGCTCCAGTGTTGGGTCGCCTCAGGCCAAACAACCAACTGTCTTGCTGGGATTTTGATAGAAAATTTATTTTACCTGTGTATCGATTCGGGCAGAATTAACATGTTTTATATTGAGTCTTCCTATCCATGAGTGTAGTACGTCTCTCCATTTACTTAGATTTTCTTTGATTTCTTTCATCAGCATTTTGAAATTTTCAGCATGTACGTGTTGTACATGTTTTGTTAAACGTACACCTAAGGGTTTTTTTTAGTGATTATAAATGGTTTTATATTTTAAATTTCAGAGTCTCTGTCCTCATTGCTAGTATACAGAAATACAATTGATTTTTGAATGTTTATCTTGTATCCTACAATCTTGCTGATTTCACTTATTACTTCTAAGAATTTTTTTTGTAGATTTCTCAGTAGTCTTTTTTTTTTTTTTGTAGCTTTCTTAGACTTTGTAATAATATATAATCATGTCATTTGCAGATAAGGAGACTTCTGTTTTTTCCTTTTCAATCTGTATGCCTTTTATTTCCTTTTCTTGCCTCATTGCCCTGACTAGACCTTCCAGTACTATGCTGAATAGCAGTGGTGAGAGTGGACATTTTTGCATTGTTCCGGGTCTTAGAAGAAAAGTATTCAGTCTCTCAGCATTAAGCATCATGTTAGCTGTAGGTTAAAAAAAAAAAAAAAAAAAAATCTTTCTTATCAAGTTGAGGAGGTTCACCTCTATTCCTGTTTTTTGGAGAGTTTTTTAAATCATGAATTTTGTCAGATACTTTTTCTACATTTATTGACATGATCAAATGTTTTTCTCATTTATTTTAGTAATATGGTACATTACATTGATTGAATTTTTAATTCAAACTAGTATTGCACTCCTGTGTTAAATCTACATGGTTGTGAAGTATTATCCTTTAAAATATGTCGTTAGATTTTGTATCTAAAATTTTGGTTTTTGTGCCTGTGTTCACGAGGGATATTGGTCTGCAGTTTTCTTTCTTTCTCTTTCTTCGAAGAGATCACATCTCTTTGCCTGGTTTTGGTGTCAAGGTAATACTGGTCTCCTAAAATAGATTGAAATGTATTCTCTCTTCCTCCATTTTCTGAAGTTTATGTAGGATTGGCATTTTTTCTTTTTTAAATACTTGGAAAATATACCAGTGAAACTGTCTGGGTCTGAAATTTTCTAAGGGAAAAGTTTTTATTTACAAGTTCAATTTCTTTCAGTGATATGAGGCTATTCAAATTTTTTACTTTCTTTTGAGTCAGTTTTGGTAATTTCTGTCTTACAATGAATTTATGCAGTTTATCTAACTTGTCAAATACATTGGCATAAAGTTATTGATAATAAACCCCGTTAGCCTTTTGATGTCTGTACTAATGTTACCTCTTTTTTTCCTGATACTGACCATTTATATCTTCTCTTTGTTTCTTTTTTATTATTATTATTTATTTTGGCTGCACGGGGTCTCAGTTGCGGCAGGCAGGATCTTTGCTGCGGCATGCTGACTCCTAGTTGCGGCATGCAAACTCTCAGCTGTGGCATACATGCGGGATCTAGTTCCCCGACCAGGGATCAAACCTGCCCTCCCCACCCCTGCGTTGGAGTCCTACCCACTGGACCACCAGGGACGTCCCTCTCTTTGTTTCTTTATCAGCTTAGCTAGGAGTTAATTTTATTGCTCTCTCTAGAAAACCAGTTTTCATTTCATTGATTTTTCTCAATTGTTTGTCCATTTTGTATTTTATTGATTTTTGCTCTTATCTTTATTATTTCCTTCCTTATACAGCTGACCTATGAACAGCACAGGTTTGTACTGTGTGGGTCCATTTATATGTGGGTATTTTTCACTAGTGAATACTGCAGTGCTGCATGAACCTGGATTGGTTGATTCTGTGGTTGCAGAACCACAGATATGGAGGAACTGAATATATTTTGGGGGGGCTACTAAAAGGTGTGTGTGGATTGTCTGCTGCAGGGGGATTGGTACTCCTAGCCCCCACATTGTTCAGGGGTCAACTGTACTTAATCTGGGTTTCACTGCTCTTCTTTTATAATTTATAAGAAACCTAGGTTACTGATTTTAGGTATTTATTCTTTTCTAATATAAGCATTTAAAACTCTTCATTTTCTGTAAGCACTAATTTAGTGCATGCCACTTATTTTAATATAGTCTATTTTAATTTTCATTTCTTTAAAACTTTTATATTTCCCTTGTGATTTATTTTTTGACCTATGGATTCTTTTAAAATGTGTCATTTACAGCTTCCCTGGTGGCACAGTGGTTGAGAGTCCGCCTGCTGAGGCAGGGGACACGGGTTCGTGCCCCGGTCCGGGAAGATCCCACATGCCCCGGAGCGGCTGGGTCCGTGAGCTATGGCCGCTGAGCCTGCGCGTCCTGAGCCTGTGCTCCGCAAAGGGAGAGGCCACAACAGTGAGAGGCCCGCGTACCGCAAATAAATAAATAAATAAATAAAAATAAAATGTGTCATTTAATGTTCAAATATTTGGCATTTTCCTAGATATCTTGTTATTGGTTTCTAATTAAACCCTCTGTGGTCGGAGAACACAGTTTGTATAATTTCAGTCTTTTAAAATTTGCAGAGACTTGTTTGTGTCTCAGCATATCATGATTCCTAATGATCCCCATGTAGACTTGAATATGTATTCTTGCAGTTGTTGGATATAGCATTTTACAGATATCAGGTCAGAGTGGTTGAAATTGTTCAGATTTTCTATGTCTTTGTTGATTATATTTATCTAATTGTTCTATCTCTTGCTGAGAGTGGATGTTAAAACCTCCAACTATGATCATGGAATTATCTATTTCTCCCTTTGATTCTGTTAATTTTTACCATGCATTTTTTTTTTTTTTTTTTTTGCAGTACGCGGGCCTCTCACTGTTGTGGCCTCTCCCGTTGCGGAGCACAGGCTCCGGACACACAGGCCCAGCGGCCATGGCTCACGGGCCCAGCCGCTCCGTGGCATGTGGGATCTTCCCGGACCAGGGCATGAACCCGCGTCCCCTGCATCGGCAGGCGGACTCTCAACCACTGCGCCACCAGGGAAGCCCTACCACGCATATTTTGAAGTTTTATTATGAGGTACATGTATACTTAAGATTTTCAAGTCTTCTTGTCGAATTGATCCTTCATCATCATGAAATGTCTCTTTTTATTTCTTTAATTTCTTTGTCTCAATATCTATTTTTTAATTAATTTTTTATTGGACTATAGTTGCTTTGATATCTGCTTTATCTGATATTAATAGACTCCTCACACTTTCTTATGGTTATTGTTTGCATGGCATATGTATTCTTTTTAACCATCCATTTACTTTCAGCCTATCTTTGTCTTTATATTTAAAGTATGTATATATTTTTATAAACAGCATATAGTTGGGTCTTGCTTTTATTTTCATCCAATGTGACCAACTATGCCTTTTACTTAGATTGTTTTGTCCATTAATTCTTAATGTAATTATTAATATGGTTAGGGTTGGGCCTATGACTTTGTTTTCTCCTTGCCCCTACTGGGTTGTTTTCCTCCTTGCCTGCCTTTTATTGGATTATTTGGATAACTTTAGAATTCCATTTTAATTTATATATTGACTGTTAGCTATAATTCTTAAATTTTTTTCCCATGGTCTCTCTAAGAACTGTATGTAATGTATCCTTTTTTAAAAAAGAGATTTCCCTTTTTAAAAATAATTAATTAATTAATTAATTTATGGCTGCATTGGGTCTTCGTTGCTGTGCGCGGGCTTCTCATTGTGGTGGCTTCTCCTGTTGCGGAGCACGGGCTCCAGGCACGCGGGCCTCAGCAGCCGTGGCTCGAAGGCTCTAGAGCTCAGGCTCAGTAGTTGTGGCGCATGGGCCCAGTTGCTCCGAGGCACGTGGGACCCTCCCGGACCAGGGCTCGACCCCGTGTCCCTTGCATTGGCAGGCGGATTCTTAACCACTGCACCACCAGGGAAGCCCTGTAATGTATCCTTAACTTTTCATGGTCTATTATAGTTAGTGCTTCACACAAAATGGAGAAAATTTGCAACCTTATAATATCATACCCTTCTATTCCTTATGCCTTAGTTATTATGTGTATTACCTCTACATATGTTATAAACCAACAAGGCAGTGATGCAGTTTTGTTTTAAACAGTCACATATATTGTAAAGAAATTAAGAGGAAAAAAAGTAGAGTTTTGTATTTATCCAGATATTTTCCATTTCTAATGTTTCCTTTCTGAGGATTTGAGGCCCTATTTGGTATCATTTTTTTTCAGTCTGGAAAACTTCCTTAGCATTTCCTGTAGTGCAACTCTGTTGGTAACAAATGTGCTTAGTTTTCTTTTATCTGAAAATTATCTCTCTTTGATTCTTGAAGATTTTTACTGGATCATGCATACTGGGTTGACAGGATTTCTTTGTGTTTTCAATTTTAGCACTTAGAATGTTGTTCTCCTCTCTTCTGGACTTCATAATTTCTGAAGAGATATCAGTTCTTAATTGGATTGCTGTTCTCCTGCATATAATATGACATTTTCTCCTGCTTCTTTCAAGATTTTCTCTTTCAACATTTGACTATGGTGTGACTTAATGAGATTTTGTTTATATACATAACGAAACATACTGTTTGTCATTCATTGAACATCTTGAGCCTATAAATTTATGTCTTTCACAATATTTGAGAAAAATTTGGCCATTGATTTCTTCCATTATTTTTTCTGGCCCATTCTCCCTGTCTTCTTCTTTTATGACTACATGTATTGAGGCTCTGCTAGGTTATATTTATATTCTCACTCTTTTTTCTTTTTGTTCTTTAAATTGGATAATTTCTATGTTTCAGCTTCAAGTTTACTTCTCTTTTCTCTGCCACCTCCATCCTGTTGTTTAATTCACCGAGTGATTTAAAAAATTTTTTAGATATTGTATTTTTCAATTCTAGAATTTCCATTTTTTATTTTCATTTCTTTGTTGAGGTTTCTTATGTATTCTTTCATTGTGAGCATGTTTTCTTTTATTCATTGAAGATAGTTATAATACATGCAAACAATTTCTTGTCTGCTAATTACAACATCTGTGTCATCTTACATTTGTCTCAGTTGATGGATGTTCTTTGAGCTTGATGATGTGTTCTATTTTCCTGGTTCTGTGTGTGTTAAGTAATTTTGGATAATATTCTGGACATTATATGTGTTAAGTTGTATAGATTCTGGAGTTTAGTAATTTTCTCTGATGGATGTTAATTCTTTTGTTTTATCAGGCAGTTATCTTGGTTGAATTCAAACTGTAAACTCTGTTTCTTAAGCAGCAATGACGATATCAGTTCAGATCTTTCTCCAATAGCTCAGCTGCTTTGCATCTTCTCTGTGTATGTATAGTTCAAGGTTTAGACAGAGATGTGGACAGATGACTTTTGGGATCTTCCTTCTGCTTCTTTCCCTTTAAAGCTTTACCCTGTTCTCTTCACTATCACGGTTTCATTGGCTTCAAGGCCAGAAAAAAAATTTTTTTCCACCAACACCTACCCTCCTCCCTCCCTACACCACCCTGCACGCTGTACCACCTGCACGTGGTCTCAACTAAAAGCTGCAAATATGGGAATTTGCTCTGCAGAGTATAGACTCTGCATCGTATTCTATCTGCTTTTTTTTCACTTTTGTTCATTGGGTATGATATTACTCAAGCATTATGGGAAGTGCAAGTTGACTGTATTTAACTTAATCACCAGAAAAGGAATGGTACATTTCTTAACAAATGTGAAGAATGGAAACATTTCAGGGATTTCAGGATTGGAAAGAGCTTGCCAGGCCTGACACAGTGAGCCCTAAATAATGCCCCAGGGATGAATCTTCTCTCCAAATCCCACTCTGCTGGATTACCCTCAGTGATAGAATGCTCACTACCTCATAAAGTAGCCCACTCCACTTTAGACGGTTCTGATGACCGTTCGAAATATTTTCCTTTGATATGCTCAAAACGTCTTCATTTCAGCTTTCACTCCTAGTTCTAGTCCCAACCCTCACGGCCACACAGAACGAGCCCAATCCCCCTTTCCTACAGATGTCACTGAACTATCAGTAGGGGATGCAGCCTCAGGTCCTCCAGCCAGTCTTTGAAGTGTGGGATTTCTAGTCCTCTCATGGTTCTGACCTCCTGTCCTTGAGCAGGGTCCTGGACCTACATAGCTTCCTTAAAATGTGATGTCCAGAGAAGACCCAACACTTGGGGCAAGGCTTGGGCAGCCTAGAGTCCCCCTTCTTTCCACAAGGCAGCTGAGGTTCCTGTTGGTGTATTCCAGTCATGTCGTACGTAATTGGCTCTTATTAAGCTTGTGCTCAGTGAGCAACCCTGCGCCCGTTTTCATCTTTCCCTACATAGAAGCACACATCACATTTCTCCAGCTAGCCTCGCACAGCTGCCTTCTAAGGAGTACAGCATCAGGCCTCAGAGGATTTGCCGCCATCAGAGACCTGTCCTGCCCTGAGACGTCCCTTCACCCTCAGGGCATCAAGCCTGGAAAGTGCTTGGAATCAGAGGCCTCAAGGCCCTTAAATCTGTCTGCATTTCTGGTCTATCATTTTCAGAAAAATTAGTCTGCATCTTGTGATGGCTTATATTCAAGTCAGGGTCCACACAGCCACTGCAGAGCAAGATACTGTATACAATCCTATAATCTGGAAAAATAATTTCTATATGACCTCATTAGATCCATGGAATAGCCAGAGTAACTGTATGAAATGGGCACAGGAAAATGTATTATTCCCATTTGACAGATGAGGAAACTGAGGTTGCAGGTTGGCTCCAGGCTGCCAGGACTAGGGACAAAGGATAGTCAAAACCAATAGAACACGGGCTTCCCTGGTGGCGCAGTGGTTGAGAGTCCGCCTGCCGATGCAGGGGACACGGGTTTGTTCCCCGGTCCGAGAAGATCCCACATGCCGCGGAGCGGCTAGGCCCGTGAGCCATGGCCTCTGAGCCTGCGCGTCCAGAGCCTGTGCTCCGCAACGGGAGAGGCCACAACAGTGAGAGGCCCATGTACCGCAAAAAACAAAAACAAAAACAACCAATGGAAAACTCTATCGCAAAACATTTTTCTCAGCATCTCAGAGGCTTCAGGCTTCCGGTCAAATTCATGTCTGAGCCATTCTCTGGGTAGAAAGTTTTTTCTCAGGGCATTTTGGGAGCAGATGATCTAAGCGAATCCCCCCTTCCTGTGCCCTCACCCCCAACCCCAAGGGGTGTGGTACAGGGTGCACAGTAACAGGGAGAAGAGAGTCTCTAGGCTGCTTTCCAAGAAATTGCTTCTGGAATTATTTGCCTCCAGCCCCCAACAAAAGCTCAGGTATGGAAGCTTGGCGCGCCTCTGACCTTTCACATCCCAGAGCCAAGCTGCGGGGAGGAGGGGCTGCCGCACAAAAGGGTCTGAGGAGTGACCGGCCTGCCTCAGCTCCCCGCTGTCCCCCACAATGGGGCCCGAGGCCCTGGCCGCCTCTAGAGGCCAGAGAAAAGGGCCGAGATAATGACAGGCCCAGCTACCGCTGCTCTCTTCAGAGAAATGAGAAGAGGGAGGAGGCCAAACCTCCCAGATAATAAAGAAGTAACAAATGGGGAATAAAAGCTTATGGAAGACATCTTAACCCAGGGATGAAAAAAATGTCAACATCTGTGAGGCTTTCTGCACCAGCAGACCCAGCCCTAATGAAAACCCTCGAAGAGCCATTCACTGGAGCAGAGGCGAAAAGGCTACATTTTTCTATGGGGGCATCGAGGGGGTTTCAGGGGCCGGACGAGGCTGCCCGCTTTCCCTTTCGGCTGCTGCGGAACCAAGCGCTAATGTTCATCTTCAGCTTTATTAGGGAACCAGGGGCGGGAGGAGAGTGCAGTGGCCGGACCACCTTTATCCTGACGTCTGTGAGGTGGGTGGATTTAGGAGCAGGCGAGATGTCTGCACGCTGAGGCCAGGAAGAAAGCCAGAGGAATTAGAGAAAATGCTGTTTAACAAGAGTCTCCTTTGACCGGGGCCTTTCGGAAGGATGTGGCTCCAGGGAAGTAATCCTCTTAGCACAGACTTCTGTGTGTGTACAAAACAGGGAAATCGAATCTGAATGTCCTCATTGCATTTGCTAAAATACCTAATGAAAACACAAAGATGCCTTATCCCGATCTTCACCCTTCCTTCAGAAGACGGGGAGTGGCAGATGTTTGCTCATAAAGCTGATTTTAAAAATTCAGACTGGGAATTTGGGCTGGGGGAGAAGCTGCGCCTCCTCTCTTCCCAAAGGGTGTGGGTTTGCAGAATTTCGAGCCTTCGTATCTTCCCTTGAGGTTTTCAATACCCTCCTCCCTTGTGCCTTTGAGGCACGAGGTGTGATTTTATTTCTTTGGTTTGTGTTCTATGTTCACCATTGGAATGTGTCTCCAGAGGCTTCAATGAGAAAACCCTCAAATCCTGGCCAACCTTTGCAGCTTCCTGAGGAGGGTGGGAAAACTGGGAGGAAGAGAAACGTGCCCCCCAATTTGTGATTGCTTTGCAGTCGGAAAACGTTGTATCCTGGCCAGAGAGCACCAAGGTGGTCCTCACCACACCCACACCCACACCCAAAGGTACGCATTCCCCTTCCCACACACATACACATTCACACACATGCACATAAGAACCCGTGCCACTCACTGCCATGTACTCATACAGACATACACCCTTTCAGTTATAACTACGCACACAACGCAACCCCTCCCAGATACCCACACACACACTTCCAGTGTGAACTGTTTTAGCTAGCCTTACGGATAAACATCTTCCTTACCCATCACCTTAGCACACAGGTTTTTAGACTTAAATGCTTCAATTATGATTTAGCTCCAAAAGGAAACAAGACATAAGTAAGGTTAAGTAAAATGTTTTCAGGATTGCCCATGAGGGCTTTACACTAAGTTAAATTGGGGTGTATACTTTTTTTTTTTTCCTGCGGTACGTGGGCCTCTCACTGTTGTGGCCTCTCCCGTTGCAGAGCACAGGCTCCGGACACGCAGGCTCAGCGGCCATGGCTCACGGGCCCAGCGGCTCCGCGGCATGTAGGATCTTCCCAGACCGGGGCACGAACCCGTGTCCCCCGCATCGGCAGGCGGACTCTCAACCACTGCGCCACCAGGGAAGCCCGGGGTGTATACTTTTATTTTTTCTTTGATAGGGGGCTGTTTGTTAGGGGCTATTTGAAATTCAAAACTACTGTTTGCTGTTGGGACGCAAAAGGGATGGAGGTGCAGGGGGCAGCCACAGAGGGGCTGATTATGGCCCCAGGTCTGGTCCAAGCTGTCTACCTGTGGGTCGGCACTGTGCTCTACGGGTGGCTCTAGGTCTAGTGCGAGCTCTTCGTCTGCGGGTCAGCAGATGTCCAGGGCAGGTAGTCAGCTCCCAGGCTCTCAACATATTCAAGTAGTGCCCCAAGAACCCTCTGTCATCTGTCGTAGTGAATTGGGGAGCGATTCCCGTGCCCGGCGTGCCGTTGAACTGGGTGAACTCTGATGTCTTTTGTAATCCTAATATTAGTAATCATGTGTTATTTATGAGGACTAATTATGTCCTAGTCACTGTTCTAAGGGCCTTAATGGATTATCTCATTTAATTTTCACAGCGCTATGGTATAGACTATCTTATGCCAATTTTGTAGATAAGGAAACCAGCCTGGAGACGTTAGTAATGATAGAACCAATATTCAAACCCGCTAAGCTTAGGCTATTGACCTCACACTACAACAAGGCCCTTTAAGAGAATTTGACTCTGGGGCTTCCCTGGTGGCACAGTGGTTGAGAGTCCGCCTGCCGATGCAGGGAACACGGGTTCGTGCCCCGGTCCGGGAAGATCCCACATGCCGCGGAGCGGTTGGGCCCGTGAGCCATGGCCGCTGAGCCTGCGCATCCAGAGCCTGTGCTCCGCAACGGGAGAGGCCACAACAGTGAGAGGCCCGCATACCGCAAAAAAAAAAAAAAAAAAAGAGGCAATTTGACTCTGAATGAGTTTCTACTCCCTTCTTTTCCTGGTCTGTAGGAGGGCATTGACTCTGTTCCTCCTGGTTCATCCCCATGCTGCATCATCTCTCCTTCCCATTCCTTTGGAGGAATGAGGGAAACCTGGCGAGTCCCTGCCAGCCTGTCCCTGCTGTGGGCTGGGGAGGATTCCACACTCAGCTACCGAGTTCCAGACCATCGAGGTGGTCAGACATCCTGCATTACCCGCACCTGGCAGCGGCGGTATGGGAGCACACAGCAGGTGCTCTGTCCACTGGCCAACAGCATCTTTCAGCAGCTGTGCTAAGGCACTGGGTTCACTGACAAGGCTCATAGCCCTCCTGACCTGTGCACCCCTCTGAGGAGCACACCTTCTCGTTCTCCAGGTCCTCTCTCCTGAGAACACAGCCCACCAGGAGAAAGGTCAGCAGACACCTCTGATCCTTTTATGTCCAACATGCCTGATGCTCTGCGGTGGGGAGTGGGGAATGGGGTGGTGGGGAACCAGAGTCACCGCCCCGGAAACTGTAGGGATCCTTGGATCTAACTCCCTATGGTGGTTCTAAAGCTGTGTCCACAGTTCTCTGATATGACTCCCCTCAAGAGGCAGAGCTCAGTTACCTCTTCCTGAGTGTGGACTGGACTTAGTGACCAGCCCACTAGAGAGTAGAATATGGCAGAACTGATGGCTGTCCCTCCCAAGATTAGGTTATAAAAAGATGGTCGCTTCTGTCTTGGGTTCTCCATCTGTCTCTGTCTCCATCCCTGTCTCTTGAGTCACTTGCTCTGAGGAAAGCCAGCTGCTAGGGTGTGAGGCAACCAGAGGAGAGGCCCACAGACTGAGAAACCGAGGCCTGACAGCAGTTGTGTGGGTGAACTTGGAAATGGTCTTCTGAGGCCACCAGCAGCCGTGGGAGCCAGCCTGGAAGCAGCTCTTCCCTCAGCCGAGCCTCTACTGACTGCTGCCCTGGTGGGCATCTTGACTGCAGCCTTGGGAGGGACCGTGAGGCCAGATTCCTGACCCACTGTGAAACCGTGGAGAAACCAGGAGATCGCGTCTGGTGTGTGAAACCCCTACCCTGGGGTCACTGTGTCACGTTGCTCTCTCTCACTGTGCAGCTGGGAGAACTGAGGCCCTGCTGGGGAAGTCACCGACCCGTTTTCACAAATGACGAGTTGGTTCTTGAAACGAACTTAAATATTTTGACTTCTTGTCTAGTGTTCTTTCCACTACATCAGGCTTCCTTTTGCTCCCGTTTCCCACTAACGGACGGGAAGAATTGAACCTGGCAAAGCCCTGCCAGCCTGTGAGCTCAGGTCTTTATGTTCTGAGTGGTGTGGCCACAGCAGGGGATGCCCCAGTGGCCTAGGGTTTGGTGAGGACAGAGGATCACCTCTGGGGCCGTTGGAGAGTATAACAGCCCCTACCTCTGCCCCCCTTCCTAGGGCTCACGTTTGGCTGATGTGGGAAGCCCAACCCATGCCTATGAATTTTGAATTTAATACAGAACTTACCACCCAGAAATGACTGTGTGAAGTAAGTGTAATTTGCCTGTGTTTATTTTTTTTTTATTATGAACTTAAGCAAAGTTTATGGAAAGAAAAGGAACCTGATGGTCATGAGACGTGCTATTTTACATGTCTCTATATTCTCTCTGTTAGTGTTCTTTGCACAGCTGTAATGGCCCGTGCACACTATTTAGAGTTTTGTCTTCCTCACTCAGCAAGTGTCCTTTGTGCCCCAGGCCCTGTGCGGTTGGGAACGCAGAGCCCACTGTGCTTGGCGCTCTCCCAGACCACCCTCCCGTTTGCCCGCCTTGCCCCCTTGCCTTCCGCTCCTCCGCGCTCCTTGCAGGGTAGCCCAGCTTCTGACCCCCGGCTCCGCCCCAGCCCCTCTTCCAGCCAGGCCCGCTCCGCCTGGCTCACTCACTGGACCACACTGTGTGGCGGGGCTTGGAGTCTTGGCACTCTCCCCACCTCCACTGAGGGCTGGTCGGAGCTCCCGGAGGCCGCTGGCCGACAGTCCTCCTGAATCTGGAGGAGGGGCCGAGGAATCTGCATTTTTACAAGCTCCTGAGACAATTTGGTGCCCAGTACAATCTGTGAACTACTGCTCTGCTCCCGCCTGCTGTTGACAGTGTGCAGCTCTTCATAACCACTTGATGAGCAAACTTCACAGAGACAGTCAGAAGCAACCTTCGATTCCCTGAGCCTGAGCCCTCAGCTGGACTGGCTCTTTCCTGCCACCCCAGTGTTCTCCTCACCATACACCTTTATCTCTTCTTGTGACCTGCTTTCACCTATAGGATCAGGAGGTCAGAAGACGCCAGGATGCCGTTCTCCAACGTTGGTCCATTGGCTTTCTGATGGAAGCCTAGAGCCTGGTTTCTAAGGGAGGAGCTGGTAATTATCAGCCACAGTAAGGGCTGAGAGTTCACCGTTGGCCTCTGTGGGTTGGCTTTGTGAGCACTTTACATTAGGGACAGGTGACACAGTGGGAGGTCTGCAGCAGGGACCACTGTGGACTTTGAGGCCGATGCTCCCATACGGTCCTCTCATTGCATCCTTCCACTCTGTCTAAAGGGCCAGTTCTCCAGTGCTTCCGATTCGCTGCTTCCTCCAAGTAGAGGAAACCATCCCCGGTCTTCCTGGGGTCCACATGATGTCCCTTGCTTCCCTCAGAGGGCAAGAAGGTCCTTGCCCTGAGCCTCAGTGGCCCCAGCCATAACATGGGGGGTTCCAAGGAAGTCCTTTTCAGCTCTGAGATTCTGTAATATTTGCTGCAGGTAGGGGTCTCTCCGTACCGCCTAGATTCTGTCCCAAACGTGAGCACCTTCCCTCCCAGCGTGGGCCTGGACCCACAGCCTTGCAGGCTTGGTTCCTTCCCCTGTAAGTAGGGGCTCCTGCCCCTGAGTCCCATCGAACTCAGCCAGGCTGAAGTGTCAATCAGAGAGGAGACGCAAGCTGGAGGGGGCTTAGAGAGTGCCGCGGGCTGCAAGCATGTCTGCAGATGTCTGTTTATTTTCACACCCTGAGTGCCCTCTGAGGGAGGCCGGGGCCACAGAGCAGCAGCCAGCTCCTGGCTTTGTAGCTCTGCTTTGAGGCCTAGGATGTCTGAATTCTCCCCAGGCAGTTCTCCTAACCGCCTGCCCCCTGAGGAAGAGCCCCACCGGCTCTGCCGGCTCTGTGCACCAGCAGAGGCCCAGTGGGAGATGTGATCGGAATCCAAACAAAGCCTGCAGAGAGGACCGGAAGTTTGACACGGGGCCCAGGCAGGAACCCCCAGCCCTAACAGCTGTTCTCCCCCACGTGACAGATAGACTCAGCAACAGCCTGGAAATAACACCCGGGGTGTCATCTGCGTCGCCTGCCACCCTCCTGCCACCCTTGTTTTCCCTGCTGCCGCAGGCATGATGGCTTCTACCGCTGACATTTGGGGTCTTGTGAGATGTCAGTCAAGGGAGCAATCATTGTTCACACAGGCCCTATCCCTGGTGTCCTCTATCACATGCACACTTCCCCCTCGACAGCCGCCCAGACTCCTTGGCTCCCTTAACAAGCCCTCGCCCGTCCAGTCCTCCACACGGGCCTCCAGGAAGGAAGCCCTCAGGCGCCCAGTGAGGACAGACAGGGCCCCATGAGTGAGACAGGCCTCAGGGCCTCTGGTCTGGATGTGGAACTGTTCCATTAATTTGATACTGACTTCCACAGCTGGGGACTAACCCCATAAATCCTGACTTGGACACATGGCAGCAACAGAGACCAGGACAGGGTGGATGCATGAAGCTGCTGTGAGTGGGAGAGAACAGCAAGGGCCCCATCTGACTCCAAGGGCCAGGGAGGGGATGGGGTGGGAAACGTTGACCCTCTCTCCCCAAAAAGAAGATGATCTAAAGGTGTCACAAATGTGTGATCAGGGCCGTGATTGACATGGACCTTCTCGTCCTGGCTCTGCCACCCTGGGCAAGTCATGCAACATGGCTGGGCCTCTGACATATTTGCAGAATGTCAGGATACACTGATGACCAAGGGCCATCCCAGCATTTATGTTCTATGTTTTATTTCTGTTCTGTGAGTGTCCAGTTTCTGAGAGGGTATGTTTGAGGGAGGAGTGGCTGGGGAGAAAGGGTCTGGATGGCGAGTGTGTGAGGGGTGTGTGCATGGGCGGTATTTCCCAGGATCCGAGAATTGCTTCCTTCGACCCCCACGGATGAGGGAATAGCCTCGGAGAAGCTAGGTGAGCCCCCAGCTGGGGTGGGGCCTGGCTAGGGCTGGGTCTGTGCTTCGCTTCGCTCTTCTTATACAACCAGCTCTGCTCTCTCCCTTCCAGCTCCACCCATCAAGACCCTTCGCAGTGTCATCTCCTCTGCGTGGCCTTCCCCGAGGCTCCTTCTGCCAGAACCCCTACCGCGCCTAGCCCCCTTGACTTCTCCTTAGACCGAAGTGGGTCCGGCTGCCCCAGTGGCCTGAGAGCCCCTTGGAGGCTGGGCTTCAACATGCTAAGTCTTTCCCAGCCCCGCACAGTGAATGGCAGTGGTAGGTTCCACTGAGTGTGGAATCGAAATTACTGAGAGGAGCCCCAACATGCGGGTCCCCAAACTCTGCCCCCAGCCCGCCCAGGCCTCAGAGGTGAGACCGCATAACCCCCAACCCAGCCCCTGGAGTATATGTCCCTATGTGGTGAGGCCCATGCCCCTGTGCCCAGGAGGCTGTGAGGGTACCACACTGTCAGTTGTGCTTTAAAGGGGCCTCTCCTCCAGGGGCTCCTCAACCAGGCAGGAAGATGGGTTACGGGATACCCTGCACTTGCCCGTGGAGAAGAGTTTGCTGAGGACCCCGTGGACTCCAACCCTCTGAGTTGTAGTGACTGTAGCCCTTCCATCTTTCCATATCCTGTTTTCACCTACAGGAGGTCAGAAGAAGCGACTGTGTCGTTCTCATGGTCCATTCGCTTCCTGTTAGAAGCCCAGTGAGGACAAGGAAGAGTATGGCATAAGCCCGCCCTGGTCCCTTGCTCTGTGTGAGGCTGTGGAAGGGACTCAGTGAAGGAGTTTTAGAGTTGAGTCTATTTTTCCTATCTGTCCCAGAGCTGTTAGACTTGGAGAAGGACCTCAGAGCTCCGGCAGTGAGTCCAGTCCCCTTGGCGGGCATGGGCTCTGCCTGAGGGCCCCAGAAGGGATTTGTTCAGAACCGCCTTGAGCCATCTACCCACGCTCACTGCGTGCCTTGTGGCTGCCCCCTCTGCAGGGGAAACTCTGCACAGAGGCCACGTGCGTTCAGGAGGTGGCAGCACAGGGGCAGTAAGAGAGTGTGGGCCTCAGAGGCAAGAGAGACCTGAGTTTGAATCCTGGCTGCATATTTCCTTGTGTGGTGCCTCGCCAGTCTTCACTTTTCTTACTTATAAAAGGGGTAACGTTAATATCCACTCTGCAAGGTTGCTGTTGTGTTGAAAACAAGATCACGTTGGCAGATGCTGGAGCGCGAGGAATGTAGAGGCACTCACTACCCTTCCTTTTCGGTCCGGGGGGGAGAGAAGATTTGTCCCCGTGGGGACCGGTGAGGCAGTTCCTCAGCTCTGATTGTATCCGCGTGCCACCCAGTTGTCGTTAAGTGAGGTCACCCAGGGCAGAAAGTTAGAGGGAAGTTTGACTTGTGGGCAGCTGGGCTTCCTTCCCGTTGGGTGCTGTTGTGGCCTGGAGGCGCCGCAGGGGAATGTGCCCCAGGGTCTTCTGTGGCAGAATCCGGGTCCCTGGGTCCTTACCTGACCTGTCTGTGACCTGGGCAGCCCCTTCTCCCCCCGGGCCTGGGGAGGGTAACACCTGCCTTGTTTGCAGCTCGGCACCGTAGCGAATATCCACGTGAGGATTTTATACCCACGAAAGTGCTGAGCAAACACTGGGGTCGCTGCCGTTTCATTGTGAGCACCACTGTTTTCTTAAAGAAATCTTCAGAAGTGAAAGCATTTGCACTATGTCTTGGTTCAAACTTTTTTTGTGTGTGTGTAAGCAGCAGAGAAAAAGAGGGAGCAAGGTTAAAAAGAAAAAAAAAAAAAGGATTCAAGCCAACAGCTCTGACTCCATTGTTAGCCAAGTAGAAGACGTGAGGAACGAGATTTGTTTCCAAGGGTGTTTGAGCCAAGGAGAACTGCAGCCAGCCCAGCCGGGCCTGGGGCCAGTACTTCCTCAGGGGGTCAGCGCCCTGCCCGCCCTCCCAGGCCCCGCTTCTCCCACTATGTGGAGGCAGGAGGTGGTCCTTCTCTTGCCTTCTGTCCTGCTGCAGCGCTGGCTCGACTTCCTTCCCTTTAACCCTCCTTATTTCTCTGACCAGGTGACTTGTTTCCCCACCGCTGTTTCCTGCCTTGCTCAGCTCCCTTCCAGCCCAGGTTCCACAGCTGCCTCTGGAAACACAGGCAAAGCCCTGGCACCCTCCTCCTCCGCTCTTTCCCCTCCCCAGTGGCCTATCCAGGCCCAGGCTGTGCTCCCCGGCCTGCCTGTGGTCGGTGGTGCTGGCCCCCCTGGCACAGGCCTTTGGCACCTTCCTCAGGTTACAGGCTGGGTGGAGGCCTTGGCAGTGAGCATGCCTGAAACCTGAAAGCCATCCAAGGCCCAGTGAGAAAGGCGTGAGGGGTAGAATAGACCAGAGCGCTTTTGGGTGGGCGGCTGCCCACCAGCAGCCACTGAAACCTTGCCTAGGCCCAGCTGGGGGAGGCCGGCTGGGAAGGGGCTTTTGCCCATCAGATGCACACGCCACCCTGTGAGTGAGCTACGTGCTGGCTAGCAGCTGTGCCTGGCGTTCGCTCCTTTTCAGCACAGTGTTAAGAGACAGATGGAGTTAACGGGAAGGCCTGGCTCCCGGGCAGGAGGTGGAAGGCGTTCCCCAGTCCTGGTGGGGTAACCAGTGACTGACACACACACACACCTAGGGAGGAGAGATCAGAGGCCATAGGTACCTCAGTGTCGGCCGCTCAACCCCCTGTTTTCCAGATTGGAAAACTGAGGCCCAGAGAAGGAAGGAGCCCACGCAGTAGTAGAGCCTGGAAGGGAACCCAGGCTCCGTGGCTGCTCAGCCCTGTACCCCTCCTCCTTCACCCCCTGCTGCCTCGCACCACACCAAGCAAATCCAGGTGCCCCAATGCATCAGCGCACCACAGGGTTGTAAACCAGCTGATTGGAGCAGGGCATGCACTTTCTCACAGAGAAAGTGTTCCACAATCGACTGTGTCTCCCAGTGCCCGAGGGTCCCCACTTTCCCAGGTGTAAATCAGGATGGACTTTCTTGAAGAGGATGTTGTTCTCCCAGTTGATTTCCCGTTTCCGGAAATTTAGATAAAAGCGGTCATCCGTGCGCATGCGTGAACACAGGAGTGGGTGGGAATCTTTTGGGTCGCGGAGGTACCTCATGGACATCTGCTTTCAGGATGAGCTGTTCCGACTTCTCAGACCCACTTGTCTCCCCATACCTGAATGTAGATCTTCTCTAGAAGCTCTTCTTTTCTGACACCATCTCCAGCGGGGAGCAGCGAAGCAGTGGGGGTGGAGTGTAGGAAAGATGGGGGATGGGGTCTGAGAGGGCGTTTGAAGTGCGGGCTTCATGTGGTGACGGGTGAGGGGAGTGGAAAGACCACGCTACTATCATGGTAGTTGTCAATCCCCCACTCCCTCCCCCTTGTCATCTGTTTCTCACCTTGGCAACAGCTCCAGATTGATCTCCCCACTGCCCTCTCCCCACTTCCACCCGGCCTCCTTGCTGCTCACACGATAAAGCCCAGGCTCTTTCACTGCCCCCCTCACACTTGCCCTATCTTTTTGTTGCAACAGACCACTCGCCATTCTGCAAAACCCGCCCTCCGTGCTTTCCCTGCCTGTCTCTGCAAGGCCACCTCCCTCCCTCCTCCAGCCATGCGAGCCTCCTTTCAGTCCTTGGACCCAGCAAGCACCGCCGCCTCTGCCCCAGCTGTCCCTCTGCCTGAAGCCCATTCTGGCTAACTAGCCCCCTTCCCCAACCCTACCTTGACCTGGTGCACTCCCACCTCCCCCTGATGCTTAGCTTAACTTCCAGGTCTGCTCCCTAGGCACCTGCCGCCCTTTCCTCTCACCTGCTCTTCTCCTCCACAGGACCTCAGCCAGAGCATAGAAATTATCAGGACTCTCTCCTTCTCCACTCAACTGCTTGAGGGCAGGCCCATTCCTCATTCACTGTGGGCCACCAGTGTCTAGTATTTAGTAAGTGATTAAGAAAACATTTGTTGAGTCGAAATCATCTTTCTTACTGACCTGAGAGCTCCTCCAAGGCAGGACCTGTCTCTGCATCATCAGGATGACTGGTGAAGTACTGGCCTCACAGGCTGCCCACAAATGCTTAGTCAATTGAATTTCAATGACGCTGTTATTGGGGGAAGTGATCAATAGTCTTTCTATCTCTAAACACCACCCCCCGCTTGTATAAAAAAAGAAAACTCCCAGGCTGTCTTGGTTACCAACCATTCTTGGTTTTCAAAGATGAAAAGCAATTTGCCACAAGCAGAGAATGACAAATACTCAGGATGAGAGAGGAAGAAGGGAGGGAAACAATGATGGGAGGGAGAGGGAGGGGTGGGTGCTATCGACCCCATCTCCTGAGCTTTCCTTCTGTGAGTGAGAAGGAAAGCAGAAGAGGTTATTCTCAGAAAATCCCATTTTCTTCTTAAGGGACCAGGAAAGTGTTGTATCCTTCTTTCACTGTTAGGCCTCACAGAGTCTGTGAGCGTGAAGCATCTCGTTTACATTGGAGGTGCTGGCTCAGGGTGCAGGGACCTTGTGAGCCACCTGAGGGAAACTCCTGCATTATTCAGAACATACGGTTTAACGATATTTCCACAAGTATTCAATATCTCCCCCAACTCTGGGCTTTCAGCAATTAAAAATGAAATTATGTCGGTCATCGAACCATATTTGTTAAGCACTGCCCAGTTCCTACTCTCCTTATATTTAAATTTTATTGGGAGGAGACAGATTAAACACACACACGTGTAAACAAGAAAATATCAGAGTGTTCTCTGCAAAGAATTAACTCTGGGCAGGTCAGGGAAGGCTTCTTGGAGGAGGCAACTTTTGAGCTGAGGCCAGCCACGGAAGCTGGGGAGGGGCACTCCGGGCCTAGGGCACAGCAAGTGTGTGATCAGAGCAAGCTTGCTGGTTCCAAGGTCCGAAGAGAGAGGGAAGGAGGGAGAGGACCACCTGAGGTGAGCGGGTCCCAGAGGCGGCGGGTGGCGGATATTTTCTCCTCAATTCTGTGACTCACAGAAAATGGCGCTTGGCAAAAAGAGAATGGACTCGGGATATGGGTTCTAGGTTGGCTCTACCGCCGAATTCCCACGGTACAGGCCTGGGGCAGGTGGTCTCAGTCTCTCTTTGGTTCTTGGCTTCCCTTTGCGGGGGGACCTCTGACCATCCCAGCCCTGAAAAGGCAGGCCGTTGGCATGCATGTGTGCTGTGGTACAGATGGAAACAAGAGAAACGTCATCTGTTCCGTCCATACGAATTTGCCTGAAGGAACCCTGCACCCTTCCACGTCGAGTTGCACTTTCCTGGGCATCTGGGCGGGGCCCCCTTTTAAGATGAAAACTGCTCCTCCACCCTGGTGACTCTTGCTTGCTGGTCTACAGCTGGCCAGCTGCGGGCCTGGGTTCGGGGCTGAGGTGGTGGCTGGATTGACAGGCAGCTCCGTGGCAGCCATGGGGGTTCCAGCCTCCTGAGCAACGGGCCATGGCCTAGCACCTTCCTCCTTCCTGACTCAGCGTGACTGGAGTGTGGATTTTGGCGGGTGAAGGCCACGCACCAAACTCGTGTGTGGCAACCAGGGACCACCCGGCCCTGAACCGTTGGCTTTGCCACGTTTCAGGGTGGCTTATTTTCCTGCGCGGGCATGTTTTTCCTGGCACTGAGAAGGCCACGTGCTTCAGGGCAGTGAGTTGAGGAACGTCTGTGGGCTCTATTTACACAGTGAGGGGAGAGAGAGAGAGACACTTTTTTTTGTGTCAACAAAAGGATGCTTGGGAACAGGACCGTTTATAACCCGTTAAACTGCCCGTCCCCACAGATGCCGGGGCCCCTCCTGTGTGTGGATAATGTTTACAATATGTGGAGCGCTACGGGCGGAACTGGCAGCACGCGCTGGCCAAGCACTTCTGTTCTGAATAAACCTCTGCGGCAGTGCTGGCTAATTCATACCAGGGAGAGGCTTGCACCCCTCGGTGACCAGAAAATCCTGGGAGCCCCGGGAAGTGGGGAGGGTCCCGAAGGTCCTTAGCTCGTGATCCCCTTTAAAGAGTCACCTCCGACCACCACGTGTGTCCAATCTGAGCACAGAACACCTCCAGGGACCAGGAAGTCACTGCCCACAAACTCGGCTCTTCTTTGTGGGATCGCTCAGCTTGCCGAGAGTGCTTTCTTAGAGCAGTCAAAGTCTGCCCTCTAGATACACGTTCACCCTAGGGCCCTTTGGGGTCAGATAAGGTGCAGTCCCGTCTCCCGTGAGTGTGCTGAGAGGAGATAGTTCTCTCCATCTGGGGATCTGGGTGGAACGGCCTGAGTCCCTTCTCCTATGACCTGGTTCTGACCCTCCTCACCGTCTGTCCAAGCCCCATTTCCTTCCCTGGAGATGTGGCTCCCAGGTGCTCACTGAGCAGCCCAGAGAGGGGCCGGGAGAGGCCCCGCATCCTCTGAGAGGCAGGTAGGCCCCTCTACCAAGTGGGGAAGGTGGTGGGCTCCAGGGCCTCTGCGGCCGCACGCTGGGGCTCCACTGGGGTCACTGCCCCCTCCTGCCCTCAGGCTACTGAGCGTCCACTCTGGCAGCCACGTGGGGCCCTGGAACGGGCGCTCCGTGGGCCTCAGGGTAGATGCTTGAGGAAGGCCCGTCTGCCGGCCAGCAGCTCACACTTCCCCTGTTCTTCATCTCCCCTTCGTCTCCCCTTCATCTCCCCTTGTGTGGGAAATGCAAGTTCTAAACCAGGTCAATAAGATGGTCATAACAGCGAGAAGCTCTCATCCGAGCGTGCGCCTCACTTACGCTCTAAGGCTCCGTTCCGCAGCCGGGGAAGCGGGGCACAGCAGGCCTTACTTCCCCCAGCGCAGCTGACCTGACGTGGCCACCCCGCAGGGCGATGGCCACACTACCCAGGAAGAGAACCCATGGTTTTGGAGGCCGAATCAAAGAAATGCCTTTCTCTGCCCTCCAACAGCTCAGCCTAGCAGGGGAGCTAGGATGTGCTCACGAGGAGACACCCTAGGGCTTGGACATGGGGTGGGGGGCTGAGGCCTGGGCCATGCCGCTTCCTCTCTCCATGCAGTACCCTTTAGTTCACCGAGCAGTGGTCTAGGGAAAGGACTGGCTGTAGTGGTCCCTCCTGCTGCAATGTTCTGGCTCAGAGACCGGGGCTGGGCTGAGCGAGGATGGTGGCAGGGGCCTGCTCTGCCACTCTCCTCAATGCCCGGAAGCCTGAGGGCACGAGGACTGGATGCCTTCCCAGAAAACACAGCTCACTGTCTGCCTGGCCTGGCCTTGAGCCCGGGCCCAGCTCTGTCCCATGGCAGGATCCGTAGCGAGCTGCCCCCCTCCCGGAGCCCAGGGAGGAGAACAGGCTCCCAGGCCTGGGGGAGCCCCCCTGTGGGATGGGGACCCCAGGCCCACCTCTCCAGCCCTGCTCTGTAGGAGAAGCACCAGTGGTAGCTGGGTCTCCAAGCCAGACCTCTGGGGCCATCCCCAGGACCTGGAGATCCCGAAGGCTGTATGTGGCTGCATTCAGAGCCGGAGGCCAGCCTCTGGAGAGCTCAAAGGAAGGACTTTGTTTTCAGGGAAGAAGACAGGGCAGGGGTCGCCTCCCTCTCCACTCCAGCCCGTCTCTGCCAGGGCAGGGGACACGCGGTTGACAGGGCTGCAGTCACTCCCTGCCACCCCCGCCCCTCAGACTTTGAGCTCATGGGCTCAGCGCAACTTGTGTGCGGTTGACCCAGAGGAGACTTTCTGTGCCCTAGATCTGACCGCAGTGAGCAGAAAGCCTTTTTCTCCTGGGAGCAGTGGGACAGACCTGCTGATGGAAGGGGAGGCTGACTCTGAGATGTGCCGGTTTGCAAACACAGGATGATCCTGCAGGAAAGGGGTGGGTTTAATCAGGCTACCCCTGGGCACAGAGGTACTTGTGACTGAGGGGCAAAGAAAAGAACTGGTTCTGTTTTCAAGATGGTGTGATATTTGCGTGAGCGGTCGGGGTGGAGGCGGGTGGGCAGTGGGCGAGGAGGTGGCCACGTCTCCCTCTTTGAGGTTGGTGCACTGACAAAAGCCAATGAAAGGGAGAATGAAAAGACCGGTTTCTAGTTCCAGCTCTGCCAAAGACTGCCAGAGCCTGACTCAATGTTCTCATCTGTGAAATGGGGTGTTAAAAATGTGCCCCCTGAAGAAGCACCAAGTTGTGGGAGTTGGATGTGAAGAGCCTTCTTCAACCGCGAGGGGCTGTAGAATGGGACCCACACTGCCGGCATCTGATAGGCCTGGCGAAGGCACCCCACCTTTCGGGAGGGGGAGGGGGAGGGGCAGCCGAATGGGATCTCACATCTCTCCTTCCCCACTAGGAGGAGCACTTGGCACTTCCAGAGACTGGATTGTCCGTGAGTCTGGAAGAGGGGGTGGAGGGGAGCAGAGTCCGCCCAGCTCCCGCCTCCTCCCGCCCACACCCTCTCTGCAAGGCTTCCCTTAGGGCAAACGTCCCAGTCGAGCCGGACTTTCCGTCTCTCAGAGACCTGGGAGGAGGCCTGGCTGCCAGGAAGCGTGGGGCTACCAGGCACCGCCCAGCTGCAGTGTGACCCCCCCCAGGCCCAGAAACTCTCCAAACCTTGGACCTCAGCAGACATCCCGCACCTCAGAGGGGTGGCGGCAGGACCTGCCGAGGGGGACTGAGGGTGTGTGGGGTGCCTCTGAGGTTGAGACAGGAAGAGCCATGTTGTATCCTACTCTGGAGTCAGAAGGCTTTGTAATGTACTGCCAGTGTTAACAGAAGTAGCTGGGCAGCCTTCAGAAATGCTTTTCGCCCCCAGATGCTGCCATAGGGCCGTGCAGGTATCCTAGCTTTATTAATTAATAAAAAAGTTGCCACTTGTTGAAGAGTCTTTACCATGTGCTGGACACTTGCTAAGCTTGTGACCTACCTGAATCCTTCACCAACTCAACGAGACAAGATTATCATTGTGCCCTTTTCATAGGTGAGGAAACTGAGGCTCAGGGGCAAGGGTCACTTGCTCAAGGTCACATAAATACTAATTGCTGGAGGCTGGATTCAAACGCAGGTGGGTCCGGCTGATTCCAGACCCTTGCGGATCACCTGGTACCTGGCAGGTACCCAGTAAAGATATGTTGAATGGAGCCTGATGCATTTTGGGGGGTCTGATTCTCTCCCATTATAGTCTGATGAAATGACATAGAATATGTAAAAGTACTTATCTCAGCGACAAGCGTACAGTAGGTCTACATAAATCTAAAGGCGAGGCCCAGCTTTCCTCCTTTCTACGTGCGGTATCTGCCCTCATGAATAATATTTTCAGAGAACACAGCCTCCCCTTTGGGTCCCTGCCCAGGCAAGGCTGTTCAAAGTCCCCATCAGACTTCGCCTAAGGGAGTGAGGGGCCTTGGGGGTGGGATGGGGGGAGGAAAAGGAAGAGGCTGTGATTCTCTCTCTCTTGAGTCCCAGATGCCGGGAGTCTGGGAGTGGGGAGGAAAGACACCTGCTTTCTTTGCTGACGCTACTGAGGGAGCACTTCTCTCCACCTCAGTGGAGGTTGACGTAGGGGCTTCTGGACCTAGAAGCTTGGCTTTCTCAGAGCTCTGAGAGGCTGAGTCACGCTGTCTGGCCCAGGTGTGTGAGAAGCACTGATTGTGTCCTGCAGTGAAAGATGCTGGGCAGGGGGTACCTTGTGAGAGGGGAAGGGGCCTGTGGCGGGACAGGTAGGCCTTCTGGTCCACGTCTTCTGGTCCCCGTGCGGAGCCAAGGTGCACTTGGCTGCCTCCTCATTCCTCCTGCCTCTGACTCTCCTGGAGGTGGTCAAGATAGAACTGTCCCATATTTCCATCCATTTAACCGTCTCTGGCTGGGTCTCCTCCGACCCACACTGACACGGTATCAGAGTCCAGGCAGAAAACATAACCCATTCCGGAAATAAAGCCATTGGAAGAGATGAAACGGCAGACTTGGGTGAAAAGCAGCCTTGAGGGTAGCGGCCATGGGAAAATGGCACCGTTCCTGCTGAAAGGTCGGAGAAGAGGTAGTGTTTCCAGAACCCAGAGAGAACTAGAACCCTGGCAGAGGTTCCCTGGCAGGAATTGGGACCCAGAGGTGATCGGCCAGATAAAGGGAGAGAGGGGGAGAAAGACTCTAGTTTCTCCCCTCCTCCCCCCGCCTCAGTCTCCTGGCTGGCTGGGACTTGGGCAAATGGAGCCTGCAGGGGCCAGTCCCCTGTGAGAGACAGCGGAGGAGCGTGGAGGGGAGGGAAGACAAGCAAATGACCTGCCTAATCTCCTGCTAGTCAGGCCTTTGGAAAAGAGCGCATCTTTACAACGGTGATCAGGAGGGTTGGCCCTGGAAAGTAAACGTGGAAACTCTGGAAACAGTCCCAGATCCTCTGTTGGTTACCAGGATTAGTGGTGATGCCCAAGCCTTATCCCTGCTGGGAGTGAGACAGGGAAAAGGAGGATTTTTTGGTGTGTGTGAGAAAGACGTTTCCTTACATTTTGCAAAGGATAGGGGAACCCCCCAGATGCTTTTAATGAAGCACCAGGTTTCACGTTAGACCATAATCCCAGTCTTCAGGGGCAGAAATCTCTATGTCAGGCAATAAGACAGACCAACATGCCTGTTAGGAGAGGGTACTAGACTCAGGATCAGGAGACCGGAGGGTAAGACCCAGCTCAGACGAGTCACTTACCATCTTTGAACCTCAGCACTGGTCTTTCAGATGGGGACTCTGCATTTTTCAGAGTTCTCTAGAAGTGAGGGACAACATGTACGTGCGTGGGTTTGTAGACTATAGAGCACTCGGGTAGAAAGGCCTGTGCCTGGACCACACACCATTGCAGGAGAGTTGCTCAGGCTGCTTTTGGAGTTGATGTGTCCCCTTGGAGTGGGCACCTGATCGCCTTGTCTTATAATCATAGAGTCAAAAAGACAATTGCAGTCAGCTTGTCCAAACTCTCTCCTAGAGGAGGAATCTATTCTCCAGTTTTTGAAGATGATCCTTTCCATTTTTTCTCCTTCTCTCTGTCTCTCTCCTTCCCCCTTTCCATCTTTCTTTCCTTCCCTGCTTTTTTTTTTTTTTTTTGCGGTACGCGGGCCTCTCGCTGCTGTGGCCTCTCCCATTGCGGAGCACAGGCTCCGGACGCGCAGGCTCAGCGGCCATGGCTCACGGGCCCAGCCGCTCCGCGGCATGTGGGATCCTCCCGGACCGGGGCACGAACCCACGTCCCCTGCATCGGCAGGAGGACTCTCAACCACTGTGCCACCAGGGAAGCCCCCTTCCCTGCTTTTGCCCCTCCCCCTCCTTCCTCTCTTCCACAAATATTTGGAGCATTTACTCTTTGGCAGGCACTGCGCTGGTTTCTGGTCCTGCAGCAGGAATGGAGACACGTAGGGACCCTCACAGAGCTTACAGTCTAGCACTTGAAAAGTCTCTGCAAACAATTTCTGTTGAAGATCTCCAGTAACAGGGGGCTCATTACCTTAGAGGACAGCCTATTTTCTGGGTTCATTTTCCGTATTTAAACAGAATCCTGCCTCTGTAGAGTGCTTGTTCTGACCTCTGGAGCTATACAGAGCAAGTCTAACCCCATTTCCTGTGTCACTGCCCGTGAAATGTGGGAAAATAAACAAGGAATGCTCAGAAAGTATTCTCACTCTCCAGTTTCCACTTGTGAAGGGGAAGCTGAGTCTCCGTGAAGTTAAATTCCTCCAGGGAGTGAGGTCAGAACCAGGGTGGGCTACCATCTGGGTGCTGGGCCCTGTTCCCAGGCCACCCGGGGCAGAGGGAAGCCGTGCGGTGGAGACTCACAGAGAAACGCAGGCAGAAGCGTGCAGGTGGCGAGGGAGGTGGACCCGAGTGAAGCGAGGGGGTCAGTCAGTGTGGAGTGTGGGGTGTATGTGAGGCATGCTCTGGCCGTCTGCCCAGGACGAGCCTGAGCTCCCGGGTTTCTGGGCTGATTCACAGCTTCCTCCCTCCCCAAAGGAATCCCCTTTATAGCTCTCCAGGCCTGACCCCAGCGTCCCTGTGAATGTTGTCTGACAGCTGCAGGGAGTGAGCCGTGGCTCCTGCGCCGGGTACCAGCTGGACGTGCTCGGCGGCCAGGGCCCTGGGGGCCACCGCTTGGGATGTCAGAGGAGCGCTGAAGCCGCCCTTCCGTCAGCAGGAAGCCCAGCCGCAAACACTTGGACAGGAAGCCCGGGCGCTGGCCAGCTGAGCGAGCTCTGGTTTCTCCTGCGTCGCAGGCTTTGGCCCAGCGCGGAGGGAGGCCAGCCAGGTGCCGCGGGCAGGCGGCACTGACAGAGCTGCGGGCTCCGCCTCGGGCCCAGGGATGTGGGTTCAAGGGTGTGAGCGGAAGAGCATCATCGAAGCCGGGCCAGAAGAGGTGCTTCCTAGAGGAAGGGTGAGGGAGCGGGGAACATAGTGTCTAGCAGAGCTGGGCCAGCTGGCTGAGGATCTGCAAAGACCTTTGTGTGATGGTTCCAGACAAAACATGTTCCCTTGGGTTCAGACCTCCAGCATAAACTCAGACCAGCTCCAACCTCCAGGCTGCCTCCGCCTCCGGGAAACACACGACCACCTCTTGGGGTGGGATGTCCACACATTCCCAGCTTGAAAGTGACTCCTTGCAGGGAAGGACTCTTTCATAACCTACCAAGCTGCATTCTGAGTGAATTAATAAAAAATTGAGTGTGCTCAGCCAGGGACAAAGGCAATGGTGCATTCAGGGCTGACAGTTTTGCTTCTAAGTGCTACGTGTGATGATCTCCAAGGTGGTCTGCTGGTGCATGTGACCACCCGAAGGACCCCCAGGATTTGTCGAGTGCTTAAATTTTTCACAAGTCACTCAGGGATTTTTTTCCCCCCACATTTGCCTCTTATCACCTGATAAGCCAGTAAGAGATGGCTGGGATCTGGGGACCAGGAGGTAAGTAGATGAGCTTAAAGTCCCTCAGCTCAGCAGTGGCAGAGCCAGAAGCACTGCCGTGACTTCTGATGCTCCAGAAGGAGAATTTGGATGATTACTTTCCAAGTGCCCTAGCATCTCCTACCCTCTCCTGGACTGTGTGCGTTCAAGCACAGGCACACGGAGGGGGATGTGCTCTGGGCCGGAGTCTGCTGCTAATATCCCTTTGTCAGAGGCCATTTTGAAAACCCCCTCCTGGGTGAATCCTGCCTGTGGCTTTAGTCGCTCTCCTCGGCATCCCCACAGCTCTCTATTTGTGCCATTTTAATAATCTAGATTTTAGCATAGCCAGTGGCCTCTGTGATCCTGATTCTAGACCAAGGTTGGCCACTTTTTCTGTAAAGGGCTAGAGAGTCAACACTTTAAGTCTGTGGGCCATTTGGTCTCCGTTGTAACTGCTCAGCTTTGCAGTTGCTGGTGCAGAAGTAGCCATAGACATGTCAACAAATAGGGTGGCTGTGTTCCAATAAAACTTTATTCACAAAAACAGGCAGTGGGCCGTGGTGCCCAGGCTGTAGTTGGCTGACCTCTGCTTTAGAACTCCTTGAAGACAAAGATTCCTTTGTTCATATACAACCACAAGCACTCTTCCCACCCCCAGTACCCACATTGCGTTGACTCTATTTATACTTTGCGCTTAATAGGAATTCAGTGTTAATTCAATGAATGAATACATGAATGAGTGAGTTTGCAAGTGAAACCATTACGGAACTGGTTAGATTTCAGTTCAGATCCTCATCTGGAAGCAATATGATATCATTGAGTCTAAGCTCACTGGGGGGAATTTGAAGGCCTGGTTTAAACACCAATTCTGCTACTTTCTAGCTTTGAAAACTTAGGCATGTAAATTATTCTTTCTCAGTCTTAGTTCTCAGCTTGCCCATATGAGATATAGGGTGATAACTACGTCAAAGTGTTGTTGTGGGATAAATAGAGAATGAATGGAAAGCTAGGGGCCCAGTGCCGGGCACACAACGAGCACAGGAGCGTGGTGGCAATTGCTCCTGGAAGGAAGTAGTTTTACTGCTGGAAGCCACTTTGTGTTCAGGGTCAGCTTCCAGATTGGGCCTCAGCATCCTCCTCTGACACATGGAGAGGATATTGTGAGAATAAGTGGAAAGATACCCCTCAGTAGGTCATGTAGACCCAGGCAGGGTTTTTTTGGTTTTTTTTCTGGTGTTCTTTATTTCTTCTTGTGGATTCAAGTTACTGCCCATTGTCCTTTCATTTCAGGACCCAGGCAGTTTTGCAGAAGTCTCCCATGTGGCTCTCCAGAAGCATCCCAAACTCACTGTCCAAAACAGACCTCATCTCTACCTGCCACCTTCCAAGCCACTGTTCCTTCTCCATCTCTCCCGATCCCAGGTCAGAAATCTGAAGGTCATCTGCGGGTGAGGCTGGCTTCCTCCTACCCCAAGACCAGCAACCACCGAAGCGGCCACCATCCCCTCCTCCCCATGCCCCGGCCGCGTCACGGTCTTACATCTCGCAGTTGCAGTAGCTGCTTTCAGTGGCTCCCAACTCCATCCATTCAACCACTATGCTATTAGGTCTATGCTTCAAAATACACATCTGGCCCTGTCCTGCACAGCTTCTAAAATCTTCAATGCCTCCCCATTCATAGTAGGCCAAAGTCCAGTTCCTTAGCCAGAACTGTTCTCCACTGGTCTCTGTCGCTCTCTCCAGCCTCATCCCTTAGCATCCTTTGCTTGCCACCTGTGCATTCTCCTCTCTTGCATTTTTTATGTAGTTACCTTCTCTCTCCTCCTCACACCCCAGAATTCCCATCCTCTTCAGGATGTCACAAATCAGTCATTAAATAGCATCTTGTGGCCCTGGAGCTTTTAAACACAGTTTTTAAAGGTATTTCACTCAGTTCTAGTTTGGAACTTAGCTCTGGGAAAATCTGTGCCAATGGTATATTAAAAAAAATATATATATATATATATATATATATTCAACTAAAAGGGAACTTATATATCAGGTGCTTTCTGTCTAGAAGCTTCCCTGTAACATCCAGAAAAGAAATGTGCTGGCATTGGGCTTATGGATCGACTCTCTAACAGTAAACATGAGGCTTCCAGTCCAGTAGAATAATGGTGTGGCCAGTGTGCATGCCATTTGATTAAAGTGCTCCTCCAGAGTTCCTCCGGAGTCACAGAGCAGAGGTCTCCTCCCGGCAGCAGAACCTTCAGTGGAACCTGTCACTGTGACCACTCATTAATCCAACATGACCAGCAGCTGGTACTCCAAGCCTGGCAAGTTTGGAATGAAGGATGAGGCCTCCAGGCTACAGGAATTGGAAGGGTGAAAAATCACATGGCCGTTCTCCTTGCCCTCCTGCTGATGGGTGATAGCAAGTCTCCTTGTCCTTGGAAAGAGCTCCAAGTGCAGACACCTAGAGCCAGTTCAAATTGGTCCTCTCTGGGGGCTTCCCTGGTGGCGCAGTGGTTGAGAGTCCACCTGCCGATGCAGGGGACACGGGTTCGTGCCCCGGTCCAGGAAGAGTCCACATGCCGTGGAGCGGCTGGGCCCGTGAGCCATGGCCGCTGAGCCTGCGCGTCCGGAGCCTGTGCTCCGCAACGGGAGAGGCCACAACAGTTAGAGGCCCGCATACTGCAAAAAAAAAAAAAATACATATATATATATATATATTTATATATATACACACACATACACAAATTGGTCCTCTCTGGCCCTCTAACCTCAACCCCATCTCTGGTCTCACCTGTTGTCCACTCAGGGCTTATTGAAATCCTCCTGCCTCTCTTGCTCCCTTGAGAACAGGGAACCAGGACACAGTACCCCACACAGTGTTGATGGAACTTTCATCCCCACATGTTTGCACACCAGAGTTAGGTAGTCTGGTGGCCTTTCCAGAGCCACAAATAATTTTTTCTTTTAAGGAGCAGTGTATAAAGGCATAATTCTTCTCAGACATTAGCCGGGCTGAAAACTTGGGTGAACGCAATGAGATGTTTTTCTTACCAATAAGAAAAAGACATTTGCTTTTGCTTAAAATCTGCTCTTACTAATCTCTATGATGTAAAATTCCCTTTTGGTTTAGAAGTAGTGAAGTGTAATGGACAGAGAATGACATGGAAGAATTTCCCTTAATCAGCTCATCTCTATCGTATAAAATGCTACTTTTTGATTCTAACTCACCTCTACCCTACAGCTGTTAGGAAAAACATTGCTGGATTGAATTTCTACAGTGCTTTGAATTGTTAGTAAGAAAGAACTGTGAGAGGCATATCTTGGTTTTAGAAACTTGAAATATTGAAACCTCAACTTATTAAACAAACAAACGGCTGGATTTAAGCATGGTAAAATAATCTACAACATTGAAAAGATGGATATCATGATGCATTTAAAATGTGATTAGATTTATGAGGTTTAGCTTCACATTTTAAGTAAACCTTCTATGGCATAAAGCAGTTATAGGACTTTTCAATATTGTGTTGATTAGAATTAGGTTTGGGTTTAAGGACGGTAGAAGTTTGTTTTCCTCTCATGTAAAAGTTTAGGTGGGTGGTCTGGGGTTGATGTCACCTCCCTAGTATAAGAGATCCAGACTTATTCATTTATTCATTCATTTAATCAGTCAGTCAGTCAGCAAATATTTGTTTAGCACCAGTTAGGCACTGGCATTATAGAAGTAGGGGAAGGAAAAAAGAGGACAAACAAAAATCTCTGCCATCATGGACTTTACATTTTGTTGTTCTACTGGGCATGGCCTTGACCTCATGGTCCGAGATGGCAACTTCTCTGCATTCTGGGCAGCAGGCTGGAGGAAGGAATGAAGAAGGCAGAGTGCACCTATATAATCTCTTTGGAAAGGTTCTTAGAAGCCACAGGACTCTTTTCCCTACATTCCATGCAGCGATTAGTCAGGTAGTCCCACCTAGCTGCAAGGGAAGCGGAAAATGTAGTCTTAATTCCAGGTGACCACCATGCACCCAGCTTAAAGTCTGTTATTTAGGAAGATGGCAAGATGAATAATGGCAGGGGGCAGGGGACTATAGGTATCTCCCACAAACAAAACTTGTAATTAAAAAAATACATTTTATTTAATTTGATATATTCAAAATATTATTTTTCCAACATGCAACAAATGTAAAAATTATTATTTCCCATTCTTTTGTTTTGTCGCTAAGTCTTTGAAATCCAGTGTCTATTTTATACTTACATCACTTACATTCTCTCATTCACTCACCTCACATTTCAATTCAGATCAGTACATTACAAGTACTCAGCAGCCACATTGGACAATGCGGCCCTGGAGCCTGGAGACCTGAAGTGTGGTCCACAGGCCAGCAGCAGAGGGGCAACACTGGGAAGCTTGTTAGAAATGCAGACTCTCAGGCCCCACCCCAGACCTACTAAATTAGAATCTAAGACCCCCAGGTGATTAGTGTGCTTATCAAAGTATGACAGGCACTGTTCTATGATGCTTCTTCAGAGGACAGTTTCCAATAGAACCTCATAAAAAGTCTCGGGAAAAGAGAAGCTACCCTCAGTGAACTCTCTGGAATCAAGTGTGGAAACCTGTCAGACACCGTCTTTCCTTTTCTCGATCCCATTAGACTTTAATTAGACCTTCCAAGAAGGGGCAATTTTAAAAATGTTACATTTAAATAAATCAATTAATTTTGGTTAATTGACCAAGGGAGAGACTTTAAACACCAAACAACATAGAATTGTTGGGTTGTGAGTGGATTTAATTTTCAAGGCTGTCCTCCAATGCATCAGATTTCTCTTAAACCTGTTGCCTGGTTTTAGTTTTTACAGCTTTATTGAGATACAATTCACAGGCCATAAAATTCACTGATTTCAATTGCACAATGCAAGGTTCTTTGTATATTCACAGCGTTGTGCAACCATCACCAAAGTCAACTTCAGAGCATTTTCATCACCCTTAAAAGAAATCCTATACCTCTTGGCAGTTACTCCCCATTTCCTGCTAGCCCTGGGCAACCAGTAGTTCGGTTTATATCACGATAGATCTGGCTAGTCTGAACATTTCATATAAAGGAAGGATACCATCTATGGTCTTTGGTAACTAGCTTCTTTCACTTCGCCTAACGTTTTCAAGGTTCATCTGTATTGTAGACGTATTGGTACTTTATTCCTTTTTATGGCTGAGTAATATTCCATGGTATGGATATATCACCTTTTGTTTATCCATTCACAGATTTGTAAAGCGTTAATACAAAAGCCAGCAAGAAGGGGGAAAACAGTAAGTAGGAACTCAAGGAAATAACAGCTCCTTTGAGGTTCAGAGTCACAGAAAATCAGAATGAAAAAGAACCTTAAAAATCACTCAGTCCTTTTTTTTCCATGTGGAGAACCCAAGACCCAGGGTAGGAAAGCCATCTTCCCAGGGTCCCTCAGCATCAGGGTTTGAGCTGGGATGAGGCCCAGCTTGTCCTGACTCCAAGTCCTGTGCTGTTCCCTGCTGCCACCCACATCCAGGGCCTCAGGGCTCCTCTCCAAGGTGGAAACGGTAATCCTTGGTGACAGCAGGGAGAGGCACAAGGTTTTTTTAATCTCAGTCTTGGTCTCAATTTTAGAGAATCATTCTGAGTTCAGAGCCTCAAGGTGGGTTTAGAGTTACTTCTGGAGAACTGTTCAGAAGCACCGGCAGTAGGAAGTTTGATTCTGGACCTCTCTCCCCCGCACCGTCAGCCACGTCTCTTATCATCAGAAAGAATGTATGAAAAACTCAGGAATCGAGTACATCACAGCTGGGATGGACCTCACGCCATTGGCTCAGGCATGAGCCTGTGGTGCGGGGGGGGGGGGGGGTGGAAGTCTGTTCCCTTTCAGCCTCCGTCAGGGGGGGCAGGGCCCTGGCTTTCACCTATTTTGGGATTCTTCTAAATTGGGAAGACAGTTTGCATACTGGGTAGTCAAAAACAACAGGTGTCCACGACAGTTATAAATCTAGTGTTCTCAAGCGAGGAATAAACGGGAAGCCCTGTCCCAGCAAACAATGCCAGTCTTGGGCACTGACTCAGGGGGCAGCAGGCAGGTATTTGAAAAAAGACTGAGAAACTTGCCGAGAGCCTGTGTCCCCTTCTGACTGCCTCTCAGAGAAACAGAGGCAAGTTGAGTGGAGGACCAGGGTCCAATGGAGGATGAGCCTGTGACGGGCCGTGGTTCAAGTTCATGTGAGAAACAGCGGAAGTAACAGGGGCCGTTTAACCCTGAGAAGAGCCAGGCTGTGGAGAACTAGGAGAGTGTATTCCCCTGTCTTCGAATATTGGAGCAGTCAAGGGGGTGAGATAGTCCGGGGGGCATGGCTAGAACTGAGAAGCGGGAAATTATAAGGAGGCAGATTTCCGTTTGATGTGAAGATGTTTCTAGCAACCAGAGGTGCCCACCAAGTAACTAGAGTGATTCCAAAGGTGGGGACCTGTCCTCCACTGGAAGTCTTCAAGCCAGGACATGGGACGTCAGTTGGTTAGCCTCTAAGACTGTACTGTCCAACACAGGAGCCACTAGCCACATGTGGCTTTTGAGCACATATAGAAATGATGATCTTTTGGATACACTGGCCCAGCCCAGAAAGCTGCCCCCTGCAGGCACGGGTTCTTCTCCCAAACTTACCCATTAGATGAAACCTCCTCCTCTGGGGAGAAGGGAGGTGAGGGTGTGTTTCTCCTGTTGCTAGGAATGCCCAGTCAGGGGGTGTGTGGGGATAGAGGTGAGGTTCACCTGGGCTTACACCTCCAGCGTAAGCCAGTGTCCAGCGTGCTGAGATGGAGAGAGACAGGGGGTTACGGAATGGACACCTGGTGGACCAACCTGTGTAAGCTGCATCTCCCCACCGGTGCTAGCCATGCCCACATGGGCACGAACCGTGGCCATGCACGGAAAGGCACATCGCCTTGCTGAGTGCATGCCCCTTGCTCAGTGCAGAGCGGCTATTGTCTGAGTCCTGGATCCCACACTCGGTGTATCTCCTGTGACATCAAGCACTGGTTTTCGGGGCTGGGATTTTGCCTGTCTCTTACCAACTGGTGTTGTGTCTGAATTCTAGAATTGTGGGATTTCAGAGCCGTTAGAGCTCCCAGATACCATCTGGGCGTGTTGCAGATGAGGTAAGTGGTCTGTAAGAGGGGAAATGAGGCGGCAGCGAGGAAGAGGGCTGTGTGGGTGTTGTCCGGGACACGTGTAGCTTCTCCACCCCACCCCCACCCTGTCACCACCACTTCCTAGACCTAGTAATTCAGGAAGGCAGTCTGTCTGACCAAACGGCAGGAAGTCCACGGCCCACTCCCATCCCGCTGGGGGCTGGTTCTATTCTTGGGCCATCAGAGACCACACGCCCTTCGGGGCATGTGATACGAGCCCAGACTGCTCACTTTAGTTCTGGGATCTGCCACATTCAGTCTCTTTCTTAGTTGTTTATGTTTTCCTTGCATTTTTATATATCCATGACAACCACAGGTCCTCTCAGGTTCTAACGGAGATCTTAGACCCAGCATCTGGGTAGAGATAAGACGTTTTTGCGATTTGTTTTTTTCATACTTTTTCCCATTTACTTTATTGTTCATTAAGTGCAACATATTAAGTTTAATATATTAATGCAAATCTATTTCAAACTCCAAGTATGTGATAAGAAAAGAACTTATTTTTACCTTTAAAAACAAATCATCCGGGACTTCCCTGGTGGCGCAGTGGTTAAGAATCCGCCTGCTAATGCAGGGGACACGGGTTCGAGCCCTGGTCCAGGAAGATCCCACATCCCGCGGAGCAACTAAGCCTGTGTGCCACAACTACTGAGGCTGCACTCTAGAGCCCGCTCGCCACAACTACTGAGCCCACGTGCCGCAACTGCTGAAGCCCGCAGGCCTAAAAGCCTAAGCTCTGCAACAAGAGAAACCAGTGCAATGAGAAGCCCACGCACCGCAAGGAAGAGTAGCCCCCGCTCGACGCAACTAGAGAAAGCCCACGTGCAGCAACGAAGACCCAACGCGACCCAAAACATAAATACAAATAAAAATTAAAAAGATAAACCAAGTCAAATCCAATCCGTTCCTCCTAAAATAAAAAAAAAGCAAATAATCCGTGATGTAGTCAATAGAGTATATATTACAAAGTCAATTTTTATCATAACCTAAATTTATTTGAGCCCAGGTTTCACTAGCTGTGAACCAGAAGTGTGATATACTTACTTGATTGGATCCATGTCTCTGTATATTGGCATTTCTCTCCTATCCTTTTTGTATATGCAAAATGCATTCTAATCACTGATTCTAGATAAATCTGTTTCTTGGAGAGTAACAGACCTGACAAGAAGACGGTTTTCATATGAAGAGAAGTACAGGCAGATGAGGCTGAGTTTGCTCCGAGTTCACGCTCACAGCACAGCTGAGGAGCAGCTTCAGAGCTGGAGCCAGATTCCTGAGTTCTTGCCTCAGCTGTGCTGCCGTTGAGCTGGAGATCTCGGGCAAGACCCTCCCTCTCGGCTACCCTTCTCCAACGTTAGGGATCAGCTGAGCTGAGGGAGCCATGCCACGAACGATGGCCCTGAGATTACGGGAGGGGCTCTGGCCCAGGTGCCCCGTGCTGTGGTGAGTTTCCTAGGAGGCTCAGACCACAGCATCGGCGCAGGTCGCCCCATCATGTGCGGGTAGCGTGCTATTAAACAGGCCTCCACTGCTGACCATCCCAACCTCTGTCCTGTAGTGCAGTTGGGTGAGATCTCTCCCAGATGGTGAGCTTCCGACACTTTTTAGCAGGAAAAAAATTCGAATCGAATCACTCCAGGCTGGCCTTGCACATCGTCTTATTTGCTGATGAAACAGCCTTTCTCGGGCATAACCTCTTGAAACTTACCTCTTCAGAGGAGGCTCATCTTAAGGGGATAAGCTTTAGCATTGAAAATTCTCTTTCCATCTTTGGTTGGCTGTTTATTCTCCTTTATTGCAGGCCCTAAACTTCAGCCCTATTTGTGCTGTCTGAGTATTTGTGTTAAACAGTCAGCCTGGACTTCATCAGGATGACAGCATTTTAGGGAACCCAGCCGTAGGGCTAGTGTCTGGGATTTCAAAGAGCAGACGCTTTAAGCCTCTGACCTGTGCTCCAGAAGGGTAAAGGTTGGCACTAAAAGCTGCCATCTTTACGGGGGATATTAAGCAAATGGGACTTTCTCCTAACGCAGCCAAAGGGACTGGCAGCTCCAATTCAATTCAAAGGGAGCTCAGGGCCCACAGGAGGCCCAGAGCTGCATTCACCGTGGTGAGTCTCCTGCTGTCTGCTGAGCAGCCATGTGCTCCCAGGAGAGTGTTTCTTGAGCATCTACTGTCTGCCCAGCTCTGTGCTGAGTGCTACGGAGCAGACCTAATACGAGTGTTACCACGTGAGTGCTGGTGGCTGCTTCCCAGCTTCCTCCAGAGGGTTCGGGCAGCCGGCTCTGACCTGTCCACCGGCAGAAGGGGGCTGGCCTTTGTGTTGCAACCACAATCCCGGTATCTGAAGCACCTGGACGAAGCTGATGTCTTACCTTTAGTCCGCCCGTTCCCCTCTAGGGCCAGAACTTTATCCGAAACTCCACTCTTCTGAGCTGGGGCTCAGGCGGCTGGCTAACCTCTTGACACCTTCTGAGATGCTACCTGTGTCTTCAGCTGGGGTTCTACTCCAGTCTGGATCGTCATCAGCTCTCACCGCGCAGCCCAGCTTAGATGCTGGGTATTGCCACTGTCCCATTGCCCCTGCAAACAGGCAAGACGGAAGCAGACTCCTCAACCCGCTTCCATTTGTGTGACCCCCTCTGACAGGGAAGGGCTCCTCCTCTACTCAGCACCCAGCTAGAAACCTGACCATCAGCTTAGATCCTTCCCTCCCCATCCCGTCATCCAATTAAAGTTGATTCTCGCTCTCTCAAAGCTATTGATTTCTCTCCGTTCCCACCCTTAACACCCT
This sequence comes from Lagenorhynchus albirostris, assembly GCF_949774975.1. Classification (NCBI taxonomy): domain Eukaryota; kingdom Metazoa; phylum Chordata; class Mammalia; order Artiodactyla; family Delphinidae; genus Lagenorhynchus; species Lagenorhynchus albirostris. The sequence continues at coordinate 71,531,070 of NC_083099.1, read as the reverse complement.
TGGTTCAACCACCTGTGTCTGTCTTGCTCGCCATTGCAGCTTCAGCTCCCGGCATAGGACCTGTCAAGGGGTTGCTCACAATATTTGCTGAATCAATGAGTGAAAGTGAGTGAGCCAGTGGAGACCATCCATGGTGATCTGTCTAGTCTCATCTCTCCCCTCACCTGGCACCTGTCCTGAACTCCTTTTGGTTCCCTGCCCATCCACCTCTTCTGGAAGCCTTCTCTTATCCTCCCATGTGAATGAGTTGACTTCTCTGTGCCTCAGAGCACCGCACACCCAGCCCATTCCTATAGAACGCGTATCCCACGGCACTGGCATTGCCTGTCTGTGTATCAGTTGTTCTCACTTGACACTTAGTTCCGTGAAGCAGCATCTGTGTTCTACTCGTCATTGCATTCCAGCACTCAGCACACGGGAGGTGCTCCTCACATATTTGTTGACTAAATGAAGATCTAGAAATTCCTGCTTCCCACCTAACCCCTTGCCACTCTCGTGTCTCCCCCTCACCCCGTCCATCCGGGTTTTGGCACTGGTCACTCTGATGTGCGTCCGAGAACCTCGGGACCAGCTCCACTGGGAGTTTGTATTTGGGCACTCGCATCACCCATCCTGGTTCTTGCCCTGTATTGGGGTGCTTTGTTCAGTGTCCTGACCTGCACAGTCAGACGTGCTTTGCTGGCTCTGACATCCGAGTCTATCCAGAGCTCGTGCCCTGTTCTGGTGTTTTCTGACTGGGTCTCCTATGGTGTTTTGTGCTAGGCTGATCCCCTCACTGGGCCGTGAATCCCCAGGCAGAGGTGACATCTAAGTCCTGGGACCAGATAGGTGGGACCACCCTCCCCCATCCCCACAGCGCCCAGAACAAGGGCTTGTTGGTGCATAGTAGGTTCCGAGGAAAGGTCAGATGCTTCCCTTGGATTGATCAGAAGCTGGCGGGGCTCAAGGAGGAGCAGGGCTCTGGGAGTTAGGATGACTGGAGGGAAGCCCCTAAGGTGAGGGAGGGCGAGGGGAAAAGGGGAGATATTTGTCACCAAGAGTGTGGGTGGAAGAGGACATGCCCTGACAGGAACAGCAGGGAAGCAAGAGGTGGAGGGAGGGAGGGAGGGAGGTGCAGAGCAGAGTTGCTGGCCTCAACGCCCTGTTAGACATGCCCCAGGCACCCGGGGGGCAGCCAGCTGGCTGGGCCCCGTGCCCACACAGCTGTGACCATGGGAGCTCTCTGCACGTGCCTGTCCTCGGCCACAGGGGCCCTTGCTCTCCCCATGCGATGGAAAGGGCCTCACACCCCTTTTATTGAGAGAGGAATCAAGTCAGCAAAGTGCTTTATGTCTCCTCTAGAAAGGGTGTGAAGCAAATGTTAGTTATCTTCACGGCCACCACCACCGTCATCCCCTCACTATTCCTCACATCTGTTTCCCTGGGTGTTCACCTTTATTATCTCATTTCGATCATCACAAATGCCGTTATTTACACTTCATAGTTGAAGACACAGAAGTTCAGAGAGGTTGAAGGGCTAACCCAAGGTCACACAGCTAGCCTTGCGGGGTGGTGATGTGGACTGAGATACCTGCTCTGGAAATCCTCTTAGAAAGTGTGGGCAGGGGCACAGCCCAAGTCTGTGTGTGTGTGCACGTGTAAGTGTGCCTGTCCCGATTTTCTCCGTGTGCACCTGTGTCTGTCCACGCCTCTGCATGTCGAGGGGTGCGTGTACGGTTCAGGGTGGACCTTGGCAGGTGTTTAAGTGTGGAACCGCACAGAGGGCAGCCTCGGGGTCGCGGGCGCGTGTGAACGTGGTCTGGGCTCATACACGCGCGTGCACGCAGGCACTCACCCCCTTCTCAGATGACTTGGCTGAGGGTTTGACAACTGAAACCCAGCTGCGTTCTGGCCAGGAAACATCCGCTGTGGAAACCTAGGAGGAGCTGACAGTCCCTAAAGAGGGGCTCCACACGCTGCCAGCAAGCGCTCCTGGCCCGCCGCCTAATTCCCTGCAAATGCTCTTTAAATCTGTTTCTAATTTGGACTCTGCCTTCCCCTGTCCCCACCCAGCCCTCCCCACTCTCCCAACTTGCCTCAAACCAGTCGAATTATGCTGAATAATGGCTGTGGAGGGGGGAGAGTGCTAAAGGTCACCAGTGGGCTGTTGGAGGGTGTAATAATGTCACATTTTAATTTACGCAGGGAATGGTGAGGGGATCAAAACCAATAAATTCGGGCTGTACTTGCAACTCCGGCCAACGGTAACTCCTGCAGGTCATGCCACTTCCAGAGAAGAAATCGCTAACTGTCACACCCCACAGTCCACTGTGTTGGAGAAAACCCATGTGTGTATGTACAGATGCAAGACACAACCTTTTCTGTTTGCAGGAGGACTTGGATTTGGGGATTTGCAGCATCAGCAAGAATCTCTCCAGTTGTCGGAGTATCACCCAGATGGTCTGGGTATTAAGATTCTAAAAATATGTCTTCCGTGTATTTTGCAGTCCTGTGAAATATTTAACACCAGGATGACCCAGATCCATGGGAAAGTGTATCCAAAGCACAGCAAGAGGGGTCAGGAGCAGAGTTGTGTGTATACATTGATGGCAGCTCTGAAAGCTTGTTTACATGCGAGAAAGGTGGGGAGGGGGCTGCTGGGAGACATCTGTCGGAACTGTGTTTGTGTTGAGAGGTTGGGGATATCATTTGAGGTGCAGTTGTCTTAATCATTAATATGGACTTAAAGCATGAATTCTTTTGGAAGGCAGAGGGTTTGCTCTACTGACCCCTTATGCCCCCTTGCGGAACAATGGAGTCCAGAGATCTGGAGGTCTAGAGATGATTCTCACCTGTGCTGTGTGGCCAGGTAGCTGGGGAAGAAGCCAGGAGCGAGAGGAAGCCATGCGTTGTCGGGTGTCTGGAGGCCTTTGCTAGGGAGGCTGTGGTCATGGTGATCTGGTGAGAGCCCCGCCTCTTCCCTCCAGCATCCTGAGAGTCTGCAACTGGCGTGTGCTCCAGGGGCTGCAGAGGGGGCCTGGCGTGCTGCCCATCCCTCAGCTGGCTCTGCAACTGCGGGAAGGTAGAATTTGCAGTCCTGGGGGCCACCACCGGGAAGCCGTGAGGCTGTCAGGACTCTGGAGCACACGCTGCTCCATCTGGCTGGGAAGGAAGTGGGAGGGGGAGAAGCTGCTCTGGGCTGAACGACACCCTGAGGACTTGTGCTCCCCATTCCCCGCCACACACCAGACAGAGGCCACCAGGATGCCTTGGGAAGAAAGAGGAGGATGGGGCCACACGTCTGCCATGCCCAGGGCCTGTCTCTGATTCCATCCCTCAAGACACTTCACTTTCATATCTTTTTCCTTTGTAAATGGTTGCCATTTATTTAGCTGTCTGTGATGCTTAAGACTTTGCATATGTCAAAAGCCTCATTTAATCCTCAGAACACACCTGCAAGGTAAGTGTGGCAGAGATGGCTAACCTTCAACCAGAAGTCCCTACTTCCCTTTCTTTAGGGTTGAGCTCTTGCTGGGAAGTAGCTGCTCATTCATGGACCACACTTTCCAGCCCCCTTCACAGCTAGTTGCAGCCAGAGGACTGGGTTCTGACCAATGGTTTGTGAGCAGAAGTGAGTTGCTCCACTACAGAGCCTCGCCCATGAAAACCTCCCAGGAAGCCCTCTCTAAACTTTACCCGCTTCTGCCTGGATGGAATAGGGGCAACCCCTGGGATGACCTTGGAAGCCACAGATTTAAAATGACAGAACATCTGTCAGCCTGGGGGTCTGAGTGCCTGTGTGAAGAAAGACTGCTGAGCCAGTGTGTTCCCTGCCCAGTCCTGAGCAAGATGGAAACTTGTATCCTACTGTTTCCAAGCCATTATACTATTGGGGGTCTGTTTGTTATAGCAGCGAACCCACCCTAAGTAATTAATTAGGAATTCTCACTTCCATTTTACAGATGAAACTGAGACTCAGAGAGGAAAATAAATTGCCCAAGGTCACATATTCAGTACTAGCAGGGTCACGATGCAAGTCTAGGCCTCTCTGGTTTCATGCTCTAATCTTATGAGTTTCCCCAAGTATGTTCCATGGAACACTATTAACACAACAATGACACCCCAAAACTGTGCTTGAATAAGTTTGGGAAATGCCAACTTAAGCAAAGTCAACAGGCTTCTTTCTGCAGCTCTTTTAAGGATGTTTGCATGCTAATGACCTCTGAGATTCACCACCAGGGCATCTAGCAGGCAGGGAGCAGAGTTTTCCCAATGTTTGAGACCACAGGAACCTTTTCTCTACAGAGCATCTTTGAGAAGAGCACACCAGGAACACACTTTGGGAAAGGTTGAACTTCAGTATGCTGCCCATTATGGGTTGAATTGTGGCTCCCCACCAATCCCCCAAAAAGAAACACTGAAGTCTTAACACGCAGTACCTCAGAATGCGACCTTATTTGGAAATGGGGTCTTTGCAGATATAACAAAGTTAAGGTGAGGTCTTCGGGTGGGCCCTAATTCAATATAACTGGTGTCCTTGTAAAAAGGGAAATTTGGACACACACAGACAGGCACAGAGGGAAGAGGCTATGAAGACACAGAGACATGCAAGGAGAATGCCGTGTAAGGGCAGAGATGGGAAAGATGCATCTCTAAGCCAGGGAGCACGAAGGATTGCCAGCAGACGCCGGGAGCTAGCAGAGACAGGAAGGATTCTCCTCTAGAGGTGTCGGAGGGAGCGTGGCCCTGCCCACACCTTCATCTCAGACTTCTAGACTCCAAGACAGAGAGAATAAATTTCCACTGTTTTTAGGTGCCCCGTTTGTGGCACTTGGTCCTGGGAAATGAATACACTGCCTCAAGCTCCTTTCAGGACTGAAGTTTCTTGGCATTGGTACCTTACAGATAACCGTCCACATGACTAACCAAGGTGGCTTCAGTTTACCAAAGCACAGATGGAGGAAAAGAGAGGCATCGGCTTCGGTGCCGGGCTCTGCATCCCCTTTTGACTTCCTGACCTCTCTGTGCAGTTTGATCGTTTGTAAGGTGCGGATAGCAAGGCTCACGCTCACTTCAGAGGCTAAGGGGAGGGTTCAATGAATTAACATAGCTGAAATATCTAGACTAGTACCTGACAGAAAGCTAGTGCCCATTCCTTTAAAATTATCTAGGCAGGATGGCATGGTAACTGGGGCGGGGGGCGGGGGGGGCAGGCCGACCTGCGTTTGAATCCAAACTCTGCTCTTCACCAATGGTGTTACCTGGAGCAGTTTGCTAACCTTTCCAAGTCTCTATCTCCGCATCTCTACAATAGAGAAAAGTCATGCCTGTTGCTACCAGAGGGTCTTCAAAGAAAGTGAAATCACAACCCTCAGGTAACAAATGAACACGTGTGAATGATTTTATTTAATCTATTGTTAATGAGTGAACTAGAGAGATGTTACAGTTGGTTCAAGGGAGAATCCTAAAAACAGACACACGTAGATCAGAAATCTTGAAATGCATTTTCAAATGGACACAGTGAACTGGCTTTTGCACAGGGAATAGGGGCTGCCCAGCTCATTTGTGTGTCCACAGTCAAGAATCCCTGTGTGTCCTCAGTTCCCTACAACTTATAGAGCTGCAGAAAGAGCTCAGAGGCTGGAATCAGAGCTAGGAAGGGTGTGTTCTAAACAATACGTACTTTTAGAGATACCCAGTAATAATTTTTGCTTATTTTGCAGATTTCCTTATGGTCTTGTCACCGAATTGGTCAACTGGATCTGCGTTGGGGTCCCAGCCCTGGCCGAGACCCCCTGTCCTGGCCAGGGAGTTTCTTTTTCCTATCGTATTCACGTAGTCAGTAACGACAAAACCAATGCTGAGACTGGAACAACACAAGCTTTATTCAACGGGCAAAGAATGGAGAATCCGGAACGTAAGTTCACAAAGCAACTTCTCAACCCAATTCTGGCAGAGATGCCAAATATATAGGATGGTCGAGGTAAAAGGGAGGGAATTAAAAAGAGTGGGCGGAGTATTCATGAATTATCCGAGAACCGGGGTGTGGTTTGGACCCAGAACTGTTGCAGCTCTCCTTTTCAGTCCTTCTATGGGCTTTTCCTGTTGCTGTCATGGCAACTGTCAACTGTCATGGTGCTGGTGGGTGTGTCATTTGGTTGCTAATGTATTCCAGTGAGCGTGTAATGAGGCTCAAGGTCTACTGGAAGTCAAATCCTCCACCATCTTGGGCCTAGTCGGTTCTGACCTGTTCTTGTTTTTTACTTCTTGCAACTTCCTCCCAAAACTTAGATAGGAATAATTGGTTTCTAGTTGAGGGAGGGTCAGGGGTATGATTCTGGGGCAACAGCCTCTCACATATTCATATGTACAGGATTAGAAAAAGATAGATGAATGTGTGAAACAAGCAAGTTGCTGAATAAGGTACGATCCTATCTTCATAAAAACAAGCTGTGTGTGTGTGTGTGCGCGTGCGCGCGCCTGTACGCACACGAGTGGGTGTGTATATATAACACTGATTAAATTCATACTGGTGTCTGGGAGAATACACAGGCTGCACACAATGCCCGCCTCTGGAGGGCAGGATCCAGGCTGGGATGTGGATGGAGACTTCCATGGCTCACTTCCTAAACTTCTGTGTCATTTGAATACAAACCAATACCTGCTTCACAGTGTCCTGTGACCGAGGATTGCCTGAATGAGAAATATGTCTGTCGTGCTTGACGCAGTGCCTAGCTTTCAAAACATGGTAGGTTTTGTGAATATTATTAATGTACATTCGAAGAGCCCGGAGCCCCCAGGCCTGTTCTCAGGAAGAAATGACCAAGAGGAACAAGCACACTGCTGCCCAAGGGCCTCTCCCTCTGAGAGAAGCTAGTTTTGAAATCCTGGGCTTGGATTTGGGGACCCACCTGTGTGCCCCTCACCCCCCTGAGGGTTGGAGGGCACCTCCTTCCTGAGTTATGGCCTGGGGGTGGCTTCAGCCCTGCTGGCAGCCACGTGTTCAGGCCCACCCCATGTTTAGCTGTGATAAGCTCCTGGGCCACAGGAGGAAGGCCTGGCTGGGCCAAACTCTAGACAGAAGGGCTGTCTGTACGCAGTGCCCGCCTCCTGCCTCGGCTGGGGCCTTGGCCTCCATACGAGTCCAGTTAGCGTCCCCCAGCCAGGGGAAGGGGGTGCTGGTCACAAAATGCAAAGAGACAAAATCAAGTTTTTGAGGATCTAATTTTAGCCTCTGACTCATCCCTAAAGGACAGCCTTGGTACCCGGGAGAGGTCTTGGGAAGGGGTCAGAACACCTGACCCTGGTGCAGGTTTGGCCACTAACTGGCTTCATCACGACGGACTGAGCCTTAGTTTTCCCATCTGCCCAATGGGAATAAGACTAGTATTTATCTCCAAGGGCTATTGTGAAGCTCAAATGAGGTGGTGTCTGTGAAGGTGCTTTGTGAGCTGTGAAGTTCTATAGAGATTTAGTTTTGGTTGATGCAGTGAGGTACTGCAGGAAGCTAACTATGCTGTAATAATAGCAAATGTTGTACGGTACTTACCCCATGACAGGCCCTGTTGTAATTGCTTTACCTCTATCTAGTCATTCAATATCCACAGCAGCCCCACGAGGAGTGTGCAATCATCCGATCCCCACTTGACAGATGAGAAAACCGAGGCAAAGAGAGATGAGTAGCTCCTCAAACCTTCCCATGACGACAGGCCACCTGGACAGAGTCCTTCCTCAGGGAAGCATCTCATCACCAAACCCACACATGCAACTGGGTTTTCTTTTCCTTTCTTTTGTAGAATATTTCAACATATACAAAGTAAAAAGAATATCAGAAAAAAATCACATGAATTCTCATTACCCAGCTTTATTAATTACCAATTCATGGCCAGTTTGCTTCATCTTCATCCCCTCCTCTCGCTGATTTGTTCGGAAACAAATCCCAGATATGTTGTCTATGTGTATTTCGTTTTGTGTTTCCACAAGATAGAGATTCTTCCAAAAACTTAACCTTAAAACCATTGTCACCTAAAAATTTTCAATAGTCATATCATCAACTACTCAGAAAATTTATTTGAATTAGGATACAAATAAGGTTCATATATTGTAATTGGGTGATAGGTCCCTCGAGATTTTTAAAATCTATACGTTTCCATCTCCATTTTTTTTTCTTACATTTTGTTCGTTCATTATCGTTGTTTGAAGAAACCAGGTCACTTGCCCTATAGAGTTCACCACACTATGGATTTTGCTGAACGCACCCCTGTGGTTTGTTTATGGTTAAAGTCCTTCTGTCCCCTAGATTTTCTGTAAATTGGTTGTTTTGTCTAGAGGGCTGCCCAGATTCAGTTTCATGGGTTTTTTGTGTTTTGTTTGTTGGTTTTTCCAGCAAGGGCACTTCATGAGTAGTATCCTTTTCCTCCTTCCAGCCCCTCAACTATTGGTCTCTCTTCTTCCCAGTATCCGGGATGCCATCTTGAAAGAATGTGTCCTAGGAGTAGGGACACTGGGATCTAATGGGGGCAAAACTGAGAAGGAAATGGCTCAAGACAACATCTAGAAAACTCAAGGTCTTTACCTGTATCCACTGTTTAGTTAGAAGGTTCCCCTTCATCGTAATAGTAACTATCACTTCTTGAGTGTTTACAATACGCCAGGCACTGTTTTGATTGCTTTTAATGTAAAACCGACTTTGTTCTTCTCAACAATGCTGTGCAGTCAGTACTAAAAGTATTATCACTTAGAAAAGGGGAACCAGGCCCAGAGAGGTTAAGTCACCTGCCCCAAATCTCACCATGGTGTTTGCCAGAGAGAACTGTCCTGTCTCCAGGAGTGCTTGACTTAGGGACTTTCCAGGCCTGTATCATCAACACATGGCGAAACGCTGCATTCTCACTCGGATTGACCCTTTGTGATCTCAAAATAGTGTGTCAACTACAAATTCTTCTTTTATCTTTTAGGGAGCTTGCCTCGGGGACAGCTGCTCACGTCCAGATTCCTCGTCTCAAGGTCCCCTTATAGATATAAGAATTATGCTCTCTTGTTAGGCAGTACTTTGCAGGCTAGATTAGGGGACATGGCCCATCTGCCTGGAGCCCTTGCCTTTCTCTTGATGCTAGAGGACTACAGTGATGCTTGTCTGTAAAGACAATCTGTTCGGCACTGGTATTTTTTTGACCACTTTACAAAATACCCACCCTTCACCCCACCTGATAAAACCCATTCGGTCCTAGAGTTGGAGCTCTTCCTACCTAGCCCTGGGGCTGTGCCTAAACTGAGAATCTTTCTGTTTCACCTGCAGAACCGGGGTAATGATCTTTGTATCTTTCAGGGAGGCCTCTTGTTGAAGGCTCCTCACCGGAAAAGGGAACCAATGATATATCATGTGACAGCTTCAAGAGCCAGACCTCAAAGTTCTGCCGGGAGCCAAACCTCTCTGTTCCAGAGACGTGGATCGTGGGCCCTCGGCTGGGGTGGTGAGGGGGCCGTGGAGAGGGGCAGCAGCCGGCAGGGGCAGGGCCAGCTACAGGATTTGCAGGGTTCATTGCAAAATCCAAAATGTGGGGTCACTTGTTCAAAAATTATCAAGAATTTCAAGACAGCGACAACAGAGCATTAAACTAAACATGGGGCCCTTCCAAGTCTTCCCTCACTGGTACTTCGGGACCCATCCAAAACACTTTTATAAATGGCGTGATGTGTGTAAAATGAGACAAGCTAGGCTGGCTTGTATGTGCTAACTACTTTTCACTGTGCCTCAACTAACTCTGAACTGTGGACTATTCCGGACCGAGGTATGGTGGGAACAGACAGAGAGCATCCAGGGGGAAAGTCTTGGGTGTCTGGCAAAAATGGCCTAGCAGTGATTTCTGCCTCAGAGTGAGTGGCTGAGGGCAAGTAGAGCGTGAAAAAGTACATGTGTTGATTGAGTTATACACAGAAACCACAGAAAGTAAAGCCCCACCTGAGCGGGCTTGGCCTGTTCAAGATGCAGAGAAGCTTAGGCGAGAAAGCCTGGCACAGTGTTGGGTTAGAGAACGTTGGGAAACCGTACCTTTGATTCTTTTTGAAAAGCAGCAATGCAAGGAGAAACATTTGTAGATGTTTATGAATACGAAAGAAACCTGGAAATGTGAAATGACAGATGCCGATGAGGTTTCTTTGAGAAGAACCCACAGCGGAGTGGAAGCAGGGCACCAGCCTGCCACTTCCCTTGCAGAGGAGAAGTTGGCTACTCTATGGACGGGGCCATACCCAGAAGCTGGGGGGCAGGAATGTCTGGAGTTTGTGCATCAGGCAGTTTTCCCCCAACCACCTCTACAGGATGACAAGACACTTCTCCCAGAAAACCTAGAGAGAAGAATCCACACTGCACAACCCAGGGGCACCCTTCACCTTCTAGCCCAGCAGGGGACTGTCCTCCAGGGTGTCTTTCCCATGCCCTGCGATGGGACCAGTACCCCACTGGCTGTCTGGTGCGGCTCAGTGTCTCTCTCCTCCAAGGTGGAGGCGTTCTAGCAAACAGTGGCTTTCCCACTGGTGGTCAGTGCGGTCCCCCATCGGACACCATCTTGTCTTCCCTGCATGGCTAACCGACGAGGGACGACTTGTGTCCTTGTCTCTTTTCTGCTTCACCCTACAGCATGCCACTGAGTTCCTACTAGCGGATGAAACCAACTTGGAGTAAGATCACCCTGAGTCCAGCAAAACTTGGTCTTCCTGAAAAAGTACTTAATTTAGTTCTAATGCTCACTTAATCCTTTAGTCTGGCTACCCTTTTTCCTGGGCGAGTGGTAAGTTACTATGACTCTCATTGAAAGGCTGAGAATTTCAGCGATTAAGAGCATAGAACCTACACCCAGACTGCTGGAGGTCAAATCCCACCTCCACCAATAACAACTGTGGAAACTTCAGCAAGTCAATGAAACTCTCTGTGCCTCAGTTTCCTCATCTACAAAATGGGGATACTGTGGGCTGTAAGGAGAGTTATATGAGTTAATACAAGAGAAGTCCTGTCGTGGAATAAATGTCACTATTATTATTAAATGAGAAATATGATTAATTAAATAAAATATGTACAATTACTATTAAATAAAAAGATGACTTTACCGGTTTCTCTGTGGCACCAGTAATTACATGGGGTAATTGTTTGGCCTGTGACTGAAATACTGAGTATTACTACCTAAAAGCAGCTTCCTAAATTGGCTCAAAAGTCAGTATCCCTGTGTCCAGATGAGCAGATTCTTTCTTGCTTCGAAAGAAAAATGAAAAGGAAAGAAGTGATTTCTTCTGTGGGGTTGGATGCCGTCCAGAACCGTATGGCCATACTTTAAATTGATGAATGGCTGAATTGCCGGCAGAGACCCTGACAGGCGGGGACTGCTGGGATGTTAGAATAAAATGATAGAAAATGAAGACAATTCAGCTGAGTTTCCACAGGGGCATTTGATCCGACCAGACTTCTTGCCAGAGCAAATGAGACCAGAGTGAGCGAACACCTGTAACAACATCGTTGTTGTCACTGCCTGAAGGGCAGCCACTGTGAGATGGAAAAGGAAATAAATAGCGGGGGGAGGGCAGACAAAGGAAAGATGCAGGCCTGGGGACCTGAGCGCTCATGCTGCTTTCGAAATGACAATGGGGTTCTAAAAACTGAGCACCGCTTAAAACAGGAAAAGAAGAAGGCTTCCAGCCTGTAAAGATGCTGCCTGGCCCCGGCCCTGGCCCTGGGTCAGCCAGGTCTGGACTCATCCATGTCAGCGCTGTGTGTCACCCACTGGGTCCTCTGGGCTTGTCTCCCTGGGACAGGCTGCACTCTGCTCTCTTCCTGGAAACTGAAACTCTGACACTGTAACTAACTACTACAGTTATGGGATTTTTAAAATATATTTTTATTATAAAAAATATGTGATATTTAAAGAAAGCTTAGGAAATACAGAAAAGTAAAAACAAGAAGAATAAAATTTTCAAATCTCAGTACCTAGAGCCAACATTTGTTAAAAGTTTGGGGTTTTCATCCAGACTTAAAAAAAAAAGTCAGAGTGATATGATTAAAAATATATATAATAGTTTTGATTATAGCCTACTTAATATTATTTCATAATCATTCTATATAGTATTATAAAATTTTATAGATATAATTGAATGAGTGTACAATATTCTGTCAAATAGATTCATCATAACAAGTTTTTTTATAAAATGACATTTTGAATATTTCCTTTTTACTAGTATAAACAATAATATAATGAACACTTTTTAAATAACTGCTCTATTGAGATAAAATTCACCTACCATCAAATTCACTTTCTAAAGTATACAATTCAGTAGTTTTCAGTATATTCACAGTTATACAACTATCACTGCTATTTAAATCTAGAGCATTTCCATTAACCCCCAGATAAATCCTGTACCCAATCCTCCTAGCCTCTAGCCCCTGGCAACCACTAATCTACTTTCTATTTCTATGGCTTTACCTATTCTGAACACTTCATGTAAATGGAATCATACAATATATGGTCTTTTTTTTTTTTTTTTGCGGTATGCGGGCCTCTCACTGTTGTGGCCTCTCCTGTTGCAGAGCACAGGCTCCGGACACACAGGCTCCACGGCCATGGCTCACAGGCCCAGCCGCTCCGCGGCATGTGGGATCTTCCCGGACCGGGGCACGAACCCGTGTCCCCTGTATCGGCAGGCGGACTCTCAACCTCTGCGCCACCAGGGAAGCCCCAATATATGGTCTTTTGTGTCTGGCTTCACTTAGCATATTTTCAAGGTTTATCCATATTGTAGCATGTAGCAGTACTTCATTCCTTTTTATGGCCAAGTCATATTCTACTGTATAGATGTACCACATTTCGTTTATCCATTCATCAGTTGATGAACATTTTGGCTATTTCCACTATTTTTTGCTATTATGAATAATGTTGCTATGAATGCTCATGTACAAGTTTTTGCGTGGACATATATTTTCAGTAATCTTGGAGATATACCTAGGAGCGGAATTGCTGGGTCGTATGGTAACTCTGCTTAACTTTTTGAGCAACTGCCATTTTACATTCCCACCATCAATGTATGAGGTTCCCAGTTTCTTTATATCTTTGCAATCTCTTATTAGTTTCTGTTTGTTTGCTTTTCACTAGCCATCCTAGTAAGTGTTAAGCATCTTTTCATGTGCTAATTGGTCCTCTGTATATTTTCTTTGAAGAAATGTCTTTTCAAATTCTTTGCCTCTTTTAAAATTATGTAATTTTTATTATTAAACTTAAACGTTGTTTTTATATTCTGGATGAAATTTCTTATCAGATATATGCAGAAAATTCAAATATTTTCTCCTGTTCTGTGAGTTGTCTTTTCACTTTCTTGATAGTGTCCTTTGATGCACAAAAGTTTTAAATTTTGATGGAGTCCAATTTATCTTTTTCCTTTAGTTATTTATTCTTTTTTTTTTTTTGGTTATTTATTCTTTTGGTATCATATCTAAGACTCCATTGCCTAGGCCAAGGTTGCAAAGATCTACACCTATTTTTTTCTTCTAAAACTTTTATAAGTTATTTATTATAGGGAATTTGCTCATGAGATTATGGAGGCTGGAAAGTCCCAAGGCCTGCAGTCAGCAAGTTGGAAACCCACAGAACTGATGGGGTAGTTCCAGTCTGAGTCTGAAGGCCTAAGGACCAGGAGAGCTGGTGACGTGAGTTCCTTCCTGAAAGCTGGCAGGTTACAAATCCAAGAAGAGCCAATGTTTCAGTTCGAGTCCAAAGGTGAAAAAAGACAGATATCCCAGCTTAAGCAGTCAGGTGGGAGGAAATTCCCTCTTATCCAGTGGAGGTCAGCCTTTTCATTCTATTCGGACCTTCAAGCAATTGGATGAGGGCCACCCACATTGGGGAGGGCATTCTGCTTCACTTGTCCCACCCATTCAAATGTGAATCTCATCCAAAAATACCCTCACAGAAACATCCAGGATAATGTTTGACCAAATATCTGGGCACCCTGTAGCATAGTCAAGTACACAAGTACAATGAACCATCACACCTAGGGTTGGTGAAGGCCTAGTGGTGACGTTTGAACTAAGAGTGGGAATAATGGGGGAAGAGATTTTGAGGTAGAGGGGATAAGTTCTGAAGTAAGAATAATCCATAATATTCCAGGAATTGTAGAAGGACCAGTGTGGTTGGAAGGAGATGTGCAAGGAGGAAAGGAATCTGGAGACGGGGCCAGGGCTACGTTGTGTGTGGTTTGTAGACAGCGATTAGAAGTTTAGATTTTATTCTAAGTAAAGTGGGAAGGTATTGGAGTGATACAAAAAAGATCAAGGTGATGAAATGAAAAGGGTGTATGTGTGTGTATGTGTTTATGTGCGTGTGTGTGTTGGGGCAGGGAGACCGATTGCAAGGTCAAGACGATGGCAGCTTGAATTAGGGTGATGGCTGTAAAGGTGATGGTCAGAGGTTGGATGTATTTTGGAAGTAGAGCTTGAAGGACTTGTTAGTGGATTGCATGTGAGACGTGAAGATAATAGATGAATCAAATATTACTTCTAGATTTTTGCCTGAGTAACTAGATGGTTTGGTACCATTTATCAAGATGGGGGAATGTTTGCTGGGAGTTGGAGTGAGGAGTTGAGTTTTGGAGAAAATCAGAAGTTCTCTTTTGGCCTCATTAAGTTTGAGTTTGTTGCCTCTGACTAGAATTTAGGCCTTCTAACCACGACAGGTGTTTTTCCTACAATGCCACACTATTCATCTGTTGGCTGAAAAAAGATGCACAACATGAGAGCTGTGGGTTAAGTTTTATTTGGGGCAAAATGAGGGCCATAGCCCCGGAGACAGCGTCTCAGATAGCTCTGAGGAACTGCTCCAAAGGGGTGGGGGTGGGATCGGTATAGATGTGATTTTGGTGAAGGGGGAGACGTGCAGTCAAGCACATATGTTGGCACAGGGTCGTTGCTAATTTTGAGAAGCAGATGTTAATGATTTTAGTGCTTTTCTAGATATGAGAAAATGCAAGAAATTGGGCTCATAAAATCTTCCCCTGAAAATATCTAACTATCTGAAGGCCTGCTCTGCCAGTTTTTCTCAGAGCACAGAGTGCCTCATTCCTGATCTCTGCCCTGAACTCCTTTCAGGGTGTGTTGAAGGTTAACAACTGCAGCGACTAGTGACTTCATTCTTATAGAAGCAGATGGCGAGCGACAATTTTTAGTCCGCATATCCATTCAAAACATATGTATTGAGCACCTGTGTGCAAATTTCTGTTCTAGATGTTGAGG
This sequence comes from Lagenorhynchus albirostris, assembly GCF_949774975.1. NCBI lineage: Eukaryota > Metazoa > Chordata > Mammalia > Artiodactyla > Delphinidae > Lagenorhynchus > Lagenorhynchus albirostris. Next base: position 71,515,823 of record NC_083099.1, on the reverse strand, counting down.
AAAGAGCCCTCAGCAAGTCAGACACAGCAGAACTAGCTGCTGTTTCTTGAGTCTCTGCTGTGTGCTGGGCATTGTGCAGAATACGAAATGAATCAGACAGATCTCCATCTCACCAAATGCTTTCAACCTAATTCGGTAGTTTAGGCAGAGAGACAAATAAATAACAGTTGAAAGTCATAAATACATTTATCGAGTACCTGTTATATTCCAGGCACTCTGCCAGCCATGCCACATGCTGGGAGTATAAAGATGAATTAAGATGCAGGCCTGTTCCCCAAACACTTACACTCCAGTGGAAGAGACAGACACCTTCGAGCGGAGGAATGACTAAATGATTCTAATCCAATGTGGTCAATGACAGGGCACTGTGAACGCACAAATATACTGAGCAGAGGCCGTCATCCTGCATGACGGTGGCCACCTAGAGGAGATAAAAATTCAGGTGAGTCTTAAAGGATGAGTCAGACCAAGAAAGGTTGAAGACATTCCCCGCTAAGGGACAGCACAAGAACAGAGCGGCGAGCTGCCAGAGAGTTTTCAGCAGAGACGTGAATGGCTGGGCTTGCATTTTGTAGCTACGTATATGTAGGTCAGTGGTGCTTGAAATGGGGGCGGGGGGAAGGGGAGGCAGGGAAGGACTGGAGGCAGCAGTGTCAGCCAGGAGGATGTGGCTAAGGATAACAACTAAGAGAGGAAAGATGGGAGCCAGAATGAGTGACAGGTGGTGTTCAGCATGGCCAGGGTTCTGCCCTCCTGCAGACCTGGAGAGTCAGCGCGGCTTTCACCAGTGAGGGGCACTGAGAAGGGCTGAAAGGAGGACTTGGGGGACTCAGCCCTAAAGTAGATCAAGAGGCTGGCAGAGAAGTTTCAAGTGGAGGTGATAACAACCAACAGGGACTTCCCTTCCCTGATTAGCATTTCACGACGTCATGTAATCCTCAGGGTGCTGTTAGGCACACACCCCATTTCAAACGCAAGGAAATGAAGGGTCAGAGGGGTTGAGTGACAGGCCTGAGGTCAGACACTGCACAGTGGTGGGGTTTTTATTTTGTCTCCCCTGCTGTAATGGGTCAGAACCAGGACAACACCACACTGAGAGAGATCCTTGGCTTTATACCCCAAGACCCCAAGGAGCGAAGAACGAGCGTGAGGCTGGGCAGAGCCTGCGGAGTTCCTGCTGGGCGCTCACGCTTCTTCCAGCCCAGCGGTCCCGCCCTCACTCTCCAGAGACGTGTCTCTCGCCTTCTCTGACCCCGGCAGGCCTGACAGCCGTCAAGCTCATCACCTCTGAGATCAGAAAGACTGGGAAGTAGACATTAGTGGCTGTGAGCTGAGGAAACACACAGAAGAGCAATTAAAGTGGCGCATGGGGGGAAGCTTGCCTTTAATGGTTTGCAGCTGCAGAAAGCATTCGCCTCCCCCTTCGGGCTCTGCCCTGCTGCTGCGGCTGCCTGTCTGTATTTCGCATCCTGACCAATTAGATCCCCATGTGTGCTGCAGGCGTGAAAAAATAGAAAGTGAATAATCCGTCATTCTCTGCATAGCGAGCAGCTTTGATCCTCTGGTGTGGGGGCCCTGTTCCATCAGAAAGTGCACCTCTTCTCAGTTTTCTTTTTTTTTTTTAACTCAGTTTCCTTGTTTCAAAATGACATTAACCTCCACCCAGAGACCTGTGAAATGACCACAATTCATCTTTAGACCCCTGTGATCAAAGCTGGGTTGGGGTTTTTCTTCATCTCTTTTTTAAACTCTTGCTACACAGCCCTTCTTTCCTCACATTGGTTTGCTGCCAATGTTTCCAGGCTGAAATCAAAAGGAATAGTCTATTAATATCAGGCTCATGCAACAAGGGCACCATTGTCTGCTTCATTTCAGAGTACCTATGGTCCTCTGGTGAGAGAGAGAGAGAGAGAGAGATGGTGAGTGTGTGTGTGTGTGTGTGTGTGTGTTCAGATAAGCAGTTTCAAAATAAGCAGGAAGAGAGGGAGTTAATCCTGGTTTATTTCAAATGTGAGATGAATCTCAGTGACTCTGGCTATAGATTCAAATACTGATCGCCTGTTCGACTTTGAAGGCATTAAGATCTCAGAAGCATATTTGGTAGGAGACCTATTTTAATGCTATAAATAAGGTTGTGGTGAAGCTGCTTGTGGTGGTGTAGGGGTACAGGCAATAAAGGAGGTGGTGGTGAGGAGGAAGGGGAGCGGAAGGTGGTAGGGATGGTACTGGTGTTGGTGTGAAGAGATGCAGGTAGAGTAGGCGGAGGGGGTGCAGGAGCTGGGTGGTCACAGTGATGATGGTGTCAAAGAAATGGAGGATGAAGTGGCTATAGAGGTAGTGAAGGAGAAAGTAGAGGAGGTGGTTTGGTGGTGAAGGTGAGAGAGGTAATGGAGGGAGTGGAGGAGGAGGTGAAGGATATGGTCATGGTGGGAGTAGAGGCAGTGGTGGTGAAGGACATGGAGGAGGGGGTGCAGGGTATGGTGATGGTGCTGGTGGTGGTGGAGGTGGTGGTGGTGGAGGTGGTGATGGTTATGGTGGTGGGGGGGGTGGAGGTGGGGGGGGTGGCGGTGGTGGTGATGGTGGTGGTGGAGGTGGTGATGGTGGTGGAGGTGGTAATGGTGGTGGTGGTGGTGATGGTGGTGGAGGTGGTGGAGGTGATGGTGGCGGTGGTGGTGATGGTGGTGGTGGAGGTGGTGATGGTGGTGGAGGTGGTAATGGTGGTGGTGGTGATGGTGGTGGTGGAGGTGGTGGAGGTGGTAATGGTGGTGGTGGTGGAGGTGATGGTGGTGGTGATGGTGGTGGTGGAGGTGGTGATGGTGGTGGAGGTGGTAATGGTGGTGGTGGTGGAGGTGGTGATGGTGGTGGTGGTGGAGGTGATGGTGGTGGTGGTGGTGATGGTGGTGGTGGTTATGGTTATGATGGTGATGGTGGTGGTGGTGGTGGAAGTGGTGGTGATGGTGTATATAAAGGAAGTGGAAAAGGAAGTAAAGGGGTGGTGTGGGAGGTGATGGTGGTGGAGGAGGCAGTGAGGGATGAGCAGAGTTACTGAAAACAAGAATCAGCTGCTGTCTGTACTTCCATCATCCTGTCTCAGCAGATCCCACAAGCTGGGAAGACTCAAAAGCTTATCCCATGAATCTTCAGTTTCACCCAGGTGTATGTAAATCTTTTCCTCCTGCTTCACTGGGCAGGTTTTGTGTGGTGGTCACTCCCAGCTGAGGGCTGCTTGGATAGCCCTTGTTGGAAACAGCTCTCCCTGGATCAGTATCTCATAGACGTAGGTCCACATCCTCCAAGTCCATGACATGCATCCACTGCAGTGTAAACCTTCTGGGAGTGGCAGGTAGAGGTAGGGAAGCGGTGGGGTAGAGGTCAGCTGGGTCACCCAGATCGAATATGCTTAGGGCTCTTGAGTGAACTGCATGACTCAGTAAGAAAAAAGAACTGGGAGTCCTGGGGCCTGGGTCCTAGCCCTGCCTCTGATAGCTGTATGGCCTCCAATGGGCCACTTTCCGCTCCATTCCCCAGTCTCCCACTGTGTGAAATGAGATCATTGTATCAGAAGAGTTCTGCCAACTCTGATCCTTGTCTTCTATTTCAGAGAAATTACGGCAAATATTAGAGCTTTGCTTGAGTTCCATCCTGACTTTCTGAGGATGGAGTTTTATTTCCCATTTCTTCAGTTTATGTCCTTTTCTGAAGGCAGAACAGAGTGGCCCTTAATTTACCTGTGTCAGCCTTGGGTAAGTGGGTGGGTTACATGACCCAGTGCCCATTACCCTAAAGCCATCACCAGAACCAGGTTCAGATCAAAGTCAGACTGATTCTTCCCATACCTGCCTTAGAGGAAAGGTCACAAGTTCTGGTGAGAGGGTTCCAAAGTGGCCTGTTATCACCTGTCATTGCACATTGCCAGAGATGAGACATGCAAGTCGGAGCCTAGAATAAAGCCGGACTCTTTCAGACCAGAGAGTAAGCAATTGACCTTGGTCTAAGAAAGCTGGCAGAACCGGAGCAAGGGAGGGCATGGGGCAGGAAGGGCAATCTAGGGGGCAGATTCTTTGCTGCTGATCAAGAGTCAGGACAGTTGCTGGTAGTGAAATTTTCCACAAAAGGACAAAATTGCCCTTGTCAGGATGTGGCGGTGTGGCAGGAGCAGTGGATTTGTGTGTGTGTGTGTGTAACTTCTTTTTTTTTTTCTTTTTTTTTTAACATCTTTATTGGGGTATAATTGCTTTACAATGGTGTGTTAGTTTCTGCTTTATAACAAAGTGAATCAGTTATGCATATGTTCCCATATCTCTTCCCTCTTGCGTCTCCCTCCCTCCCACCCTCCCTATCCCACCCCTCCAGGCTGTCACAAAGCACCGAGCCAATATCCCTGTGCCATGCGGCTGCTTCCCACTAGCTATCTACCTTACTACGTTTGTTAGTGTGTATATGTCCACGACTCTCTCTCGCCCTGTCACAGCTCACCCTTCCCCCTCCCCATAACCTCAAGTCCGTTCTCTAGGAGGTCTGCGTCTTTATTCCTGTCTTACCCCTAGGTTCTTCATGACATTTTTTTTCTTAAATTCCATATATATGTGTTAGCATACGGTATTTGTCTTTTTCTTTCTGACTTACTTCACTCTGTATGACAGACTCTAGGTCTATCCACCCCATTACAAATAGCTCAATTTCGTTTCTTTTTATGGCTGAGTAATATTCCATTGTATATATGTGCCACATCTTCTTTATCCATTCATCCGTTGATGGGCACTTAGGTTGTTTCCATCTCCGGGCTATTGTAAATAGAGCTGCAATGAACATTTTGGTACATGACTCTTTTTCAATTTTGGTTTTCTCAGGGTATATGCCCAGTAGTGGGATTGCTGGGTCATATGGTAGTTCTATTTGTAGTTTTTTAAGGAACCTCCATACTGTTCTCCATAGTGGCTGAACCAATTCACATTCCCACCAGCAGTGCAAGAGTGTTCCCTTTTCTCCACACCCTTTCCAGCATTTATTGTTTCTAGATTTTTTGATGATGCCCATTCTGACTGGTGTGAGATGATATCTCATTGTAGTTTTGATTGAGCAGTGGATTTTTAGTCAAAGACTTGGCATTGCAGCTTCTGAGACTTTAAATACATCGCTTCCCTTTTCTAGACCTCAATTTCCTCCTTCCCATTGTAATGGGACAATAATAACGCCAGCACCAATGTTGCCCTGAGGGTAAGACCACATTGCAAACTGCTCAATATCTGATAAGTGTTGAAGGATTTTTATTCCTATAGCTCCCCTTGACTTTGGAATTGACTTGATGGGGTAGCTAGGAGGAAAGGTGAGCCGGATGGGAGCTGTTCTGACACACCTGAGCAGCCTGCGGCCATTGCTGATTTAATTACAAATTTCCAGCTGAGAAGGCATCACTTAGGCACCTGTAATTGAAATGTTCTCAGAGGGGCACTGGCTGTAACCCCATGTGAATGCCTCAAAATATGTAATTAGCCAACTGAAGAGCCAGGCCTTGAAAAGAAGGGACACAACATTTCCTGAGTATCGACTACAAGTCAGGCTGGGTGCCTTTCACGGATAATCGAGGCTAATTCTTATAAGGTACAAAGTATGATCTTTACTTTATAGATGAGGAAACGGAGGCTTGGAGAGATTAAGTGACGTACCCAAAGCCATAGTGCTGAATCTAAATTCAAACCCAGGTCTGTCTGTCTACATCGCCATCATGCCATGGTGACGTCTTACCAAAACAAGTTGAAATCTTTCTCGGATTGATTTTTAAATAAGTCTATCATGGCTTGCCTGACTCTGGATCCCCGGAGTTGACACTGGTTTCTGAAGGCCGGCTCCCCTGACCAGGATCAGCTACCAGGGACGGTAGGAGAAACAGTACGAAGGAAACCTTGAGAGCTATTTCCCAGAATTCATCTCATTCCCCTCAGAAGGGGAATCTAAATGCCTCTGAAGAAAGCAAAGGAAAATAAAAAGTCTTCCTGGACAAACTCCAAGGGGAAGGAACTTTATTGTTCTTGGTTTTATTTGCTCAGGGGCTAGAACAGGATTGCTGAAAAGCTTTGTAAGTGACACACAGGTGATGGGGTCTGGCTTGCTGCTGCTGGTGGCACTCAGGATATGGCAACCACGGGATGCTTAGTGAAGGGGCTCAAACATCCCTTCCATCTCCTGGGTCCTAAGATCATTCAGGTTCAGAGCGGCGACACTAAGTCAGAAGGAAGAGGATATGTGATGTGCAGGACCTTCTGTTTAGATGGAGATGGAAGCACGCAGCACTTTGCTTGTTCCCCCCTGTTGAAAGGCTCCACTGCCCTCTTTTCCACATCTGGATCCTTCTCATCCTTTGGGTCTTAGTTTAAATGTCGCCTCCTCAGAGACGCCTTCTCAGATGATCAGATCCGAAGGCTGTCTTCTCCTAGCTCACCTTCCTTTCCCAGCAGAGGTGCACTGGTCACAATTTGTAATGATACGTTTAGTCATTTACCTGAGTCAAGTCTGTCTCCGCACCAGACTCTTAGACCCACGAAGACAGGCACCACCAGGATGGTCTATTTCTTCACCATGTTTTACTGAGTGCCCAGTACATAGCAGGATGAATGGATAAGTGGAGTGGTTAGAACAAAGGAGTTCTTATGCGTGAAGGGGTGAGCTGCGTGGGAAACCTAAGTATATGGAAGGAAGGGAAGGGAAGACCCAATTCTAAGCAGTTTTAAGAATGAGAACATTTATTGCAGCACCTAACGAGGAGCCTCGCAACAGGCGCTTCCAGAACTGGCCCCACAGTTGCAGGCTGTCCTTGTAGACAGTGGGATTAAGAAAGAACATACATTTTCACTAATTAAAGAAAAGTTGTGAATTGCAAGTGTTCCCCAGTTCATTGACGTAACGGTAAACCTTCATAGTTCAGAAATGCTAAGCCATTTATTAGACATCTGCTGTGAAATTAACCCCCAATCCCTGCAGCTGAGACATTAGACCTGGGCCCTTTTCCTGGAAGAGACTAAGTTAAAGAGGTTCGTGTATGGAAACCACTGGGGAGCGTCACCTCTGAATGGCTGGGTGGTGAGACTTAAGAAGAACTAGGATTCTCTCCTTTCCCATTCCCTATCCCCAGCCTTGGCCCAAGTCTTCCTGTTAGATTTCAGAAATTCCTTGATTATTGTATATTCCTTGGACTGTACACCTGGTTGCTTAATTGGCATCTCCATAGGCTGTCTAATAAACCTCTTGAACTTAAAGCATTTCAAATCAATTCTTGGTTACCTCCACCCCTATGAATTTGCTTCTTACCCAATCTTCTCCAAATTGGGAACTGTACCACCATTCACCTCTTCTCAAGCCAAAATTTACGAGTCATGTTTATTTCATCTCTTTCCTTCACAGCCCACATCCAATCCAGCAGTAACTCATGTCAGCTCTGTCTCCAAATTACATCCCAAGTCCAGTCACTTCTCACAGTTTCCACTGCTATCGGCCTAGTCCTTGAACCCTCCTCTCTTAGTTGGACCACGGCAGTAGCCTTTAAGTTTGTCTCCCTTTTGCTGTTCTACTTGGCAGCCGAGTCTTTCTGGTCATCTGAAATGTGAAAAGATCATAACACTCCCCAACTTGAAAACCTCTAATGGCTTCCTGAAGCCAAAGAATAAAATTCAGTCTTCCTCCGTGGCCTGTGAGACTCTATGGCATCTGCCCTTTGCCCGCCTCACGGACTTCTTGCAAGCTTTGTTCACTCTGCTCGGCATCTGACTGGGTCCTCAGGACCATCGCAGTAGTCAAGTCCGAAATACCTTCCCCAAGAACTCTGCAGGCTGACTTTTTCTTATTATTCAGGTTTAACTTAAATATGTCCTTCTCACAGAAGTCTTCTCTAACTCTTGATCCAAAATAGCCCACCCCTCCATTCTCTAAGTCCTTACCATGTTTATTTTCTTCATAGCACTTTTCACTACTGGAAATTCTTTTACTCATTCGTTTACCTTTATTATCTGTCTTCACAGCAGAATGTATGCGTCATGAAGGCTTATGTTGCTTATTGCTGCAGCCCCTACTCTAGAACAGGGTCCATGTTTATAGGTATGCAGTGAATATCTGTTGAATAAGGACAAGTCTTAAGCCTTGAATCTCATATTAAAAACCAAAACTCTTTGCAAGAAGAAAGGTCAACTTTTTTCTCAGGTCTTGGGAAGACCGAGACACTGTAGGAACAGAGGGCATCCAAAATATAGGTAGGTGAAGCCTAAGGTAATATTGTAACGGGTGAGCTTAGAGCATAATGGAAGGTCGAGGATGGGTGACTGGACAAGTGGTCCAGGATTTGGTCTTGGTTCAACCATGATAAATTTAGAGACTGAAGATCCTAGAGTCAAAAAAGAAGAAAGTCACTCAAAGGTCTGCCCGGAGTCCTTGGACTTTTTTCAACGAAGTTTGAAATCTCAGGCAAGTGCTTCAACCCCTCTGGGCCTTAGCCTCTCAGAGCCTTGGGCTAGATGATCACTAAGGTTTTGGCCACCTGTGATTGCTCCGTGTTCATTCAGGAAGTAATAGCCGAGCACCTACTGAGCTCCCAAAACTGTATTACATGCTAGGAATACAGCAAAGGACAAGGCACAGTCCTTCTCCTCATGGAACTTCTAACATAGAAGACAGAGATTAGACAAATAGTTACACAGATAAGCATGTCATACACATTGTGTTGGGAAGGGGAATAAAAGATGCAATGAGAGGTGATAAATGAGCACCTCATGGGGATTGTAAGGTCAGATGGACCTACTCTCCCCAAAGAGGTATTTTCTTAATATTGAAAATATTCAAGCTTTGGGGGAGGGGACAAGGTGGCTTAGGGGAGAGTTTCTGGCTGAGTCCCTGATCGTGGGCTGTGTATCTGGGCAGATACTTTCTCCATTGCAGTGATGGATCCCACAGTTCCTGGTACATGGCACATGGGGTCCTCCTGGAGCCAGGAGGGTGTGCTCAGTGGGCCATCTCTGGGCCGAGGGTGGCTAGGGAGAAGTTCTCTGCAGTGTGAAGACTGGTTTTCCTCTAATGCCACAGATGAAGGTGAAACTTGGCGTTTTCAACTATTTATGGCAGTCCCCTGACCCCACCTGGCCAAATCCCCACAGGCAGCAAATAGAAGTTGGAGGTGGAGGGACTGCCCCTTCCTCCCCTACTCAGTGTGTGATTTTGTGGTGGGTGTGGATCTCGGTATGTAAATTTATTTGTGCAAGAAATATCACTTTATTTTGTTTAAAATGATCTTAAATCTTTCTCTATGCCCCCATCCTTTCAGGTGGAGGAACTCAATCCCAGTCATTACTGGGCTCTCTCCTCCACTCTCCCCAATGGGTCCCAGGGGAGGCTGAGATCCCCCAGCCCTCCCAGGCTTGGCCTTTCTGGGGCACCATGGACCCATCCCGAGGAGCCTTGGCCACCTCTCCGAATGGCTGAGACCACACAGGACTCCAGGGACCTCTCTCCAAGGCTGGAGAAAGTTCTCATCTCTCTTCTCTCCTAGGCTGCTTTCAAAGGTCCCTCCAGGACACCTGGCATCTCTCTGTGCTTTGACTTCTGCAAAAGACAGCAAGAGACTCAATTTTCAGTCTTTGTTGCTTACTGCCTGCAGAAATCTCTGAAGCAGGTCTGTCTCTCTGCTTGGAGAGCTTGTGGAAACTCAGGGAAAATGCATATAAATCTATGCTTTAAAAATTGTCCTGCCATAAGACTGAAGCTCTGCAACCAGGGAAAATCTGCATCTGTCTGAGTCTTGACTTTACCTGGGCAAATCGCCACCGCTTTAAGCCTCATTCCTCATCTTAAAGTAGGGAAAATTGTAGTAGAGACCCCTTCATGGATATGTATGCAATATATTTAATATATGCAAATATATTTGCATGCAAAATACTTAGCACAGTGTCTGACACATGGCAGATGCTCAATAAATATTAGCTATGATTTTAATAATATATGATGTTAGTTATAAAATATACTGTTAATTATGATCCCCTAGCTTAGTGATCATATAGGTTTTATGGAAGGTGGTCTTTCCAGTGCTGCTAAGCCTTTTCCACCCACCCTGGCCTATGAACGGGGCTTGGCGAGGCCGGCAGTGTTTTCATGCTCCCCGCAGAGCAGATGCAAGTCCAGTCACGACTTCTCCCGTCAACCTTGTCAAATCATAAAGAATGATAATCTGTCCTTGGAGGTTCCTACTTTCCTTGTGGCAGCTTCTGAATTATACCTCTCTTGTTCAGACAGATTTTTTTTTCTTCCCTCTACCCTCTCTCTTCCCCTCCAAAATACTGCAAGTAAATATCATTTATATTGATTTTTTTTTCAACCTACCCTCTGGGGAGCCCATTTCCACCCCCTGAAAGTCTGGGAGGCCAGCCTCTGATTATAATTTTTCCTAATGCTGAGTCAAATTTTTGTTTGTTGTGGCAATCTTAAATCTTTTTAAAAAACAGGCTCAAGTCTTTGGGACAGACTCTGACACGAGCCGTGTGCACACGCTGATGACAGAAGGGTGGAGCCAGGAGGAGAGCAAGGCTTCCATTTGTGAGCTTGGGCAAAGGATGAACCTCAGAGAGAAGGAAAGGAGGGGAGAAGGGGAGGACCCCCGGGCCTGAGGAGAGAGAGACAGAGAGAGACAGATCCACCGGATGAGGACCTGGGGAAAATGACACAAGGCCAGACTGCCTGTGTACTTTTCCGACTAAACTAAGAACATATTTGACACGAGTAAAAAAAGCGTGTGTAAGGAAAATGGCCTTAATGGATGAGTGAGTTGCATCTTTCCAAATTGAAAGCCAGACCCAGGGAATTTCATTCAGGAATTAAATGCATAGTAAGGCTGATTGCCTTCTGATTTTAAGTCGTTCTGTAGATTGGAATAGATCATCTCTGCATGTATTTTCTATACTTTAAAGGAACAAGAAAAAACATTGACTTTAAGGGTTCTGCTGATAATATGTTTGAGGACTAGCTTTTATTTACTGCCTGATATGTGTTAAATATTTAGTAGAGGTTTTATAAATGTGTCTGAATCAACCCTAAAAATAATACTGTGTGGGAGACGTTATCTTTGTTTCTTCCTTTCTTTCTCCCTTCCCTTCCTTCCTTCCTTCCTTCCTTCCTTCCTTTCTTTCTTTCTTTTTTTCTCTTTCTTTTTCTTTCTTTCTCTCTCTCTCTTCCATCCCTTCCTTCCTTCCTTTCTCTTTTCTTTCTTTCATTCTTTCTTTCTTTGTGCTTGAACTGAAGTAGTAGAAAGGCAAGCATGCTTACTTGGTTTGTAGTTAACACTAAGTTGAAAAGCATTGCTAATATTTTAAACGAGGAGAATTCAAAATGACTGATAAATAGATGGTCAAAGGATGTTTAATAAGAATCATTTAAAAACTGTATAGCTAGGGAAAACAAAAGCAACTCTAGCAATATAGTGTATTAGCTGGAACATAGGCAGTATTTAAAAGAATGTTTCTAGAATGAACATGAATATGACACTTCTGTTCCTATTGTTTAACTGGAAACCTAAAGCCTACTGGGGGTTCTTAGACCAACAACAAGTTTTGGGGGAGGGAGAGGGACTCTTTTTCTCTGTTCTAGATGTAGAAAATGAGGATCAGAGACGTTAAGTAGCTTGTTCAAAGTCATGTGACCTGTAAGTACAGAAGCTGGGATTTAAACTGGGCCTGGCTCAGGCCAACCGTCCTGTCCAGTCCCCCTCACCAGACAGGGCCTGAGGATTCTCTCTACAATGTTCTACCTCTTTCTTCTGCTTCCAAACTTCCACCGTTCATGGAACCCATCCCTCAGGACGCCTCCCCTTTCTCATTGGCTGTAAACTTCCTGCTCTTTTTCCTCATCTCTCAGCAGCCCAGCAGGGCCAGAGCATCCCAGGTACACAACAAATATTTCTTCACCTGAAAGTCTCCCAAGGATGTTGTTAACCCCTAGACAACAATGCGAAGTCTATTTTTCAAATTACATCAGTCAATGACTTTTTAGTTTTTGTATTTATCCAAGTTTTACATGCACATAATGTGGGGAGTCAGATCATTCTATGAGGGTTGCCTTTAATACGCCTGTGTTTCTCTTCTGATTTTCCAGTTTTAAGCACTGACTCTGGAATGCCCACTAGGAAAGATGAGTTTTGCTCTTTCATTCTCTGCCCTAGCCAGGACACTACCCCCCTTTACATGCACACTCCTCTTACATTCCACATCCTCCCAAGATTGTTAAATACTAATGTAGTTTATTCAGAATTCTGTGTTTACATTGTTAAAAACAACATTCAACCCAGTAAATGTTAAAGAGCTTGCTGGATCTATTCAATGATTCACGAATCAGCCAGCATCCAGTCTCGCAGATAGAAAGGAGCTCTGAGAGGTTGTATAAAATGAAACACTTTTACAGGCAGAAAGGAGCAGAAGCAGGAAGTTACACTAGGTAAGTTCCTTTTAGGGATGGCAGGGGCTATCAGGTAAATGACCTGTCTAGTACTACTCAGCTGATTCCTGATGGACTGGTTTAAGATTCCATTTCTGGGAGAACCGAAACTGTAATTAAGTCTTGGTTTGGTGACATGGAACTTAGCATACGTGACTCCATTTTGGGCCTGCTTGTCTTGCTTTAACAACATTATGAAAATTTATATTTATAATGGAGCCCTTTGGTAAACTGTGATTATTTTTCCTTTCCTGGAGTTAGTAACTATCTTCTTTTTTCATCTGCTTTGTTTCCTTTGTATTAAGCAATAATTAAAGTTCAAACTCTGCCAGAGGTCTAAATCCCCTCCACAGTTATTTGAAGGATCAGGTCTTCTATCAAACTCATCTCCGTGTGAAGCCCCTCCCAGAGTTCTGCCCTGCAGCGCTGGGGGTGGGGCCTCCACGCCTGGTGTTCCTCCTGCAGCACCCTGGGGTTCCTTTCTTTCCCGGTTGGAGCTCCTGCTTCCTGCATCCATGTCTTCCTCTTTCTTGGTTTACTCTTGAATTTGTGAGGAGCTCATTTCCCAGTAACTTCATGAGAAAGGGGGCCTGCCGCCATGCGTTTTTTTTGTTTTTTTTTTTTTCTTTTCTTTTGCGGTACGCGGGCCTCTCACTGCTGTGGCCCCTCCCGTTGCGGAGCACAGGCTCCAGAAGCGCAGGCTCAGCGGCCATGGCTCACGGGCCCAGCCGCTCCGCGGCATGTGGGATCTTCCCGGACCGGGGCACGAACCCGTGTCCCCTGCATCGGCAGGCGGACTCCCAACCACTGCGCCACCAGGGAAGCCCCGCCATGCCTTTTTAATCTCAGCATTCCCAGCACTTGGCATCGTAGGTGCTCAATAAATGTTTGTGAAGTTGATGAAAGGATAAAGGAAGACAGGGAAGCATCAGCAGAGAAGAAGTTATCACACGTCTAAGAGATGAAAGGGAAACAATAAATGCTGACAACCTGATGTTAAATGACTGACCTAAACTTTTAATTTACATAAGTAATAATGAAAGTTCACAAGAACCCCTGGATTTAGGAAACTCTTCTCGTCTTTCCCAAAGGCAGTCTGGCACAGGGGAGAGAATATAGGCTGTGAATGAATTACCTAACCTTTCCGTGTCTCTGGTTTTCCATCCATAAAAAATAGGGATGATAATACTTATCTAGGAAAACTCTGGTGTTGAGTGACAGCTAATAGTTGCTGAGCACTTTCACCTGTCATCCCATCAAAATGACATTTAAATTCAATTCAATTCAATTAAACCATTTGCATGCAAAATACCTAGCTCGGTGCCTAGCCTGTTGTAGCACTTGGTGAATGAAAATGACTGCCCTTCTTTCTCAAGGGCTCAGGGCTCTCTGAATTGCCAAACACAGCAGTATCAACTGTGTTGAAAATGGTTTGAAAGCGTAGATTTGGATTCTGAAGCATGGTGAGATGCCCATTCTAATCTTGGCTTTCCATGTGACTCGCTGTGTGCCCTTCGCAAGTCCCTCCCCCTCTCTGAGCCTCAGTGCTTTCTTCAGTAAAATGTGGGGTTACATGGATGGTGACTCAGGTCCCTCCCCCACCCCAACTCTGTCATGCTAGAATCTGGCTCTGTGAAATGTCCTTCCCAGAACTGACTGCACCCAGCTGCTGTGAGCATAGTTTGCCTACAGATAGATGCTATCTCTGGCCCTGGCACCCGCTCCTACAAGACTGGGGCTGTGGTAGGTGTACGGAGGTTGACTGGGGAGAAGCGGGTACATTCTTCTGCAGCGTAATGCAAAACAGATCTGGCCTTGGCCGTAGCCAGCACCAAGGAAGTGGACTTCATTGTAAAAGCCACCTTGTCAGCGTCAGGTCGGAGTGATTAATGACTCTTTAATCCCACAGCAGAATACCTGACAAAGTACGCTTGGGCCAAAAAGGCAGAACAAACCTAATTAGCCTGGTTGATCCACTCACAAGGTGTGGGTTGCTAAGGATCCCAACAGCTTGGAAAGGAAGCCTCTCCCTTTAGGTCTGTGAAAGCATCAAGTGGCCACAATGGGGAAGGGACTCCATTAAAAGGAGGGGGCCGGCCAATGAATAAACATGCAGGTTACCGTGTTGATATTTCACTGAATGCCGTTCTGAAGTGGGGTGCTTGGGGCCTCCGAGGCCGGCGCCCCTGGTATTGTGCTGGGGGAGGGACTGGCCATTTGAAGTCAAGGTGAGGACATACTGGGGGCAGATGGAACCTGCTTTGTTTGTGAAAGAGTTTTTCTGCTATTTATGCTAATGAGTGGGAAACACTTCTCAAGCATTTCAGATGATTCTGTAATGAGGCCGGGCAGAATGTGCTAACATTGTTGGCCCAGGACGATTTTAAACTCCCACTCGCCACATTAGCAGCCCCTTTTCTTTACACGAAGGCCCTTGGAGGGTAAAAGGGGACAATGACGGGAGAGGGAAAACATCACAAAGAGAGGCTTTTGTTTCGCGTTCCTTTGAACCCTCTCAAAAGCCGGGTTTCAAGGGGTGTGTTGGGCCTGCCTTTCAACGTTACTGAACCCAGAATCCCCTGTTGTTTAGCAACATAGAAAGCTGACCTTAATTGACTCCACTTCTGAGAAGGCTTTGTAAATCACTCTGCCCCAGAGTGAAATTTCCTGATGGGGTCTGTATGTGATATATACCATTATACACTGGATACCAATGCGCCTTCCCACGTACACAGTGATTTCCAGCTTACACTCCACTTTATGGCCATTGTCTAGATTAATTCTCACAGGCATCTACCGTTGGATGAGGAATCGTTGCTCTCAGTTTACGACTAAGAGAACTGAGCTGCAGAGAAGTTAGGTGGCCTGCCCAGAATCATACGGCAGGAAAGAATCGGAGCTGTGACCCAGAACTTGGATCTCTCTGGCTTTCTCCGCTCTATCACAGATGTCCCTGGGATTGGAGATCATGTAGATGTGTGTGCCAGGGAGATATCTTCACTGATGAGTTGCTTAAACACATTACTTTTTGGAGAAAGAAGGGCACCACAAGATTATGGTGACATTTTGATTTCCCCCTTAATTTCTGGGCATGATAGCATTTCTTGGACAAGACTTCTCCTTTCACTGTACCTTAGCTGTGCCCAGCTGATTTGTACCCCCCCTTCCTTCCTCACCCCCAAGTCACCCAGCTACAGGCACATGGCTGTTCAGTGGAGCAGTACTGGGTGTCTCATCTTCCCTATGGGATGGTGCTTCTCTGGGCCTCACCAGTGGGGTGTGTTGTGAGGAAGTGGTTCCACCCTGGAACTCGTCCAGAAGTTGGGCTACAGTTCAGGCCTGAGAGACATATCTATACCCTCAAAGCCTCTAGACTGGTAATAATCGAAGATGCCTTTGACTTTTGACCAGCTTCACGGGCATTTGACCTGTGCAGTTGTGCAGGACTCCGTACTCAGAAGGGCCCTGTGCTTGGTTTCATGCCCTGCTGTCATTGTGTTGACATGCTTAATGATTTCATCTCTGAACTTTCGTTTTGTAAAATGAAATCTAATGAAATGATGGAGCAAGGGAGAAGCATGCGATGTGCCTGTCCATTGCAATTCCTTGCTTGCCGTTCGTGGCCCAGGAGAACAGAGTCCCTGTGGGCCCACAGTCGAGGGAGCTTAGTGACACTCAAAGCAAGGTAGGTGCGCTATGTCTACAACTGAGTCACTGGTGGCTCCAAGAGGCCATGCTTTCTGTTCAAACCGGAATGGAAGAATGCAGAAAGAAGACAGTGGTTTTCTAAGAAACATGACTGACCAAAGAACCCCATCGTACCCTTTTTTACTCATGGGACTTCCCCATATTGACCAATCATTTACACTGAAAATGACGACGGAAGGAAATGGAGAGAGAGGAGGGTGCGGAGTTGCTTGTCCTTTTCAGCAGCCTCCTCAGTAAACCAAAGGCAGAGTGCACTCGGGGAACAGGTGTTATGAAGTGAAATAAAACCAGTTGAGTTAGTTTTGAGTGACACTTCTGCTCTTCTGGTAAGAACAAAAAAACATGTACATATAGGATACGAAATCAAAATCCTGTAATTTGGGTGATTCTGCGTAGGAGTTAAATGCTCTTCTATTTGCATTCAAAACTGGCATTGTACAATCTAAAGATGAACAGTAAAGCTCATGCTAATCATTTAAAAACTTCGTTTCGCTTTACTTAGAATGACAGTAAATAGCAAACCAAAACCGCCGTGAGCCTATTTGACCCGCCTCCTAGAGAAATGGAAATGAAAACAAAAATAAACAAATGGGACCTAATGAAACTTAAAAGATTTTGCACAGCAAAGGAAACCATAAACAAGATGAAAAGACAACCCTCAGAATGGGAGAATATTTGAAAACGAAGCAACTGACAAAGGATTAATCTCCAAAATATACAAGCAGCTCATGCAGCTCAATATCAAAAAAACAACCCAATCCAAAAATGGGCAGAAGACCTAAATAGACATTTCTCCAAAGAAGATATACAGATCGCCAACAAACACATGAAAGGATGCTCAACATCACTAATCATTAGAGAAATGCAAATCAAAACTACAATGAGGAATCACCTCACACCCGTCAGAATGGCCATCATCAAAAAATCTAGAAACAATAAATGCTGGAGAGGGTGTGGAGAAAAGGGAACCCTCTTGCAATGTTGGTGGGAATGTAAATTGATACAACCGCTATGGAGAACAGTATGGAGGTTCCTTAAAAACCTAAAAATAGAACTACCATATGACCCAGCAATCCCACTACTGGGCATATACCCTGAAAAAACCATAATTCAAAAAGAGACGTGTACCACAATGTTTACTGCAGCACTATTTACAATAGCCAGGACATGGAAGCAACCTAAGTGTCCATCGACAGATGAATGGATAAAGAAGATGTGGCACATATATACAATGGAATATTACTCAGCCATGAAAAGAAACGAAACTGAGTTATTTGTAGTGAGGTGGATGGACCCAGAGTCTGTCATACAGAGTGAAGTAAGTCAGAAAGAGAAAAACAAATACCGTATGCTAAGACATATATATGGAATCTAAAAAGAAAAAAAAGGTTCTGAAGAACCTAGGGGCAGGACAGGAATAAAGATGCAGACGTAGAGAACGGACTTGAGGACACGGGGAGTGGGAAGGGTAAGCTGGGACGAAGTGAGAGAGTGGCATGGACATATATACACTACCAAATGTAAAATAGCTAGCTAGTGGGAAGCAGCCACATAGCACAGGGGGATCAGCTCGGTGCTCTGTGACCACCTAGTGGGGTGGGATAGGGAGGGTGGGAGGGAGGCGCAAGAGGGAGGGGATATGGGGATGTATGTATACATGTAGCTGATTCACTTTGTTATACAGCAGAAACTAACACAACACGGTAATGCAATTATACTCCAATAAAGATGTTAAAAAACGAAACAAAAAAAACACCCTGACAAGTTGAGAACGAGACTACAGAAGAAAGGAAAAAACTTTATATTTTAGGACTTTTAATGGCGCCTTCTTCCTTTCGAACAAGGGGCTCTCTACTTTCATTTTGCACTGGGTCCTCCAGATTACCTAGGCAGTTCTGTTTCTGACAGAAGACACATAGAAAGTGAATACTAGGTGTTTTAAAAAAAATGTTCCACGATCACAGATCTCACGATTCACTCAAGAAGAACTGCTCTGTGAATGCTGCAGAGCCTCGTGTTTTATTCGGGTGCTGTGTGGGGCTGGGCATGTGCTGTGATGCTCTGTGGGTGGAGGGTGGTGTTGTGGAGGCCACATGGATGTATTTCCTACATGAACGTGGATAAGTGGCTTATCCCAGGATGTCTTCTTTTCTATTTTATTTATTTATTTATTTATTTTTATTGAGGTGTAGTTGATTTGCCATGTTGTGTTAGTTTCAAGTGTATAGCAAAGTGATTCAGTTATACACACACACACACATATTCTTTTTCAGATCCTTTTCCATTAATAGGTTATTATGAGATACTGAGGCTGTTTTCTTAATCTGCAAAATGGCAATAACATACGCTTTGCCCATTGGTCAGGGGTTCCAGTAAAAGAATGGATATAAAGATATTTTGAAAACTGTAAAGTGTAGTGCGTGGATAAAGCACTTTATAATTTTTGGTATTATTTAAAAACCACAAAGCAAGAATCATGAACGCTGCTGTCTTTGTCCCCTCCGATTTGCAAATTAATTTTGAACGCATTCCTGCCAAGTTTGCATAAATCCAAATTCATTTCTTTTTTTCTTTGACACAAATCTGTTAATAACTGGAAGAGAGTGTGGAACTGCCGTATATTCACAACCTTTTGTCCCCCTTTGTAGACGTGAGATACACATCGATGTTTATAAAGGCAAGAGTGGTTTGGCAGAAGTTAGAAAAGTTTTACCCTATAGAAAAAAAGGAAAAAAGCAAAATCTAAAGTAGTTTATACAGCATTCTGTGATTACACAGCTGTCAAACCTGTGTATAGACAAATGACAAGGAAATAAACCAAAAGCCTGACAATTAGATAAACAACTTGGTACAGAGGACAAATGAGCCCTAATCACATAGGGTTCTATCATAACATGGTCTATTTTTTTTATCACACAGTTTGGATAACTTCTGGATTCAAACATGTTTCTCTAAATGTAACAACTGCTCACAGGCCAAGTCTGATTGATCAACCCGCTGAGACCACAGCAAATGTCCTAATCATATCCCTCCAATACCAGCATTATAAATAGTTCTCTGTCATAGAGTGAGGACTTTGTCATAAATGGTAGACTGATACTGTAGAATAATGGCTATACTGGGAGGGAAAACATTTCTGCCCATGACCTTGGGGAAGGAACTTCTCTTAGCATGGACCTTGGGGAAGGAGCTTCTCTTAGCATGGACCTCAGTTTCTCCATTTGTCCTTGGAATGGAGTGGACCATGAACTCTAAAGGGCCATCCAGCACCAACATTCTGTGTTTTGATGGCTTTGATGTGAATTTCAAAGCTTCATTGCCAATGTCACTTTCAGGACCACCTGAAAGAGGAGATGCATAGACATGGGGACACTCAGCATGGACGGGTTCCATGTGCCAAGGTGACACAGCAGATCCGGGCTCTCAATACCTGTTCCAGGTTCACACCAGCACAGCAGCTGACCTGTGAATGTCTGTTGAACACCGAATTATGGTTTCATAGTTTACACCTCATTTAATCCTCCTTTTAGACTGCAAGCACTATAAAGAGAGGCTCATCAAATTCGTCTCTCCCTTCCCATAGCCCCTAGCACAGCCACAGGGCCTGGCACATGGTAGGAGCTCAGTAGATGAGAATTCCAACATTTTGAGATGACTTAAATGATCGCCAACACCAACTTTGTTGAGATAGATATTCTCACTCATGAAGGACCCCAGCTTGCCCAGATCAGTCCTGGTGGATGTCTGCTGCCCACCAGTGGGAGGAACAGGGGTGCAACTTGTGCTTTCCGGGGAAGATGTGCAAACCGGAAACTGGCAAGTCCCAGAAACTCTTCCCTGTCTTGATTAAGACCATACCTTACGGCTTCAGGCTTTTCCTTGCTTTGCAGTCCTATCTGAAATGGCATTTGGAATATACCCTTTGAGCCAGCAATGAAAAATTGTGAGAGGCCGTTAGTAGCAGGCGCATTAAGAATAGCCTCAGGCTTCCCTGGTGGCGCAGTGGTTGAGAGTCCGCCCGCCGATGCAGGGGACGCGGGTTCGTGCCCCGGTCCGGGAGGATCCCACATGCCGCGGAGCGGCTGGGCCCGTGAGCCATGGACACTGGGCCTGCGCGTCCAGAGCCTGTGCTCCGCAACGGGAGAGGCCACAGCAGTGAGAGGCCCGCGTACCGCAAAAAAAAAAAAAAGAATAGCCTCAAACTGGAAACACCCCAATGTCCATCAGCAGGAGAATGGGCAAACAAAATATGCTGTGTCCTTACTGGACAAACTACGAGGCAATAAAAAGGAGCAAACTATATGGACGAATCTTAAAAGCACATAAAGTGAAAGAAGCCAGACACAGAAGAGTCCATACTGAATGATTCCGTTTAAATGCAGTTCCAAAACAGACAAAATGGATCTAGAGTGAGAGAAATCAGAACAGTCATTGCCAGGGCAGGGGTGGGGTGGGGCAGTTTGACTGGAAAGGGTACAAAGGGAACCTCTCTCTGGTGTGATGGTTATGTTTTCTATCTTGACTGGGCTGGTAGTTACTTAGGTTCCATTTGTCAAAACTCATTGAACTGTACACTTAAAACATCTGTCCATTGTATTGTTTGCGAAATTAACCCTCAATTCACCTCCTCTCCCCCCAGTACTTGGAGCTGAAGTTTTCTTAGCCTTTCAGTGGTTGGCCGTCTCCCGGCTCGGATGCTGGGAGGGGAAGCTGTGATGGCTGCAGCTCGTGGCCCATTTCTCATCCAGGCACTTTGCTGGCTCTCTGGGAACACCTGTCTCTCCCTGGGCTCTCCTGGGGCCCATGCAAGACGCTCATCCTTCTTCCATTCAGCACTTCTTCAGATCTCAAGTTCTCTCTGTGTTTTCTCTTCTGCAGGCTAATCCTCAGTTTTTTCCATTCGTGCTTCACTGAACATGGTTTCCAAATCCTTCCTCCTCGGAGTGTCCCTCCCCTGGATCCGATCCAGCTGCCCGGGGCCCATTTAAGTGATTCTCTGAACGCTTGGGCTGACAACTCGACTTCTACTTCCCAAGCGATTGCAGCAGGAGGAGACAGGCTACAAGCCTTTGTCTGCACAACCCAACAGGTTAAACTTTTTTTGTTTTTTAAGGGAAAAGACAAATGAAAGCATGTTGGGTATTCCACAAAGGCTCCTGTGAATGATTGACATACATTTAAGCAGACGGCATATTTGTGCGATGCCAGGGGGCTGATACATTAATAGATATAATTTGTAGGCTCCCAAGGAGAGGTTAAAGAGGGGAACACAGATTCCTTTGAGCTGACTTGGTGCTCCCATGTCATCTGTCCCAGCCTTAATCAAGTTATCATATCAACCCAGTGTGTCCTGGACCCCAGCTCTCTGTCTGAATGAGGAAAAAATTTGCAGACAAATTTCTAACAGCAGGAAGTTGGTGCTCTCCTGCGAGGCTAGATAAAAAGTACCTGTAACCTCTCCAGGCCTCCCTCCTGCTCCTGCTGGGAGCTCAGTTCAAGTGGCTCCCTTATTTGATTACGCCTCTCAGGCCTTCTCTGGTGTAGGTATCCAATTCACTGCTGTGCCCACCGGCTCCCTATGAAGCAGAAAACATTAGAGTCACTCTTTTGCGAAATTATGGGGAAGCTGAGGGGGCCAAGCGCTTGTGGTGTGTGTGGGTGTGTGTGTGTGTGTGTGTGTGTTAGACACACAGATGTGGATAAAGAGAGGAATGCTGTTTGCTAGCAAATGTGGCGTTGATTTATACTTCTTTCCTTTAGTCACAGAGTAACTGAGTGGCATCTCCAAATTCTCACGATAAAAAAAAAAGAGGTAGCAGAAAAAAAAAAAAAAGACTCCTGCTAAGTGCTATAGATCATTACCTTTTTTTTAGTGTTTGCAAAAGATTTAGAACATGCATAATTTACAATCAATGGACCAAATTCTCCTATTGGATTTAATTCTCCTATGGATTTATTTGCTTCATGACTATATAATTCAAATTAGAGCGCTGTATATTATTTTATAATGAATGTATGAATTATGATGGTGTTTGAAACTGTTTTCATTCGAGGGTATCATTGGAAGGATGCTGATGGGTTGGTGGATTTGTGCGTCCATCTCTCCTACACATTAATTTATGAGTGGACAAAAAAAGTGGAGGTGATATATGTTGTAGGGATGGGCCTACTCTACATTACCTTTTCTCTTTTTTTTTTAATTGCTGGCAGATTATTATTTTTTAAAATTTATTTATTTTTGGCTGCATCGGGTCTTACGTTGCTGCGCGGGGGCTTTCTCTAGTTGCAGCGAGCGGGGTCTCCTCTTCGCTGTGGTGCGCAGGCTTCTCATTGCGGTGGCTTCTCTTGTTGCGGAGCACGGGCCCCAGGCGCGTGGGCTTCCGTAGTTGTAGGTAGCTCGCTGGCTCAATAGTTGTGGCTCGTGGGCTCTAGAGACAGTAGTTGTGGTGCACGGGCTTAGTTGCTCTGCAGCATGTGGGATCTTCCCGGACCAGGGCTCGAACCTGTGTCCCCTGCATCGGCAGGCGGATTCTTAACCACTGCGCCACCAGGGAAGCCCTACGTTGCTTTTAAAAAACTGGTTTTCTTTCAAAGAAAAACATGTATTTTCCCACACAATCACCAAAAAACAACCAAAAACCACACTCCCCCACCCCACTGCCGCCAAAACTTGGCAAGGCAAGGAAGTATTTTGTATTCATTTCTGGAAATCTCAACCTAATCCAGGAAAATAATGGTACCATTTTTCATCTTCAGGTGCCCAAGACACCTGAGAATCCGGCCGAAGAGAAGCATTTTAAGATCGGCCTGTGGCTTCGGGCAGACGGGCACTGGCCAGGAGCTGGTAAGAGGGAACGCTCAGAGGGTGAAACTGGACTTGCCCGCGGGCTGAGGACGGTGCTGGGCTGGTGAGACATGGAGTTAACGTCCATCCATGCATTCCTAAGCGGGGGGAAAAGGAAACACACCATCCGAACTCAAGATGCCTATTGATTTATCCCTGTTAGCAGGCAGGACCCTTGAGAAGCCCATGCCTTGGGGCTCGTTAGCATCTTTACTGAGAGAAGACTGCGCAGCGGCGAGTTCCCACGGGGGCCGGGAGTCAGCGGGGCGCTGGGCGCAGGCCGGGAGGCGGCGGCTTTTCTTAAAGGCCTCCACAGACTTGGCTGGAATCGCAACGGTTAAAGAGACCTCGCCGCACAAAGGGGCGCCCCGGCGGTAATCGGGAAATAAATTTGATTTTCTGAATTCTTTGGCAGCTGGTGACAAAGGGCCAGGTACGGCGCGCGGCGGGGTTGATCCGTGCAGAGGCGGCCGCCCGGCGGGGCGCACGGGCTTGGGGCGCACAAAAGCGGCCGCCGGCGCACAAAGGCCGGCCCGGGGCTCTGGGCTGTCGCCCGCCCCGCTGCTGGGCCGGCTGCAGAGGGGCTGAGTCCCAGGACACCAACTGTCTTCATCCTGGAACTCCAAGGGCCTTCTGCTGGGGCCACAAGCAGCAGGGGACTTCTAAAGTTTCCATCAGTTCACCAAGAAATGTCCACAACCCTTCACCTAATTCAGCCTTTTGCTATGGTTTGGGAGGGGTCACCAGAAATTCCCTGAAATTTCCCCAGATTCCTCCCGACTCAATGGGCTGGGCCTCCCTTGTCTTTATTTATCGGATTCTCTTGGGTCATTTGGGAGTCATGTCCTGTCTGTAAGTTTCTTGAAGGGAAGTGGTGGACCTTATTCTATCCTTGGTGACAAAGCTGACGTGCTAGAGGAAACCCTGGGGAAATGTAGCTGCTATAGGCCTCTAAGGGCAGGAATTAATGCTTTGTTCATTCATTCACTCATTCAAAAATATTTCCCAAGTGCTGCTCACTGAACCCCCAGCCCTGTGCTGATCTCAGGATGTTTTCACCTCCTCTGGCTCCCGTCACATCTTGCTCCTAAGTCAGCTACAGTAGCAGCACCTCCCAAACGCTACAGTGCCTGGTTCCCCCACCAGCCTAGAAAGCCCTGCTGGTAAAAGCACAGATTTGCTTCTCCTCAGACTTGAAGATGTGTGTGGGCCAGATTTCCTCAGCACCACTCCGGAACGTTCCGACAGCCAGTACCTCAGACACTAGCCGAACTTCCATCTCGTTTCGTTCATGTCCCAAATGAGGCCGTCCATAACGTTGATTTTAGAATATTTGTAGAGAGTGTCAGGATTCCAGAAAAGCAAACTCTCAGAAAGGAAGAAAATGTGTTAACTAACACACTTACTAAGGCTCTTTCCTCACTCTCTTTGAGCAAATCTGTAACCTAAAAAGAAGTCCGATGTCTTTAGCTGCTATTAAAATACAAGTGGCCATTTTTTAAAGAAATTATAGATATGGGGCTCCCCTGCTAGATTAATTCTTCTTCTGGCTTAATTCTTTTGGGCAGATTCTTTTTTTTTTTTTTTTAATTTTTATTTTATATTGGAGTATAGTTGATTTACAATGTTGAGTTCATTTCAGGGGTACAGCAAAGTGATTTAATTATAAATATATCTATTGTTTTTCAGATTATTTTCCCATATAGGTCATTACAGAGTATGAGTAGAGTTCCCTGTGCTGTACAGTAGGTCCTTGTTGACTGTCTACTTTATATATGGCGAGTGTCACAGTCTCGTATGGTGTCACCATGGGAGTGACATTGCATCATCTTTGCCGTATTCTGTTGGTCAGGAACAAGCCACAGCCCCGTCCACACTTGAAGGGAGGGGATTACACAAGAGTGTGGATACCAGAAGGTGTGAACCATGGGGGTCTCCTTAGAGTCTGTCCACCACATTCATTTCACCCACAAATAAACTGAGGCCCTAAGATGGGGATGTGCCCTGGTCACATTCTCAGTGAGTTAGTCTAGCGGCTAGATGCTCATCTTGCTAGGATTTCTATTCTGTCTTGTGCTCTTTCCTAAATGGCATGCCTCCAAGATACAGGTTTAACACCTGTGAAGCCCCTGGTTCTGGAAAGCAGGCATGGTCTCTACACAGCACTCTTGGACTGCTGCCAGGTTAACACTCACTGCCCGGTAATCACTGTGGTCCCCCACTAAGGAACTCAAGGAACCACAATTCCCCTGCCTCCACAAAATATCCCTAAACCAAAATGGTAGAAAGAATCCCATTTCCATATCAATTAAATGGGAAAATTTTGAGTATATCAGGATTGTCCTAGTCCCCTACTTCCACCCTGCCCCAACTCCTTTCAACAGATGAGAAAACTGAAGCTTAGGAAGGAGAAGTAATTTATTCAAGCCCCATGGACACAGCCCAGTTCTCTTTCTTTTTGATGCATATAAAGTATCAGAGAGAAGGTATTGGCTTGAGCAGGCAACCATAGGAGGGGGTGGCCCACAGGACAACTGGAACCAGGACTCAAAGGCCTCAGGGTCAGTCCTGTCCCATCCCTCCACTGCAGCCCCACCCAGGCCCCGAGACCAAAAGGAAAACCATCAAATAAACAACAGTCCTCATCCCACCAGGCTGTGTTGCCTTTTGAGGGGATAAAACAAAACAAAACACCGCTCAGATCATAAATTCTGGACATGCAGAGGGTGCTTAAACAGCTAGTTCCCCAGGGACCACGTATCACTGACAGTGCACAGTGTAATAGGACCCTAGCTTTGCCTCTCTAATTTCAGTAGGACTACAATTCCCACCACAAGAAGTGGAAGTTATGTCTAATTTGACATGAAGAGAGAGAGAGAGATTGAGATTCTTTCTTCTGGGTCGAAGTCTTTGTCTCACCTCCTCTCTGCACTGGAGAGAAAAAGTGGTATTTTCTGATCTCCAGTCACTGCGTTTGGCCAAACAGCCTCCCAGGAAGCCATTAACAAAATCTCCTCCTCTACCTGTGCTCTTATCAAAGCGACCTCTGGCTGCATTCTCCTTCCATGGTCCTCAGAGGGTAACTGGAGGAACAGGTGAAACAGGGTATAATGAGTTCTGTGCCTGTCCATCTTGAGTTTAGAAGCCCTAAGTTGTCTCCTTGCTGGCTTTGAAGAGCTGAAATCACTCCATTTGTTGGAAAAGTTCAGGGAATACGAAGAGTTTGTGCCTTGGACCAGCTCACTAAGTAGTGCTAATGCTGGGCTGCCTTTGAGTTTTATTTCCTGGGTCCAAATGGACTTTCTTTTGTTTTAATTTTAAAATTATTTTTAAAAATTGAAGTATAGTTGATGTACAATGATTCAGGTGTACAGCAGTTTATATATATATGTATATATATATTCTTTTCCATTATAGGTTATTACAAGACATTGAATACAGTTTCCTGTGCTATACAGTAGGTCCTTACTGGTTATCTATTTTATATACAGAAGTGCATCTGTTAATCCTGAATTCCGAATTTATCCCTCCCGCCCTTTCCCCTTTGGTAACCGTAATTTTGTTTTCTATGTCTGGGAGTCTATTTCTGTTTTGTAAATAAGTTCAACCAAATAGACTTCCTGAAGGCACCTGTTGTCCGACAGAAATCAGAAATAGACTTCAGAGAAATAACCATCAAATCATTTGGGAAGAAATAGAGAAGGTACATTTATTTTAGCAATAAGATGGTCTCTCCTGGGATGCATAACTGATTTGGTGGAAATGTTTCTGCTTTAAATAAAGTCCACTTGAGTATTAGAATAACAGGGATTGATTTTCAGGGCCTTTTAGACTTTGGGACCTCACTGTTTTCTGAATGTGGACTGTCAGGACTCCATCCCTTTGCACACGCTGTTGTTTATACCTGGAGTGGCTTCCACCTTCCTCTTTCCGACAAACTTCCTACCCACCTGGTAGGGTGCAGCTCCTTCCTCCATGAAGCCTGTGGACGTTCCTGACGCCCCCACTCCCCTCGCTATGCACAGAGACGGTTGCCTTCCATTCTGGGTACTCACAGCCCTTCTTTGTATCCCTAACTGCATATTGACAACTTCTGCCCTGGGGAGACTGATACAGCAGGAGAGCAGGGGTTTTGTCTTGTTCATTTCATTTTCCTTTTTGTAGGCCTTACACAGCTCATAGTGGCACAAGTTTGATGGGTGGATGAACTGGTAAATTGCTTTAAGGAATATGTCTTTGACTTGGTTATTTTGAATTTTTGTTAACAAATTGCCTACTAGCATTCCTGGGCATACGCAGTCAGCATTGAAATGATATAGGGCTGCTATGTGCAGATATGAACTTTGAAGAAGACAAAGACTTGCAGGTGGAAATATAGCGCAAATGAGTCAGAGCGCCCTCGGAGATCAAAAGGAGATTGCAGCCCTGTTATCCCATGTTCTTAGTCATTCCCTGTATTTACTGAGCACTCAGTGTGTCTACACAGCATGCTAGGGGCTTTACAGAGACTACCACAAAATCCCTTTAAGGTCCTATTATGGTCATTTTACAGATGAGAAAACTGAGGCACAGAGATCAAGTAAGTTGCCCCAGGTCACCTACCTGGTGATGGAGGCAAGTGTTAGCCTGAGCTGGCTGACTCCAGAGCCCAGCTCACCACCTCTAAAGGGTCACAGAAGCTTTGTCCCAGGTGTGCATTGGCTGTAACTGAGGGTCTGTGGCACACTAGTTCCTGCCCCCAGTGCTTCCAGTGCATGAAGGAAAGCGATCAGGTCTCCATCCTCGGAGTTCTGTAGGGAGGGGTGGAGGTGGGAGCTCAGACAAGCACACAAGTTACTATAATGCAGGATGAAACAACAGTGTCATCAAGAAGCAGGACATGCTATGGAGGATGGTTCAGGAAGGCATCTTATAGAAGATGAGTCTTGAAGGATGGGGAGGTTATCAAGAGATCATTGGAGAGGGATCCAGATAGAGGCTAGAACCAGTGGGGAGAAGGGGGGCAGGTACCAGCCAAGGGAAAGGAGGCTGGGAGGTGAGGCGGGGCCAACTCATGGAGGGCCCAGCTATCTGCCTGGAGGATGCAGCCAACCTGGTAAGCACTGACAGGGGCTAGTTTAAATGATCAAGAAGAACCTGCAGTCCAGGTGGTTGGAGCTGAGCCTAGACGGGCTGAAGCTCTAACTACTAGCTTCATGTCTCTGTTAACTGAGTTCCAAACTTGTCCCTCCTTCCTGAGGTTTCTGTCTTCACTGTTGGTTTCTAACAATCCTCTGCTCCGCCTCCCACATCCCCTACTCACCACCCCCCCCCCGCCCCATTATCTCCTAATTTTGATTTGCGAGTTCTCAGTACTCTTCATAGATTTGCAGATGGTTACTAACTTGCTGGGAACCTCCCTGTCCCAGCTCTGTGATCACCCTCTCATTCGCCCTAGCTGCTCCTCTGCGCCCCCAGTAGCACTCAGCCATGGAGCTCCACATTTTAAATATCACACAGATGGTCCTTCTGGCCTCTCAGCCTATGTAAACATTATTAAAATCCCATTGTCTATAAACTGAGTAGACTCACTCATGAGAATCCACTTAATGTCTTTAGAATGAAGCACTGTTCAAAAGTTCAACCTGCAAGGTGTTCATGGGAAGAGGGTCAAGTCTACCACTCCTGCGGCAGGTCACCCTCCACCTCTGCCCAAATGTGTCCAGTGGTCATGTTCACCGTCTTTGGCACCTTTCTTCCTTCCCAGTGTCACTAGCTGGGACGGGTTCAAACCCACTGGAGAAGCTGAGGCCACACCTCAGGAATTCGGTACCCCTGCTTCTCCTCTCGGTCCTGTGGCTTCTGCTCACTCATGCCTTCCACTCCCTGTGGTTTAGGGAGATTGTACAACAATCCAAACATTCTTTGAAGGGGGTGACTTGCTTATTCATCTTTGAATCCACTCAGCGTGGTACCCGACACACAGGAGTTATTCAGTAAGTGTTTATTGACTTGCTTCTTTCCAGTCCACCAGATTTCATGCCCTTGACTCCACTCCCCTGAACTCCTCTGCTTGTCTGACCCACAGGAGTGGACTCGGGCATCCTGGCTCCCATCACTTGGCTTTGTAGGACCTGTTTCCCAACGTAATCATTAGCTTAGCTCCATTCTGAACCTCCTCCCACTTTTCATGCCCCTCTAAAGCTTAAAGCCTACGACTTGATTTTCAATATAGAGACAGTGGGCTTTAAAATACTTTTTGAACTCCAAAGTGCTGTGCAAATGTAGAGAATACAATCAAAATGATGAGATTTCTATGAAGGACCGTAATGGTTAAGCGTAGAGGTAGGATGCTGGGATAAAGGAACAACTTTAAAACAAACAGACAAGGTAAATGACCATGAATTGAGTTTAGTAATCTTGGGGGAGTAATTCTCTTCTGGCTTAACAAATATTGATGAGATACATCTTGTATATTTTTAGTTGGAAAGCAAAGTGAATTTCTTTCAGCAGTATATTTATGATTTCATTTCATCTACTTTCAAAAACTATTTGAGAAACATACAATAAGTTAACAGACAGGAAAGGAGAAAGAATTTATCTATTGGCTCCAGCTTTAAAACTCTGTGACCACTTTTCCTCTTTGTCTCTCCATTTATAAAATGGGCGGGGAGGGGAGGGCTGGAACAGATAACCTGTAAAGTCCTTCCTGGCACTGATAGTCTACGGCTTATTGAGAAAACCAAGCCATTCTTTGGTTCCTTACAGGGTTGAGTTCACTTTCCGTGCGAACTCTCTCCCTGGCACACATCTCGTTATTTGCCATTCTTTGTTAAGTGTAGTTTTCTCTGACTAGACCACGAGCCCTCCCAGGTCAGCACTGTGTCTTGTCCAGTTTCGTGCCATCCTGACTCAGGGCCCGGCACATAACAGACGCTCAGTGACTGTTGTCAAATGAGGAGGTCTGAGGTGCTGATGACATCTCTGTCCTCAGGTGATTGAAAGGCTGGGCTGATGAATGAAACTGAACACTCATATACGTAGAAAGGACTTTTACCGGGAGAAAAAGATTTCAAACAGTCTGTCTGAAAACGTTCTTCAGGGGTACTTTCCCATGTCATCTGAGGCTGGTGAATAAGGTAAAGCTAAAAGCGTGGTACATCTCCATTGGACACAGTATTTTCAGTTTGTATTAGTTTTCTGACTTCTCAGTTTAGCTGGTGTCTGGCCATCTCTGATCCCTGGCAGAATTTTAACATCATAAGCTGATGGAGAAGAACCTACCATGTACTCCTAGCCACTCGTTCAGGAGTGCCTGGGGTGTTGTTGGGTGCTTCATTATCTCATCTGAGCTAAGGTGATGTCAAGACATCATTTCTTAAGTGGAAAACTCAGTCATTCACCCAGATGTTTTGTCTTTGAGGGGTAGAAACGCTGACCTTTGGTAACATAAAGTCCCTATCATGGAGTCCATTAATTTGAAGGTATCAAAGAATATATAAAATGATGAGACTGTACAAAGACTGCTGAGCTAGAGGACTGGATTGAATGATTTCTTTCCCATCAGAACGGCTGCCATGGTCTTAGCTTGGTCACTGTTTTTTGTTTGTTTTGTTTTTTTAGGACAGCTTACATTACTGTTAGATTTACTTTCCCTTGTGAAAAATTATTTTCATTAATAGGATCATTCAAATGGGAAACATTGAGAGAGGATGCTGCCGTTGGGCAACAGTTAGCATGACAGCTCATGCATCGGAGTCCTGGGTCTCACCTCCTTTGGGCCTGGAAAGGATCCTCGACAGCACAGGGTCCAAGATGTGTTGGCTGCTGGAGTCCTCGCCAAGGAAGTTCAATTCCTGAACAGAGTCAGTGGGCAGAACGTTCTCTGTAAACCTAAGTCAAGAGTCTGGAAAATGGCCGGACAAGTACTATGTCTTGCTTGACTGAGCAGATAGAATGAGAAGAAAAAATAAATAAAGAGAAGATGAGGATTGAAGCAATTCGAAAAGTAAAATTCAGAGGTAGAGAAATAGAAAGAGGGGAAATATTTTACTGGTCTAAAATTGAAGAAATGTAGACTTGAGTATATAGGGACTTGTGCCAATGAGTTCAGTCCTCTGGTTATATCAACAGGGGAGCTGAGGCTCAGAGAAGGGTCAGGACTGCCCGAGATCACACAGCTAGTTAAAGACGTACCTGAAATTGGAATCCAGGTCTCCTGGCTCCAGGGCTGGTAACAGGACACCGTAAAGTTAACCAAAACTTATTTTATTAAGATCATCTATGTTTATTTAATAAAGACAGAGAGGGAAGACAAAACAATTTAATTAGTTATGATTCACCAATTGGCCTTCAATTCCTTCTCCCCTTTTTTTTTTCTGAAGAGTGTTTATTAAGGTTCAACGGGCCTCCCATTCTCTCTGAAACTTTGAGTCTTGCAAGAGGAAGAAACTCTAATCTTCTACTTTGTCTCAAGAGGAACCTATAAAAACACCTACTTGAGGTCTCACCACAGCAGCTCCTCAGAGAGTAAGATCTTATCCAAATCTGCTTTTCTTTTGAAGCCTTTTTTTCCAGTCTTTAAACATAAGACAATTCAAACATTCCTTGGGTAGCATATGCCTCTTTAATTGACTGGGTGGCGGATAATATTTTTGAAGAATCGACTGCTATATTCTTATTCCCCTCCCATCTCCATCTCCAGCAGACGTATGAACAGCTGAGATTTCCTTCTGCCCCAGGCCCTTCCTCTCTGGTCCAAACAGCTGGGGCCTAATCCCATCACTCACTGCTTTCAGGAAGGGTGTCTCAGACAAATGCAGAGAGCCACGCATCAATTCCTGCATGTCACTAGGGAAAAGCAAGGGACAAAAATGGAAGAGTAACCAGGGTCAGCTTATGAGGACTTTAAATGCTGAATGAAAGAGTGTTTTCTTGATCCTATAGGACTGGGATGGCCAGAGGAAGTCTTTAAAGTGGGAACACCATGATCAGATTTCGTGTTTAGAATAGACTGTGGTTGCACAGTAGATAGGGGTAGCAGACAGAGTTAGCAGTAGGGAGGCCAATACCAATCTGTTGTAGAGGTAATTGCAGAGGGAGAGGTGCTGATGGCTTGACCTGGGGCAGTTCCAATGAGGATAAAATGGAGCTGGATTCAATAGGAAAAAAATATAAGGGAGGATTGGAAGGACCTGGCTATGCTGAGTGTAGAGAGTGCAGGCAACTGTGAGACTGGGGAGAGGAAATGAGGGAGGGAAGTTGAGGAATATGAGAATTCTGGCCTGGGGGCTACAGCATATCCAGGGGAATATGGGGGGCAGAGGGATGCGGCAGGATGTGGTGCAGAGGTTGGGGGTAGGGTGAGAAGGAATGGCAAGTTCAGCTGTGGCGCATTTAAGGAGTTTGTGGGACATGCAGGTGGACAAGCCCTGTGGGGAGTTGGAAACCCAGGTCTGGGGTCAGGAGGGCCCACAGCCAAACATGTGCACTCACAAACCAGATGGTGATGGAAGCTGAAGGCAGGAGGTGCCGATGAGTTTATGCCTAAATGAACATCCAACGCCTTAACCATAGGGTCTGCGTCCTATGTGCTGTCACTGTATTAATCTTTCTAAAGCACCACTCAGACCCAATTACCCTACCTCTACTTGAAAATACTCCTACATTTCTTATAAATTCAACGGTCCTTTTTTTTTTTTTTTTTTTTTTTTTTTTTTGCGGTACGCGGGCCTCTCACTGCTGTGGCCTCTCCCGTTGTGGAGCACAGGCTCCGGACACGCAGGCTCAGCGGCCATGGCTCACGGGCCCAGCCGCTCCGCGGCATGTGGGATCTTCCTGGACCGGGGTACAAACCCGTGTCCCCTGCATCGGCAGGCGGACTCTCAACCACTGCGCCACCAGGGAAGCCCCCATTGTCTTTTAACTGAGATCACACACCTGGTCTCAGGACTTCATGAAGCTCAGGTTCTTTATGTCTCATCACAGCAAGAATTCAGTGAGAGACAAAATGATAGGTAAGAAGTGGATTTATTTAGAGAGATAACACATTCCATAGACAGAATGTTGTCCATCTCAAAAGGCGAGAACGGCTCTGGGAGAAACACACTCCACAGACAGAGTGTGGGCCATCTCAGAAGGCGAGAGGCCCAGAATACGGGGTGGTTAGTTTTTATGGGCTGAGTAATTTCATAGACTAATGAGTGGGAGGATTATTCCAACTATTTTGGAGAAGGGGTGGGGATTTCCAGGAATTAGGCCACCACCCACTTTTTGGCCTTTTATGGTTGGCTTCAGAACTGTCATGGCACCTCTGGGTGTGTCACTTAACATATGCTAATATATTACAATCTGTGTATAATGAGGCTCCAGGTCTACTGGAAGTTGAATCTTCCACAGTCTTGGACCTAGTTGGTTCTAACCAGTTTCTGTCACGTCCTCAAGGGCTATGTCATTCTTTAAAGGTTATGCCCTGCCCCCTTCCCTCCTGTTTCAAAGGGATTTGGGGTGAGAGAACCAGGCCTGGAGGGACCACTGAGACAGAAGAGGAATCAGCCTCCAGGGATTAGGCAGTATCTGCTCTGGTGGGCACGGGCGCTGGCAGCCAGAGCGGTTCTGCAGACCACCCTGTCTCCATCCCAGCCAGTCTCCATCCCACCACATTGTGGGTGTCGAGGGGCCCCAGCCGCTGTCCTTCCTGTTGGACCACTGCCATGGACGGTCAGGAAGCACTCCTGTCAATGCCCAGAGGGTCTGCATGGTCCTATCTGGCTTGCCTATGTGGACAACTCCCTTTCCAACTGCGCCAGGATGAAGGGTGGCATCTCAGGTACCCAGAGGACTGCTGGTGAACTTCTCTTCACCATATCTATACTTCTGTGAGATTACATGGAAATGGCTCAAAATTTCCCTCTTGCAGAAAGAGATATACTCGTTACAGATACTTTTCTACTGGCATCCAATGATGATCGCCCTTGTGTTGTAGATATTTCTTACTGCTGGATGTCTTCTGTTTGCCTCTCCAGATACACTCTCTGCTCTTGTCCACTCTGCTCTCTTCCCCAGAGGCTGGTCAGTGTGGGCTGTAGGGCTTTGGACTTCCTGTTGGGTTCAGCCAGTGGGGAGCCTGGCAGGAGATTAGAAGGATGGGAAGAGTGAGGTCAGGGCATTTATTCCCCCAGCTGTGCTTTCAAGGGAGCCCTTCCTGAACTCTTCTCTCCTGAGTTCCTGCAACCTCTCCTTCTTCTTGTTCTTTCCAGTAGGCGTGGGTAACAATTTCTCTGTTACCAGGCACCTCAGGATATCACACTTATTTCTTGTTTCCCTATGCCCTGCCTATATCTTCATAACTAGTGCCTTCGTTAAGCTTCCTTGAATTATCCTAATTTGGTTGTGACATCTGTTTTCTGCTGGAACACTCCTGCAGATTATGTTTTCCAAAGATGTTTAAAACAACATCTCCCATTCCGCATGTTCTTCTTATCTTATAATATGACTTTGACAACTCTCCCTTGAGAGGAAATGACACTGTGACTTCTGAACTACTCGTAAAAGACGATACAGCTTCTGCCTGAGTCTCTTGGGAAACTTACCTTTGGAGCCGAGAGCTGTCATGTAAACAGTTTATCCTAAGGCTGCCATGCTGCGAGGAAGCCCAAGCTGGCCCACTCAGAGAGATAACATGGAGAGGCCCTGAAACTATATGAAAAGAGATGCCTGGCCAGCCCCCAGCTGCTTCAGCAAACCCTATCTGGCTGCAACTACAGGAGACACCCCTTCCAGAATCGCCCAGCTGAGCCCTTCCTGAATTCCTGTCCCATACATACTACAAAAGATACTAAAATGATTGTTGTTTTAAGCTGCTAAAATTGGAGTGAATTGTTAATGCAACAGTTGATTACTAGAGCAGACCCTGCCGGATATGGTATACAAACAGCGCTCCCTTCTGAGCTGTGAGTTTCCTGTGGTGAAGGGACCGTGCCTTATTATCTTCCCTAGAGCTGCTATCACACAACAGTCCATTCATGAATATTTGTGAATGGGTCCAAAAGATGTGACTGATTTGAGTTTTGGTCCTCAAGGGAGATTTGCGCATTCTGCTCACTTGGGAAATAAGAAATGGAGACTGTTGCATTGTTGACCTCATAAAGGCAGACTGTGGGTTCTGCTTCTTTTGCTTACAAATAGGCCTCTTTGAACCCCAGTGACCAGGAGCAGATATACCTCAGATTTAAGATGTACTTTGAAAATCATATTTGCCTTAAGAAGTAGAACACTAATTGTGCCAAAATGAGATCGTGGACTTTCCCAAAGACTTATCTAAGGCCCCACACTAAGGGTGGCCTCCCTGTTTTCTCTCCTTTGTGTGTATGTGTGTATTTTGTCAGTTCAAGGCCAGAAAGCAAACGGTCCTAAACTGGGAAATGGAGTTAAATGTGGGGAAAGAGGCCACTGCTTGGATAACATTCCTGAGATGATGGGTTTGAAAAGTGGGAGTGCCAGAAATTTCCTGGAAAGTTTATTTTTGCTGAGTTTTAAGCCTGACTTCAGACCATTAGAGCTCTTGGATAATGCCAGTTTGTTGAAACATGCAGAAAGCCAACCGTCCCTAGAAATGAGGTTCTCTCCTGCCAGCTAGAGTTTTGTGGTCTGGCTCGCCTCTATGCTTGAGTTAAGCCAGACCTTAACTTTCAAAGCAAATTGTCAGGAAAGGTCAGAGGGATGCTGTGCTGCCAGTAGGGCTGATAGGAGTGCATCTAGACCACTGCTTCTCCCAGGGAGCTTGTGAAAACACAGATTCAGACTCAGGTGGTCTGCCTCTCCACCGACTAGGTTTTGAGAAGCAGCTTTATAGAGGGCGTGGCTGACTACAGGAGGGCCCCATCTGACCCACCTCCATCGGGCAGTCCTTCCACTGGGGTTCAAAGTTATTTTTTATTTCAAGAATCTTCTAGTAAAACGAAAATGCCCTTGGGTTGGGATGGGGTGCAGAAAGGGTCTCCACCTGAATCTGGGCAGGAAATATGTCATTGCTATTTAAAATAAAATTCATCATAACAACAACTCAATTTATTGAAATTTACCCTTTGCTGGGCTCTGTGCTGAGGGCTTTGTGTGTTGTGTTGACTCACTTAATCCTTGTGATCCCCTGGTGAGGCGGGTCCTAGTGTGCCCTTCTTACACGTGAGGAAACTGAGGCACAGAAAAATTAAGTTCCTTGTCCAATTTTCAAACAGGTGGTGTGGAGAACACTGAGATGGGCCATCAGACCTCAGAGTCCCAGGTCCTGGGCAGGAGGACATGGGAGGCTCCTGTGCATAGCAGAAGGGTCAGATCCTGGAGGAGGATAGGGGAGAGTGGGATGGGTCAGCCTTGCTAACCTCTTAGTATTTCCAGGGACAGCATGGCTACATATTTGCCTGAAAGTGGTATTGTTTTGTCCTCATTAAACCATTCCTCCATATCTTTATTTAGCATTTGCTGAACATGCAATGATGTGTTAGGCCTTGCACTAGGCATTAGGGTAACACGCTGAATGAGCCACATCCCTGCCTTCCACAAGTGCAGAGTTTCCTCGAGGAGGGTGACCTGCAGCAGTGCCAGGATGACAGAAACAGAAACACAGGCAACCACAGGCTGCTAATCTCACGGCCATTTTCATGACCCTGGAGCAAACTCTTTCAAATGCTGAAGTTACAAAGTCTCTGCCCCCAAACACTTAACCCCCTCAAGGATTTAGCTGGTGCACTGGTGGCATCTCAGTTGACACCCTTTGCATATGCCCGCCTCTCTGTCTTTGTTTATGCTGCATCCTCCTTCTAAAGAACCTTTTGACCCCTTCCCCCTTGTCTAAATCCTACCCAAGGGACAGGCCACTTCCTCCATGAAAACTGGACAGATCCCCCCAGCAACACACGTCATGCGGGCCTACACTCATCTAGGGTGACCAGTTGTCCCAGTTTGCCTGGGGGTGTCGGGGCATGGCAGGGATGGGGAACTAAAGCATTTCCTGGTGGATTGCGTTTCTATTGCCACATAACAAATGACCACAAACTTAGCTGCTTAGAACAACACCCATATTGGCTTACAGCTCCATGGGTAGAAGCCCAGGCGTGGCATGGCACGGCTGGGTCCTCTGCTCAGAGTCTCAAAGGCTGAAATTCAGGTGTCCACCAGGCTGAGTTCTCATCTGGAGGCTCTGGGTAAAAATCCATTTTCAAAGCTCATGCAGATTGCTGGAAGAACTCAGTTTCTTGCAGCGCAGGGCTGAGATCACCACTTCCTTGCCAGTCGTCCGCTGGAGGCCACTCAGCTCCTAGAGGTTATTCATATTCCTTGCCATGGGATCCCCTCCGTCTTCAAAGCCTCATTGGATCCTCTTGTAATTCAGATCTTTCTGAATTCATCTCTGACCTCCAGACCTGGATTTAAAGGGCTCCTTTGATAAGGTCAGGCCCACCCAGCTAATCTCCCTATCTTAAAGTCAATTTATTTACACCTGCAAAATCCCCTCATAGCAATACCTAAATTTAATGTTTGATTGAATAACTGGGTGAGGCTGTGTGTACAGCAGGGGCTTGGAATTTGGGGAGTCCTCCTAGAATTCTGCCTATTACATCTGGGATGAAAGCCTGGGACGGCTGGTCACTCTGTTAGCAAATTGAGCAAGGGCCAGGCATTGGTTATTCATCTCTCTACCTCACTTCTGACCCTACGCCACTGCTCTGTACATGACAGGTTCTTTCTTGGTAAGATGCGTTGCTCTGGATGACAAGGCAGCTGACCTCAGTGACATGTAGCATTAGGACAACAGGGCCTAATGGCTGAGACCGTGAGCACCGAGTCAGACAAACCTGGATTCAAATTCTACCTTACCAGCTTTTGTGATCTTTCACTAGACACCCAAACTCTGAGTCTCATATATTTTTTTCTTCTATAAAATAGATATTGCTACTATACAGTCCTAATAATGTTGCTATGAGGATAAAATGAAATCTTGTACATTAAGCATTGGACTCAAGGCCTGGTGTATAGTAAGTGCTCAATGAAATCAGTTATTATTGGTATTACCATACCAGAGCCAGTTAAATGCTAGCAACCAGATATTGCTTGTGGTGTCTCTGGGCAAGATGCAGAGGGAAGGGCTGACCGTTCACAGTCCTCCAGTGCTTAGAAAAATATTAGAAGGAAAACCCAATAGAAAGGTTTTCCTGCAGTGATGTCCTGGCCAGCCTAGGTAACTGAGCTCTACTCTGAAAATTCCTCTGGGAACTTAGTGCAAGAAACACATCTTCCTTCAATTTAAAACTTTTGGGTGGTACAGCAGTACAGATGTTAAATATTTGGTGTGTATGGCTCCAGAGGGTAGGGGGGTGGGTCGGTAATTCTGAATCCTTTGAACATCTTAGTGGCCTCTCTGGATGAAAGGTGCATATGTTGAATGTGGCAGTATATGAAATTAAAAGAAAATAATTTTCTGCTCAAACAGCTGTGGGGTCTCTGCAGACCAGAGGGATGTCTCAAAGCAGTTAGTGGACCCTAGGGCACAGGGCCCTTTGGAAAACATCTGGAAACGACACATCTAACTCCAACACAGCCTATCAAGGATAAAGTTGTTTACGGAGGAATTCCTCAGTTTCAGGGCAATTCCTTGCAAAAAAGAAGGCCTTCTAGTGCAAACTTGTGCCACGAAGAAGAGTGTGCTAAAGGGGATTTATTGTTTTAATTAAACTAATTTCAGCTTTGAATGATTCTTTACAAAACAACACACAGACACAAACAAAAGACACGCAGACGTTCCCTTCCCCTCTCCCTACTCCTAAAGCACACAGCTAGGGCTTTAAAGGGGGACTTACTTCCTTTGTCCTGGAGCCAGCAAACCAGGTGGTCACACAATCAGCAAACCAATAACAATGACAGACATTACAATTTTCTACTTCGCTGCCATAAACAAACACTGAGCAATGGGGCGGAGAAGGCCTGGGCCATCAGCAATGCCGATAGAAAAGGAAGACAAACAGTGTTGGGTCCCAAGATTTAGACGAGGCCTCAGGCATCTCCAGAGCTAAAAAAAAAAAAAAAAAGAAAGAAAAAAGCCTCCTCCCTTCTTCCTACACAAATGTTCCAAGGAAGGATCCCTTAATACCTAAGCTTAGTGGAGCTTAGCGAACTGTAACAGGCCCAAACAGGGGCCGCTGTGACCTCCGCAATAAATCACTTTCAAGATAGAGGTTTGCCTCCCTCTTTGACCCTCCTACACAGCCATAGATTAGATTTAAGGAGTTGAAGTTGAAGGGAACTGTTTTTTAAAAATTGCCTTTTCCACTGTTTATTTATGTGGATTGGATTTCCCATGATGAGCATTCTTTTTTTTAATCTTCTTAAATCTGTGAGCTGTCCTGTCCTCTTTTTCCATACCCTTTGAAAGGAAGTTCCATCCCCAATGACTTTGATGTCATTTACTGTAGCCTTTTTCAGTGGTTGTCTCTGGACCGGAAGGGACGCAGAGATCATTTGAGTCCAGCGATTACCTAACACAGCCCGGTGGCTCCAGGACCTGTGCAATCAGACTTAGGGGGTTGGCCCCGAAGGTGCGTTTAAGGGCCCCCGCCCCTTATCCCACCTTTGGTGAATCTGATATGGCTGCTTGGTGGATATATATCTGGGAACCACAGGACGTTGGAATCTACTCCCACATCATCACCCTCAATGTGTAGATGTAAAACTGAATTCCCGAAAGAGGTCATGGTCTGTTCAAGGTCATCTGATAAGTTAGGCGGGGGGGGGGGGGGGGGGGGGGGCGGGGGGGGGCGGGGGGGGTCTCCTGAGTCCAAGACAAAGACTGGGACCTTTCGCCCGCAGCTGTATGTGTGCGATTCTGACTGCAGGGCTGAGGAATGGCCCCGCAGTGACAGGGAGTGGCAGCACACTGGTATTACAGGGAAGCCGCCTCTTACGGCAGCCGCATTCACGTCACCAAAACCTCACTTGGAAGAAACTCAGTTCCTTGGCCAACTCGCTCCATCTGGCTCAGCGTCCTCCAGCTCATTTCTCTTGTCTGGTGTGTTTGTCCAAGATTGGTCGTTATAGCTAAATTTGAGATTCACAGTAGCAATGATGTCATTACTGGTGAACTCGTTCTTTCCCCTTCCTCCTTCCCCCCCTTGCCTTCCTTCCTCCCTTCCTCTCTCTCTCTCTTTTTCAAAGAAGAGAAAGCAGTTATTTTTTTTAGTCACTAATCCTTAGAATATTTGTCCCCACTGGGACTTCATGAG
The DNA here is from genome assembly GCF_949774975.1 of Lagenorhynchus albirostris. Classification (NCBI taxonomy): domain Eukaryota; kingdom Metazoa; phylum Chordata; class Mammalia; order Artiodactyla; family Delphinidae; genus Lagenorhynchus; species Lagenorhynchus albirostris. The sequence continues at coordinate 71,475,560 of NC_083099.1, read as the reverse complement.
CATCTATAGAATTTAGCTGAGGCGTTGCGAAGCTGAGTGCAAGCACCGCTTCTGTGCCCAGGAGCCGTCTCCCTCCCTGTCCCTCTAGTCAGGGCGCTTGTTGGGAGCGTCGGTTGAGGGCAGCTCTGTGCCCTGGATTTAAGAAAAAAGTTTAATCTGGTTCACTCCTCTGTTTGTCACTGTAGTCTGTGGGGCCGGGGGATGCAGTTTTCAGCTCTAACATTCACAGGAAATAGTTTATGTATAATTTAGAAAACCAGTGACCTTAGTATCGTTGCTTCTTTCTCACCTTCTTTTCCCTTCTTCTTTTTCTTTTCTCTCCTTTCTTCCCGTCAGCCTGTCTCTTCCCTTCATCCTCCACTGTTGTCACTTTTCTCTCCCTCCTCCTCCTCTTTCTCATCTCCTACCCTAGAGCTGGCAGCAGCAGAAGGAGGGGGGAGGGGAGGGAGGGGGGAGGGGAGGGAGGGGGGAGGGAGGGAGAGAGGAGAGGGGCGGGAAGAGGAAAGGAGAAGCAGAAACTGGTGAATGAACGAATACAAGAGTGTCATTGTGATGATCACAGCCCTGGTTAGGACACTGGAGTGAAGGTCTGGGATGGTGTGTTGCACAATTTGAACTTTTGAAGCAATGGGTTCTGCCAGGGAACTTCCTCCCGACGCATTCTGTGTGATGTGGGAAGCAAAGTAAAGGTTACAGTACATTCTGAGAAGAGAGTGAATTTGATGGTCTCCATGCTGAATCGAAACTCTCTTCTCCCTCTTCCACCGCACAGTCTCAGAGATGGCTTTTTCTTCCTACGCTGGATGGACCTCAGCTACAGTTTGAGGGGTCTGAACATACCAGTAACAGCCAAAATGACACCCACTAACTTCTACTCCAAACCAATTTCTTCTCCACTAACTTTTTAAAAGCACCACAATATGGGAGCCCTCCCACCTTCAGTGTGACTGCTCGACCATATTGCAGATGGAAGCAGAAGAAAAAACTCTGTAAGATATCTTGTCTTTATTGAAACTTTTCATATTTTATACATCATGAATGCTTTGCATTAATTTTTATTTTAAAAATATGGAATAAAAATGGTATTTATCTTGATTACTGAATTTTTTTTGACTCTTCCTTCAGTTTTGTGCACTGGTCTCAACTTCGCCTAAACCCCCCCCCCAACTCTCTGAGGCAATTTAGTTGGTGACCAAGTCCTAAATCCTGCTAATTCCACCTTACAACTTTTTCTGAGGGTCTCTCTGTCTCTGTCTCTCTGTCCCTCTCTCAATTCCGCTGCCACCACTCCATACGAAGCCACCACTGCTTGTCTCCAGGATACATCAACAGCCTCCTAACTTGTCTTCCTGCTTCATCCACCACGTTCCCTAACAATCCTTTTTCCCCAGTGACTCCAGGGTGACTTTCTAAAACACAAAGCCTCAACTTGACATTTTCCAGGGTCTCCCTACTGCCAACCAACTAGAACCCATCCTTAGCTCGACATTGCAAGTCCTCCAGTGTTTGGCCCCAACCTTCCCTCTGTCTTTACTTTTACTAATGTATGAAACCATTGGTTCACTTTTGCTTGGTTAGGGAGTATGGAAACTAGGTGTAGAGAAAGTATTGGGTTGGCCCAAAAGTTCGTTTGGCTTTTTCCGTAACATCTTACAGAAAAACCTGAACGAACTTTTGGGCCAACCCAATATAATAATAGATCTCTTGAGAGAATAGGTATTTGTGAAAAAGTAGGTCAGTGATCAAGGAAGTTTGGAACTGGTTTCCTATTTCCCCTCCTTGGTGATTCAAAATAATTATTAACATAATAAAACCTCTGAGTAGGTAAAGAAACTCTTACCATAATGCAACATTCTCCTAATATTTGTCCATTGAATCTCATCTTAAAATTCAGATTAACCTTTTAAGGGATATGTTTTGCAGAACAGTTTCAGAAGCGTCAGTCGAATAGTGAAAGCCTTTTGGACAATCAAGCTAAAAACCAAGGTTCTAGGGTTGCTACTGGTGTTCGTTCACTGATCCCCTTGTTCATGTTACACACGATGCACTCTGAGGAAACCAAATGAATATAACATTAAGTTTTTGTCCCCAGGAGTTCACTGGGAAAATTACAAGCCAATATGGTAGGAGAAGTCATAGTGGTAGGGACAAAATAAAGAAATTGTGCTGGGGGACCTTTGAAGAAGAGAGATATTTGAACTGGGTCTTTATTTTTAACTTGTGGACATATTTTATTTTATTTTTAAAATCTTTTGGCCATGCCACACAGCATGTGGGATCATAGTTCCCTGACCAGGGATCGAACCCATGCCCCCTGCAGTGGAAGCACTGAGTCTTAACCACTGGACCACCGGGGAAGTCCCCTTGAACTGGGTCTTGAAAGAGTAAGAGTTTACGGCTGGAGAAAGTGAAGAGATACTTTCCTAAGAGAGGGACAGTGTATGTAAAGGGGAACAAAAGGACATTGTATACCTCAGAAATGGTGAACGGGACTTCCCTGGTGGTGCAATGGTTAAGAATCTGCCTGCCCATGCAGGGGACACAGGTTTGAGCCCTGGTCTGGGAAGATCCCACATGCCGCGGAGCAACTAAGCCCATGAGCCACGACTACTGAGCCTGCGTGCCACAACTACTGAAGCCTGCGTGCCTAGAGCCCGTGCTCCACCACAAGAGAAGCCACCGCAATGAGAAGCCCGCGCACTGCAGCAAAGAGTAGCCCCTGCTCACTGCAACTAGAGAAAGCCTGCACACAGCAGCGAAGACCCGACGCAGCCAAAAATAAATTAAAAAAAAAAAAGAAATGGTGAACAGAGAACATGTGATGGCATGAGGTCAGTGGTGGAGAAGAGTTTCTGGAGAGGACAAGTCCCAACTTTCACAATCAAGAGGGCACTGTGTGATGCTTCCCCCTTGAGTTGTGCAGTGCACAACCTGCCTGCCTGAACGTGGAGGCCCTGGAGCAGATGTTAGAGAGTCAGACAAGGTCATATCTTAGAGGGATGCTAGAGTTGAAACTTTAGTGAAAAGACAGCCATGGCCTAGCCAAGTAATACTGCTTTTTGTTTAACTTTAAATCTATACAATATACGATTATTTAATTTTAAAAATTTGAACAAAATATAAATTTAGAGTTAGAAACAAAAGCCCCGCCCTTCCCTTTCCCCTACCCTAACCACAATCTTACCCTGCTCACTCCACTCCCAGATGACACCTCTATCAATGGTTTGGCTATATCCTTCCAGAATTTACATACATGTATTGGTACATTTATGAATATATTAGTTAGTAATGTTTTTACTTTAAGTGGGATCATACCCTGCATGTTGTTCCGCACCTTGATCTTCTCACCTAATGATGTATTATGAAGAGTTTCCAACGTCATTACAAGTAGAGATGCACCTTCTTCTTTTTCATGGCTGCCATGCTAGGTACTGTGGTTGGCCCCGCCCATCCACTCTGCCCCTTCCCCCTTGGGGAGGACCCTTGGCATTTGGGTGGGGTTGACCTCGTCCCTAGTTCTAGGGATGAGCCTGGTTGGTATCAGCCTCAGCAGTGAGCTCAGGATCACTCCAATCTCGGGGAGGGGCAAGATGTTGCTGGGTGACCGCAGGAAGAGCAGACCCCTCTGTCCCTCTGTCTGAGCTGCTCCGTGTGCAGATGCCAGGCCCGGGAGGGCTATTGAAGTTTGTCCGCTCTGAGGGAAGCCAGCAGAGGATGAAGGTATTGCATGGAGGAGGGTGAGCTACAAGAATAATAGAAACACGGAATCCGAAACCCTCCCTCCGTGTGGACGTCTCCACTAAATAAGCCGATGAACTGCTGCGGAGTTTAGGACTGTTTGTTGGGGTCTTCATTGAAATAGCTGCACGGTATTCCCTGGATGAACTACCACTTAACCAGGCTTCCGTTGTTGGCCGTTAAGATGATTTCTGTGGTGTTTTTATTTGTTGTTGGTTTGTTATTATAAATCAGACTGCAAGAAACATCTCTGCAGTGTTTTGTATATGTAAAATATGTTGCCGAAAGGTATGCATACTTTTTTTTGTTTGTTTGTTTGTTTGTTTTTAGCGGCACTTGGGCCTCTCACTGTTGGGGCCTCTCCCGTTGCGGAGCACAGGCTCCTGACGCGCAGCCTCAGCGGCCATGGCTCACGGGCCCAGCCGCTCCGCGGCATGTGGGATCTTCCTGGACCGGGGCACGAACCCGTGTCCCCTGCATCGGCAGGCGGACTCTCAACCACTGCGCCACCAGGGAAGCCCAGGTATGCATACTTTTACTTTGCTAGGAGCTGCCAAATTATATTACACTTTCAAAAGGACAGACCACCACCGACAGAGTTTGGGAGTGCTGGGTGTGGTGGGGGTGATGAGATATTAAACACATTAAATGACATCTGCCAATCAGCCCAGATGCTGGCCATCAGCGTGAAGTGTTGAAGCAGGGTCTTGGGGGTCCCAAGGGAGAGGATGGGGGGCTGGGTGGGCAGGGCACACAGGGGGTTTGGGTCATTAGCCATTTCCCAGCTGTTATGGAGATGCTTGAGTTCCTGGGTGTCTACCTGTTCCTGCACCATTACAGGAAGATGGTTGAAAATGTCCTAGCTACGTTGTGATGTTGTGGTGTTTGGTGAGATGATAAGCTTTTCGTCATTGTTCTTTTTCAAAATTCTCTTGGCTACTTTCTTACATTGTCCCTCCCAGAGTTTGTGCAAAAAGCTCTGATTTCTAGACGGCCGATTTCATCCTCTGCTGGAGAAGGAATGTCCCATCCTTTCCCGAGGCAGATATTTGACCAGGCCTACCGGCCATTCATTGGGTCATTTTCGGATTTAACTAGTTAGAATCAAAAACAAAATGACAGGGCTTCCCTGGTGGCACAGTGGTTGAGAGTCCACCTGCCGATGCAGGGGACGCGGGTTCGTGCCCCGGTCCGGGAAGATCCCACATGCTGCGGAGCGGCTAGGCCTGTGAGCCATGGCCGGGGAGCCTGTGCGTCTGGAGCCTGTGCTCCGCAATGGTAGAGGCCACAGCAGTGAGAGGCCCGCATACTGCAAAATAAATAAATAAAACGACAGAAAGTGGAATAAAAGTCTCAGAGAATGCAGTCCTAGGGGAAGATGATGAATAGAAGAGAGACCTTTCAGCCTGCTGTGTCCCATTTTATAAACGAGGACCCTTGGATCTGGGGAGGTGAAGTGAGGTAGGGAGGGCCACGCTGAGAGTGGGTGGGGGATGGCGAAATGGCTGTGACCTTCAACCTGGAGCTGCACCCCCCCGCCCACCTGCCCCAGGCTGGATGGCCTCTGGGTCCTGGCAGTTTTGTGGATGGACACAGCCCTCTAGAGCTGCCAGGGCACATCTGTGCTAATGCTGCATGCTCCCTGCCTGCTCACACACCTAGCAGAGATGAGGTCTGAGTCCTTGCTAAATGTACCCAGGCCCTTCTGGAGACATTCTCTAGAAGAAGATCCCCCCCTTACCCTGCTGTATTTTCTTCATGCCTCTATCATCGCCTGGGGTATTATTTATTTATTTCTATTCACCATCTGTCATGCCCTCCCTCCCCAAGAACAGGAGCTCCACGAGGGCAGGGACTTGGTTTTTACCATATCCACATGCCTAGAACAATGCCTGGCACATCGGCTGCTCAGTAAATGTTTGCTGAGCGACTGGACGCTACGAATGACTCTATTAGTTTGGTCTGGCCACTAAAACAGAACACCACCGACTGGGAGGCTAACAAACAAGTTTAGTTCTCACAGTTCTGGAGGCTGGAAGTTTGAGATCAAGGCACCAGCAGATCTGGTGTCTGGTGAGGGCTTGCTTCCTGGTGTCTGGTGAGGGCTTGCTTCCTGGTTGCTAGATGGTTGTTTTCTTACTGTATCCTCACATGGAGGAAGAGGCAAGGGCACACTCCCAGGTCCCTTTTATCAAGGCACTAATCCCATTCATGAGGGCTCCACCCTCATGACCTAATCACCTCCCAAAGGCCCCACCTCCTCATACCATCGCATTGGGCGTTAGGGATTCAACATGTGCATTTTGGAGGGACACAAACATTCAGAACATATCAGGGACTGAGGAAGCTCTCGTAGGTTTGCAGCCTGTTTCTCCAGGGAGACGAGGGAGCTGACACCAGTCAGTGCCACGGCCCTGTTGGAGGTGTGAATCAGGCTGGGCATGTGGAGACAGATAGAGATTGAGGACACAGTCTCAGGTGTCTTGGTACCAGGGCACAAAGACCTCAACCAAATAACCTTAGGGAGTTTAACAATTCTTTTTATCATTCGCTGGATTTCTTTTCAAAACCTTCAAATGCTGAGGAGGAACAAAAATAGGGAGATTGTTTATGATCTTTGGTCTTTTGTTTTTTTTAACCTTGAAGCTGAATGAACAAAAACAATGGAGCTCACCCCAGAAGAATGTTGAAAGCCTTGGTGTTTCACCCAAGTTCATTTGGCTGTTTTGAGGGGAAGGAGGAAATATATCATGGAGTGGTATTGACAGGTGTGGGTTTACTGAGAGTTCGGCCAAGTTCAGAGGATATTTGACATGCATGGCTTGCCACCCTCTTCTCAGGACCAGGAAAAAAAGAACCACAAATATCTCATCACTTCACTGAGCCTTGGTCTCCTCACCTGTAAAATGGGGTAACAAAGACCCACCTTGCAGTGTTTGAGGATCCAACGAGCTAGGGAGTGTGAAGTGCCCTGTAAACCGTCAGATGTTGTACAAGTGCGTTATTGTTTCCATTGCGAAAGGATTGGAATTCTGCATGATAAAGTTGGCATGCACAAATGGCAGGAAAATTTACTGAGATATCCACTTGGACTTTGTTCTTTACTGTATTTTTCCCCCTCTCATTCTAGGTAGATAATTAAGCCTTTGGGTTTCCTTGTTTCAGGACTCTTTGGGCTGTAGGATTGAAACGAGGAGTTCTTCAAGATCATTCTCTCCCCATTTCTGGCCTGACTTTAGAGAGGATTGTGCTAACGGGAGAAGGAGACAGCAGGGGAGGCTGGGAAGAAGAAGGGGAGAGAAGGGGACGGGAGGGAAGAGTGGACTGGATACGTTCTCCCAGACCTAGAAGAGAAGTGGTTTGGGGTTCTGGGCCCTTATTCTCTTCTCGCCCAGGGCCCCAGGGTAGAGGCAGAGCCTCAGTGAGCCCAGGGTCCCCCATCTTCTGCAGAGGCCACAGCCCAGGAGTAGGTGAGCTGACAGCCTGTAGGGACCTTGGACTGTGAAGACGTCAATCACCAGAGGCCCTTACAGCTGCTCCACTTCCAAACCTTGGGCCCCTTCCATGGCCCCCAGGTGGATGGTCCCAATGCCACTTCCAGGATGAGCCCCATTCACTCATGACCGAATGGGTAAATTTCTCCACCTACCTAATGAACTGGATGCTCCTAATCAGAATTCATTTGTCTTTAGAAAAATCATAAGGCATTTCTTTCATGCCCATGTTTGTGGAATAAAACCTATTACCTGCTCCACATAGAGCACAATATCTAATAAATGCCCTTGGACAAAAATGTTACATAAATAGCAACACCTGAAAGAGACATATCCTGAAAGAACCAGTAGAAATCAGGAAATCACTGTCTTATTTTTGCCTCTGGCACTAAAAATCTCTGTAAACTTAAGTCACTTTCTCCATCTGTGTCTCTATTTATTGGTTAAATGAAGGAACTGGACTGAATTCCTGGTCCATGTTACTACAAATTTAGAATGGATTTGGGAAACATGAAATAGTCATGAAACCATATTCTTTTTTTTTTGGCTGTCTTGGGTGTTCATTGCTGCACGTGGGCTTTCTCTAGTTGTGGTGAGCGGGGGCTACTCTTCGTTGCGGTGCAAAGGCTCTAGGCGCGTGGGCTTCAGTAGTGGCAGCACGCGGGCTTCAGTAGTTGTGGCTCATGGGCTCAGTGGTTGTGGGTTGCGGCCTCTAGAGCTCAGGCTCAGTAGTTGTGGCGCACGGGTTTAGTTGCTCCGCGGCATGTGGGATCTTCCTGGACCAGGGCTCGAACCCGTGTCCCCTGCATTGGCAGGCAGATTCTTAACCACTGCGCCACCAGGGAAGTCCCCCATGCAACCATATTCTTAACTAAAGATATAGTTTAGAAACTGCTCCAGTACTGTACTGTAAATTTCCACTTCAAAAATAATTGATTTTTGGAAAAAGAGAGTTTCTGCAATTGCAGAAGACATGCATAAATGTGACATTACCTGCTTAAGCAACACTTGTTCACGCACTTATGGTGTCTCTGTTAGGACTTTGGTCTTCATGGTAATGTGTACTTGGGATTTTCATTTTAAAAAGAAAAGGGCCTTTGAAAAAAACCAATCCTTCCATAACGGGCTCATCTTTCACCAGGGCTGGAACAGTGTAAACATGACCACATGAGGCTCCGTGTTTATGTTTTCTCAATGATTTCCAGATCAAATTTGCTGTGTTTACAAAATGGAGACACTTTTTCTAACCGCTGGCATTGCAAATTCAAACAGGGGCTGGGGGGTGGGGGTGGGGGGTGATGGCCCAGCTGGGCCCTCTCTGCTTCCAGTTATCCTGCGTCTCCGACAATGTGTTCACGGATGCCCCGGCAGGATGCGCCTAGCTCAGCAGCTGCCTGTGGACACTGGCTTTCATACTTAAATTGAATCAGGATGCCAGGTTATTATTACTATTACTACTATGACTATTATTATTATTATTATAAACTTTATGGCTCAGGTCCAGAAGTAGGATCCTGACTACAGAATTATTCTTTTCTCTTTTTTTCCATGCTTGACAATTGCTTTACTTTTCCCCACGCCTCCCTCAGTTCTTACCTCCTCAAGACCTGGTGAATCTCATTTTGAAGTTTCTCTTAATTCCCTTGAATCATGACCAGTGTTAACCTGATGCCCAGAAGCCCCTGGGTGATCATGAGGTTTGCCAGTCATCTGTTGAGGTACCCTTCGTGTTCTGTAAAACTTCAAGCACAAAGTCCTTGCATGCTCTACCTTGAAAAAATACCATATCCCTTTAAAACAACCGTTTCACTTAAATCCCCTTGTACTAGATGTTTAATGCTTATAAGACATGGTACTTGGACCATGGAGCTGGCGCCCTAACTGGCTATCCCAGTGTCCTAGTTGGGGCTCTGTCGGTGGGCAGTGAGGTGCCCTGGTTCCTCTGTCACTGTCTGCTGTTTGTTTTTTCACCGAGGCCACGGGGTGGAGAGCAAAGAGTGGACTTGCCTTCAAGAGCCTGATTCACAGCCCGGAGCTGATCCACCAGCAGCTTGACTTGGGTGGAATCTGACTCTTTGAGGCCCAATTTCCTCTTCTGTCCTCTCGCCTCACAGAGATCAGCTCTGGTTCCATGGAACATGCCGGGCATGAAAGAATGTTGTAACTAAAACACCATGGGAGTAAAGCGTTCCGTGACCATCAGGCTCAAGGTTCTTGGGGAGGTGGCTAGGGATCAGGGATGCATTGCTCTGCACCTGGGAATATTTGTAAAAACAAGTCTAAAAATTTTTAAAAAATCATTAACATCCCTGAAAAATCATTAACATCCCTGAAACTCAGACATAAGTTTTCTTGGACTCCACCATCACTATAGCAAACTCCCTCCCTCCCTGGGCTTCCAGTTGTCCCTCTGTCAGCTGGAGGGATGGCCTTAGTGGTGTCTAAGGAGCCTTTAGCTCCAAAGTGCTGCAGCTCTGTTCCACGGCTCTCAGGCTGCTGTGTAGGGAGATGTGATGGGATTGGAGGGGAGAAAGGGAGAATCTAGTTATACCTCTATTGAAGATTTCTCGGGAAATAAATAAACAAATGAAAACTTTATTACCAGGGAACTCAGATCTAACTCAATTTTAGTGACCATCTTATTAGATGTTTTGATTTCACTCAAAATATGTATTCCTTGACCGCCACCCAAGACCAGACACACCATACATAAGTGTGTGCATGATATAAATGTTCTTATTTCTGCTTTCTTTCTTTCCTTTCTTCCTTTTTCCTTCCTCCCTCCCTCCCTCCCTCTTTCCCCTGCCCCTTCCTTCCTTGTTTAATTGCACGTGCCTTATTGCATTTTTAAATTTTTTGAAAATTGAATAAGTAAAAATAGTACATTTTTAAAAGTGAAAAAATGACATAAAGGAAGTAGACTGTGCGCCTTTGTGTTTTCAGTTCTGGAATCTTGTTCCTGCAACTCACAGCACAGGAAGCTCTGCTGGCTATTAATCAAATAATGCCTTGACCTGGATCTGGAGGTGTTTTTGTAGTGCTGGCTCTGATGTTGATTGCTGTGTGACCTTGGGACAGTCCCTTCCCCTCTCTGGACCACAGCTGCCTCATTCAGAAAATGAAGGAGTTGGACTAGATAGTCTGTAAGGTACCTTCCATACTTAAAGCTCTCCATATAGGTGTCTCTCACTTTATAAAACCCAACATCTGAAACAATTAATAAATAAAATCTACCCTCCCCAAGCACCTTTTTACTTAATACACAGGCCAATAAAGGTAAAACGGCTGGCATTATAAAAAAGAATTTTAAAAAATAGCTGCTTCATTTTAGAAATAATTTGATTTACGTGTAGCGTTTCAAATTCTCTTATACCCGTAACTGATAAAAATTTATCTAGTTGGACATTTCAGAGATGGTTCTTTATCCCTAGCAGCTGACCCTGCCACGTCTATCAGACAAATTCCCAAGAAACATGCCTATAATGTTCAGCGGAAATCTCTAATGGGTGTGATCAAATCAGGTTTAATGTTAGCTTTGGTGAACAGTTACTTTGAAAGCCTATGTTGCTTTCTCATTACCATTTTATTTCTACCATTAGACACATTTAAATGTATAAATCACTACTAACATCTTTCAGAATGAAGGTTAACCCTCTCACCTCAGAGCTGATCCCCATTGCAAGTGAGGACATGGGGCATCATGGAAAGAGGAGGGAGCATCGTGGTGTGACCTTGGGTAAGTTGCTTCCCTCCCTGGGCCTCAGTGCACTCATAGGTAAATGCCGGCTTGGTCTAGGTCACTCTGCAGGGCCCTTTGCCACTGATGTGCAAAGATGTCATAATCTCGGTAGTTGCTGCGCTGTTGTAAGAAATGTATCCGTTAAAGCATTTCTGATGGCTGTCGCCCTCGGTTTATGCTGGGGTAGGGTGGACCAACCGACAGCATCCTTCAGCTTTAGAAGAGAAAAATGGTTCCTCAGACCCAAGAAAACCACCGTAAAGGAGAGAAGTAGGGAGTCAGCAAAGGACTTCATGAACCATCCCCCTCTCCCTCGGCTCCCTCCCCACTTCAAGTGTCTCCTGGTTGAATTGCCTGGAGACCGGGTTTTCCTGTTCAGTCCTCCAAAGCCCAGGGGCAAGTCTGTGAGTAGGTGCTCTCAGGGCCCCTGGGAGCGGGCGAAAAGGCGCAGCCTCCTTTAGATGCTATAGGGAGGGGCGCTCAAACTTTTTAAGACACAGCAGTCTTTTTAAAAAATAAAATGTGAGGTGGAACCCAATATATAAAACAAATAAAAGTGGTGTTTCGTTGGTATAAACCTATTTTCTATGTTCAAATGTATGACATTAATTATCAACTCAACAAGAGGCTGTTTGTCCTGACTCACATAAAATCTTGAAATTGGAGAATGGGGTGCCGTTTGCTGTCTTATGAGCCCCTGCATTGATCAATTTCCGTAATTTATTTTGTTACATCATGTCCGGGTTGCAAATGGGAAATCTTTGTGAGGGTGGCTTTGCCGTCAATTGATACTCCTCAAGTATGTAGAGGGAGCAACTTTTATTCTAAAGTCAGCCCTAAAATGAGTTATAGATTTCCGTTAGTGGTCTCCCATGTGTCAATATAGTATAATTCCACGTACTAATATAGTCTAATTCTTTCTTTCATTAAAAATAGTTCTAACTATATTATAAAAAGTATACATTTGACTGTAATCCTTGTAAAACTTCTGAATTACTTAAGTGGAATGTCTTCCGGCAGCAGACATGGAGAATTCTGGAGGCTTAAGGCACCCCTGCTGGGAGATGTGGGTGACATATGTTCTCTGCCACACAGAGGCAGGGAAAAGGGCCCACGGTGACCCGCAAGGTGTTGGTGTGTAAAGCCATGTTTTAAAGCCAGATTCTCAAGACTCGCTGGATCTAGTTACCTCCCTCTTGTGGATTTTCTGTTCCCTTCGTGGAGTCTTTTATAATGCTCCTGCCTCCCTCAGCAGCCTCCAGACCTCGCCTAGAAAGATGGTTGAGGCTACAGGTTAGAGGAAGTCCAGCCCTCCCCTGAGACCATCATGGAGGCGAGAGTGGTACCACTCCAAGGAGAAGGCGAGTCCTATGTGGAATGAGGCTCCCTGGAGCTGCCTTCCCCAGACCCCCATCTTGCTCCCTAGCTAGTCTCCTTCCAGTGCCAGCTCTGGAGGTTCTGGACTTTACTTTTAGTAATAAAGCCCACATTTCCTTGCCAAGTTGTATATGAGGCACTGGGGGACACGGAGATGAATAGGCTCAGGCCAGGCCCCCAGCAGCTAACAGTCAACAGAAACGTGAGCTCCTGGGCCGTTTCACCCGAAAGAGAAGCTGGGTTCGTGGTGTGCTTCAAATATTATTTTCAACATCGACTCAGCTTGTCTCAAAGATCTAATGGTACTAATTCATTTTTTAAGTCCCAGTAAGATCTATTTAAATGTTCCCATCCTCTGCCCGACCCCACTCCCACCTCTGCAGTGTGAGAAAGCAGCTTCAGGACATCTGCTAATGATTGATGGCCCGGTTCTCTCTTTGTCTTTCTTGGCCTGTAGGTTTAGGTCCCAGATTGTTTCAAAATGGCCAGCACTAGTCAGCATGTGGTATCTCTGAAATCTTAGAGACGACAAGCAGGTCACACGCTCATAACATCATACAACTGAAGGAATTATTTAAAAAAAATAACAGTAGAATTCTCCGATATTTGTTAGTCAAGGCTGAAGACTTTACTTCTTGGGCAGTGAGGAATAGCATCTGGGAAAGCAATTTTGCAGAGGAAAAAAATAATAAGGAAAATAAGGAGTCAGGTCATGCCTAAGCCTGTATACCATTTCTCCTCTTCTGGGGGTCTCCAACAGTGGAAGGGGCTGGGAGGCACACTTTCCGTGTCCTGGCAAAGATATCCACTGCACAGCCCCACTGAAAATCAAACTGTCTCTAGGTGAGGGGATGGGACTTAGCAAGTGATTCTCTCTCTCTGAGCCCACAGACTTCTGGGATGAAGGTGTTAATGGCGGGGAAGATGAGGTCTGTGAACAATTTTCAGCATCTCCAAGAGCTTGTCGGGAATGCCGCATTTGCCTGGATAGGGGTCGTACTGTCCACAGGATGCCCCCTTCCTTTGCTCTTGGCCGTGTGGGTGCACTGGGGACTGCTTCCTGCAACCGGAGGCTCTGCTGGGCCAAACAGAATTGTGATGAATCACCTGGGCTTTGACGGGAAGACAGGTCTGGGGTCACGCCGTGCTCATCCACTTCCTGAGCGGATGACTTTGATGGAGTGCCTTGATCTCTCTGAACCTCAGTGTCCTTGCCTGTGAGGCCGATAGTCGCATCCACCTCACAGCGTTGTCAGGGGTGGTCCGTAGTGTGCCCTTGATTAAAGGCAGCTGTTATTGTTAGTAGCTTTAATTAACGAAAAATGAGAAATCCAATTATGATTTAATGAAAGTAGCACATTGACAGGCAAAAATCTTTCCAAACTTGCAGCTCAGAGGGGTTTGACGCAAGTTTGAGATCCTTTACACCGGGAGACTGTAAGGTTCTTGACTTTCGGTGGGGCAGTGGCATTGACAGGTGTGTGTTTAAAATTTAATTGAGAGACTTTGATTTCTTTCCTTTGGGCTGACTATGCATATCTTCTGGTGTCATAAAACAAGACAGGACCATAGTGCAGGCCACATGCCCCGTGGTGACCTCTCTCTAAGCCACCCCTCTGTCCTCTGGAAAACCATTGATTGAAAAGGGCAGAACAATACCCTCTGTCCCGATGGCTGCAGATCACATTCAATCAGGACAGCATTCTGTTGATTCAAAAGAAACACACACACACAGACACACACAAACACACACACAAACACACGTCCCAGCTGGTGACATCAGTGACCTGAGGACAGTGGGGGAGATTTGAGGACAGTTTACCTGGGAATGAAGGTTTCAATCATACTACCACCCAGTGGTGGGTAGAAGTAACTTAGATCGATGAAGCCTGTTCTAGGATTTGGCTTAATTCTCAATAATCTTACTGCTACTCTTTGTTCTTAGAGGTCTTTCTTGGCAATATGTAGAGACCCATGGTTTTTCTTCTTTAAAAAAAAATATTCTGAACTTAAAGTGCTCTAAGAAATAAAGACTAATTAAAAAAAAGTGTGTGAATTCACTGGCAGTCCAGTGGTTAGGACTCTGCACTTTCAGTACCAAGGGCCGGGATCAGTCCCTGGTCAGGTAACTAACACCTTGCAAGCCCATGGCGCGGCCAAAAAGAAAGTGTGTGTGTGTGTGTGTGTGTGTGTGTGTGTGCGCGCGCACGCGCGTGCGCGTGCACATGCTGTGTTGAAAACAGTATCATGAAACATAAAATTTGGTTCCCAACTTTTCATGTAATGTTACACGACTTGAAGGCTAGAGCTTTCTACCTAATAGTATGATTTCCCTGTCTATTGGGCCCACGTGGAAATTTCCTGCTGAATGCCAACCCTCCTCCCCTCTCTCCCAACACACAGCCCTCCCACCCACTCACTTTGCAGTGGATTCTCTTTGGAAGATCTTTTAGGTTTTCTTTTTCATCACACAAGGACGTTGCCATATGTAACAAGGTCTTTCTTCGTACAGATGAAGACCTCAGCTTTATGACGAATGGCAGAAGTTCATTTTCTTTGCCTAAGACATTTGAAATGTAATAGTTCATTGAAGAGGGAGGGGGGAAACCCATTTAGTTTTTGTCTTGACTAAAATGAAAGGAATGGAGATTAACAATTCAAAACCAGAGCTTGCTAATTAAAATTAACTACAATTACCCAACTTGCCATGCAGCTCACTGGGAATCATTTCTCTTCTGATTGATTATGATGATGAAAACTTATCTTTTACTGGATAAAATGAAGACATCTTGTTCAGAGAGAAAAATTGTTTCTTAAGACTGGCTGTAGAAGTGTTTGTTTTTATAGAATTTTTTAAAAAACACCTAAGTAATACATTAAAAGAAGTTATTCTCCAGACCTGACTTTGTATTAACATGTGTTTAAATATGGGGAGAAATTTCTCACATAATGAATCCAAACGCATTTAGATTTCTACAGTTGGGGACCTTCAGGGTTGCAAATACCTGAATAGGTACACAATTTCCAAATAATCCTGATATTACTGAAGCCATACTCCAAATGCACTGTGCCTGAATCGCATGATTTATTGGATATGGTGATTACCGTGTTCTAGAATTCTCCTCTCCCCAGTGGAGAAGAATTTATTCTTACGCGATTACTGCTACACAGTCATGTCGGTCTGATTCTGTTACTAAGCATGACATCACCTTTTAAGAAGATCCCCCAGAGAAATAAAGTGATTCTAAAAGAAGCAGAGGAGCGAGGGGAAATACAACTATGAGCTTTAATCTCTGGAATAATTCCAACTCTGCAACAGGAGAGAGCAAGTCTACCCCAAGAAAAAAATTCCACTGGCTCAAGTGATGATGAGGACCCTCTCCAATGGGGAAGACATCTGCCCCTGTCGCACCCTGATTTGCCCACCACTGGCCTTAGGACAACCTGTGAGTAAGAGAATGAAAGGTCCTTTTATGTTTTAACCTCACCGCCTCTGAAACTGCCCTTCAGAAACCCTACCTTTCTCGTTCTCTCTTTTCTTGGCAACACTCAAAGTCCTTTGTAAACATCCTCCCGGGAAGTCTCTGTAGATCTGTCTGATAAACTTTGAAAGGGAGAGAGTTTAAACTCCTGTCTGAGAACAGATTGGATGGAGAGCTTAAAAGATTATTCCCTTCAGAGAAGTAGCCGAAATCACCAAGCTTGAAAAGGTGTCAAGGAGAAATAGAAATGACACAGCCCTGGTCTTTCTGTACCGAGCTTTTTTCTCTCCCCAGACCCAGCGTTCTTATGAGCCTTGCTGAGCAGGAGAAAGGCAAGCCCAGGCTCTTGATTCTAAATGCACAAAATTGGGAAAGGCCAAGACAATGAAACATTAAGAGATGTGCTCAAAATTCTTTGGAGCTAACTAACGTATAAACCCTCCAACCAAACGGAAATAGCCCATTGGGTCAGAAATGCAAACTCTTTTCCTTTTTAAAAGAATTTGTTGGCAACTCAAGTCTCATTTTTCAAATTCATCTATTTCCCTTTCTCCCCATCCCTCTTCCATCACAGGGCAACGGAAATGTATTTGTCTATCGAAAAGATGTTGATTTCCTCCCAAAGTTAAGATTCCTAAGGAACCACATTGAAAGAAAGGATAGGGATCCTGATGCGTTTCAGGATCAAGAGGACAGCTCTCTCACTTCCTCTTGTCCTTCTCCGGTCTCTTCCTGTTGGAATGTAGCTACTTGCATCCTATTCACGAATAGTGGAGGTTTCCATCCTGGAAGATATTGTCAGAGGGGAGATGATGGTTATTCCAAAGTGGAGGGGATTCCCACATGGGATGGAGGTGGGACCAGAAGACCCCAAAATCCCCTTTCAGTTCTAAGGCCCTGGGGACCAGTCCTTCAATCCTATCCCAGGGGTCCACTTGTGGTTCAGAAGCATTTGGTGCAAGTCTCAAGAAATCAGACTTAGATATTTACCCCTCCTCCCACCCAGATGATCCAGTAGCCGGTATGGAAGCTTTGTGGGAACAGCAGTCCATTGTAAGTTTGTTGGGCCAGATTGTGGAGGATGCTGGACTCGATGCGGTTAAAACAAAGTAGACAAACAAACGAAAACTCTTCTCTTCTTCTAGTGGTGTCTCTTCAGGGAGACCATGACTCTGAGCTCCTAGGTTTTAGAAGTATGTCTATTTTTGAAAATTAAGCTTTATTGAGGGATTCTCGACATAAAATAAACTCATATTAAAAGTGTACAATTTGGTTCATATCAGTACTATTTACAATAGTCAAGACATGGAAACAACTTAAATGTCCATCAACAGATGAATGGATAAAGAAGATGTGGTACATAAAAAAGAGTGAGATAATGCCATTTACAGCAACAGGAATGGACCTAGAGATTATCACACTAAGTGAAGTAAGTCAGACAGAGAAAGACAAATATCATATGATATCACTTATATGTGGCATCTAAAATGTGACACAAATGAACTTATCTATGAAACAGAAACAGACTCACAGACATAGAAAACAAACTTATGGTTACCAAAGGGGAATGTGGGGGAGGGATAAGTTAGGAGTTTGGGATTCACAGATACACACTACTATATATAAAATAGATAACCAACAAGGACCTACTGTATAGCACAGGGAACTACACTTAATATCTTCTAATAACCTATAATGGAAAAGATATGAAAAAGAACATATATATATGTTTCCTATCATATAATCACTTTGCTATACACTTGAAACTAACACGACGTTGTAAATTAACTATACTTCAACTTAAAAAATGTATGTAAAGAAGTGTACAATTTGGTAAGCTCTGACACATGTGTACACTCAGGAAACCATCACCACAATCAAGATAGTGAATATATCCATCACCCTCAAAAGTTTCCCCTTCTCCCTTTGTGATCCCTCTCTGTCCTCTCCAGCACCCTCTCTGTCCCTCTCCCCCAGTCTCTAGGCAGTTATTGATTTGCCTATGTCCCTATAGATTAGTTTGCATTTTGTAGATTTTATATAAGTGGAATCATAGAGGATGTACTCTTCTTTTTCTGACTTCTCTCACTCAGCATAACTATTCTGGGTCAACACGTTTTCCCATTTTCTTGCTGAGCAGTAGTCTATTGTATGGGTATACTACAATTTGTTTATCCATTCACCTATCGATAGACATTTGTATTGTTTTCAGTTTTTGGTTGTTACAAATAAAGCTGCCTTGAATATTTATGGATAAGTCTTTGTAAGGACATATGCTTTCCTATCTCTTGGTAAATACCTAGAAGTGGAACGGCTGGATCATATGTTAGGCATAGGTTTAAGTTTTTAAAAACCTGTTTTCCAAAGTGGTTGTACCATTTTACATTCTCTCCAGTGGTGTGTGCGTTCTGGTTACTCCACATCCTTTCCAACACCTAATACAGTCAGCCGTTTTAGTTTTTGACTGGTTTTAGTGGGTGTGTCATGGAGGCATATCTCACTGTGATTTTAATTAGCATTTCCCTGATGACTAAGAATGTACATCTTTTCATGTGCTTGTTTGCCATCCATATTCTTTTTGGATGAAGAATCTAACTCTTTTACCCATTTTGTAATTGGTTTGTTTGTTCTTAGTATTGAGTTTTGAAAGTTCTTTATATAATCTGGATACAGTTCTCTTATCAAATCTGTGATTTGCAAATATTTTCTCCAAATTCTTTTTTCTCTTTTTCACCAGTGTTTTTCTTTTTTAATTTCTCAAAACAATGTCTTTTGAAGAGACATTCTTAATTTTGGTGAAGTCTAATTTATTAATTTTTTGCAATGTACTATGCTTTTTTGTGTTGTATCTAAGAGATCTTTGCCTAACCCTGGGCCACAAGGATTTTCTCGTATATTTCTTGTAGAAAGTTTATAGTTTCAGGTTTTATATTTAGACTAAGATCTGTTTTGGGTTCTTTCTTCAATGTGACGTGACGTATAGATCAAAGGTCTTTTTTTTTGTTTGTTTTTTGCGTTGTTCATCCAAATGTTCCAGCACAATTTGTTGAATAGATCAACATTTCCTCATTAAATTGTTTTCGCCTGTCTGTCAAAAATCAGTTGACTATATATGTGGGGTCTACTTCTGGATTCTCTGTTCCATTGACCTATTTGCTCATTGCAACACAAATATCATATTGTCTTGATTACTGTAGCATTCAAATAAGTCTCGAAATCAGATACTATAATTCTCCAACTTTGTTCTTTTTCAAAAGTCTTTGGCTAATTCTAGTTCCTTTGCATCTTCAAACTGGACATAAATAGCCTACTGTGGGACACACAGAAGCGAATCTAAACTTCTTTAAACCGCACTTGTTGTCAGTTCCTTAGGAAAGAGGATTCAGAGATAGATACCAGCACTCATTAATTATACCTTTATTTAGAAGTATAGTATATACGTATCTTGAAAGATGAGTGTTTAAGTAACTTGAAAGAAAAGAAGAGAGGGAGGAGGAAAGACAAGCTTCATGGAAGAGACGAAATTTAATGATATAATTTTGATAAGTAGGGTGTAGATAACTTGAGTTAGCACCTGGAGAGAATAATATGAAGTGTGCCCATCACAAAGCCCAATTAGATTGTAAGAAAAGGTGCATGAAGAAAGTGGCTTGTCTTCATATTGTAGAGGACCTTGAAATGGAAGTTGAAGAGTTTGTGCTTAATTCTCTAGGCAATGAAGAGCCATGAAGATTTTTTCTCTGAGACAGGGTTTTTTAGAGGGAGGGGGTTGTTACGGCAGTTGAGCCGACTGCACGAACTGAAGCATTTCATGCTCACATCCTTATACAGATTCCCTCACATCTCACCTGCTTGCTACCAGAGTCCCAAGGGAGGAAGGGCTAGGACTTGTGGGAGAGGTTGATTGGCAGCAGGGCTTTAATTTCAATGGAATGTTTTCATGGGCGTCGCCTTTCCCTTCCTGGATCGGGGGATGAGTGGAGTTTCCTTGGGAGTGTTTTTCTTGGATACATTCATTGGGTTTCAACTAGAAACACAGGATATTGGTATGGCTCTTCACAGTTTAGGTTGAATTGCAGTCCACCCCCAAAACTTCCTTGAGGTTATGTTCTATCCAACCCTTCTCACTGTTCAAATGCCTACCAAACAGATTTATAGAATGCCAAAGCTGGAAAGGGCCTCCGAGAACATCTGAACCGTCCTTATCCTCTTACTCCCTCTGTTCTGTGAAGAAATGAAAGTGAGACGGTAACTCAATTCCAATAACATGAATCTGATCACACTGTTTACCTCTATAAAACCCTTCAACACAGCCTAAGACCTTTAGCTAGGGTGACCTGACATCCTGATTTGCCCAGAATGGTCCTAGTTCTTGCTTGTTGCCCTGGTGCAGTTATTCATAGCGACCCTTTTCACTCCCCAAAGTGAACCAGTTTGAATGATAAATTAAACGGTCCTCCTAAGTAATGCTTTCCAACATACAGACGCTGATGGGAGACAGGCAGTCTCAGAGTTACTGTGGAGGTTTTGTACACCCGTCATGTTTATACAGTCTCTCAATCAGCAGAGAGATGAGTAAGATTATTACACTTTAAGGGTCCAAGAAGAATGTTGAAGTTCAGTATAGGAATCACTTGAAAGTATTGAGACACAATGACCAGCCCTCCTATCCAGCCTCCAGCCTCCCCTGCTCATCTCCTAGTGCCCTGCCTCCCTCCTGTGGTCCAGCTCCGGAGAGGGACGATTCGTGGGTGTCATGACTCTTCCATGCTGGTTCAGGGCTCTGTGCTTTTGAACATGTTTTCCCTCTGCTGGAAGATATCTGCCACCAGCCCCTGCCCCTCTTGTCCAACTGATGAAATCCCACCTTTCCTGCAATGCTCAGAACCTCCACACCCCTGTCTCCCCAGCACAACCACCCCTCCCCAGGGCAGAGCCAAACTCTCTGTTCTGAGCCTTCCCGTGCCCTGCATTCTCTTCTGTCCTGGTGGCCCTTATCACGCTGTGTTGGCTGTATTTGTTTACATGGTTGTCTCTCTCCTCAACTGGGAACAACTTGAGGGCATGGTGACTGGCACAGGGAGGGGACACAGGCAGTATGTGCCAAGCTCATTCATTCAATACATATTTATTGAGCATTAACTTTATTCCAAGCACTACTTTGCACGGGATCCAGTAGTGCACAAACGACGTCCCCGGCCCCCGCACTCCAACCCCGTCTGGAAATGGGTGTGGTGCGAAGGGAGCACGGGAGCTGACCTGTGCACCGTGCATGTGTCTGTGCGCACATGCATCTATGTGGCTCAAGGAGGTTTCCTGGAACCTTGGGCTCTTCTCAGGAAGCCACAACACTTCAGGACAGGTCAGTCTTTTTCCATGCAGCTTCTTTATGAATTAAGCTGCGTTAAGTCTCTGATCTATTTTAAAACAGAGAAAGGGAAGTCTGTAGAGACAAAGATAACTTTCTCAAGGTCACTGAGTTGTGTGGTTGGTCCCCAGGGAGAGAAGCCTTGTGCCTTGGACCTGGCTTAGCCCTGGGTGAGGGGTGGCGGTGAGCATGGCCTGCCAGTTCCCCTGGGAGGTAGAGGCTCCCCAGGCCGGCCGGGCCAGCGTCTGTGAGGCAGGCTGTGTGGGTGCCTGTCTCCAGACAGGAGCCCATCCCAAGAGCTGGTCCAAGGCCACAGAGGCTGAGCAGAAGCCCGTGTGCTGTTTCTGGTGAGGAGGGTTCCGTTCTCAGTGGTTTACGAGTACCATTCCTGGAGTCGGGGGAAGACTTAGAGCTGGGCTGAAGTACACACCAGGTCCCAAGGAGCTTGGCAAATGATAACACAAACCACTGAAGCAAAAGAAGACAGAGAGGGAGAGGGGTGTGGGGCAGGAGAAGTGAGGAAAGTGAGAGAGACTGAGATGCAGAGATTCTCAGGCTGTGGCAAGGGACCAGAGGCTAACGTTTTGCTCTCAGAATACCGTAAATCACTCTCTTTCTCACTCCCTCTCCCTCTCTCTCGCTCCACACCCACCCTCCCACTCTCATCGCCATTCATTTCTTTCTGAAACAGCCCTCCTCACCCCAACTCAGAGATTTTATTTTCTTCTCTCATTCGGAAGTTGCAGCAACTCTGGGCAGCCCTGGGTCCCTGGTTCAACACTCCCCCTTCCGGCCTTCACCACCTCCTTACTTACATGCGGGAACACTCTTCAGGAGCAAGAAAAATGAGATGGGACTCCCACAGGACAGAAGGAAAGGTGATGGCGCCCCTCACGGAGATGTCAGTCTCCGGGTGGGGTGGGACCTAGGGCCGCCCCTTGGTCCATGGAGCGGGGAGAGGGGCTCGCCCTGGTGCCCTTGAGGTAGGTGTCCTCCAGCTCTGAGTCTCAACTAGATTCCAGAACAGCCCCTCCCAGCTCAAAGAAATAGAAGCCACAGGGAGGGGAGAGCAGGTGACTTGGAGGTGGCAGAGAAATGCCAGCTGCTGTCAGGTAACCTGAACCCCGCAACCTAGTTACTCAGCTACCGTCAGGCCTCACCAGGGGCCTCACTCCATCGGATGTCCCTCCCCCAGCACAACTTCCTCACTCAGCTTTAACCTTCTGCTGGGGGGCCAGTGCCCTCTCCTTGAGGCTTGTCACGCCCACACTCGCTCCTCCACTTCTTGGGGTCACTTGCCTCCTCTCTGGGCCCATCAACAAACCCCAAATATCCTCAAGCATAAGGAGGCCAAAGGGCCTGAAATGGTTGTAACGCGAGAGGGAGAAGCACTGGAGAGGGAGGAGTGGGGCAGGAGGAGGGAGTGGCCGTTTCACTTCGAAAGGCTGAGCCTTTCAAAGTGTAGTAGGACCCGGTTAACAGGAACTCCCCTCACCCTCCAGGGAATCTGGCGAGAATCCAGGAAACGGATGGCTGCTGCCGTGTGACCCACGCACAGCGTGGCAGGGCCCTCCCTGGAGCTCGGGAGCCCAACATCAGGTTCCTGGGACCAGCCTGACCGTGCAGGACAGCCCAGTCTCCCTGCCGTCTCTTCTTCCCTTTCCACTTGGAAGTTCACCCCAGAGTGGGGCTGGGAGAGAGAGGGGTACCTGATGTAGTGCCCACTACATGGTAAGGTGCTAAACGTAGCTGTTGAATGATTGAACGAAACGTGAACCAAACAGAGCGGGGGTAGAGGGAAACAAACGAGGCAGAAATAGGAGTGGGCAGAGATCCGGGACGAGGGTGGAGAAAAGAGCAATTGAAAGGGGCTCTGTGTCTGGGGGCAGATAATGTAGGCTTGCAACTCATGGAACACAGCCATCTAACTGCAACATCTGGCATAAATACTCCCACAGTCCACACTGTCCACATGTGTCGACCCTCATCCAGGCGGGCAGGCCTACCGGGAGGACTCCTGGGACCATATGATCCAATGTTCCCATTTTACAGATAAAGAAACTGGAGTTAAATGAGGGCAAGTGACATTGCCGAGGTCTCCAGGTCAGGCTGTGGCTCCACCTGGCCCCCTCCAGGGGATTTAAAGAGGCACCTTTCCTGGACAAGAATTGATTGATGGCTCTGACTCATTAGCACATGAAACCGGTCAGACCTGGCCTTTCTCTGCCCTCCCTCTGGAAACCACACCCAGCCCTGGGACTTCTAACCTCTTCACTTCTCCCTCTGCTCTCAACTTCCAAACTGGCTGGCATGCCAGCCTTTCAAAAAAAGAAGCTCTCATTTTGTTTGAATCACCTTAGGGGCCCCCCTTTGGAAAATATTTTATTTATACCTCAATCCTCCAGAGATGGAGAGACTAGTGTCTCATTCTTGTGTCTCTCCACAGTGACACAGTGCGCGCACAGAGTAGGTGCTGAGTAAGAGTTTAATGTTGGGAGGAAATACGAAAAGTGGAGACCAGAACTCGAGGCAGCCTGGGGAGCCACACGTTGTACGAGCTTTGCTGGTGGATTTTCTTAGAAAAGCCCTGGACCCCATGGTCTGGCAAGGAGAAGTGACATTATGTGCCTGTTAGACAAGCAAAAAGTACTATTAGACCTTCATTTATACTCAAATACATGCAAAGAACAGAAGTAGGCTCTCAAACCAAATTAGAATCAAGCCAAATCAAGTTGATAGACAAGATTTAGGGGACTCCAGCTGCAGCAGGCTTGTGAACCCCTGGCCTTTTAATATTACTTTCCAGGGATGTAAGCGCAAACTTCCTTCAATAGCAATTTATGGCTCAGTTCACATCCAGTCTATTTCTGGAGTTAATATCTCACATCCATAGTCAAGAGCAGTTGTGTGGACATGTGGGCATCATGTGAATCTTGGTTTTGATGGTTCTTTTGGGTGGGGTCTGCAAAAATTACATATTCAGCTACTTAAATGTTTCAACCAAGGGGAAAAAGAAAAACACGAGGAATGGCCTTCAACCGTACTTCAAAGATGGCAGCTCAGTTGTTCTTACAAGATCAAAACCAAAGTCAAGGAAGATTTTAGAGATTCCCAGCCTGGACTTGTTATAGCTCATAGAGTTTCTTGCAATTTCAAGTGACGTCATAGGTGGTTCAAAGCACAATTAAATTTACTTTCGCTTAAATGTTTATATACACACACATCCCATGTGATTATGTACGTTACCCTGATTATGTATATTTGCCATGTATCACGTTTGCTAGCAGTTGGCTTGTGGGATGAGAACTACCAAGAAATCAAGCAATACGTAGGCAACTCGTATCCAGGTCACGGGAATTGCCTTTAAGAGAAAAAAAAAATCTTCACAAAATAAAAACTATCAAATAAGAAAAAAATAGAGAACACTTCTGTACAGAGAGAAAAATTACTATTAAAGGGGAATAATCAATGGAAACAAAAGCCTGAAAGCTTTCAATGTTTTTACAACTGTTCATAGTGTTTAAGGCTATTCTGGGAAATAAAATTACATGAGTTTCATTCCTTGCATAAGTCACTGGTGCAAGCGAGATGAAGTGGACCAAGTAGGACCTGGGTTTTAACTGTGTTATGTGAGGGCAGTGGGAGCTATGGAAGATTTGTGGGGGAAAAGGGAGAAGAGGGAGCTGTGTCTTAGCAGAAACATCAGTAGTCCGGCAGCAAGAGATTGGTGGAGATAGAGCAAAGGCAAAAAGGCCAATTCTGAGGATGTAGCAATAACTGATGTGCAAAATATTGAAGACAGTTGAGCTGGGGTAGATGTTGGGATAGATGTGGTGGTTTGAGAGGGAACTATCTAAGCTCCTGGTGGATGATGATGGCAGGTAGGTGTGAGGGGAAGGGAGAAATGAAAGATAGCCCTGAGCCTGGCTATCTGGGAAGATGCTTATCATTAGACCCTCCAATGCTGCTCTGGCCAGGATGGCAGCCACTGGCCACAGGTGTCTACTGAGCACTTGAAATGTGGCTGGTCTGAGTGGAGAATTGCTGTCACTATCACACAGACACCTATGTCAAAGACTTAGTTCCCCGAAATAGAATGTAAAATATCCCATTCATAATTTCGCACATGGATTACATGTTGAAGTAATATTTTGGATATATTGGGTTAAATAAAATATTAAAATTAATAATGTTTCTTGTACTTTAAAAAAATGTGGCTACTAGAACATTTTAAATCGCACACGTGGCTCACATTTGATCTCTATGGGGCATTGCGGCTCCAGTGGTTTCCCATTGCTCTTAGGGTCGGACCCAAATTCCTCACTGAGACCATCAAAGCCCCATGTGACCTGCCAGGCTTTCTGAGGCTGAGTGAGGGCCCCACTCCCCTTGGTCAGCATGTTTCAGGCACACTGGCCTTGCTGTTCCCCTGGCACGCCGTTGCTCTTTCCTGCTGCTGGACTTGCCCCCACCGTGGCCCCGCCTGTCATGTTTTCTCCTGAGATCTTAACTTGCTGGATCCTCCCACCCTTCAGTTTTCTCCAGAGGACTCCTCCCTCCCCCACCAACATGCTAGCTCATGCCCTATTTTATGTTCCTCAGAAGACTTCATCAGTTTAGAAATTACCTTGTTAATTTCTTTGTTTAATGTTTTATTGTCTCTCTCCTCCTGGCTACGACTTAAGTCCTGAGAAATCCCATCTGCCTTATTCTCCTTTGTATCTCTAGGCTTGGCACATAATGGGTATACAATAAATGTTCAACAAATGAATGAATGGAGAAGTACAGAACCATGGAGAAGGGCTCCTGGCTAGACCGGGGTGGGGTGTTGGGATGACGGCTTTCAGCACTTTTCCTCCAATATGGTCATACACCATGGCTCTCTCTAGACTGTGACCTCCTGAAGGCCTTCACGTCTGTTCATCACTGCATACCCAGGGTTCCCAGTCCACCACCGTGTGCAAGGTGAAAGCCCAGAGGATTATCTATGGAATGAACACATGGATACAAAACCAAAGCTCGCGCCATACACCCCACTTCTTCCCACAGGAAACAAAGGAATTGCATCCGTTTTCTTTGAATTAGCTTCTATCTCGAATATTTCAAGTGCTTTGCAAACTGGGAGAAGTTTTTAGTAACTGTATTCATGAAACAGCAGCAAGTGACACTGGTCCTCTTTGTGGCCCCGGGCACCATGGTCAGCCATTTACAAACCTTGCCCTGGCTGGCCAGAGGTGACATTTTCGGACCTGTAAAATCAGGTTGGGCTTTTTGTTTTACTGGCCTTCCTGGCTTCAGGAGTCACCTCCTCAGTGAGGCCTTCCCTGATCATCCATCCCAAATTAGAGCCCCAGCCAAACTTCTGTCCCTTTTATCACAGCACCGGATTTTAGTTTCTTCATAGTATTTATCATGAGCTGACGGTCTCTCCTTTATTTATTTCTTTTCTTTTTCTTAACTGTCTTCTCCGCAGTGGGATACGTGCTCACTGAGAGCTGTGGCCTGCCTGTCCTGTTCACTGCAGAAACTCTGGTGCCTGGAAGAGCGCCTGGCACAAAGTAGGGGCTACACGAATCCCTGGTGAATGACTAGCCAGCTGCAATGAAGAGCTATTCTGTGGGCCGGTGACCCACTGGTGCCGTATGCCCCTGGCTTCCGGTACCGCATCCTGAGCTGCAGGTGACCTCAACAAACTGTCTCTTCTAAAGAAACCCCTCAGGTAATACATGCTCATTTTGATCTACCACAAAACCTGGATGCAAACACCAGCAGTCACAGACAGGAAAGAAAAGCCCAAACAAACTCTATCTGGAAATTCAGAAACTGCTTCGTGGCTCTGGGACATTTTGCTTACAGAGACTGTATTGATCTTGTTGCAGATAGCCGCCCTGTATTAGCAGCTGTTCTGGTGTGGCCGCCCCCAGGGCTGGTGCTTCGGAACCCCTTGTTACACCCTTAGGTGCTTTTACCCACTGGTTTCTCTGGGTCATGGTGCGATTCATTCGCCTATTAAAGAATGACTCTCAAACCAGCCACACAAATATGATCTTCAAAATTGGATACTTTTTGGGCTTCCCTGGTGGCGCAGTGGTTGAGAGTCCGCCTGCCGATGCAGGGGACACGGGTTCATGCCCCGGTCCGGGAGGATCCCACGTGCTGTGGAGCAGCTGGGCCCGTGAGCCATGGCCGCTGAGCCTGCGCGTCTGGAGCCTGTGCTCCGCAACGGGAGAGGCCACAACAGTGAGGCCCGCGTACCGCAAAAAAAAAAAAAAAAATTGGATACTTTTCTTACTTCTTAAAGTTTAGGATTTATTTTCCCATTCTCTCTCTATAATTTTTGGTTCTGAAAAGTTCCTGGCAATTCATTTGTGCTGAGAATCATTAAGCTTTTTTTTTTTGTTGTTCCACCCAGTTTGTTTATTTTCTATATTTATTTATTTTTGGCTGTGTTGGGTCTTCGCTTCTGTGCGAGAGCTTTCTCTAGTTGTGGCAGGCGGGGGCCACTCTTCATTGCGGTGCGCGGGCCTCTCACTGTCGCGGCCTCTCTTGCTGCGGAGCACAGGCTCCAGACGCACAGGCTCAGTAGTTGTGGTTCACGGGCCCAGTTGCTCCGCGGCATGTGGGATCTTCCCGGACCAGGGTTCGAACCCGTGACTGCTGCATTGGCAGGCAGGCTCTCAACCACTGGGCCACCAGGGAAGCCCAGTTTGTTTATTTTTTTATTGCAGTATAGTTGATTTACATTATTGTGTTAGTTTCAAGTGTACAGCAGTGATTCGGTTATACATATATATTTATGTATATATCTATATTCTTTTTTTTGATTCTTTTCCATTGAGAATCATTAAGCTTTCCGTGTAAAAAAGACCTTGGCTTCGATTGCATTAGTTCTTCTGCTGCTCGATAGACAGGAGGATGGAACGGACCTGCGCTTCTTGTGCCCTAAGAGATACAGTTACACATCCGAGGCAGCAAAGCAGGAGGAGAACAGGTTTCTGTCACTCTCTAGCTGCCACCTTGGCCAAACCATTTCCTCTCTTTGAGACAAATTATCCACATTTGCTACGAGAATAACATTTTCAGTCCTACTTACCTACATGGATTACTTTTGGTATCAAATGAGAGAGTGTTTGAGAAAGCATTTTGTGAGACTTCAAGTATTATTCAAATGTGTTGTTATTTTTATTAATATCCTCCTTCTTCTTCTACTAGTAATGTGTAGCTTCCTGAAGGATTTCTGTATGGCAGGCATTGTGCCACATGCTGTGAGTAGAGAAAAAATATGTTGTTTTTGCCTCCAAAACTTGCACAGTCTGGGTTGGGCAGAGAGATAAAGAGACACTATAATCCAGTATCATCAGTGATGTGTTGAATGCACGAGGAGGGGGTGAGAGGGACAGGGAGGGGTCAGGATGGGTTTCTGGAAGCAGGTGAATTGAGCAAAGTCTTGAAGGATGCATATGTAGGAGGTCTCTGGATGGAGAGGTAGAAGAGTGATGCTTCCGGCGCAGGGACGGTGTGTGTAAAGGGATGGAGGGCTCATGGCACTGGTGCAGCTTTGCGTGCAGGGGAATCATGGACGGGATGCTGACTTCTTGTAGGGTATAAGGCAGGAGGGTAGGTCAGGAGCAAATCACGCGACTTTCTCCAGAGGTGGAGGCAATAGGAAGCCTTTGGGAGTTTTCTCTCGGTGTCGTGGTTGTTTGGCTATGTGACTGGAGTGTGCTTGATGGGTTGGAGGGAGGCAAGACTGAAGGAGGTGAAAGCAAAAACCTCGAAGCTCCTGCACAAAGGCAATGACAAAGGGGGCTGAGATTCAAACAACAGGGAAGCCTGATGGTTCCTGGTGTCTTGTGGGATGCAGGGAGGAGATCGGTGATGGGGTTGAGGAAGACGTATTAAGCCTGGGAAGACAGGGGTAGGACACCTCGCAGAGTTGGGGACCTACTGACTTTCATGTGGAGATGGCCCGTGGGTGGCTAGGTCCACGGTCTGGAGCTCAGGACAGAATTTGGGATTGACGATACCAGATTTGGTGGCGGTCTTCATGCAGACGCCAGTCACTGTGGTGGGTGACGAGTGACAAAAGGAAAAGGACACAGATAGACTTTTCAGGGACAGCAACCTTAATGCGTAGGTCGTGGGGAAAAAAATCCCATGATAGATGTTGAGAAGTCACCAGAGAGGTTGGAGGAAGTCAAGAAAAAGAGGCGTCAGGGGGGCTAAGGAAGGAGAGAATGTCCAGGATGGAGTCTGCACATGGTCAGAACCTCACAAATGTCGACAGAGGAAAGAACAAAAGAGGGACCATCTGATTTGTTCAGAGAGGGAGGGGCATTCAGAAGTCTGGCTGCAGGGGTAACAGTGAGAGAGAAGTGAGGCAGGAGAGGCTGCGAGCTAGAACTAGAGTCTAGGGTCCTTGGTGAGAAGGGAGGAGGGCAGTCACGGGTGGAGAGAGGAGTGCAGGGTGGCAGAAGCTGGCTCTGAAAGACGGTGGAAAAATAAATGTATTTATATGCTGAGGAAAAAGTAAAAAATGTAAAGGAGGTTGCAAATTCAGGAATAAGAGCTGGTGTTTTGTGGGCCACGCCCCTGATAAAGGGGAAAGGCATCCAGAGTGCAGTCCCTGAGAAAGAAGGGAAGGATGGAGCCAGGTGGAGATAAGCTTAAGGGGAGGAGGCAGGACCAGTCAGAAGGAGAGCTGACCAGGACCTGACAACCAAGGAGTGGGAGAGCTGGATGACACCACACTTTTCCCAGTGGAAGGAAAAGCCCTGTCTGGGCAAGGGTGTTTGGGGGGGCGGGGATGGCACTGGGAATAGGTCCTCCCTCTGCAGCCCTGGGACCCGCACCCCTCATTCTCCTACCCTGCTTCCTACCCTACTCACACGTGGAGCGGGCAAAATGATGTGTCACCCAGCCAGTAGGCTCAAAAGAAAAGCAGAACCAGGCAGTGCAGGGGGGCGGGGGTGTTCATACCGAGGCTGCAGGTAGAGGGGCATTTATTTAAGAGAACAAGTTTCCAGAGAGAACAGTGGAAAGGCTGAGGAGGGACTCCATCAGATGAGGGGCAGCACAGAGCAAGATCTGAACCCGTGGCTGGAGGCTGTACGCTGAACATGAAAACTTGGCTTTTAAAAAGTTAAGTTGAAGAGCTTCCCTGGTGGCGAAGTGGTTAAGAACCCCCCTGCCAATGCATGGGACACGGGTTCAAGCCCTGGTCAGGGAAGATCCCACATGCCCCGGAGCAACTAAGACGGTGAGCCACAGCTACTGAGCCTGCGCTCTAGAGCCCGCGCGCCACAACTGCTGAGCCCACGTGCCACAACTACTGAAGCCTGTGCACCTAGAGCCGTGCTCCACAACAAGAGAAGCCACCGCAAAGAGAAGCCGGCGCACCGCTCGCAGCAACTAAAGCCCGCACGCAGCAATGAAGACCCAACACAGCCAAAAATAAATAAATTTATTTAAAAAATAATAATAAGTTGAATTCAACCCCACATAGGTGAGAAACCAGTTGCTATGTCTCAAGATGATCAATTGTTTGAAATCCAACTTCTATTTTTAAACTATCACATGCATGTAAATATGACTATAGCCTCAGGTCTTTGTATAGGAGCTGTGCGAATATTTGAGGCAAGAATGACATTTTAAGTTATCCTTTATGAACTGCTCCCAGCATTAAACTGTTTCAAAATGTCTCTTCTTTGGATGGATACTCCCTGGTTTGCACTTAAAATGAAATCTCAAGGAGATCACAGTGGTTTCCAAGTTCTCTAGATGATCATACATTATGCTCCTTTCCCATCGTGCCCTTCCCCCAACTCCAAAATAAGAAAACAAAAATAATCCAAACGAGTCTTTGGTTTCAGAGTTTTTTAGAGGCTTTCTCTCCTCTGTAAGGTATTAATGGGCAATTCCACAATTACTTTGTTACATAGAGTTTTAAGGGAAATATCTGTTTGATCCTTCAAGATTCTATTCGTATAAAAATAATCTTATGGGCCCTAATTACGGAACAGACACAGGAAAGAATAACTTATGTTCAAGAGTATTTGTTCTTCACAAATCTGGGGTAAAGGAAGCCTTCCTTTATGGTTTGTATCTCATCCCTGACCCCAGCTATCTATTGGGTATTCACTAAAATGAAGAAATGCCTCGAGTACTTTTACTTACTTTTACTCCTAAATGTCATATATGGTACTTGCTTCTGAAACTGATTTGACGTGGCCTTTACCCTCTCCTGGTCCCCTTAAGGAATAATATCCCTGTTTTACATTCTGATGCCTTAGGGACAAATTTATGGCTTAGGGTAAAAGCGGATAGAAGAGAAACTACGTCACAGAAAACATCAAGGTTAGGGTGGTGGTGTTTGTCAACTGAGGTAATTTTTCTCTAGGCTGGAGGTTTTCTCAACTGGATTTATAAATTTCATGTCTCATATTGATGACTAAACTAGCAGAATTAGTTTAACATGAAAACAGATCACATTTGTGAATAACAAAATAGTAAACTACAAAGAATGTTCCTTAAATAACATCGCTATCATTGATACTTGCAATTCTAAAAGAAAAGAGAAGATTCATTGATCCCTGCTTCACTAAAGGCAAATTACAATTGGAATTCTAAAAGAAAAGAGAAGATTCATTGATCCCTGCTTCACTAAAGGCAAATTACAATTGGAAACATATCCAGACATAGAAAGAATAGCTGCAGTAAAGCCTTATTTTTTTAAATTTTTTTTGCGGTACACGGGCCTCTCACTGTTGTGGCCTCTCCCATTGCGGAGCACAGGCTCTGGACGCGCAGGCTCAGCGGCCATGGCTCACGGGCCCAGCCACTCCGTGGCATGTGGGATCTTCCCGGACCGGGGCACGAACCTGTGTCCCCTTCATCGGCAGGCGGACTCTCAACCACTGCGCCACCAGGGAAGCCCAAGCCTTATTATTAATTTAGACTTCAATTATTTACTTGAGCTGCAAATCATGGCTGTTCTTATTCTTACTATAAAGATTTATAGTATAAATAATACTGAAGAGCTATGTTTAACCTGCTTAAGAGAATACAGTCTTTAAATGACTTTAGTGCATTAGTTTTATGAAAGCAAGCGCTTCTGTAAACTATGAATTCAGACTCACTACAAGTATTTGCCAAGTTTACTGTTCTTCCTCCTATTGGATATTTAAAATACAGATTTTTCACTAATTCAGACTGACTTCACTATTTCTTCTTGTTTAACCAGACTAATTCAGTAAGTTTAGTTACTTCAGTAAGTGTACTAGTGGAAAAACTCTAACCAGCTGGGGAAATATGTTTCCTAAGTGGAGAGAGTCTGGTAATCAACAGACCACATTCTCTTTTCAGAGAAGAAGTGTGCAAGTGAAGGGGGGTGGGGAGAAAGTGCTTAGGGTGAAGAGGGAAAGTGATGGCATTTTTAACTCTTGCTATTCTGTTTTCCAAGTAAGATAACAAGATATCACAGCGAAGGATAGGGTCTTCGTGGCAGATATTAGATACATCTATCCTGTTAGATGTAGTCTTCCTTTGATGGGTCACACAGTGAACACGATTCTCACTAACACAGCAGGTCTCCAAGAAAACATGTGGCCTATTTCCTTGCAACAATGGAAGTACGGGGCCCATGCTTCAGGTCTGTTTCAAAATCCTTAACTGCAGATGAAAATACTTGGATGTAAAATCATCCCAGACCTTGGTTGAAAGGTTTGAAATGTGCCAGATAGAGGTTCTTGTAGATACAGGTTCTTGTAGCCACAGCACGAGTGTCAAGATGCAGAGGCACACGGAAGCATGCTGAGGAGATAATCACAGACTGTGGCCTTGAGAAGGACTTCAGAGACTTCTGGTCTAAGCGTCTCACCTTGTCAGTGAGGAAACTGAAGACCAGAGACTTAAGAGGATTTGCTTAGCATCTCACAGGCAGTGGCCAGTTTGGAACCAGGATTCCCTGACTCCCAGTGCATTCCTTGACCATATCAAGGAGACTCTGCTCATTCGAAAGATATTAGTATTGTAAAATGATTAATCTTAAAATTAACCATTTGACACTAATTTTTCTTAGGTAGAATTTGACTAGTTATTTACTATACCAGCACTTTCTATGGTCACAAAAATTTATACAAAAATTAATCATGATTTGGAGGCCGCAAAAGTTACCTGTTACAACGTGTCACCATCTTTTTGTACCACCAGTGTACACTACTCCTCTTTTATGACACTTAACATAGAGTAATTAATTTTTGTTTTTAAACTAGTCTGTTGGGCCTACTAGACTGTGAGCTTTATAGCTACAGAGATCATGCCTTTCTTTTCCCTTTATTTCCATGGTACCTGGTTCAATAATTATTGAATGCATACATGAAATTCAGAACCTAGGGAAGAGGCAGTGGTGCTCTCACATGGGGCCCGGTGCAATTACAAGCAGCTCCTGAAATCACTGGGCAAAGGCCAGGGCTGGCTTTCCCGTTTGGTGAACATCCCTCACTGTGGCTTAGGAATCATTAATAGCTGACATGCACTGGGGGCTTACATGCCAAGCTAAATGCTTTGCCTGCATTTATGCATTTCATCTTCACAACCCTACGCCATACCACCCTGTGAGGTACAGATGACACGTACAGTACCAAGGAAGCACAGAGAAGATAAGTAATTTGCCTGCACTTACAACCTAAACAACCTGAAGCCAGATCATGTGCTTTTAACCTCTGGGCTATTCTGCAGTCCAAGGACTGAAGCAGACAACCTTGGTTGGCTCTATGTTTTTGACCTCTGAGCCAATTCACATATTTGAAAATTTCAGTACCACCATGGCAAACTTCCTGAAATTCCCCCAAACTGGACTTACATATTTACCTCTCTCTGCGTCTTCCCTCACAGTTCCATTCCCATCTCTTCCGGTGGAACGCATCTGTCACCTCTCCGCTTCAGGTGCCAACTCTCTGAAGACCTTACCTGGTTTCCTCTCAAATCAGAAATCAGTCTCTCTGTTCTTAGGTGCCCTTTGTTGAAACTTCTTTTCTGGCACGTCCCACATCAGGTCGGGGGTGAGTCACTTGGCTGTTTGTCTGTCTCCCCAGCTAAACTGAGAGCTCTGAGAGGGCAGGGGCTGGGTGGGACTTAGTGTTATCTTTTTAGCGCTTGCAGGGGGCTTACTGGGCACTTAGTAGGTAATGGGTTTTCGAAGATGAGATTCCTTTTTTACGGAGTCGCGAGTTGCCGTCTGTTGGCTCTGTCTGTTTTGGGACGACGGTGTGCGCTGAGCCGCCCTTGCCCGACCGCTCCCCGCGCCGCCTCCATCCTCCGCCCCCCCTCCATCCTCCGCCCCCCCTCCATCCTCCGCCCCCCCTCCATCCTCCGCCCCCCCGCCTCCATCCCCCCCCCCCGCCCCCGCCCAAGGCCTGGCCTGCCGCTTGGCAGGGCTCCGGCGGCCGCGAGGGCCTGTGCTGCCCTGACACTGGCCTCGGCCCAGTTTCCCGGCTTCTAAATGCGGCCCGGAGCTACCGGGGGAACTGGAAAAACACTGGCAGGCGGCCCCACCCCCGGGCCCGGCGGGCCGGGCGGCCGCGTTTCTGCGGCTAAGGGCCTGCTGCTTGGGAGGCGCTGGGGCCCCGGGCGGGGAAGCGGGGGAGGCGGCCGGGCGCGGGCGGCTGCCTGCCTGTCAGCGGGAGCGGGCGCGGGCTCGTGTGTCAGCGGCTCCCTCCTCCCTCTCCCCCCGCCGCCGCCCGCCCGCCTGCCGGGCCTCCCGGCCTCCCGCCGCCGCCGCCGCCGCCGCCCGCTCCCCCCGCGGCCTGGCAGGCTGCCGGCTGCACAGGCGGGGGTTCGCGCCGTTCTCACGACCTCTCAGGTTGCCTGAGCTCATCTGGGAGCTATTCATTTCCTGCCAGAAAGCAGCCGGGCCTGCTAAGCAAACCACCTTGGCTGCAGGGCCGCCGGGGCTGGCCCGGCGTGGCCGCCCCGACCTGCCCCCCGCCCGGGCCGCGGGCCCTGGCGGCCTCCCTGGAACCCCTGGCGGCCCCGGCGGGCGCGCGGCGGGGGCAGCTCGGCCGCCCATCTGGTTGCACTTAGGAGCCGGGGAGGAAGCTAGCAGCGGGTTGTTACCGGCCAAGGGGTGTGGGAAAAGTTAATTGACTTTAATGACAGGTTTCCCGGGACGGCGGTGACGATGAGGGGGTCCAGCTTAACCCCTGGGTCCCCACTCCAGCAACACGTGGGGTGCAATGGGGCGCGCCTCCCAGCCGCGGCAATTCACCGCTTAGAGAAGGCGCCCGTCTAGACCCAGGAGAGCCCCCTTCTAGTTCAGCGCCTTTTCCGCTCCGGATGCTGCCGGGGACGGCGGGGGGCCGGAGCCCCGAGGGTCTCCATTGAGAAGCTAATGCACGCGGCAGCGAGGCCGGCGGCCAGCATCCGGACGTGGAGCTGGGAGCCGCGCCTGATCTCCAGGAGACATCGTCACCGCCCGGGGGCGGGGGAGAGGGGCTGCTGGGTGCGACCCGAGGCTGTCATTAGTTCAGGCCCGAAGGATCGGGTGGGGGCCAGATTGAAGCTGCTCCTCTCCCCCAACTAATTACTCCAGAAAGAGCCTGGGTGCAGGAGGGCACAGGGCCTTAGACAGAAACCCTCTCATTTTACGGACTTGGAAATGTTCCAGAGAAGGGAAATGACTCATCCAAAGTGACACAGTGAGTTTGGTGGCAGAGCTGACACAAGAGCCTGAAAATCCCCATTGGGGCCTAGGGTCTCCCCTTTCTTTCTGTATTGTACAGAAATGCCTCATCTACTAGTTTAAACCCAAATTCAGTAAAAAAAAAAAAAGACCATTTTCAAACTACTAATTATTTTCAAACGAACAAATGTTTACTTCTTTTCCTTAATCACTCCCCCCATATCTGTGTGCTTTTGATGATATTAATTAAAATCCATTTTTTTCAGTTGTTCCCCTTCAGCGCAGGAAAAGACGAGATTTAGTTTTGAGTTGATTTAGTGATCTCACTGTGTGTGTGTGTCAATTTTTAAGAACATAAATGTACTTCTATAAAAATGAGACCCTGTTGTCTCCATTATTTCTGCTGGGACATTTCCAGCGGAGCCAGAGGACAGATTTACCAAGTGAAGCATTTGAGCTTGGAATGGGTGTCTTAAAAGAGCAATTGTTATTATGTTTGTGTTTAAACAAGAGAGAAACGGCAGAAAAATGATATGATAAAGAAGACTGTGTATGTATGTGTGTATTTCTCTGGGGGGAAGGTGTGTTGGACACCTTTCCCAGACACAAAATGATGCAAGTAGGAGCCAAAATTTTTAAAGTATCTTTTAAACGTCTCACTCTAGGTCTGAAACTGGGTGGAAGGTATTTGAGAAAACTGACTGCTGTCTGCTAGATCATTCCTGTGATAGAGCGGCTCTCCACACTGGCCTGTGGAAAAGGCCAGCTAGGTGGGGGAGAGGTAAAGCTTTTGAAACAAGACAGAAAATCGTTGGCTTTATCTTTGTTAGGAAGGCTTCAAAGATTGATCTCTCCCGCCTCATCCTTCTCCTCCCAGAAGCCCTTCCAAAAGAAGGGGGGTGAGAGGAGTCTGGCGGGAGGGGCCGGGCAGGGAGGACGACTGGCCGTCGGTGGGGGAGGAAGGCGCGTCCGCCAGACCCACAGCGCCGCTGATGTGTCTGGTCTCGCAGGGCTCGTGGTTTTCATTTCCCCAACACCTGGATGCAGTCAAACACCTGGCCAAATCTGACAAAATCTGACAAGCCTTTGTGATGGGATTTGGAAGAAATTCCCTGCAGATCCTGGCACAGTTTAAAGCTGTCCGCTTTGAGTTAGGACTTGTTAAGGAGGGTTATGTGAGCTGAAACCAGAGACAACCCTTTTGCTTCTATCTGGAGCCCACATCTTGCCTGGAAATGGGGCATGACCAAGCAAAGGGGTCGCTTGCTGTTTGTATTAAAAGGGGAAGATGGCCTGTGTGCTTGCCAGCAAGGCCCCCACATGCTTTCTCTATTAGAGCCAAGCGCAGAAACTTATCAAAAACATATGTCTGGTGTTAATCATCTGGACTCGGGCTCCACTTGGGAGTCTAACTAGCTGTTCCTTGGCAGAAGGAATCTGTTGACCTTCTCAGCTTGCTTGAAGAGGGTGCAGAGAGGCATTTCAAACTTTTAGATGCTGGTACAGAAAATGTCTAGCTGCACCTAAAGACTGACTAATTAAAGGAAGACTCCGACACTTGAAGGCTGGAGGCTGCAACTATGAAGACTGTTTTTGGATGTTGGTGAGCTGCCCCAGGGCCGTAAATGTGCAGTGGGCAATAGTACCGGATTGATGAACTTCATGAATTCAGCCCTGTTCCACCCTCCTCAGAAGGAGCCAGTATGAGTGCCAGGACTGAATGAACTACCCAATTGCAACTAGAAAAGTTTTTGAAATCCTTTAAGAGATTGACCACAAATTGATCAGGGAAGCCATATCAGATGGGTTCTCACAAATTAAATGGAATTTAGTTCAAGGAGTGTTGGTAGAAGGTTGGACAGATTTTTTAAAATGTTCTTTTAATAACAAAAGAGCCAATTCCTGAATTCTCAGATTACACGTAATTCAAATTCTGCTGAGGCCTTTTTTACATATTCTGAAATAATCAGTTCTAAGACATAAGAGCATTCACTTTTTTTTTCTTTTATTATATTTTCTCAAATAAACTTCCCAAAAGGAAGATATTTTAAGAGCATTTTCAAACATCTTTGGCATCACATAAAAAAGAAATCTCGTGTAAAAAACGAAATGTCATCTGAACTTTTATAATACAAAGGCGCAATCCAATATGAACATATAAAATATATACAAATATAGTGCATGGTCAGTCACTTAATACAGCTCTCTACAAAAAAGTAACTTTAGAAATTAAAAAAAAACCAAAGTAACCACTTAATCACAAAAGTCCTCCCTTCTTTCCCAGCCTCCAAGTTCCTGTTTAGTGTCCCGAGGGAAGGGAGGTGGGTTGGGGAATTTAGGGGGAGGGGTGGCCTGAGCCCCTCAGTTCCGCCACGGCCTCCACATGGAGTCCGCCGTGAGCGAGGGGCCGCTGGAAGGCGACACCGCGTTGGGGCCCACGGAGGTCCCGCTGTTGCTGGTGTAGACTGGGATGACCGGGCCGCTGTGAGCGAAGGCCCCGTTGGGGATGAGGAAGGCAAACTGGCCGTCGGGAGCCGGCACCACCTGGAAGCCGCCGAACACCTTAGCCGCCTCTCCAGCCGGGCTGCCCAGCTTGCAGGGCGCGCCGCCGGGAGGGGGCGCCGCACCCCCGGGGATGGGCACGAGCGGCGGAGGCGGCGCGAACGGCGCGTGCTGCGGGCCTCCGGGTCCCGGAGGGGGTGGCGGCGGCGCCTGTAAGGCGGGGTGCGGCTGCCCAGGGTAGGTCATGGCGTTGATCTGGGTCATGCAGTTGGCCAGGTGGCCGAGGAGCCGGGTGCGCACCTCGGTGTTAACGCCCTCACACGTGGACAGGAAGCGGGTCACCTCGTTCATGCACTCGCTGAAGCCGGCGCGGTACTTCCCCAGCACGCTCGGGTCTGTGCTTAGCGCGGCTGCGGGCCAGAAGGAGACAGACGGGTCACCGAACAGCCCTGGCCCCGAAGCCGCCGCCTCCGCCCTGGGAGGTCCCCGCCGCGCGCCTCCCTGACCACCCGCCCGCGGCACTGCCTCTTGGCTACCGGGCTGGGTTTAGAAAAACCATCCGCCTCTCCACACTAGCTTGGCGACCGAACCCGAGACGCTCCCTCTCCGTTCCCTGTCGCTCCATTTAAACTGATCTCAAGCCTCAGATTTGCCTCCTCCCCACCCTCTCGCGATGTGACCTTGGATAATGCCCTTCCCCCCTTCTCCACCATCCGAGACGTATTTCCCGTTCTGTAGTGGGGGAGGAGGGAGTGTTAAACCAGATGACCCCAGGCTCCACGCAGCTTAAAAACCGCCACGGTTCTAAGTCCTTTCGCTCCCACCCGCTTCCCCCACTGCCAAGCCGCCCGCAGCCCTTGCTGCTACAACCTCTCTCCCTCCCTTTCCGGAACAGTAACAACTTGGAGTTGTGGCTATAAATAAGCCCCAGACCGTGGGAACGCAAGAGTGAGCCAAGGCAGTAAAATGTAGCTGAATGCCTCTCACAACCACGGGCGGAAGTCTGGAAGAAATCACCGCGGGGAGAGAGGGACGCCCGCAGAGGGGGACGCGGCGAGCCGCCCTCACCCGTCATCTGCGCCCGCTGCAGGTTCCGGAGGTGCTTCACTGTCATTTCCAGAATGTCTGCCTTCTCCAGCTTAGAATGCCGTGAGCTCTGCACCGAAGAGGCAAGGGAGGAAAGTGAGAGCCCCGCCAGCGGCCTCGGAGTGCTGGGGGTCCCTCCCACCCCCGGCCGTGGTGGCGACATCCCTAAACCCCGGCTAAAGGGGCTCAGCCCTCCCGCCTCAGAGAATGCAGTGCAGGCGGAGAAGATCCCGCTGGCAAGGGGGTTTCACTCTTAGTACCTGAGAAATAGTATTTTGTTTTTTTATTTTTAAAAAAAGCAGAATTACCCACTTACATCTTTCTTAAGAGCATCCAAAATCAGTGTTTTCAGCTGGCTCAGACTTTCATTTATTCTTGCTCTTCGTCTTTTCTCCATGATAGGCTTTGATGACTGTAAAGAAAAAAAAAAGAGCGCTGAGTTCCCATGGGACCTGCCATTTCACCCCTCGATTTTAAGGGAGAAAGGAGCCCCCAACCCCGTCTTAATCTCTTGGGGCTGCAAGAGATGCAGGTACTGCCCTTACCTTTCTGTGCTCAGATGCTGTCTTTGGTTTATCCGGTGTCGTGTTGACACTGGCTGGGGTAGCAGCCACCGGGGACGAGGAATTTTTCTCCATTATATCAGCTGGCATTTT
Organism: Lagenorhynchus albirostris; assembly: GCF_949774975.1. Classification (NCBI taxonomy): domain Eukaryota; kingdom Metazoa; phylum Chordata; class Mammalia; order Artiodactyla; family Delphinidae; genus Lagenorhynchus; species Lagenorhynchus albirostris. Next base: position 71,435,438 of record NC_083099.1, on the reverse strand, counting down.
CTTTTCTTTTTTTTTTTAAATCCCTAGAGAATTTTATTTTTGGAGTTCTTCACACACACAAAAAAAATTGTTTTGTTTATGTCCCTTCTACTTGAGACTTTCGCAAAACTACTGAGCAAGTGCTGAGCGTTTATTACAGTATCTTATGGCTACTTGGTGATCGGTAGCGCAATTCCAGGACCAAGGAGAGAGGTAGACGGGGGATTCCGCTGTTATCAGCACCAGCTCCGGATCCTGTGTGATCCCCAGGCCCTGGCGGCCTCTATATATATCTGGGACTGCACGCGAACGGCTCGTGTGAAACTTCCCAAACTTTCTTTCCCACAGTAACTTTTAGCCAATGGGAGGAGGAGACACGCGGCACCGCTCGTGGACCGCGCCCCCCCATTGGCCGCCAGGCACAAGGCCTGGCGGCCAATGGCGCGCGCCTGAGCCCGGGGCACCAGAGGCTACAACGTCAATCAAAAGGATTTTAACCCTTTGCTACTCTCCCTGCTGGGCTTTGCTTTAGAGAGGATTTTTCCACATTGGGTTTGCTCTAGTCTAGTTTATTTCTTTTGGGGCTAGGGTCTTTGCTCCTTACTTCCGTTCATGTGTAACAGAGCTACTTTGACGCTAATAAGAAGTTCATTTGAAATATATTTTTAAAAAGGTTTAGAAGGGCAAGGATAAAAGGTTATAATTGCAGTGGTTAAAAGGGGGGAATTGTGTAAGGGTGTAAGTTACGGAAACATCCAAGTGATTTCCCGCTCAGACTCCGCACATTCGGGGGAGGAGAGGGGTGAAAGTCGACCATGCAGAAAACGGACCAAAAAAATTCCTTCTTGCATGCAGAAAAAGTGCCTCCATCTTACATTTGCAGGTTTTTCAGAGCAAGGTGGTTTTTGATCCCCGCCCTCCCCCCGACACACGCCCACCCCGGCCCGGCCCTCATTTCTCTTCTAGAGTTGGGGCTTTGGACCCCGCGTTTCCCCAGGAAACAATCAGAATAATTTCCAACTGAGCAGAAAGGAAATGGAATTTCAAATGAAAGATGAACAAGGGGGGCTTTGATGGCAATGCCTCAGGGACGCGCGCGCGTCCTCGCCACCCTTTCCCTTTCCACCCGCCGGCTCTCGATTCTGCCGCATGTTGAGGTGGCGAGCGGAGCGGCAGCCTCTCCCTCCTTCTCGCCCCGCGGGCGGCCGGGCCAGCCTCGGCACCCGGCGCGCGCGGGCCCTTTAAGAGCTACACCAGCCGAGCTGCAGTTTGACATCAGCCGGCCGGCAAGGGCGCGCCAGGAGCCGAAGCACGTGCCAGGATGTTTTATTGCCGCCGCGGCTGCGGCCCGGCCGGGAGGATGTGTGTGTGCGTGAGTGTGTGTGCGCGCGCCCCGGGGGCAGGGAGGCGGGGGGCGGCGGCGGGCGGCGGAGCGCGGGGGCTGGTTCCTGGTCCCCGGGAGAAGCCAAGAAGGTAAATAGCAGCTGCTGTGCTAGAGCCTGGGAAAACCCCGCCCCCTGCGCCTTGGCCGGGGCTCATTGGCGCGCGCTGCGTGTGGGGGGGGTGTGTGTGTGTGTGTCTGTGTCTGTCTCCCCGCGTGTGGTGTGTGTGTGTGTGTCCGGGCCCCCCTCCTCTGGCCCCCGCCGGGCCAGGAATCCGAGGGGGCGGCGGGAGCCGAGCCCCGGAGCTTACCACCCACCCACCCCCCCCAACTCCGCCGGGCCAAGGTCAGCCCTTCCGGGCGGGGAGCGCACGCCCTGGGGTGGAGAGTGGGGAATTATTCCAACCCCCCACTCCACCCCTGATTTCGGGCTTGAGGTTTTAACTCTGCCGAAAGCCTCACTAGCAACAGCCCGGGGGAGGGGTGGGGGCCTTCTTGTTTGCTCCCAGCCTCGGCCCTCCCTCCCACCGCGGGGCCTCCGGCGCCCGCCGCGGTCACGAGATGCCTGACCGCACTTAGGAAGCGGCCGGGTCAGCCTCCTGCCTCCGCTCGGCGGCTACGGTTAAAGCGGCTTCGCGCCGCCCGCCCTTTCCCCGGGTCCAGGGCGGCCGGGCAGCTCCCCCTCGCTGCGCCCGGGAGGCCGCCGGCGGGCGGCCGGGAGGAGGCGGGCGGCGCGGGCGGCTGCGTGCTGCCGGTTGGCCGGGCCGCGCGCCGGGAGGAGCCGCCGCTGCCGCCGCCGGGTGCCACGTGGCGGGCGCCGGGCCGGGAGCGCCAGGGCTCTGGCGGCGGCCTCCCTGGGGGATTTGCCGCGCAGGGCGGGCGACGCGCACTGCCCCGGCCGGCCGCCACCGCCGCCGCCGCCGCGTCCCTCCCTCCCGCCCGCTTGCCCGGGTCGCCGGGCCCCACGCCCCCACCCCTTCCGCCCTTCCCGCCGCCCGGGAGCTCGGGGCGCTGCTCGGGCGGTTCGGGGCGGCCCGGGAGCCGAGCGCGTCTTGTTTGATGTCGCCCCCCGCCCTCCCAGCGCTTCCCTAGGCTTAGAGGCCGCCGGAGGCCTGGCACACATTTCTCAGTCACTTCATTCCTTCCTTCCTCTGAGCTCCCCACTGAGATAATGTTGTAAATGATTTCACCAGATCTCGTCCCGAATGAGATTCAGCGGTTCCCGACTCTGGGTGACCTTGGGCAAGCCCCTGTCTTCTCATTACGGAACGCATGCTCTGTGCCAGACACTGTGTTAAAAACCCTGGGATCACCACGACGCGAGATAGAATGGCAGCCTGTAAGGAGTTGCAACTCTGGAGGCAGACAGACTCTGATTTTCTGATTGATGACCGAGCATTCCTCTATTTATTATTCCTTTCTTTTAGGGCTTGGATGATGGCCCAAGCCATCAGATCAGGAGAACCTAAAAGAAACACTGAACCACACCTGTATGGGCAACACTGTTTCTGGTCTATATGGGGGGGTACAGGGATAAATACAATAGTTATTGCCCTCAGGGAGCCTAGGGCAGAGAGACACTGAACTCTTAAGTGCAGCTGATATCTGCCTATTTCCACGTATATTCCTTTGGTAGGTCCTAGGTTCAAGAGAGACAGTTATATGTCTAGATAGAAGTAAAATGAAGTTTTAGGATAATTGAATTACTCATAAATTGCGGTATCCTGGAAAAATTCCTGGAGGAGGTGTCCTGTGCTTTGTATCTTGAAAAATAGGTAGGATTGGAGCTTTGGAAATGTGGTGAGTCATGGGGCTGGGGAGGATGGCCGTACCCATGGCCCTGAAAGCCTAGACTTTGGAACTTGAGGTCTTTATTCAGGGAACATGGTCTGGAGCCTAGGGTATGTGACAGCCAGGAGTGTAAGAAGGCACTGGAGGAGGAGGAGACTTAAGGCCCTTAAACATCTTGCTAAATGACTTTGGATTTATCTTTAGACAGTGGAGAGCTATGAAATGCTCTCGAGCAGAGAAGGGACATCAAAATTCTCCTTTAGAAAGATGGCTCTGGGAAAACGTGGAGAGTGGTTTGCAAGGTTCAGAGGCAGAGGGCCAAGTTAGGAGGTTCAAACCAGTAAAGGAGGTTCCTACCAGTAAAGGAGGTTCCTAGGTGACAGGTGTAGACTGACACTCACCCGGAAGCACCTGCCTAGAACTAGCTCACCTGGGCGTTAACTGCACGTTGTCCAATGATCCAAGTTCTGCAGAAACCTGCCTACCCTTTACTGCAATGTTCCTCCACAACCTGGAGTCCAACCAAGGAATCCTTGTGACTGGGACCAAATTTACCTTCCAAGCCTCATTTCCGTCTTCCAGGACAGCCCTCAAGTCTGCAGCCAAACCTGTACCTCATTGCAGGCTGAGTTTACTCGCTCTTGCCCCTCAGGCTACTCTCTGGGATTTTTTTGCTGTTTTCTTTACACACTGCAGAGTGGGCTGTGTCCTATCATGTTCTGAAGAAATGATGAACAATGCCTCCTTTGTTGACCTGCAACCTGGGCCAGTGGGGAAGGACTTTTCCTTCTTATTTTAAACAGATGGAAAAGTGGTGATGACAGAAAATTGTCTGTTGCTTTTGAAAAAAGTGGAGTTTCCCTGTGTGTTTGACATCCTCTTGGTGAAAGGTGATGAGACTATGAAGTTACCCTGCTTTCTGCTGTGCAGACTTTGCAAGCTTCTTAAAAGGCTTCTGCTCAGCATCTGACTTTTTAAAAACTGCATAAATACTCTGACCCAGATTCTTCCAAGGAATGAAAATCTTCCCAGGGAAGATTGTTAGTTAACCCTTTCCAGGTTACCCCCAAATCTATGAGAACCAGTGACTTCCTCTATTAAACTCTGCTATGACATTGACTGCTGCCTGCTCTTGGGCCCTAATTAACTAGCAGGGCATGCCACCCCCTGTCCCTTCTAGCCTAAGGGCCTGTGTTTTTTTTTGTTTTTTCTCCCCTGATTCTGTCATCTCCTGAGGATTTGGCACCCTGAAGGTGCGTGGAGAATGTTGAACATAGTCAAGTTATGGTCTCACTGCAGTGCCTAAAACAGCCTCATTGGCCAAATAGTTAATCAACAACTCGTTTACTGCCACTTTAGGAGTGCTTAGACTGGTAGAATGAGCAAATAATTTAAACACACACACACACACACACACACACACACATTTTCAGATAGAGCCGGTCAAAATTTTGCCATGAATTTGTTTCTGGACCAAATAAACAAACAAACAAAAAAACAAGCCATGAAATTGTCAGCCCTCCATCCCAACCACTCAAGTAGAAACTTTCTTTGCAAATGTGCTCAGATGCTGTTTTTCAGCATCCTTATCCTGGGCAGTGAAAATAGTACCAACCAACGGGACACTCTCCGCACCTTCTCAAATGGGTAACTAAGCTCCTAAACTCAAGAAAAGCCTTTTGGATTTGGAAAGCCCTCCTTAGAGAGAAACAGCCTTTATTTTTCCGTCTTCCTCATCCCCTCCACCCCTCCCCCCAAAGCACAGAGAAAACTGAACCCTGTTCATCAGTGGAGGTCATTTCTTTGATCCCCATGTGAGACCAGCAAAACACCAGGAATCTTTCCCACTGTATCATGCCCAATAAATACAATCAGGGGCTGCTGTGTTTGTCTCCTTCCCCCTTTCTGCCCCATGAAGGGTGATTTTTCTCCATCTTATTGCATCACCTGTTTGCTTTAAACCATAAAACAAATAACCGCATCTCTAGTGAGACTCTCCTTTGTCCCTGGGTATCGGAATGGTTTGTGGGTTTGGTTTAAAGCTAAAGAAAGGAGAAAGAGTGAGAGAAGAAGAAAAAAGGTATTTTGCCTGAGGACTTGAAGCTTTTTTTTTTTTCCCCTCTTTTCCTCCGCTTGACTGACTTTCTCACACTCAGATTCCCTGCAGCCTGCCAGGGACGTGGTAGCTGCCCTGCCAAAGAGCTATCCTGGGAGGGCTATTGAAAGAGCTTTGAGTAAGTACACACTGGGCGGATTTTCCCCTCCCCTCCATACCTGCTCCACACCTGTACAGGGAGCAGTCCCACACCTATCACCTGATCGCAGCCCTTTCAGAGACCGTGAGAAAAATAAAGCCCAGGATAGAAGAGATGTTTGTCTCTGTAGGGCTGCAGCCAGCTCCCCACAGTACAAGTGCCCAGAAACAGCACATTCCTGCCCCGGTGTGCACGCGTGTTTGCCCTCGCGCGTGCTGGCTGGGGGCACCGAGAAGGCGAGGGAAGCCGGGCATCACCTGCATGATGTAATGACTGCCTTGCTGCCTTCGTCTTCTGGTATCTGCCTGACCGGTAGTTTTGTGATCCTTTACTAAAATCATTGTTGTGGTCCTTCTAGATGAGTCCATATATGCTCATCACAGCAGAATTCACGACAGGGATTTCTGACCTTAGGGTTCACGGATGAACCCCCAGGGAACCCCCTGAAATGGAATTCAAAATTAAGTCTCTCCATGCATATTGAGCAGGAGCTTAATAAATACTTTTTGAATGAATGAACAAATGCATCATTTCCCGCCCCCCCGCCCCAGCAAGGAGAGGGTCCACAGCTTTTAGTAGAATCTCAAAGCTTTTTTGACCCAGAAAGGTTGAGGAAGCTGGTCCAGGCAATCTCCAATTACAAGTGGGTACTCTAAGGCCCAGAGAGGGCCAGGGACTGGCTCAAGCAACATAGGGCCAGAGTGGGGGCCAGAGGCCAGCTCGAAGCCCTTTCCGTCACGCCAGAGTGCTGTGGGCTTTGGGAAACTGAGGATGGGTTTATCGAGTTGTGATCACTGCCAGAACTTGGATTTAAAATAGACACTTTAAATAAATTAATTAATTAAATAAAATAGATACTTTAATAAAGATACTTTGAATTTCCAGAACTTTTTTTTTCTTAATTTTGAGGCACTCGAGCGGCTCTGCACCCAGCATTTGGATGGAGAAAGGGATAGGCAAGAAAGCCAAGTGTCTACCCACAGAAGAGGATTCAGGAATGCTTGCAGCAAGAGTCCTGGTTGCCATGCAGTGGCATTCGAAACGACCGCAACTCTGCATTCCATCTTTGATAAAAATAAGTTGCTACTTCTAAACAAAACTGCCTAGTTGGTTTCTGGCCAAGCTGGGACCTCGAACTGCATATCGCGGGTGACGGTGGAAAAACAGAAACTTCAGCATCGGCTCCTAGCAGGCTGTAATGCTTTCTGCTTCCCCCCAGCCCTTTGGAAAACTTGACCACAGCCAGTGGGACCAAGGGAATGTGCACTTTTCTAATGGGCCCAAAAAGAGGATGGTTGCCAGGAAAGCCTTTCCCATGGGGCGGGGGCAGGGCACCGGGGACAGCTTAACTCCCACATTTGGCCACAGCAGCCATGGCGGGCAGGCTCTAAATGTGCTCTCAACTAACCTTTTACTCTCTGAGCAGGGCTGCAGTGAGGCAAGCCTGCAAGCCCAGGGATGAAGGCGGGCATTTCTGAGGGATTGCACGGTTGCTGACTTGCACGCTTGTGTGTAAAAGGCTCAGAACTGCACGGGGGCTGGTGCCTGTAGGGGCCTCTGGAAGACTCAGGAAGGTGGGGGGAAGTCTTAGCCCCTTTAAACCCAGGACATGGGTTTGCTGGGCTTGCTGATAGCTGCTCAAATTGTGACATCAGATCAAGCTTCTCAAAAAATCAAAAACAAAAACAATGCAGCTAACCAAGAGAATCATTTGGATAAAACCTAGGGCCAGAAAGTGATATGGGATGAGTGTATAAGGCATATTTTAAATCAAAGTCGCTGTCATTGTTACCCTTGCTTATTTTCCTCGGCTTATAGGAAAGGGGTAGGGGAGGCAAAGTAAGAGACCTAACAGGTGGCTTAATGGGTCCGTTCATTGAATGCATAGGAAAATTGAACCTAGGAAGAAATGACTGGACTAAGGTTTAACAGCCTCCCCAGAGAGGGAGGAGAAGGCCAGAATTAGGCTCGAGTTTCCTACCCACCAGTCCAGAAACCCGCCCCTCTGTATCTGTATGAGAAGAACGTTTTGAAATATCATCTACAGCAAGTGACTAACATTACCACCAAAGATGGATTTTCCGGTTGAGAATCAGAGCTACCTGCTGGTGGGCGAGTGTGGTGGTGTGACAGCACACAGCGTGGTTAAATGCCAGGCTTGCTGCACCGTGATTCCCTCTAGAATTTGCTCACCACCCTGTGACCTCTGGAAAAGAAGAGATCTTGATTTCTGAGTTCCAGGAGACAGGAAGCTGCTCGCCGGGGCCACACAGAAAAGCAGAGGGAGAGGTGAGAAAAAGAATGAATTTTTCCAAGTGGTAGAGAGATGGTATTTGCATGTGAGATATACATTTTCCTTTTATGTATCAGGTTTAGGGAACAAGAAAAGACAGTCCGGGCAACTGCCACAACTGCCACTTAAGACTCTGGTGGGTTCTAGCATTTCGGGAGCTTCTGGTCTCTTCCACAGAGTTGGAGGGCACCTGGCTTCTTGCCTTGTAGTATTTGACAGTGGACAAAGCACTTTATAGTTCATTACAGCATTCTGTCCTCATATATAGCCTTATAACCTAGCCTAGAAAGACATGGTGGAAGGCCCAGGGATGGGGAGAGAGAGGATTCAGGTGATTAGTTCAGGAGACCGTGGGCTGTTGAGGGCACAGGATATAGGATAGACAAGCTTCCTGGAAAGTTGTACCTCTAGAGAAACAGGGCAGGGAGCTTAGAGGCCGGGAGAGAACAAACTTCCCTTTCTCAGCCACCGGCAAGAATAAGATGTCAAGAAACTGGAACAGAGGGAAGAAGGGAGATGGCTGTCAATTTGTTAGAGTATCAGTAATCCGCAGGACGCATCTTGGGCGGGGAGCAAGGAGGAAGGGTACTTTCTTGTGGCAGGAAGCCAGGGTGGAGAAGGTGAAGGGAAGGAATCCCACTTAGCAGGAAGATGACTGAGCAGGTTCTGGAAAGGACATGGAAAGGTGATGAGCATAGTTTTCACTGGGCTGAGCTGCTTAGTTCAGCATCTGGTACCTTCTGAGAGGCTTCCTGGAAAATCTCAGGAAGGGAGACCGGGTCTGTGCCTGAGGGCGCTTGTAGAACTCTGGAACTGGTATCACTCTTCCTCACTGGTTATTTGTTCTATGCTTTTGTATTGCTATAGGCATAACACAAGAGCCCACAGACTGGAAAAAGCGGTGGGATTGTTTGGGGGTGATGGCAGGGAATGGGGGCAGTATGGAGACTGCATCCTGCTCTGTAGCCAGTCTGAGGGTGGTCGTCCTGGAGAGGAGGTGGCAGGGTGACTCAGCGGAGGGGGAGGCAAGCACATCAAATTCTTCTAGTGCCAGGGGAAGGACCGAGGACCCAGGGTTCATCTCCAGCTCCCTGACCGTGTGGGCAACTGCCCACATATTGCAGTGCATTCTGGGTCCCCTCAGCCCAACTCTGCCTCTACTCTGGAAAGTAGGGGAGAGGAAGCTCCTTTTGCAGGGCTGGGCTTCTACAGGCCCCTTGACTGAAATCGGAGAGGAGCCTGGAGGCTGTGAGTGGTGACACCTCCTGCCTGACCGATGGAGCTGTCTTGATAAAGTCCCTGAGCGTCGGCTGTCTCCTGGAGCAGGTTGCCAAGCTATGCGGGTCTCATCCCCACAGATCCAGCTGTGGCCTTTATCTCACCAGGCTCCCACAGTCACAGAGGGACCTGGTACTCAAGTTCAAGTATTTGAGCTCCCTGTCCTGGGGGCTATTCAACCCTCTACACCCTCCTCACTTACCCTCAAAGTCCCGGCCCCTGGGACAGACCTGGACTTGGTCTAGAACTCCAAGTCATCTGGACAGAGGATGGAGTCACAGCTTGTCTTCTGTGTATGGAGTGAACCTGTGTGGATGGTAGCCAGACAATCTTGTCAGGGGTGAAAGCCGCCCAATCTCCAATTGCCTGTTCAACTTAATTCAGGTCAATGACTATTTGCAAGCACCTACTATGTGGAGGGCAAAACTACATGTCTATTTTGACAGTTACTTCCATCCTTTCCTGCTATTCAAATGCTATCCATCTGTGCAGAGGGGCAACATCCCAGGTTTATATTATAAAAATTGCCCCTTTACTCTCCACATTCTTCATCTCTATTGCTTCTCTGATAAAGAAGCAAAGAAACTCCTTACGGTGTCAGTTATAATATCTTTCACAGAGTCAGCACCCCCAAATATTGGACAATAAATGCACGAGTGAACTTTAACTTAAAAGAATGTTTTACTGGCGATTCAATGGCCCCCTGAGAGGGTCAGGGTACATTTCTAAATTTTCCTCGGTTGCTAAGTCCAAGGAGTGGGTTTACTTTGACACCTCTGGGTAAGCACCTCTGGGCAGCAGGGACACCCCTGCGGACAGCTCTCCTATGTTGCAATCAGGAGAATTGAGAGGAATCTACGGCTGGCTGTGTTTTCCCAGGCCTATCTTTATTGATGGTTATTAAAGACACACCAGCACACGGCAATACGAAAGTACAAAGCAATTTCCAGGGTAAGGTACGTGGGAAGGAGCGAGATACTGAGCTCCCAAACAATTCTACTGTAATCGCAGTCTGCCATATCTACGTATAGTTAATAAGTAAGATGTAAGCAGGCAGGTTCCACCACTGGGCAGCAGATGGAAGGGAAAAAGGCCACGGGAGAGATCACTGGTCCTGCTGGAAAATTGGGAAAGAAAACAAGGAGGATACCTGGGAAAGGTGAGTCTGGCGGGCAGTCGCTGGGAGGTGCGGAAGCCTACACCTGGTCCCCAGGAAGGACCACTGCTCACCTCTTCTCCTGCCCTCACTCTCCCTCTGCATGCCAGCCCCTTGTGGAAGATTGCGTGTAACCAAGAATAGGTAGGAATCACGCCCAGACACACTGGGTTAAAAAAGTGTCAATACAGCACACAAAAACACCTGTTTTTATATAGTACCCCCAACACACCTGTTGTTTTACGATGCCGAGTATTATTGATAAAGGGGGCTGTAAAGTCGAGGTGAAATGGCCTCTTATATTTAAATAGCACCTTCCTCAATGTTTTACAGCTGAGATTTGACTGACCCGTTGATTATTTGTTAGGAATGTTGAGCGCATATCTCTATATATGTTCAGGGTGGCTAAAAAGCAAAGGCTCTGGAGCCTGACTGCCTGGGTTCACGTTCCAGCTTATTCACTTTCTAGCTATGTGACATGACTATTCTGTACCTCACTTTACTTGCCTGTTAAATGGGCAGAAATTCATAGTACTTACCTTATAGGATTGTTAGGAGGACTAATATATGGAATATGTTTAGAACAGTGCCAGGCATATTGTACATACAATATAAGTTCTCAGATGCTTTTATCATATTGCTATATATATGCCATATATATGTTTATATTTATATCTGGCATACAAGATAGACACTCATTCATTTAAAAAATATTCATATGTTAATATTCTCAAAGAAATGGATGGACAACCACTGTGATAATTGGTCCACAGGTATTTGACAAATCAAAAGCTTCAGCAGTCTTTTATGAATAAAAGGCTGTGGGACCAGGAGGAACCTAAAAAATTAGCTGGCTTCTTCTTTTCCAGGGAGGAGGGTCTCTACCATCTAAGCACTCTGGTGGCTTTGTTTGTGGGCAGGTGCAGACCTTGGTGTAGCCCTGCCTGGAATAATTAAAATGAGCCTCAGGCCCATGGAAAGTAGAGCTCTAGATGGAGGCAAGGGCATCGGCAGGGGCCAGGCACACAGGATGTGGACTGGAGGTGGATTTATTCCCGCTCGCCGACAACACGAGGGACCGGAAGGGCTGTAGAGGGACACTTCATCCAAAAGAGTAAACATGGGCAGGCCCTCCCTGGATGCCAGTCACACTTCCATGAGGTAAGATGAATGGGAAAGATGAACGTCTGAGACCTTTCCTGCTTGTAGGTGCCCATATAATTTATGGTCTAAACTGGAACACTTTTGAGAGTGAAAACTAATGCTATTAACAATTATGTCAGGACAATTGGCATAAAAACTGGGACACATGACCATCGTAGTTCTGTGGGCCTACAATGGCAGGTCCTAGATTGTTCATCTGTCTATTTAGGTATCTTTTATCAGAGATGCTTCCTAAGAAGAAAAAAAAAAATTTTTGGCCGTGGCACGTGGCTTGCGGGATCTTAGTTCCCCAACCAGGGATTGAATCCAGGCCCCCTGCAGTGGAAGCCTGGAGTCCTAACCAATAAACCACCAGGGAATTCCTAACAAATATTATTATTATTATATATTTTTTTGGTACGCGGGCCTCTCACTGCTGCGGCCTCTCCCGTTGTAGAGCACAGGCTCCGGATGCGCAGGCTCAGTGGCCATGGCTCACGGGCCCAGCCGCTCTGCGGCATGTGGGATCTTCCCGGACCGGGGCACGAACCCGTGTCCCCTGCGTCGGCAGGCGGACCCTCAACCACTGCGCCACCAGGGAAACCCGAAATATTATTTTTAAGTCGCTAATGTTTTAGCATTTCTTCATCTTTGGAAGGTGATGCCATTGATTTACCTTCCATACAGGGAGGAGCCCCAGTTTTGAACCTAGGGGACCTTAGTGTGTATAGGAGAAGGGACGGTCAGAGGGAGGCCCTGTGACGGTTGGATGGTTGTGCTTAAGGCATGTTTGACATGACTCGGTTTCTTCTTCGATAGAGCAGGTGTGGTCCAAGCTTCCCCACCTGCGAGTTTGCACCCGGGTTATGGCTACAGCATAGCAATGCTGCCAGGGACTCTTGCACTGACCAACCATGGCTGAGTACATCCATTTTTCTTGGGCATGTGAATGTGGAAAAAGCGATTGCTGCAATCTGACACTCAGGCCATTGTTTAATGGCTGAAGGAAGACTCCAAAGGAAAGAACATTTTCCCACCTGAAATATTTGCTCTTTTTGCTTTGAATTTGACTAAGTCTTTAGTGGTAAAGAAAAACCAAAACCCACCCCAAAACCAAAAGCGGAACAAACAAACAAAAATCACATTTTTTTTTTCTAAACAGTTCAAACTCAAGGTTTGGGCTTTGTTAATTTCCTTAAAAAAAAAAAAAGACAAGAAAGAAAAGAAAAATGGCTCCTTCACCTGAGTGTTCTTATATGTGCCTATTTAATGATTAATAATACCTTGTGGGCTACTGTTGGATATGGCCTCTGCTGGTTTGAACAGGAGAATTCTGATTCACACTTCAGGCATTTATGAATCACAAGTGTTTACCCTGAGACAATAAGTGAAAGGGGGGAGATTAAAAAAAGAAAAACACCCAAATGTGCTGGGTTCTTTGAGGAAAAACTGGAGATAATGTGGGCTCTCAGTCTTTGATACCCTGTGCGGGGCCCACCGCTTTCTCTCACTGAATAAAGATTGTGTGGCGTGACCGCGACTGGGCCTTTTGAGTTTTATAGATTTTCCCTTTCATTTGCTGAGAGGTCAGGCAACTATTCCCCCTTGGTTTCCATGTCACGTGCTTTCGTTTTCTTCCCACCTCTCTGGTCAGTCTGTGTCAGTGGTTTGCAAGGGAGTCTCTTCATGGGCTTTTAGGCGCACGCTTTCTCCAGAGTCCCACTCGTTACCCTCTTCATTAAAGGGGGACTGGAAGGCTGGGGGGAATGAATTAAAGAGGTTCAGGTCTCGGCGACTGACTGGGTCACGGTGGGGAAAGAGGATTCTAAAGATGCCACGCAGGGCTGTCGCTCGAACAACTAATTGTGGAGACCCTTCTTCCACAATTCCGCTTTTCTAAAAATTATTATTCTTTAAGTTAATTCATTAATTAGGCCGCGTTGGGTCTTCATGGCTGAGCACGGGCTTTCTCTAGTTGCGGCGAGCGGGGCTTCCCTTGTTGCGGAGCACGGGCTCTAGGCGCACGGGCTTCAGTAGTTGTGGCGCGTGGACTCAGTGGTTGTGGCTCACGGGCTGTAGAGCAAAGGCTCAGTAGTTGTGGTGCACGGTGGGCTTAGTTGCTCCGCGGCATGTGGGATCTTCCCGGACCAGGGCTCGAACCCGTGTCCCCTGCATTGGCAGGGGGGTTCTTAACCACTGTGCCACCAGGGAAGCCCCACAATTCCACTTTTAATAGTAACTCCTAGACTTAGTTTCCCTACTTGCAGCCCCAAAGCCTAGAGTTCAGTGAAAAATAACTGCCAACTTTGACTCCAACGACCCTTAAAATTTTTTTGAGACAATTTTAGACTTACAGAAAAGTTGCAAAAATAGTACAGCTCTCTTATACCCTTTAACCAGCTTCACCTCTGTTACACACCCCACCCTGGTGACATGGTTATCTTATATAACCACGGACTGATCACTGAAAAATAATCTTGGTACAAACTATAGATTTGTTTTGGATTTCATCATTTTTTCTACTGTATTTCATCCTGTTCCAGGATCCCATCCAGGGTCCACAGTGCATTTAGTTATCTTGTCGCTTGAGTCCCCCTTCAACCTGTGACAATTCCACAGTCTTTTCTTGTCTGTCATGATACAACAAGAGTACTAGTCCGTTGCTTCGGGGAGTGTCCTTCACTGGGGTCTGTCTGATGTTTTCTCACAACTATGCAGAGGAGCTTTGCCACTAAGGAGAACAGCACAGGGCTGGTGAGCCCTTTCCAGGGCAGCATGTCGGGGGCTGTACAATGCTGCTATATTTCACTGCTGTTGTTGACCATGATCACGAGGTGAAGGTGGTTTCCACCAGAACTGGCCACTGTACAGTTAGGATTTTCCCCTTTGTATTTCCTAAATGTTTGGGGGGTATTACTTCAAGACTATTCAAATATTCTGTTTCTGCTTACACTTCCGCTCACTAATTTTAGAGTCCATCAGAGGATCTTGCCTATGGCAATCATTCCTGGGGTAGTCTAATCATTTCCCTCATTCCTTCTATACTTATTAATGGAACTTTTCTTAAGGAGGAGTTGCATGACTTTACATGGTAGAAAAGCAGAAATTTAAAAAAATAAATAAATAAATAATATAAATAAATAACACTCTAAAAAATCCTTACTCTTTTGGAGCTTACATTCTAGATGGAGAGGTAGACAAGCAAAATAAATAAATGGGTAAGATAGTATATTAAAAGATGACAGGTACTAGAGAGAGAAATCAAGCAGGGATGGGGAGAAGGAAGTACCAGGAGGTGCAGGTTTAAATGGCACAGTCAGCAAAGGCCTCAGAGAAAAGACTTGAAACAGAGGAGGGAGCCAGCACGTGAACGTCTGGGGGGGTAGCTTCCTAAAGAGAGGAGACAGCAAGTGCAAAGGCTCTGAGGCAGGACCACGTCTGGCCGATGTGCTCTCGGAAAACAAGGAGGCCAGAGTGATTGGCTCCAAGTAACCAAGGGGGAATGGGAGGGAGAGGGAGGGGACGCAGAGGGTGGCAGGGCTGGATGGGGCAGGCTCTGGGCCATTCTAACGGCCTGCCTGTGCTCTGAGGGAGGCAGGAGCCACTGCAAGGGTTTGTGCAAAGAGGTCACATGATCTCCTTCATATTATTAAAGGATGGCTTTGGTTGCTCTGGGGTAGGCAAGCATGGAGGCAAGGAGATCATGCTTAGGAAGCTATGACATTCATTCAGGTAAGAGATGAAGGTGTCTTGGCCCAGATGGTAGCAAAGAGTTGATTGGAGTTTGGGTGTATTTTTGAACGTCAAACTAACACTGCTAGGAAAGATCTCCCGTGTGATGGGCAGCTTCTGGCCACCTCCTGAACCCCCCAGGGAGTGTATGCTCCTCCCTCCACCTTGAAGTGGGGCTTCAGGAACAAGTTTGAGAAGAACTGGCTGGCTGCATTGAGTCTAAGCTCCACAGCCCCTCAGCAGAGTCTTCTACTATCCGGGTCCACCTTCCTTCTCCCTGCAGCGCATCACACATTTCCCTCTGCCACATTCTGCTCAGGCCACCAACACATGCCCATAAACTCCCCTGCTCCGTGCTCTCTGCCAGTCAAGATCCTCCCTATCCTCCAAAGCTCAGCCCCACCGCTGCCCCCAGCCCCGACTTTCTGACATCCTCCCCTCTTGGTCCCTGGATACTAACTAGACTCAGCTTCACAGAGCAGCCCCTGGATATAGACACACCTCAAGCACCCTGCAGCCTCAGGGCCCCTGAAGCACAAGAACTGGCACCTAGTACTTCATTAGCCTGTTGGCTGGCTTGTTGGTATGTGGCATATCGTACAAACGAAAATATTATGTTTCCTCTTAATCATCCAAGTACATTTTGCATTATACTCTGCATATATTCCTATTTCTTTTAATATAAAAATAATATATCTGCTCCCTCTTCCCAACTTTTCAAGGAAAATTGAAGTTCCAGATTTCCTCTTGTTGGGCCACTCTGGGGGTCCTGTGTACCCCAGTTTGAGAAGTCAGGAGAGGCAGGCATCACTGAGGGTTCATTTGCTGCTAATGGATTTCTCTTTATCTGTTCATTGATTTAACTAAAATGTGCGTATGGTTAAGATTTTCAAGCAGTACAAAGGGTAGATACTGAAAAGTAACCCTTCCATCTGTGGCCCTCATCTCCCAAACCTTGCCCCAGAGGCAGTCACTCTTACCGGTCCCATGCATACACATCCGGGGATTGCTAATGAACAGCCAATGGCTGGTAGCAGCCAGCAACTACCAGTCGAAGGTAAACTGAGTTGCTGTGAGAACCAGCTCCCAGCACTGCCCTCCCCAGGGCTGACGCGGCTCCTGTGCAGAAGGGCCAGTGGTAGCTATCGCCACTGCAGCTAACCTGCCATTTTTATTGTTGTATTAGGCTCAGATCACATAAGGCTGAGTTTGCAAAGGCTCCACACTGGGGTGGAATTGGGGCATTTGGTACCACCCTCTTTGGCTCTAGGTCTGGGCCATCGAGATGTCCCAGGCTGGCTGTTGTCTCTCCCTCCAAGTCAGCCAGCCAGAGGGAGGTACACAGCCGAGAGCTACATAGAGAGGGAAGGCAGGTGGGAAAAGGGACAGGGACGGAGGAAGCCAGGCCCTGAGCCGTGATAACAGCAATGCCGAGAGTGAAGGGAGATTACGGGGGGGGGGGCTATGTCATCCTCCTACTCTTCCTGGGGCCTCCAAGGCTCACCTGAAAGGCAGTACTCTGCCTCTACCTTTCCCGTGGGAATTCAGCTCAGCCAACAGAACCCCTGAACTCTGCTGGGCCGCTGCCAGTAACTTTCAAGCCTTTTCCCCCCCTGCCGGTTACAGTGACATGATGTCGTTTTTATTGAGGCAAGATTAGTTTTTTTTTTAAGTTTTTAGAAGTGTGGTTCACATGATCTCTAGTACTTTGCCTGTCGCTGGAAGACCACAGAGCTGCCAATTTCAATTTGCTTCAGCTTTTATCACTAGAAGAAGCTTAAGAGAAAAAAGAAAGGGGGGAAAGGCCGGATGAAAATATTCCACTTGGCCCTGGCAGTTAGCTTGAGGGTGGCAGGGGACACACGCATCGTCCCCTCCCGCGTGTGTAACCGGTGTGATCAGGGAACTGAAGTCGGGCCTGGCAGCTGGACAGCACACTGTGTCCCAAGGGTTTTCATGCCATAGCCAGAGAGAAAGCACATAACTGGAGTCATTCATGGAGTCAGGAATACATTAGAAAAGATGCTAAGCTATTGGGAGATGGGTAAAATAAACCCATAGAAAAGTGGTCCTTCCTCTTAATTCTAATTTGACTAATTCCCTTCTTTGGAGGCAACATTTCCCATTCACTCATTCATTCAACACATTTATTGAGCATCTTCCGTATGTCTGGCTCTGCTGAGGATACAGGGTGATAAGGCTAAGTTCGTGTCATTCACCATTTTTATAGGAAAATGGAAGCATGCCAATTTGCATGGCTGATGGTTTTTCAGGTGCCAGCTTAGCCCTCAAAACGGGTGACGTGATGGAAAATCGTGAAAAACGTGAGATCCAATCACATTGTTTTGGCATCAGGTCAGAGAATGAGGTCTGGAGGGATAAAAGACGTGCTGAGGAAATACGTCTCCCACTCCATGGGAATGTTAGATAGATGCAGCATCCCTGTATCCCCACCACTGACAGCCATTCAGATCCCTGCTGGTCTGGTCCTCACAATAGCCTGGGAAGTAGGGAGGGGAAAAATTTACCACAGCTCTACCTGGCACTGGTAGGTGCTCAGTGTGTGTTGAATGAATGTTGAATAAACCCCCAATGTACATGGGCGGTAGGGTAGGTTCAAGAGAAATCAAGAGATTGGTCCCAAGTCACCAGTACTAAGTGGCAAACCCTGGACTTGAACCCAGAGGTCTTGAATATACACGTCAAGGCCCATCATTACTCCTAGAGGCAACACTCCCTGGAGATTTCTCCAAATGACTGCCCTTCCTTTGACTGGCAGGAAAGTGACTCTGGACTCACCTTCCTCAGAGGTTGCAGTGAGTCTTTGGGGAGTCATTTCAATGGATGGAGGCCAAACTGACCTCAGAGGCGGACAGGACACCTCATGAGGAGAGCCTGCATCCCAGGAAGCTTCTCTCAGTGTTGAATTGGTTGGGCTAAGAAAACTGAGTATTGGGTGTTGTTCCTTGAGTATGGACTTCTAAACTGTCCCAAATGAAGTTGGACGTACTTGGGGGGCACGTTTCCTTTTAGAAATCTAGGTATCTCCCCAACTTACACTCTCTCTGTCAATTATGTGGATGAGAAAAAGCTGGATTCAGAGCAAACCTGTGAAGAAGCAACTCCCCATTTGTGTCTCATGAGCCTTGATTTTCCTCTTCCATAAAGGAATGGAGTGGAGTAAGTCCCGGGTAGCTTAGCAGGTGACATCGGGGTTACAGGGAAAGGCAGCCTAATTGGAACCGCAGTATCACTGGACTGGAAGAGACCCAGAACGTCACTGAGTCCCTTCCCCTGCCTCCTGGAGAAGAAGATTAGAGCACACGTCCAGGGGCTGGTGCTGGATATGTCCCTGCCAGGAGATGCAGTGTGGGGACCAGGCAGAGGCCATAGGAAAGTAGAAAGATCAGAGGGTGTGAAAATCCCTCTTCTTGTCCCCTTCACCCTGAGAGCATGAGGTAGTGCAGGCAGCTTCACCTTGGAAGTCAGAGAAAGATCTGAGTTCTGATCCTGCTTCTGCCATGGATGCATGTCGCTGAACATGGTATTCGTTACCACCTCTCTGGGCCTCAGTTTGCCCATTGGTAGTCTAATGGTTTTCAGAAAATGCCTAGGGAGGAGTTTCCTCCCAGGAAGCTCAGGGACAGAACTTGGAGCTACGCTGAGTGGGAGGGGCTCTCCCTAGCCCTGTTTTCCTTCCACCAGAAGGATCTGGCTTTTGCCTGTTCACACATTGTACGTCCTAACACGATTTTTTGCAAAGAAAATGTTCTATTGGTTTTTTGTGTTCAAGTTTGAAGCCATCAACTAAGATGGTCTCAAAAATCCTCTGCAGCTGGAAAAATCTTATGAGTCTTCCCTTGTGCCTCCCGGGATTTTGGACTTTCCCTCCTCTGACCTGTAGCACGCTGTCCTTTAACCACTTGTATGCTGGTTTTTCTCTGCCCAAAAGCTCCTTGCTACCTGATTCCACAAAGGATTTTGGGTATGGGGGAGCTGCTGCACAGGCAGGGAAAGTACCTGCCCCTTAAACTGCTCACAGTTCAGTGGGGTAGGCTGGAGGCAGTGGAACGAAGAATTAAAATACTACCCAGTATCTTCTACTATTCACCACCAATAACTGGGAACTTGTCTTATCTCTCTCACCCACTGACAGCATATGTAGGACACTTAGTAGTTGCTTAGTGAATATTTGCTAAAAGGATTGATCAAAGAATGGCTTGTTCCCCTCTTTGCGAGGAATCACAGATGTATCTGTAGCTAAGGGCCTTCCCAAGACTGACTGGAGCTGTATCAATTCTGTGGCCTCTGTGTTTTCCTTTTATGAGCTGGGCTTATAGCTGTTGGTAGTCATCACCTGTTATGGGTTGAATTGTGTCCCCTAAAAAAAATGTGTTGCAGTCCTAACCCCCAGTACCTCAGAATGTGACCTTATTTGAAAATTAGCATTGTTAGAGCTTTGTTGCTGATGTCATTAAGCTAAAGTGAAGTCATACTGGAGTAGGGTAGGCCTTTAATCCAAAATGACTGGCAGAGCTTCCCTGGTGGTGCAGTGGTTAAGACTCCATGCTCCCAACGCAGGGGACCCGGCTTTGATCCCTGGTCAGGGAACTAGATCCCACATGCGTGCTGCAACTAAGAGTTCACATGCCACAACTAAGGAGCTGCCAAGCCGCAACTGTGGAGCCCATGAGCTGCAACTAAGGAGCCCACCTGTCACAACTAAGACTGGTGCAACCAAATAAATAAATAAATATTTTTTTAAAAAACAACAAAAAACCAAAATGACTGGCGTCCTCGTAAAAAGAGAAGAAGAGACACAGAGAGAGAAGATGGCCATGTGATGATGGAGGTAGAGACTGCTGAGATGCCTCTACAGGCCTAGAACACTAAGGACTACTAGCAAACACCAGAATCTTGGACAGGCAAGCGAAGATTCTCCTCTGTAGGTTTCAGAGGGAACATGGCCCTGCTGACACCTTGATGGCAGACTTCCAGCCTCCGAAACTCTCACAAGACAATACATTTCTGTTGTTTCAAGTCAACCAAAGTTTGTGGTACTTTGTTTTGGCAGCCCTGGGATACTAATACATCACCCCACCTGTAATATTATGCCTGGAAAAAAACCTACAACCTCTTTTTCCTTTAACCTCTAGGAAATGGTCACAGGAAAATATGTTTGGTTGAACTTATTTTTTGAAGCATTAATTACAGTATCTCATAAAAATATTTCATGTATTTAAAGCTCTCGAACCTTTGTATGTTGGGTCATATGTATGGAATATATTGCGTAGTAACATACAAATACAGAAGCAAAAAACCTCTCCACAAACAAATAATATAGTAACTTCCCCCCCTCATTTTTTCAAAAACAAATTTGCTGAGGAGTGGCTACTTCTTCTTCTTTTTTTTTTTTTTTTGCGGTACACGGGCTTCCCACTGCTGTGGCCTCTCCCGTTGCGGAGCACAGGCTCCGGACGCGCAGGCTCAGAGGCCATGGCTCACGGGCCCAGCCGGTCCGCGGCATGTCGGATTCTCCCGGACTGGGGCACGCACCGTGTCCCCTGCATCGGCAGGCGGACTCTCAACCACTGCACCACCAGGGAAGCCCTAGCTACTTCTTTTGACCTGAGAGTTTGCACATTTGCTCAGTCTGGGGGGTGAGTTTCACTTTCCCGTCTAGGAGCAGGGCATGACTGTCTGGGTTAAATGTGATGTAGCCACAGAAATGATGCCACTTGCTTCTGAGTATCCTTCTTGCATTTTGTTTCATCCACCCATCCTCCTGGGGGCAGGTTTCCAGCTCTGGCTTCTCCTCGGGTGCCCTTGATCAAGAAAGCACAGCTCCTCCCCCTCCATCCCCAAGGAGATGCAGGAATTTGTGGGACCCACCTCATTTCTGGTTATTGAATAACTGGTGGGGCATCGAATGTCAGGGCTGAGAAAACAGAACAGCCTACCTGTTGGACTAAATGACCTCATAGCTCCGGCTGTTCTCATGGTGTCACCTTGCACTCTCTGTCAGCGACTTTTTCATCGCAAGCGGCGCTTACATCAGACTATTCTAATCACGGTCACTGTGCTTCCAACATGGGTGAAGGAAAGAGGTTTAAGGTTCTGATTAAGCCTGGGCAGTCTTGCCAAGGAGGAAGGGGTCTTCTTTTTTATCGAAGTATAGTTGATTTACAGTGTTGTGTTAGTTTCAGGTGTACAGCAAAGTGATTCAGTTATACACACACACACACACACACACATATATATATACACACACACACATATGTTTTTTGTCAGATTCTTTTCCATTATAGGTTATTACAAGATATTGGATATATTTCCCTGTGCTATGCAGTAGGACCTTGTTGTTTATTTTATATACAGTAGTATGTATCTGTTAACTCCAAACTCCTAATTTATCTCCCCTCCCTCCTCTTTTCTTCAGCCTCAAGAAAGGAAGGTGTGAATGGGGAATGAATGAGGAGCTTATTGTGTTTTAATTCAAAATTCACCATTAACCTGCCACTGGGATTTCCAGTCCAAGGTTTCTCTCAGCAGTAGATCGGAGAAGAGCAAACCATCGGCCTCCCATCCTCTCCCAAATCTGACCTGGCTGACTAGGGCTTCCCTGCAAGGAAGAGAAGCTTCTGGCACCACTTCTCCAGCATGGGTACCACAGCAGCAATACCGTGGATGTCTTTGATCCACAAATCTTTGATGTGGAAAACGATATTTTCTGGGCTTTAGCAGATGACCAGAGGGTCTCTTTGAGGTTGTATTTGTGGACCTGCTTTTCTCCACTGGTGCTGGCTTCCCAGTCAGTGCCTCTGAGAGACACTGCCGAGACAAGGAGAATGGAAAACGATCTTTTTATTTTTTTTTTAAATTTAAAATTAACTTGTAAATAAGTGTGGCCTTAATTTTTTTTTAAATTTTCTTCTATTGTTCTTTATTTTTTAAATTGACATATAGTTGATGTATAACATTATTGATATATAAGTTACAGGTGTACAATATGGTGATTCACAATTTTTAAAGATTATACTCCATTTATAGTTATTATAAAATATTGGCTGCATTCCCTGTGTTGTGCAATCTATCCTTATAGCTTGTTTTATACCTAATAGTTTGTACCTCTAACAGCTCTACTCCTATTGCCCCTCCCCCACCCCTTTCCCTGCTGGCAACCACTAGTTTGTTCTCTATGTCTGTGAGCAAAAAATGATCTTGAATAGCAAGTCATGTTTTCCTCAAGTTAGAGCTGGAAAAACTGGGGAGAAACTGAAAGGGGGGGAATTATTCTGTGGTGATGTTAAATTTATTCATTTGCTCACTCATTCATTCACTTATTCATTCCTTAATTCAACAGACATTTTCTGAATATCTGCTCTAGACCACGTACTGTGTGATGTGCTGGGGAAATAAAGACGGTGTCACAGTTCAGTGGTACTAGTGTGACTCGTGCCTAAGGAGAAGTCCGCTGCCGGGGTTTGAGAGAGTCACGGGGAAGAAGAGAGCTCAACCAGTGGCCTGGAGAAGCAAGGAGGAGAGTTTTATCCTGGGACTAGAAGAGCCACTTTCAAAGCAGAGACCTTAGGCACTCGACCTCAGCATTACCTGGGGGAATTAAAATGCAGATTCCAGGCTCTCATCCCCAGCCTGCTGATCCAGAGTCTCAGGACTGGGTCCCGGGGATCTGCCTGTGGATTCTGAGGTACTAAGTTGGAGAATGCCTGCTTTAGGCT
The DNA here is from genome assembly GCF_949774975.1 of Lagenorhynchus albirostris. Lineage (NCBI taxonomy): Eukaryota > Metazoa > Chordata > Mammalia > Artiodactyla > Delphinidae > Lagenorhynchus > Lagenorhynchus albirostris. The sequence continues at coordinate 71,412,691 of NC_083099.1, read as the reverse complement.
GCTGCATCACTGAGAGCTGGAGCCAGTGAATGCACAAGCGAGTTAGGAGGTCTGGCCTGGCCCAGAGTTCCGTGTATTTATAACCGAGACCAGGGCTGACATAGAGCGGAGCAAGGGACAGCCTAGGACATCTTTTGGCGAGATGCAAGGAGAGAGCCCTTTGTCCCCTAACCGATTTTGTCTCAAAGCTTCAGGGAATCTCCTTTCTTTTGCTATTTCCCCGTCTTTTCTAAGGAGGTCGTTTGTATTAGGAAGTTTGAAGACGTAGGTACAATTCCAAGGACATCGGGGGTGGGGGGGAGGGGCGAATTGTTTCTGTTGCGCATACCTGCTTGGGGAAGACCCACATTCTCCTCCGAGGCTCCTTTGGTGGAGGGCCTGCTATGGCTCTTGCTCAAGTGGCCGGGTAATCTTCAGCTGAGGCGAGAAAGCCCCGCCAGCTCCGCACAGTTCTCCTTAGGTCTTAGTAACAACCAAGAGAAAGGGCGGGGAATGGCAGGCTGCGCAGCACTATTTGTGATCTGCCCTTGTGTTCAGTGAGTAATCACAGTTGGAGGAAATCAAAACCGAAAACTGGAGTCCCTTGTCATCCATTCATTCCTTCAACAGAAATCTATCGAGTTGGCGGTGTTGTGTGATTGCTGGAGTTTGAGGTGAATAAGGCAGACACAGCTCCTGCCCTCGTGGCATTTGTGACCTAGAAGGGAAGAGAAACAAGTAAAGGATGCATCGCAGTGAAGTGTGGTGAGAGTTGAGCCAATTCTTCCGTGGTTCCTTTGAGCCCTCAGAGAGCACACCTGGCCCGGGGCTGGATGGCTCGTTGGTATTTGAGATATCCTGTCCTGTGTTCATTTGTTCCTTCGATCGCAAGCATTTGCTGAACCCCTATGATGTGCCATGTGGAATGAATTATGTCCCATCCTCTGCTAATAACCTTAGAGGCAGATTTAATAAAAAATGAGCAAAATGTAAAACCTTGTCTCAAGAAGCTCAGAGTCAAGTGAAGGGGGTCAGAAAAGTAAACCAATTGCATTGAGGCTGGGGTCATGGTCACTGGTATACAGTCATGGTCTGTGCAAGGTCACAGGGGGATGTGGGGCTGGGGTGGGGGGCAGCGAGGGCAGAGTGGTCTGCGGGGACCACTGAGCTGGACCTGGAAACATACGTAAGAGTTTCGTCTTCTTTTAGTACTTCCCAGAAAGGTTCACTGATGTCTATTTCATCATTCAGTCCCTCAGTAACGATGGACTGAGTACCTAAGATGATCTTAGAGAACCAGCAAGACAAATCATTAGATTAACCGATCAAACCAACAACTTGTTGGTCCCCTGGCAGGTGACAAGCTACAGTCAAGCCCTGGGGACTAAATCAAAGAAGTGGAAGACTCTGTCTCTTGCTCAGGGAGTCCACAGCTGAAGTGAGATGGCCAAATGTGCCCAGTCACCTCCAAAACTCCTAGTTTAGGAAAAGCTATGTCCTGCCCACCAGCAACGGCGAGTTTCCTTCTGGGTGGAAGTGAGATGCCCCATCACCTGGGTAAGGCAGTAAGTATAGCTCTTAATTTCTGCAGCAGAATGCCAGCTCTGTTGTCTACCAGGCTGGTATCAAAAAGTAGTAGGATCTGTAGACAGCTAATTATATACATTAATAATAAAGTTTATTTCCAGTTATAATATAAGCGCTTTAAAAAATAGAAAAATACAGAAAAGGTGAGAGAAAATCACTCTTCTTATTTGATATTTTTCTTCCTTTTCTTTCATGATTTTACATGATTATGTTCATTGTAATAATACACTTTGTTTTCCAACGTGATGGCAACATAAATTTCATTGCAAACGACTGCACAATCTTTCACCATTGATGTACCATGATCTACTTAATACATTTAAGCATATAACTTTTAAAACATTTGTTTTTCTTAAGACAAATTCCCAGAAGTGGAATTGCTAAAAGAGGAGCATTATTAAGCATTATGAATATCTCAATACATATTGCCAAATTGTTTTCCAAAGGGTCATATTGATTTTTTTTTTGTTTTTTACTTAATTTATTTTAAATTTAATTTTTATTTTATATTGGAGTGTAGTTGATTTACAATGTTGTGTTAGTTTCAGGTCTCCAGGGTCATATCAATTTTTATTTCTGCATTATGTGGGAATGCATGAGTTTAATTCTAAATCGTGTGCTCTTCATCTCTCGTCAAAAACATGATTGAAATAATGAATTAAGCCCTGGCCTTCTGATTGGGTCAACACAAAGAAATAGGTTTGAATTGCATTAGTGTAGTTCCTTTACACTGAATTATAAGTTAATACATTCCCTTAACGTTGATTATGGGCTATTACCAAACAACAGAAAAGATACTTTTGGCATCTTCTGCTAAACCATCAGTGACAACCCATCCATTGTGTTACTCAATGTCCCTTGTATCAGGACACATCCCTCTTTAACTTCAGCTATATTTCCATTTTTTATCAAATAATGATACCCAGGCTATCAGGAAGCTCATAGCCCACATTTGTGTTCGCTGGCAGAAAGGGCTGTAAAACCGTCTCTCCTCCTCTTTTGGAGTGATTGGGAACATGTTCCAGGACCAGCAGCCGAATGCACATCAGTGTATCGGTTTCACTGATTGCAAAGAAGTTTCCAAAACTAAAGGTTCTCTTTTAACCTCCGTATTGGGGAACGGGATGGGACTCCCTGCTCCCTCCCTGAGCCTGACTTTGGGACCTCCATGTTCCGCCAAGTAGATGCTAAGTCTAATTACTCAAGCTACTGCAAGAGAAGATTATGGCCTGCTTCTAGGAGGCCGGTGGAGTAGAAGCAACAGAAGGTGGTAGAGGGGGAGAGGGGGTGGGCAGTGAGGAGTGATTCCCTGTGCAGATGGCTTTTTACAGAAATCCAGCGGGGGCAGAGAGCAGGAACCTGTTCTGCTCTGAAGAGACCAAGGAGCACAAGGCAGTGACTGCATCACAGTGCCCCGACCCCGTGACCCTCTCCTGGTAGCCCTCACGCATCTCACTAGCTACTCCTCCTCCCAAGAAGGAGAGAGATGGGAACGTTCCAGCCTTCCCCTTTTGTGGGCTGAGGAATACAAGTCTCTCCTCTACAAAAATGTGAAGAAGGGAAAATGATGATTATCCCCAAGGGGACGTAACTGCGGTAGCCAGCTTAACCTAGGTATCTAACATAATTGTCCTTTGCTTCCCTCGGTGGTGTTTCTGATTTTCCCCTCCATTTGTATCTCGAGCTTTGCTGTTATAAATGTCTTTATTTTGAAATTGTAAGTAACTTGATTTTTTGTATTATATTGTATACAAGTAAATAACTATAGGCTTGGAGTTCTAAGGCTAACATGTGCAAGACACAGTGAACAAAACAACACATTTTATGGGTGAGGCCTTAAGAGCTAGTCAGTGAGAACTCGAGTTATCAGGCATGAGTTTTCTATGGGCGGCAGGGCTTGAGTTGAGTTTGACCACGTGTAAGAATCATGAGGTCAAAGGCAGTGCTGGAGGTGAGAGGAATCATGACTAGATATGAATAATTGTCATTCCTTTAGCTCTTTACAATTTATAAAGTACTTTAACCCTTATTATACACTTAATCCTCATGCCAACCCTATGGAGTGGATTTTATTATCATCCCCATTTTACCCACGCGGAACTGGGTTCAGAGAGGTCAAATGGTGGAGCTGGGACTCATATCTGGGTCTTCTGGCTCCAAATTTCATCTTCACCTCCATGCCCTGTCCTACACTGTCTGAGCTGGGTGAGGAGAACAACTTGATTAAAGGGGTAGAAGTGGTCTAAAGCACAGTAGGAAACTACGGTGTTGAGGCCGAGCCAGACCAAGGAGGTCCCTGAGAGCCAGGCAGAAGAGATTTCATGCAGAGGAAATAGGGAGCCATTGAAGGCTGTTGAGCGGGAGTGTCACACAATACAAGCAGTGGGATCCATCAGTCTGATAGCTAGTGTGCACAGAGGACTGGGAGGTGGAAAGAGGGAGTATGGGAGTAGAGACGCTAGTGAGGGGGCCTCTGGAAGAACCCCGGGTCTCCAGATTATATTGTTAGTACCCAGGATCTTACTGGCTTCTTTCTGGGAATTTATCACTGTGCCATGGAACAACTGAAATGTTTTGTCATTCACTATCTTTATAAATGAGCCCGTATCTCTGAGTTTTGGTCCATGTTATTGGACCAAGCCTTTCGGCTTCACCTCACCTCAGGGTCCTCTCTGTACGCAAGGCTGTGATCAGAACAATGCACTGAGCGTGAGCTGGAGCAAACGTGGACTTGACTTTTACCATATTTCATGAACATTTACTGAGAACCAGCTATGAGCTTGGCACCCTGCAACATTCCTCTGTTGGAGAGACAGAAAGAATGGGTGGCAGGGCAGCTGGTTCGGGTGCTCTGGGCTGAGGCAGAGAGGAAGCTGGGCGGGAGGGGGTGGGGAGGGGAGGGGGGAGGCTGTTAGACAGGGACACAAAGAATGCAGGAGAGGGTGACGACGGCTGGTTCCTGTTCATGCCAGGAGGCCAAGGATTAGGTGTGAATCCATCTGCAGCAGTGAATGTCCCACTCAGAGGATGGCTCTGTCCTGTGATCAAAGGGGTGTCTCGGAGATGCCAGCAGCCCCGGCCCCGGGGGGATCTGCTCCCTTCTGCTCTGTGGTGACCATGATGGCCCTCTGAAACTGGCTGCTCCAGAAGGAGCAGTTGGGAGCCGGTCCCCTCCCCTCCTCCACCCCACATCTTCTCCCTCGGGACGTCAGCGGGGAGCCCCACCCTCCAGGGGAAGTCTGTGCTGTGAGGTGCGACAGGACACCTGAGGCCAGCCCCACTGACTCACTGTGTGCCCCTGGGCAAGCTATTTCTTCTCTCTGGTTCCTTCCTCTTTCAGAATTGGAGCAGCTTCTTGTAGCTCTGAAGACGTGAGGGTGGTTATAGCCGAACTGCACCGTGGGCATGTGTGTGTGTGTGACTTGCTGTTTAATAGGGTGCTAAGACAGCGGGTGGGCCGTCCTTCCCACCCCCCAGCCCCACAAGTGTGGTTCTCATTACTGTCAGGAGGCCTTAAGTCGGCCCCATGGAGATGAGAACAGACCCCTTAATTAGGCACCGTTCCCAGAGCCAGAGAGGGACCATCCTGGGCCTGGCTGCCCTGGCATCGCGGGGAGCCAGCCTGCAGGGCTGGAGGGGGGGAGGGGAGGCTGTGGCCGGGGCATCTGAAGGACTCAGCAGGTTTACACTTCACTGACCTGATGGCTGAATGGGGCCCTGTCTACCCCCACGGGGGCCTGGAATCTTCAATTATGGCAATTACATCAATGGGTCGGAAGGGCAGCACTTTCCACTGAAGAGCTTCAGGGCTTAAAAGAGAAATCCTAAAGCCACCGTTTTTTTGTTTGTTTTTTTTTCTTCTTTCTTTTAAAGGGATTGGGTTGATGGAAGAAGACCCCCATCTGCAGTCTAATTGGGCTGTGGCTAGGAAACAAGGAAGTCGCACTTTTGGGGGGTAAAATCTGGCCCACACGTGCTCCCCCACCTCTGGACCTCTGGCTCTTCTCTCAGACCACTTTGTGTTACAGGTCCTGGTGCAGTGCATCTCCCTTCTCATCTTCCTGAGTTTGAATGTTATGACTTCATCTCCGAATCCTCCCGGCACAGAGTGTAGTGGGTGGCAGTCGAGGCAGCTCTGAACTGGTGGCAGAAGGACTGGATTCGTCCTTGGAGGAGGCACTTAGTCTCTCTGATCATCAGTTTCCATATCTGTAGCATGGGCACAATGCTGTCTCTCCTTCACCAGGTTTCACTTAGTCTCTCTGATCATCAGCTTCCATATCTGTAGAATGGGCACAATGCTGTCTCTCCTTCACCAGGTTACACTTAGTCTCTCTGATCATCAGTTTCCATATCTGTAGAATGGGCACAATGCTGTCTCTCTTTCACGAGGTTTCAAGGAAGACTCTACTTCCTGCTACATACTCAAGCTAATCAGGCATATTCTCTCTCTCAGTGACCCTGTTAGGTCGGTAGCACTCCAGTGTGGCCCTTGTACCAGCAGTGTGGGTGACACCTGGGAGCTTGTTAGACATGTAGAATCTCAGGCCCCACCCCAGCCTTGCTAAATCAGAACCTGCATCTTACCAATCTCTCCGGGAAATCCTTGTGCACATTCAAGTCTGAGAAGTGCTCCTCTAAACTGAAACTTGTACACAATAGACATGTGTTAAGTGAGTGAGTGAGAGTGAGCCTGTGGCCTTGTTCTCATCTGTAAAATGGGGATAATCAAATCTTTGTTCTTCTCATATGAGGGACGCTGTGAGGACCAGATAAAGAAGTCATTTATAATTGTAAAGGCGTGTTATCCAGTCACTCATGAATCCATTCAATAAACATTCGCTGAGCATCTTCAAGGCAGGTTTGGGGTTTAGAAAATACGTTCTCTGCTTAAGAATAATTTGAAGTTCTCTAAAAGCCTGATTTTTAAAAAGAGATAAGTACAATAAAATGTGCTAAGTGTTGTCAAATAGCTGTGCTCAAAATAGGGGATGACAAGGGGGGAGCGATCAATTCTGATTGAAGTTCAGGGCTGGGCAGGTCAGGAGAGTCCTCATCAAGGCGGTGGCATTGAGCTTATGTCACATGGTGTGAGCCAAGTGGAGGAGGGAGAGAAGATCTTTCTAGACGGAAGCTTGGAGGTATGAAAGAGGGTAGGGATCAGGGTGGCTGTTAGTTCCCAGGTCTAATAAGAGCAACTAGAGTGACAGTGTATTTGCAGATGGCCCCATGACTTGATTGGTAAGGGTGGACAGGAGAGGTCTTGCTGCCTGTTTCGTTTCTTTGGGGGCCCATCGTCTGGTTTATTTCAGTTTCCAGTTCCAGGTGGGCCATCAGCCTGATTTATTGTCCTGTCTACACTGTCAGTTGCCTAAGAGGAAGACACTGGTTTGGGGGCTTTTTTTGTTTGTTTGTTTTATTTTTATTTTTATTCCTCATCTGCTCTAATGAGTGAGATTTACTGCCAACACCAACTTCCTAAGATTTTAACATAACACTGAGTGGCAGGGTTTAGTTAAGGAAGGAAAGTAGGTCTCTAGATTTGTCATTTATTTTTATGACAGTTGGGAAGGAAGTTGGCACCTATGATAACCGAGAATGGAGATGTCAGCATGTTTAGGAAACGGTCAAAGCCCTCCTCCAGCACCACTGACATCCGTCACTGCCCTGCTCTCCCACTGCCACCCCGCTGTGTCCACAGCAACAGAGGACACAGGCTCAGGGCGACATGGCTCTTGGCCAGCGGGCACACAGAGGTACAGACATCGCCGAGGCCCATTGAGCAGAAACCCTGACACATCTGGAAGAGGCAGCTCCCACGTGATGCAGCCGAGGGCATGGGGGCCGAGTCTCTGGGCTCTGCCTGGTCACAGCCCGTGAGACCAGGGGTAATCGTGGAGGACACCGGGTGGCGTGTACAGAAGCAGGCTTGGGGTGGAGTCTGAGTTCTCCCACAGGCCAGGAGACTTCCAGTTTGACATGAGGGTGGGGTTCTCACTACTTGTCCAGGCTGTCAGTGTACGGACACGGGGCCTGACTGCCACCAGGCAATGGGGAGGAGGGCCCCTGGGCTGGGCCCCTCAGTGTGGGAGGAACGCGGCCTGCGGGATGCTCAGGCTCCTTTGCTGATCTCTGAAGCTACAGGGAAGGACTTTGTCTCGCTTGTATGGGGCAGCGCCCTTGGGTCCTGAGTTACTATTTAACGAAACTTGCAAATAAGGGTTATCTGTCTCTGGCAAGGACATTAGGGCAAATGGCTTTCTGTACCACTGCCCTCGGTGTTACTGTTTATTCTCTTCGGCAAAGGAAAGAGATAGAATCTTCCCTTTTCACTGGTCCCTTTTAGTTCTCTGCTGATGTAGGTGGCCAACGTTTTAAAAATACGACCCCGGCGGGTGTGCTGCTCTGGGGGGATCTTGGGAGAGCACAGTGCAGCAGTAGCCTGAGATCAGCAGCCAGGTATAGGGCTGGATTCAGATCTGGGCCCCTCCGCTGAGGAACTTCATGCCTCAGTTTCTCCACCAGTACCGCACGAGCGACCTGCCCTCCTTGCTGGGTCGTGAGGGCACAGCACAGTGACAGCTGCTGTGCCGGCTGATTTGCTTGGAATCTAGGCTCAGTCCCCAGTAGTCTAGAGATGGAAACTCAGGAGGCTTTCAGTTCAAAACCATTTCATGTCAGAGCCGGGGCAAGCAAAGGAACTCATGTCAACCCTTCATCAGCCAGAAAAGGAAAGTGCAGCCAGGGACACTGCACCCTGTAGGGGCCCTGTGGCAGTAGCGCCTGTCCTCAGACCCACACAAACCCCGCAGAAGAGGGAGCCCCAGTGCCCTCAGGTTTCCTATTCTCCACACCCATCCTCCCTTCACCTGACCTGGCGTTTGCCCTCCCAGCTCTAGTCGCCTTGCCTTTTGCACTTGATCTTGCCAGTTCCTTGCTATGGCCTTGAATCCACTCAAAAGTGACTCTGATCTCACAGCCAGTATGTGAGTTCTGCTGCCTCTGGGGCACACGCCTCCCTTTTCTGTGGGTCCAGGAGTGTAGCGCTTCAGAAGAACGGTCTCCTCTTCTCCCGGGTGCTGTGTTGGTTTCTGGGTTTGCATTCTTTCCCTCTCTCTCCCTCCCTCTCTCTCTCTCTCTCTCTCTCTCCCTTTTATTTTTTATAGCTATGGGGAGCAGTCCTTAAGGATTTTTTTGGTGAACAGGTCATATGCCTGCTTCATCAAGCAGTAAGAATCAGCAGGAGGAAAACGGATGCTCTTAACATGACATGAAAAAATCAAAAGTGCTCTCAGCCTCCCCTTCAGAGGGCAGAGGGAAGATCCTGAGTGAGCCCCTGACGTCGATGACCGAATCCACCTCTTCTAGACACTATGGGGTGTCTTGAAATGTTCACCTCCTTGCTCTGAGCCTTAGTTTCCTTTTCTGTGAAATGAGGACAATAGTGACTCCATTCTCAGCAACTTCACCAGGTTGCTCTCTGGACCAGATGTGAGAATACTTGGTAAGCTTGGTAAGCCCTGTGCGCTTGACAGGGGGCGGCCACGTTAGTTCTCAGCCCCATTCTAGGTTGAGGTCTGTATGTCCTCCACTGGGTCAGTCAGTCCTGGCTGTGCTTAGCAGCCTCCTGCAGAGGCGCCTCCATTTCCAGGCTGGCAGAGCGGCCGCCATGATGCCACCTGCTCTCTCTCCTCGGGCTCTTCTCCCAGATGAGTGTGCCTTGTGGGTGGTGAGGAAGCTCAAGGGATCCTTAAGGGTCCCTTTACTGGGAGTCTCCAGATGGGATCTCCCATGGCAACGATGCCTCAACCGAGGACCCCGCAGAGGTAGCAGAGTAGTGTCCAGGGACACGTGTGGGGCTGCATGGGTGATATTACATCCCCAGGTGGGCAGGAAAAATCATCGTAAAGGGCAGCCTTTTGCCTATGGCCTAGGCAGTAACCCAGCCACCAGTGGCATCTGCATAAGGTGTTTACATTCACCATAAAGGAGCCAGAAGAATTGTCACAAACTTCCCTTAGAGATAGCAGCATCAGTCTGGAAATGTTTACTAGTTCATCCATTTGGTCATTTGTTCAGACATTTGTCTGTGTATTTATTCAACCATACATATTTATCAAGCACTTACTGTGTGCAGAGTCCTACGTATGTTATGTCTTGTATTAGTCAGGATAAGTTAGGTCATGCTGTGGTAGCAAACAATCGCAAAATCTCAGCGGTTGGAAGCAACACCAGTTTATTTCTTACTCGTGTTACATTCTCAGTACAACTCTTTGGGAAAGGGGCTGCTCATGGGTGCCAACCTGAGGGGTGCCGTACCATCTTCTATTGCCACGATGTCAGCCTGAGCCCTCAGGGTTCACTGCGGCAGGGGAAGAGAGCGTGGAGAACTGTGTGTCAGCTTCTAAAGCGATTCTGTCTGGAAGCGACAGGCACCACTTCTGCGCATGTTTCATGAGCCAGAAGATGTCACGTTGCCACACCTAATTTCAAGCACTGGGGAGAGAAGTGTAATCCGCCTTAAAGAATGGAAATATGGAAATAATATGACCGCTGTTTATTTCTACCGCATTGCTAACCCCACCACAACCCTGGATGTAGTTATTATTCTGATTTTACATATGATAAAACTGAGGATAAGAAGGGCTAAGGACCTCCTCCACATTTGCATATCAAGTAAAAAGGAGATGTGGGATTTTTGAACTTGGGACTGTCTGGCTTGCAAAGCCTTGGCTGGTTCCCTTCTATCACCCAGACACGTACACGAATTAGCTGTATCACCAGGTGGGAAACCAGATGGTCGGCCAAAGAAGGATGGATCACGTGCTGTGTAGTTTTAGAGGAGGGAGAGGTCACTGTCAGTTGGGGAAATCCAGGAAACCTTCATTGAGGAGGTGGCTCTTGCCTCCAGGTCTGAAGGAATAGGCCACATTTGGACCTTCAGAGATGTTTGTTCTTTCAATTGGTTATTCATTCTGTGTGTTATGCTCACATCTGGAAAATCTTTATAAAATCCATTTAGTTCACACTCTTAGTTTAGTTCACACTCTTCTCTCACAAGAGAAGTCCTAGAGTGATGGGGATGGGAGGGGAAGTCATTCTGAACTGGGTTTGACTGAGGAATTTTCCTGGAACAGGCCTTGGGGAGAGATCTGATGCAGTGGGTCAGGTAAGACTGAATTTTATTGCAGATTTATGGCAGCTTTCCTTGCTCCTTCCCTCCCTCCTTCCCGCCCTTCCTCCCTCTCTTCCTCTCTCTTAGTCCTTACTGCCTGCTCTCTGCCTCGGGCAGGGCTCAGGGCTGGGTCAGGGGAGGAGGGAGCCGACTCTGACACAGTTTTTGGCCCCCTGGGAGTCTCCGTGTTTAATGATGGGAGGGATAAGGTTGCAGGGCCCCAGGGTCCCAGTGTTTGCCTAGAAACTCGAGAAGAAGCCCCCAGTGTGGAGCAGAGTGACTGCCTTGAGGGGTGTGGGTAACTGGAGTAAAAGAAAATAAGACAGACTTACAGAGCAGGGGGAGAAGCTGCAGGGCAGCCGGAGGGGGAGGCCCCGGCCTGCTGCTCAGAGGCGCTGAATGAGTCAGGACCCAGCGCTGCTCCCTGACTGGGGCGGGCAGCTGGGCCCTCGGTCTCACCCGGAGGCTGCCGCCGCACCTGGCCTTGCCCACAGCTGTGCTCCAGCCAGTGGCCCAGGGCGGCAGCCAGCTTTTGTCAGCGCAGCCAGAGAAGAACTCAACCGCTTCGCTGAGTTCTTTCTGCCTGTCACACACCCACTCAGGGAGAGCTGGTTTCGAGGACAAAACTCTGCCTACAGCAGGGCTGTCCTGGGTCAACCACGGAGGAGAGATACTGGAGGACATCTCTGCACACACACTGAGGCTTGGCTGTACTGGGTTCCCTTCCAAGATTCACGGGCCGTCAGCAAATCCCCTGAGTTTTCTACTTGAGAAACTTAAGTTCACTCCTGGGTGCCCTTTACCTGCGACTGCATTGCTTCTACCTCTAGGTCTCTTCTCCCACCATCGAAAGACCTCAGGCCTGGAAGAATGTCAGAGGGTAGCCAGGCCAGCGGTTACTCAACTGCTCATCTTCACCTGGGAAGCTTTGAAAAATACACTTTGCCAGGCTCTGAGCCCTGATGTTCTGACTCAGTAGTCTGGGTCTGGTCCCTGCCCAGCTGTTGATTCTGTGTGTCCCACACTCAGGGTCCCGGAGAGCACTTCCCTTGCCTGTGCTTGGCAACCAGCCTCTCCTCGTGAATTTATCGTTCTCATTAAGGGAATGGCTCTCTAAACCTGCTGAGAGCACCAACACTGTTGTGCTTCTGAACGCTGGGCTGCCCGGCCAGGAGAGGGCTGGCTTCTGCCCTGGCCCAGCTCCCTGTCATCAAGAAGGAGCCCTTCAACACTCTTGCACTGCTGGTGGGAATGTGAATTGGTTCAGCCACTATGGAGAACAGTATGGAGGTTCCTTAAAAAACTACAAATAGAACTACCATATGACCCAGCAATCCCACTACTGGGCATATACCCTGAGAAAACCAAAATTGAAAAAGAGTCATGTACCAAAATGTTCATTGCAACTCTATTTACAATAGCCCGGAGATGGAAACAACCTAAGTGCCCATCAACGGATGAATGGATAAAGAAGATGTGGCACATATATACAATGGAATATTACTCAGCCATAAAAAGAAACGAAATTGAGCTATTTGTAATGAGGTGGATAGACCTAGAGTCTGTCATACAGAGTGAAGTAAGTCAGAAAGAAAAAGACAAATACCGTATGCTAACACATATATATGGAATTTAAGAAAAAAAATGTCATGAAGAACTTAGGGGTAAAGCAGGAATAAAGACGCAGACCTCCTAGAGAACGGACTTGAGGTTATGGCGAGGGGGAAGGGTGAGCTGTGACAGGGCGAGAGAGAGTCGTGGACATATACACACTAACAAACGTAGTAAGGTAGATAGCTAGTGGGAAGCAGCCGCATGGCACAGGGATATTGGCTCGGTGCTTTGTGACAGCCTGGAGGGGTGGGATAGGGAGGGTGGGAGGGAGGGAGACGCAAGAGGGAAGACATATGGGAACATATGTTTATGTATGACTGATTCACTTTGTTATAAAGCAGAAACTAACACACCGTTGTAAAGCAATTATACCCCAATAAAGATGTTAAAAAAAAAAAAAAAAAAGAAGGAGCCCTTCCAAAAAAAAAAAAAATCAACAGAGAAAAATAAAAAAAAAGAAGGAGCCCTTCCCTGAGGAAGGGGAGCGGCGTCTGTGTCAGCCCCAGCTGCCTTGAGAAGCTTCCCCTGAGCGGTGCAGGGGAAGGTCTGCCAGGCTGAGGCAAGGGGCTGTGGAGAAGCACAGCTGACCGACCCCCTCCCCTCCCACACACCCCAGGCCGCTGAAGAGCAGGCTGTCTTCTGGGGGGACTGAGACCGTGGCCATGTCTCTGGGAAGACACTTGAATCCTTATTTCTAACTCCCAAGAAGTACTTTGCAAAAGGATAACAGCGATTTTGCTCCATGCGCCCCAGATGTGCTCGTGGAGGCTTTCGTGTGCTGCCCGGGACTGTCCTGGGAAGAGAGGATTACCTTCCCACACCCTGGAGCCGAGCAAGCTGGGCTCAGAAAGGATGTGGGGTTCCCGCAGGGGCCATGATGTATGTAAGGGGCCCTCAAATTGTTCAAAAGGAAATTGTGTGTGTGTGTATCTATATCTAAGCACATATAGATACATACACACACACACACACACACACACACACACACACACACACAGAGAACAACTGATAAAGTAAGTGGGGTAAAATGTAACAATGGTGAAACATCTGGGTAAAAACCATACAGGTGTTACTGTATTCATTTCATTTTTATACTGTTTAATTTTTTTTTTTTTTTTGCGGTACGCGGGCCTCTCACTGCCGCAGCCCCTCCCATTGCGGAGCACAGGCTCCGGACGCGCAGGCTCAGCGGCCATGGCTCACGGGCCCAGCCGCTCCGTGGCATGTGGGATCCTCCCGGACCTGGGCACAAACCCGTGTCCCCTGCACCAGCAGGCGGACTCCCAACCACTGCGCCACCAGGGAAGCCCATGTTTGAAATTTTAAATGTATTTTCAAATTTAAAAATTGCTTCAAAAAGGAGGTGTGGTTTATTCAAGGACGCAGAGCAAGTTAACAGTGGGACCCCTGTCCACGGAAGGCCCACAGGTCACATCTTATCATCTCTATATTTATATTTTTTTCTTAGACTCAACTTAAATGCCAGTTCTTGAGTGGACCTTCCCGACCTCCTAGAGAAGATCATGTGTCCCGATTTCATGTACTTTTCCTTCCACTATGACAGCACATAGGAGTGAATTATTTTTAACTTAATTCCTGTTTCTCCTGCTTGACTGGAAGCTCCATGAGGGGAGGGTCCCATTTGTCTTGTTCGTGCTTTATCCCAAGGGTCTAGCACAGTCACTGGAACAGAGCAGATGCCCAACTAATGTTCATTGATGGGATGAGTGAATGGACGCTGGAGCGTGGGCCACAGATGTGCACAGGTCGACACACACGTGCACACACGGGCTCGTGCTCTCTGTTCTTAGTTTCATCGCTCTGTGTCATATGCAGGCTGGAGATGCCAGGAGTTAGAGGGCAGCTGGCAGTGTGGCATCTTGCCTCTGGAAACGACATCTGGGAATGAATGACATCCTTTGGGAAGAGAGGATGCTGCCCCTTCCCAGCCTCTGCCTCCCTCCCCTCCCCACCTCGAGGCCAGAGGCTCTTCCGGGGGGGAGGAACGATGCTCTTGCAGCAGGTGGTGAAGGGATCCCAGAGACCACAGGCTGGGAGAGGGGGCAGGGATGCGGCCTGGAAACCGCTGCCTTTCCGGAAACAAAAGAGCTCTTTAAAGTCCCTTGATAACGTGTTCTCCTGCGCTGGGCATCTGCCAAGGCCCCCTCTTCCCATTGTGGAGCAGCAGGAACACCAGAGACCTGTACTTGCATGTCCTGATGCACAGCACAGGGAAAGGGGACCCAGCCTGTGCTGGGCAGGCCTCGTGGGCCCCAGGCGTGCCCATTAACTGGAGAGTTTTGATTTTCATTTTTGAGTAAGTGATACGTCCACATATTTCAAAATTCATAAACTGTAAACACACATGAGGTGAAAGTCCCCTCCCACCCCTGCCTTCCATCCATCCAGTTCTCCCTACTGATATTTTTAGTTCTTACGAATCCTTCTACAGGTAGTCTATGCATATCCAACCTACGTCATCTATTCCCTGCGGTGGCTGGCAGAATTCCATACACACTGTTTGCATCTTGCCTTTTTCACTTAATGAAATATCTTGGCACTCTTTCCATAGGAATCCATAGAAGAGTATCTTTGGGCTTTTTCTTGGCTACATAGTATTCCACAGCATCAGTGTCCTGGGTGAAGATGCCCCCTTCCCCCAACCCCGTATCTAAGGAGCCATGCTCCCGCCTTCCCCTGCCACGCCATGTGTATGAATCACTCACTTCTGTTCCTGAGTTGTACTGAGCAATGATATTTAGACATGGGAGGGACCTTATACCTGTGCTGTCCAGTACGGTGACCACTGGCCTCACATGGCTGTTGAGCCCTTGACATTTGGAGAGCTGAATTGTGATGTGCTGTAAATGTCAAATACTCACTGGATCTTGAATATTTAATTTTAAAAATATAAAATATCTTATG
Source organism: Lagenorhynchus albirostris (assembly GCF_949774975.1). NCBI lineage: Eukaryota > Metazoa > Chordata > Mammalia > Artiodactyla > Delphinidae > Lagenorhynchus > Lagenorhynchus albirostris. Next base: position 71,397,411 of record NC_083099.1, on the reverse strand, counting down.
AATTATTTTTTATATTTATTACAAATTGAAATTATAATTTTTGAATATATTGGTTAAATAAAATCTATCTTTAAAATAAATTTCACCTGTAAAAAATTTTTTAAGTGTGGCTTAATGAATTTTAAAATTATATATGTGACTTGCATTCATGGCCAGCATATTTCTCTTGGATTAGGCTTCCTTGGAGGCTTGGAGGCCCAGAAGAGAGCTGGGGCTGGGAAGGAACTAAATAGAACAGGAGAAAGCAAAGGAGTAGAAACTGATGGGTAGCAGTAGCCAGCTGAAAGCTCCCGGGCTGGGGGTCAGGAGCACTGGGTCCCTGCCCATCTCAGTGATTTTCTGGGAGACCCCAGGACCAGCCTCCTCCCCTCTGGGTCTAGGTTTCCTCCTGTGTGGAAGATGACTAGGATTCCAGAGTGCTGCCTCCAGTGAGCAGGAATTCCTCTCTGCTTTATTCTCTGCTCTATCCCCAGAGCTAGAACGGTGCCTGGCACAGTATGGGTGTTTGCTGAATGAATGAATGAAAGTAGGAAGTGAAATAGAAAATTTGATTTTTTCTTTCTAGGTAAGTGTTAGACTCATCAAAGTATCAGGAGGCAGAGGCCTCTAGAAATCGTAGGAAGCCTCGGACTATGAAGCCAAGACTCAGAAGGCGGGAATGACCGAACTAGGACCACCTCCAATTTCTTCACTCCTCCAACCAAAGAACCATGCAGAAAAAAAGGCTGTTACAAATTAGCATCCGCTCTTGGTAATGTCTGCTGTTGATGCAGCCTGGCCATGGTACCCGTCCTCCTTCCCCACCAGCCGCGTTCAGCGTGTGGGATGACATTTCCCGCTCCTGTTAGGCAGAAGTCCCGAGGGAGAATGAGATCAAGAGGAACCCACTCAGAACCAAGGGCTCAGTGTTTTCCAAGGCCTTTCAGTCAGAAGGGCCCGAGTCCCCAGGCGGAGGCCCTGTCATCTCCCCACGCCTCCCGGCCCCAGGCCACTGGCCCAGAGGAGCTGGAGGCCAGCCCTGGGGCGGCCAGAGGGCCGTCTCTAAATGAATCGTGCTTGGGTGCTTGGGTGGGAGGGCGGGGGGAGGCGCAGAGGGGATTTCTAGATTATACTGAGAGAATGACAGTGGGGAGGGAAAGGAGCTGAGTTCCCACAGAGTGTCCGGTCACTCCTTCGGGGGCTGTGGGAGCCGGGGTGGCTGCTTTTTTCTGTCTGGACAGCAGCACACGCAGTTTCTAATAATTAAGTAACTTTAATTGTCCTGGGAAAGCAGAGCTCGCCTTGGGGCACACTGCACAAACTCATAATTAATGTTACCAAGAGAGATTAGCAAAGGAGAACTGAGAAATGATTCACTTTCAAAAGAGCCTCACAGTTAAGTCTTATTATCCTAAGTTTAGAACCTCATTTATCTGCTTGGAGGAAAACAAAACAAAACAAAAGACCCAAGACCCAGAAATGAATGCATGTGAAATTAAAACTCCATGCCTTTGTAATCTGGTTTAAAAACATCAGATGGGAAAATGCTGCCGTTTCTTGCTTCCATTCTGGTGACCAAAGGAAAATTTAAAACATAGGACTATAATTAGTACGTAATAATGCATTAAGAAGAGCTCGAGCTTTTCACTGGTGCCCCTGTTGCTTAGAAATTATTTCATTTTAGGATTTTTGGGAATGGCTTTTTCTCTCTGACATTCTATGAGAGACATACCAAAACCCGTGTAGTTTTCAATGACTGTTCGTATGAAATGATACTAGTGGAGTGTTTGTGATGTCAGTGTTCGGTACACATCAGATGAATTAATGAATTAGCGAGCACATTAACGTGAGATGGGAGGAGCCCAAAGAGAAAATGGGGAAATAGGGCAGCTGTGACACAGCTGGGGTGGGAGGGAGGGGAGAGAGAAGCTTGAATGTCAGGACTGAGTGTGAGAGTGAGAACAAGGGTGAAGAGAAGCTCAGAACTCAGGGCCCCGTGTGGCCCTTATGCATAATTAGTAATCCATAAATAGTATGTGATCGATAGCCCTAAACTAGTGAGGATGTTTCCTCACTAAGTCCTTGTGTCTCCACAGCACCGCCCTGCTTTCTTCTTCTACTCAGTATCTTCTTCTACTCAGTAGATGATGGGTGTCCCACCCTTTCCAAGTATCATCGTGGGTTTTTTTTCCATTTAGTCAACGAATACTGACTGAATGCCTACTAGGTTCCAGGCACCATGTTACGTGGACACACAAGTGGAAACAGCTGAAGTGCAGGCAGGGACTTTGGCTCTAAACCTACACATATGGTTCCATTCTTCTCTCTGAGCTTCCGTGTCCTCAGCCACAAGGTGGGAACGACAGTGCGGGCTTCCCTGAGGCCCTCTGGAGAGTGGATGGGAGCTGGAGGGATGACAGTAGGGGTTCCTGGAGCCCCTTTTTCGGGTAACTGCAGAGAAGTTTGCTTCTGGCTTCGCTGCAGCCTCCATCCTACCCCGGGTACTGTTCTCGTCACATGCCCACCAGACAGGGCTCAGACAGCTGGCCCCCTCATCCCTCCCCCTAGAGTAGGAGCTGGATTTGTCCCAGACAGCCACCTGCTAGGGCACTCAGGCCTTTCCTGAGACTCTGCCGTCCCCTGGACATCAGTTACTCCCCATCAAGAGGCTGGGGGTACATAACGAGGTGGTGGCTGATTCAGCTCAAGGTGTGATTCTTTTCATGGTCTTTCCACGTGACCAGACAACTTACGAAGAATGAAAACTTTCAAGACATGAAGGAAAGAAGCCGTTCTCTTCCTGGTGCAGTCCCTTTGTGACCACACGCAAATTGTGTCTGGGCCTCTGTTGCCTAAGGGGCAAGGGTTGAAGGGACACCAAGGAGGTTCCCCCGGAGCTTTTCCTGAGCAGGTAGAAAATGGGGCACTGAGCGCTGAGGTGGCAGAGGCTGGGAAAAGCTCTCAGACCTGAGGGCGGAAAGGAGGGTGTAGTGGAAACAGGGCTTGCCAGGCTCAGTGGCAATGAAGAGGGGCCCCTCTTGGAAATTTGACTAATGAAGGCACTGGTTAGAGAGAGCACACTCTGAAAATAACTGCTGTTTCTACTAATAACCACAATCCTTCAACCTGTTCCAAACATTAGAAATGATGAAGTGCTTTCCCACACATCATCTCATTTGATCCACACAAAAATTCCAGGAAGGAGATATTACCATTCCCATTTTGCAGGTGAGGAAACTGAGGTTTCTGAGATTTCAGTTGACCAAGGCCTTGAGCTCAAGTTCTCAGACTCCTACCACTCTGCCCGATGAGACGCTACCCACGATAATCCTAATACTTCTTTTTGGCTCTTAAATACTGTGATCTATATTGCTGGTCTTCTCCAAAATGTGACGCTATACATTGAATTATTACCTTGGAGCTCAGGAGAAAGCAGACACACTGTTGTTCATTCATGCGTCCTCTAATCATCAGTCTATCGAGCTTGTATTTCCTGAGGACCTATTATGCGTTATAGCTAATCAGGGTCCCTGACTCCAAGTCTTGGGCGAAGTGTGATTCTTAGATTTTAAGTAGGTTGCACAGGTCCATGAGAAACAATCCAAGTTGTATAGAAAAAAGTAAAAAGTAAGCCCCTTCCCTCTTCTTCTTGATGCTCTGTCCCCCCGACCCTCTCCCAGACACAACCACTGTTGCGAGTTTCTTGTGCATCGTTCAGAGATAGTCCATGCATATGCATACGCACACACTTGTGTGTGTGTGTGTGTGTGTGTGTGTGTGTTTCCCTTCTTCCAAAATGGTAGAGTACCATGTACAGTTTCTAGATCTTGTTTCTTTCCTTATAAAACTGTATCAGGGAGATAACTCCGTATCAGGACGTAGGGAGCCGTGCCCATCTTTCTAAATGGCTGATTAACATTTTATGTTACGTAACCTACGTTTCATTTTTTAAACTACTGGCCTAGTGATGGATATTTGGGTGGTTTTCATTCTTTTGCCATTCACGTGTTTCCTTAACATCCAAGCCTTAACGTTTATCTTGGAGTAATTAATCTTGGAGTAAGCGTGGAGTACAGTGGAAATTGCTGGGGACAGAGAATTGAGAGATGGGAGTTCTCTCTTAAGTCTGTGTTAATTAGCTATTGGACTCTGGGCACGTGCCACTGGCTCCCTGGGCCTCAGTTTCACCATCTATCAAATGGGAACACTGGGCTCTAGCTGGCGTCTAGCATCCCTCCCAGCCTGTCTCCTCAAACCCCAGAAGAAGCAGAGTGCCCCACAGAGGGTCGGACCGGCTGGGTCTGTGGGTGGGGTCCGCGGGGCTCAGTCACCTGGTGAGCCTCTCCCGTCGTTGATCTCAGTGATGCAATATTGAACTCAGGCAAGTTTGGCCTTGCCCTCCCCGGGACCCAGCGTGATTGTGATTCAGGGCCCGTAGCGTGGCTTCCCCACCAGCAAATGAGCTGCAAGACACCTTTCTTGGCAATGGGCTTAACGAGGGCTCCGAGAATGTCTGATTACTCATCTTTTTGCAACGGCAGCAAACTCCCGGCGAGAAGAAGAGGCAGCTAGCGTGGCTTCCTTCCTGAATTAATGACTTCAGCGTTATGAATGACTCATCAGTTCAGCACGGAGCAGAACTGGGTGGTCGATTCGGGGCTGCGGGTGGCAGCCAGGCAGATGGCGCAGATGGTGCTGGGTGTTGAGTGGGCTTTAACCTCCCCCGCCCTCTGCTTGGCTGCCTCGGGGTCTCCGTGCTGTCCTTTTAGGGGGGCAGAATTGGGGTCAGAGGTCCTACCCAGACACCAGTCTCCACTGTCTCCTAGAGCCTGTCTACCTGGGACATCACTGCTGTCAGCCGATTGCAAACTCCCCCTCCAGCCTCAGCTTAGGTCCTTCCGAGGGAAATCTAATGCTTACGGAGAAATCCAGGAGTGAAACCCGGAATATGCCATTTTGTATGCTATGCCTGCTGTGTACCTAAGAAGGAACTTTGAAATTAATCTGTTACTGGGAGAAGACATAAATCTTCTTTGGGCCACACTTTTGAGACAAGAACCACGAAAGGAGGACTTCTTTCCTGGCTAGTTTTCTTACCCTTCTTATCTCAAGCAGCTTATTGTAGATTCGAGGATTAATGGGGACTGGAGGGAACATTTCTCCTTTAAAGCAAGGTCTCCGGCTTCACAGTGCTCCCCATCTCACCCCCTTTCTCTCTTCAAGCTTCCCCTGTCAGGCCAGTCCTGGCCCAGCCCTCTGCTTTCCAGCAGTGACTAGGTAACTACCGCCTATTGAGGTGGCCCGAGGGCCTGCCTGGACTATCGCTATGCAGCACAGGTTCCAGGTGGGGCTTATACTTTCGGCTTCACCTGGTCCTGGTCCCAGAAGTCCTGCACAAGCTCCTTCCATGAGGGCACAGGTCCTGAGAGGTCTCTCTCCTCTTTTCCCAGTCCAGGTGGAGCTCTCCCTATCAGCCCCCTGACCCCTTGGACAAAAGGGGTCCTTTCCTTTTGGCTTTAATTTGAAAGTGCTCTCCTGATTGACCACACAAAATGTGTGGCCTCAGCCTGTGCCCCTTTTTTCTTTTTTAAATATATCAGACTTTTAAATAAATTTATTTATTTATTTATTTATTTATTTATGGCTGTGTGGGTTCTTCGTTTCTGTGCGAGGGCTTTCCCTAGTTGCGGCGAGTGGGGGCCACTCTTCATCGTGGTGGGCGGGCCTCTCACTGTCGTGGCCTCTCTTGTTGTGGAGCACAGGCTCAGTAGTTGTGGTGCACAGGCTTTGTTACTCCGCGGCATGTGGGATCTTCCCAGACCAGGGCTCGAACCTGTGTCCCCTGCATTGGCAGGCGGATTCTCCACCACTGCGCCACCAGGGAGCTCAGGCCACAGGAAATCTCTGAGCATCCTGTGCAGGGGGTGGGTCACCTGTCTCTAGCAGCACGTGCTGGCCCCTGGCTCTGGGGTTTGTCTTGGGACACTTCCCCCAGCCTTTCTACGATCAACCAACTCATGGTAGGGGGGTTCTCTAAATTTCCCGTTCTTCCCACCATATGTCCTTTGTGGTCCAGCATGCTCCCTTGAGGTTGAAGGGAATCACCATTTAACACAGGGTTCTGCCCAACATAGATGCTCAATTGTTGGGTGGATGGTTCTTATCCTGAGCAATGCCGCATTTCCTTTGCCCTCAAAACTTTAAAACTGGTTTGTGTTACATCTCCCTGGACCAGCCGCTCTGTCACCAATCACTTTCTTTTTCTTTTTTTAAAAATTTTTATTGGAGTATAGTTGATGTACAATGTTGTGTTAGCTTCAGGTGTATAGCAAAGTGAATCAGTCGTGTATATATATATTTTTTTCAAATTCTTTTCTCATCTAGGTTATTACAGAATATCGAGTAGAGCTCCCTGTGCTGTACAGCAGGTCCTTCCCAATCCCCTTCGGAGGCACAACTCCATCTTCCTTGGCACAGTGGCAGCAAATTCCATCACATCAGAGGGACCCTGTTGCTTACAATGTCATCAGCTTCCTAACCTGGCAGAGAGTAGTTGGCCTTTGTGGAAATCATCTTCAGCTAACATCTTTAATAATTTTAGGATGAATCACCCTACTTGGCCTTTTTCTAGGAATTCCCCCACAAATTCAGTTTATGTGCTCAGAGTAGGCCAGAGACGACCTCCCCAAGAGGGAGACACATCTCTGAGGACGTCCCAAATACGAGGTGAGATTTATCTTTTCTCTCTCCTATTCAGAGCCTTTTAACATCTGGGAAGCCTAAGTCCCAGTGGAAAATGCTCCAAGGAGGGGGCTTCCCTGGTGGCGCAGTGGTTGAGAGTCCACCTGCCGATGCAGGGGACACGGGTTCGTGCCCCGGTCCGGGAAGATCCCACATGCCGCGGAGCGGCTGGGCCCGTGAGCCATGGCCGCTGAGCCTGTGCGTCTGGAGCCTGTGCTCCGCAACGGGAGAGGCCACAACAGCTAGAGGCCCTCGTACAGCAAAAAACAAAAACAAAAAAAAACGTCCAGGGAGTGCTCCCTGTACCGCCCTCTTCTGCCCGCACCTCTGGGTCTGGGCCTTGGGTTTCATCCTTTCTCTCAGTGTGGCCCCCCTCCTGGCCCCTTGGCCTAGGGGATTGCAGCCCCTGCTCTTCAGCGAAGAGATGACGCCTAAGGCTGAAATATACACCAACACGTGTATTTCCTGAGACTAGACACTACCACTGCCCACTTTAAGACTGACAAGCTGTTTGACTAAGGAGATTATTTTTTTCTTTTCTCCTCTCCACCCCATCCCCTTCCTTTTGGTTGCTTTTCACACCAAGACACTGAAATCACAGGGTATGGGCAGTATTTTTCTCTTTAGAAATCCTTTTTCAGGCAACTATGTCAAGAATGTTTTCATACTTTGGGTTGGATAGGGAGGGAGGGAAAAAAAAAAAGGCTTAATCCCCCCCAGATGGGTATTTCTCTGAAAACGGACATGCAGATGTTGGGCTTGTCAAACACTAAAATGTTTTCTTTCTTCTTGAGAATTATGGCATACTGCCTGCTGAGCCTGGGAGATCTGACGAGTGAAGGAGGGAGTCTGGGTAGCAGAGGAAGCAGAGTGTGGGAAAGGGCAGGCGGCAGAGGCACGCGCCAGATAAGCGGGGGCGCTGAGGACAGCCGCCCTGCGCCATGTGCCTCAGGCCGTCCCTCCCCAGCCCCACAGGCTGGCGAGGTTGGAGGTTGCCTTCCAGGAACTGGAGGCGGGGATACGGGAAAAGCCAGATGCCCCACGCTCTTGCTCTTGCGCATGTGCACTGACATCTCACCCGTGCTCCCCTGCTGGGGGCGGGGCTAGCCTGAGTCACCTGGGAGCTCCAGCCAGTGAGCTGAAGCTCGCACCTGCCAACCTGAGTGTAACGAGATTTAGCGAGGTATTGTCATGCCTGGGGTAGCCGCTTGAGGCTTCTGTCAGGGAACCTCTCTAGATTCTCCTCCACCAAGAGACCTCGAGCTGGGAGGGGGACAGATTTAGCAAATGCTTCCTGCGGGCTACTAAATAATTGCAAAGCACCACATGAGGCCTTGCTGCCCCTAGGTGAGGAGTTTACAGCTCTGTGGGAGAGAGAGACAAGAAAACATGCATGCTAAAGCAGGGCAGCCTGGGCTGAATGGGAAAAGAGAGGTACAAGTCTCCCCCACCACACGCCCAGATATGGTTAAAAAATTTATATCAGGTGATACAATGGCTTAAAAATATTTTACTGCATCTGTAGCTCTGAAGACGAGCTGGTCTAATTTTTTAGGTTTTGGTTTCTCACTCCCCAGGCCTTTGCCTCATGAAAGTATGGAAACAGGGCAGGAGGTGGCCTCCTCTTCATGCCGAGGGGCGGGGGGTACGCTTCGGTTGGGCACAGGTAGGTCTGGCTGAGGCTGCAGGAAGAACTGTGGACTTGGCTGCTCTCTGACTTACTTCTCTGGGTTATTGTTTTGAGGATCAAATGAGGTCATGGTTATGATTATATTTTGTATATTATAAATCAGTAAATAACTAAAGAGTAGTATTATTTCCTTGAGAGTTACAGCCCTGAAAGTCCTAATGATGTCTTCAATTTATTTAGCACCTACTATGTTCCAGGCACTGTCTAGGGACTTAACACATGTTACAGCCAACTAGAATGTAAGCTTGATGAGGGGCAGGATTTGGCCTTGTTCCCCTGTAGTCCCAGGGCTTAGAAGAGTGGTGGTCACATAGCAATTCTTCAACAGATATTTTTTAGAGGTTGAAAAAGGAAATTTCAAATCCTGAGAGCCCCCTAGGACATTGGCCCTGCTCTACACACGAGGATATGGAGGCTTGGAAAGGTTGAGCGGCCTGTTCTAGGTCCCACTGCTAGCTAATCGCTGACTTGGGACTGGAGCTCAGTTCATCTGTCTGTGAGTTCAGGCACTCTCCACAAAGCCCAGGCCTGCCTGGGGCCCTCGGATCATCTGTCTCCTGACTTTACTGGGCTTAGTTGTCCTTGTCAAAGCAGGTTGCTGTGCCAGGAAGAAGTGGGATTTCTAGGGACAGGCAGGCTCTCCCCTCCTGGTTCTGATGACCGGGCAGAAAGCCCCCCCAGTTAACTTCATAAATGCCTCGAGCTCTTTTGAGAAAGAGGTGGAACAGTATCCATGTTAGGCAGAAAAATGGTCCCCCAGACCTATGACCTAAAATGGTCCCCCAGACCTATGACCTAATCTTTGGAGCCTGTGAATATGTCATGCTACATGTCAAAGAGGAATTAAGGTTACAGATGGAAATAAGGTTGCTAACCAGCTGACCTTGAGATGTGCAACTTGTCCTGACTCATCCAGGCACTGTGCGGGCCCTGTGTAATCACCGGGGTCCTTTAAATGTGGAAGAGGGCGGCAGGACAGTCAGTGTCAGATGCGATGTGAGAAAGGCTTTCCTTGCTGTTGCTGGCTTTGAAGGAGGAGGAGGGGGCCACAAGCCAAAGAATGCAGGCACCTTCTAGAAGCTGGCATAAAACAAGAAAAGAGATTCTCTCCTAGAGTTTCTAGAAAGGAAACAGCCTGGCCAACCCCTTGATTTTTAGCTTAGTGAGGCCCATTTTGGACTTCTGAGCTCTAGTGCTGTCAGATAATACATTTGTGGTATTTGTGGTGATTCATTACAGCAGCAACAGGGAACTAATACAGCATCTTAGCAAGGAGCAGGCCTCAATCGGGTTTAGCTTGTGCCTTGGACTCCAGGGACAGACATGATAGAAGCAGGCACAGCCCTCCAAAGCTTTCCAGAGAACCCATCCGGCCCCTCTTACCACAGCCACGGGCAGCACCCAGGCACACAGGCTTTGAGCAGCTTCATGGAGGTTCTCCAGCTGCACCTCACCCTGGGCTGCCCCCCATACGTCTCACTTCCTGTCCTGGGACTTCTGCTGCATGGCTGGGACACTAACCAATGTGCATCCTGGAATTGCATGGGGCCACCCTTGACCGATAAGGGACAACAACCCACGGGTAAACGTGTCCACATTTTGACTCTCAGGTGAGCAGTTCTAGGACGCTTTTCACAAAGCTCTTTAGGAGTTTCCAAGGAATTGAGCCCTCGGTTCCCAGATGGAGGCCATCTCAGTCTCGCATCCTTGTATCGGCTCTCCCCTCTTCCCTGTTTCCCGTGAAACTGGACCTCACTCCTGCCTCTCAACCCTGCCCTGGGATCATTACCCATACGAATACCTGTATGGGAACCTTTGTTTCCAGCCCTGCCTTTAGAGGAAATAAGACAATCTGCCTGAGCAGACGCCCTGCCCGGTCTCCCAGAGCTGTGGGGAGCTCGTGCAGGTGTGGCGTAGCGGGCGGGGACTTGCACAGAGCCTCACAGCTGCAGACGAGCCTGTCTTGGGGCCTCAGCTGAGGATGCTTCCCACTCTAGTTAGAGACGGGTGAAGTCTGGAGGGGGAGTTGCCAGGCTCTTTGGGGACATCAAGGGCCCTGCTCATTTTGTCACCCAAGTCCCCTGATTCCGGTGGGCTTCCCTTAGCGCATACCCACTGTGCCTATCACTCAGAACAGATGGTTTACTGGTGAACTTAATTACATCATTAGCAACTGGGCTACAAAAATGAGTGATTTGAGAGGGACTGGGCAGCTGGGAGTCTCCTGGCCGCATGGCTGGGCAGCTGTCCCTGGGGCTGGCTGAGTATGCCTTTGCAGTGGGCTCCTTCCCATCCCCCATCCCAGGCTGCCCCTGTCATGCCGATAGGCTGAGCTGCCCTCTCCGATCCCGAGGCTTTCCCACCAGCTATGCCCAGAACAGATGGAAATGAATCTCTTGTGTGTCTCCCGCTGATGCGGATTTCACAGCGGGCGGAAGAAAGTGAGGGGGAGTAGATAAGCCACCCCTTCCCACGGCCACTTGGGAGGCCACACTGGTCGTTCAGCTGTCCACCCTCACTTCTTGTGAAAGGGGTGGGGCTTGTCGTTGGGGGGGATTCATTTCAGTGGAGGTGAGCCTAGAAGCTAGGAATACAAAATACCCCTGTTCCTTATGGTTTTAAACCTGCGCTCCAAGGAGCCATGGGGGCTGGGGACCCCTTACCATCACTGCTTCAGCCAGAGCAGAGTTTCTTTCCAGCCTCGTCGGATAGCACAGCTGCATAAAAGGCTAGACTAGTCCCCAGTCTCCAAAGCTTCCCTCTCCCTCCCCCCATTTCCTGTCTTGTAGCCTCTGCTTTCTGCTGTCATCCCAACATTCCTTCTGCACAAACCCATCCACCTCATCTTCCAGACCTGGCTCAGATGCCACTTTCCAGAAGCAGCTATCCTCTTCTGTCTCCCCTCCCCCCAGTTTTAGCAGTAATTCAGCCCTCTTTCCTCTGAAGTCTCCAAGGGCTCCATCTGCATAGCTCAAATTACACCAATCGCTTTCTGCGCACGACGTAATTACTTCTGTACTTGGTTCATTTCTCCCACCGGACTGGGTTCTCTTCAGAGCAGGGAATGGCTCTGTCTTGGCTCCATAGTCTCCACGGGAGATGCTGGGTAAAATGTCTTTTGTGCTTTGGTTGGTTTTGTTTTTCTTTTTAATGAGTGCACGTGAAAAACGCATATCAAAAAGTGCTTTTCCCAAAGACCCTGTCTTAGTCTGATCTGGCTGCTCTAACAAAATACCATAGACCCGGTTGGCTTAAATGATAAATGTTTATTTCTCACAGCTCTGAAGGCTGAGAAGTCCAAGGTCAAAGCGCTAGCTGATTCGTGTCTGGTGAGAACCGTCTTCCTGGTTTACAGGCTGCTGCGTTCTTGCTGTATCTTCGCATGGTGGAGAGAGAGAGGGCTCTGGTCTCTTCCTCGAATAAGGACACAAATCCTCTCATGGGTGCCCTATTCTCATGACCTCATCTAAACCTAATCACCTCCAAAGGCCCCACTTCCAAATACCATCATATTGGAGATTACAGCATCAACATATGAGCGCTGGGGGACACAAACAGTTCGTCCGTAGCCTGTCTTGCAATAACAACCGCTGAATTCAATATTGGGAATTCTGTTCAAAACGATCCTCTTTTGAGTACCTGCTGTGACAGGCACTGGGCTGTGAGTTGGAGGGAGGTATTCAATGTTGGGCGAGACCCAATCGCTGCTCTCTGGGAGCTCACAGTCCGGTGGAGCTGCCGCTGCACAGTCCGACAGCTACACATTGTCATCAGTGCTAGGACGGCTGGGGCAGGGAGGTGGAGATGGGGCTCAGTGCGTGCATGCCAGGGGCCACGGGAGGGAGAAGAGGCATCCTGGTGGGGGCATGCTACTGATGGCTGTCTCTGGGTGGGCTCTATCACCAACTCTGGCCAGGCCCTAATGGACTTTGAAAATACAGTCCCCGGTACACGCCAAGTGAGAGTTAAGAAGCTTCTTCCTTACTCACGTTTTTCAAGGCTTTACCAGTCCCCACATAATTGATGTTTTGTAATACTTTTGGATGATGGAGATGGATATGGAGTTGTGCTGTCCAACATGGTAGCTACCAGACACAGATGGCTATTTCAATGGCTTAATTAAATGCAATTAAATGTAAAACAGTTTTTCAGTTGCATTCTCCACATTTCAAGTGCCCTGTAGCCACATGTGGCTAGCACAGAATGGAACTGTTCTGTCATCAGCGCTATTGGGCGTTTTATTGAATAGCCCTGGTACAGAAGGTTGCTTTTCAGCCACTAGCTCTTAGTGTTTTATTTTTTTAACAGGAGAAAATCAAATTTAATTTTGTTTGTAAGGGGCCTGGGGGCATAAGAAAAGTGAGACCCAAGGACAAGTGAGGCAGTTGAGGCTTGAATGCCATCCGAGAGAAAGAAAAGGGGGTAGCGCTTTGGGACTTCAAAGGGTTAATGTTTTTAAATTTTTTTAAGTTTTGGGGGGGTACGCGGGCCTCTCACTGTTGAGGAGCACAGGCTCCGGACACGCAGGCTCGGTGGCCATGGCTCACGGGCGCAGCCGCTCCGCGGCACGTGGGATCTTCCTGGACCGGGGCACGAACCCGTGTTCCCTGCATCGGCAGGTGGACTCTCAACCACTGTGCCACCAGGGAAGCCCATTAATGTTTTATTTTTAAAGGTTAGCTACTTTTTGTCTTCTCCTTCTACCTTTCTTCTTAAATGACCTCTCTCTATTTGGTCTCTTCCCATAATTTTTTGAGGACTTAAGTTGTTAGTACTGATATTGACCCTGTAGGTCTAGTCTCACTTCCACCGTTATTCATCCCACTGGAGCAAAGAGCTTTGCTGTTCTGTGCTTAGTTTTCCACGGGCTGCTAATTCCGTCTCTCTTGATCCTCAGTCTACTGTAAGAACCAATGGAAAGGGCTTTAAGCCAGCCAGAAGAAAAAGTAGCCAAGAGGCCAAAGTAATAAGGATCTTTTGGTACCTGGGGACAAGTTGCCCTTCCTCAGGATGGATCTCACTGACCTGGGACCTACCCTCACAGCGGGCAGAGGGATTTGCAAAGGGAGCCAGGTTGTCTGGGAGGCAGCTTTCCGTAAGTTCATCTAGAATGCCTTAAAACACAGCACTTATCCGAAAGGTAGAGAGAACACCAAGACAAGCTTCATCTGAGCTACAAATGTACAATTACGATAATATGTAATTTAAATCGTACTGTTCCTTCAGACAAGTAAATTCCTGTTCACAGTTACTATGATGTTTATACTTTTGATATCCCAAGAGTGAAAGGGGGCATCACTGGTGGGACAGCCAATGCAACCTCCAGAGTGTTTTGCAGTCTGCTCGGAGCCCATGCATAGGTAACATATCTACGGCAGCATGCAGAGATTGTCACTCATTTCGGGGTATCAGTGACAACATCTCCAGGGTAGTCACTACATACAGAAGCCCTTATGCCAAGGGACAGAGTTGGCCAACCAAAGAGGAAGACCTCAGTGGGTGACGTCATATACTCATTCCTTCTCTTGAACTTTACTGGTTTGTGTACCCTGCAGTTGTGTCAGTAGTGGGCAGGGAGAGAGAGATGATAGAACCAGAGTCTTGTGCTCCAGGCGTAAAACCAGTTACCTAGAACTTTGTCAAGTGACTCGTTCTGCTGAAATAAAAACCTGTTTTATGTGGATGTGATACGGGTACCAACAAGCTTCCTTCTTGCCTTCCCACTGTGCTTTAAATTCAGATATTGGGTTAATAAGCACCCGCCGAACACCTACGTGCTGGGTCCTGGGCTTAGAGCTGGGATGGATGCGGAGCTCATCAGCGGGGGTGGTGAGTCAGGGAGCTCACGGTCCACGATGGAGGGGCCGCTTGGGTCAGTATACAAGGCAGGCTGTGCTCAGCCCTCTAAGCAGGGCCCCACAGATGAGAGCCACTGGGCAGGGACACAGACTCACTGAAGAGCCCGCAGAGATGGCAAAGTGCTTTAGAGCCTCGCTCTCCAGTGGGTTGGTACGATTTTCTCCCAGTGTCCTTACTAGGGGCTCCCTGTGGCTTTGAGTGGCCTCAGCAGCTGGTGTTTGACAGGCAGGGGTGGGGAGGCCCACTCCCACTCTCCTAGTATCCCGAGATGCTCTATTCCTTTGGCGGGGTCAGGAGATAGAAACCATTTCTAATGGCCTCAGTAAATGTCAGCCCTGGAGAAGGTTCCAAAGAGGGTTTAGTCCAATTCCCCTCATTTGGAGAAGCTGAGACCCAAAGAAGGGAAGGAGCTCCCTTGGGGGCCCTGTGAAGTAAAGCAGTGACTCGACCCATCTTGGAGCCCTCAGGGTTTGCATTATTGCTCTGAAGGTATCTGAAGAAGAACGTGAAGCGAGAGGAGTGCCCTGCTGCCCACAACACACAGAGATATCTGTGAAGGGAAAGAAGGAAAAGACCAACAGTGAACAAGCCGTACATTCTTGCCTGAGCCATTTTCCCACATCAGGACAGACTGTGCTGAAAAATGTAGGTTTCTCCTTTCATGTTGCCTTTCCCTGCACTCTGGACAGAATGCCTTTCTTTTCCTCCTTTTCTTTGGCTGGATCCTGACCAAGCCTGCAGAAAAAAAATCTTTTAAGAACATATATATCTATCTATCGATATACATTCAGGCCCTGACAGTGACACGAAATTGTAGTGCCTCTTAATTAGCCAGGAAGTGACAAGGTCAAGAGGTGTCTGAAAGCTGCCTTGTGGTTCTAGCATTGATTTCTAACCATTGTCACCACTTCACAAGCTAAAGTGGGGGGCCACAGAGCCTGCGTTTCTCCACTGTTTGGATTTCTTCCTTTCTTCCTCCCTCCCTCCCTCCTTTTTTTTAAATTTGAAAAGAAACTTCTGGCATTTGGGGTATTGATTGGAAATTTATAAAAGCAGGATGTGTTTCAGGTTGGCTGACCAGTCATAATTGCTGCTTGGGCGCTAGGGGAGGAGGTCAAGTTCTTGTAAAGACACCCTCCCCCCACTCCATGACCCCGCTCTCTGGCTACTCTCTCCCACTTTCTTCCTATTACTTTTGGACTTTCCGGGAGAAAATGACTAAAAAGATTTTTCATGCCCTTGAGTAGTCACTGGCTCTATTTATAATGCATACATAAGTTGTGTCCTTAGTTCTTGACACAGAGTTTTGAGGCAGGTGTGTGTGGGTTTTTTTTTAATAAACTTATTTATTTATTTATTTTTGGTTGCGTTGGGTCTTCGTTGCTGCACGCGGGCTTTCTCTAGTTGTGGCAAGCGGGGGCTACTCTGTTGCGGTGCGCGGGCTTCAGTAGTTGTGGCACATGGGCTCAGTAGCTGTGGCTCGCGGGGTCTAGAGCGCAGGCTCTGTAGTTGTGGCTCACGGACTTAGTTGCTCCATGGCATGTGGGATCTTCCCGGACCAGGGCTCGAACCCATGTCCCCTGCATTGGCAGGCGGATTCTTAACCACTGCACCACCAGGGAAGCCCCAGATGTGGTATTTTTTTAAAGGAGAGGAGCCAACCTTTGAACCATGGTCATTGAGAAATTATATTAGAATAGAAAAACAGAACTAAAGGTGTTCCTGGAAACATCAGCCTAAAGTTGTAGAAATTCCTGTGAAGTGTCGTTGAGTTACATTTTGAGACAGGGAAGCCACAGCCTTCTTTAGAGAAATGAGTGCACAGAGACTTACCTGACTATTTTGTTCTTCAGTAAAAACTATGGAATGTGATTACCTGCCAGAGTAGAGAATGGGTTAATTCTTAGTCTGATGATAGAGTTCTTCAAAATTTTACCAAGTCCTAGCGGATGTTAGAAATTCCATGGAGAAGAAGAGTCAGAGCCTGTGACGTGCTAGTCACCCATCTTCATCTTCCATGTCAGAGAGGACATGTCTGTGCAAATATAACTCTGAAACTTCTAGAGCTCTCAGGAAGGAGTCAGAGGCACAGTATTTTCCTCTTTTTATTTATTTATTTATGGCTGTGTTGGGTCTTCGTTTCTGTGCGAGGGCTTTCTCTAGTTGTGGCAAGCGGGGGCCACTCTTCTTCACGGTGCGCGGGTCTCTCACTATCGTGGCCTCTCTTGTTGCGGAGCACAGGCTCCAGACGGGCAGGCTCAGTAATTGTGGCTCACGGGCCCAGTTGCTCCGCGGCATGTGGGATCTTCCCAACCAGGGCTCGAACCCGTGTCCCCTGCATTGGCAGGCAGATTCTCAACCACTGCGCCACCAGGGAAGCCCAGTATTTTCCTCTTGATTGTACAAATGACACCTTGGCAAGTTAGGGCCTTAAATCTAATGGTGTTAAACATGGAAAGATTCTATAATAAGAGAAACTTTACCTCTCTTTAGAGAAATCTTGCGTTTTCTTCCCAAACCTTCCTGCTCTTCATCAAGGATTGAAACATACCTAAAGGGACTTCCCTGGTGGCACAGTGGTTAAAGAATCCGCCTGCCTATCCCGGGGACACGGGTTCGAGCCCTGGTCCGGGAAGATCCCACACGCCGCGGAGCAACCAAGCCTGTGCACCACAACTACTGAGCCCACGTGCTACAACTACTGAGCCCACGTGCTGCAACTACTGAAGCCCGGGCACCTAGAGCCCGTGCTATGCAACAAGGGAAGCCACCACAATGAGAAGCCCGTGCACCACAATGAAGAATAGCCCCTGCTCGCCACAACTAGAGAAAGCCCGTGCACAGCAATGAAGATCCAATGCAGCCAAAAAAAAAAAAGAAACATACCTAAAACATTTCAAGGGATAAAGGACAGAGTGAGGAGTTGGGGGTTTGGTGTCAAGGCAGAGTTTTAATCTCACTCTACCCCAGGTCTTGAGAGAGCCACTCTCCCTCTCTAGACCTTGGTTTCCTCATCTGAAAAAATGAGCAGTTGGCCTCGTTGACCTCCCATTCAGAACAGAAACAAGAAATACATTGACATCTACTTCTGAATGCTAGTAAAATCTCATCGGGCTTCAGGTTAGGGACAAATTAAAATATATCTGGCCTTTTGTCATCTGTAAATATTGACTGCACAGGACTTAAAATCCAGCCGGAATTAAATGTTCCCAATGCCTCTCCCCGAGATCAGAAATAGATTGTGGCTAGACAGACAAGACATAGAAGCTGTTGAATAAACGTGAAACAAGTAAATACATGAGCATGATGCAGACACCCAGGTGTGAGGATGTCTCATAACTCTAAGAGGTGTTGCTATCTCTCCACTCAACAATTCATATACCTTCCATCCATGCCCCCATCCGTGCATCCCCCACCCATCCCCCCATCAGTTCACCAATATGCCATCTTGTTCCTCCATACGCTGCATGACAGGTGGGTGTCATAACAGGGAGGTTTAGAAATGTGCAGGGCTGGGGGGCTCAGTTGAAGGGGGAGATCCTTTCTAGCTGGAGTCTTTAGAGAAGCCTTCAGGGAGGAGCTGGCATTTGAGCTGAGGTTTGAAGGATGGGTAGCGTGTGAAGAAGAAGGGATGATGTGGGGAAGACAGAATGAGCAAGGACACAGAGATAGGAGAGTCCTGTATTTGTGGGGCACGTTGAATAGTCAAGAAAGAAGGTCAAATAAGAAGACTGAAGAAACATTAACTCTGGGGATCAAAGCGACTAAGGAGAGTAGCCAGCAGTGTTTTGGAGGACCTTGGAACAAGCTATTTTTACAGTAGAGAGAGCGCTGATGAAAGGGAAGTGGAGGAGGTGGGGGCTGGGGGGGGGGTGCTGGGGAGCCAGGAGACAATGGCTAGCACATTGTGTTATAGGAAAGGGTGTGCAAATAAAATATGAAAAAGCAAGAGGAAACCCTGAATACCGTATGAAATTTTACAAGTGCCTTACATTCAGTCTCCAAGAGTTCTCCAAGTAACTCTTTAGAAAACTTTGAAAAGTCAAAGAGACTGGGTTGGTAAGAGACTCATTAAGGAGTGAGAGGTAGGAGGGTGTGAAAGGAATTTCACTGTTTTTTTGTGTGTGTGAGACAAGAGCCTTTCCACCTTCTTGCACCTGGCCCTCTTATGCTATTTTTTCTGGAATTGCAGACATGGACGCTTGGGTGGGTGGAGTCCACTGCTGTGCCCTGAGCCAGATGGTTTTCCAGCCTGGGAAGCACCGTCTGGACTGACAGCACGAAGAGGGGCTGGAATCCTGTCTTTGCTCCTCACGAGTGCGTGACACAGGAGAGCTGCACAAACTCTTTAAAATGGTGTCATTAAAATGTTTCCAGTAAGGATCAGTTTCAATGACATATGAAAAAAGAAACTAGCCCCAAACCTTAAGTCCTCCGAACATGCTGGCTTATTCACAGGTCATCTCATTTTATCCCTGAGGTAGCCCACTGAGGTAGGAATTCTTTCCTTCTTGCAAATAGGATCCTTGAGGCCAGAGAGTCCGAATAACTTTCCCATGATCACACACAGAACTAGGCTCCAAGCTCAACACACTGGAGAACCAGTTAGTCATTTAATGATTTTTGTGCTTCAGTTACTGTAGAACTCTTGGCATTAGGGATTCCTGATGGCTTTGGGCTATTCAATAATTAGCATATATCTCTGTAATAGCAATATATTATAATTATATTAAGTAGAAGAGGAATGGAAAGTTGTGGATGAAGGGAGCATTGGAGGAAAATATGAGAGAGTGGAGAAAACTGGGAGGCAAAGTAACTTTGCAAGTTCCTTAAATGAATTCTTCAAAAACGAAGAAGCGGGGGAAAGATGAGCCAGGCTGCGGGGATGAGTAAAGCCAGGCAGCTTCATTCCTCCCCCCGCTACCCCGGCTGCCCAGACCACGCTCCGGCCTCTGGCGGGGGCACCTAGTAACCACAGTGCACAGCAAAGCAAATACTGCCTTGTTGATTTTGCTAAAAGAAAATAAGAGAAACAGAGTTTACTCCCCGAGGCCCCTGTGCTGAGCCAGCTGTTTTGTAGCCCCCCATGCTGGGCTGTGGTCCTCCGCTTCCAAGGTATCTTGAGTGTTCAAGTGAAGGGAAATCCAGGCTTTTTAGCTTCAGCGCCTTTTTCTTTTCTTATAAACAGTGAAATGCTCACATCTGAAGTCTGCTGTTTTGACCAATACATATCAAGGCCTAGAACATTCCTATCACCCCGGAAAGTTGGCTTGGGGTTCTTCTCAGTCAATCCCAGCAACCGCGATCTGATTTCTATCACCATTGGTTAGTTTTGACTCTTCTAGAATTTCATAGAAATGCAGTCGTACTGGGTGCTCTGCTTATGTTTTTTTCTTTCACACCACATATTTTTGAGATTCACCTGTGTTGTTGCCTCTCTCGGTAGCTCATTCATTCTTATCAATAAGTAGTATTCCATTGTATGGACACAGTGCACCTTAGTTATCTAGTCTCTTGTGACCGGCATCTGGGTTGTTTCCAATTTTGGCCTATAATGAAAAAGGCTGCTACAAACATTCTTTCGAGACTGTAGATGTATGTTTCCATTTCTCTTAGGTGAATACGTTTCAGTGGAATTGCTGGGTCAGGGTGTAGTTACAATGGTGTGCTGGGGTGGGTTGGTACTGGCTGGCGAGAGGCAATTATGCTCAGCTCTTCCCATTCAGCTCTCAGTGATGTCACTGACAGCTTGAAACCAGCCATGGCGAGGGAATTGATACCAGGGAGATCAGCAAATACTACCAAGCAGGCTTGTTTTTCTTCTGGGGAGCCTGTTGTTAAACATTTACCAGTATACCACTGGGTAGATGTGTGTTTAACTTTTTAAGAAACTGTTAGTTTTTCAAAGTGGCTGTACCATTTAACATTCCTACCAGTGATGTATGAGAATTCCAATGGCTTCATGTCCTCTCCAACATCTGGTGCTGTCAGTTTTTAATTTCAGCCATTCTGGTAGGTATGTGGTGGTACCTCATTGTGGTTTTAATTTGCTCTTTTCTGGTGACTGATGATACTGAGGACTTCCCCACGTGCCTATTGTGGTCCTTTGTATATCTTCTTTGGTAAAGTGTCTGTTTAGTCTTTGGCCATTTAAAAACATTGGATTGTTTGTCTTTTTTATTATTGAGTGGCAAGAATTCTTCTTATATTCTCCATAGAAGCTCTCCGTCAGATATATGTTTTGTGAATCTTTTCTCCTTGTTTATGGTTTACCTGTTTATTTTCTCCATGGTATATATCTTTGGTGAGCTGATATTTTGAATTTTGATAACATACAATTTATCCATTTTTAATGTACGGTTCATATTTTCTGTATCAGCTCTAAGATATTCTGTCATGCTCTCTCTGCCTTGGAGTGGCCTTCCCCATGGCCTATCTGGAGAGCCATTCATTCTTCAAGGCTCAACATAAAGGTCATCCTTTAGGGAACCCTTTCTGGACTTCAGCTAGTGGTATCCTCACCCTTGGATCCCCACCTGTCTGATCATGCTATGATGTAACTGTCTCTTTATGGGTCTCTCCAACTTACCTGACTGGGAGCCCCAAGTCGGGTCTGGAGGGTTTCTAGATTTTATTTTCCATTGCATCTCCTCTTCCTCCTAGTCTCTTTTCTCATCTCCATCAGCAGTACCCTGCTAAGTGTCTGGTCTACAGTAGGTTCACAGTGAACGCTAGCTGGTTGAGTGAATTCACTGGAACCAACCCAGGACCTCATACATCTCCATGGTTGACCTCTTTGTTCCTTGATTACGTTGTAAGGTTTGAGACTATATTGCTTATAGATCAGAGGATGGGGTAGTTTATTTCATGGAGCAAAAGTGAGTTTGAAAAATTTTACCAGGTTCTACCAAAGTCAGAGTTATTGAGAATCCTCAGTGAGGATCCAGTGTGATTCTGCTCAGAGAATGTTAAAGTCAGGCAGCTCTGTGTGCATGTGTGTGTGACAGGGAGGGAGAGGGAGAGGGTGTGTGCGGGATGGAATCTGAACTGCATCTAAACTTTGAGCCCGAGCTGACAAAAGCACTGGGATGGTGGTTAGACAAACCTGGGGTCCAGCACATTTAGAGCTAGGTGACATTAGGCAAGCGCTTTCATGCTTTTCGTCTCAATTTCTTAGGTATAAACCAGGGACGGTCATACTACCCATTGTCGTTGGAATTAAAGGCAATGTACACAAGACAGATCTGCAAATAGTAAATTTTCCAGGATACCTGAACCTAGGGTCTGGGCAGCTCTTGTGGGGGGATGCTTGGTGGTTGCCTTGCTCTGCGAGGTTTTCCATGGCTGAAGGCTCCATGACTTACAGTGTCAGTGTGGTATCTGCCTGGGGAAGTTCGATACAGTTCTGGAGGTAGCAGAGTTGGAGGGGTCCCTGGGAGTCCACACAGAAGCCCAAGTGAGGGAGAATACTAGGAGTGCTTGGCACGCCATACACACGGATGTCTGCCCCTGAATCAGAGGGCCCCCTTTTTGAGGAATTTTCTAATCGTCTGTTCTTGCAGCACTCAAGTGGTGCCACAGTGGGCTGTGATCAAGGCTTCCCTTGCCCAACAGTAAATAGGGAATTGTGGGAGTGGGTCTTGCGTAGAGATTGGCAGACCTCCTCATTACAGACTCAGATGTGGGGGATCGAGGGTGTCCCCCGCCTCGCCAACTTTCCACCTGAATCCGGAGGCAAGAGCGGCCCTACCCCTAGCAAGTCACATTCCCTGAGGCCAGTTTTCCCCGTGGCAAACTAGTGGGTGCCAATACCCCTCTCCTCCTTTCCTTCAGGGTCTTTTCAAGAATGTACGGAGACAGTGGGGGTCAGGCCTTTGGAAATGGTTCATAACTACATAGGCACGTGGTGCGTGCCTGCCAGGAGCGGCTCCCTTTCTTTTGTTCCTTCGTTCCCTCATTCATGTATTCATTCCACATCGATTCAGCATCTAGGTGAGCCACGCACTGGGATTAGAAACAGAACGAGAACAAAACCAAAGCCCTCTGCAGTTGTGTCCAGCCATCCAAGGGTTAAGCGGGCGGCTCTGGAGGCGGGAGGGCGCGCGGCGGGTGCCAAAGTCGGAACCTGTTCGGCTGCAGCTCCGGCGCTGCCTTGACTCGCGGCCAGGCCTGGCGCAGCCGCCGGCTGTGGAATGTGTGAGCGC
Source organism: Lagenorhynchus albirostris (assembly GCF_949774975.1). NCBI lineage: Eukaryota > Metazoa > Chordata > Mammalia > Artiodactyla > Delphinidae > Lagenorhynchus > Lagenorhynchus albirostris. The sequence continues at coordinate 71,374,938 of NC_083099.1, read as the reverse complement.
CATGTGTCACCGCCCCAGACTGTGGGAAAACGCTGCTCCGCTCACCTCCCAGCAGCTGCCCCGCGCCCGCCGGCCCGCCCAGCCGGTAAACGGGAACCGCCTGCCGCGCGGGCCCCGGGGGCACTTCCGAGAGCGCCTGCGGCACCCACGCTCCGCCAGCCTCCGCGGCAGCCTGGCAGGGTCCTCTCCCTGCCCTTTGGATCCCGAACGATCTAACTGCTTTCCGTTTAGTTCGGTTGGCCCTGTTAGACCCAGCAGCCTTCTAAGCACAGGGCCTGGGGATGAGGGCCGGGAGGGCTGTGGTTTGAGATACCACTGGTCCCCCTGAGCACCTTCCTGGTCCCCCGCTAGGGGCCCCGAGGTCATGCTCAGTGATCACAGCTCCGAGTCGGAGGCCCTGCTGTACCTGCTTCCCCCACATCAGAAACAGATTCCTCCAGGGCTAGACAGGGGATCTTCACCTCCCTGCAGGGTCACACCCCCAGTCTCCGGTGCACCCACGATGACAGCCCAGCGCCTGGTGTGAGTGGGCGCCACGCGGTGCTCAGAAATCCCCCAGGCCAAGGCCTTCTAAGTGCAGCCGTGCTGGGGGACTTATCCAAGGTCACCCTGCTGGGGGGCAGCAGAACCACTTCTAGAATCCAAGTCCAGTGTCCCTTCTGCCACAACTCCAGCACTCCCCTCCTGGGCATCGCGCTCCTCTCAGCAACTTAGTGCCCTGATTTGCGTCCCTGCCTTAATTAGAGAAGTTGAGAGTGGGGCACAAGGGGATGGGGGTAAACCATGTGTGTTGAGGCTTTGCAGCTTTGCCCAAAGTCAGCCTTATGCTGCCAGAGGTCCTACTCCTGTCACTTCACCCTGTCTTCCTGGAGGGGTACCACCCACAAGCCTTGGGCCCTGGTTAGTGAAACCTCCACTGGATCCCAGTGCTCCACCAGCATCTTTCCGTTTTTACACCCGGCTCCTGCTTGTCCTGCAATGTCTGGGCCTGAGGTCAGAGTGCAGCTCGGCCCTCTCCTGAAACCCTTGATTCCTGTCCCTTCTTACGGCCACCTACAGTTCACGATCTACATGCCCTCTCTTTCCTTCCACAATTTCTTAAGGACCGGGTCTACGTTACCTTCCTTTCTGTATCCCCAGCAAGCAATAGTTTGGAAGTTCTGCGTAGTGGTATCTGCTCTGTTTGCTGGCTGGATGAACTAGAGCGTGAATGCTTTTCCAGTGCCATCTATCACTGGCTCACCATTTCACTTACCAGATGTGTGACCTGGGCAAGTTACTTAACTCACCTCTTTAAGTCTCAGTTTTCTCACCTGTAAAATGGAGATAAGTTCAACTGGTCTTGGGTCTGAAGTGACTTGTGTAGTGGCTGGCACACAGCAGGTGCTCAATTAAATATATATATATACACACATATATATATGAAACTGCTAAAATATTCAGTACATGAACGCTTATCAGCGTATGCATAGAATATGCAAATACTAAATGACAAGTATTTTCAGTAACTGTTTCAATACGACACATCTATCTCTTTGTTAGCTAGCCTGGTGGTTGGGGAAACTCCTTGTTATATCAGTGTGGGTCATCTTTTGTGTGTTTTCCCCTTCCCAGTGTCCTTCTGGGGGCTGTGGTGACAGAGCCAAGTCTGGATATAGAGAAGCAGACGTCTGGGTGTGGGTAAGTGTGTGCTTCTAAAGGTGCCCCACCGCCATACCAGACAGACTCCTGTCTTCTCAGGACCACTTTTCCGCCTCTATCAGGGCATGACTTTTAACCAGCTAAGCACATCTGGAGCATCTGCTGTGTGCAATGCTCTGTGCTGAGCTTATGGATGATACAGATCCTCATGTTCATACCTGCAAAGAGCTTCCCTCTTTATTGGAGGAGCAACATGGGGACGCATAGGGGAAATTATTGAGTCAGCAGGATAGCGTCACTAATTTAGTGCTATCATGTGAGGGGCTGGTGACAAGTGACACAGGTTTCTAAGAAAGGAGAGAGCAGTGATGACGATGGGTGTATTCATCTACTTGGGCTGCCATAACAGAATACCATAGACTAGGGAGCTTAAACAAGAAACATTTATTTTCTCATAGTGCTGGAGGCTGAGAAGTCCAAGATCAAGGTGCTGGCCAATTTGGTTTTTTTTTTTTTTTTCCAGTACGTGGGCCTCTCATCGTTGTGGCCTCTCCCGTTGCAGAGCACAGGCTCCGGACGCGCAGGCTCAGCAGCCATGGCTCACGGGCCCAGCCGCTCCATGGCATGTGGGATCTTCCTGGACCGGGGCACGAACCCGTGTCTCCTGCATCGGCAGGCGGACTCTCAACCACTGCGCCACCAGGGAAGCCCCCATTTGGTTTTTGGTGAGGCTCTCTTCCTGGCTTACAGATGGCTACCTTCTCACATGTCCTCACATGGCCTGGGTGGGGCAGGGCTGGCGGTAGTGGGGAGTCTTGTCTTATAAGGACACTTTTGCTATTGGATTGGGGCCCTACCTTTATGGCTGCATTTAACCTTAACTACTTCCTTAAAGGCCCTGTCTCCAAATACAGTTCACATGAGGGGAGTTAGGGTGTCGACATATGAATCTGATATGGGGGCACGATTCAGTCCATAGCAGGGGGGGAAGGGTGTGACTCAGTCTAGAAAGAAACCTCCCTGGCGAGGTGGGTGGAGGGCCCGCCTGGTGAAGGGAACAGCTTGGGCAGAAGTGCAGAGACAGGTGTGAGCAGGCCGTGAGGAACCCGGCAGGGCTGGTACCAAAAGTGTGTGCTGGGTGGGAAACAGGTTTGAGAAGCTGGGGGTATGGCCAGATTATGGAAGGTTTTGAATGCTGGGTGTTTGGAGGGTTTTTTAATGCTGAGTTTGTGCTTTTTGTGTCTGGAAATAGGAGCTGAAGGAGGTTTGGGAGCGGAAGAGGAAACACTGGTTAAATGACAGGGCAACAATAAGGCTTTGAAAATGCTTCTCATAGGCACCAGATCTAGGAAACCTAATCCTAGTCTTCAGATGAGGGCGCTGAGGCTAAGAAAGGTCAAGTGACCAGATTAAGGCCAACAGCGGGTTAGTGGGACGCCAGGATCAGCTATGGCATTTGGCTGGCTCCACAGTGGACCCATCTTCCATTGTGTGCCTTGGCCCCTGCATACCAGGTGGGGAGAGGGGCTCCAGGAAGGTCCATGTGGGAATTCCCTGGCGGTCCAGTGGTTAGGACTCCGAGCTTCCTCTGCTGTGGGCCCGGGTTTGATCCCTGGTCGGTAACTAAGATCCCATAGCCAAAAAAAAAAAAAAAAAAGGAAGGTCCACTTACTTACTGGGCTTGTGACAACTGGATTAGAGGGAGTTGAGAGCCAAAAGCAGCTGGAACTCCCCAGCAATGATCTAGATGCGATTCCCTCCACCTCCTATCCCCGTGACCTGGCCGGGGCAAGGTCAGCGTATGGGACACTGCTAGGGAGCAGCGGAGAATGGATTTGAATGGAGTTCTGAGGACTGAGGAGGATTTGGAACGGATGCGCAGGCGGAAAGGAGGGCATTTTATATCTGTTGGATATGTTGGTTGCTATTATCATTGCTATTTAAGATGGTACCCTGAACCGTACACTTAAGTTAATGCTTTAAGCAGTAACACACCAGATTTAACCAAAATCCAAACAATATGACAGTACAGACAGAAAGGCAGAAACATCTGGGAGATATTAAGTGCCTGTGAGCAGTGGTTTTTCTAAGTCGAAATCCATGGGGCTGACTTACAGGAAAACGAACCATTCGGTAGATGAAGAAACTGAGGCTCAGAAAGGATAGAAGCTGCCTCCAGGGGCTTCCCTGGTGGCGCAGTAGTTGAGAGTCCGCCTGCCGATGCAGGGGGTCCGGGAAGATCCCACATGCCACGGAGTGGCTGGGCCCGTGAGCCATGGCCACTGAGCCTGCACGTCTGGAGCCTGTGCTCCGCAACGGGAGAGGCCACAACTGTGAGAGGCCCGCGTACCGCAAAAAAAAAAAAAAAAAAAAAAAAAAAAAAAAAAGCTGCCTCCAGCCACACAGATAGTAAGTGGCAGAGCTGGTTGACCCCAGATCCATCTGGATCCAACGTGTGTCCTCTTTCCACCCCCACGATGCTGACACTGGGCCTGTTTGACATTTGGATATCAGGTATCCATCTGGTAACTTTATTTTCCAAACCCCAAATAGGGACACATGGTCAGACAAGTGTGAAGGCGCTTATGGGGACAAGAGGCTAGAATGTTTTAAACTAGGACCATCCGGGCAAATCCAGGACATCTGGTCATCATAGATATCTAGGGGCTGCCCACACCCTTGGCATGAGGCTGACTGTTGCCATTTAATACCCTTACCCATCCTGAAGGCCCAAGGGCTATTTTTCAGTTGGAGCATATGCCACAGACAAGTGAGAGACTTTTAAAAAGATCAAACAGCTGGAGAGAGATTGCAGTGGACATTCTTTTCAGGGCAGCCTGAGAAGGGGAAAGAGCAGGGGAGGGCAGGGAAGTGGCAGAGGGTCAGAAGAATAACCCACAGCTCCCACATCCTAGGAGGCGCCAGGCTCCGTGAGCGGAGGGCAGCCTGAGGTTGGAGGGCTCTTCGCCTGTCTCAGGAATGTGGCTCCCCTCCTCTCCTCTCCCTTCCTCTTTCCCCGTCTCTTCCACTTGCTCTTTCCTCTTTATGAACGTCAACCGCTCCCTTCCTGCCTTCCTCCCACTCCGGCTGGGAGAAGGATGTGCCTGGCACCCCTCTGGGAGGGGGCATCGGCTTCTGGGGAGGAGAGATGGCTTTCTAGCTGACTTACTAGCGAGTGGTGTGATGGCATCAAAACCTCTTCTGCGAGGGCTTCCCTGGTGGCGTAGTGGTTGAGAGTCCGCCTGCCAATGCAGGGGACACGGGTTCGTGTCCTGGTCCGAGAAGATCCCACATGCCGCGGAGCGGCTGGGCCCGTGAGCCATGGCCGCTGAGCCTGCATGTCCGGAGCCTGTACTCCACAACGGGAGAGGCCACAACAGTGAGAGGCCCGCGTAACGCAAAAAAAAAAAAAAAAAAACCTCTTCTGCGAAATGGGCCCAAAGGAACAGTTTACTGTAGAATTCTGTGGGGTTCTATGTGAAACTGTTCTGGAAACTGTAAAGAATTGGACACATGTAGTGCTCAGTTTTATGTTCTGTGGGTATTGGGGTCAATGTCATGTTGATATTGTTAGGATCAAATGCCAATCTTAGAAGCATTCATCTGGGGAGGCGTGTGTTTGATGTTGTGTGTCTGACTCATTAAGAAAGAAGAAGTGAGGTGGGAGGGGTGTGTGTGTTTCTGTGTATGTGTGTGTTTGTGTGTGTGTGTGTGTGTGTGTGTGTGTGTGTGTGTTATGGAGAGAGAGAGAGAGATTTGGCATTCGCTAGAAATCACATAATCATAGAGTATTAGAGACAGGCCTCAAAGAATATATAACCTATCCTCTTCACTTTATACATGGGGACACTACAGTCCAGACAAAAGTTAATTTTCCAAGGTCAATAGCTAGTCAGTGGTCACAGTCGACATCATCCAGGTCTCCCGGTCCAAGTATAAGTCTTCCCCTGTGAGGCCGTGTTGAGCCATATCATGCAAACGGCCCTCTTTAGGAGAACGGGGAGGCGGACAGGAGAGGAGATGTGATCTCTAGTGTCCGGGCCTCACAGACTAACTGGAAAGGCCATGCCCCAAGCAGAGAACAGCTCCAAACTCTGCTGGCTAGGGTGGGAGATCCAGGGATACAGCCCAGGGGCCTATGAGAATTTAGATACAGTCACAACCATCCAGGCCAGATGGTTGGGCAGGACTTGGGGGACAGTTGGAATGATGTAGCATTGCTTTGGGCTCCAACTCTTGTCTAGAGGTGGTTAGTTAGGATTTTAACCAGCACCTCTATTTCAAATTCACATGTGCCTGTACTTCGCTTTCCCTGCAAAGCCCATTAAGTTACAAACTGATGGCTCCTAAAACGTCTCTGCAAAGGGTTAAATGTCTGTGACAGAGACAGAGAAGCTCACCAGTTAGTATCTACTTCGCAATCAGCCCAGTGTCTAAAGGAAGGCCACTGACTAAGTGGTTGGCAAAGCTAATTTGTCATTCCGGTGTTTTAACCTATTGTGCTTTTAAAAGCATTATTCTTCCAAAGCATTTCAAAAGTCTATCTAGCTCCTCTTGGGGAGAACAAATTAGCAAGCAGTCTTTACTTGCCAGTGCAACAAGTTCTCATTAAAGTTACTCACCTTGTTTTCTTTTTTATCTGGAAACATCATTGGGAACCTCTGGAAGACAGTGAGCTCTGCCCCCTCCATTGCACCTCCCATGAATTCTTGCCCAGGGTGGGCTCTAAAGGAACTTTTGTTGGATCGACCTGAAGATCAAAGTAGATGGCATGTCCAAGTTACTCCCAACCCTCTTGAACCCCAAGCCTCGAGTTGCTCACAACTCGAGTTATCACCTGTGAAACTGTGGTTATCCTAATACCTCACGTGAATTTCCACCATAAGCAATGTCACCTGATGGCGGGCATCTTGAGGAAGAAGATTGAGTCTTATTTGTCTTGGTATCTTTATGCTTAGCCCAGTGCCTGGTACATAGTAAGTGCTCAATAAATGTTTATTGGATTAAACAGAAACAAAACACACTTTTACTAGGGTACTTCTGTCCCCAAACTCAGACTATATATCATTACAGGTAAAAGAGATTTTAAAAATCATTTCCTGCTTTGGAAACTGTACGATTGGCTTCTTTTCTCAAGGTCAGCGTTTCTGATCTGATTCCTGTAGTTCACACAAGAAATGATAACTTCCCTGTTACTTCAAAGTCCCTTTCTCTTACCTAGGCTGATTTTTTAATTTTAATTTTTTAAAGCACAGACTCATCTTTGATCTATGCAGGACAATGTATCTGTGTTGACAAGATGTTTTTCCCCAGTTTCCTCATTTAAGCAAGCTTTAATCAGTTTGCTCCTTCCTTGTTCTAGTCCTGAAATGATTTTTTTTTTTTTTTGACCCAGAGTTTACCACAGAAATTCACATTAGAGATTATTTCTGAGTCTTTCTGGGCTTTTCATCTTCAGATTATTAGGATAAGACCCTCCCCCTCCCCCCAACCTCTGTCCATTCTTTGGACTATAACCTTATTTAAAAACATGATCTTGGGCTGCATATTCATTCATGTGAAGATTAACTGATCCAGATGAACTTTACTGGGATGTAAATACTGGAGCTGGAAGGCAAGATCAAAACCATTCCCTGTACAGAAATGTTAATCTTTCTTTTGCAAAGGGGAAGCACAGCACTTTAACATGTAAGGCGATTTCAAGCATTTTTACATTAAGTAGAATCTTGTGTCCTTTTTGTACGGTTGAGATTATTTACAAGTAACAGGTAAAGGCCAGAGGTCCACAGAACCACCCAATCTTCCTGTTTTAATGTCAGTCCCAACAAAGATGTTTCGAGAAATCACTGTTGTGACCACAGTATCAATTAGTATTACCTACTAGTATTTCATCCACTTGAACTATGTCACCAGGGCTTGAATGAAAAAACTATGTTTCTATTTGTGTGTGTGTTTGTGTGTGTGTGTGTGATGTGGTGGTGGAGTCCTGGGTTAATGCAGAATAAGAGAAGAGCCTAAGCTTAATGTATAGTCAAACTATAACAGACTTTTCTTACGAAACAAACTCTCTAGACTTCTCCAGTATATCAAGAAATCAGTAACTCCTTCCATAAAGCAAAAGTAAATCTTTTTTGACTTATAAGAATGTTTGGACTTTCCCTGGGTACTTGCCACTGAGTCACTCTTATATGGACAGCTTTGGAAAGTTTGCCTCCCGCCAGCAGATACCAAATTGAGAGACTAATAGCACATAAAATAGCCTGGAGCATTCTGGGATAAAAATGGCTCCAAGTTGACCTCTTATCCAGACTTCTATACTTCTACCCCCTCCAGCTCAGCCCAATCTCTTAGACCAGGTCTCAAATAGGCTGCTTCCAAAGAAGGGTATTACCAATACAAAAGTGTATTACCCTTGGGTTAAATAAATATTTTGTGTGATTTCTTTCACCTGGTCAATCAATTATTGCCTGAGATTGACCTAGAACCTTCTGGTTATTGTAACACTCTTCTGTCTCTACCCCCGAAGAAAGAATCATCTATTATCTCAACAGTACACACACACACACACACACACACACACACACACACAGATACTTTTACAGCATTTTGAAGCTTTGGTGAGATGCCTTAACTTATTTAAGCAAATTACACAAATAAAGTAAAAAAGCTCACATCTGTTTTGAGATTGACTCTGGTAGCACTCGTGTTATTGGATATTATAAAAAGGAATTCCAGTTACAGCAACTACATTTATAAAAGCACAACTGGGGTGGGTGAAATTGGAGTAGTTCACTAGGTTAGATCAATATTCAATCCTGGCTACACATTCACCTGGGAAGCTTTTGAAACATACCCATGCCAGGTCCACATGTCCGACCAATTAAATCAGAATCTCTGGGGGCTGTGGCCTGAGCATCTGTATTTTTAAAAGCTCCTCCAGAAGATTCTAACGTTCGGCTAGTGTCGAGAACCACAGTCAGGTAAAAGGAACCTGGGAATCAGGAACGCAGTGATTAATATTATGCCATGTTCAATAACAGAGTCCGAACTTTTAATTTAGGATAAATCTTCAGGTGTCAGATGCTAGATAGGACTTTAGAGAGAATGTCTCATTGTAGAGAGGGGGAACTGAGGCAGGGAGGCTTGTTGGATGGCAAGATAACATAGGCAACACTCGTTCTAGAAATCAGTACCTTTCACTGAATACCTCTGCCCCTAAAAGTTATATTGGAAATTAAAAGATCAGATACACCTTTTTGTTCCTAGCCATTCATTTACTTCGAAATACTTAAAACACCAGAAATGGTTTATGGTGGTGAAAAGAGCACAACTTTGCCACTCTCAGACCTCTGAGTGGCATGGACATAAAGGCCACATCATTTATTAGCTATTGCTTATCCTCTCTGAAGCTGTTTTCTCACCTGTAACATAGGCATTAAGAATAACACAAATGAGGGAATTCCCTGGCGGCACCACGGTTAAGACTCTGCACTCCCATTGCAAGGGGCCTGGTTTCAATCCCTGGTCAGGGAACTAGATCCCACATGCATGCTGCAACTAAGAGTTTGCATGCCACAACTAAGGAGCCCACCGGCCACAACTAAGGAACCCACCAGCCACAACTAAGACCCGGCGCAATGAAATAAAAAAAGATAAATATTAAAAAAAGAAGAGCTTTTTTTTTTAAAAAAAAAGAATAGCACAAATAAGTCAAACATGTAGGATGTGCTATAATATACGCTCAGTAAATTAAATATAATTATTAACTGCATTAAAAAAAAACTTGGGCTTTATGTAGAAATAGCTGCAGAGGGGATAAAAAGATGTCATGGTGTTTCTTTGCATGAAATATCTTAATCTTGCGAAGGTTGTTTTTGGTTTCCATTGATTGAAAACACAAATAAACCTCAACTGAAGCACTTCCTAGGAAGGAATGAATGGATTTCCAATCTGTGTTTTCTTGTTTACGGTGGAAAATATGGCATCCAAGGAAAACACAGGTGGTTAACTGTTCAGTGCCTTCTATTTTTATCATATGCAGAGAGGGCTCTAAGCATACAAATGCAAATATTTTAAGTAACAGAAAATGAAGACTAACTTCTGAAGGTTAAAAGGCTTCAGGTTTCCTGTGGCAAATTTAGGTTTCTCTCTTTCAGCCATTTCTTGAAAAAGAGCTCCAGATCCCATACAGACTGAATTCCAAACCAATTATCAACAACAACAAAATCTCACAATTGGCATTTTCAAAGAACCATTTCTTTTCCTTTAGGGTCTTTTTGTTTTGTTTTGCATCCTTTTTGTTTTGCAAAAAGAGTATCTACATCGGGAGAGGCAAGCCACCTCGGCAGGTTGTCTGTCTGTGAAACGAAGATGGGAACCGAGACTCGGCAGGTCCCCGGAGAAGCTGGCCGCCCCCGCGTCCCCAGCCCCCGGCCGGGCTTGTGCGGACGTGTCTCGGGCGTGACCTCTGAGCAGCTGCGCCACCGGCTCAGCCTCGCGGCGGGAGAAACCCGAGCTCCTAACAAAACAGTTCCATCTTTGGCAAGTCCTCTGGTATTTAAGGCGCTGCCGGTGGGGAGAGAGGCCGCGTGCCTGAGAGGCTCTGGGAACTCGCAGGCTTTCGCCTCCCTGGTGTTACGTTTCTGAAGGCTCTGAGCATCTGCGGTGGAGCCTGCGGTGGAGGGCCGGGCGGGGGCGGGGGCGAACCCAGCCCAGGGATCTTCCTGTGGCCCGAGGGAGTCTGGTTCACCGTCCTCCCTGGGGTGGGTCTCAGGACTTGATTTTTCTTTTTCTTCTTTTCTGCAGACACTTTGTGGTCAGCAGGGGCTGAGAAGATTTAAACCCTTACAAGAGGAAATCTTTCTAATATCATCCTCCCTCCCCCCAAGCTGATTCAAGTCGTCACTTTAGGAGCTGCCTCTACCTGCCTGAAGTACTGGAATGCAAAGTTGAAAGTGACAAAAAATTAATGCATTCTTTCGGGGGAAGACGTTTTGTGGCCCCATAATAGTAGTTAACAGTTATTGAGTGCTTACTCTGCGCTAAGTACTTTAATGCAATAATTCATTCAATCCTCACAACAATCCTATGAATCCTATGAAGTAGGAATTCTTATTATACCAGTTTTATAGGCAACGAAATGGGCACAGAGAGGTTCAGTAACTTGCTCAGGGTCACATAGCTAGTAAATGGTAGGGCTGGGATTGAAACTTAGTCAGTCTTGCTCCAGAGCCTGTGCTTGTAACTACTGTGCTCACCAGATGAAAGGTGCTGTGTTCTAGAATTCCTCTTCTAGCACGCCAGATCTCAACAAGGTGGAGAAACAAGCTCTGGGAAGTTTGGAAATCAGATGTGACAAAGTCAGACTTTCTGAAATGCCCTGACTTAGTCAGAAAGAGCTGGGGCCTGTGGGGGCGGTGCATACAGCCCTCACCAGGAATTGTGTACATTCTGTTAGTTTTGGACATGGTGGTGGTGTGTTAACACTCACCCTGCCATTCTTGGGAAGGTTTCCCTGGCATTTCGACTTATGGGAAAGGGATAGGACAGTCAGTGACAAGAGATGAGGATTGTAGTCAGTTGGCTACAAGTATTGGTGTGAACAAAGGAGGGGTATAAGAGCGACATGCTGCCTGGCAACCCAGCCAGGACCTTACCTGAGAGGCAGGGGAAGGGCCTGATCTCACCTTCACTGCTCCAGGAAGTGTTCCGGGCCCTTGGAGGCCCCCTCCTCTGAAGCCTGGGTCTGGCAGGCCACTTTATTGATGAACAGAAGTCAAGGAGTCAGAATTTGTTTCCCCATCGAGGACATCCCCTTCCTGGTATGCACGTATAAGGAGTGGAATGAGGCATTAGAGGATGCTTTTGAGGAGAGGGCAGTGAAAAAGCCAAGGTTCTAGGATGGGTTGGGGGCTCATTTCTCTGCAGTGTGGAAGAGCTAGAAGCATTGTTTCCCTCACACACACACACACACACACACACACACACACACACGCACAATACAGGAAGTTCACTTCCCACTGGTCTGAATGTCTCTCTAGATTAATCCTTACTCACAGATTCCACTACTTTTGTGGTAATGGTCTCTACAGTACCATTTAATACCAGTGAAAGTACGCACAAATATACCTTCAGTTAGGCAGGAAAAATCTGTCCCTATGGCCCCCTCTCGGGGTACCAGAGTGTGAGGGTCCTGGCACACAGCAGGAACAGAAACTGCCACCCCCACTCACCTTTATAGGACAGTGATTAGGGCACAGAGCAGCCGTGGGTCTGTACCTGAGTCACCTGGACTGTATCTGGGTGTCACCAGGCCAACCCTCAGAGTAAGCATTCCTTTAGATGGATAAACGGTGTGGTGGGAGGGACATGCATACCTTTTGTGGGTTCCTTTATGGCTGTGCCACTTACTTGCTCTGTGATCTTGGGCAAGTCACTTAACTTGTCTGTGCTTTGGTTTTGTTGTCAGCAAAATGGTGCTAATACTAATAATCATCTCAGAGGGTTGTGAGGATTAAAATGGGCTAATAAATGTAAGATGCCCGGCACATGGTAAGTTGCTTAATAAATATTAGCTTCTGCTTTTGCTACTATTACAGCTATTATTATTAGGCAACTGTAGGCAGCTTACTTTACCCCTCTGAATCTCATTGTTCTCATATGTAAAATGGGTGTAATACTGTCTGTTTCATAGGATTGTTGTGAGAATTAGTGTTAATTACTGTTATGAAGTGTGCCGTTTATTGTGTTTGCTTTAGCCTAGTTTATGTCCCAGGCGACGACTTTATTTTCAGATATGAGGAGGTTTCCTGTAAGAGCTTCAGGATACTGACCGTAGCCAGTGAGGGTGCTTGGACACTGCGTAACCTCAGCCACATCCCCTTCCCCAGCTGTAAAATGGTATAATAACCACCCCTAGGAATCTCAAGGACCTTAAGAGGAAAAAAGTAGACAATAATACACAAAGAAGCATTTTGAGCTCCTCTGAAGAGAAACGCACATAAATGGAAGGTGGAGTAATCACTGGTTTCTCTCCCCCTCTGTTTTACTTACTTAGAAGAAAACTAGTAATTAGGAAGCATGGCCTTGTTAAAGCCATGGCCTGGGAAATTGTTTTCCTGGCACCTAATCAGGACTTGTGACACGGCAAGTTTCTGCAAAATGTGGGCCGCAGGGGACCTCTCCCCAGGCCCAGCAATAGGGCTGCAGATCGATGGTGAGGAATGTGCTGTCTGAGGGCCATGGCCTGGGGGGCCTGACACAGAGCAGGCCAGGGGAGACTCCCTGGTGTCCTGTTCCCTGAGGAAGTCTCCCCCCAGGTCAGCAAGGAGGCTCCGCCCAGCTCAGGAGCCTTAATCCCTGGAGCCTGAAGTCACCCTTCTGTGCCTGTTTCAGGTTGCTGCGGTCCTGGATCCAAGCTTTTCCACCCTTGCGCCCTCTTGGCACCACTGGGGCGACCGCAGGGCTCTGGAAGCTCCTCCCATCTGGGCTTTTTGCTCTAATTTGGTACCGAGAGGAAGAAATCTGCCTGCTCTCCTCAAGATGGGCCAGAGCGGAGTAGGTGCTTGAGGCCTCTGCTTGCCCTCCACTGTGCCTGGCCTCCTGAAGCTGCCTCCAGCTGGGAAGACTCCCTCCTCTCCGTGAGTCCCGGCCTGCCCGTTGTTCTTCTGCATCCTGCTAAGGGACTGCCTCTGCCAGGAGGCCTCCCCCAGGCTTCCCGGGTGCCATTACCCTCTTCTTCCTCTTCTAGACTGTATTCGATATAGGGTGGTTTTTGCGTCAGTCCTTGACTTCTCTCACCTTTGACTCTGAGCTGCTGGAAGGAAGGGAAGGGACAGAAATTGGAGAGGTAAAGTACATCCAGCCATGTGCCACGGCCAGAATTATGCGCAGAATTGACTGAGTTGATTTCCCCGCACTTCATTGGCAAAGCAAGCGGACAGCTTTCTGCGAAACACTGGGATGAGCAAGTCTTTTAAAAATTATGAATGAGGGCTTCCCTGGTGGCGCAGTGGTTGAGAGTCCGCCTGCTGATGCAGGGGACATGCGTTCGTGCCCCGGTCCGGGAAGATCCCACATGCCACGGAGTGGCTGGGCCTGAGAGCCATGGCCGCTGAGCCTGTGCGTCCGGAGCCTGTGCTCCGCAACGGGAGAGGCCACAACAGTGAGAGGCCTGCGTACCGCAAAAATAAATAAATAAATAAATAAATTATGAATGATTTTAAATATACAGAAAATATTATAGTAGGCACACATGTGTCCACCACGCAGGTTACCAGATAATAGTATTTTACCTTAAATACTTGCCTTAAATATCTTTTCTTCTTATTTTTTAAAATATATATATTTATTTATATATGGCTGAATTGGGTCTTTGTTGTTGCACGTGGGCTTTCTCTAGTTGCGCGAGCGGGGGCTCCTCTTCGTTGAGGTGCACAGGCTTCTCATTGCAGTGGCTTCTCTTGTTGCGGAGCACGGGCTCTAGGCACATGGGCTCAGTAGTTGTGGCTCGTGGGCTCTAGAGGGAGCATGGGCTCTAGGGGCACAGGCTCAGTAGTTGTGGCACATGGGCTTAGTAGTTGTGGCACATGGGCTTAGTTGCTCCGTGGCATGTGGGATCTTCCCAGAACAGGGCTCGAACCCGTGTCTCCTGCATTGGCAGGCGGATTCTTAACCACTATGCCACCAGGGAAGCCCTCTTTTCTTATTTTTTTTAAATAAAACTTTTAGATATGGAAGCAACCTAAGTGTCATCGACACATGAATGGATAAAGAAAATGTGGTATGTATATATACAACGGACTATTACTCAGCCATAAAAAGAATGAAATATTGCCATTTGCAGTAACATGGATGGACCTAGAGATTACCATACTAAGTGAAGTAAGTCAGACACAGAAAGACAAATATTATATGATATCACTTTTATGTGGAATCTGAAAAATAGTACAGATGAACTTACAGAACAGAAACAGACTCACAGACAAAGAAAACAAACTTATAGTTACCAAATGGGAAGGGGTGGGGGAGGGATAAATTGGGAGTATAGGATTAACAGGTGCACAAAATATACAAAATAGATAAACAACAAGGATTTACTGTATAGCACAGGGAACTATATTCAGAATCTTGTAATCAACTATGATGGAAAAGAATTTTAAGAAGGAATATAGATACATATATATGTATAACCAAATCACTTTGCTGTACACAGAAACTAACACAGTATTGTAAATCAATTATCCTTCAATTCAAAAACAAAGTCAAAAAAGAAATGAAATTTTAGGTACAGCTAAGTCTCTCCATCTCCACTGGGGTCCCATTTTCCGCTCCCTCCTTGGGGTCACCACTTCCCTTTCTCCTTCCACCAGGGGCCCTTTACCTGCATCCACGGATGGGATTTAGGAGATTGGTAAACTGCTGAATTGTATGTGAAATTGTATGTGCACATCTTTTTCACACACATCACAGCTATTCAGGAAATCCTCTGGACTCAGTCTCGTGGTCTCCACTGCTACCACTGGTGCACAAGCACCATTATCTGTACAGGGACCAAGGGGTCCCTACGACAGTCACTGACATTGTAGAGTCTCAGCCGAATCCTGTTACCCCTTTGCTCAGATCACACTAATGGCTCCTGATTTAACTCAGAGTGAAAACCACAGTACTTGCAGCCCACAGGGCCCTATGTGATATACGTCCCCCCAGCCCCCTGCCTTTCTGACCTTGTCTCCCACCAAGGCTGCCTCCCTCTCCCTCTCTCCAGTCCAGCCACACTGCTCTTCTCATTTTTGCTCAGACACACGAGCGTGGCCGTGCCCGGGGGCTGATCCCTCTGGCTACTACACTCTTTCTCCAGGTACCCCCATGGTGAAACCTCTCACGTTCTTCCGTTCTTTGCTAACATTTCACTTCTCAATGAGGACAAACTGGCATAAGCTATTTAAAAATATAATCACAGTGGTTAAGAATCCGCCTGCCAATGCAGGGGACACGGGTTCGAGCTCCAGTCCGGGAAGATCCCACGTGCTGTGGAGCAACTAAGCCCGTGCGCCACAGTTACTGAGCCTGCGCTCTAGAGCCTGCGAGCCACAACTACTGAGCCCACGCACCACAACTACTGAAGCCCGCACGCTTAGAGCCCATGCTCCACAACAAGAGAAGCCACCGCGATGAGAAGCCCATGCACCGCAACAAAGAGTAGCCCCTGCGCACCGCAACTAGAGAAAGCCCACGCAGTAACGAAGACCCAATGCAGCCAAAAATTTCTAAAAATATTTTAAAAACCCTGCATTCCCACCAATCTCTTACTCTGCTTGAATTTTTCTTTTTCCGTAGCACCTAATTTCTAGCAAATTGTATGTTTGCTTATTTACTACATGTATTCTTTCTTGTCTATCTCTTCTTGCTAGAATGTAAGCTCCATGAGAGTAGGAATTTTTGTCTATTTTTTTTTTCACTTATGTTTCTTTGGTCCCTGCAATAGTACCCGGCACATAGGTGCTCCGTAAATATTTGTTGAATGATTAAATAAATAACTGAAAATGAGCATTTCTTGCTGGAAAGCCCAGAATTTTTCAACAGATTTTCAAAAGTGTCCGTGACACAAAAAAGGATAGGAACCATTGACAGAGTAAATCATCAAAAAGTTTGCTGGAAATTTTCTGCTTGCCAGGTAGCTTGTCTAATGAAGCAGAAGGTCACGAGAGGTTTTTCTCTTTCTCCAGCTTGTGTTTCCCTGGAGAGCTACTGCTAGCAGCTGCTGGGAACTCCTTCCCCAGGACTGGCAGTGAGGCTCCCTGGATCCAGCCCTGGCCTGACTGAGGTAGGGAGCCAGTGGGGCACTAAGGGAGAGTGTGGGCAGGACATCTGGCAGTGGGCCAGCTCCAGAAAAGCTGTAATTTTCTTTACTCCTGTGTCTGGGGGCAGAGGCCAAATGTAGCCACAGCCTCCTGAGCTTCCTTTGGGGAGCTAGGCAAGATGCCCAGACCAACAGGAGTTGCTTCCTGCCTTCCAGGCTCCAAGCCTAGGCGAGCAACTAGACCAGGAAATCTCGCAGGAGCCCCAACCGGGGAGATGAGACATAGGCATGTGATGCAGAGAAAGATAATAGGGGAGTGGGGGGAACCTGGAAAGCAAAAAGGTACCAAAGGCCATCTGGAGGTGATAGTGGGAGTGAATTGGAGGTGAGTCAGCCAGCTCTCAGGCAAGTTAAAAGACAAGTGGGTAATTGTGGGTGCAGTCGGCAGGTCACACACAGAAAATGAGGAACAAGTGGTTAATTGGGCCCACAAGCCCAGGATCCCGCCTGTAATTAGCAAATTGCAGGGCTTTGATGTTTGCTTTGCTAACAACTTGTATAGTCAATGGCAGGGAGGAAAACTGCTCCCCCAGCCTGGGAGGTGACGCCCTGTCTGAGCTCTCTGAACTGTTTTCTCACAAACACTTACAGGCAGCATACACATGAATATACCCCCAGCATTGGGAGAGGGGGGTTTACACCTTTCTGCAGGCTGACAGCAGCCTGTGACACTTTCTTTTTTCCCCTTTACCTCTTGCCTAAATTTTTGTCAGCTCAGGGCTGAGGCTGAGGTCTGGCTCCCGGGTGTGTGTTCCCACTGTTCACACACTGATTCCTAAGTTCCCTGAAGCCACAGCCCCTAATGCAGAGCTCCTCTAATCAGAGATATGACCTAGGAATGGCCTTGGGGAATTTCCATACAAGTGTCATAGTAGGGGAGGGGAAAGACAAGGAATTCTGTTGCACTGTTGTTGAAATTTTGTCCATGAGGATGGCCTATGCTGGTCCCCGATCAGAGATGGCCCTCCTAGACTTCAGATCTGTGTTTACCTCTGCAAGTTTCTGTGAAGTTCTAACTAAAGTGAAGAATAGAAGTATAGGAAAATTGCTTTGGGACTGTCATGGCAAAACCTTATCAGTTGCCGCAGAGGCAGAGAGATTGGTGAGCACAGGTGATGGAGCACTAAAAAAGTATCAGGAGACCTGGGTTTGAATTTGGACTCTCTACTGACTCTTTGTTGGATCTCGCCCAGTTACTTAAATACTTATATATCATCTCTGTCATGTATTGGCCAGTTTTTATCGACTGATTTTCCCCTTGGTTATGGGTGAACATTTTCCTGCTTCTTTATATGTCCAGTGATTTTTTTATTAGATGGTAGACATTGCAAAGCTACGTGGTTAAGTATTTGGACTTTGCTGCCTTCTTTTAAAGAGTGTTAGACTTTGTTTTGGCTGGAAGTCAATTTACTCATGAAATAGTTTGATCCCTTTGAGTCCCGTCTTTGAGCTTTGCTATGCAGGGTCCAGAGTGACCTTCACTCCAGGAATAGTTCAGCCACTTTACTCAAGTGTGCCTCCTCCTCTGAGCTCTCCACTGATTGCCCCAGGGGATCACCAAGGACTCTCCACTTAGGTTGGTGCACAACCATTTCCGCATTTGTGAGAACTCTGGGTTATTCAGCTTAGTACTCTCGGGTCATTTCTTTTGCCTGGTCTTGTGGAGTTTCATTTTATACACACATGTACTAATTCTCAACAGACTCAAGAGGGTATCTCAGCAGACTTATGGTGTTCTTTTTCTGTGTATCTCCCCTCTGTTCTGGAACTGTGATCCTTAACTCCTAGCCACCTCAGCTTCTCCAGTCTCTGGTCTCTGTCTCCTCTGCTTAGCAAAGTTTCCAGACTGTGCTTGTGATTTCCAGATGGGAATTGCCTCCAATCGTAAACAGGGTTATTTTAAGACTCACTGCATTGATCCCTTCTCTCAGGGATCACAGTTTTGCGCTGCCTATTTCTCAATGTCTTGAAGCAGTTGTAATTCTGTCAAGCCTAGAGGCTGATGTCTTCTTGAGTTAATAAAGCATCAGTTTCCCCTAGTGTAATAACATAGCATAATAATATTTTCTTCAAAAGTTAGTTATAATAACTGAAATACGTAATGATCAGAAATAATATAAAATGATGTAATAAGCAACAAAACATAAAATAAGAACAGTTAATAAACACTAGTTCTAGTTTTACTTTCCGTTGACACCAATAGTATGAATGGATTTAACATTTTCATGAAACTGTAGAATTTTAGAGCTGCAAGAGATTTACTTCGGAGACAATGAGTTGGTCCAAATGCCTCATTTTACAGATGAACAGACTGAGGCTTTGTGAGTGGGAAGTGATTTTCCCAAGACCTCATGGCCTGTGAGCAGAAGAATGAGACTGACACTCAGGTGTCTTGGCTTCCAGTCTGTGAGGCATCCATTCATCCAGCTCACACTTAGTGAATATTTACTAAGTTGAGAACACTAAACTGACTGCCATGTTGCCTCTGTATCATGTTCTGGTTTGCAGAAATGTTTAAAAGTTGATTTTGGAATATTATAGTAGGTTCAATACATCAGCATATACTTTGGGGCTTCTCAGGAGTGAATCTGACTGGTATTAATTGGAGCAGTCTCTGTTGTCTAAAGTGCAGAAATGCGAAACGCTTCTCGTATTCAGCTCCCGTGGGATATTCCATTATAGTGCTTCAGACATGTGAACACGTCAGGTAAGTACTGTGGTTTTATGGCTCTTTCAGTCATGGTTATAGGGAAACTAAGGATTTACTCTGCATGCCGCCGTGCCAGGGAGTCAATGCAAAGATGGATAATAAAACTTTAAGGAAGGTGATCAGGAAGTTGCAAAATGTGAAAAGAGCTGCGTATAAGGTGTCACGAGGCCTGGGTTCTAGGCCTAGTTTGTTACTTCTCTTCTCTGGTCCTAGATTTTCCTGACAGTAAAATGAGTGCAATAGACTGGATGACCTACCACATCCCCTGCAGCTTGGAGATCTTTACGTCTGGAACTCTACATCGAGCTATCCCTACTGCGATGCATGGTGCAGCTGGGGAGTGGCGGTGGGTGGGAGCTGTGTGTGGAAGATGCGGGAAGGCATTCTAAACCCAAGGGGCAACATAAGGCAAGGAGACAAAGCGGGGATGTGGCTAACTTGGAATTTGTGATCTGATGCACGCTGGAACGTAGAGAAGAACGTGAAGACCCTTGAGGAAGCTTCTCTGCACCTGCATCCCCAGAGGTTTTGTGACCCCCTATTAAGAAACTCTGCATTAAAAGTTAAAAACTGTCACTTGAGTTGTCCATTTAGCATCAGAAATTACAAACACAAGTGCAAATAATACAAAGATTAAAATAGTGAGGCAGGATTGAGCAGAAGATATATATATATATATACTTCCCCCTTTAGATTACCACTGAAACAAAGACAGAAAATTTCAAAATATTATATAGAACTCCACTCTTCTCCCAGAGCAACGCTCAGAGTTTTCTAGACTCTGGTGTGCAAAACAGTGGTGAAGGGATAATGGTAGATGAGATGGGAAATGTTGATCAGGAGGAGATCATAGAAAGCCTTGAACATCAGGCTTAAGACTTAGTAATTTATTCTGTCAGTTGTGGGGAACGATTGAAATCTTATGGGCAAAGGCTTATATGGTCAGGTCTGTGTTTCAGCTTTCTGATTATAGTGTGGAGGATGGACTGGAGGGGGTCGAGACAGAAGGACTGGCCAGGAGGCTGGCACAATAGCCCAGGTGCAGGTCAGCTGCAGCTCTTCTATGTGATGAGCAGCACCCGGCACTATCTCTCAGGCTCCTGATTCTTGCTCGATTTGCACACTGCTCAGATCCACCAAACCCTCCTACGGTGGCCTCCTCCCTTCTTCTTAGTTCCCAGGGACCAGGGTCCTGAGCAGGTGAGAGCCTTCACTCTGCCCTTTAGTCGGGACTGCAGTGCTGTGGGCCAGCCACGCAAAGCGGAAGCAGGGAGCTCTGTCAGGAGAGCAGGGGTTTTAGCCCTGCCAGATCCCTCCTTTCCCGGTTCCTTCCCGGCCCTAGGTCACAAATCCCCTGGCAAAGCAGCTGCAGCTACAACCTCAGGTTTAGGGAAAGTCCACAGGCTCTGACTCCCCTTTTTGTCTTCCGACACAAACTGGATGCTGTACTTGTACACACCCAACCATTGAGGGGTTGGGTCCAAGTCCTTTTCCTTTGAATCCGGGTATACTTGTGATCGCTTAGACAAGTAGTATGGCAGAAGGGACACTTAGTGACTTCAAAGCTAGGTCATCGAAAGCCACATAGCTTCCACCTAGTTCGCTGGAGACTTAGCTCTCTGATCAACAGTCCCTGCTGAGCCCAGCCTTGCAGCCATGTCCACCCATGAGCCTGACATGTGCGTGGAGCCATCACAGACCCTTCAGCCCGCCTGCCAGCTGAGCACCTCCGAGAACCATAGTTGGTGCCACGTGGAACAGAATTGCTCAGTCACGCCTGGCCTGAATTCCTGACCCACGAAAACTATGAGATATAATAAAATGGTTGTTTTAATCTACCAGATTTGGGGATGGTTTGATATGCAGCAATAGATGACTAGAACACTAGACATAAATAGAAGAAACTTTGCTGACGGCTTTTGATCAATTTAGGCTGATTTCATGTGATTTGCCCCGTCCATCTGCTCCTGGCCATAATAATTCCATTTGGCTTAAAACTTGGATCAAGTTACCTCTTAACGGAGCCAAAACTTCACCTGGGTTCGCGGACAGCTCCCTGAGCCACAGCAAAGGTTTCAAGCTCTCCGACTCTGGTTGTCACTAAACATCCACTCCGCTCACTCAAACACAGCCCTGCACGATGCCTTCGTCCAAAAGATTTGCAGAAATTGCCACGTATTGGAAGTGTGGGAGCACAAGCCATTTTCTGTGGATCCAGAGAAACAACGCGGAGACAACTTTTTCTCAGCATCTTCACAACTTTTTCTCAGCATCTTCACATACAGAAAGGGTATCTTCCCATTTCTTGGCTTGTACCTGCCTTCAAATACAGAGTACGGGATTTCCACATGGCGATTTTTCTCCCCAGTTACCATCATTCCTGTCCTTACAGCCCAGAGACCTCTTTTTCAGCCTTGATTTGAGGAAAGTTCCTAGTTTCCTGAGTGCGGTGAGTGTGAGGAGGGGTGGGCTGTGTCCCTGTGGTCAAGCGACATGCTTATGTGTGCCCTTCTTATTTTTTTTTTTTATTATTATTTTTTGCAGTACACGGGCCTCTCACTGTTGTGGCCTCTCCCGTTGTGGAGCACAGGCTCCGGACATGCAGGCTCAGCGGCCATGGCTCACAGGCCCAGCCGCTCCGCGGCATGTGGGATCTTCCCGGACCGGGGCACGAACCCGTGTCCCCTGCATCGGCAGGCGGACTCTCAATCACTGCACCACCAGGGAAGCCCGTGTGTGCCCTTCTTGAAGTATGCCAACAGGACAGGTGTGGACTTGGAGTCAGCAGGATGTGGGTTCAGACCTGAGCTCTACCACATGCAAGCTATGTGACCCTAGACAAGTTACTTAATCTCTTGCAGTCTTAGTTTTCTCATTAGTCGAAAGGATAGTTTTCACCAGTTTCACAGGAAATATGAGGCTGTCTTAGTTTGGGTTTGGCCAGAAGCAGATCCTGAGACAAGGACGTGAGTGCAAATGGTGTATTTAAAAGGTGGAGGGAGCACAGGCAAAGGTGTGGGCAGTGGTGTAGGGAAAGGAAGGAAACCAGTTAGGGGTTCATTAGCAAGCCAGTTACCCCTGTGGGCAGCCGCAGCTTGATCCCAACAGAGGCATTCTCGAAAAAGAGTAAAACACATGCCCTGAAAATTATTCTCCCCATGGGGTGAGGGAGCTGGGGTATTTAAACACTGACCCCTCCCAGTCTATTGGCTGAAGGCTCTTCCCCAGAGGGGGTTAATTTCCCAGAGAGCTGGACTGCTCCCTTCTGGAAAAAGCCCTCAGACCCTGAGACACGGATCCTGGAAGCTGGATGTTTGCTGGAGCGTACTGAAAGGATGAGGTTGGAGGGTCGCAGGCGGCACTGTAATAGCATCAGTTAGAGAGGACTGAATGAGATGTATGTAAAAAGCTGGGCTACGGCAGGCACCTAACACATGCCAGCTCATGTCTCTTCTTCCCTTTCTTCATCTCTCTCCTCGGCCCACAGTGACCTCTGCCTTCTCTTGTCCTTATTGAACACCCAGGTCATTTGGTACTCGATATGTAGCGTTTTACCCGCTGATATGTAGCGTTTTACCCACTGATATGTAGCGTTTTACCCACTGATACTATTTATCTGTCCTTCAGATAAATAGTAAATGCATCAAGGGTCAGCTCCTCCCATTTCTTACACTTTGTTGCATCTCCCATAGTACCCAGCTTCGCAAGAAATATACGGTAGATGCTAAGTAGTAAATACTAGTCAGGCATCAGGGGCAAACCACCTTGGTTGATAATGGGAAGGGCTTGTACAGGTCTGGTGGAGTAACCACCAGTGAGTTACAAGTGAGTGTACACTTGTGAGTTAATGTACAAGTGTACAGTGTACAAGTGAGTTAATGTATCTAAAGCACTGTACTTTATACACAGGGAGAATTTGTACACAGGGAGAATTCATTATCCAGTTGATCGTTCCTTTTTTATTTGTGGTAGCCTCGATCATGTGGTTAAAGACAGCAATAATACTTGGAGGAGACAATGACTCTCAAAGTAAAGAAGAAAGAATATATTCTGGGAAAACAGTTTTCTAGTTCCCTTTTACTTTCCCCAATTATTGGGAAACAAACAAATCCCCTGTTACCCTCCTCTTGTTTTGTGTGACACAATATTTAGACATTGGTGTTAGCTGTGCAGTGTGTAGGTTATGGGAACAATGGACAATTTACTGCAGGCACTCTGTAATGCTTTTTATGATTAGTTCTCATGATAAGTCTGTGAAGGAGATTTTATTTCCATTTTATAGATTAAGAAATTAAAGTACAGAGAGATTTAGGCAACCTGCCCCAGGTCACACAGTTATTAAGTGGCAGAGCCAGGATTTAACCAGCTTGTCGGGACCTCCCTGGTGGCACAGTGGGTAAGACTCCATGCTCCCAATGCAGGGGGCCTGGGTTCTATCCCTGGTCAGGGAATTAGATTCCACATGCATACCGCAGCTAGGAGTTCATGTGCCTCAACGAAGGAACCCTGGAGCCACAACTAAGGAGCCCTGGAACTGCAACTAAGGAGCCCACGTGCTGCAGCTAAGACCCAGCACAACCAAATAAATAAATAAATATTTGAAAAACCCCCCAAAAGCCCAGCATGTCTGCTCCGGTGGCCATAATAACAAATGCACATACCACTTTGTTCTAAATTAACTGTGGAGAAGCAGAGTGTTTGTGTCCTGAATCATCTTCCCTTCCAGAACCAGGGTTCAATAATGCAAATTCTTGTATATGGTCATCTGGAAATTGGTACTGATGAATCTAATATTCCTTTCTGCATGCTTTCTCCTCTATTGTTAATACGTCCATTGCGATCAGAAGTTCACCAACGAGCTTGGGTGGATAGAGAGTGATTGCCCAGTGTCTTCTTTGCTCTGAAGAGCCTGATTCTTGGGGAGCAGAGGATGCAGGTGAGTGAGTCAGAAGGCATGGGTTCTTCCACACCTGGAGGCACCCTGAGGGGGTGATGAGATGGCCTGAGCTCATAGTGAGGTGACCAGCTGTCCCAGTGTGCCTGGGCCTGAGGGACTCCACGGGCACTTTAGTGCTAAAACTAGGATGGTCCTGGGAAAATCGAGATGATGTGTCATCCTAACTCATATGCCAAACTATTAAGTAAGGAATTTTTTTTTAACCAGAAAACAAGAAAGAAGAGCTCTATAGGTTTTCAAGATGCTAAGAGGAAAGCTTCTAGATGTATCTCAAAAGTCAAGTTTCTGAGACTTAATAAGAAAGTTGCAGTGGAAGGGAATTTGAGCCGGAAGCCCCAGAGTCCCATTAAGGAACTTTATACTGTATGACTTAGAAAATCCTTCTAACCTCTCTGAGCCTCAGCTTGCTCACCTGAGAAATGGAGAAGACAGCCCCAACCTGTTTTAGTCACAGGGGCTGTGGCTGCCATCAAAAGACATAATGGAATTGAAAAGTTACTTATTTGCAGACGCTTACCACAGTCCTATAGGATGACTAAGGGCTGCCGCGAACAGTCATTGTGGAATACAGTAAGGTCAGGTCATCTTGATGAATGAGTGGGAGGTCAGCCCCGTGGGGAAATACGACGTCTCCACACACAACTCTGAGACTGTGTAGACAGAGTCATAGGATCTTTTCAACGGATAGACCAACCACAGTTCAGCTGGTACCTGAGAATGTATGAATCCCTTCCGAGGTCTCTAAGATTCAAGATGCCCGGAAAGTGTATATTGATGAAAATGAAACATGCAAGTCATTAGAATTCTTAGATCCCAAGAATCTGTAACAATGTGCTCATCTCTCTTCTGCCCTCCTCTAACATTGTTCCTGTAACCTGGATCAGCGGCCAGGAAACCTGGACTCTGATGTCACCTGCAGCCCCTGTCTGTCCTCGCAAGGCACAGTGGTCCTATTTATTACTTAAGTATCGTGCATCTGCTGTGCGTCCTTACTTGTGCTAACCCCTGCTGTGGTCTCGGCTGTAGTCAAGACTTGGCTCTGTTTTGATTCACCTCCTAGAGTAATGCAAGTAAAGACAAAAATAAACAAATGGGGCCTAATGAAACTTAAAATCTTTTGCAAAATAAAGGAAACTACAAACAAGACAAAAAGACAACCCTCAGAATGGGAGAAAATATTTGCAAACGAATCAAAGGACAAAGGATTAATCTCCAAAACATATAAACAGCTCATGCAACTCAATATTAAAAAAGCAAACAACCCAATCGAAAAAGGGGCAGAAGACCTAAATAGATGTTTCTCCAAAGAAGACATACAGATGGCCAAGCAGCATATGAAAAGCTGCTCAACATCACTAATTATTAGAGAAATGCAAATCAAAACTACAGTGAGGTACCACCTCACACCAGTTAGAATGGGCTTCATCAGAAAATCTACAAACAACAAATGCTGGAGAGGGTATGGACAAAAGGGAACCCTCTTGCACTGTTGGTGGGAATGTAAATTGATACAGCCACTATGGAGAACAGACAGTATGGAGGTTCCTTAAAAAACTAAAAAAAGAACTATCATATGACCCAGCAATCCCACTACTGGGCATATACCCAGAGAAAACCATAATTCAAAAAGACACATGCACCCCAATGTTCATTGCAGCACTATTTACAATAGCCAGGTCATGGAAGCAACCTAAATGCCCATTGACAAACAAATGGATAAAGAAGATGTGGCACATATATACAATGGAATATTACTCAGCCATAAAAAGGAACAAAATTGGGTCATTTGGAGAGACGTGGATGGATCTAGAGACTGTCATACAGAGTGAAGTAAGTCAGAAAGAGAAAAACTAATATCGTATATTAACACATATATGTGGAACCTAGAAAAATGGTACAGATGAACCGGTTTGTAGGGCAGAAATAGAGACACAGATGTAGAGAACAAACGTATGGACACCAAGGGGGGAAAGCCGCAGGGGGGGTGGGGATGGTGGTGTGATTAATTGGGAGATTGACATGTATACACTGATGTGTATTAAATGGATGACTAATAAGAACCTGCTGTATCCAAAAATAAATAAAATTCAAAAATTCAAAAAAAAAGACTTGGCTCTGCACCCAGCCCCTCTCATCTGCCTTTTCCAGAATCAGATCCATGGATGTGGGGCCGTGGAAGGTGGGGTCACATGACTTGGGCTTTACTGGATTTGTGTGTACCTGCGTCTCCTCTGTTGGGGATCCAGGGATTGGCTGCTGAAGGACATAGAGAAGGTTTGATGACTCTTCGGCAGCAAATAGTGGGGCCTCCAGGTTAGTGACTCTTAAACGTCAGCATGCAGGACGTTTAACCACCTGACGTGCATGCTGAAATCTGACTTCCCGGCCCTATCCACCCGGAGTTCTGATCCAGTATGTCACAAGAACGTGGGTTTTGAAATAAGATGCTGGTTTGCCTCTGATACGTGTGCTCTGTGAGTTATACTTTACAGAACGATTGCTGAGAACTGGGGTGCTTCAGTTAAAGAGAGACTCAAGCTAAGTTAGATACGTTACCGTGAACTTCTAGAGACCAAGAATGTGATAGTTAAAAAATAATTTAGTCTTTGGTGCTTTGCCTCCGGTGCTATTGCAGCCTGAGATAGTCATTATTTAGAAGTGAAAAAAGTTTTGGAGTGAATTTCATTTTCTGATGGTTTGCATGCGGGTGAAATGGAAAATTGACCCAAGGTATTAGACACCTTTGTGCCTATTATCTCTTCTGTCCTCCCGACGTTCAGGAAAGTGAAATGCAGAGATTACTGTATCCATTTTATAGATGAACTCGGCCAAGTTCCTTGGCTTAAAAAAAAACCCATGACTGTGTATTATTTTCTGTTTCAAAGCATTTGGACATGCATTCCCTTACTTGAGCCTCACAGGAAAGTGTGTGCAGGTAATCCCATTGTCTCTGTTCTGCAGGGGAGGGAATTTAGGCTCCAGGAAGTTACCGGACCTGCTCAAGGTCACAGGGTGAATAAGCGATGACACCAGGACTGACAGGCTGCGGTGGCTCCTGACATCACACTCTTTTCAACGTGTCCATGCGCCTCTCTAGAGAAGACAGCAGCACACCTGAGACTGGAACCTAGAGACCCTAATCGTTGGGGAAGCAAACTGTTTTTCCAGGCCCGTGGACACTTCTCCCAAGGTTTTAGATCCACTGTGACAGTTTGGTAGCTCCACCCTCAGACTTCCTGGATAAAACCAGGATAGACGGCAACTTGATTTAAAAGAAATGGAGGAAAAAATAGGAGATAAAAGTGACAAATGGACATGGGCGTGTTCCTACAGTCGTGACCGCCCTGGCTGCGTACTTGCCTCCTGTCACAGATCTTTCTGTGTCTGGCACCTTTGTCTCCCCCACTCTGGGGCCCCCAGGGAGGCGGGGTGGTGAGCAGGGACAGTTGTTGGGATTTATGGGGCCGCGGCAGCCCCTCTTCCCCCCCGCATGGTAGGGAGGGGAAGCAGGATCCATTTCCTCCTGGGTAAACATTTTCACAGGAAGCATTTATCAGATGTCAGCAGGGGCAGCGCGGGATCTGGGATCAGTCAGGCAGGATCTGCTTCTCTCCTGCTCTCGCGGGTGAAGGCTGCGGGGTTTCTCCTGCCCATTCTCACCCTCTCTGTCTTGCGTCCCACCTTCTCTCAACCAGCTGAGCTGCAGGGGAGGAGAACAGATCCTAGGACACCCCAAGTCCGCTCCACCCTTTTTAATAAACAGGGTTCTTGTCAGCCTGCGCCCCGTAATGAAGCTGATTGCCCACATCCTTCCAGAAGAAATGCTGATAAGGAAATGTCTGGAAAAAGACTCAAGCAAATAAAGCCCCATTACTCCTCAGGTGCTGGCCTTGGACTCTGAAACCGTCTCCCTTCCTCCGAGGCGGGGACCGGTGACTCGTACTTGACTCTTCTGGTTGGCGAAGGTTGGCCAAGAAGCACCCCTGATTCAGGACTCTCTCCTGGATTTTCAGATTCCGGCCCCCTCTACCAATGCAGAGGGAAGAAGCCTTCCCTCACCATGCCTGCTTTTCCCTCACGGCGCCTGCAACCTGTCCTCTTCTCTTTTATGAGAAGCAGTATGTAGTAAAGAGTTGAATCTCAACTCTGCTGCCTATTAACTGTATGACCTTAGGCAAGTGACTGTACCTTCCAGGGCCCAGTTTCCTCATCAATCGTTTCTTTTTGTAAATTAACTGAGCACCGTCTCTGTCCTAGGCACTGGGCAAGGTGTTGGACAAAAGTTACCCCCCTTACAGGTTTTTGTGAGGATTAAATGAGACAGTTCAGTGAAACACTTAGCAAGTCATAGAATAAGTACTCAATAACGGTGAGCAAATACAGTTATTCTCACTGTTATTATTTCCACATCTGTCTTTGGGGAATTTGAAAGGCCACTGGTAGCTTTCCAGGCCTCTGACCCTCATGCCATCATGTAGAACCATCTTGCCCTTTTCACTGGATCAAGGCTGCTGTCTTCCCAGATTTCTCTGTGGAACCACAGCCCAGTCACTCACTCACTCTGTATTTTAATCATTCAACCAAAACCGCACAGAGTGTGTCCTTTGTGTGGCAAAGAGGAATAAGAAAGGCACCAGCCAACAGGCACTGGGGCTGGGGGCAGCAGAATACATCAGCAACTGCAGCTAAGTCAAGACAGAGGTGAGACTCTGGAAGAGCCAGCAAGTAGGGCTCCTTCTGGGGAAGAAGTGGTTATTTCCACCTGGGGATCTGAAGGAAGGCTTCGCGGAGGAGGTACCATCTGAGCCGTGCTTTGAAGGAGGAGGACGGTTGGTGGGTCCTGTGGAGGTGGGAACATGCGTGAGCTGTGAGACCTGTCGCCAGGCAAAGGAAACCACTTCAGCCTGAGGAGATGAAGCGTCTGGTCTCTGGGCTGTCACTTAATTGTGCAGACATTTTAAAGCTTGCCTTAGATTACCAGTAATACTTGTGGGTCATTTTCCACACACCTAATGTTGTTTATGTTTCACAAAAAATTGAGTCACAGCGAGAATTATTATGCCCACTTTCCAGATGAGGAAACTGTGACTCAGAGAGGTCAAGGGATTTGACCGTATCTGTGAAGGTGGCCAGTGGGAATGTGGTCATTGAACTCGTGTCTCTCGGCTCCAAGTCCAGAGCACTTTCTGTGGCATAAAGCTGCTCTTCCCTCCTCCCACCCCCTCCCACCTCACTCAGGCTGGTAGAGCTGGTCTTTGGAGCCAGAGGAGATTGGAGCTGGTCCCTTGGCCTCCGTTGATGCTGCACCAGCACTTGCCAAGGCTCTGCCGTAGCATCCTTAGAGGTCTTCCTGCTTCCATCCGATGGCCTCCAATCCATCTTCTATAATCATCTTTTATGCAGAGTAACCTTTCTAAAGCCGAGATCCGACCATGCTACGCCCTTGCTTGAAGGACCAACCCCAACTCCTTCACCTGTTCTTCCAGGCCCTTCAGGACCCATCCTGCCCTTTGGGCCTCCCCAGCCCCCTTCCTTGCCGGCCTCCCTTGAGCTTCCTGTGTGTGACATGCTGAATTTCTTGCAGTTCCCCAAATACTCCAAGCTGTCCCCTCATAGTTTTGTGCCTACATGGGCCCTGGAACCAAACTTCCTGGTTTTAATATTCAGACCCACCGCTTAAATAGCTGTGAGATTGAGAACAAATGCTTCAGTGGCACTGTGCCTCAGTTTCCTTATCTGTAAAATGGGGATAATAATAGGACCCATCTCGTGAGGATGTTGTGCAGACTCATTTTCATAGATATAGAAGGATGAGCCCAAGGCTCGGTACATAGTGGGTACTTAATAGATATTGTTGTGGCTGTTCGCAGTGCAGGAAAACTTTCCTTGGCTGGTGAGTTTCCTCTGCTGGGCTGGTTCTCTCAGGCTCCTTCTCCTGTTGCCCCCTCCGGGAAGCCTTCCTGAACTGCCCGAGGTGAGTGCCTCTCACCCGCTCTCCTGTGCTCACAGGCCCCTGCGCACGCCTTTCCTGAGCTCCTCTGGCTGTAACTGCCAGCCTGAGTTGGCCTCCTCACCACACTTAGAGCTCCTGGAGGGCAGGGTCTCATCTTTGAGAGCTGGGGCCACGTCTGAGTTACGGTGGTGCTTGTCATGCCCAGCACGGCCCTGATACATGGGAAGTTCTCATACCGTCTGCGGAGGGAGTGATTGGTGCAGGGCTGGCACTGAGGGCTTTGCTGGTGGCATAGTCACTGATGTGTTGGGTGACTGACCACAGACACCTCTGTACCACTCTGTTTCCCCAGAAATGGCCTTCCTGGTCTGACAGGTGTCCCAAAGACCACAGTGCCTTGAGGACCACACCAGTACCACCCTGGAGGGTATGACAAGCTTTGGAAAGGAAACAGTTAATGTCCCATCACAAAATGTTAGCCTGTTAGAGCAGATTTACTGGAGGTCATAAAGCTCGCGACAGGGCCCCTCACTGCCCAGCCGCCTTCCAAGGCCCTGTGCTCCCTGTTATTCTTGACACTTCAGATTCTTTTTCTTAAAGATGCCCCCCCAAACTGTACCAGTTTCAGGACCCCCAAATCCCGGTGGCCCTAAAGCTCATCGTTCTCCGGAGAGTTTCCTCATCTTCTCTGCATCTGGGACTCAGGGAGTCAGGGAGGAGGGCCAGGACCCAGGCCCCTGTCACACTCTGCCCTCTCCTGGTTTCCCCACACTCACCTGGACCTGAAGAGCAGCTCTGGGAGTTGCCAACATCCATGCAGAACCCCTCCCGTCGCCCACACCCACGGCTCCCTCCTCCCACAAGGCTTCTCAGGTCCTCAGAACTTCCCTGTGGGTTTGGCTCTGAACCACACCCCACCCCGTCCACCTGCCTTCGGGGCGGCGTCCTGGGGTACAGGCCTCCTTGGACTTTGGGCGGTCCAGCCCCTCCCTTCCAGAGCCCAGCCTCCAGCTCCACCCACCTCAGCCGTGGTCCCCAGCCCCAGCCCCAAACTGCGGGGCAGGCCTGTGGGTCAGAAAGCTGATCTGCCTTGACCCGTACCCATGGGTGGGAAGAGGGAGTGGGGGGATGGCGGGGTGATGCTAGACACATTCAAACCATTTCCTTAGGGAGGAAGTGGCATTTTCATAAATACGCTATTTGAAGGCTACCTACACACACCCTACAGGGCACAGTTCTCAATCCTGGTTGCACTTTTGAATGACTCAGGGAGCTTGAAAATATACTGGTGCCTGGGTCTCACTCCAGAGATTCTGTTCTGATTGGCGTGGGATGCAGACCAGGTACACGGCATTTTAAAATTTCCCCAGATGATTCTAACATGTGGCCAAGACTGAGAATCCCTGCTTTAGGGAACAAGCACATTCTGTAAACGTGTAGGCAGATGAACAGTAAGGGTTTGGAGCAAAATGAGTTTTAGCATGAGTAACACGCCCACGCTTGCTAAAGTTGCCTCCCTGATTTGACCTGAAAGAGACACACCCTTTTCTCCCCCTCCCTCCAGGCCCGAAGCTCTGTGGGGTGGGTGAGGATCACACTGGCTCAGCCCACCTCCGCCCTCCAAGAGGGTAGGAGTTTTAAGGTAGAAGCAGTGATGTTTAGGGGAGCAGGGCCAAGCCTTCTTCACTTTGGCGTGCCCCGGGCCTAAGTCAGAGGTCATGGGCTCGCCGGGAGCTTGAGGCAAGGGTTCAGTGTTTGTATTCCAGCTGAGCCCCGGGTGCTGCCCCATGCCTGCTACTTCTCCTGCCTCCTCAGCTCAGAGAATTTTCCCGTCATCGTCGTGGCTGTTTGGTCTCCCCAGTTCACTCACCCTGGACTCTGCCTCGATTTCCCTCCAAATGCAGTTGGCCACCACATTCTGTGCCTTCCCCCACTAACATCCTCTAGATGCCCTTCCTCCCCAGCTGCCCGCCCAGGCCCTCCTCAGGTCCCCCCTTGCTACTTCTACCAGAAGCCCCTGCTCTGGACTTCCTGTTTTCTCTTTCTGCATCAGATCATGTTCCTATCTTAGTAAGTCTCTTCCTTTCTTTTTTAAAATTTACTTTATTCAAGTAGAGTTGATTTACAATGTTGTGTTCCTTTCTGCTGAACAACAAAGTGATTCATTTATACATATATATACATTCTTTTTCATATTCTTTTCCATTATGGTTTATCACAGGATATTGAATATAGTTCCCTGTGCTACACAGTAGGACCTTGTTGTTTATCCATCCTATATATAATGGTTCACATCTGCTAATCCCATACTCCCAAGCCATCCCTCCCTCATCCCCCTCCCCCTTGGCAACCACAGATCTGTTCTCTATGTCAATGAGTCTGTTTCTGTTTCATAGATAGGTTCATTTGTGTCATGTTTTAAGTGATATCGTATGGCATTTGTCTTTCTCTTTCTGACAGCAAGTCTCTTCCTTTCACTCTCTCCCTCTCTCAAACGCAGTCTCCAGGAGCCAAAACCTCCCGTGATTTCCCTTGACCCAGCCAAGTGGTCCTTAAAGTGTCTTCCAAGGACCAGCAGCATCAGCATCACTTGGGAACTTGTCAGGGATGCACGTTCCCAGGCCCCAGCACAGACCCACTGAATCTGAGCTCTGAGGCTGGGGCCAGGTACTCTGCTTTAACAAGCCCTCCAGGCGCTTCTGCTGTGTGGCCTGGACAATTTAGTGCACGCTCCCGAGCGTGGCGTTCGTGGTCTCTCACACTCCAGTCCCCATTGACCTGTTTGTCCACTTTTCAGCTCTCACATCTCCCATATCCCTTCCTGTGGGACTCTGCTCATACTGTCCCCTGCCTTGGAAAGCCCTTGACCACTTCCATGTATCTAAATCCACTTCTCCTTCCAGATCCAGCTCAAACGTCATGCATTTTGGCAGATCCCAAAGACGTCACCTCCAGGAACATTCTTCCCTTCCCTGACCTCTGTAGCGTTATTTTTTTCCCTTCTCTTTCTCCCTCCCCTTCTGTCTGAGATTTCTGAGTTTTACCTTTAAAGCAGGGCTTCTTCTAATCATGCTTATCTATTAGAATCACTAAAAAAAAAAAAAAAAATGTATACCCAGGCCATACTCCAGAGCAATTAAATGAGAATTCCAGGATGAAGGCTGTCATCGTATATTTCAAAAGTTCCCCAGATCATTTTAACGCATACCCGAAATTAAGTCCTTCTCTCCTAAGGCAACCAGAGGGGAAACCGTGACAGGAAGAGAGATGAATTTACGGTTAAGAGACCCAGTTTCTGTTCAGGGCTCTGTCCCAACTGGCTGTTTAACTTTGGGCAGGTCACTTGCCCTGTCTGAGCTGCTGTTTCCCAAACTGCCATTTGGGGCATTGTTTCGGATCAGTGGCTCTCAAAGTTGGCCAATGCCTGATCCCACCGCTAGAGATTTCCTTTTAATGGATCTGGGAGGCGGCCTGGATTCTAACATGTAGACAGGGTTGAGAACCACTCTTGTAGATCTTATCTAAGGGCCATGAAACTGTGTCTAGTGGTTTACTTTTGGGAGCAAGGAGGGCTGCCTCTTCAAATTCATGGACTTCTCTGCCCCGGCACCTGCTAACTTTTTCTCCCCAAGAAAACGCACACCTCATGTCAGTGATGAAGGGCACACAAAATTTCCTTGTTTGGTAGCAGGATGGCCAGGGATTTTGAGCGGTAGGTAGCCGGGTTGGGTGTGTTTGTCCACTGGGGCAGAAGGAGGATTAAGGATCAGATGAAAATCCTCACCAGAGGCCTGGCAGAGGGCCACTGAAGGGACCCATTCTTCAGCAACCTTGAGGCCTCACCTTATGTGTCTCAGCTCCTAAAAACCTTGTCACACCAGCACAGACAGGGACATAAGCGTTCCTTCACAGCCAGGTCAGGGGCTTATTTAAAGGCAGGTGTAAAAAGAGGACTCATGAGGAGCAGAAGAACACGGAAGACACGGAAGCAACCAAAATGTCCATCGACAGATGAATGGAAAAAAAAGATGTGGTATATATATATATACACAATGGAATATTACTGAGCCGTGAAAAGAATGCAATAATGCCATTTGCAGCAACCTAGAGATTATCAGACTAAGTGAAGTAAGTCAGACAGAGAAGGACAAACATTAGATGATATCACTTATATGTGGAATCTAAAATATGATACAAATGAATTTATTTACAGAACAGAAACAGACTCACAGACATAGAAAACAAATGTATGGTTACTAAAGGGGTGAGGGAGGGATCAATTAGGAGTTTGGGATTAGCAGATACAAACTACTGTATATAAAACAGATCAACAACAAGATCCTACTGTACAGCACAGGGACTGTATTTAATATGCTGTAATAAACCATAATGGAAAAGAATATGGAAAAGAATATATGTATAACTGAATCACTTTGCTGTGCACCTGAAAATAACACAACATTGTAAATCAACCATACTTCAATTGAAAAAAAATAAGGAGCAGGACACAGCCTGCACCGAGGGCAGCTGAGGGCTGAAACTGGATGTGAAGTCGGCTCAAGCCTGAGGAAGGCAAAATGACCCAGCTGCAAGGGGAGGGGTGGAGGGGAGGAAGTAGCCTGCTTATTTAAGGGGTGGGCGCGGGGAAGGGAAGCGAATGCTTACATAAGCACCTCTCTGATGAAGGTGTTACTGATCCCCAGAGACGCCCAACAGCCGTCTACAATGGGCCCCTCTGTTTATCCGCACTTTGGGCTGTTCCCCTACAAAGGAAGTCGGCCCAAGTGCAGGGGAGCCCAGAGCAGGGACCCTCGACCTCAGGGCCGGGAGAGTGGAGAAGTGAAGACAGTGAAGATGAGAGAGACGGTCCCTGAGGTCTTCTTCCCCTCCCCCACCGCCCCCAGTACAATGAAGCCTTTCTTACTCTGCTCTGTTCTTCCACAGCCCTCCCCAGTGATTCCCTCTCCCAAGAGGTAGGCTGGTCCTAAGTCCGGCTGCTACCGGAGGAGGGAGGGGCTGTGTTTTGCATTGAGAGGTGATGCCGCCTTCAGAGGCCCGAGTTGCTTTGCAGAGGAGACAGTCCTGGGGGTGCGTTGTCTGGCTCAGGCCAGTCCTGGGAGCCAGGACAGAGGTCAGGCCGTCTGTCTGGAGCTTGGGGCACTAGACCATGCTTCCTGATGACTTTACAGTCTAAGCCATAGAGGAAGAAAATGCACATGCAAAAGGAGCTTTGTTTTGACCCTTTGACACTGGCTGGGACCAGCTCTCCCTGCCAGGGGGTGGGGGGGGGGGAGGGGGGAGGGGATGAGAATGTCACAGGGCAGCGGGTGTGACGTGTCCACCCCCCCCCTCACCTTCCAAGTGTCTGGTGGAGGCTGAGCAGGTTGCTCCCTAAGGTTAAGATGCCTGGGGTTGCTCCAGGCAAACTGCAAGTTTTGAGGCTTGAGTGTTGGTCAAATGCAGCTTTCTGGTCCCAAGGAGGGAGAGAAGTCATAAAAGTCACCCACCTAGAAGGCTCAGCATGGCTTTGGAGGCATCTATTGTCTTCACAAGGCCATCGTTTGGCTGCCTTTAAGGTAAGTGGACGGGAACGGTCTGAATCCCATTTCCTTGGCAAGGGCTGGCAGGGAGCGAGAGGCAGAGGGAGAGCTGCAGGGCTGCACCTGAGGTTTGGCGTGGTCCCGGCGCTCCAAGCAAATGGAGTGCATTTCTGGACCCCTAGATTGTAAAGTAGTGGAAGAATCCCAGAGTTGGAAGGGAGCTCAGACCAATTTAGTAACTGTCTGCCTCAGACGGCCTGACCTGCTGGCTTTCCAGATGAAGAGACCGAGGCCCTGGGAGGCAGGGTGACGTGTTCTCCAGGGAGCTGTCAGCAGTCGGGCCCGGAGCAAGCTTGCCATCCCCAGCCCCAGGCACCCTCCGTGGCTCCCCAGAAGCTTCCTCCTTGGGACTTGACTCTGGGCCCTTTGGCCTGCTCTTAATATCCCTGCCCTCTGGGAGGGCCTTCCCCAGCTCTGTGGTGTTTGGCAACTCTCTTAACCACACTGTTACTCAGTCCAATGCATCTGGGAAGCCAGACACGACCCAGACTCCTGGGAACACAGCTGTGGCACCCGATTGGCCTTTCTCTGCCAACTCCTCTACAGCCTTGGAAAGAAGACCTGGTTGGGGAGAAAAGTTGGGGAGAATTTGACATGGCTTAGCAACACCCCAATAAAGGCTTGGCCTGAGCAATGCCCCGGCCCCTCCCCCAAACCCTAGGAAGACTGTAAAGAAGAAACATCCTAAATGATGATCCGTCACAAAATCTTCTTTGGTTTCATCCCACACTAATCCACGGGATCTATTTTAAAAGAAAAGGAGGAAAATAGATTGAAAGGAGGCCAGAGGTGGTGACTGCCTCCAGAGAGAATGGGCCAAGTAAACGCCGCCAACTGCATCAGTTCAGGCCGCCCGTGGAAATCCACAGAAAGAACCCCAGTTTATCTTGTTCGGAAAAGGAGGCGTGTTGTCCAAGGTCAAGCGGCAGGGTGATAGTGGCAGGGCCCAGAGAATCCCCAGGGCTTTCCTGCCTGTAGAGGGCTCAGCTCCATCCTGTGTGCTGTTTGCACAGGTGGAGATCAAGGCTGCATCTCTGTGTTGCTCAAGAAGCCACTGATGGCAGCCAGCCAGGGGAAAGCATGGGCCAGATCCTTGCCCCATACTGGCCTAATATCGAACTTCTTTGACTGATGGATCACGCTATCTTCTGAACTCCTGTGGGGAGGCTAGGGGAAGTCATAGGTCCTGAGATGTGGGTACAGTGCCAAGTCTCTTCAAGAGCCACCTGAAGGGAGGTGACCAAGGAGGAGAGAACATTCCTATGGTTAGCTCTGCCCCCTGAGGCTCCCTTGAGCATCCTAGAGACACTCCCTTTCAACAGTGGAGCTCAGGCAGCTGGTGAGCAAATGTCAGCAGAGCACCTGGGAAGTGACGGATGCACCAGGATGGCATTCATGCCAGGGAGAGGCCTGAAAGCCCATCAGAGAGAAAGGGCCGAGTCCAATGAATGCATGGCGGTGATGGGGCCGTTCTGTTAGGTGGTCAGCGTGCGGATGGTTCTAGGTGGGGAGACAGGCCTCAGCTGTGGAGGACGGGGAGGTGCAGGTGCAGGAAGGTTGCGGGTAGGGCTTCCCCTGCCTCCACACTGCAAGTGACCAACTGCGTCAGAGCCTCAGGGCTCAGAGCTTAAGAAGGCCGGCTTAGCAGTCAGACAGAAGGGCCTGACTCCACCTCTTTCTGGCTGTGTGAATGTGGGCAAGTGTCTTCACTCCTTTGAGCCCTAGTTTCCTTATTAGTAGGACAGGGGTTAGAATACCTACCTCACAGGTCATCGTGAGAATTCAGTACAACAACACATGTCAAATGTGTATCACAGGGCCGGCCACTCAACATAAAATTATTATTATGACTTTTTTCTTTCAGGGGGACTGTTTTTTCAGGGATTTAAAAAAAATTTTCTTTCAGGGGTTGTCTCCAGACCCCATGATTCTGCTGGTTTATAGAATGGGAGTCTTTCTTTTGACACCCAGGAGAGCTACCAAAGAGGGAGGACAGAGGCTAGCGTGCCTTTTTGTGGGCATTACCTGTCCGCGTTGCTTTTGACTTTGGGAGCAATAAGGTGAGGAGGCCTCATAGGTGGTCTGCAGCTCCCTGGTGGCTTACAAATGCTTCCAAAACACAAAAGGGCCTTCCTCCTCCCTAGGACATGGGCTGAAGGGTGGTCTGACTCAGGCTCCTCCCAAAGTCCCTCTCACACTGTTGCATTCCTATCAGGTTCCTTACAGTTGGCCTCACAGTGTGGGAAGGGGCTCAGTCGGCTAAAGTCGGGTCCAGCTCAGGCCTTGCCTGGCTGGGTGTGACCTCCCACTTGCCCCTGGGAGTGGCCAGGGTCTCGGCCTCCCTACCTAGTGCCAGTATCCTCTGTGGCCGCCCTGTCTCTGAGGCCGGGGGCTTGCTGGTCCTGTGTGGTTCCTCTCGGGGATTCCTGGCCCTGGAAGTGCCTCCTCATTAAGAGCTTCAGGACCCTCCCTCAGCCTTTGGGCTGCATGACACCCAAGGGCTCCGATTCCAACGAGGGTTAGGAAGAGGCTACACTTTCAGGCAGCCCTAGAGCGGGGCTGGGAATCTTCATCAGCCCTGGAGTTGGCTCAGGAACCAAAGCAAGGGTTTGGGCAGGATTTCCTCAGGTCAAGGTGCAGCTCTCTTCCTCCCCGTCTCTACACAGATCTTGGTTTTGCCTCAAAATAAACTTTGAGCAAATATTTAAAGAAGAACTGAAGGGGAAGGAGCAAATTATTAATCTTCCTGGGGCAGTCACAGGTCTTGGTATGAACCCAACTTCATATGAGTCCCTAAAACAAACCAACCGTGTCAGGGACTGCAAGCAGTCAAGGAAATCTTGTTCTCTTCTTCCTGGTCATCAGCCAGACTACATTTCCCAGACTCCCTTGTGGCTATGTATGGCCATGTGACTGAGTTTTAGCCAATGGAAAGTGAGCAGGAGTGATGAGTGCCACTTCCTGTCTGGCCCATCAAAACATTTCAGGTGCACTCCCGCATGTTCCTTTGGGCCAAATGAGGATAATGCCCAGGTACCTTGAAAACCACATATTATAATGTCTGTGTCCATCTAGCCCTGCAGATTTTGAGATTCCTACAGAGCCAAGTGGAGGAGGGTCACACACTGGGTTGACTCACTCACCCACTCAAAACTGATGTGTGAATAAGAACTAAACAACTGTTGCATTTGAACTGTTCTGAACTTGGGTATCCATATGCTAGAGCAGTGCACTTATACTAACTCATATAGGAACAAACATTTGAGCCAGAGACACAGCCTCTAGTCCTCGCAATCTATAATCCGACACAGTCTATTCTTGTAATTCATGGTAAGTGTATTCTATAGAGTTGCTGTGATTACTGAATTAGGAAATACTGAACCATCGCTCCTAGGGGGAACTCAGGGTTAGTTTCCTGTGAGCCTCTGGTCACAACATTTTTGATGACTGATCAATACAAATCTTGTTTTTTGCGTGTTTCTGTTTAAAGACACCTGATTTAAATATATATATTATATATATATATAAACAATATATATTACATTATATATATATTAACTATATATATTAACTATATATATATATATATATATTAACAATGAACTGGCAGCCCACAGCACTACAACTCACAGCTGAATGAAACTTACCTAACATGCATATTATTTGCTCCGTAAGGCACATCACAGCCTTCCTGCACTAAGGAATGCTAGACAGAACTTCAGTGCTATCCTTGGGGATTGTTTTAAACAATGAAATCACTAAAAAACAAAACAAAACAAAACAAAAACCACACACAAAAATGCAAAAAAAGTGGCACTAAATACCACCCCATTACAGTATGAGAGCTGAAACAAGAAGGCACATGGTGCGTATCAGCTGGGAATGTGGGCATCAAAAATGCAAAATTTTCATCCCTCTACAAATATCCATGAATGACCACCAAAGTGCCCTGAGTATTGACTTTGGGATTATAAATAGGTGAATCTGCAAATGATGAGAATAGACCATAGCTGGATACCACCAGAGTCCCCTGACCTGGTATTCTGACATGCGTAGCCTGGCTGATAAGGAGGATTGGGATCAGATGAACAGAGGAAGGCGTAGGGCTAGTACTGGGAGTATGTGCGGGGGGGGGGGTGGGGGGTGGGGGGTGGGGGGTGGGGGTGGGGGGGGGAGGGAGAGGGAGTGGGGGTGGGGGAAGGGGAAGGGTGTGAGATGTGGGATGTGCAGGGAGATGGTGTGAGTGGCTCTCAAAGACGTGGTGGGTCAGTACCTGCTGCCTCTACTTGCACTGCTCGTTCAAGGATGCCTTTTGGCTGAAGAAGCCACCAAGGTCATCAGGCTACAACTAATTTAAAAGGGATGGCAGGATCCCTGGTAGAATCTAAAGTAACCACGCTATCAGTGACTGTTTTTTAAGACAGGACTACATCTTGGGACCATTTTTGGTTTCATGAAAGCACCAAGTTCTTTCTCACTTTAAGCCTTTTCTTGTCTCTGTGTGGAACTCTATACCCTCCCTCTTCTTTTCCTTCTTGCCCTCACCTTGCCTGCCTAATTTTATCCACCCATCTAATCTTGGTCGGTTTTTCCAAGTTTGGACTCCAAGCTTGAAGTAGGTGACCCAGCTCTATGCCTCTCAGTACCCTGTTCCTCCTCCAGTGTTAATATTCATTATGTTATGCATTTTCTCTCTTCTTGATTGGACTGTCAACTCCCCCAAGGCAAGAAACTTATTTATCATAATCTCCAATCAAACTGCCTTAAATAATGAAGATGTGTATTGGCTCTTGAAAATAAACATTCTAGGGGGTAGGCCTCAACATTGCTTTAATTCTGTGGCTCAGGGATGTAACCAAGGATCTAGTTTCTTTTGCTTCCTCTTCTTTGCCTTCTGTGTGTCAGCTTCATCCTAAAACAAGCTATTATTCTGCTTATAGAGTATCTACTAAGAGCCCCCAGGATACCTCCTTTCTTTCCATGTGCAGAGAAAAAAGATAGTAAAGATTGTTTCCCCTCGAACCATCAAACAAAGGTCCTCAGCTTTCGTCATTGAATGATCTGAAGTCATGTGCCCATTCCTGAACCGTGGAAAGAGGAAGAGGGTCACTGTGCCTGATTTAGATCTTGGAGCTAGGTTGGGACCAGTTGTATAGGACTGACTGTTGCAGAGGAAGTGTGGAATGGGTGTTGAGGGGGCCAGCTAGAGTGTCCAGAAGATTAAGGACTGGTGGCAGGAAGATCCCAGAGAGAACAAGTCCTAGATGAGCCGGGGACCTGGACAGGCTATTGGAGAAGAGCCTTGGACTCATGTGGACCAAGGGTGGGACCATTTCCTTCCTTCCGAAGTAAGGGAATTTGCAGCAAGGCAGGTGCTACTTTTAGAATGAAGGCCCAGTGGGATCAAAGCTAGAAGGCAGTGATTGAGGGGAAGCCAGCACTGTGAGATGAGGTTGGAGAGATGGGGTGGGGAGGCAGTTCATGTAGAGCTTTGCAGGCCATTTTAAGATTTGAGAGATTAAGCATGAACAGATCACGTTTCTGCAGCTCCCCCAGAGAGGGCTCTGAGGGCACACCACCACTGGAGAAGCGTCCCCCTCGGCATCCGGTTATAGGAATGCTGCTCACCTATAAAAAGCTTTTCTTGGTGACAACTGAAAGTGAAATAGGGCAGCTGCCCACATGTGTGTCCCGAGTGGCCAGATTCTGCCTCTCCAAGAGAAGTGATTGTTTAAGAGCATGCTCCTCAAAGTGGGGTACCAGGTTTCCTGTTGGGGTGGTGACTCAGCAAAATCCATTAATTGACAGGATAAAATTGGCATATCCTCATGGGATATAAGTTCACTTTGCAGTAATTTGAAATATTTTTATAGTAAAACAAGATATATTATGGAGTAGTGGGATACAAATCCTGCAGGAATTTTTAAGCTTAACCACAGGCTTTAGGGAACGTTTGGGCTTGAGTGTAGGTGGGAGGAGTTTGGAAGGGAGTGTATAGAATATGCAGGACCCTTGCGGGCCAGCCTTTGGGGATATGATTTCATTTTCCCCTCCTATTTGGGATACTTTAGGGAGAAATGAAAACCACTGGCTTCAAATGGCAGGGCCACTAATGCTTGAGCTTTGGGGCTAGGTGCTAACACCACTCTTTTATGACCCCATAATACCACAGAGCCAGGTTAGGGGGCAAGGCTCATCCTCCCCTCACCACATATAACGAGATCCTTCAGGGACTTGGCAGGTAATGCCCCTTGGATTTTATCCAAAACAGAAGAATATGCATTAGAGTGAATCTGTGCTTGAACGAGTTTTCTCAAAGTGAGGTAGGGGCTAGAGTCTGCTGAATCTCATATGTGATGCCATTTGAACGCCTGGCTGTGAACCAAGGAAAAAGCGGGGGTGGGGATGGGGCGTGGGCACCTCATAAACACCCTGCCTCTCATTTGCCTCTGTAAAGGTTATGTTTGTTCAAGGTCATTGCCTTTTGTCTTTTCTTTTTTCATAAATCTCAGTTCTTGGTATCCTATTTCCCCTCTCCCAGTCCACTTACTGCCCTCTGCATTTCTTCTGGACAATGGGTGTTATGCTTTTCATCTTTGTGATTTTTTCTCTGAGTGCCCACTCAGATCAGGAGGGAAGTGTCTCTTTGGTTACTCAATTAGTTTTTGTCCCCAAGGGCTATTAGGAGGGGAAAGCATTTGGAATTCTTTCTCTTTTTTTTATGAAGAACTTTCTCTGTTCTTCCATGGGTAGTTCTTGAATGATCAGTTCCCTGGGGGGAGCGATGAACCTCTTGATATCTGAGACTGTTTGAAATTTCCTGTGTGTGCCTCAGTGACAGCCTTCCCGGGAATGTGTTCTTGAAATTCTGCAGGGTGGTCTCCTTCCCACAAAGTGGGACCTGTTCTCCATGGGCCCCGGAGAGGAAGGAAATGTCAGACAGGTGGAGTTATGAGAATTACAAGGAGGAAACAGTCAAAATGTCACCCTATAACTAATTCAAGTGTAATCGAAATTTAATAAAGTACAGCGACCCATTTTGCATTTACATACCATCTTTCATCCGAATGTGGAAAATATTACTCTTTTCAGTCCTTTGGTCTGGTTTTTGCGAAGAGTCCCGTCTGTGTTTTGTTTTGTTTTTTTCCTCCTCCCCAAGGCAAAGAAAGAGTAACTGACTTATTCAAGTTCGCACAATAGCTCCTCAGATTTGAGAGAAGTTGGTGTTGGTGTTATTTTCAGGCCCCGGGGACACGATGGGGGCTGGAAAACAAAGATGGCTTTTCTCTGTCCAAATGGTCACCCAGTGAAATCCCTTCCGGATGGGCCAGCCCTGTCAGGTGAGCACACCGATTCAGTTAAAAAATATGAAAACAGAACAAAACAAGACCAGTGTGACCTGTCCTCTTCACAAGTTTCTGGTGAGAGGTCCCCTTTCCCCCTGGGACCTCTGACTGGTGGTTTAAGAATTTGTTTTATTTCATGATGCTGCTGAACACTTGGCAGAACATATTTCAGGATCTAAGGCAGGCCTTTGAAGGTAATGGTGTCTGAGTTTGGGGATAACATGAAAACGTCAGTAACATCCAGGGAGACGGGGTGGGGCATGTTTTATTTTGTGATCCAATCTGTCTTCTTCCCAATTAGACTACGTTTGGGGAAGAAATGCCATGCTTCTGGAAGCTAAATTTAGATCACTTATGAATCTCGCTTGATAAGAGTCATGGAGATTTTGATCTCCCTGTGTGTCTATTTATTTATGATTTATATCTCACCTATTTCCACTTGAGATTGGAGAGTTTTATAATAAATATTTGAAACGAGCATCAAAGATCAAAAACAACAGAAAAGAGGAGGGAAAAATGTACCTCAAGTTGCAAACTAATACAGTCATTAAGATCGGCAGTAGCTTTAACTCTGCAAGCACTGTATTGATTTCTGAAATAAATTTATGTCAAAGATCTGTATATGAGGCTCTTTGAAGAACATGATGACTATATTTTTAGCTGTACTCTGGCAACAGATGCAGTTGTGTGTGTATGTGGGGGGGGCAATTGTGACATTTCATCAGACCCTCCCAGGAATCCTTTCTGTTCTCACTCTCCATGAGAGGACAAGGGTGTTTAGGGGTTAGATACAGGCAGGTGTCTCCATATAGTTGTGGGTTGCAGGCAATAAAAACTGCTTCTGGCGATAGTAGAACCAGTCTTGATTACCTCCTGGTGTCCAGGCTGGTGGACAGTCCCTTGGGGCTCAGCAGCTGGATGGACAAGGGAGTGCAGCTCTTCTTTCCAGAGTCGTTGTACTTGGCTCAAAAATCCCAGAAGTGAGTTCAAGAAGTAATGCATGGCTGAGACGGCAGCTCCTTGTAA
The DNA here is from genome assembly GCF_949774975.1 of Lagenorhynchus albirostris. Taxonomy (NCBI): domain Eukaryota; kingdom Metazoa; phylum Chordata; class Mammalia; order Artiodactyla; family Delphinidae; genus Lagenorhynchus; species Lagenorhynchus albirostris. The sequence continues at coordinate 71,330,845 of NC_083099.1, read as the reverse complement.
GGGGATGTCAAGGCATTTTGACAGATTGCATGCAAACTGCATACACGGAGGGCAGAGGACAGACCCTAAAGGAAACTGGAATGCTGTTGTCAAAGGACTTGAGTCCAGCAGGGAACTCTAACTCCACCCCACACTGGCTTTGCTTAAGGAAATTTCCTGATTCAAAAATAAAGCTGCTTTGGGACTTCTGTGGTGGTGCAGTGGTTAACAATCCTCCTGCCAATGCAGGGGACAGGGGTTCGAGTCCTGGTCCAGGAAGGTCCCCCATGCCACAGGGCAACCAAGCCCGTGGGCCACAGCTACCGAAGCCCACGTGCCTAGAGCCCATGCTCTGCCACAAGAGAAGCCACCGCAATGAGAAGCCCGCACACCCCAACAAAGAGTAGCCCCGGCTCACCGCAACTAGAGAAAGCCCACGCGCAGCAACGAAGACCCAACGCAGCCAAAAATTAAATAAATAAATAAATAAATAAATAAAAATAAAAACCTGCTTTTTACTGTTTTCTGTGATCTGAGCTTAGTCTAGTGATGTTTTCATGCTCAACTGACCTGATGATTATCCAATGATCAATCTGAAAGCCAGCAGAGTATGAATTTTCTGTCATCAAGAATGGGATCTGTCGGGCAGGGTCCCAAGGCTGCCATAACTCTACACCATAAACTGGGTGGTTTAACACAACAGAAATTTATTCTCTTACAGTTCTGGAGGTCAGAAGTCTGAAATCAAGGTGTCAGCAGGGCCATGCTCCTCCAAAGGCTCTAGGGGAGAATCCTTCTTTCCTTCTTCCAGCTTCTGGTGGTAACCAGCAATCCTTGGCATTCCTTGGCCTCTTCCAACATCACTCCAATCTCTGCCTCTTTTGTCACATGGTTTTCTTCCCTGTGTGTCTGCCTTCACATGGTGTTTTCTTCTTTGTGTGTCTTCTCTTCTTAAAGGACATCAGTGACTGGATTTAGTTCCCTTTCTAATCCAGTATGACCTCACCTGCTATGTTCTGAATGTTTGTGTTCTCTCAAATTCACATGTTGAAATCCTACCCCCCAATGTGATGGTATTAGTAGCTAGGAGCCTTTGGGAAGTGCTTAGGTCATGAGGGTGGAGCCCTCATGAACGAGATTAGTGCCCTTATACAAGAGGCTGCAGAGAGCATTCTAGCCCCTTCTACCACATGCGGACACAGTGAGAAGTTGGCAGTCTGCAACTGGGAAGAGGGCCTTCAGCAGAGCTCAACCATGCTGGCACCCAGTCTTGGACTTCCAGCCTCCAGACCTGTGAGAAACAAATTTTTATTGTTCATAAGCCATCCAGCCTGTGGTATTTTTGTTATAGCAACCCAAGTGAAGGAAGACAGAAAACCAGTATGACCTCATCTTCACTTCCATTTTAATTAGATCTGCACAGACCCTATTTCCAAATAAGATCACCTTCACAGATTTCACATAGACATGCATTTTGGGGGACACCATTCAACCTAGTCCAGGCAGAGAAGGGAGTTTGCTTTTCTGATGGTTGATGAAGTCAACTTTAAATACAAAATAACTAATGGGTTTGACCTGGAATTCATTAAGAAGGAAGCTCAGGGACTTTTGTTTTCCATCTAAACACCTTTTAAAAGTGCTTAGATTATATAACTGGGCAAAACAGGTATTATCAAGTTCTTGGACTAGTCTGTCAAGACTTAGTTTTTAGGGAGTTGAACATCAAGTCAGTTTAAGCAGCTTTGCTATGAAGGAAAAAAATAGTTTTTTCTTTGGATGAGTTCCCAGTCTGGAGCAGGGCATTCCTAGACCTCAACATGCCATTTATCTCCACGAGTTGTCCCTTGGCTTCAGGCCTGCTTTTGTCTCCATTCTGCCCCTTCTCACCTTCCTTTTCCCAAATTTAGAACTGACAATCCCTTGAGTTACTTTAAGAGAAGAAAACAAGGGGCCTGGTCTCTAAGGGACGTTGAGAAAGAGAACAGGAACTCAGAAGCACCATATGTTTTGTCCCTCTCAGCTTTTATGCTCACTCTGGACTAAGTCACAGAGACGTGGTTCCCATGGTGACCCATCGGCATGGCCCACAGAGACTTTGCTGGGTGTCAACTCAGCTATTTTTTTCCTAATCTCATATAACACAGCAGTCATATGGAGAAATGCAATTGGGCTTGACTTTAACATGGCTTTTCATTTTTCCTGACACAGGTCTGTCTGGCAGGATTAGGCGCAGGGTTTTAAGCAGTGAGGCTGGAATGGTGGACAAGGGCCAGATGACCAGGGTCACCAAGAGCCCTGCTAAAAGTGGACTGTATTTGGGAGGTTTTCCCTCTCCAACTGTGCTATCAGACCACCTACATCAGAATCCCTTGTGGGTATGTGATGAAAATGAAGATTCCTGAGCTCCACCCAGACTTTCTAAACCAGAATCCCGGGAGTGGCTCTGAAGTTTGCCTTTTTCTGCAAGCACCCCAGGAGATTCTTGTGCAAACTCTTGAGAGCTACTAGATAATGTGGAGCCCGGAGGATGGTAAGCAGACTTGGGTTTTAGCAAGAGTATTTTGATATTGTAGGGAAAAAATGAAGCTAGAAGGCTGTTTAATAATGTAGCATTTTATGAAACACATACTATGCTTACTACATGCCATGAACTATGTTCGTTGCTTTAGAAAATTAACTCATTTAATTCTCATAACAACCCTAGGAATAAGTTCTGTTATTTTCTCCACATTCTGGAGAGGGGAACTGAGGCACAGAAACTTGCCCAAGGTCATACAGTGGTGTGACTTCAGAGCACATGTCTGCAACTACTATGCTCTGTTGAGATGTAAGAATGTGGAGACCTATTGGTGACTTGGGGACCTGAGGAAAAAGAAATCATGTACAACCAGAAGATGATGGAGCCATTAACGAGAACCTGAATGTGAAGAGGTGCTGGTTTTTACATACTTATGTGACCTGTGCCTCCACTATTAGTCGTGAGCTCTTTAAAGGGAGGGATACTGAAGTCACTCACAGCTTCCAAAATGGAGTATATGTCGGATTGCACAGGCATCAGCCTCAAAACCAGTGAGTCAAGATTCTGGAATCAGCTCTGTCAATTACCTGCTGTGTGGTGAGTTACTGAATATTAGTTTCTCCATCAGTAAAATGCAAGTGCTGGATATGTGATGTCTCTTCCACTGTAACACGGGCAAGGCTGCAGGGTTGCAGAACGTCAGCGGGTACCATTCTCTTGGAGTTCTCAAAGACAATGTCAGCAGTGGTACCCAGGATTGTACACTATGGGATTACTGCAGAGGGGGATGATAGTACCTACTGGCGGATTAAATGAGTTAATACAGATAAAGCGTTTGGATCACACCTGGGATATGCAGATGTTAGTTATTTTTGTTATTATTATCTCTCAATTTATTCCAGCTGGACTATCTGGAGTCTGAGATCCTTTGAAATAAAGAAATATCATTTCCCCCCAGAAATAGAGAAAGTGAATTTGAATTTGAAGCATAAAATAGTCTATAGGCAGACAATTTTCTCTCTTAACTGGTTTGTTCCTTCTACCCAGTATGTCTATTGAGTTCCTTTGGCCCCCTTTCAGCATCTTCTTCCCTGGAAACTTCCACCTCCAGGTAAGCCAGGAAAGTACAGGCATTGGCAGAGGCTGACTTGACCAGCACCTTCTCCACCCAGCTGCCTCTGTCTCTGCAGCTGATCAAGGTCATCTGTGGACAACACATTTCCCAGTGAAGGCTACTTTGCCTAAGGTTCAGGTCACTGCTGAGACGTCTGCACAAGGCATGGAGCAACAGAGATCGGTGTTCTCAAACTACTATATAATGATCTGATACGGAAATCTAGACTATATCTAGACTAAAAGATATTTTTTGCTGGTCCTAAAAAATATTAATCAAGCAAAACACTTTCCTGAGGACATTTCCTGAGGATGTGTGAGCTCATACTTAAATTTGGAAATGGTGTCTTCTGAGGAATTTCAAGAGACTCAGTTTCTTATTTTTCATTCATTCTTTCATTCATCTATTAATTCAATCAACCAACTTTTATTAAGTGTTTATTGACTACATGCCAAGCATACATTACATGTCAGTGACCCTGTGTACTAGTTATGTAGATTTTAAGTCAGAAGATTGGTTTTAAAATCCACTACAACCCACTAACTTTGCCAACTCTGGGAACCTTAGTGTTCTGTCCCACCTCACAGGGACGTTGTTAGGGTCCAATGACTTCATATACATTATGGATGTCATATGTAAACAGATGTCACTATTAGGAACATAAGGAATGTGCTGGTAGGGCAAACCTTAGCTTTGTAGATAACCATGGAATTCTTTCTAAAAACACACTCAAATGACATCTCTCACAGGAGACAGCCTGTGTTATTACAGTGGGAAAGCAGCCTTTAGGCCACTTGCTTTATCCCTGGGCATGAGTAAACCTTTAAAACCCTTTGGGGAGTTGGAATGCTTCACTTCCCATACAGTTTTCTAAGTCAGTAATCCTCCAAGGCCATTTGACTTCCAGAATTTTTCAGCAAACATTCATTGCTTCCCCATTTTTCTGTCTCAACCAGTATTTCCTTATATTACATAATCATAATATCCCTGCTAGTCTGAAGGAAAAATCCTCCAAGGACAGGTAATATAACATTTCTTATTAGGCCTGTTTGATTCCTGTTGGGCATGGGCTTAGATGATCTGGCCAAAATTCTAGCTAGTTGCTGGCAGAATAGAAGGCTGAGCTGAGTTCCCATCTTTGTCCTATTTACCAAGTCAGAGCTGAGTGGCGTGAGGAAGGCCAGTGTCCCTCTTGGGCTGCTCTGCATTTCAGTCATGCCCTTGGTTAACCCATAAAGTCTTGAGTTTGGAAAAGCACCATCTGACAGGACCTTGCTCACAAGTCCTTAAGGCAACTCTAGGAAGTCCAGAAGGCACTGACTACTCTTGAAGCGGCTGAAAATCTCCTTATTTTGCAGCCCATTCTGCTCATTCATTAAACCCTCAGACTTCTGTTTGGAGCATAAGACAGGTCAGTTTCCTGCACCACTGTGGACCTGACCACTCTATGATCTGTACTGTCCAGTATGGCATCCACTAGCCACGGGTGCGTATTGAGCACTAGGAATGTGGTTGGTCCATATGGACATGCACTGTAAGTGCAAAACAGTTAACAGAGCTTGAGGACTTAACACAAAATAGGAACATAAAATATCTCATGAACAATTTAAAAATATTGGTTACATATTAAAATGATGATTTATTGAATATATTGGGTTCATTAAAGTGTAGTTTTATATTAACTTTTTTATTGAAATATAGTTGACATACAATAGTATGTTAGTTTCAGGTATAGTACATAGCGATTTGACATTTGCATCCATCATGAAATTATCACCACGGTAAGTCTAGCAACCATCGGTCCCCATGCAAAGTTGTTACAGTGTTATTGACCATATTCCTCAGGCTGTACATGACATCCCCGTGGCTTATTTATTTTATAACTGGAGATTTTTCCCTCTTTATCCCCTTCACCTATTTGGCCCAAGCCCCACCCCTCTCCCCTCTGGTAACCACTCATTTGTTCTCTGTATCTATGAGTCTGTTTTCATTTTGTTTTGCTTGTTTTGTTTTTTAGATTCCACATTTAAGTAGATCACAAGGCCTTTGCCTTTCTCTGACTTAATTCACTGAGCATAATACCCTCTAGATCCATCCACGTTGCCCCAAATGGCAAGATTTCATTTTTTTAAAATTAAGTAATTAATTAATTTATTTTTGGCTGCATTGGGTATTTGTTGCTGCACGCGGGCTTTCTCTAGTTGCAGCAAGTGGGGGCTACTTTTCGTCGTGGTGCATGGGCTTCTCATTGCAGTGGCTTCTCTTGTTACAAAGCACGGGCTCTAGGCACACGGGCTTCCGAAGTTGTGGCACGCAGGCTCAGTAGTTGTGGTGCGCAGGCTCTAGAGCACAGGCTCAGTAATTAGGGCACACGGGCTTAGTTGCTCCACAGCATGTGGGATCTTCCCGGACCAGGGCTCGAACCCATGTCCCCTGCATTGGCAGGCGGATTCTCAACCACTGCGTCACCAGGGAAGTCCCTCATTTTTTTTTTTTTAATGACTTCCTGCAACGATCTGTCAGGACCTCAAAGAGAGTGGTGACCGTTCCTCCCTCGTGTTGCCTCTGCCTGAGTTCAGCATGTTTCCCAGTCCCCTGTCCATACTGTATGCCCCTGTTTCCTCTTCTACTAACTGTCCTTTTTGTTGTCTGACAGATGATGATGATTTAAGAAGCAGCAGAGTCAAAGAACACTGGCATTTTGAAGATTTGAGAGAAGGGCTGACCTCAAGTTTTCATATCTAGGTCTATGTAAACACACAAAATCCTTTCCTCCCCTATCTAAAATTCTTTCCATAAACTCATTTGACTGAAAGATGAAGTCATGTGTATGAAAATATCCATGAGATTCTGAACATGTTTATCAGTAAAAAGAATTTCATTTTCCACAGGGAACTCTACTCAACACTCTGTAATGGCCTATATGGGAAAAGAATCTAAAAAAGAATGGAGGGCTTCCCCGGTGGCGCAGTGGTTGAGAGTCCGCCTGCTGATGCAGGGGACACGGGTTCGTGCCCTGGTCCGGGAGGATCCCACATGCTGCGGAGCGGCTGGGCCCGTGAGCCGTGGCCGCTGAGCCTGTGCATCCAGAGCCTGTGTTCTGCAACGGGAGAGGCCACAACAGTGAGAGGCCCGCGTACCGAAAAAAAAAAAGAAGAATGGAGATATGTACATGTAAGACTGAATCACTTTGCTATACACCTGAAATTAACACAACGTGGTGAATCAACTATACTCCAATATAAAATAAAAATTAAATTAAAAAAATTTTAAATTTCATTTTCTAGAAAACTTACTTCTGTTAGACAGTGGGGGTAACCAACAGTTCAGAAAGGAGAATACTGGGCCAAGTCACCTTTAGCATTTCCTTCCAGCTCTAAGATCGAGTCTGTAATTCCCTGTCCCAGGGTTTTATCCACGCTGGAGGGGAGCTGTCTCAGGGATGGAGAGAGACCATGCAGACCAGATACATCTTCAGTGGAAGCTTCATCTTCATAGACATTTGCCCTCTAGAAACAGAGTTAAGGTCAATCCCTTTGCCAAGAGGTCAACAAACTACCTTCTCAACTAGGTCAGTAGACTAGGCGTAAAAGACCTCAAGGACCATGAAGTCTCCTTAGAGGGACTTTTTGAACATTCAGAACATGCGTCAATAAACTGGCCTGGACCCAGAATTCACTGAAGGGAGAAAAAACACAAAAGACTATGATAAACCCAAGGATTATCTTCTTGGCATTCCCTAGAACAGCTGTCTGGCAAATGTTACACGATGTCTGAGATGATTTTAGAAACTTCATCTTGAGGAAGAACACGTAGAGAGAATACCAGACAGATTTGCCCTCATTTTTTGTCACAGAATAAGAATTTCAGGGCCATTGGTACTTTCAGTGAAATCATCCTGATGATGGTCTTATCATTGTTTGAAACTTAAATCATGTCACATCTAATAAATTTATAACCAAGTGCGGTCACAAAATAAGGTGATACCAATAGTTACTTGGGTCTTCCTTCTCCTCTTCCTGTTGCTTTTCCTCATTATCGTGGTAAATGGAATATTCAAAAGATGTGTTAAACAAGAGAATTCTGCCAAGTATCTATAGATGCCCATCTTAAATGAAATACATATTCAGGGGTAAAATGATGAATGAGATGTGCTTTCCTAAATTTCCTTTCAGACCTCATTTTCTCCCCAAATATCCTATTCTCAGGGCTTAGTAAAACAGATTATGCCAGAGAGGGGGAGGGAGGGAGAGATAAAGAGAGAGAAAGAAAGAGAGAGAAGAAGGAACGTTACCCGTGAGGGCTGGAATGAAAATTACAGCAAGACTGTGATCAGAGTAGAAAACTCAATGTAGCTCTTGGGATCTATACCTGTGGGGGTGAGTGAGAGGATGGCCTAGCATGAACCCCTCACTCTGTTCTTGTTCACATCAGAATTCTAAGTGAAAGAGCAGTTTGTCAACATGGATCACTCACATCAAGGTAGTGTCTGAACATTGAACACGTGACTCAGCCATTACCTGAAGATGCCACCTTAGCAGTTCGCATGATAAAGTTTGGGGTTTTGTGTGTGTGTGTGTGCAGGTGTTGGTTACTTTATACAATAATTATGGGGAGCTTTGTGGCTAATCTAGAAATCAAACTATCATTTGTAACATGATTTCCACGTTCTAAATAATAATTTTTAAAAAATTTTGGAACAGAGCAGGATCGCGACTTGGGGGCAACCTGTTCCACTGGGAGAGAATGGAGAGTCAGTGCAGCTTCCTATGGAATGCTATAGAAATACTCCAAACATTCCCCAGGCATGTCACTTCTTTGAAAAAGAAGAGTAGAAACAGCTAAGCTGGAGTTTGCCCCAGCACACACACAGAGCTCTGGACGTCAGCAGACTTCATTCTCTCTTCACAAAGGAAATGGGTATGTGCTGACTGCATGTCTCCTCTCATTTCCAGCCTTAATTTTCTTTCTCTTCTGCCTTCCCCAGGTTATATTAAGCTAAATGATAGGTTCACTAGGTGTTGTAGATTTCCTAAAGTCTGCAAGGAAAATAGACTTACTGATCAACCCAGACAATGCTGAAGTGCATTAAGACAATGAAGGAAGGAAGGAAGGAAGGGAGGGAGGAAGCGGGGGGGGGGGGCAAGCCAGTCATCCTTAGACAAGAAGAGACATACACTGTATGATATTTCATTGGAAGTTGATCATTTAGTGGGAAGGCAGTAGAGAGCACAGAAGAATCCAACACAGGAAGGTATTGTTCTGTGTGGTGGTGAGCTGGTGTGGCTTTCATTCATCCCACACTCTGATGAGAGCACATTCATTTCTGGTGGTCCTCCTTTTGAAGAAAACCAGTATTCACATTACAAAATCAGACTTAAAAAAACCCCCAAACCTTAAAGTATTCTTTTAGATGGGAACCATCTCAATAGCCTTAAGTGTTTTGTTTTTCAGAACATTTTTTTTTCATTGAATGGGTCCAATTTAAAGGTAAAATGAAAGAATGCTTGCTAACTAAAAGTTGACTGTAAATGACTACCAGCCATCATGAATTTAAACTAGCGAGGGGAGGGAAGGTTTGGGAGTGTGGGATTAGCAGATGCAAACTGGTATATATAGGATGGATAAACAATAAGGTCCTACAGTGTAGCACAGGGAAGTATATTCAATAGCCTGTGATAAGCCACAATGGAAAAGAATATGAAAAAGGATATATATATATATATATATGTATAACTGAATCACTTTGCTGTAGAGCAGAAATTAACACAACATTGTAAATCAACTATACTTCAATAAAATTTTTTAAAAAAGAGTGAGGAGATAGGACTGGTTTATAGACATTGCACGTAATCCTTTCTATCCCTGCACCAGGCTGCCGCAACTGACAGGTTACTACACTGTCCTTGAGGGAGGGAGCCTACTTCCTGGAAGAAGTGACAAAAATATGTTTAATATTCTCTACTTTGACTTGTTTGTGCCTGAATTTCTTCTTTAAATTTTTAATTTTAGAATAATTTCATACTTACACAAAAATTGCAAAAAAAACCACACCTTTTTTTCTGAGCTTGAATACTTTAGTGTGTAATTTTTACAAATTCCCTTACATAATTATAATGCAATCATTAAAATAAGGAAATTAACATTGACACATTACTACCATCTAATCCTCAGATGCCATTCAAGTTTTGACAATCAAAGAAAGTTTGTTATAGCAGATGGATCCACTTCAAGCGTACCTGCTGCATTTAGTTGTCATATCTCTTCAGTTCCTTCACTTAGAATACTCCCTCAATCTTTCCTTGATTTTATAACTTTGATACTATTGAATATCACATTCTGATTATTTTGTGGGATGTCCCTCAATTTGTGTTTGCCATTTGATATTTCCTCCTGAGTTCATTGTAAAGTTGCTCTTTTTCTCTTTGTAATTAATAAGAATTTTGTGTGGAAGTACTCTGGAACTATGCAAATCTCCCATTTCTTAAACTTTCGCCTATTAGTTTTAACAACTACTGATGTTTCTTAGATGATTTAATTATTACCGTGATGGTTGCTAAATGACAAATTTTCTAATTCCATCATTTCTCCATTTATTAGTTGGTGTTTTACTGTAAGAAAAAGTTTTTTCTCCTCTCTTTCTTTAGTTCTATCAGTATGGACTTACAGATTTTTATCTTAATGATTATAATATATTAATATCATTATTTATTTTGATACATAAATTGCCCCAGATTTGACCAGTGAGAGTGCTTTGAGGCTGACTTCTGTGTCTTTTTATATATCCTCATTCTTTGAAAGGCTGTGAGTCTTTTGAATGGTAGCTCTGCTGGGCTCAATGGAAAGGGGGCTGTTCTTAGAGTCTGAAGACCTGGGTTGAAGTCTTCTTGACTTCTTTCATTCCCAGTTGGGTATCCTTGGGAAAGTGGCCCTTCTGTATTCTGTAAATGGGGGTAATCAATACCTGTATTATCTTTAATATCTATATTGATTGAATTAAATCTGTATAAAAGGAAACATGATATTGATCTTACTAATCATGAAATTTAGTATTCATAAAAATTTCATGGCATTTGAAAACTATCTAGGGTTAGATTTTCCTGGGTCTGTATCAGGATTGTTGAGAACATTGTAGAAAATGAAACAGGTTACTTATAGGCAATTACTTTCAAAAGCAAAAATTATAAAAGAACCATGAAAAGAAATTTTTTTTTTTTTTTGCGGTACACGGGTCTCTCACTGTTGTGGCCTCTCCCGTTGCGGAGCACAGGCTCCGGACGCGCAGGCTCAGCGGCCATGGCTCACGGGCCCAGCCGCTCCGCAGCATGTGGGATCCTCCCGGACCGGGGCACGAACACGTGTTCCCTGCATTGGCATGCGGACTCTCAACCACTGCGCCACCAGGGAAGCCCTGAAAAAAATTTTAAATAGAAATGATATTTGATGTGGGATGAATGTACATTTTAAGATGTTTAAAATGATGTGGAGTGGGACCCTCGAACTAGGAGAGTTGAGGGCTTGTGAAAGACCTAAGCCAGGCAGAACAGTTGGGGAGTGAGTCCCCTGTTCCTGTTCCAACCACAGAGGCTGGACAGCTAGAGTTTTGGGAGCAGTAAGTGCCTTCCTGTGCTGGATGGTGGAGTGGGAATCAATCCCTAATTAGTCTGTGACCCTGAGCAGACTGCGCCCCTCTCCGGGGCTCACAGTCCTCAATAAAACCAAAATACAAGCAAATATGCAAAAATCCTTTAAGCTCTCTTACACCTCTAAAAACTGTCTGTGACAGACATAGAAAACAAACTTATGGTTACCAAAGGGGATAGCGGGGTGGCGGGGATAGCGGGGTGGGGGAGAGCTAAATTAGGAGTTTTGGATTAACATACACACACTACTATATATAAAATAGGTAAACAACAAGGACCTACTGTATAGCACAGGGAACTATGCTCAGTATCTTGTAATAACCTATAATGGAAAAGAATCTGAAAAAGAATATATATATGTATAACTATATATATGTATAACTGAATCACTTTGCAGTACACTTGAAACTAACACAACACTGTAAATTCACTATAGTTCAATAAAAACAAACAAACAAGTGGAAAAAAAAAAAAAAAACCTCTGTCTGAAGATGCTGGACTCCATGATCGCTCTCCATCCTCGAGACTCTAAAATTCTATGTACCATCCTCTGAGCTTTGATTCCAGGAGCTATTTATTTTGAGCATCAGGTTCTGCATAGCCCATAATCAAGGATTCAACTTCTCCCGCTGCTGGTGTCTCCTTCAGAGAGGAAGTAGACCCGTCGGGCTTTGTGAGCTGGCGTTCTCCCCTCTTTAAACATAATTGCGTCCCCGCCCTAGGGACTGGGCTGAGAGAAGGAAAGGCTTTCTTCCTGATCCATATGTATACGGGTTTGTAGTCCTTGCCCTTGACAATTATATCAAAAGGAGGATATTTTGCTAAGGTGGAGTATTAGTTTTCCATGGTTGCTGTAACAAATTACCACAAACTGGGTGGCTTAAAACAACTGTGATTTATTTTCTCACAGTTCTGGAGGCCAGAAGTCTGAACTCAAGATGCTAGCAGGCTTCAGGCTCCCTCCAAAAGCTCTAGGTGAGAGTCCACCCTTGCCTCTTTTAGCTTCTGGTGACCCCCGATGTTCTTTGGTTTGTGGCTACATCGCTCCAATTTCTGCCTCTGTCTTCTCCTCTTCATCTTTATAAGGGCACTTGTCATTGGATTTAGACAGCACTTGGGTGATCCAGGATGACCTTATCTAGAGATCCTTACTTAATTACATCTGCAAGTTTCCTTTTTCCAAATGAGGTCACACTCACAAGTTCTGGGAGATTGGATATTGACATATCTCTTGGGGGCTACCATTCAACCCACTGCAGGGGGCATGAATGTTGGGCTACTGGCTCTTAGATGAGCTCTAGAGTGTCAGTGATGGTGGATAGAGAGGGTGCTGTGAACAGCATCAGGGAGAGGGAAGGATGGAAAGAGTGAGGAGTGTGCACATGACCCCTGTTGAGCTTGGCTAGTGCTGTCATCAGCAGTCCTGCAGTTTAGTGAGGGCCATTCTGAGCACCCGTCTCTCCTCCTTTCCAAAGGAGGGTGCTGTATCAGTAAGTTAGGCTCGGCTCTGCTGCAGTCACAAACAACACCAGAATCTCAATGGTTCATACAAGCATTTTTCATTCACTTGCCTTACGTCTCTGATAGGTTGGCAGCAGGACTGCTCCAGGTCACTTTCACTCTGGGACCAGGATGATGGAGTGGTAGACTGGGAATATGGCCAGTCTTGTGGCAGACGGAGAAGAGTGCATGATAAACCTCGAGCTGGCTCTAGAATCTTCTGCCTGGAAGTGCCTTTCCTGCTCACTTCACTGGCCAGGGCAAATCACATGGCCAAGGTCAATGGCAATGAGGAAGAGAAAGATCAGCTTTTCCCAGGGAAGGGCAGTGAATGTTTATGAACCACAGTAAGGCAAGCCACAGGTGCTGCAGGAACAGCCCCTCTGTCTGCTGAAAAGATGCATAGCTTCCTCTACCACTTCTCACCCAGGGAAGATTGCTGCTCATCCAGGTTTTCTTGAAACCCTTAGCATTCAATTCTCCAGGGATTGTGCTATCTGCATTTTTTGAGTATACCCTACTCGTTATCCTGTACTATGCAGGCCTCCCATCCCGGCTCATTCCCCATCTGCGCAGGAAAAAACCATCGGGTTATAGTTTCATGCCATTTTCTGGTAGAGCTGCTGTTGGGACTATACTTTCCAAACACAACCTACGTTGAGTGTCTCCAGTCTAGTTATTTTCACAGCAGCTGTGGGAAGAACACTTTGCTCCTTCCTCTGTTTGCAGAGGCTCTGAGGAAATGGTCAAAGGCTTGGCCCTGAAGTCAAGATGGAATCATCTACGGATCCCAAAAGTCTTCAACAATTCAGGCGGAATAGGTCTTAAAGAGGTGGAGTGCAGCTTCCGTGAATCTAATGGTCCGTAGATGAACTGCAAGGTTCTGTAAGTTTCTTAAATTGTAAGTATAACTGAGGGAGAGTATATGTCCAGTGGCTGTGTATTTTCTGGGGCCAGGAATCATAGCTTACATCTGATCCTCAAAGAATCTGTGAATCCAGGAAGATTAAGAACCATGGAATCTCAACCATGTACCAAATGGATTGATTCTAATGTATTAGCTAACTTCCTGAAAAGCCTTTTCCCTATACGTTGGTTTTGTTTCAATGAGTTCATTTCTCTAGTATCACAACCTACTCTGGGAGAAAGAAATAGTCTTTGGAAAGTTACACTGACTTCCAAAGCCGGGAAGGTATCCTTTGGTGCATTCCTACCCCAGCAATTATTGCCCTTCGAGTGCCTGCAGAGCTCCCTCCAGCCTTCCCTTTAGTCTCCATGGGAACTCATTAGGTTTCTAATAGCCAAGTGGGAAGACTTACAGTGCTGGTTTACCAGAAGGCCTTGTTTTGGGAATTTCACAGACAGGGCAGCTTCTCTCTTGTAAGGAAATTTACACCCCACGATGCAGAATAGGGAATGACTACGGCAGATCACGATAATAGGATTGCATCAATATTATATGCTTGCCAGCCAAAGAACCAATGTTTTAACAGCACAGGTTATTTATTCTCCTTTATGAAGCTAGTTGGATGTGAGTAGTATTTCCTTTTTACAGATAAGGAAACACAGGGTCAATATTTTATTAGCCTCTTGGAGCAGAGATTCTTAACAGGGTCCTTGGATGGGACTTCAGGGGTCTGTGAACCCCTGAAATGACCTGCAAAGACAAGAATAACTTTGTATGCGCATTTGGGAGGGGAGGAGAGAGGGAGGAGCGTGAGATTTTCATCAAATTCTACAAAGTTCTGTGACTGTACAAAGTTCAAAACCACTCCCCTAGGGCTTCTATTCTCGTAAAATTACTGGCAGATTAGCCTAATCTTAACGTGCAGCCCTATCTTTGTGAGTTTTTTCCCCCTCTTTGTTGCTGACCTCCATGACAGTGAAAAAACTAGAAAGCAAGAACAATCGTGGACGAGTCATATTTAGATAAGTTTCCCTTACCTACCTCTCTTCTGGAAAGTTTAAAATCTTACTTCTACCCATGATCATCCCACGTATGTTAGAGTCCCAAAGACAGAGTGGAAAGAAACCTTAAAAATCATCAGGATTCATGGATGGGAAAACTGAAGCTTAGAACTGAGGCTTAATCACACTCACATAATAAATCAGTGATCAAGCGAATGTTCATTCCTTTCTGCGAAATCAACTCCCATCTCAGTTGGAAACCCCTTGCCAATATTTTTAAACAAATGCCAATTCAATAAGATTCATTTTTCTTGACATTATGTAAATGAGGCAAAGGAGACTGAGTGGCCTTCTGTCCAGGGAGTAGGAAGTGAAGCCTGTCTGGGGCTACACGCTCCCTTGGGACACATTGTGGTGTCAGAAAGGAGTTCTGGAAGAAGGAGGCCCTTGTCCATTTCTGTTTCGTGAGTGAGCCCCTTCTCCTGGCCACAGCTGGAGGCGTGGCTCCCGACCCACTTCCCCCTGGAGAGGGAGCAGAGCGTTAAACCAAAGTGCATCTCCTCAGGACGCCCGGCAGGTTCTGCTCTCCCAGAGCTGCCATCAGAACCTCCTTTCCTCCCCAGCCTTGCTTCCCACTGAGGGAAACGTTGACTTTTCCAGGTTAAATGTTCCGAGTCAAATAGTCCCTCCCGTGAGAAGCAGAACCATGGTCAGGTCAGGGGACCAGAGAGGCCGTGAGCTGATGCTGTTCAAGTGTGCCGGGTTTCATCTTTAAAGATATTTAAATGTCTTTCTGCCCCAGAGGCAAACTTTGTTCTGGCTGGAGGGACCCTGGACCTCTCTAACCTCCATGAGGGATAAAGTCTGGTGTTAATGTCACTAGCGAGCCGTCAGTCACAGAAACTGGCCATGCCCCGGTGTCTTCCAAGCGGACCTAATAGTGTTTCTTCAGAGAGACCTTTGATAAGACACTTCAGAAATGTAGTGATTCATAAGAAAGATGTTATTTCCTACAGACTAGGAAAGTTGGAGGATGCTTTAAGATATTATTCACTCATTAGACAGACAGATGAGGAAACCAGAAAGGGGCAGCTTCCTGAGGGCCCAGAGCCAGGAGGTAGCAGCGCTGGGCGGGAGACTTGGGTCTTGTGACTGAGCTGTGTGCTTCAGGCTGCTCTCCACATCACAACTTTCTGTCTTCCTTCCTACTCAGACAGTCTTCCTTAAACTTCAATCTCCAAATTGTACCGATGGTTCATTTGTGGGACCCCAAGGCAAATTTCAAGAACTAAAGAATGCAGGTCAAAAGATTTGCCGAGGGCTACCCTGGTGGCGCAGTGGTTGAGAGTCCGCCTGCCGATGCAGGGGACACGGGTTCGTGCCCCGGTCCGGGAGGATCCCACATGCGGCGGAGCGGCTGGGCCCGTGAGCCATGGCCGCTGAGCCTGCGCGTCCGGAGCCTGTGCTCCGCAACGGGAGAGGCCACAGCAGTGAGAGGCCCGCTTACCGCAAAAAAAAAAGATTTGCCGAATAGCATCTAAGGGACTTTTGAACACACTCTCATTGAGTGGAGAGGGCTGCATCCCGTCCTTGCAATCAGGATAGTGCACAGACCCTAGTCCTTCTGCTTCTACATCCTCTACAAGCCCAGAGCCCAGGGATCCTACTAGGACATGGCCGCAGCCAGCTATCCATCCACACACGTGTCCAGGGCCACTTGTGTGGGAACCCGTTCTCATCACGTCTGCCTCCGGAGACTTCAGATGACACCTCCCCACTCTCCCTTCCCCTGCTCCAGCCCCTCTCCGGTCGTGCAGGAGCCAAAGGGGATTTGTGCAAACAGGCACAGGCCCAAGCCCAACCCAGGCCTGAGGAACTTGACCTGAAGCAAGAGGATAACCCAGGACAACACACTCAGCTCCCCGGACGAGGAGGGGTGGCCCGGCAGCCGGAAAGAAAACTCCTGGACTTTTTATTGAATCCATAAAACAAAAGGTGAAGGGGTTCTGGGGAGGGGAGGAACGTCCGATGATTTATGGCGCTGGTGTGCAGAGGAGAGCAGGGAACTCTGTCCAGCTCGGCGGGCGGCGTGTGATTCATTTCCCCCGGGGCCGCGGGGCCGGGCGGGCGGGCGCAGGCAGCCTGGGGCAGCCGCACACCCCGCGCTCGTTTATTTACGGTGGTTTATCAGCGGCTGAGCGCGGCGATAAAGTTTATGAAAAGAGGCGGCGGCTCCGGCCGGCGGCCCGGCCCGCGCTCCTTTCCCACACTGATTAGGATCGAGCAGGGCTTTGGAAGCTGTAGTTAAGGATCTCGGGTGCCCGGAGCCGCGTCTCCCCCTTCCTGCCCCGCCCGCCCGCCGGCTGCCCGGCTGCTGCCCCGCGTGGGAGCCGAGGTCAGGGTTGCGGCCGCGGCCCGGCCCGGGCGGGGGAGGGGAGAACCGCCCTGCGCGGGAGGAGGAAAGGGAGCGCCCTGGCCAGGGATGCTGGCAAGGAAGAGAAAAATACCATTCAAATAAAAATGCGCAATCCCCGTGTTAAGAGGTAGAAGAGGGATGATGGGGATTTTTCTCCCCTGGAAGTGTGGTGTATTCTCATCCCCTGCACTTACTTTTTGAGATCCTTCTCCATCATTTCACCTACGTTGTTTTGTCTTTGCATTTGGACTTCAACTTTTCTTTTCCTTTTCATGAGCATATTTTGTTCGTCCCTTCAAGATAGTTGTTGAACACCTACTTTGCCGGACACCTCTAAGCATGGGGGTTTTGGCGTGGGGGGAGATTCAAATATGAAGAGGGCGGTCCTATCCCTCAAAGTTCTCATGTCCACAGGGACAGACAGTCCAGTAAAGTGTAACAGCAGCCCTGGGACTATACGTAGCAGACACTGAGGCCGGCAGGAAGGCAGGTGCCGCTCTAACGCCTTGGCGGCATTAACTTGTTTACCGGGTCAGAGCGACTTTAGGAGGGAGCTGCCATTATTATGCTATTTTACATAAGGTAAAACTATGGCCCAGAGAGGGCCAGTGGCTTGCTTAAGATGACTCAGAAGCCGGAATTTGAACCCAGGCAGAAAGGCCCCGGAGCCTGGGCACCTAACCTCGAAATCTCCCTGACGCTCTAGAATACATAGGGTGCAACGAGAGTGCAGCAGCCTGATGGCCTATCCTTCCTGGGAAAGACGGTGGACAGTGGACTGTCTGCAGGTGGGGCGGGCATCATGAGGGTTGGGCTCAAATAGTAGGTTTTCACAAGACAGGCATGATGGCCAGAGGAAGGCAGTTTTAAACGGAAAGAACTTCTTCTGCCGTCCTGAGTTCTCCAGGCCCAGCTCCTTTCACCTTCCATTTTGTATTTTCTCCAAGGAATGGGAGAGCAGTAGTGCAGAACCTTCATACTGCGTGAAAAGAAGGTCACCTTCCCAGGCCATTTCCTTGATCTGGAAGGCTCTATCTGCAACTGCTGTAATCCTAACAGTTTTCAAGTCTGAACAGTGTCATCCCCTCCTGAAAGCTCTCCTGGCGGCTCATTTTCCTGCCAATGACTGAAAGCAATCCTTCCTCCTCCTGTCTCTCACGCTTGCCTGTATGCAGTAAAGCTCGGGAGTTTGGCCTCCATCTGTCCTTCTTACTAGACTGTGAACTCCTGGAGGGCACTGGGATATTCCTCCCCTTCTCACCTGCTTCTGCCCCAGGCCTGGTTTAATATCCTGCACATACGAGGTGCTTACTAACTGCATTTGGTGAATAAATGAGGGAGAGAGAGAAAGCGTCTGATCTCACAGGTGTCTCATTTACCCCTCGATGGATTTCATAATCAAGCAAGTTAAAAATGGAGATATGTGTCCCCACCAGAGAAGGTCTGGACCAACTCTGCCAAGAGAACACAAAGGCAGAGTCACCCAAACCCCGAGTCCCTTAAAATCCCTCCAGACTGGGAGTAGGATGAGTCCTGGAGCCTGGGCATAGCAGGAAGTCTTGTTGCCCCAGTTATGGGGAAAGGGCTGTGAGGGACCGGAGCCAGGCACTTCATTGCATAATCCGTCTTGATTTCAGTGAGGTTTTCCATGGGGCCAGTGGCATGGTGGCGGACATTTGACTCCAAAGGGTAAGGCATAACTACGGGCACCTGTCAGCACCACTGCTAAGGGGGTCAGGGCTGCCTCTCGTTCTTTGTTGTATTTTTGTTTGTTTAGAACCAGATTTTTAAAAATTTAATTGGAAAAGTACCACATGCACATGATTTAAATTTGAAGTGATTCGAAAGGGTATACAATGAAAATTCTGCCTCCAGCATAGACTCCTCAACTCATCACCTCCCTCCCCAGGGGCAGCCATCGTTAAGAGTTTCTTTTCCCAAGATGCTGTGTGCACATATATACAATATTTTTGTATTTTTTCATGATGACTTAATGAGGTTATTGTGGACATACTCAGTGCACTTGCAGGTGTTGGTGATGTTGTACGGTTGTTGACACCCTGGAAAAGAAGTTTAATGTCCACTGAGCTTGAGAACTGGAGAACTAGTCTTGTCCATTCTGAGTGATGTTGAGTAATAAAAGCTGTGTAGTAGGGCTTCCCTGGTGGCGCAGTGGTTGAGAGTCTGCCTGCCGATGCAGGGGACACGGGTTCGTGCCCCGGTCTGGGAAGATCCCACATGCCGCGGAGTGGCTGGGCCCGTGAGCCATGGCCACTGGGCCTGCGCGTCCGGAGCCTGTGCTCTGCAACGGGAGAGGCCACAACAGTGAGAGGTCCGCGTACCGCAAACAAAACAAAAAACAAACAAACAAAAAAAACTGTGTAGTAGCAAAATGTAGATATCTCAAATACTATACGGAAGAAGATTGATCTGGCCCATGGGTAGTGGAGAAAGGATCCAAAGAGGCATGGTTGGCCACAGGGCAGGAAGTGTTAGGCCATCTCTAGCAAGTACCAGTATGCTGTCAATCAGGGTGGATCCTAAGGAGTATAACTGATGGAAACCAGCAAATTATTTACTAGTAGGTTCTCATTAAAGTATTTACAAATCTCCTGTTATTTGTACTCTGTTATAGACTGGTAGGAGGGAGAGTCACAGAAGTGAATAAGGTAACTTCTAGTTAAATAACGAGGACCAGAATGCACTCATATGACATTAAAATAAAGATGCCCTCCATAGACTGGTTGACAGAACTGGCATCCTTTAATCTAGACAAGAAAAGGACAGAAGGTGACAATTATATAAGTACCTGGTAAAGGAAGCTGAGCGCCCCAGGCCTCACTGCCTGAGTGTGACTTCTTAGTGGCACTCTACCCTAAGGTACCTAGGGCAAGGGATCTCTGGCTCTCTGCACAGCCCAAGAGCCCCAGGGCCTGCTCCTGATGGCTGCCCCTAAGCACGCTGCAGCCAGAGTTCTGGGGAATGAGGAAGAAGGCTCTTTGCTCATCTCCCCTCCGTGTGACATTCCAGTAGCGTGGCCCCAAAGCTCTACCGTCTGCACTCTGTTCCCATAAAACTCCAACAAAATTGTCTTTTCCATTTTCCCTTCTGGTCCTGATGCTCTTGATAAAACTCAGATATAAGTCAAAAACGTGTTTAACCAAGGCGTACTTGGGATGAATTGCTTCCAATGAACAAGACTGTCCTCCAGGGTCAACCCGGGCCCCCTCAGGTCTCCTTTGCCCCAGAACGCCCTCCCTCCCAGGAGCCCCTTGGTCCCTCATGCAGTTGTCAGATGTGCTTGGACACATCAGACTCCAGCTCAGGCGCAAACTAGGACCTAGATTCCCCCTAATAATAACTAGCAAGTGCTTGGTTGTTTTGATGAAAGATTCTGCTGATTGTTCTATAAGGAAGGTCAGATAAGAGGCTGTGGATATAAACGATGGCAGGAAAGATTTTAGAGAGTGAAAAGGGAGGATTTCTTATATCAGGATGATAGGAAGGAAAGTTATTTCAATCTCTCTAGGGAAAAGTCTGCAGTCTTTCTTGAGTTGTTCAGGAAGAGGAGTCCTAGTTCTTTCCTAGCCAAGACCTTTAAAATCGAATAATAGTGGCTTTTCCCCTAATTCAGGTAATGTAATTTCTCCATGTAAATTTTTTTCCATGCATTTTTCTTACGTCTTAAACCTTTAGCACCTGCAGGCAACAAAACTAATGAACAAGTAGTAAACAGATATGAACGGGGAAACTTGAAAACCACCGATCCTGCTGAGTTTGTTGCTTTTTCTAAAGAACATGAGTGCTTGTGGTTTTATACTGCCTGCCCATAATGTAGCCATATTTTCTGCTGTTAAAGTGGTTCCTAGTTCATGGACGGAATGAAACAGACCATTAATCCAGGGTGTTCCTGGAGGAGCCTCATATTTCAGGAGGCATACCACGACTTTTCACCTTTTCATCCTCCACCACTTGAGTACACTTGAGCTTCGCTATTGTCCACCCTTGAGTATTAGTTTCCGTTCCTTCCCCCTGCCCACCTCTCTCCACCTCTGCTGTTTCACATCATGGCCCAGACTGACTCCCCTCCTCTGCCAGGCTAAAGATAACCTCTCCATCTGGGATATCACCCACAGGCTAAATTTATTCTCAGAGGTGAGCTGGGGCTATCCTGTCCAGTGACTCCAGGTAAACATCTAAGCCCTCAAGGCTGTATGTCATTGAAAGAGATGAAAGGAGCTTGGGAAGGGGAAGGGACCCCTGGGGAGAGAGGGGGAGGGGGAGGAAGGAAAGATAAAGAGGGAGATTCATAGGAAGCTGGCAAAGGGACTTCAGAGAAAGGGTGACACACCGTGACACTGTGACTACAGCATAAGCTCAGTTAGTCTGAAGGATTTGACTGCCCCCAGCAAAGATTCCATTTCTGTCGGTTATAATATTACCGTAATACAACCCTCAGAGGGAAAAGCCCAGTGCTAATTAGGGCTCAAGAAGTCAGTGGACTTGATGTACAGAATGGGGTGTTTAGTTTTATGATATGGCTATGGGTTACATGAGAGACTATTAAAAGAACTCCATAAAACGTGGCTTGGAGCAATGGGGTTGCAGCCTCTGCCAGAGGGTCAGCCCTGTTCAGAAGTTGTTTTAGATCAGGGCTGATGTCTAGCTGGTATGGCCGTTCTGGTTCGTATTACTGAGTGGTCAGTAAGAGCCAGACAGTGTTGCTGGAACTGGAGATGCGACAGTTATCTGGAAGTGGTTCCTCTCTGAGAGACTGTCCAGTCCATTGGGGCCAGAACTAGGTAATCAGGGAGACCAGGGGAATCAGGGGTGGCTGAGCTTTGCTTCTGAAGCCCATTCCTGGCCTGAGTGTATCTTAGGTGGGGACCATCCTGGGTGACTCTTGGTGAGAAGCTTCTGTCTGTGGTTCTGCTTTGCCCCCACAGGTTACTAATAGCCTGGTGGGTCCGCTGAGAGCATGGAGTTCCCAAGAGGGGCTCTCATTGTACAGACATAGAGGTGGAGAGAGGCCAAGGACTGCTTGCCATCTCCCTCCTTACACTCTAAAATTGCTTGTAAGCATCAAACATTTTATGATGTATTTCGCTGAATTAACAATTGAACAGAATAATTCTTTAACCTTTCATAAGAGAGAAATATTAGACAATCTGGATAGGAAAAAAAGAAGATAGTAAAAATTATAAATTCACCATCTAGAGACAACAATTTAGCGTTTGTTCATGCAAATTTTTTTTTTTGGATGCACAGGCTCAGAGGCCATGGCTCACGGGCCCAGCCGCTCCACGGCATGTGGGATCTTCCCGGATGGGGGCACGAACCCGTTTCCCCTGCATCGGCAGGCGGACTCTCAACCACTGTACCACCAGGGAAGCCCTCATGCAAACTTTTTTTCTGGATGTATTTCCTATTTCTACAGATGAGGGAGATACACACACACATACATACACATATGTATGTACTTTGGAATCTGCCTTTTTCACTCACTTTCCCAATGAGTGCAATTTTAAAGTAAATCCAATTATTCAAAAATATTTAATTAATGCACACAACTTTGAAGGACTTCCCCCCCAAAATCCAGCAAGAACAAAGAGCTTAATCGTCTTAGGAGTAAATGAGACACTTGCCAGGGATAGCAGATCAAATTTTTCCTGTTTTTACACTAAGACATGGGATGGAAATTTTCATATGATGGTGCCCTGGCTGCCGTTGACTCTCAGTTCCAACTTGGTGTTCTCCTGATGAGGCAACCAATGGGAATGATGGGGGCGGAGCCTGGAGGAGCAAGGGCAGGTGAGGCTCTGTTAGAGACTTGGGGAAGGGAGTCAGGGCAAGGCTTTCTCCCCTTTGAGCCAGTGGATGGAGAGATTGGGGATGAGGCTCTAATTGAGGTGGGTCCTGGGCTACATCAGCACTCATGACCGGCCCCCCTCCCGCCAGGTTGCTGAGGATAAGCTGAACCTGGAGACACAGTGGAACTGAGAGGTTTGCTCCCTCCTGGTGCCATGATTGAGACCGACTCCCTATATGCAACTACTCACAGGACTAATGTCACCTAAGGAATTCACAGAGCTGGCCCTGAGTTTCAAAGAACAGATAGAAAAAAAATAAGTGTGCATCTAAGAGGGATCAGGGGGCACAGAGGGAGAGGAACCCACCAAACAGCTAGAATGTCAGCCTGAGCAGAAGTAACAAGGACCTTCAAACACAGTAGAAAAGGAAAACAAAGACTTCCTGGAACCAAACATATTTTGAATGAAACTCCTAACTGGATGAATTAAATCAGGAGATGGACTTGACAGATCAAATGCAAGAGCATCCTATACCCAGAACAAAAATACAAAGAAAAAAAAAGAAAAAGAAAAAAAAGAGAGAAAAAAAAATACAAAGAGATGGAAATCATGAGGGCAAAATCAGAAACCTGAAGGCTGGACCCAGGAGACCTAAGATGTCAGTAATAGGAATTCTGGGAGGAGGAGAAAAATAAACACATGAAGGAGAGGGAATAATTAGACAAATGACAGATGATTACTTCCCCAAGTGAAAAAGACTCGGGTCTGAGTCTTTGGTTTAAAAAGAACTCATGGGGTCACTAGGACTGAAAGCCACACACCTAAGCCCATCCAGATAAAATTCTTGAACAGCAGGTGTAAAGAGAACCTCTTGCCCCCTTCACTACAAAGAGGAAAACATTAATTACAAAAGAAAAGAAAAGAAAAGAGGTGGGTGTCATGTTTCTCACTTACCATAATGGGAACTTGAAGACATCTACAAAACACTGGAGCAAGCCAAAATACTTCTTGCTGGTCAGGGTAAATAAATAAATAAAAAAAAATATCACCCAGATATCCAGGCAACGGTCTGGGAAAAATACTCTAGAAAGAACCGTAAGCAAATGAAAAAATGAACTGAAGCAGATCACTCAAGACAAGAGAAGGTGAAGAAGAGAGAATCTGGTGGTGGGCAATTGGGCCTCACAATCTCTCTGTCTCCGTCTCTCTGTCTCTTTGTCTCTGTCTTTTCCTCTCTTTCTGAGGCAGTTGCAACAGAGGCCTCTGCTCAACCCAAGGGGAACTTTGGAGCTGGGATTGTTCTGAGTTGGGACGGATCTGGCTTCTTCACCCTAGTAGTTGCATAGAGGGTGCCCCCGGGAAGGGAGCAGACCTGGGGTTTGGCAGCTTCTTTCAGCTTCAGGCAATTCCTGGAGAGAGAGAGACTTAGCTGTGAGCTGTCGGCAGCCAACACTCCTTCAGCTGGGGGCTGGGATGGGCGTAGCCCCCAGCATCCCTCACAAGGCATGCATGGTACCATTTATGTAAAATGGTATGTATCAATGCATACTTATGCTGGGGAATGTTTAATCATCAGCTCTTGGGGAGATGGGGGCTGGTGTGTGTGTAGGGGTTTTCCGATTTGTAGCCTCTGTTGATTCTTATGGTATAAATACTCCTATCATGGCTGATCTCACACTACCAATGTGATGGGACTGCAGAGGGACCTGGGACCAGACCCAGCAGTTGCCCAGGAGGTTCAGGGAAGGGGAGGGGAGGACAGAAGGAGCAGCAGTCACAGCATCTTATACGGTGGGAGTGCTCTGATACTGGGAGTTTTTCTCTGTTTGCTTCATTTTTTCTTTTTGGTCACCTTTCTAACCCTTGTCCCTACAGTCCACTTCGGTAGGTTGGTATTCTTTCCAGGCAGTATTCTAGAAGAAATCTCAAGCCCTGGTTCTCACCAAGGCCCACGTGACCATCAAAACTCAAGGCTGCTTCTTGGTGGGCGGTGCTGGGGATGGAGTTGAGAGGGTGTGGAGGGGTTGGCAGACCTCCTCTGAAAGGGGCCTGTGGTACATATTTTTGGCTTTGTGGGACCTATGGTCTCTGTTGCAACAATGAATCCCCCGCAGGACATAGTTTGCTGACTCTTGCTGTACATGATACCATTGTGTCATAAACCTCACTGAAGTGTTAATTATGGCTATTTCAAAGGCCCCAGAGGAAAGAGCCCCTTCACTCTAAACCAACCAACGAGTTCAGACCAACCAACGAAGAGGATGGATTTAGGCCTTGGGGGAGGTTTTGTGGTTTAGCCGCCTTCTCCAGGAATGTGTTTTAACTTCTTTTCTCCAGGGTTAAATAAAATGAGGAAAAGAGAATGCCTGGGTTAAAAAACAAAAAATAAACTGACAAACAAAAAAATCCCAAACCCCTCAAAAACCAAAAACCCAATTCTACTCACAAACTCTTTATTTATTAGGATCCTGTTAATTTTGGATTTGGAAAAATAGACCTGGGAAGGAGGCAGGTCCTCCCCACAGCACTAGCTCTGAAGGAAGGTACCGTAGACAGGTCAACAGAGTAAACCAAGCCCGGCAGCCAGAGCCTTCATAGGGCTAAGACATCTTCCTCAACTTTCTAGCATTATTTGAATGTTAATATGAAATCTATGTCTATTTATAGAAGTGAATCATGTAGGACCATTTTTGGGGCAACGCTTGATGAATACCTCTAGCATGTTGGTGTAGATACTAAGCTCCGGTTTTCCAAATATATTTGGGGCAAGTCTCTTTTCCCCCGGCTTCAAGTTTTCTATCTTTGAGTATTTACAATGTCTTGGACAGCCTTGTGAATTTTTGTGACTGTATTAATGCGGATTCTTAAATTTCACCCAAACAATTAAACCCCTCTACTCAAAAGAACTGCCTTTGACTCCTGACCAGTCCTTGCCTTGTAACTCCATGAGGTGGACAGCATGACAGGTGAGTTCTATTTTGGCTTTTGGTTTGTCTGAGAATGTGTGTGTGTGTGTGTGTGTGTGTGTTTATAGTTTGGTGGTGAAAAAGTTCTTTTGTAGTGGAAAGTCCTTGCCTTATCATTACTTTGCTGATTTTCCCCTGGTGACCAGGAAGCTCAGAGCTGAATTTAGGGTCCATAGAATCCCACCCTGGTTCTGTTGCAATGATCTTTCGGTAATTCTCAGTCTTTCTCAGTTCACAGATCTCTATGGGAATTTGATGGAAGCAAAGAGGAATCCCTCAGGAAGCGTTCCTATCTGCCCACAAAACATAGGCAGAGAGTGGATTCTGATCATTCCCTTTGGAACTCTTCCCCTACCATATTTTACATTTTATTTGTGTTACTTTCTGGTGCCCCCAGTGCTGACGCACCCAGGACTTCAAGAAACAGAGGAGGTGCTGACAAGCGTTGGAAGGGTTTCTTTGTTCTCATGCAAAGGGGGGAGAGGTAGTCAACGCCTTCTACCCCAAGAGTATTTCTCCAGGAACGTTATCACAACTTAGTCCTGTAGTACAGGGGGAAAGCACCGGACTAAATTAAAGCCCTGGTTTTATCACTAGCTAGCTCTGAACTTAAACAGATCCTTTCACTTCAGGGAGCCTCCATTTCCTTAACTGTAAACTGAGAGCCCTACCCAGGCCAGTGGGAGATTAAGGGAAAGACTCTCTGTTGGAAGAGCTGGCTACTCTGTAAAGTGTGGTGCAGATGACTGGTTCCTTGGGGTCCTCCCTAACCAGCACTCAGTTAAACCAGGACCAAGGGGTGGGACACGCAGAGGCCATCACCTTGCCTGGTACAGCGATGGCCACTGACTGATGACCCAGCAGTCTTGGGCCTCCATTTGTTCCTTCCCGATCCAGGAAAAAGATGAACATTTAAGGAGGCTCTAACATGACTGAAATGAGCAGGCGGAAACTGATAGACCAGTGAGGGCCTGGGCCCTGTCTCTGGGATGCCCAGGAGAAATGCCAGTCTCTCCCACAGATCACCCCTCCCCCTCCTCCACACTTGCACAGTTACGCCTCCTTGCAGCTCCAATGCAAGAACGAGTCCTACCACAGCCCCTTCCCTGACTGTGTTCTTTTTTCTTCTTCAGGCCACAGGATTCTTGTCCATCAGATTCCAGTAGCATTTACTGCTTGTTCTGTTTATCTGTTACTAAAGCTGAATTCAGTAGTCTACTGAGTACTTACCATGTAGAAGGCTTTGCTCTGATCAGAATCCCGTATTGCTTCATTCATCATTTTCAGATTGTTCATCTCTATATGTGTTGTACCCCTTACGGAATGGGATCACTTGTGATACATGCATCCTCCAACCATCCAGCACATTGGAGTTGACAGCTAAATGTCCATGCTTAGGTCAACTCCCCCTGGCTACAGCTCTGGTATAACATAGTGGTGAGTCAAACACATAACTATAAAAGTTATACATACCCAGTCTAAAGAGTTTGGGAATATATAAAATATAAATTTACTTAGAATCCTACCATCCAGTGATAACTTCTATTAATATTTTAGTACATTTTATTTTAACCTTCTTTTATCTATGTATTTATCAAATAAGGAACCATCTATGTGCAAAGTTTTACGCTTCACATTTTCCCACGCCATTACAAATTTTGAAAACGTAATGCTGTATAAGATTCCATTATACTGATGAGCCGTCTAATTTATCAATTTCCTTATTAGACACGTAGGCTGCCGTCAAGTTTTCCACTATTACAAAACTTATTGTAATGAGAACTTTTTGTACATATGTCTACATGTCTTCATGCCTACATCTCTGATTATTTCCCTTCAATGTGTTCATGGAATTTAAATTACTATTCAAAGGGTACAGAACTTCTAGTTATTGGTTTGTATTACCAGATTGTTGTCAGAAAGGATTATCCTTTCTATCCCATCAGCAGAGAAGAATGCCTGGTTTATTGTTCCTACACTAACATTAATTATCTTTTTCAACATTTACAAATTTGATTAGCGCAGATGAGTTTCAGTTTTGCCTTTCCATATTTCTTTGATCATTAGTGAGCTTAAACATTTTAATATATTTATGAGAAACATTATTTCTTCTCTGAATTATCTGTTGATGTTTTTGACCATTTAAAAAAATGAAGTGTTAGTTTTTTTTCCTATTGGTGTGCTACGGATGCATTACTGAAGGTTTTAAAAACCATTTTAAAGTCAACTGAATATTTTTTTATTTTTTTATGCCACATCATCAACGGCCACCTTAGAAGAAAGACCAATTCCAGACACAAAGAGCAGTTCCTTCGGTTATTTTGGGTTATTGAATCATTCCTTCTTTGCATAAAGAATGCACAAGAAAATGTGAGTGCAGTTTTTTCCTCAACACACTTGCTTTCCATTAGGTGGATCTTTTGTACTGAAACAGATTTACAGACCCACCAAACCAGAGGATGCCGCTGGCAGAAAGATGAGCCTGGTCTGGTGTTAATGCAAGAAGATCCCTGTGGTACAGACGCAAGATGTTGGACCATACGGAGAATTTTCTACCTCTGCCTTCTTTCCTTCCTTGTTCCTTTCTTTTTACTTTTTTGTAATTGTAAGGTGTCAGGAATGGCTTGACTCATTAGACGATACATATTTTTCAGAAAGTCTCCATTTTTTACATTTCCCTCAGGTAATATAAATTCCTGAAAGCATTGAAAAAATAAAGACATTTTTTGAAATCCATTCATAAGATGCGCAAGAGGAATTCATCACAGAAACTTCAATCAATCTTAAAAAAAAACCAAAAAAACAGGCTTCAACAACTCCCTTGAGATAGGTGTTAGTATTATCTTGATTACAGAAGAGGCTTAGAGAAATTAAGCAATTTGCTCAAGGTCAACAGCCAGGAGAGCAATGACACCAAAACTTGGACCCAGTTCTGCTGATGCCAAAGTACCAGTTCCAGTCTATACTACTCCGCTAAGCTAGTTCGTTATAGTTCTTAATTACATGTGATCAGAAAGCTCTAGTTACAGCCTTTATACGTGATCAGAAAGCTTGTATCAGATCTATGAGGCAGGTGCTGTAGGAAACTGGGCACAGTGTTGGGACATCTGACGAAGTATTGGACCATGGGTCCAGGAGAGTCAGCAAATTCGTGAAGGAGAGAGAATCTTTAATGGGGGTCAGAGTGACCATCTTTCTGGCAAAAGGGCAAAAGGGCAAAAGGGAAAATTGGACACACTGGTATAGAAAGACAAGGGATGTTTAGAGACGGAATCAAGGTGGTTTCTCTTCTTCCTCAAAGACTCTAGGGGCTCCACGTTTGAGTCTGTTTCAGAATAATTGTGAAAAGCTGTGGAGTTTCTAGGATGATGGGGGAAGAAGAGTTGGCCCCAGGAAGATGGAATTGAGCCAGGTGAGGCTCTACCAAGGTGTAGAAAGGAGGACCCGGGAGCAGGGAGCTGGGCTTCGGGAATGGTGGGGCTTGAAGGCAGAAGGCACAGCAATAGGGGAATGGATGCTCCTTTCTCATGAGCTGTGTGATGAATTGTTCTCTTAATCGAGTTCCCAGCATAACTGCACACAGTGCTCTCAAGAACTGGGACGTAGAAGACGGGAAAGAGTGCTTTCTGGTTTGGTGCAGCAGATCCTCTAAGACAGTGGCTTTCATACTCTTTTGGATTATGACTCACAGCAAGGAGTACCTTTTCTCTCATAGCCAGTGACATATACATATCTATGAAACCGAAGCAAAATTTCATGGGACAATGTTTACCCTTACTATGCAGGATACATGCTGGTATTTTCTATTCTCTTCTGTTTCATTTGCGCAAAATTGCTGGTACCTCTCACGAAACCGATTTCTCAATCCTTGAAAGGGTCATGACTTACCGAGTGAAAAATCAGTTCTGAGTTGCACCATGTGCCAACAAACAGACTGTCCACAGAAGCCATCCTTCGGTTCTTACAAACCACAATCAACGGCATGGAAGTAGTTGCATGCAGAATTTTTTCCAAGGCATAGAGATATAAAAGCAAGGTTTTAATTCTGGTTAGCCTGTGTCCTTATAGCCTGCAACTAACTTCCACTGCAGTGGATTTTCAGATTGTCCAGAATGTGATTCTGTAAGGGGGGATTGGAAACATGTTCTGAATATGTGCAGAAGTTTCCTGAGTACCATTTCAGTTCAGTCGCGCTAAGCCTGAGATAGGGCGTCATCCCTCGCAAGCTTCCCAGGACCCCTTGGCTGTGCACACAAAGAGAACCCAGCTTTTCTTGTTTGGGCCTTTGCTCCTTCCTATTTGATTGAATCTGAAGAGGAACTGTTTGCCTTAGGCCGTACATCCTGAGTCACAATCAGGATGCTGCTGGCACAGAAAAGCTGCTCCCACCCTTGCCTGAAATAACTGAACAGGGAAATAGAGTTAGTTCCTCCCATCCCCAGCCTTAAAGAAAGAGGCTCACAATTTATGGTGTGCTGGCAATACATCAGAAGTCAGTTCAGTCACTTACAGTAAAATCAAGGAGGGCAGAACAATGAATATAAAGTGAGATTAAAACACCTCATTAAGGGACAAATTGTTCAGTGGACCCCAGAATAACGATGCTTTGGTCTTTGTTAGCCAGACTCCAGTGGCCTTCAGAGATGCTTCCTTGTCTATACGATATGAAAAAAGGTATAAAACCACATCCGCAGCTTTTTCAATTCTTCAACAAATATGCTTTATTCAAACTATCTATCAGGGACAGTGCTACTAGGATATATGGGTTCCCTAGGGCTGCTGTAACAAATTACTATAAACTGGAGGGCTTTTTTTTTTTCTTAAATTTAATTTTATTTTTGGCTGTGTTGGGTCTTCATTGCTGCACGCAGGCTTGCTCTAGTTGTGGCGAGCAGGGGCTACTCTTTGTTGCGGTGCATGGGCTTCTCACTGCGGTGGCTTCTCTTGTTGTGGAGAATGGGCTCTAGGCGTGGGGGCTTCAGTAGTTGTGGCACGGTGGCATCTAGGTGCGCGGGCTTAGTTGCTCCGCGGCATGTGGGATCTTCCTGGACCAGGGATCAAACCCGTGTCCCCTGCACTGGCAGGAGGATTCGTAACCACTGCGCCACCAGGGAAGTCCTAAACCTGGGGGCTTTAAACAACAGGAATTTATTCCCTCCTAGTTGTGGAGGCCAAAATCCTGAAATCAAGGCATTGTCAGAGCTGCTCTCCCTTCAAAGGCTCTAGAGGAGAATCTTTCCTTGTGTTGTCCAGCTTGGTGGTCCTTGCATTCCTTGGCTTGTGGCTGCATCACTCTAAGCTCTGCCTCCAGCTTCATGTGGCTTTCTCCTCCTTCTGTGTGTCTCTCCTTTACGTGTTTCTTATAAGGACACTCACTTGTCATTGGACTTAGGGTACACCGACCTGGATAATTCAGGCCGATCTCATCTGGAGATCTTTAATTATATTTGCAAAGACCCTTGTTTTTCCAAGTAAGGTCTCATTCATAATTACTGATGGGGTTAGGACATGGCCATATCTTCTGGAGGGCCACCATTCAACCCACTACACAGAGGATACAAAGTTGAAAAGGACAGGATTGTTTTTCTCAAGGAGCTCAGTCTAGTGGGGGAGGCACTAGTTATATAACCATGTCAAAAGGATAACCACAGACAGAGCTGTGTTCCATGGGCTGAGGGGATCTTACACGTTTGTACTGGGAGTTGATGTGGAGGTTATAGTGGGGCCGGGAGGGAGTGGTTTTGTTTTTGTTTTTTAACTTTTGAACTCTACAATTTTCTGGCATCTAGAAATCACTATAAAATAAGTCCAGTCTGAATGGAGAGGATTAATAGCAGCAGAGCCAGGTCTTTTGGGTCTGGCTGAGTTCAGCCAACCCTGCTGGTTGTCTGGAGGTTTGGGAGAGTGGGCAGGAGAACGAGGGAAAGACGAAGCCCAGGAATTGGTTGGGATTGTTGATGGCTACGTTGCTGGCAGGTGAGGAGTAAGACACCATGAAATGGGTTATTGGCTTTCTCTGTGGTGGAGAAGAAAAAGAGGGGCATCTGTGTCTGCCGCCCAGCCCAAGTCAGAGCATGTGGGCCCTGGTGGGGGGATGCCACAGGCCAAGGCAGCTGCTCCACTGAGGTCTTCTTCTCTCCAAGGCCTTGGGCCAAATGATCTGCCTGGGCCTGGCACGGTGGAGGAGGGCAGCTACTGCCTCTAGACGTGCTGGGCACCAAAATAGAGATGGTTTGCACATTTCTCTTTTGGGGACAGCGTTTTTACAATCTTTGCAGATTATCACCTCCAGGTCTCTATGCTCTCCTGGGACTTCACCTTTTTTGTGATTATTAAAAAAATTCTTGGTAATAGATATTATGGAATTATTGTTAATATGCTTGGGTGTAATACACTTGTTATGAAGAAGAACATCTTTATTCTTTTTTTTTTTTTTTTTTTTTTTGCGGTACGCGGGCCTCTCACCGCTGTGGCCCCTCCCACCGCGGAGCACAGTCTCGGGACGCGCAGGCCCAGTGGCCATGGCTCACGGGCCCAGCCGCTCCGCGGCATGTGGGATCTTCCCGGACCGGGGCACGAACCTGTATCCCCTGCATCAGCAGGCGGACTCTCAACCACTGCGCCAACAGGGAAGCCCCAGAACATCTTTATTCTTAAAGAGCACATACTGAAGTATTAATGGGGGTGTTACTAATGTTGACAGTTTCCAATATTTCGGTGAAAATGTAGATAGATAAACCTAATATCACAAAAATGTTAAGAATTGCTAAGTCTACGTGGGAGGTATGTGGATGTTCATTGCTCTATTCTTTCAACTTTTTTCTGTACTTGAAATTATTCTTAATAGAAATCTTGGGGGAGATTGGGAAAGGAAAATTCTTGAAGCAGAGTTTCTTGACCTATGTTTCATGGGCTCTGGGGGAAGAGGTAGATGAGCTTCAGGGACCAGGAAGCTTCGAAATGTATACGCCAACCTTTGCGGGGTGTGTGTGTGTGTGTGTGTGTGTGTGTGTTTCTATCCTCATTATGGGGAAAGGTTTATTGTTTGCAGCTCTTCTTCGATTCTCAAATGGACCTGACTCCCCTTCCTCAAGATTAAACACCATTGCTTCAAACTAGAGATAAATTTGCAAGTATTATACCTTTTGTAAATGGATACAAATGGCCAGAGTCTGTTAGCAGACTGTTAGTATCATTAGTACTTTGTTGCAAAATCTGAGTTAGTTTATAAATATAAATTGTATACTACTCTGTCTTCATATTCATTAACTCATTTCTTGGTTTTTCTTAATTATTACTTTTCCTATTACAGTTGACTTCTTAGACTTTCTCATAGTTTAAAATACTAATTGCTAATATCAACATATCTGTTTTCCTTTGCACAAATTTAAAACTGAAATAATCATTTTGGTATCTTTCTACATTATAAAAATAACATAGCCTCACTATATACAGTAAGTCTCCTACATATGAACGAGTTCTGTTCTGAGAGCACGTTCTTAAGTCCAATTTGTTTGTAAGTCCAACGAAGTTAGCCTAGGTACCCAACTAACACAACTGGCTATATAGTACTATACTGTAACAGGTTTATAATACTTTTCACACAAATAATACATACAAACAAACACAAAACATAAAGAAAACGTTTTTAATCTTACAGTACAATACTTTGAGAAGTACATTAGTACAGTACAACAGCTGGCATACAGGGGCTGGCATCAGTGAACAGGCAAGGAGAGTTACTGATGGGAGGAGGGAAAGGAGGTAGGAGGTGGTAGGGCTGAAGGATCGTCAGCAATAGGGGATGGAGGGCAAGCTGCAATTTCACTCACACCTGACGTTGATGGAATGCACGTTCGCACCTTTGAAAGTTCGCAACTAGAAGGTTCCCGTGTATGGGACTTACTGTACAACTTGTAAAATACAGAAATGTATAAAGAAGGAAATAAAGTTACCATTAACCCATGCTCCGGAGGTAACCGCTATTAACATCTTGTTGGATTTCTTGCTTTTGGTGTGTAGGCTCCTGTGTGTATGCATATATATATGAAACAAAATTGAATAAGGCTGAACATGCAGGTTTATATTATGCAAAAAAGAACATTTCAAACTTCTTTACACTTTATTGTCTCCCCAATTTTTATATAGAAGCATTCAAATGGATTTCTTCAGTCTTCATCTTAAATATGGTTGTTCAAATCCATGCGTTTAGGTTTTAGTGAAGGCAACTTTTCCTTGAAATCTCTTATCTCTTCTGAGTACTTAATACCCTGACTAATATTATTTACGTTCAGTGCCTAGAGTTATAGTTTGTTTTACCCATTGAGTTGCCCCCATGAGATGGGCAAGAAAAAAACAATTTTTCAGTCCATACTGGTTGTTCAGGATAGAACCAAAATACAGCTGACCCCAAACAGTTGGAAATCTGGGGGGGCTGGGGTTGGGGGGGATGAAATCTGAATAAACTCTGATTTGTGTGTAGCTTGTTCTTACAGGTCTGATATTTGGTGAAATCAGAAGAGTGCAAAGGAAAAAAGCTATGGCTGCCTGCAAGAGCCACTTCTGGGAGCCAGGAGGTTGCCATAGAGACGTCATGGGGCAGAGGAGAGACAAGGGGCCTGGAGAGACTGGCCGTGTGACACTTGCCATCCCCTGACTTTCAGTGGCACTTGGTGAGGCCCTAAACACATTTTGATTTGAACCAGGGTTATTTGTCTACTTAGGTTAATGTACGTAAAGCGCCAACAAAGTGTCTGGTACTTAAATAGCACAAAACAAATACTAATCCCCTTATGTCTTATTAGACCATGAGTTCTTGGGAGGCGTTTGTGCTGTTCAGTGCAGTGTATAAGAACATGGGGTTGGATCCAGATAAACCTGTTTAGGGTGTTGAGTTTGCCTCTTATTAGCAGTATGACCTTGGGAAACTTGCCTCGTAAGGATGGTAATAGTTCCCATCTCTTTGGGTGAAAGGATTAAGTAAAACCATCCCTATAATAAAGGCTAATATTTATCAAGGGTTTACTATATTCAGAGCACTGTTTTAAGTGCTTTAGGTTTGACCATCTTATTTAATTCACATAAATCTGTGTGCTAGGTGCTCGCATCCCCATTTTGCAGATAAGAAAACTGAGGCACAGAGAAGTTGAGTAACGTGTCCAGGGTCACAAAGCTATTACATAGGTGAACTGGGATTTGAACTGAGGAAGTTAGTATGCTGGTATTTTTACATCCCACTTCGCACGGCACCTTGCCATGGCCATCCCCTCATTGCGTGTTAGTGCGACTGCACGCCTGGGAAATACTCGCTGAGTAACATCTACAGGAGTGTCTTTCCAGGTTGCTAGTTAGAAGAGCACTAAATGTATTCCTGTTGTGAATAAGAAAATGTGCTCATTTAGAAAAGAGACACATCATATGAACCTGATATTCAGTCCTTTAAAATAGTAGCTTTAGAACTCATGTTTGAATAACCTCATGGAAGAAAGGTTGGTCTGGTGAACATTTGTGCTGTTGCCTATTCCAATCAGCTGCTGAGTTGGGCTTCTGCCAGATTAATGACTCTTCTCCCATATGCAAGAGGGCGAAGCATGAGAATGTTACCAGGAACTGAGGCCTGAACGGGCTTGCAGGGCCGGGCTCCCAGCCGAGTCACACCCAAGTGGTGGGCGCTTGCCAGCTTTAGGGCTAAGCTATTGCCCCAGAGAGCCTGAGCAGGGCGGGCAGCTCTTTGCTTGCTGATTCTCTGGTCTCCCAGGGCAACAGCCTAGAGCTGACTGTGGTCACCCGTGGGAATGCTCCTCCTGACTCAGCGGGGCCTGCAGTGCCCCAGGGTGTGGCTGTGTGTTCCTTTGGGCCCCTCACAGATAGCATTTATTTCAAAGGATATCACTGCGCCATCGTGGGTTGAGGGCTAGAGCTGCAGGACGGAAGCTGCTTGATTTGAGCCCTATTAGGTCCTCAGAAAGTGTCAACTTTTAGAACTTTTCACTGGGCTGCTGCTGTATGCATAAAGTGCTTAAGATGGAGACATTTGAAGCCTGCTAGTGTATCAGTACATCTGTGACCATCAGAAAGAGACTAGAGACCTCGGTTCTAGAATCAACTCTTTCTCTTATGTGTTGTATATTTGGAAAGATCACTTTCTCTCCTCCAGGCCTCAGTTTCCTCATCTGGAAAATTAATATAACTCCTGCCCTACCTGTATCCCTGGATTCGGCTGAGAACCAGACGGGGTGCTGAATATAAAAATGGTCACTAAGCAGCCAGTGCTGCCTGAAAGCAAAGAGCCATTTCTTCTCCTGCAGGTGAATCTTCCTGCCCTGGTTCCTAGTGATCCTCCTGGTTTTTTTTTTTTTTTTTTTGGCGGTACGCGGACCTGTCATTGTTGTGGCCTCTCCCGTTGTGGAGCACAGGCTCCGGACGCGCAGGCTCAGCGGCCATGGCTCACGGGCCCAGCCGCTCCACGGCATGTGGGATCTTCCCGAACCAGGGCATGAACCTGTGTCCCCTGCATCAGCAGGCGGACTCTCAACCACTGCGCCACCAGGGAAGCCCCCTCCTGTTTTTTTGAGTCTCTGACCATGGCCAGCTTGGAGGGCTGGAGTTTGATTTTATTAAGAGAAGTGGCTGGATTCCTGACCTGAGAGGCCAGCAAGGAGCTCCAAGAGGAAGGACAGTCTCAGGAAGCTGGTGTTGGAGGCTATGGGATTAGCCATGCCTGTTCTGTCTGGAAGCCTCCCTCCATTTCCAGCTTCAGTGGGTTGGGCTCTCATTTTACTAAAGGGGGTAATGCAGGTTTTCTTAGTGCCTCTCAGTCTTCCACGGTACTTTTGGGAACTCTTTTATGTTAGGGGTACATATTGGAGTGCAGGGCACCTTCAGAATGAAGGTTACTTTGGGAGGGGTAAGTGGAGGCCCCGGCAAGGCTAAATCTCAGCTCATAAGGACCAAAAAGGAGAGGAAGAAAGGGAGGAGGAAAGGGGGGTGATGCTAGCCCAATGGCAGCTATCCTGGCTCTGATATGCTCACCATAGACTTTTTGGCAGGAACAACAGAAACTTTTCAGCCAATTCTTTTTTGGGGGGGAGGGAGTGGCACCCTTGTTCTTTGTGCATTAAGATATAGCTGTTGTTGTACCAGAAGAGTCTACTAATGGCTGCACAATGGTAGACAGGAGTGAGGTCTGGCCCCCAGGATTCTGCACTGGGTTCCAGCTAGAGCATGTCCTCAGGGGAGTGACCTAAAACTTGTGTCACAGAAAGTGAAGGGATGCTTAGTGAGGAGCATGAAACTTGCCTTCATATACCTGAGGACCCATCCTGGGGAAGGGTAGCCGGCTCTGTTAGCTCCCAACCTTTCCTCCTCCTCCCCTACTCTCCAAGCTTTGGCTCATTATAAGCCAGAACTTCTATAAGTCAAGATACCTAAATGTGGTGAAGCAGAAACTGACTCACCTCATGAAGCAGCCCACGTGGAAGGGTCTCAGAGACACAGTGGGGTTGACCTAGCTGATGTCCCTCCAAGTCCCAGATCTCAAGGACTGAGTTTGCAAAGTTATGATCCGACCTACAGGAAGTTCACTCAGCAGTGCTCCAGAGCTTTCTCCATGATGAGAATATCCTTTAGGACTATATTGCTGGACCTTTCTCCATCACAGTAGGCCTTCGAGGTGCTGTAAAGTTCCACTGTCCTCTGGTTTTGCTGGGAGGGGAGGATGCCCGCATTGTCGTTCTGCGTTCTGACGAGCCCCCTTTTTCACGTTTCTTCTTCCTTCTTTATTCTCATTTTGTTGCTCTTGGCGCTGGAATTTGTGGAGATTTGTTCATAACAATTACCCTCCGCCTTGAGAAGCATGTGGAATGTTTTAGGAATATTTTTACAGAGTCTCGGACCATATTTTTATGGCTTGAAATTAACCAGAGAACTGCAACAATGCAGGCTTGCTTATTCAGCTCTACGTCCCGATGACGAGCACTTCTCGCCTCCCGCTTCTGTTTTCTGGGTCCTTGGGCCACAGTTAGTCCTTAGACGGGATCCCTTCTCCTCTGACAGGACTGTGGGTTCCACGAAGCTCTGTGTTTTTATTGTCAAGCCTTCTGGTCCTCTTCTCACCTCGCAGATACCGTCTTTCTCCTTGATTTCCTTTTTCCTCTCTTCAGTCCTTGCTGCCTCCCCATGCCCCATATTTCTTCCATCTTAGAAGCCCCTCTGAGCTGAAGGTACTTGTCTGCAATGGTGTTTATACCTGCTTCCTGAAGGACTCTCCGAGATCATGCATTTGGGGCGGAGGTTAAGATGAGTGGGCTTTAGTTCCCTTTAAAAGGGCTTTAGCCATTCAGACTATTGTTTCTCTTGGGAACTGAATTGACAGGATGCTAATCTCCAGCAGACATCCTTTTGCTCAGCCATGCTTGTGAAGTCCTCGTCCATTTCCACATTTTCATCATTTTGATCATTCTTTTCAGATTCCGACATAAAGGCAGGTGTCTGGTGCCTTTTATTTTCAAATTTAAAATGTTAAAGGCTGAGGAAAACTGTCTGAGTCTTGAATGTGAGTCCACAGAGCTCTGTTTGTTGGCGCATGACCCCACATCAACTGGGCATTATTGACGACTGTGCAACAGGTGTTGGGGGTCTGCACGGGGACAAAGGAACTGGTGTGACAGCT
The DNA here is from genome assembly GCF_949774975.1 of Lagenorhynchus albirostris. Taxonomy (NCBI): domain Eukaryota; kingdom Metazoa; phylum Chordata; class Mammalia; order Artiodactyla; family Delphinidae; genus Lagenorhynchus; species Lagenorhynchus albirostris. Next base: position 71,292,321 of record NC_083099.1, on the reverse strand, counting down.
TCCTGCCCTCGGGCACTCAGAGTCCAGCCAAGGAGACTCCCCTAGGCCACGGTGAGGGCCAGACCAGGTGCTGTGGGTGCACCGAGGGGGAAGGCTTGAATTCTGCTTGAGTGGAGATGGTGTAGGGGCAGAGAGGGGAAGCCTGTTCAGCTAAAGAGATGAAATCTCAGGTGGGTCTTAAAGTACCTGAGGAAAAGCTTGCTGGGAAGACAAGGATTCTGTGGGCAAGGAACAGCATTAGGAAAAGCAAGGGATTATGAGAAGAGCGGTATGTTTAGGGATCAGAGAGCAGCTGGGTGTAAGTAGAGGTAGTGGACGCGGGTGGAAGCCGGGGTGGGAGATTGGGGAGGTGTCTTAGAGGGGGCTCATGAAGGGCCTTGGGTGCCACGTGAAGAAGTTGGGATATTGGTGATGGGAGTCATATTGATCTCTGCCCCCCACCCCAATCACCACGACCTTTCTGGAGGGTTTTCCTGCCCACCAACTCACTGCGAGATGCTCAGAGAGGCCTCTGTGAGTGTGTGTATTTCCGGCTGCAGAATGAAAGACAAACATGAGTAGTGGGAGACTGGCCACAAGCAGATGGCCTCGGAGGATTCTGGGATAATCCAGGTGAGAACCGTGGAGCATCCACAAGACAGGCAGCCTCTGCCTCACGGACCGCACGTCCATACTGCCCGCCACGTCCAGCGACAGTGCCTCCCCTGGTGCTCAGGCTGCCTCTGGCTTGCTTCCCAACCTCTGTGGTCACCTATCACCTCCCTTCCCAGAATTCATCCTCTTGTTTACGGTGGCCCCTGACTGGGGCTGCATCCCCAAAGCTCCCTCAGGCACTCCCCCCAGGACACACAGGCCAGAGACATGGTGGGATGGATGAGGTGTAGCCTCGGCCCCCCCACCCCCACCCCGCCCCGCAGAGGAACGCTTACAGGAAAACAGAAGTTCTCTGTGTCTCAGCTGAGTTTGGGTTGGACTCACTATTTCCTTCACATCCAATGCAGTCCCTGTGGCTGTCTGAGGAAAAGGATTGTGTGGGCTGGGGAGGCCTGCCTACATTAATGTGAACTCAAAGGCTTCCTGCTCACGGCATGGGATGGCTTCAGACCTGTTTTTTCAGACCTGTTTTTGCAGGTTTTGGCTGCAACCGGGGGAAGTTCTTGCATGACATCACCCAGCTGAACATGTGCTTGTGTCATCCTCAGGAGCCCTGGCAGCTCCCAGGGACTCTGCCAGCTTCCATCTCCCGGAGAAGAAGGCCTGTCCTCCTGGCCCTTCCCTCTATACTTTGCCTCCCAAGGTTTAGAGCAGTGTTTGCCTGAATGTTCTAGCTGTTCAGCAGACAAAAGATCTCATGGTGGTCCAAAACCTTTGGGAAGACTCTGGGTTGAAGAATGCTAAGTAGTTTAGTTCACTTCAGGCCTTCTCGAGATCTCTAACGTGCTAATACAGTTGGCCCTCTGTAGCCAGTGGAGGGTGGATTGAACTATGCCTTTTTTTTTTTTTTTTGGCTGCGTTGGGTCTTCATTGCTGCTCACGGGCTTTCTCTAGTTGCGGCGAGCGGGGGCTACTCTTCGCTGTGCTGAGCGAGCTTCTCATTGTGGTGGCTTCTCTCGTTACGGAGCACGGACCCTAGGCGCAGGCTCAGTAGTTGTGGCGCACAGGCTTAGTTGCTCCACGGCATGTGGGATCTTCCCGGACCAGGACTCAAACCCATGTCCCCTGCATTAGAAGGCAGATTCTTAACCACTACACCACCAGGGAAGCCCTACTATGCCATTTTATATGGAGGAGTTGAGCATCCCTGGATTTGGGGATCCACAGGGGTCCTAGAACCAATCCCACACCAATCATGCAGGATGACTGTATATATACTGTGAGTCTCCCAGAGTGGTTAAGAATATGAACAGTCCATTTTCCACACTTATTTGGCTAAGGCGCTTCCTCATGCCCCTTTCTTTGTTACCGTAGAGGCTTTCCCTCTGGGGAAAAGGAACTCAGCTGGGGGCTGAACTTTGTGGAGAAGATTCTAAGAGCAGCTAAACTTTATCTCCTAGATTTTGGAGGGATTCTAATTAGGGTCAGCAACACCCCAGTTTGCCTGGAGCAGTCTTTTTTTTTTTTTTTTTTTTGCGGTACGCAGGCCTCTCACTGTTGTGGCCTCTCCCGTTGCGGAGCACAGGCTCCGGACGCGCGGGCTCAGCGGCCATGACTCACGGGCCCAGCCGCTCCGCGGCACGTGGGATCTTTGCGGACCGGAGCACGAACCCGTGTCCCCTGCATCGGCAGGCGGACTCTCAACCACTGCGCCACCAGGGAAGCCCAAGCAGTCCGTTTTATATGCGTTGCCCCAGCATAATTCAGATAGACTCCCGACTTTTACTCTCCAAAGTGCCCTGTTTGAGGGCTGAATTATATGGTCACCCTGGCCGTAAGTCCACTACAGGGTCCAGAGCCCAGCCACTGGCCTTCTGGACTCCAAAGGGCAGCTATTGTTAGACTTACTTCGGCTTCTGCCCATAACACAGTCTGATGTCACCCTTTGACTCACCACTTGCTCTCTGACAACCTTTGATATTTGCCAGTGGGTCCCGAATTCTTTCCCCTTTATTCAACCACCATATTCAGCCTGGCAAAATGCCTCACCTTCTCCAAAGTGGTTCTGCAAGGGAGAGCGACAGAAAATCAGGGCCCCTAAGAAACGCAGACCTTTTGTGTTAGGTGTCCCTTTACAATGCAGGCCTTCAGTCGTGGCATTTCTGGACTGCCTCAGCCCATGAACTTTTGGACTCTGCGTCTGCTGGTCTGTCTCTGGACTGTTTGTATGTGTCATTCTCGCTCCTCCTTCCCTTGTCTCCTCTTTATTCCTGCTACTGAAACAGCCACCTTCCTGCTGTCAGATGCTCTGAAGGAATTCGTGTTAGAAAATATCAAGAAACCATTCTTATTTAGGGGATGAGAGGAATAAAAGGAAAAAGGCCAAGCACACAGGGCAGGAACCCAGTAGCTGATGAATTAGGGCGATCACAGAACTTATGGAGAAAAATGAAAGAATTAGAAATTTTCTTGATTCTTTTGAGGGGCAATTAATGGCCTATAAGATTTGATGTCAACTTTTGTTCGCTTTTTGAAAAATATTTTTGTTGACAAATTCATTTTCAAAGTGTTAGAGTCTGGCTTTCCAAGTCTTACGTGGAGACTCAAAGTGGAAAGATGAGGATTTACTGAAGAAATGCTTTCTTTTTATTTGATAAAGTAAAAAGTGAGAAATATTTAATATTTGCAAAAGCCTCCAAAAAATCTCACCAGTTAGAAATACAAAAGGGAACTAGTGATCAAGTATTTGGGATTTCTTTTTTATTAGGGGATGTTGTTGGATTTAAGTCCTACATACCTGAGTTTCATCTGGTTGTAAATGTCCCAAGCAACAGGGTTTCTTCATGGATTTTTGCTTCATGTTCTTAGTTGTCCGGGACAGACTCTTAAACGCTTGTCTCTTTCTCAAAAGAAAAAAAAAAAAAAGTAACTATTTTGATTTTAAATTTAATCCTTTAAAAAATTGCTCAAGTTATGGATCTTAAAAATAAGATCCACTCTTTTTTGGTGACCACTTTGGCCCTTTTTTCCTTTCCCCCCACCCCCTCTCTCCCACCAACTGCATAGTTTTGCTTTGCCTTTTTTTGAGCATGTGGAGGAAGTATTGTTTTCTCCTTAACTCTTTTGAAAGAATGAGGTTATATGGCTTTAACACTGTCATCTAGGCTTTCCTAGTATGTGTCTGTTTATAGCAGTTTTTAATTGGCCTAAATACCATAGTTTGCAGCTCATTCGTCTGTTGTAGAGTCTTCATGACTTTCCTTGACCAAACCAAACCAAACTAAACAAAAATCAAATCAGAGCCCACTCTCAAAAACACAGCAAAACTGGCCCTCTGGTTCTCAGGAGATAACTGACTAAGGTTACTGTCTTATTTTTTAAAAATATATTTATACACATAAATATATGTATATATATCGGTATTACATTTCAAAATTTTTTCAAAAGATGCTTCAACCCTATTATGTAAATCCTGACTGAAAAACTTGAAAGAAGTATTTGTACCTAGACATTAAAATCAAACCTTGATTACACAAGCTCCACCTCATTTTGTTGACTTTATTTTTAAGAGAGAAGGCCATTTAATTAAAAAAATTCTCCGTTTCTTTCTTTTCTTCCCCTCTCCCCTCCCCCACCCTTGCTATTGTCTCTTAGGACCAGGAAGTTTATATGTAAACAGAAGCTGTAATCAGACCCCTGACCTCCTCTGGGCTTTCAACCCAGTGTTTCCACAGAGGGATTAACCCCAAATACCAACTTGCTCTCAGAGGCAAAATTGTTCCTGAGGCGGGCATCACCAAAGGGTTTTCTTCTCTCTAGGCTTTCACATTCACCCTGCAAATAAGGTCTTCTCAAAGGGAGGCTTAAAGGCGGCCACGGGAAAGCAAATTGCTGGGCAGCCTGGAGCCGGGAGGGATGCTGAGAATTCTCTGGGCTCTCCAGCCCCTTAGTCTGTCCTCTGCCCACCAAGTGGTCATAACCTTCCCGATCCATGAGTGTGGTGGGAAAGGGCCAGTTTGCTTGGTCTAATAATGCATCACTCTGCATGCGTGTGCATACTTGTGCGAGTCAGTGTGGGTGCACATATTCCCATCTTTGGATTTACACACAGGGTGTCTTGTGGATGGCCGGCTTGGGGGCAACTCAGGGGTGCTGGCAAGGAGCAGAGCGTGGGGATGGTGGGGATCATGATTTCCTTCTGGGGGGGGGGGGTGGTCACGAGCAATAGTCCTGGCCTCTTGTCCAGAGCCACAGCTGTGTGCCTACAAGGGGAAAGTTTGCAAGTCGTTCTGTTTTATTCTTCCCTGCAGGTCTTAGAATGTCCACTCATTCTAAGACTTAAGGGAACGCTTTGAACCAGGCATCAAGCTCTGGGCTGGACGCCAAGTCAGCTCTGAAAACAGTCAGAGCTCCCCTCTGGCTCCCTACTTGCTGGGCAGAAAGGCTGAGAGAGTGGGTTCTCACTTCTGCACCCACCTCACACCGCCACCCCCCGGGCCCCGCCCAAGTCGGTTCCCCACATCGCCTGAACAGCCCTGCCCTAAGCCGGGATGCGGATGAGACAAGACAAGGAGCTTTTCTTAGGCCAGCGCATCCTCTCCCCACCCAGACCCCCAACAATTTCTCATCCGAGAGACAAAGTATCTTTCTTTTAAAGGCTCCATGTGGCATGTCCAGAAATATCTCATGTTATTAAGAAGGGGGATGGGGGTGGGGAAAGGGCCCGATGAGGCTGCTTAATAGCTCCTAACAGCTGTGGAAAGTTTGATGCCGCAGGAGCACCCAGACAGAAAATTAAAAAACTAATAAAGTCCTCAGTGAGGGGGCGCTGGCATCACGACAGCTTTACTTCTCCAGACACCTAATAAAGAGACATTCCGGGACATTCACTCATAAGGGGAGTCTGCAGGGGTCACGGAGAACAGTGGAAGGCGAGCCATGGAAACACAGCAGTCACTCACATCCCTGCAGGGAAGGGGCCTTGGCTTCTTCTCCCCACCCCCCCCACCCCCTTGGCTCCATGTTAGGAAAATGGCAGGGTGCTCAGGACCAAAAGAAAAAACTAGAAAGACCAAAAAGAAAAAAACCCACAAAAGAAGAGGGGATCGATTACAGGAGCCCCGGATTTAGAAATGTCACTTTCACGGAGAGAATAAGCAGGAGGCTGACGTTTGACAGTTTAGGGATTAGAGGGACAGGAGGCGAGGTGGAGACTGGCATATGGTTTGGCTTCTGGAGGTGGTGGAAGAAGAGGGCTTGGAGGACTGAGGTTGGTTCAGCGGCGTTTGGGAAGCGCTCTCTTCACCATAGGTTTTCTCACGTGGATTTTTCCACTGCGGTTACTTGATCCTTTTGGATCTGAGTTTCTTGGGGTCTACGAGGTTATGGGGCTGCCGGTTGAGACTTTGGTTTTAAAGGACATTTATGTGATTATGTCTTGGTTCTCAAGTCGGTTTTGTGTGCATTTGAAGATTTTTTTCACCATTGTTTTTTTAATGGTGACTTTGAACAACCAAGCCATCGGTCAGTTGTGGAGATATCCCCATGGGTTGGTGGTACCAGTCTTTTCACACAGATAACTGTGAAAGGGCCAAAGGTGGAACGGAACAGCCTGTTAGGAACAAGAGAGTGAAGTGAAGTAAGTCAGACAGAGAAAGAGGCAAATACTGTACAATCTCGCTTATGCGTGGAATCTTAAAAAACCAAATGCGTAGGAACAGAGAGAACAGATTGGTGGTTGCCAGAGGGGGGTCGGGGTGTGGGCTTCGGGGTGGGGGGAGCATGAATGAAAAAGAAAAAGTCAAAAGAAAGTTGGTTCCATTTCCTAATCTGTTGAATTCAGTTCAAATTTTTGAGAATGGCTTACATTCTCACTTTCTGCCTAATATTCTGAGACCAGCCGCCAGACTGGTTCCTCGGGATTGCCTCTCCACAGCAGTGGTTACAACAGAGTAATGATATATTTGCTTTAGAAGAATACAGTTTCACGTGGTGCAAATGGCCTTTGCAAACTGGCCTGGAGATAGTCCTTGCACAGATTTCCCAAGGGCTCCTGGTACCATGGAAAGAGAACCTGAGACGAAACCTGGGCCCCATCCTGGCCAGCTCTGCCACTAACAGGCCTGGGTTGCTTGAACAAATCGCTTGTCCCCCGTGGGCCTCAGTTACTTGTTCTATGGGGTGAAAGGGTGGGAAACGACGTCTAAGGCCCCTTCCTGCTCCCAGCCGCTGTCGTTTTGTGAGGTGAGAAGGTTTGCCTCTGTATTGGCGTTCCTGGCTCTCCTGTGTCAGAGAGAATGTTTTCCCTCTGGCCTTTCGTTCAGCTGTGGCTTAGCAGAGTGGAGCTGTAGCCATTGGGTATGATGCCAGACAGATCAGTGGTTATGGGATGAAATATGGGCTTTTCAACTTTTCAAGTCCAGAAACTCTTTCATGGTCTTTTTGGTTTCTTTGTTTTGTTTTTTCTCAAAAAAATAAAAAAAATAAAAAGGTTTTTCTCCCATGAGCAGCGTCCCACATTTAAGAAAAGAGCAATGCTGCCACTGGGGTGGGCGTGGGCTTGTTTCTGTTGGGTGGATCTCTCTGAGGGAGGCCTGGGAAGTTCTCGTTGATACTGGAAAGATCTAGACCACTGCTTCTCAAATTTCAAAGGGCATAAGGATCATTTGAGGGTCTTGTTGAATCCAGATTCTGGTTCAGTAGCTTTGGGGTGGGACACGGAAGTCAGCATTTCCAAACAGCTCTCAGGCGATGGTGCTGATGCTGGTCAATGGACGACACTGTGCGTAACACGGCTAGACGATCCCAACTAAGGTGTCCCCTCGGCTCCTCCAGAGAACAGCAGAGCTCACAGAACGGGAAACACTGCAACCAGACCCTCCGGACCAGGGCTTCCAGAGGGATAGAACTCCCTATGTTAAGAGATAACTTTTCAGGTGCATTCTCGATGTCGGTCTGTCACAATCTAGCTGAGAATCAGTCTTTACGTTTGTTCTCCCTTTTGCCATCTGACACTTGAGTGGTTTCCTCTCTCCGTTTCTCTGTCTCTGTCTCTCTGCTTCCGGCATCGGGAAAAGAAAAACTGGACAATAGGGTAGGGAAGAACAATGCGTCAATTACTTAGAAAACTACAGTATAGAATCAAATGAGCCCCATACTCTGGCTCATTAACAATATTTTATTACTTAGCAAGTCTAGAACTAGTGCGGCAGCTAAAGAAAGAAACGTAAATCATTTAATACACCTCTCTTCATTGAGCCGCACGCCAGGGCCACCTTCCCCGTGGTATTATTGCACCAATTACCTCATTAGGAGAGAAGAGCTGCTTATATGACAGGCTCGGGAAATTAAAATGGCAGAGGGACATCCTTCAGAAGGACTAATTCTGGGCTGGGCTGGGCTGAGTTGAACAGTGAACAGCGGCGCAAAGGGCCTGTGAGGACCTGGGACTGAAGGTAAGACAATGATCCCTGTTCAGTCTGACCCCAGGCTTGGGGACAAGATCCGGTTTCACTCTTGCCGTGTTCTTTGGTCAAGAATGTAAACCCCAGTGGCTCTTGTTCTTCGGTTTGTGTAAGATCCACTGGGGAGGCTCGTTAGGAATTCACGTTCCAGGGCACTACCTTGAGATTCTGGTCCAGGAAATCTGGGCTGGGCTCCAGCCAAACCAGCCTGTAGTAAGGCCCCTGGGTAGTTCCCCTGCAGGAAGTCCACAGATGCTCACTTTTTTGGTAGAAATTGTAAAGAGGGTCCCAGTGACTTCACCCCAAACCCAGTTGGGTGTATGCAGATTCCTCCATCAACCACGGGTTTTCATCTTTCCAAAATACAGACCAAATGAGCTCTGAATGGGTTTGTTTCCTTAGACACAACACAGATAATTTTCTCTCTTTCTGTCTGGCTGAGTAGCAGGACAGACTGAGTTGGACTATTAGCTTGGATGTTTACTTGCTGTGTGACATTGGGCAGGTCATGGTGCCCTTGAGGCTACGGTCTCCTCAACTCAGAATGGGCACGGCCATTGGGAAGAGCGAAGTACATAGACATGTTATTGGTCAAGCCACATTGTCTTTTGGCAATCATTTCCTTCTCTGTAAAACGAGAATGTTGCCCTTGAGGATGGATTTGGGGAGTCCAGGTTGCAAGTGGGTTCTCTTTCTGGCAGCTTTTCCTGTTTTCCTTCCCTGTAGTGACAAGAACTTCAACCTCCAGATTTTGTGTAAATATTGAATTTATAGCAATGGTTTTGTAGAGTGTTCCAGTTTCCTGGGTTGATGATTAATGTGGTTTTCTCAGAGTGCGTTGTGCCTTCTCCAAAGGCTTTTCCTGCTAGTCCTGTGAACCGCACAAAAGCTAAATGTTATTTCTGCTTTTCTCTCTATTGTCACGTGTCATCTGCTGTCGCGGCAGCAGATGCATTCTGTGTTATCCCATAGGGCAGAAGAAGCATCAGCTGAGAGACACGTAGGGAGGTGAAATTAGGCTTAGAAACTGGAATTTCCTATTACAACAACTTCCCTGATTCAAAACCTTGGCTGGCTTTACATTGCCTACCATGTCATGCACAGGCTTCTCTGTCTGGATTTAAGTGTCTCATTGCCTGGCTTTAGCAGGCTTTGCTAATCCTATATCCTCTTCCTAAGTAACTTGCATTGTGTGGCTTTAATTCACTTTTGTGATGGTCACTCTCCAATCCAGATCCCGTTCTGCATTTTCATCAGTCTGCAAAACTTCTCCAGTGGGCTATCTTGTCATTATTTCAAAATGTCCTCATGGACACCCATCAACTTTCCCTTAACTTCACTGCTCTTCCCATCTTCCTCATTTCTGTTTGTGGAAGGATGATCTGGCCTTAGGGAATGAAAGCTGACTTGGAAGATTTGAAACCTCCTTATTCTGTCATCTGATCTTCTACTAGGACCCGTTGCTTTGAAATATCTCAATATTAATAGTTACAAGAAATCTTTTCCAGTTCTTATAGCTCATGCTATTTCTTCTTCCTCTAAACCGATAATGAAACGTCTCTAGGTTTTATAGTTCATGGGCCTGGTTGGATCTCACATGTGGTGGAGAACGGTTTGTGAGCAGCACGTGTGCAAATGGGGTTTGTTGATAGCGTCAGCCAATTACGTGTATAAATCCATGTCGTATGATGCCAAATAAGTTCACATACAGTACGCTTTCATTAGGAAAAATTCACCCTCTAGAACAAGCAGAGTTATTGTCCTGATCAACTTTGTACTGATTGAAACACACCTGGGGTGCTTCTTGACTGTTATATTGTTGTATGTGTACTGCATACACATGTATGAACTGTCAAAGACATTATCTGAAAGTTTCCCATTACTATTAGATTTCTATCGATTTCCCCCTGAATCTCTGAGAATTCTTGCTTTATTTTTTTAAATTCTATATTATGTGGCATATAATGGTTCATAACAGTTATGTTTTCTTTATGTTCGCTTTGTCAATATTTACCTAAATTTCACTTAAGCTTTTCACTTTTAATTCTACTTGGATAAAAAACATTGTGATCCTGATTTTTTTATAGATTGTACATTTGTGAGTGTGATGTATTTGCTAGTTTATCTTTCTTTAATCTGATACTTTTCTTTCTTTGTTTTAGGTGTATATCTTGGGATAGCATATGGATAGGTTTAGTTTTTCAAATATTGGAATTTAAGTCATTTACATGTATTATCATAATTACTCTGTTAGTTTTTATTTGACGTAAGTAAAGTTGCTTATGCTTTCTGTTTTTTGGGTTTTTTTTCTTTTCTTTGTTTTCCTTTTTTTTTGCTAGTGAGATGGAATATATAGGCCCTATTGCAAAATTCCATTTGGATTGCATTGAAAAATTTTAAAACATATGGACTTTATTTTCCTAATTAATAATTAAAAAAAAATCTACCTATCAACTGTTTCCTATGTAAGGTTATGAAATAAACACACTTTTATTTCCCCCTTCCCTGCTTTACTCAGTTTCCTGTTCTATTTATTTAATCTGGGATTTTAGACTCAGATAGTACTTTTTGCCCCCCAGTGTTTTGTTTTATGAAAATATGCAAACATAAAAAAAAGTTGAAAGGATTTTACAGTGAACGCTTGTGCGCCCAGCCTCTAGTTTCTACTATTGCCATTTTACTTTCCTTGCTTTGTCATGTATCTATCCATCCTTCTGTCCATTCACCAACTCATCTTTTTTTAAAATGCATTTCAAAGTAAATTGAAGAAATCAGTATACTTCACTCTAAATATTTCAGCATGAATATTATTAACTAGAATTTAATATTTGCTTGCAGTTTTTTTACCCCTTTGAGGTATAATTTACAAACAATGAAATACACAAATCTTAAGTGTATTTTCATTGAATTTTGACAAATATATACCAGATGTTATTTTTAACATTATTTTCTCTTTCAATTATTGTTTTGTATTTAAAAAACTCTTTTACAATCATGCTTTAAAATTATTTAGATGATATATTTAAATGGTTTTAGTAATTAACATGAGTTCCATTTCATCAGAACTTCTCCATTCTTTATTTTGATTCATCTCTCAGTTGGCTGGATTGTACCTTAAGTACTTTTTTCAAGAAGGATATGAGTGATATACTTAGGAGTCTGAGTAGCTAGAAATTTTCTTATAGTTCTTTCAGACATGAATGACAAGTTGGATGAGCTTAGAAATCTTAACTGGCAATCTTTTGTACCCAAAACTATAGATATTTCTGTATTGTCATCTGGTCTTTAATGTTATAGGGCTATCTGAGGCTATCTGCCTGGATAATTGTAAATTCTTCTATCGCTTCTGAACTTGAGTATATCTAGTAGTTGAAATCTTTGAGGTAATTTGCCAGGTACTCAGTGGAATCTTTTGATCTGAAGTATATAGTTTTATTCAATTATGGCAGAGGTTGGTAGCGGTTCCCTCAAATGCACATTTTACTTCTTAGTAAACTAATTCTTGATTTTCATATGGGCACATAGCTGCTTGGAATAAAACCCATATTTTCCAGACTCCCTTGAAGTTTAATGTTGCTAAACTTCATTTCTGTCACAGGCAGCTGACTCTGATCCTTATGGTTATATCAGCTCAGGAAAGTTTTCTTCTCTTATATTTTTGGTTATTTTGTTTTGTTTATTCTGTTCTCTTTTGTTTTCCCCAGGAACATCTCTTATCTATATTTTCTGTATTATCTGTTCTTTAAATCCAACAATTTTTTCCCTTATTATTTCAATCAGTTTGTCTTTTTCCTCCTCATTCCATGGCAGAGTTTCTCTTCTGTACCTCCGATTTTGACTTTTTGCTGTGCCCATTCTACTCTTTATTGTTTTTAATGAAAAATTTAATTAGCTATTGCTTTTTAAGTTTCCTTAACTCACTCATAACTTTCTGCCTCCTCTGAGCATCACCCTTTTCATCATTGCCTCTGGCCCTCAAAGCTTCACAACTGGAGTGGGGAGGGCAGTCAGGTTTGGTGGGGTCTCAGTCTCTCTGCCGCCTACTTCCTGGAGACCCTGCTGTTTCTCAGGAAGCAGAGGTGTGAGATGGCTTTCAGTGCCTGCCTTCCTCAGGGCCCACCTGCACCATGTTGAACAGGATGGCCCCAGGCTTTCCACCTTGTGGAAGGCACGCTTTCCTGTGCTGGTCCTCCCTCCCTGCAAAGCGTCTTCTTTTTTAATTCTTCTCTGGGTCCTTTCAGAGGAGATCTGGTGTGCAAGACGTTAAACAATTAATTCCAATGCCTTTTTACCCAGGAGTCTGTAAAAGACATTCTTTAACATTTTTCATATTGTGAGAGCATATACCGTATGCTATAAATTTATTTAAAACAACCTTAGTCTTTGTAGGCAGAGGAACAGAGATGTAAGAGAACTTGAGTCCCCAACTTAGTCACTTGTAAACCATGTGATCCTGGTCATACGCTCTTCAGTTTACTTATCTGCAAAACAGGAGTAATACCTTGGATTGAATGAGATCAAGGACAGTATTGAAAAGCATTTTTAAGTTCTTAAAAGCTAAAAAAAATGTAAGAAATGGCAACCATTCTCTTGATGTTCTTCCTCTTTTTGCTTCTTATAGGCTGGGTCCACGGTATGGAAGATATTCCATAAATCTTTGTTGATTAGTTATTTGGAATGAATGTCCAGAAAATGCTGAAGAATACCTGAGGAGACAAAAGAGAGTGATAGAGTGATTAAATATGTCATTACTGCCTTCTTTGCTATTTATAAGATTTCTTTTAACCTGTGGTATTATCTGCTTAGAAAGTGCCAGATTGTATTAACCATGTTCACATTTTCTCTCTGATCCCTCCTTCTAACCCTTGCTCTCCATTCCCCCAACATTTATTGTAAAAAGGTGTTCTTTTAAAGACTTTTTTTAAAGAAATGTAATTATTCATGGCTCAGTGTCACTTTTAAAGTTGTCCCTTGGTACTTTTTGGAGGCTGCAAAATATGTTAATTTCCAAACCTTCTTGGAAGTCACCCAATAAATTCAGGCATGGAAGGCATGGTCAGAGTACAGGGTGAACGAAGAGATTGTGCTGTGAGTTGGCCAGTATCGTTTATTATAGGCAATCCAGCAGGTGCGTAAATAGCTCCTACTGGGAGGTTTTCCCCTCAGCTTCCCAAAATGGCTCCATTTCAACATCCAGCAGTGACGCTGTATTCTCAGAATTGGATTAGCTAAGCACTGGGCAAGTAAAATCCACTAGAACGATCCAAAGGAAAGCTTTGCTCCCACATCGACAGCATTAGTATGAAATAGGCTTTTATTTATCACAAATTGTAGGTTTCATCAACTAATTGAAAAGTCTAGTTCTTGGAAGTGCACATATACATTTCATGTTATATAGTTCAAGTCTATGTATGTCATTTTTGAGTCCTTACTAAGTATCAGACCCTGTACTGGGTGCTGTGGAGGGTAGTCAGATGAGTGCAACCTCGCCTTGTCTTTGGGAGTTCACACGTTTGTTGGGAGACAGGGGCAGATATATCATCTCATCATGAAACAGATTGGGAAATTTTAAATGCAAGCAAAATGCCGTGGTGTTAGAAAGGAAAACTTGGAGACGCCTCTTGGTAGAGTAAGAATTAAAAGTAGGCATTCTTGCATTCATTTTTTACACAGACAATTATTGAATGCTTTATATCATGAACACTCCAAGAGGGCCAATTTTAGTTGTTAATTATTTACAGAAGAATAAAGTTCAACAGGCAGAAAAGGGAGGGCACTCCAGGGAGTAGGAGTTTAGTTGAGGCCTTGAGGCTACAGGGCCTGCCCAAGAGATGGGGAGGAGTCGGGTGTGGCTCTGACCCAGGATGTGCATATGGGAGTGGGGGAGGGGGTGCTGTAGTGAAGGTAAGGATGGAAGATAGATGAGGGTAAAACTGCAGAGGGTTCTGAATGCCCAGCAAAGGAACAATAAGTTTACATTTAAATCACATTTTTACAAATTGAGTCATTCTAAGTTTACTGGGATTGCTCCCTTTCTGGTGTAACAATTGGAAGTGCGCTATCTGGGAATCAGACCACACTGAATTTGAGCTGTGTCAGATGAATAACTGTGGACAAGTTATTTAACCTTTCTGACACTCAGTTTTCTCATCTGGGAAAATGGGGTTTGTGCAGATTAAGTGAAAAGACATAGGTGAAATGTCCACCAAGGGCATTTGTCCATCTTTAGTAGGTACTCAATAAGGATTAGCCTCTTCTCTTTCCCTCCCTTCCCTTCCTTTTTTTCCCCTCCCCTTCCCAGAGGAAGGCTCTGATGAACAACACATTTCAGTAAGATCACTGAGTCCTCAAGCTTGATTGCTAAGTTTTTTTCTCAATTTTTATCCCAGTGGTTCCCAAACCAGAGCAGTCATCAGAATCACCTACAGGTTATGTGAAATCACGGATTGCTGGGTCCCACCCCAGAGTTTCTGATTCAGTAGGTTTGGTGGGGGGGGGGGGCTGAGAATTTGCATTTCTAACACATTCCCACATGCTGCTGATGTGGGGAGTGCACTTTGAGAACCCCAACCTTATCTTGTTTTGCCCTGGTGTAGACCCTGTTAGTTGCTTACCCAAGAGCTATCCCCTCATCCCTGCTGACAGAGCCCTGAGCTGTTCTGGTAGTATAGAAAGATTCTTTGATTTCAGTGTTAGGCTTCTACCTCAGTACCAGAAGATGATGATGATGATGGGTCAAAACCAATCACGGTAATCTCAGTTCCCTTGACCATTGATTGATCTGAATGTACCATGTAGTGTCTCAAGAGATGTAAGGGTGAATCAACTGACAACAACTCACAAAGAGAAGGGCTTCTCCCCCTTGCACCTTCTTCCTGAATGTGTATATACTGCTGCAGTTACACTAGTCATCTTGGGACCAAGAGACGACAAGCACGAGGAAGAGAAACAACATGGCAAGGACGTTAGGGCAGAGATACAGGAAGAACCTGGATCCCAAAGGCATCATTGAGCTGCATGCCCTGGATTCCTACCTCAACTTGTTCTCGGTGAGAAAAATACATTTTCATTTGTTGAAGTCACCATAATCTCTTCTTTTGTTACTTGCAGCCAAACACACTCCTGACTGATACAATCTGTTCTAGTTCTCTGATGGCATAATTAATATTGACTTCTTTTATAGATGAAGACACTGAAGTTCAGAAAAATGAAGATGACATAATATATAGTGGTAGAGCTTAGATTCCAACTCAAGCTTCCTGATTAAAAGTTCTTGGCATTTTCCCACTGACCTATAGCTCAACCATTCTAATTATTTCTTCCTACTAATATAAATAAATAAAAATAAATAAATTTCTGTTTTTCCTTCTATTAAGGAAGAAAAAATTGATAATTCCCTATCTGTTCTGAGCTTTACTTGTGCCTCTGCTCTCAGCCATCTGACTTCTGATTGTTATTTATTAATTATCTAAATAATTAATTCCTTCCACATTTACATATAGATGTACTATATATAACGTTTGAATTTGATCTTTTTTGTAATGGACAATCTTACTTTTGTTCAGATTTTGTTCCTTACAGAAAGAAGCAGTTCAAATTAGCTTTGTGTCCTAACTCTTATTTTTTTCTATCCTAAGATTTTTACTTTTATTTTTATTTTTTTGAATTTCATTTTATTTTATTATTTTTTAAATTTTTTTATTTTTTCCGGTACGCGGGCCTCTCACAGTTGTGGGCTCTCCCGTTGCGGAGCACAGGCTCCGGACGTGCAGGCTCAGCGGCCATGGCTCACGGGCCCAGCCACTCCACGGCATGTGGGATCTTCCCGGACCGGGGCACGAACCTGTGTCCCCTGCATCGGCAGGCGGACTCTCAAGCACTGCGCCACCAGGGAAGCCCCATTTTATTTTTTTTATACAGCAGATTCTTATTAGTTATCTATTTTATACATATTAGTGTATATATGTCAATGTGTCCTAACTTTGAGACATAGGCTTCAGTTATATTTCTAAATTTTTGAAGACCTTGAAGTTCTAATCAAACAAAAATTATAGAGCAATACTAGTAATCTTCCAGAAAACACAATTGGATGCTGACTACTATGTAAACCAGCCTGCATCTCTGACTTTGATATATCTTCTTAACCCACCCACCCATTCATCATACTTGGGCCCTCCCAGCTCTACTACCTCAAGCTGTCAAGGTTAGTGCAAATGTATTGAAGAGACCAGCCTCCGAGTCACACTGACACATATGTTTATTCCCCCATTGCCTGGTTGAGACAATGGGCCCATAGCCCTCTGAACCCCTAGGGAAGACTGAAATCCCATTTATTACTAGCTCTTAGATTAGAGCTGGGTATATATGATGGAACTTAAATTAACTACAATTGCTAACAATATTTTCTTTAGTATATGAAGAAATATTGTTATTTAGCTCAGTTAAATTGCCTTAAGTAGTTTACTCATGCATTTGGCAAATTTTTATTGAACGTTACGTGTGCTACAGTGATAACGATGCCATCCATTTATACAGTCACTTATCCACAGTTTATAAAAGCACTTTCATAGCATTAGGGGCTGGGGATTGATTTACAATGGAGAGCAAAGCCAGTGTATATTGATGAAATATGCCTATTGTTCATAGAAATATTTGTTAATATAGTTATGAGAACATGTACACGTGTGGTTTAATTTTTTTATTACTATTATACGTTAACATGGTTATGTGCATATGCACATATATGCTATTGCTTGCATCTTATTACTATTTTCTTGTTGGAGATTTTGACCTCACATCTTATCATTTCTTTAGTGTTACTGTCAATAACAATGTAAGGAATCAATTAGATGTGTTGTCTTCTCATCTATTAAGGAAGAAGGGATTGGTAAGTTCCTATCCATTCTGAGCTTTACTTGTACCTCTGCTGTCAGCCACCTGACTTCTGATTGTCCTTATTAAATATTTAGGAGACCATGGGCTAAAATGTGGAGAAAGCTCTCTTCACTCTGCGCCTGCGAGGGCAAAAAGCCTATCTATGAGATGGGAGTAATACTTATCCACCAGGTCAGGTCTTGTTCTACAGTAGGAAAGGGCCACCCCAAATACTGAGATTTGTCTGGAAAAGCTCTGGTACCAAACAGCTCCCTTGCAGAGGCTCGACCATCTTCTGTGCAGAGGTTTGGGTGAAATGGTTTGCACGTTTTCTGGAAAGGGTGGACCCTCATGCTTCTTAGGAAAGGAGCAAAGCCAGCTTAGCTGACACTTGGAGAGGGGCAGGTAGATTCTTGGCTCAGGAAGCTTTTCGGGGTACATTTCCATAAGGTTGTTCCTTTTGAGATAGCACAAAGGGATGACAGGAGGAGGAGGGGGTGATCAGAGAGCAAAACAGTACAGTACTCAGTACTTTCAACCAGCCCCTTTGAGTTATGTACAGTGTGCTATCCCACCCCAAGTTACGAGCAGCTGAGTTGAATTAAAAAACAGTCCCTCCTTTGCTGCGACCTGGCCTGCCAAATTCTCAGCTGGCGTGAGCTTTTATAGCTATGTTATAAACCCCCCAAAAAGTGAGGCATATAATGGAAACATTGACATAACTTGAACTCCAACGAGCGGCTTGTGCCTCTCTAATTATCCTTACGTTTCATTGGCCATTTCTCTCCCTCCTCGGGCAGGACCTGCTGCAGAGGCTCTGCCTAATGGTCCAGGGGGCTGGAGGGTTGAAGCTGGGCTTTGCTGGGGATAATGAGACAGTGTCTGCTGGTGGGAAGCCCCTTGTTCCATACATACTAACCCCTCCCTTTTCCTTTCCTTCCCTTGTTCTCCCCCTGCACCGCCTCTCACAATGCCCTCGCACCGCCCCCCCCCCCCGCTCCCCAAAAAAAGGCAGAACAGTTCAGTTGGTTGTAAAAATTAATGAGTTCAGATACAGACTTGCCTTATTCCGGTCCAGCTGCGTAACCAGGGCGATTCCGACCAGCATTCTAGACGCTGACATCAGCTCCATACCCCGGTACAATGCTGCTCTGTTTGATCTCAGAAACAGATCAGGCTCCTGGGCTTTATACATCCTGCTTCCTCCCTTCGTAGACTCATTTTATCACCCACCAGGAGAGCTCATCTCACTGCTCTCCCCCTGGGTAGCTAATACCAGAGGCTCAGACCCTACAGCTGACTCTTCTTTCACCAGCTGGACACTTTGATCCAGTCTTCCTGGTCCGCTTGGAGGATCCCTGCCCCCATAGGCGTTGACAACTGGTGGAGGATGAGAGTGATAATGATTTCACCGCCTTGTCTTTGCACAGGACTTCACGATTTTCCATGCACTTCCACGATATCGTCAATGTGGCCCAGGACCACCCTGGGCGGTGGAGGTGGGACACCCATTTTACAGATGAAGAAAGTCTGGGAGGGCTGGTGAGTGGTGAGAGCAGGAACCGATCCCAGAGTCCTGGACTCCTATTCCCAGCTCATTCCATGGACTCAAGGTGCTCACCGCTTAGTGCAGGGACCAGGCAAGGTAGATTGAGTTTCTGTTGGTGAACGGAGCTGGAAGAAAGCTCTGTGGACCCACTCTCTGCCAGGCTAAAGGAGGGGGGCGGTGACAGATCACTTGAGGCCCCTCAAAAGTGTGTCATTAATCTGTCACAGCTCACCCCTTCTGCAGAATGCTGCTTCCTCTTCCTCTGGTTCAAGAATATTTATTTCCCAGGAGGACCAGACAGATGTCTTGCTTACAGTGGCTCCGGGAGCATCAACAGCAAAGACGGATTGTAAGCAGTTCAGGAGGATTTCAGGAGAAGCTGTTAAAACGATAACAAACCTTTTTAGAAATAAAACATAGAAGCATAAACCTTATTACAGGGGGCGTTTCATTCCGCAGTTTGGGGTAAATGTTTTAGCAAGTATAAAGTTAGCAAAGAGGAGCACCGAGGTCAGTATCAGTTTCCTGTGGCTGCAGTGAGGCGTTCCACAGACTGATGGCTTGAACAACAGGCATTATTCTCTCCCAGTTCTAGAGGCTAGGAGGTTGAAGACAAGGGCCACGTGCCCTCCAAGGCTCTGGGCTGATGCCTTCCTTGGCTCTTCTGAACTTCTGGTGGTGGCCGGCAATCTTTGGCTTGCCCTGTGGCACCGCAGTCTCTGTCTCTGTCACACCTGGCATTCTCCCTGTCTTCCCATGCCCTTTTTCTCTTCTTATAAGGACACCAGTCATATTGAATTAGGGTCCACCTTAAGTTAAGATGAGGTTGGAAAAGATTGGGGGGTGTCCTAATCCAATGACTAGTGAGGGTCTTTCTAAAAAGAGAAACGTAAGTTGATAACATCTGCAAAGACCCTACTTCTAAATAAGGTCCCATTCACAGGGACCAGGAGTTAAGAAATGAGGAGAGAGGTGGCAGTCTTGAAGAAATGCTCTGGGAGCATCACTTGGAGCTCCTGATTCCCCTCAATGGCTCTTCTCACTTGACTACAAGAATGAATCTCAGAGAGGTTATCCAACCCGACGAGGACCCCATCTGGGAAACTGAGCTGGTTTGCAGTTTCCAAAACCTACGTTCATTCCATTGCATCTTGTCTTTGGTGGACTTTGAATGTGACTGAGCCCTACCCTTGACTTTTGGTGAACTTGCTGGGAACCAAGGCCAGCGAAGCCGCTTCTCGGAAGCCTTCGGGGGCTCATCAGCTGACCCGGAAGCACAGCTTCAAGGTCCCCACTCTGGGTCGTGTGCTCTGCCCACCCCCCTACCCCAGTCATGGCTTCACATTATCAGACAGCCCGGCTCCCTTTAAAGTTGCTTCAACTCATGTTAACCGTCATCTTGCAACATTTCTAGCTGTTTTCCTGTGTCCCTTTCTTTTGTAGAGTATATAAACTCAGCATGTTTAATTTTTTTTTTTTTTTTTTTTTTTGCGTTACGCGGGCCTCTCACTGTTGTGGCCTCTTCTGTTGCGGAGCACAGGCTCCGGACGCGCAGGCTCAGCGGCCATGGCTCACGGGCCCAGCCGCTCCGCGGCATGTGGGATCTCCCCGGACCGGGGCACAAACCCGTGTCTCCTGCATTGGCAGGCGGACTCTCAACCACTGCACCACCAGGGAAGCCCAACATGTTTAATTTTTGAAATAGATTTGCTGTGAAGCCTCGTGGTTTTTTAGTGGCTTAAAATGTATTGTCTTGTGAGTTTTTTCGTGCCAGTCACAGTGTTCACTGTGGGAAGCAGCAGGACACCAGGGAGGTTGATGTCTATTCAGTTTTAGGGGGTTTTAAGGCATTCCTGAGACCATCCAGATTTTAAATGTTCTGTCTCATTGTTCCTGAAGCTATTAACATATGCGAGAAATGATGGTGTCTCAGCCCCTAAGCCACACATTTCAGATTGCCTCCTGTCCCCAGAAATGACTTCTATCAACAGCCTTCAGTAAGCCACTGTAATGGTTCTGAAATGAGAACAACATGGTCATTCCATCATTAAAGCCCCTCCTGCTCTGAGACTGGACACACATTACTGTTTTCTGCCAGGGTTCTGATTTATGAGATGCTCTGTGGGTTCTGGGTTTAATGTATATGGCTGGCTGCCCTCAATGTACACGACTTGCTGGAATTCTTTCTCACGTGATTAGATGGATCACATTTATGTTATATCGTTACTGTTTGGGTATGCAGGCAATCCTAGCTTTGTACAGTATCAGTTAACTAAAGCACGTGCCTATTGGAATGTGTCCCCACTTCGCACGGTTCCCTGGTAACTGCTAAGTGAAGACACAAGAGTTTCTGTATGAGTTTCAGTGAACATGGTTCCAGCGCTAAGTAGGACTAGCTGTAGCTGCTTTTTAAATAAAATTTGGAGGAAGAATGTGACTATGGAGGCTTCCCTGATGGCGCAGTGGTCAGGAATCCACCTGCCAATATAGGGGACACGGGTTTGAGCCCTGGTCTGGGAAGATCCCACGTGCCGCGGAGCAACTAAGCCCGTGAGCCACAGCTACTGAAGCCTGCACACAGCAACGAAGACCCAACACAGCCAAAAATAAATAAATAAATTTATATATGTAAAAAAAAGAATGTGACGTGGCAGTTCTCATTTCTTAAACAAATAGTGAGTACCCGTTGGGTCCAAGGCACCAGGCTTGTCTCTGTCCTGAAATACAACTGCCACAGCCTCCACACTCGAGCTAAATGGTGGAGGAGGTCTGATGACGTATGGAAATGACTGAATGAAGACAAAGACAACTGACAGTTATCAGAGATGGAGTGTGGCAGGGACTCAGAGGGGGCGTGGTCTTCTTTCTGGGGGTGGGAGGATCAGAGAACTTGTATGGAGGAGTCAACATTTGAATTGAGCCTTGAGAGAGGAGGGTATCTGGGGAACGCAGAAGAGGGAAATGGGAGGTGGGCACTCCAGGCTGACCTGACAACACGAGTAAAAGCACAGGGGTGAGAAATCTTGAATCCCAGAGCTGGGAATTTATAAATTCATAAATGATGACCTATGGGTGACACTTTCCAAGGAAGGAATCACACACCAAGGGCGGATGGTGAGAACCAGTCAAGTATGAGGGATCTCACGGTGCTGTCACCTTCACGGCCTTTTTTTGATGCCCAGAACAAATCTGTGAAGGACGGAACCTGGGTGTCCCCATTTCACAGACGAGGAGCAGAGTCAAAAGGCAGAGACCTGCCCAAGCCTTCAAAACTAGCGAGTGGCTAAGCAAGGAGAAGAAGGCAGGTTTCCGGAGGTCCAATCCCCTCCTTTGTCTATTGCCCACCCTGAGAAGTTGGTGCCTATGACAGTTGTATTTGGTTTCTGCTAAATTGTCCAGCTTCACATGATTGTGTTCACAAAAATACACAAATACACAAAAAATACACAAATACACAAAAAATACACAAATACACAAAAATACAAAATACACAAATGCACAAAAATACTAATTATTATAGCTAACCTCTCCCTAAGGAAACACTCATTGAGGGGAAAATGAGAAATCAACCTGGGCACGTCTAATGGCTTTGAGTTTCGTTGCTTTCTTATTTCTTGTGTTCTTTTATTTTGAAAATTAATGTCGACTGGATTTTAGAAAACTGTTCCCCACAGAATATTTTATTGTTAAAAATAAGAATAATAATAACACTCCCACTAAAGGAAGCCGTGGTGTCAAGCTGTCTTCCATTTTGGGCGGATTTTCCTTTTGTTTAGCCAGTAATTACCGCAGGACTGCTGTCCTGGACTCCTCCCGGCAAGGGCTGATGTGTCTCTGAAAGCACGTCGCTTCCACGTCTGAACTCTTCCGTCCTCTCAAGTTTACCTCAAGCATCACGACGAAACCTCTCCATCAGTCACTTCCTGACAGATCAGCACGGATTTAATCCCAATCAGAGTATCTGAGAACCAGCAAGATGGGGCCGTCAGGAGGCCCACGCTGGCTGGTCTGAAGCCTTTGACCAAGTAAACACAGTCTCAAAGGGCTGGGGAGCTTGAAAGTAAAACTGTAAATGATCCCATCTGTGATTCTTGGCTGGCGATTCCTCTGGGGTGGACCAAAGAGGGGGAAAGCAGAAGAGAGGGTCTCTCTTTGCTTTAAACAAAATATAGTTACCCTTCTAGCATCTTCCTTGTTTGGGGTATTTTCCAAGTGAAAGTTCATTAGGGAGACACGAAAGCACGTCTTACTAATGTCCATCAAAGAGACGGGCTCAGTTTCAAAGCACAGAAGAAATACGATAGTGTTGAAGCAAACTACATGAAAAAGATCTTATGACCCCAAGAAGCGAGAAAGAAACAGGGACCGGTGACTTGGATTTTTTTTTTTTAATCCAATCTTTATTTGGGACAAAATAAGTGAGTCCCAGGAAAATGAGTATCTCCTGGGCTTTCTCTTATTTACATCGGGCAGGCTGAACTAAACATTCTGGAATGTTTGTAAATGTTTGGGTTTCCTATTCCATATTTTCTCCTGTTGGCACCACAGCTGAAGGGTTCAGAATTTCTCAAACAAGGTTCTTACCCACAGTGATGACTATTATTAACATGTATTGATCTAGAGGATATACAGAAACAGGATTAAGTGCAGATCCGGAGCCCAGGGATTAGGTCTGGCTGGAGAGCAGAATGTAAACAGGGGATGTCTGAGTGGTGGGAGGCAGGGGGGCTCATTAGAGGTCTGGGCCAAGGCACAGGGTGGCTTTGTGTCTGTCCTCAAGCCAGGGAGGGGGCCTGGATGCTGGCGAGCCTGAGGGCCAGAACGTCACTTCCTGGGGCTCCACAGGGGTACTGGGCAGGTTCCCAGGGTGACATGCCCCTCTGCAAGGAGCACTCGGGCCAGGTAGAGGGAGGCTCTCTCTTCTGTTGAGTGTTTTGCTGAGGAAATCCCAGCTGGTCTCAGGCATGCTCCCTGGGGGAGCAGTTCTCCTCCATGTCAGAAGGGTTCGTCTCCCTTGGCTGCCCATGGAAAGAGCGGCTGTTTTCCACACTTCATTCCTCATGCATTGTGAACCCCCCAAAATACCTCTTTGAAAACAAGGCCCTGGGTGAACATCAAGGTCCCCAGGAGAAAATCCACCATAAGAATTCAGGCTGCCATAAAAGAGGATGAAATTTTGCCATGTACAGCAACACTATGCTAAGTGACATAAGTCAGACAAAGACAAATACTGTATGATATCACTTATATGTGGAATCTAAAAAATACAACAACTAGTGAATATGACAGAAAAGAAGCAGACTCACAGATATAGAGAACAAACTAGCGATTACCAGTGGGGAGAGGGAAGCAGGGAGGGGTAACATAAGGGTGTGGAATGGGAGGCACAAACTACTGGGTGTAAGATAGACTCAAGGACGTATTGTACAATGCGGGGAATATAGCCAATATTTTATAATAACTCTAAATGGAGTGTAACCTTTAAAAACTGTGAAGCGTTCACTATATTGTACACCCATAACTTGTATAACATTGTACATCACCTACACTTAAATTTTAAAAATTAAAAAAAATTCAGGCTGCAACCCTGCACCACAAGAATCCACTGAACCTGGGTTCCCAACAGTGAGATGGAGACTGCCATCGGGATGGACCCTCTCACTCTGCTCACGAGGCCCACCTGGAGACGAATCTAGTCCATCTGGTGTTCTCAGGCTCATAGGTTCATGGGGGGACATCTTCTGGAGCAGAGGTTCCCAATCTCAACACTATAGTTGTTCTTATCAGTAGCGGAGACACAGGGAAAGCAGAGCTAGCCCTGGCACTAAGCATAGTGGTTATCTTCACAGGCGTTGGAATCTAAGATATGGGATCAAACCCAGCTTAAGTTGCTCAGTTTTCTTATCTGTAAAATGGGGAGAATATCACCTACATGAGAGAATACCTGTGAAGAATAAATGTGGTACATAGGTAGGTGGTTGCCTAGCCCAGTGTTTGGCACATAGTAAGTGCCAAGTAAATGGTAGGTTTACTGTTTCCTGTTGTGGGCTTCACAGACAAGTGTGCGGATGGGGACATTAGCATTTAGGAAGCATCACTCTATGTCACACATCCTACGATTGCTTTCGTGGGTGTAGGTAGAATAGACCCTTCCCTCCTCAGTTGTGGTAGCAGCTGTTGACTTAAGGTGACAGTGATGCCTGGTGCCAGAAGCTGAGGGTGGAAGAAATGAATGTCACTTGTCCTTCTTAGATCTAAAGCAAAAAGTCTGATACGTGCTTTCTTCATTTGTTCTCAACTGATGGTAAGCTTTCGTAGCTGCAGTTATAGTGTAAAGTCTTTGAAGAGAAAAGACTTATTTTCTCTTATGCTCAGGCGTTGGATCTTTCCGAGTTGCATATCCAGGTTTGGTTCTTGGCATCCAAGCTGACCCTATCCCTCTACTCCCAACCACCAACACTTCCTCACAAACCTCATCACTCAGAATACGGGCTCCCAAAGCCTGGGCAAGAAATCCTGAATTATCCGTTGAGCAACTCAGGTTAAGGGGGAATTGGTAGAAAAAGTGAGTCAAACAGAGATGAAGACACAGGGAGAGAACCATTCTTTGATCCATTCAAACACTATTTGTGAAGTACCTGCCTGCCAGCCACTGTGCTCGGTGCTGAGATTACAGAGACGATCAAAACTCAGCCGCTGACCTCAGAAACATAATGATCACTTCTTGTCCTTGGAGCAGGTTAAGATGTGTAAACATTCAGCAGGTTGCAAACTTTGGACAGTTCTTGATGAATGTTATTCCTCAATAGAAATTTGCTGTTGCCGTTTTTAAGAATAGTGCAGACAAAGACACAAAACCAGATCATTTTAAGTGTGAGATGCGGATGTGCCCAGGGCATTGTGGGAGAACAAAAAGAAGGTAGGATGTGTTCTATAGTCCTGGAGGGGCAAGTGGCGTTCCTGACAGAGGTTCCAGTGTAAGTGAAGTTGTGGAGGAGAGAAACCATGTGGTATGGGCAGGAAACTCTGAAGAGCCCCATGTTCGTGGCACATAAATTGTGAGGCAGGAAACAATGAGCCTTGAGATGGGAGAGGGAGGTGAGGACATTGCCTATGAGGTGGACTTTTTCTTGTGGGCCGTGGGGAGTCCTGGGCAGGTTCCTGTCAAAGAGGGAAGTGGTCAGATCTGCATCTTAGACAGCAGTGTGGAGGTGGACTCAAGATAAGGGGCAGGGAGGACAGTTTTGTGGCCATTGTCATTTTCCAGATGAGAGATGGGTAAGAGTTCGAACTAAGATACAAGCTTTTACACATAGTGTAGTCACACACACACACACACACACAATTTTCCAACTGAAGATTTTCGTGTATGCTGCAGAAAAGCCCACTTGAGCTTGGTAGACACAAAGGTGGAATTGTTCAACAGGAACTCATGTCTCTCTTAAACACTCTTTTTTAATACCAGCAGATTTCGAGCGTGAGTTCAATGCTCCTATGTCAGCTCTAAGCAGCACGTATTTCATGTCCTTTGCATTTTTTGTTTTTGGAGACATTTGTGAGGAAGTAATTCTTCCTTGTTCTTTTGGGTGTTTATTTGCTGCTTGTCTCTTGTCTGAAATATTTTCTGTTATCTACTTTCCTGGTGAGGCTCTAGTCTGGGGAGTGAACACCCTGTATTGGCTCACATTTTCCACATTTAGTTCTTCACTTCTTTCCTCATATTGTCCAGAAGAAACTCTCAAGCAGCAAAATTGATGAAAAGATTTTTGTCTCCTCTCCATAGCCTCTCCCCACCCCCTGCATGGACTGATGTGTTTCCTCATGTCCTGTTCCTTTAAAATAGTAGACTGAAATGTCTGCTCATTCATTCCAGAACAGTGGCTCAGAGAGGCGCTGCTGGTGACCTGGACTCCGATGGGAATGGTAAGCTTGGGGCTCTGGACTCAGAATAGTCTCTGACGGCTGCATACCAGCTGGAGGAGGGGAGGGGACATGGCGACCAATACACCCTGTCTATCCAAACTCTCCTGCTTCAAAGGAACGTTGATTTCATTGTTCCCTAAAGAGGATGAGTAAATAACGGGATATTGTCAGGAGCCAGGGTGTTTCCTGCTGGAGACTAGGGTGCTGCCAAGTGTCAGAAGACTTGGGACCTAGGTCTGTATGAGCCACTCGTGAGAAGTGTGGGTTCGGACGAGTTACTTCACCTCCGGAAGACCCATTTTCACTTTATAGACAATACAAGAGATAATAGAATCTGTCGTTTTGCCCTTACAGGTTGTGTGATGTTGGGTGTAGAAACATTTTTGATACTGAGAAATGCATTTTGGAAATAACAGTCTAGTATGAGAACTTTCTCTTGAACATTAAACAAAGCACCACTGAAACAGCTTTGATTCTAATAAAACGGTTTGAAGAAACACAGAGAAAGTATGCAAAATGCACCTTCAGTTGGGCAGGAGTATGTAATAATGTCTTGATAATCCATTACAGGAAGACCCATGACAGATGCTTGCTGGCTTTCTTTTGCCTTGCAGCCTACTTCTCTCTGTCTCTCTCTTTTCCTTTTCAGGGTTTTACAAAACTGATTTCCACGCCAGCCAAGGCAGGCACCCACTGGAAAGTGGAAGCTGGGATTTAACACTATGAGAAGGAGGGCACTGGCCTCAGACCCACCACCTAGGTTTGGATCTCAACTCTTCCCTTCACTCCCTAAGGGTACCTGGGTAGGTTTCTTTGCCTGTCTTGACCTGAGTCTCTTATGCATAGGTTGGTTAGGATTTTATTAAGGTCCTTTCCAGCGCATGGATTCTGTATTGTCCCAGCATTGAGTCAATAATACCTTCCAGGGGCTGAAGAGCCTGGAGTTGCTGAGTGACTGAGTCGTCACTGGTGCAGGATCTCCTGTCCACTCAGGGCAATTATCAGGAGTTGACACTGCTGTGCTAAGGCCCTGGTTTTGTCTCCTCACAGTGGCGTAGGGCTTGGACACACCACAGTTTGCCCAGGATGCAGGAACGTGCGTGGTGCAGACAGATACCGTATTTTCCTTCAGTCCTGATTCTGGGAAAGCAGCAAGAGGAGAGGTTGGGGAAGGGAGTGGTCACGCTACACAGGCACCCAAGGCGAGGGGAGTGGGAAGAGGGTGACTTGTACAGTAGCAGGCCACCGCTGAGACCTGCCAAGGGATGAGTATTACTCAGAGGGTGCGTCCAGTTCCCATTTTACAGCAGAAGTAAACTCTCCAGACCCTGTTGTAGTTGGCTAATGGTGATCCCCAAACCACAGGCTCCAGAGATATGAGCCAGCGTTCCAGGAAAAGCCACCCACGGGAGAAGGGAGGACAGAGGGACAGAGGCTGGAGCGAGGGCCTGCGTGTTTGGGGCTGATTGCTTCAAATGGAGGGTGATTGCGCCTTCCAGCTCAGGGTTCATTGGTCAGACCTCCAGCGCAATCCAGTCCACATCCACGGAGGCCTGCGTGGCAGAGGGTTAAGTCTGCCCTCCCCAAAGTCAACATCCAGTGAACCAACAGAGTCACGGGGTCACTGGGAAGTTCTTCACTCTGGTTCTTTTTTTTTTTTTTTTTAAGCTTAGAAAGACCAGCTCACCACTTAGGAGGCCTTGTGTGGATGGTTCTCCAAACCCCTGGTCAGATGGCTATCTTTCAACTAAAACACAGGGTTAGTTGAATTTTCTTCCAAATCTCATTTCAAACAATTATCTTGGCATGTTATCTGTAATATCTCCTTTGGAAGGTTATTCCACATTAAAAAAAAATTCATCATATCCTGTGAATGAGTGGATTGAGAAGTAAAACCTCAAGTCAGTGAAGATGTACGAAGACATGAGTGACTCCTGAATTACCTTTGACTGCGGCTCTCAGCAGCAGCAAAGGAAGACCCTAGAAAGATGCAAGTCTGGACCCCTGCAAAATTTGAGCGGCCTTCCTTGAAAAGTCAGTTGTTCAATCCCTTGCCTTCAGGTCAGATCATACTTGAATCATCAGACCCTGTGGTCCTTCAACACACACACACACACACACACACACACACACACACACAGAAAATACACATTTGTATGCAATATTGCACACCCCCTCCCCCAAACTCTCAGCAATTAGGAGTTGAATTCCCCAGTCTGCTGAGCTGGACTTAGAGACCTAGCAAAAGGGACTCTTGAGAAGAAAAAAGGAATTCCACACTGGTGAGGTTAGGGCTGCCGTCCTTAAAAGCGAAGGGGTTTCACCCTTAAAAGCGAAGGGGTTTCACGGAGCCTGACTGCTTTAGAAAGGGACAGGTCCTGATGCTCCCAGAGGGGAATTGGGTGAAATGCTGGGGAAGGGGTCCAGGAGCCTTGAAGATCAGAGCCGGCGCTGGGACTGGGTGGTCCGGTGGGGTTCACTTTCTGAGCATCCCCACCTGCCCTCTCACTCCCACCGCCCAGGGCCCTACAGTTGCTCTATTCTTCACCCATCTCTGAAAACCTTCCATCTCTGATGCTACTTCAAAGCCCCCTGGGAAAGCCAAGTTGCCAATTAAGCCTCTTTGAGGCAGGTTCTCATTCCTTCCCCCACTAATTGAAATGTTACTCCTTTTACTAAACTCCTAAACCACCCAAACACAACGGGTCCTCCTCATTTGCATTGTAACAACGTCCCTAATGTGCTTCCAAGGGCTTTCCGTAAAGGGGACCTTCTCTCCTCTCCCGAACGGTCAAAAGCAATTCGAGGCAAAGGCCTTCATTTCCATCCCTATACAGCTGCTCATTAGCTAAGGTGGAAGAAATTCCTTTTATTCTGGATTCATTTCCCAGGATGATAATGTCTTTTTTGTCTCAGGCCACTGTTCCCAAACTAGCCCTTAATTGCTGATAGTAATTGAGTTAATACATATTTACAGCCTGGTAAGGTTAAAGAAGGTCTCCTGTAGTTTTATTTGAGGCATTTTATCTAACCTGCAATAAAATCATTAACAAATTGTTTGGTGTTAATTCTCTATCCTTTATCTTGTCTCTGCCCCTTGGGAAAGTTGGGTGAAGGCAGATGGCTTCGGCGTGGGGATCGATTCTCAGTCTGGGTGGACCAGAGAGCCCCAAACCTCACCTCAAAAGTCACCTCCAGGTCCTCTGTTCAGAGAGGAGGGCCTCTCCTCGGTGGAAGCAGATAGCCTGGGGCAACACTGTGTAGCTCTCCCAGGCACCCAGCCAAGCAGCGCAGGCAGGGTGATGAAATCCCATCAAAGCCACAGGGCTGGGCCAGGCTCCTGAATTAGCTCCCACCAGTAACTCGAGCCCCAAGTGGCCCACAGCCTGGGCACCGAACCAAGGTGTCAGGCCATGCGACCGTCTGGCCACGGGAGCCCGCCCAGAAAGAGGGGCTGAAAACAGAGCAGGAGGAGGGGCCAAGGGCCAAGGGCAATGCCAGGGGAAGCCAGGGGTTTTCCAAACTTTACCCTGGGAGGCCCGGATGGCTGCCTGTGAAAAGTCGCTCTTGTCACATCCCTTCTCTCTCCTTCCCAAAAGCAGCGGGAGTGATGTGGAGGCCCCCTTCCCCGTAGGATTCCAGGCCTCTTCATCCCATCAGAGGGAAATTGGCTTACCAACAATGAAGCTGTCTTGAGTCAACAGCATGTCTGACTACCCCCAGAGTACTGCTCCCGGTTGCCTGACACTTCCTTTCTCTCCCCCTTGCTTTGCTTGGGATTCTGCCTTCTTTTCCTGCTGACCCATCCCTGAGGAGTGGACCAGGTTGTGTGGCAGAGGCTGGCATCCCCCAGAATCCATGTTGCTGTATATTTCCCAGCCACACATCTACATTTTCCAGCTCCCCTTGCAGTAGACACGGTGTGGGGTAGGGGGGAGTGACAAGCGCCAGCTCTGAGCTCTTTGCCCTGTCTGGCTGCCTGGAGTGAAGATGACCCTCTGGGCAACTTCTGAAGCCAAATGTTAAAAATGGCAGAGCCTCAGTCAGCTCAAAAACTTAAATGATAGGTGGAGGGTAGCGGCTCCTCCCATCCTGTGTATGAGCTTGAAATCAGTGTCCATGGGGTGTAACCCACTGTATGCTTTGGGGACTCTTGGTTATAGCAGGGAATTTGCTATACAGTCTGAGACTGTTCATATAACACTAGGAACTGTGGGAGTTGTTGCCTTTGCCTAGAATGTTCATCCACCAGTGCCTCTCCCGTGCATCCCTTAAGACTCAGCTCAAATTCCAGCCCCTCCGTGGAGCATTTCTGTGGGCAGAGGACCCACAGAAGTAGCTTTATCTGGTGATGCATCCATGGGCTGCAGCAGAAGCCACCTTTGCCTACCTACACGGCCCACTGAGTGAGATTTAGAAACTCAGCCCAATGGCCAAAAGCCTCCAAACCAAAGGTAGCTCCCTCTGAAACTCTGATTTCATAATTCTTTTTTTTTTTTTTGCGATACGCGGGCCTCTCACTGTTGTGGCCTCTCCCGTTGCTGAGCGCAGGCTCAGCAACCATGGCTCACGAGCCCAGCCGCTCCACGGCATGTGGGATCTTCCCGGACCGGGGCACGAACCCGTGTCCCCTGCATCGGCAGGTGGACTCTCAACCACTGCGCCACCAGGGAAGCCCTGATTTCATAGTTCTTTGTTTCTGAAATCAGGCTCAAGAGCCTTGGAGGAGGGGAATAAGTACTAAGCTGATTTCTCGGGCGATTCAGCAACCTGGCGATAGATGGGCCCTTAGAAAAGGCCCTGCCTTTTTCCTTACAGATGAAGAGGCTGGGGCCCAAAGTGGAAAGGCAGAATCAGCACCCGGGCCTCCTGACTCTCAGCCCGGTGCTCCTTAATTGTCCTATTTAAGCAAGGCAGGTGACATGCTGTTGTCAAGTCTCCCATTGCATCCCCTGGTCCAGGCTCAGAATTATTTGTTCTTTTCTGTTCTCCAAGTTGTGCTTCAGCCCACTCTGTTTCAGTGTTCTCAAATACTGTCCCATGCCGCCTTCCTTCAGTCTGAGCACTTCATGTCAAAGTTCTTGGTGCTGATTTCCAGCCAAGGCATGTTGGGAAGCTCCAAAATTTCCAAGGTTAACTGTTCAATAGCCTATGGACAGATATAGCCCACTCATGGAACATAGACCCATTCCTTTGCTCTATAGCGAGGGGTTGGGCCGGGCAGGAAACGTGGCATCACTAAACTATTCCCTGTTTCTCTGTCTTGTCCTTCTCTTCGTGGGAGGAAGAGTCCTTGAGGAGGAATTCCGTCCCCATTTTACAGAGAAAGGAATGAGAACTGAGGCTTAGAGAGGTGGTGATTAGCTCAAGGCTCTACAAGTTGTGACGCCTTTCTTCTGATTCCCCCTGCAGAGTCCTCTGTCAGAGTGAGAAGTTTATCTTTTTCGCTTTCTAAGCCACAAAAGAAACACTACGGTATGGTTTGGGGGTATATTTTGGAATTTTAAACTCAATCAACCACAATTTCTCTTATGATTTCCCAAAAGCAGAGACTTATTTTGCAGTATTCATGTCTTAGAGTCTAAGAGACCTATTGGTCAAAACTTGACATCTGACCTAACATAGGGGTTGATGTCGTTTTCCACAAGGCAGTCCCATCCTGTCAGCATTTTTTCTGATTGTTGGAGCTGGTTCAAAACCCACACTTCTGCCCTCACATCCTTCCTTTCAGGAAGCGGCAGGAGAATCAGAGTCCTGGATGCTTGACTCAGGGGGGGTCCTTAAGGTTATAGAGGTCAATCTTCTCGTATTTTTTGGGGGGACCATAGGCCTATAGCGAGCTGGTGGCAGGGCTGGCCTGGTGTCCTGACTCTTCAGCACAAAGTGCTTTATGGACAACATGTGATAGTGAACCCAGATTGGGTAGTGTCTCTGTAAAGTAAAGAAGGAACATCATTTTCTTTCAATTCTATAGCCTGGAGCAAGGAGGAGTCCATTTTCCTTTGGGAAATATGTTCCGTACCATCCTGTCTATAATTCATGGATGAAATGGTCACCTTTTGGGATTGCTGATGCCTGTTTTCCTCTGGGATGGCTCCCTGCATCTTTCTGATTCATGGCTCTGCTCTGTCAGCAGTTCTTTTTTAGCTTAGTGACTGTGCATGTGGGGAGCAGGGAGGTAGTGGTATGGGTAGGGTGACAGTCACTCAGACACCGCAGCTGCAGGAGGGAAAGGGAGTGTTTGACAAGGTTAGAGTTGGGGGTGCCCACCAACGGCCATTCCTAAGCATATTTATTGTATGCTTAGTATAATGAAGGAAGATTGCTTCCTATATGCACACTTGATCATTCCCTTGGTGCTTTTTCCATTTGGTATATTTTTAAATTCCTTAACAAAAACCTTTGGAAAGCAGAGACCTGGAGAGGAAGAGCTA
The DNA here is from genome assembly GCF_949774975.1 of Lagenorhynchus albirostris. Lineage (NCBI taxonomy): Eukaryota > Metazoa > Chordata > Mammalia > Artiodactyla > Delphinidae > Lagenorhynchus > Lagenorhynchus albirostris. Next base: position 71,259,484 of record NC_083099.1, on the reverse strand, counting down.
ACGTGTTGCGGAGTCTACAGTACTCTAGGAAAAGTGCTTCTTTCTCTTTTTTTAAAATTTTATTTATTTATTTATTTTTTATACTGCAGGTTCTTATCAGTTATCTATTTTATACATATTAATGTATATATGTCAATCCCAATCTCCCAATTCATCCCACCACCACCCCCCGCTTTTCCCCCTTGGTGTCCATACGTTTGTTCTCTATGTCTGTGTCTCTATTTCTGCCTTGCAAACCAGTTCATCTGTACCATTTTTCTAGGTTCCACATATATGCGTTAATATACGATATTTGTTTTTCTCTTTCTGACTTACTTCACTCTGTATGACAGTCTCTAGGTCCATCCATGTCTCTACAGATGACCCAGTTTAGTTCCTTTTTATGGCTGAGTAATAGTCCATTGTATGTAGGTACCATATCTTCTTTATCCATTCGTCTATCGACGGGCATTTAGGTTGCTTCCATGACGTGGCTATTGTAAATAGTGCTGCAGTGAACATTGGGGTGCATGTGTCTTTTTGAATTATGTTTAGGAAGACTGCTTCTTATGTTCACATATATATGAGGAAACTCTTTCCATCGTCAACAATATCATGAGACAAGTAATCGTATTTTAATTGTCATGGTGAGGACATCTGTGCTCAGAGCAGTGACTTTCCTAGAGCTCACAGCTAGTAAGTGGCAGAGCTAGGATTTGAATTCAGGTCCTAGGAGTCAAAGCCACAATTCTTTCCACAACATCAATCTGCCTCCCTCAGTACCTAGAACTGTTAGCAAAGAGGAACAAAAACCCAATTTGTAGCTTGAGAAAAATGAGTTTGTAAGTCTGAGAGGCAAGAAATACAATAGTTTCTAATCTCAAAATTGGGACTAAAGTTCCAAGCTGTGCTAACTGAAATGGTATTCTCCAAGATATGGTCCCCCCTCAAGAGACCAGCCATCAGTTGGGAGCCATGCCTGATACTTGTGTCCCAATAGGTAATGGTTCAGAATGAGCCCGTGGATGAGGGATAAGATTGGCTGGTCTAAAGGAGAGGACTGAAAGATCTGAGATGCTAGATCTGGGTCCAGACTGCGGTCCTGTCTGCCAGTCTGTTAAAATTGTCTTTGCCACGGGCCATGGATGTGTTTATACCATTTATCAGAACCTCTTGTGATCTGGCAATAAGGAAACCCAACTCAGTTGTAGACAAATATTTTGCAGTAATTTCATTTACTTAACAAGGGCGGGCTCTCTCCCCTTGGAGAATGAAGCTGGAGCTGGTGTAATCACTGGTCAGATCTTCTCCTCACAATGGTCTGAGTGGGAGCCTCTCCCCTCCGTGTTACCTCCCAAAGGAACAGGGGATAAACGCCCTTGTAAGACAGTTGGTCTCATTTTGTGGATGTGAATTCAATGTCTCACAGCTCCATTCTACTCATCCTAGCTCCGGCTTAAGTTTTAAAAACGAATTCTCTCTGCATTAATCTGAAAAGATCCTTCAAACAAAAGCTCAACATCTGAGTCTATTTACTGAGTGTGCAGCTGTGTCAATTGGCCAAGACAAAGCAAGGCTTCCTGGTCAGCCCACAATGGGCTGCAGGTAGTCCTGCAAACAGAGAAACACAAGGCACGGTCTTTTCAGGAGCCAGCAGCCCTCCTTCCAATAAGGGAAGAGCTGGAGCTCAGGGATCAAGAGAAAAGGAGTGCCACCCTTCCCCCACGTCACCACACACACAAGTGGGGACTGAAGGATACGATCTGTAAGCCCGTCAATTAGGGCTATTAAAAAGGTAATTAGCCTTCTTCCATGGAAACCAAGGACAGAGATGTGAAAAGGGGAAATTCATTTCCATATGGTTACATTTTTATGTGACCAGTACCCTTTCTCAAGGAAGTGAGATAATATTGTTGAGAATATCACTTGGTCATTCATGATGGGAAGGTGATATCAAGTAAATTTAAGAGTTATCGAAGAATAAAAATAATAACTTTTTATTCCTGAAAAAAATTTTTTTTTCTGCTATTAGTCAAACACTAGATTCAAATCAAGTGGCCAGAGTTAGGAGGCCAGGGAGGAGTTGAGAGTTATTTCCTTTCTAGTTTCCTCTCCCGAAGAGAATCGCGGCAGGAGATGAAATCTGAAAATGTCAACAATGAACAATTTGTCTTGGATTCTGATAAGTGTGAAATTCAGAATTAGTGTTTCTGTTCCCTCTCTTTTCAAACATGTGTGGGTATTTTGGTAATAAAGCCCAAGAGAGAAGAAAACGAATTGAGGAAAGCCCTTTCTCATAATGAGATTTGAAGATATTTATTGAAATGGATCTAAAGTATACAGTACTCTGCAACACTGGCCCAGTTCACAATGAACATAGGGCTTACACGTGTTTACTTTGTCTCTCTGTGTGTGCATGCTTTCAGGTAAAAGATAATTTAATTTTGTTTTGTTTTTCTCCACCATCTCTTTCCTTCTCTTTCACTTTCTCTTCCCACTTTATTGAGGTCAAATGTACCTGCAGGGAGATGCACAGAGCTTAAGCATCCAGTTGGATGTATCACATCTTGTTAATCCACACAACAATCAAGGTATACAATATTTCCACCACTTCAGAAGTTTCCTGCTCCCGTACAGTCAATAACCACCCCCAGGTAATCACTGTTTTAATTTTTATTGCTACATATTCGTTTTGCCTGTTCTTGAATTCCATATAGATGATATCACATGGTATGAATTTTTTGTGTGTGACGTCTTTTGCTCAAAGTAGTATTTTTGAGATTCACCTGTGATGTTGATGGAGTGTATCAGTTTATTCTCTTTCATGTATAAGTAGTATTCCATGGTATGATGACACCACAGGGGACCCATTCTTGTATTGATCGACATTTGGGTTGTTTCCAGTTTTAGGCTGTTATGAAATAAACTACTGTAAACATTCTTGCGCAAGATCTTTTTTGGGCATATGTTTTTTTTTCTCTTGGGCCATTACCTAGGAGTGGAATTGCTGAATCATAGGTTAGGTGTATGTTTAATTTTATAGGAAACTAAGAAACTGACAGGTTTCTAAAGTGGTTGTACCATCTTATGCTTCCAGAAGCAATGTATAAAAGTTTCAGTAGTTCCATCTCCTTACAAACATTTGATGTTTTTAGTCTTTTTAACAGTAACTGTTCTAATGGGTATGAAGTGGTAATCTCATTGTGGTTTTAATTTGCTTTTCTCTAAGGACTAGTGATGTCAAAAACCTTTTCATGAGATTATTATCATTTGCATTTCTTCTTTCTTGATGTTTCTATTTAATTATTTTGCCCATTATTTATTGGCTTTTCTCCTTATTCATTTGTAGGTATTCTTTATATATTCTGGATAAAAGTCTCTTCTAATATAGGGGTACAGCAAATATTTTCTCTTGGTCTATGACTTTCATTTTCCTTCTCTTAATGGCATCTTTTTGATGAGTAAAATCTTATTATTTTGAAGAAATCCAATTTTTTTCTTTATGATTAGTGCTTTTGCTAGCCCATCTAAGAAATATTTGCCTAACTCAAAGCTGTGAAGACACTTCTCTATGCTTTCTTCTAGCAGCTCTACAATTTTAGCTTTTGTGATTAACTCTACAATTCATCTCAAATTAGTTTTTTGTGTATGTTGTGAGGTAAGGGTTGAGGTTTATATTTTCCAAGCATTTATCCAGTAGTTCCAGAACCATTTGATGAAGACTTCCCTTTCTCCATTCAATTGTTCTGATGTCTTTTCATAGATCAATTGACTATATATGTATGGCCCTATTTCTGAACTCTCTGTGTTTTTGTCTTTCTTTATGCCAGTGCTACTTTGCCTTGATTGTTATAGATTTTTAATACATCTTGAAATCAGATATTGTGGGTTTTCTAATCTTCCTCTTCTTTTTAAAGATGATTTTGGCCACTCTAGTCCTTTGTATTTTTATATAAATTTTAGAATCAACTTGTCAATTTATTCAAAAAAAGTTCATTGAGATTTTGACTGGGATTATGTTAAACCTGTAGATCAAATTGGGAAGAGGGAGAAAGGCTTAACATTGATCCTTTCAATTAATGAACATGGTATCTCTTTCTACTTATTTGTTTTCTTTTTCTTCAGTAATATTGTATACTTTTTAATATAGAGGTCTTGCATGTATTTATTTAAACCTATTCCTAAATGTTTCAAGTACTTTGATGCTATTGTAAATGGTAGTTTGAAAATTTTATCCTCTAATTGTTGTTAGTATGCAAAAGTAGAATTGATATTTGACCTTGTAGCTTGCTATACTGCTAAATTCCCTAATTAGTTCTACTAGTGGTTTTATACATCATTTAGGATTTTTTACATACATATTCATGACATCTACAAATAAAAAGAATTTTACTTCTTTCTTTCCAGTGTTTATACTTTTTATTCCATGTTATTGCACTGGCCAGAAAAGAAGAGGTGAGAGCTGACATCCTTGCCATGTTCCTGATCTTAGAAAGTGTTCAGTAATCTACCATTAAGTAGGATGTTAATGTGGATTTCTCAGAGCTGTCCTTTATCAGACATTTTATTCCTAGCTTGCTGAGAGATTTTTAAAATCATAAATGGGTATTTAACTTTGTCAAATGCCTTTTCTTCATTTTTGAGATGATCATGTGGTATTTTTCTATGGTTCTGTTAATGTGGTGAATTAAATTGATTGCTCTTTGAATCTTAAATCGACCTTGCATTCCTGGGATAAGCCTCAGTTAGTCATAATGTGTTATCCTTTTATATATAATGCTGGATTTGATTTGACAATATCTGTTAAGCATTTTTGCATCTATATTTATGAAAGATATTGATCTGTAGTTTTCTCTTTCTTGTAATATTTTTGTTAGTGTTGTGATGGTGTGATGGTTAGTTTTATGTGTTAACTCGGCTAGACTATAGTACCCAGTTATTTTATTTAAAATGAATCCAGGCGTTGCTATGAAGGTATTTTGTGGATGTGGCTAACATCTGCAATCAGTTGACTTTAAGTAAAGGAGACTGCCCTTGATAATACGAGTGGGCCTTATCCAATCAGTTGAAGGCTTTAAGAGTAAAAATAGGTTTCCCAGAGAAGATGTTCCACCTCAGGACTGCAGCACCCATTCCTGCCAGTTTCCAGCCTGCTGGCCTGCCCTACCATTTTGGACTTGCCTAACCCCACAATTGCATGAGCCAAGAGCCAATTCCTTAAAATAAATCTCTGTCTATTCAAGACATATGAATATATACAATCTCAATCTTGTGGAAGCTGGTGTTAAGGATTTGTTAGGGTGGGTCTATTTCAGTTTTGTGTTTGGGGTATGATCCTTATTCTATGACATGGTCCTTTCTCTGAAGGTGTGGAATTTCTGGAGTTTCACATGAATGGTGAGGCACTCACCGAGATATCTCTTCACTCTGCTTGGTTGGAACTCCAAAGTCTTTCAGCATTAAGAACCTCTGGTGTCTCTATTTAGATTTTATCCCCAGAGAGTATGTTCTCTGATAGGCCTAGTGGGGTTTTGTCCTGTGCATTTGCAGCCCTACTCTCCACCAAGAAGCCAGAGGGAATTCCCAATATAAACATCTGGCACCCCTCCTGCACAGCTACCTCTTCATTGGTACCCTGCCCTGCTAATTTCGGCTGCTTCAGCATCCCCAAACTCCAGCCTCTGCTTCCTCAACCAAGCATGCCTGCCTTCCTCTGCTTGTGCCCCACCTCCGTGCAGTATGATCTGGTAACTGTCCCCACGTCGAAATCCAGGTTACATGTAGGGGTCACTTCATGTGTTTCTTTTCTCTCAAGGATTACCGTCCTGCTGTCTGTTGCTCAATGCCTGAAAAGAGTTGCTTTATTTATTTTGTCCTGTTGAATCATTACTTATGGTAGGAAGGCATGTCCAATACCCGTTTACTCCATCATGGCCAAAAATGGAATTTCAGCCATCCATCCATTTGTCCAAACCTCCAAACCAAGACCATCCCTATGCCGTCTGCTTCACTTCTCATGTGCTCAGCAAAGGGCAGAAATCACTGATGAGTTCAGAAAAATCACTGGGTGATTCTTACAACACTTGTCTTCCATGGTTCTCAGAAAACAAACAAACAAACAAACATATCATAGTTTCTAAAAATTCAAATAGTCCTTAGTCGTCCTTTGTAAGCCAGCATTTTTCAAACTGTGTTCTGAGGAATGTTGGCTCCATAAGGAGTTAAATGGTAATCTGTGAATGAAGGATTCTCTGATCAAATACTTTGGGGGAAATGTTATGTCTGATTTTTGTTCCAGGAGAGTCACATATATATTAACACATTAAAGGCTCTGACACGTCCTGCTGAAAACTTTCATTAACTCAGTGTTTCCCAAACTTAATTGATTAGCGAAGCCTCTTCATGGAATATTCATTGGCATTGGAAACATGTGCTTTTTAGGGTCATGGGTTATCTGACCTCTTATCTATTTTCCCTAAAGTTTTGGAGAAATACTATTCAGAAGGGAAAATGAGAGCTTTTAAGTTTGACAAATCAGTTAAAATCAAGGCTGCTGGTATTGTAATCAAGCTGTATATTTTTGGTAGAGCCAGCAATTAAACAGATCATTTAAACCTCTCCAGGAAACTGTGTGTTTGAATTACACTTCCTAAATATGCAAATAACGAGGTGTTATAGGAAAAGGGACTTTTTCCTTTAGAGCTGAATGACTTAGATCAGCATATTTATTTTGTAAAGCCCTAGAAATCTGGAAGTATAATGCTAGCCCCTAAAGTCTTACCTTCAATAGTATTTCATATTTTACTGTATTTTTAGATAATAACCCACGTATATAAATTTTATTAGTCATTTACTAACGCCCACTAAAATACTTTTGGAAACGTTTTCCAGCTCAGACACCTTTTAAAAACCAAATGACATCATGTCTGTTGGTATACATTGTTCTATACTGGAGATTGGGAATACTTCCCCACCCCTCCATAAAGCGACGGCTGAAAAGTTTATCATCATCCTCCCTAAAAGTAAGCACCTGGGAAATGTGAGTGCAATGAAAGCACAGCACTGAGGAAGTCAGCTGGATTTAGAAACCTCTCCCTGGGGGCATTGCCTGTCCCACGGTCCTGGGAACTTCGGGGGCCCAGGAAGGGCGAGGTCCTGAGTTGCCGAATTTCCCTGGTTGCTGAGAGGCTAACCACCTTCTCCGCCCTGCCGCCCTCTGCCAGCTCCACGTTCTGACTTGCAGGCAGAGGTAACGGTGATGCACAGTTATTTATTCATTCAGAGCATTTATTTATTTATTCAAAACGGATTTACTGAGTGCCAGTTATGTACCAGGCACTATTCCAGAAGTGCTGGGATGTAGTGGAGGACAAACCCAGTCCCTCCCCTCATGGAGTTTACATTCCAGTGAGTCACAGAGTGAGAAGTACCACGGGGGAAAAAATCATGTTAAGGGGTCAGACAGTGGCTGGAAGAAAACTGTGCTACATAGGGTGAGTGGGAAGATTTTCTCTGAGAGGTAACATATATGCAGTGACATGAATGAGAGGACAAGACAAAGACACACATAGGGAAAGAGTTTTCAAGGCAGAGGGAAGGGTAAGTGCAAAGGCCCTGAGGCTGAGGCTTTTGGTTGAGTCCAGTGGCTCCCAAACACTAACTGGATGCATCAGACTCACCTAGAAAGCTCGAAAGCAAATCACATTTCTGGGCTCCACAATCTCAGAGCCCGATTCAGTAAACCAAAAGTGGGGCCTGGGAACTGAGATTTTTTTAAAAGCTTCCCCCCAAGTTTTTGGTGCTTAGCCCAGTTTAGGAAACTCTGATCTAACACAATGACCTCATTTTACAGATGAAGACACTGAAGTCCAGAGAGGAACAATGATTTAGCTCCTGGTCGCGGAATTAAATTGTGATGGAGCCAGGCCAAGAAACCATATTCCCACACCCTCAATAGGGCTCTTCCTCTTCTACCCACTCTCTTATTCACCCCACCCCCTCCTCCCCTCCTTCTCATCTGCCCCAACACAAGAGGCCAATAGAAATGTGTTTCCTCTAATAATAGTTGTTGCTATTATTATTACTCTAAATAATAGCGCCCATTCATTGAATATTTACTTTTTTCCAGGCATCGTTCGAAGCGCTTTACATGTATTAACTCATTTAATCCTCACAATAACCTTATGGGATTGGTGTGCTTGTTATTCTCACTTTACGATGAGGAAACCGAAACTGGTGAGATTAGGTCACTTCCCCGAGGTCACACAGCGGGCGAATGATGGAGAACTGATGATCCTGGCCTCACGGGATTGCTGCCTCGTGCTGACCTGGGCAAGAGCCCTGGGCTGATCATTACTGCTGTTATTGATCTGCATCTCCGGAAACTTTAGTTCCTCCTCCTGCGCCCATCCCAGTGACACCGGCCATGCCACTATGCAGGCAGCTGGGAGCACACCTGAAGCCAGTAGTTCACAGTTCAGGCTGTGGAGTCTGTCCCTTTGGACAGCAACTGTGGTCTGAACATGATTATTTCCCATCTAGAAACTCCAGGGCATGTGGGTTTCCTTTTAGTGATTTTTCAAACCAGGCTCTGCTGAGAATGCATGAGGGATAAACTGGCGTACTTGCTGAAGGCAAAGCTTAACACAGCCTCTGAGTCCTTGCCTCCTTGAAGTTACACACCCTTGGGACTCCATTGCTAAGACCGGGAAAGCTGGTTTTGTCATTTATCTCACTGTGGGTGACTCTGAGAGCGAGGTGCAAAGATGAAGACAGTATGATCTCTGTCTTCTAGCGGCTCACAAATAATTGTAATTCATAGCAGAAAGTAGCATTATTCCATCAGAATGCTGGACGCATAGAGGACCATGGTGGTTCATGGAGTTCAGAGTACCATGGCAACTGGTACTTCGGAGAAGAACAGGAAGGATCTAGTTGGATGTGGGCCTTGATTTCACAGGTAAAAATAGGGGAAGGGAACGGCAGGAGGCAGGAGCGGTCTCAGCAATATCAGAGGTGTGCCATGGTGTGGCAGTTTGGGGGACAGGAGATGAACATGGGGGTTGGGAAAAAATGTGTAAAGATCTCATTATAGGTATAGCTAATATATTTCTACAAGCTAGGAGCTCAGAGTGAGACAGACTCAAAGATACATTTCTATCCTCCAAATACCCAGACCAATAGCACAGAAGACATTGCATTAGGATGCTTGTCAAATAAATAGAGAGCACAGGGTTCACTAATATTTCCCTCGAAAATACCAAGGCGGTATTTTATTTTTAATTCTTGGTAGAGTTAGTAACACATTGTATAACAGGGTACAGAAGGAGGGCACTAGATGAGAGGCTGGACTCAAGCGACCCCCTCAAACCTGTCCCAGCCCTGCTGTGCTATGCTAACACAGCCAGTATCTGAAGGTCAGAACCTAAGTATTCGTGGGTCCTAGCTACATTGCATGCTCTGTGAAGCTCTGGTATCTACCTAGTATTTAGGTACTGTGGGCCTTCAGAAGTTAAATTAAGGCCTTTAGAAGATGATTGTCTATTTCACATCAGTTCCTGTAGAAAGGATAAAAGAAAGGCAAAAACCTTGAAACTTAAAGTTTATGATAAATTATATCTATCTCTCCCTCTCTTTCTCTCTCTCTCTCTCTCTCTTTTCCTTGGAGATTCAGTTGTTAAATCTTCACCACTGCTGAGATATTCAGTCCTTGCAAATTGACAAGGAGAAAAAATAATTCTCTCATATAACACAAATCAGAGGGTCTCTGGAGAACAGTACTGTCCTAGTTTGGGTGCAGAAGATCTCCAGGGAGCTGGCGATGAGCAGGTCACTAAATACATAGTTGAATGAATGCTACTTTGCTCCTTTATAAAACAAAATGCACTCTATTCAAGGAGCTCCAAGATTTTAGCAACAATCTTGAGATGATAATATTGGATGCTTTGCTCCCACCTCTGCATAGTGACAGCTCCAGAGCCAGAAGATCTGGTGCTGACATCTTCTAAATTCTCCTTTCCTCACCCTAGCCAGCAACAGCAGACTTCATGCTGATCCGCAAGTACACTCCTGCCTCAGAGCTTTATACCTGCTGTCCCCACCACCCGGAACAGCCTGTCCTGGCTACTCCCATGACTCACAACCTTACTTTATTCAAATGTCACCTTCCGGACATACCCCCTCTCCCTCTCTTTCTTCTCTCTCTTTTACCTTGTTTTATTGCCCTTTCATAGCAGCACTTATCACTACCTGATAGTATATGGTTATTTATTGTCTAATTCAGGGGTCCCCAGCCCCGCAGTCTGTGGCGTGTTAGGAACCGGGCCGCACAGCAGAAGGTGAGCAGAGGGTGAGTGAACGAAGCTTCATCTGCCGCTCCCCACAGCTCCCCATCTCTCCCCACCACCCCCCACCATTCCCCATCTCTCCCCACCGCTCCCCACCGCCCCCCATCTCTCCCCATCGCCCCCCACCGCCCCCCACCGCTCCCCATTGCTCACATTACCAACTGAACCACCCAGCCCTGCCGTCTGTGGAAAAATTGTCTTCCACGAAACCGGTCCCTGGTGCCAAAAAGGTTGGGGACTGCTGGGCAAATTATCTACTAATATGTAAGTTCCATTAGGGCAGAGATTTCTGTCTGCTTTTTTTACCTGGGGACCTCAAACAGTACTGGGCACTCCAAACATTTTGCTGAAAGAATGAAAATGTGAGCATGGCTCGGAGTTTTCTTTTGCCCCAAGGATTCTGTATTACCTCGAGGCTTTGCTCTATAGCCATGGGCATGTGTGACCCTAACGGAGCTGTGTGAGGCTGACCTAATAAAAACACCTCCTCCCTAAGACCAGCTGTGCCCTACCTGGCCTGCTGGCCCAGGGCTACCCCCAGGTCACACCGCAGCAGCTGCCCCTCCCAGGGCTGACACACAGAGCTCTCTGCCATCTCCACCCCCTGGTCCTTGCTTAACTTCCTGGAGGATGGATGCCTCATGGCCTTGCTTTGAATTCCACTTCTTTGACTTAGAGGGGCCAAAGGAGCAGAAACGACAAAGGCTGTTTAGAATTTAGTCTTCCCGATTGTTTGACCTGGTAAATAGATAAACAAAAAAGGGAAGAAGAAAAGAGAGAAAAAGAGAGGCTGGCCTGGGCCCTCCAGCTGCGGGTCCCCATGGGCCTGGCCGACAGGAGCCCAATTACTGTGGGGCCAGTGCACCTGTGAGGAGTTAATGAGAGGCGTGCAGGGGGGTGGGAGGCCCTCGAGGGCTCCGATTAGGACCCCACGGAGGCTTCCCGCCTCCGCCCCCTACAGGGGTAATGACCGATTAATCTCAGCAGGTTGCATCTGGGGACACACCATCTCTATCGCAGAACGGAGAGGAGTTCTCGGTGGGTTTCTCGCTCAGCTCAGTTTCCTTAGGATTTTTATTGATAGATGCAGAAGCTGTTTGTGAATTTAACACTAAAGGGCATAAATTAAAATATGGGGGGTGGGAGTATTTCCAACGGGCTGTTGCCAAGGGAACTCAGCAGGAACCTGCTGGAGCATCAGAGCACGGAGTGTAACCCTCTCACTTCTCAGAAGGGGAGGCTGAGACCCACGGAGGGCTTCAAGGGACACTCACAGGAAAGTGGCTTCTTGCGGCAGAAAGTAGGGCTGCAGGTGGGGAGTGGTTAGCGTGGGGTGGCTGCACAGTTGTGTGACGGTGAGAGGGCCCCGGAATGGGATTCCGGCTCCACTGCTTACTGACGATGGCCTTTGGCAAACTGCTCAGCTTCCTGTCCTCCTCATTCCTTATCTGTGAAATGGGCATGGGGGTAGTGCCTGCTCCCAGAGATGTTGTAAGGTCTAAATGAATCAATACACCCAATGCACCTAGGGAAATGTCTGGGCCATGGCAGCTTGAAGCAAGTGTTAGATTTCATGATTATTATGGTCTGTTTTCCAGTGGGACCCCTTCCAAGGTCCCACTCCTAGGTTAGGATCAGACTCAGACTGCGGGTGTGGGTGGATGGTGGTCTGATGTCCTTTGGTTTAGTCCCAAAGAGTCTTTTCAAACATTTTGCTGAACGAATGAATATGTGAGCGTGGCTCGGAGTTTTCTTTTGCCCCAAGGATTCTGTATCACCTCGAGGCTTTGCTCTATAGCCATGGGCATGTGTGACCCTAACGGAGCTGTGTGAGGCTGACCTAATAAAAACACCTCCTCCCTAAGACCAGCTGTGCCCTACCTGGCCTGCTGGCCCAGGGCTACCCCCAGGTCACACCACAGCAGCTGCCCCTCCCAGGGCTGACACACAGAGCTCTCTGCCATCTCCACCCCCTGGTCCTTGCTTAACTTCCCGGAGGATGGATGCCTCATGGTCTTGCTTTGAATTCCACTTCTTTGACTTAGAGGGGCCAAGCCTCTCTTTTTCTTTCTTTTCTTCTCCCCATTTTTGTTTATTCTGAGCACTTGCTACACGCCAGTCTGTCTCTGGCATTAATACATACATAAATGAGAAAAAGGCCCGGCTCTCCTGAAAAGCCATCAGAAAGGGCCCCCGGCTCAGAGTTAGAAGACAGGACCTCTGGAGGCGGGTCTCTCTCGAGCTAGCTGTGCCGCCGCAGTAAACTGCTTCATCTCCCTCAGTCTCTGCGGTTTCCTCTGTCAGATGGAGAAAGTAATCCCTACCCTGCCTCCCTCAGGGTGCTAGCCAGGATCAAATGACCTAAGTGCACGCAGAAGGTCTTTGACTGCAGGAAAATGCTTATGCTAACGTGAGGTGACCGTGGGGCTGGAGTGGCCGCTCCCCCCAGGGACCCAATATGGGCTGCATGTTCATAGTGCTGAGAGTGGCAGCAGAGAAGATTCCCAGGGAGGTTGGCTAGAGACCTAAACAGCAGAGCCAGGAGTCAGTGGAACCTAAGCTTGAGTCACAGCTTTTCCACTTCCTAGCGGTTGACCTTGGAGGGCTACTTAACATCCGCCGTATCTCAGAACCGTGACAGCTACCTCATTACATTACAACCTCATAGGACAGATGTAAGGAGAAAAGGAAAGAAGGCATGTGAAGTGCTCACAACCTTGTCTGGTATGCAGTGACACCTAGAAGGGTTGGCTGTGTTTTGGTGAAGTCACTGCATTCTGGGGTCCTGCCCTTGACAGGCCGCCAGGAGGATCCTGTTCACAGAGCCTGTTGTATCGGCAACTGATGTGTAGATGAGATTTCCAGTTCACCCATTGACTGAGTGGAAGTGACCTCTCCTGGGGACTGGAAACACTCGTCCAGCTCATCATTTTCTTGTAGGCAAGCTCTCCAAGGAAGCTGAGCGGAACCAGCATCTTGCCTGGTAAGCAGAGTCTCACGGCAAGAGAGGCCAGGGAGGTGATTGTATGTTTGAGGCACCGTGTCCGGATGGCCCGATGCCTCCATCTCCGTGTGATACCGCTCCTGAGTCTGGGCAGAGCTATCTATAGCCAGAGCTTTTCTCCTGCCATACAAACAATGCCAAATTCCAATACTCTGTCCTTCCTTTTCTATGCTGCTTCCTCCTGAGTTATCACTCATTTCTTTATAAAAGTTGAGGCCCTTGATATCTCTTGTTCCTAGCCTGCTTCTGGTCTGTGACATCTTCTGGCTTTTGGGTTACCCCTTGTCTACCCGCTGTTGCCCCTTGTGCATGACCCTGCTGGTTTAGCTGTGTACAGCCTGCACATAGATGGCTTGTCTCCTAGAGGGAACGTATTTTCATGGGGACACGTCATGGTCTTGGTATTTCTAACCTATGCAATGCTTAGCAGCTCTAAGCTCCTAGAGGACACGGCTGCCCGTGGGGAAGCTCTTCTTTAGAAACTAGCCCTTCATCTCTGCTTTTATAAGGGGGACTCTGAGGGCCGTGGGAGTTAATTACTTCCTTCACGAGGCAGGGATAAGTGTCTTGCATTCACTGATGTCCCACGCCAGGACAGAGCCCAGCACAAAGAAGGTGCTCAATCATATCTCTCAAAGGAATACAACCCCCTTCTCAATAACGTGTCTTGTTTATCTCAGAATCCATTTTTTGGTTGGCTGTAGAAGACAGCATGCCTTGGTTTCCTACCGGAGACATTCCTTTTACCCATTCTAGGCTCATCTCATCTGAGTTTTGTCTTTGGGGCTGGGATTTCATTCTCACTTACACCCTCACTGCCTCTTCCCACACAGCCCACTGATCTCAGGGCCTCCCGGGTGAAAGCACTGTTCTTTTTTTTTTTTAAACACATTTATTGGAGTATAGTTGCTTTACAATGGTGTGTTAGTTTCTGCTTCATAACAAAGTGAATCAGCTATACATATACATATATCCCCATATCTCCTCCCTCTTGCGTCTCCCTCCCACCCTCCCTATCCCATCCCTCTAGGTGGTCACAAAGCACCGAGCTGATCTCCCTGTGCTATGCGGCTGCTTCCCACTAGCTATCTATTTTACATTTGGTAGTGTATATATGTCCATGCCACTCTCTCACTTCGTCCCAGCTTACCTTTCCCCCTCCCCATGTCCTCAAGTCCATTCTCTACATCTGCATCTTTTTTTTTTTTACATCTGCATCTTTATTCCTGTCCTACCCCTAGGTTTTTCAGAACCTTTTTTTTTTTAAGATTCCTTATATATGTGTTAGCATACGGTATTTGCTTTTCTCTTTCTGACTTACTTCACGCTGTATGACAGACTCTAGGTCCGTCCGCCTCACTATAGATAACTCAATTTCGTTTCTTTTTATGGAAAGCACTGTTTGTTCTGATCCCACCATTTCTCAGGTCACATCCTTAGATGGCTCCCATTGCTTTTGAAATCAAGGACAAATTTCTCACCTTGGTAGTCAGGGCCTTGAATCTGCCCCTGACCTTGCCCTCCAAACCCAAGCTCCATTTGCTCCCCACAAGGGCTCTTGGTTGCATTTCAATTGCATTGCCCAATGTTTTCCAGACCTTCCCCTCGAAATTTTCTGTCCTCACCCTTTTCTTTGTGCTGTTCTCTCTCTTTGGGACAACCTCCCCCAACAAAACAATGTTCAAGAGAAGCCTGGAAAGCTGTAAGTGATTCATTCCTCTGCCTGCTGGAATCACTTAGACCTTTTAAGAACAATCTTGAGCTTTCAAGAACGATCTTGAACATCATTTTGTTTATAAAATCTCTAATTAGATGAAATCCCTTCCTCCTTTTATCCTCTAGATGTGCATCCGTACACCTCCTCTGTTTTTCTCAACTTTACAAGTGTTTCTGTAACTCCCTCATTCTTGCCCACCTCTGTGCCTGAACGTTTTTTGAGGATGAGGACTTGGTCTCAATTCCATTTCCTCTCCAGGACTGTGCACGTGGTGCTGCCTTGGGATATAACTGAACTGAACAACTTACTGCACTGAGCAGTGATTCTGTAAACACAGGCGCTGCCTCTATACATTACAATTCTTGTTTCTAATTTCTTTCTGGGTCGCATGGACCTTATAAAAGGAATGATTTTCGTTGTCATCAACAAAAACCCATTTCAGCATCATGGGCTTAAGCTGTTGGAATTAAAAGCCAACACATCTCAGATCACTTTATGCCTGAAAACTCAAACTGCTATTGCTTGCAAGTGAGTGTCGCCATGGCCATGCCTTGCATGTTGATCATTCAAAAGGAAGTCACATGTGGTTTTGTTCAGCTCTAGGAAGGGCAAGCATGAATTCCTCAAATTTGTCCAACCAATCTCTATGTAGGGACGAAAGATAGAGTTTCATCCATTTGTTCAAACAGCTTGATTTGCTAACACACGTTTTATAGGACCTGAAGAGTTGTTGAAAGGAGTCCCTGTCTCATCACTACAGGTTGCATTCTTGAACTTGTAAAATAAACTAGTTAATTAGCATGTCTTTATATTCTCCCATGCCTTTAGGTATACCTATTTCCAGACGTTTTCAGGATGCATGTGGGGAGGCTGTGATTAAAGGGTATTTTTTTGGTGTCGTAAGGACAGAGGCTGAGTCTCTTGACAATGACTTGAAAAAAAAGAATAAAATCTATTTTACATCAGTTGAATGTCTCTAATTGGGTCTTGAAGACCAAACAATTCCCTTCAAGACAGCTGGGGCTTTGGGTAGCCCCAAACCAATTAACTCAAATTATATAATTTTCCTCCCACTCCTACCCCCAAAGCTTGACTTGCTTATTGAGTAAAGAGGAGGATTAGTGCAAGCACTAAGGAGTCCATTCTCTGACGGCCTAGCACAATATGCTGAACTGAGTTTTGGGCCAGCCCGGAGCACCCTGTCTGGGAAGAAAGGAGAAAGGGGAGCTAAAGTCAAGTCGTCCCCTTGGTATGAGCCTCTCTTTCTTGGGATACAATGCAATTCAGCATAAATGTATTACTGGATTACCAGGCAGCAGACAGCATCCTAGCCTTAAATGGAAACAAGCAATCTTTACCCCTCCTAAACCTCTGAAAATGTGCAGGAACTAATTAAGGCAACAAAACTCATGAGGTGCTCAGAGTACACCAGAGAAATGTGAATGGTTATGGGGGAATTTGAATAGGGGCGTGTGTGTGTGTGTGTGTGTGTGTGTGTGTGTGTGTGTGTTTCACGTGCGCACACACACGCGCGCTTGCTCAAGGGAGCAAAGAGCTGTACTATGGATAGATTTCACGTTTCTTCTCTTTCCAAATGGTTGGTTAAGACTGGGAGAAGCACTGCGCAAATGACAAGATTATGTAACAATTCCAAATGCGTATTTTCCAAATTTTTAAACATCAATAACTTAAGAAAGTGAAATAAGACTCTACATTTACAATGGTATCACAAATATGCATTTTGTGATCCTTGTAACAAGATACGAAATTTCTGATTTGATCATTGTAAATGTAAATATAAATGAATTTAAAATAGTTTTGTTTGAATAAGAAAGGATAATTAATGGTACGTCGAGGCTGGCAGAATGCTTCAGGGAAGCCCTTTTGGGTATTTTTTGGACTAAGGAATCCCAAATTGTAAGTGCTGGCCTTTTTTTAATGTGCCAAAAAGAGAAGACAAACACTAACTCCCCACCACCCACACACACACCCCCAAAGTGTTCTGAGCATTTAAAATATGGCAGTGAACTCACCCTAGTATTTTCTCACATCTTCCTTTCTGGGAGGACCCTGCCCTGGATACCGTTGGTTCCTTCAACTACTAGAGTTGAAGAGTTTCATGGAACAGGCTTTCCTGTTTTTGCAGGTCCTAGGAGTTACTGTTCACGTTTGACTTTCTGTTCATATGTCTGTTGGAAAGGACAATGGAGTGAAATTAAAATTCTTCAGGAAGCTATACCTTTATCTCCTCAAGCTCTGGTGGATGACGTAGCATTTTGTCTTCTGTTGATGCCCCCAGCTATCTAGGATTTTCTAAGATCTATGAAAGAGACCCTAGAGATAATGTTTATTGGTTTCCTTTAGAAGCTACAGACCATCAGTATAAGACTCAGAGCCATAAAACCACATCCCTTGGTCGTTTGGTCCACAGTATCTCTGACCAGGGCTTAGGCCTTCCCTGTTGATGGTCTCTGTTTTGGAGAGATAGATTCTCAAATTCAGGGGCCATAGTCCCAGGAAACGTATTCAGTTAAGACCCAGAATATGGATACCCGTTAAAATAAAGATAACTGAGTGTCAAGTTCAAATTCTGAAAAGAATGTTCGAAATTCTTTAGTCCACTCCATCATTTGAAAGATGGAGCCATGGCGTCCCAAGAAGAAAGGCGATCCGTTCGAAGTCACATGGGACTTGGTGGTACAGCCTGACCAGAGCTCAGTTCTCCTGACTCAGTTAAAGAGTGGCCCCTGGCTGTTAATGCCGGTCACATCTTAATCACAGAAGCACATCGTTTGTTCTGACTGTATAGATTGCTAATGGACCCTGTGATGTACAGGCTGAGGTTTCACCCTGCTCCCCTTGGCTGGAAGGATTTGGCATCTGTGGTCCAAGCTCTAAGGTGGAAAAGCAGACAAGGCCCTGTCAGCGCCCCTCCTCTTCCCTGGACGTAAAAGCAGAAGGTGTATTATTAACATATTGTGGCTGCCTCCATCTCTAAGCCTTCGTTGGCCCTTCACTTTGGGATTCTTCACCAAAATCGAAGCACCACTTCGGTTTATTTTGAAAATATCTTGAAAAGGAAAATGTTTGACCACTCCTCTCCTGGCTTTACCTCCATGTGCCGTGTGTAATGATCCAGAGAGAATCAATTGGACACTGCATTTTCAAGATAAGGATTGGGATTGTACTTCTGGGTAACCTGGTGACCCCACTCAATCTTTGTCTTACGAACCCTCTGAAGATTCGATGCTCCAGTCTGCAATTAAGTCCCAGCTTCCAAGAAAGGCAACAGATGTTGCAATCCAAACACCTTTATTAACTATTTATCTTCAGAGGTGTATCAACAATCTCTTGGCCAACAGAAACAGCAGACTGCTCCTTAAATGGAAAAATCACACTCGTTCATCTTCAAGTTATTTTCCTCTGTAATCCCTTTGAGAAGATAAAAAAGAGATATATTAGAAAGGTAGCCAATGATATTGAATTGCTTTAAAGATTTGCCTTTTCTAAAAGTCACCAATCCAGTGGAAATATTACTATGAAGTTACATATCCCAATTATACAAAGAATCAGATGGTATTAAAGGTAAGCAGAAAACATACCAAAGTGAAGACTTCAATGTTCTGGTTTTTTGTATAACTTGCTGATTATATTTCATTTGCCAGACGTCAGCCCTGCTTGAGGCATGGCTTCAACACCATAACGAAAAATCCCTGCCACCCACCTGCCTTACAAGAATGTCACAAGGATTGTAAATGATGGTGCAGTACTTCGAACACTGAGGATGAAATACAAGGCCAAGATATCTCAAGCAGGACTCTGCGTAATCCTCTGCATATGAACTCATTGAGGTTTGTGCTAGAGCTGAGCTCCTGTCTGGAGTTTATGAGGTTATTCCATAGAGAGGAAAATATACTCTTGTGGGATCAAAGAGGCTGCTTCTCCCTGGATTTAACTCACTGGCTAAACGGGTAGGTGGAGTGGGCGGTCCTCTGCTTCCAGGGCAGGGCTGACTTCACGGGGAGGCTAAAGCAGGTTAAGCTTCTCATCGGCACAGGCCCTTCCAACGTGTTCTCGTTGCCATTTGTCTTCTTGAAATTTGCAAAAGTCGGATATTTTAACCACAGTTGGTTAAGAACGCTGTTTCCACTCTGACTTTCCTTCCATTGTACCCCCCAGGGCTGGCAAGGGATGTTAAAGTGGCTGCAGGGCAATCGTGCCCTCCAGCTAAGAGGACCTTGAGTTGGGGATACTTCAGATTGGGCTTCGCAGGATATACTTATACCATCTGCTGTCTCTCCTATGTACAGCAAAGATATTCCCAGCCTTTCTGATGTAGGGATGGATTCCAGGAATGTTACCTCCACTGTGCCAACTCATCTGTTGTCATGACACCCATCGAGGGTTAAACTAAACCCTGGAGGCTCTGGGTAATGGAGGAGAGGCAAGGTTTGCAGGTTTGGAGCTAAAAGCAAGCCTGTAGAATATGCCTTGAATCATCACATGAATACAATTGTCAATGGAGGATTCCAGTTCAATGATGCCTGCTAGAAGGAAAATTCTCTCCTGTTAAGACTATCCTTCGTAAGACATTATTTATAATTATAAGCGCATTATATGTTTTTTTCTTTTAAAATGATAACTGTGTGAAATAGAATTCATCACAATTCTTTGTCTGTAGACACAGACCTGTAGCAGGGCTACAAAAAGCAGGTATATCTAGTGAGAAATTGTGAATTTATGCCTTGCAACTTTCAATAATAAAGAAACAAACTCCAGTCAACCATGTTAGAGGAAAGAGTGTATTATCTTCCTATTATCTCCATTAAACATCATATTATAGCAAAATCATTGTCATATTAAAAAAGTAATCAAAAGGTAGTTTTAGAGTGTAGGTTAAAAAATATAGATGTATAATTATATATATGATAGGTAGTTAATTACTCAAAATACAAAGTTGTCTTTAGGATTTTGAAAGTTTATGCTGTTTTCCAGCTTTCTAAATAAATATTCATGTCTGTACTTAATTTTTTATTTGTAATCTTTTGTATTCTTTTTCTTATAGAAAACCCTCAAAATTCTATTTGCTTTAGTCCCTACATAACTTGGATCTGCGTAGAAGTGGGTTTCAGGAAGCAAAACTTCATCCTTCAAAGATGATTTAATTCAGAGGCCAACTTGATTCATGCTCCTTGCTTCCCTCTGCCCCTCCCCGCTATGTTTAAGGAAATTAAGACTTTCACGTGAAGCTGTCTGCCTGTGATCATACGGCCCATGTGTGGCAGAACTTGGACAAATCCATGCGATAAGCAGAATGGATGCTGGGACCTCCTGGTCATAGAGATCAGTGGCAAAGGGGCTGATAGAAGCTGAGAAGCCAGGTTGCAGTCTGGAGTGCCACTGCTTCATGCGTGACCTGAGATTAGAAATTTCCCTCTTTGGACCTTGGCATCCCCATTTGTGCAATCCCAAAGGAGTTACCTTCTTGCACTGGGAAGTTAGAGAAGGCATCCGTGATGAAGCCACGTCTGAGCAGAGACATAAAGGAAGTAAGAGAGTGAGTCACGTGGGTCTCTGGGCTTTCTCTGAAGAAGGGACAGCAACTCCTGAGGCAGGAGGGTGCGCGGCATCTTGGAGGAGCAGCAGAAGGCCAATGAGCTCGGGCACATAGAGCAAAAGGGTGAGAAGTAGGCATGAAGTCAGCACCTGAGGGAAGGCCCTGGTCAGGGAGCTGAGTCTCAGGGAGATGGGGAGCTTTTGAACATGGACATGACGTGACCTGACAGATATTTAAAGACTATCACTTTGTTGCCGTGTGGAGTGAGGGTGGAGACCAGATAGGAAGCTCCCGCAGTCACACAGATGTGGCCTGGGGCAGGGGCCAGCGGGGAAGATGCACACGACCACCTCCAATACGAGACAGGAAGTCAGAGGAACCCGGAAAGAGGCATAGGAAGGTGGTGCTGGCTGGGAAGAAGGAGCTGGACATCACCAGGCAGAGACAGTGGGCGGAGGCGGCTTCAGTTTTGCAGAGGAAGTGGTGTCAACAAAGACACATGTGAGAAAAACAAGGGCTGTGCTCAAGGAGACCGTGCCATGAAGTGACTGGCAGTGAGGGCTTTGGGCTCTGTGCCCTTAGTCCAGTTACTCACCTTCCCACCCCTCAGCATCCTCATTGTAAAATGGGGTCGGTATCGGCATCTAGCTTGGAGACGCTTTCCAACGAGATGGCGGTTGTGTGGCTCTCCAGAGGCACCGAGTAAACAGTAGCTCACATGACCACAAGTGAGATTTTATTAACTGCCCAGAAGTTCAGTGAGGCTGCAGCATAGGAATGTGATGGGCAGAAACCCAGGAAATCAGGCTGAAAAGGCTGGTTGAGGCCTGACAGTGAAGAGCCTTGAACTCTACCCAGTATGTCTGGGGAAAGCTTCCTAGACCAGCCTGGTTATAAGACTCGCCAGAAGTGCTTTTTGAAAATGAGGTTTCCCAATCCACTACCTGGGATGGGGCCCAGGCAACTGGAGTTTAGCAGGAGTCCCACGGTGATTCTTATACAGGTGCTGATTAAGAAACTTTTTTAAAAAATTTAGGGTTGGAATGGGAATGCCTTCAAAGGCCAGGACTTGATGGACTCCTCTGCAAAAGCAACAATGGGTTTTGTGCTTCCAGCTTCCCTCGTGCAGTCAGCAATGGCAAAGCCGGAAACGGGGCTGAGGGCTGGTGGAGGGAGGAAGCGTATGGGCTGGGACTAAGGGAGAGCTCTGGGGGCCACTCCAGAAGCCAGCCTTCCCAGGAGAAGCTATGCAAGGCAGCGGCCAGAGCTTGGTTCTCTTACACGTGGCCCCGTAAGTCACTGTGTGTCCTTGAGTGATTCTTGCCTCCTCTCAGAGTTGCAACTTCCTCCTCGGTTTAAAAAAAAAAAGTCTAGAGGGCTGAGTTGGGCAAACTCTAAAGTCCCTTCCAGCTCCAAGTTTATCTATTTATCAAACAGTCTAATCTTTGCAAAAGCACTTGCAAGGGCTACAGCCTGGAGACAGTCTTTGCAAACTTTGCTGTCAGACTCAAGGCTTTTGGGGTTACACAAAGGGCACCAAATACCCCTGCCATCAAGATAAGAGAAGGAACGCTTCCCAAGGGCTTTCCTCCCCTCGGTTTGGCAGTTTGCATGCACCCCTCCACACGCAGATCTGAGCTCCGGGACCCGTCCGATTTAACCCTTATCACGCTGCAACATTTGGTGGGGTCAACGTGGAAGCAGCTAGACAGTTAGACACTGCTGACCTCACGTCTGCCATCCTGGCACCGGGATAGTGCTCAGCCCTTTTTCTGCCTGAAACAAACCAGTCGGGTTTTAGTGCCCCCTGATTGGACACCTTGTGATTCTGTGGTGTGAACAGCAAAGAAATGAAATGCCTTTGATTTTGGATAAATCACTTATGCACTCCAGGCCTCAGTTTCTTTAGCTCAAAGATATTTAGCTCAAAGTATCCCTGGAGGATACTTTTTTTCCTGATTGCTATCTTTAGATTTGATAATTCTGCATTCTGTTGGCATAACTTTTACAAAAGCCCTTTCTTTCCCCCATCATATTGCGGGATGACCTGACTTCTTAGGATTGGCTTAAAAAAATAATAGTTTCATCCTAAGTGCAAAGCTGCCTTTCTATTCACTTTATCTCTGTTAAACTCATCTTTACATTTTGAGGCAGATGGTGGTCACAGCGACTTCACTAAAGGCCCCCTTCCCCTCAGCACGCACGGATCTGAGAGTTCCTGGACTTCTCTGATATAATCCTTACCACCTCATTAAATTTTAAGCGGAGCCTATTCATGTAAGAGTCACAATAATGTCTTGATATATTTTCTGAGGGAAGGTGGAGGTAGGTATGGGGGCTGTGCAGTGGAAAGGATGAGTCTGTAACCGCTTGCTAATCTATTTTCTCCATTCCGGGGTGCGGGGATAATCATTTGTGAGGGGGGAACGTGAAAATCTCAGGGAAACATACCAAGAGCTTTGGGGGAGGAGTTTTGTGTTTGTGATATCATGATTGACTAACCAAGAAAAGTTAAGGCAGAACATTTTTATAAAAAAGGCTGGAGGGGGGCTTTCCTGGTGGTGCAGTGGTTGAGAGTCCGCCTGCCGATGCAGGGGACACAGATTCGTGCCCCGGTCCCGGAAGATCCCACATGCCGCGGAGCGGCTGGGCCCGTGAGCCATGGCCGCTGAGCCTGCGCGTCCGGAGCCTGTGCTCCGCAGCGGGAGAGGCCACAACAGTGAGAGGCCCGCGTACCGCAAAAAAAAAAAAAAAAGGCTGGAGGGAGTGAGGTGGGTGGGAGTTAGTCTGAGCTCTCAGATCGCTCCTGTCTGCTGGTTGTCGCCTGATTTCTGCACAACCAGCTCCGGCACCATTATTCCTCATACGGTTATGTTTCCCCTGAGGTCTCCTTAGGGAGCCCCCCATGTCCTGAGGAAGGCACTGGTCTCCCCACAGAACAACAGGACTGACCTTCCTTCTCCATAGCTCCCTGCTCTCGGGGATTCTGAACCTGTGGTCTGGCCTGGGGGCTTCTGGAGGATCCCATCTCCCAGATCCTTGCCATGAAGTGGGGCCTCTGAGGGCAGGAGAGTCATGTCCTGAACACACCTTCCATGCCCTCCACCTACAACACGCTGTATCCCCAACAGAGCCACTGTCCATGTACCAGACCAAGGGGGGCTTCTCTGAGTCTCCCTCACCTGCTGAGGCGCACAGAGGTGGGGTGGGAAGCTGACGGCCAGAGGGCCTGCAGCAGCGGAGGAGTAGCTTGGAGTAATCTCATCCAGGAGTGTTGACGTGCAGTTTCTGTTTTGACTGCAGCAAAGTGCTCATGACAAATATTTAGTGAGGCCTCCAAAAAGCCCTGTGCTCGTGCGCTCCACCCCATAAACAGAAGGAAGAAATGTGCTTCTGTCCTAAGGCAACCGAGGGCTGCTGGGGTAGACGCGCAGACTGACCCAGCACTCCGAGAGCTTAGAGCCCCCAGCGTTCCTGCTCTGCTGGGAGACTGGAGGCTTACTGCCAGTGGCCCAGGACGCCCAGGAGAAGGCAGTGGGGAGGTGGGAGGGGTGGCGGAGGCCAGCCTGAGGATACTGTAAAGCAGGTGACCTCCCCTGCCCTGTCTGCCCACCAGCTCCTCCAGGGCACAGAATCCTCAGTGGTGTCTGTTTGCTGGGCCCAAGCCTTTACCTCCAGCTAACCCGCCATGGACCTTCATGCAACAGCCTATGAATACCAGCTCTGGCCTTCTTGCTGGCCTCGGTTCTCTTAAACCAAGACCAGAATCTGGGTCCTCCTGACTGCCTATTTCTTCTGCTTTTTACACCACCTGCTGATCTGATTTTTGGCCCAGTCTCTTCTATTCTCTCCCCATCAAACCCTACTTTCTACCACAACCCACACAGAACCAGCCCCTAGCCCCATAGCCCTCCCCCTCAGATACCCTGCCTCCTTCCCCTTCAGGCATCATTAGGCTCCCAGTAACCCAGCGAACTGGGAGGTGGGATCCCAGAAGCCCACCTTTACACTGACTGGGTTGGCTGGCGCTTCTGCAGGTCTGGCCAGCCCCTCAGGGGATGCTCTGGCCATGGCCCCAGGGGTTCAGGATACCATCATGGCATCATTTAGTCATTGCAACTGTCTCCTACTGGTCTGGCCCTCTAGGTTCCATCAGCAATAAAAAAGGGTTGATGGCTAGGACTGTTTAGCCTGGAGAAGGATGATGGGAGTGATCAGATAGCTGAAGGGCTTCTGTGTTAGTTGAGCGGTTGAACTCGTTCTCCAGGATCCCAGTGAGTAGGGGGAACTAGGGCTGAGGCTGGAGGCATCAGAAGGCCGAGTCGGTCTCACAGTAGGAAAACCTCCTAGTAGAGCTTCCAGAAATGGAACAGGCTGCCTTATACCTCAGCCTGACAGGCTCTGTGGACAATCAGCTGCTGGAGAGATTGGAGGGGGTTTTTTGTTTTTGTTTTCTTGCAGTACGCGGGCCTCTCACTGTTGTGGCCTCTCCCATTGCGGAGCACAGGCTCTGGACGCGCAGGGTCAGCGGCCATGGCTTACGGGCCCAGCCGCTCCGCGGCATGTGGGATCCTCCCAGACCGGGGCACGAACACGTGTCCCCTGCATCGGCAAGCGGACTCTCAATCACTGCGCCACCAGGGAAGCCCAAGTTTGGAGGAGTTTTTTTTTTTTTTTTGCCTGCGCCGTGTGGCATGCGGCATGTGGGATGTGGGATCTTAGTTCCCTGACTGGGGATCAAACCCGTGTCTCCTGCATTGGGAGCGCGGAGTCTTATCCGCTAGACCACCCGGGACGTCCCTGGAGGAGTTTTAAGGGCCCTTCCTGCCTTGTTGCTATACAATAAAGTGCCCAAAACATAGGGGCTTAAACAACGATTTATTATTTCTTGTGATTCTCTTGGTTGGCTGAACTCAGCTGGGCAGTTCTTCTTGCCCCGAGTCACTCAGCCATCTGACAGCTGGACTGGAACTGAAGGATCTAAGGTGGCTCACTTGCATGTCCGGAGCCTTGGTGCTGGCTGTCTTCGGGGCCTCCCCGCTCTGCGGTCTCCTATCATTTAATCATCTAGCCCGGGTTTCCTTATATGGTATAGGCAGTTTTGCGTGAGAACGGAAGAAGATGCAAACCTGGGTGGTGGAGTATGAACAGTGTTGCTTCTGCCACATGCTACTGACCCACACAAGGCCAGGTTCAAGGCATGGGGAAATAGACTCCACCATTTGATAGGAAGAGCTACAAAGTATTTGTGATCACATTTAATATACCATACTTCCTGAATTGCCTCTGCTTCTGGGTCTTCTGTGTGATCCCTTAAGATTCCATTAGCCCCTGGTAAGGACCATGTGGTATATTTCTATACCTGTGAAGAAGGCCTTTATGTGGACACTGGCTGCCTACTAAATATCTATCCCCCCTCTTTTTTGCGGGGGTGCCTATTCCATCTCCATACAGTCTCATGCTGTAGGGGAAACTGACCTCTTTGTTAGTAGGGCTGGTAAGTCTAATGGATCACTGACTGGCCGCCAATAATCTCATGGCATTATCCTGCTCAGGGATTGGTCTGGAAAAGGCACGTACAAGCATACCTCAGAGATGTTGCAGCTTTGGTTCCAGATCACTGCAATAAAGTAAGTATTGCAATAAAGCAAGTTACACACATTTTTTGGTTTCCCAGTACATACAAAAGTTATGTTTATACTATACTGTGGTCTATTAAGTGTCCAAAAAAACACTGTAGTTCACACCTTAATTTAAAAATACCTTATTGCCGGCTTCCCTGGTGGCCCAGTGGTTGAGAGTCCGCCTGTCGGTGCAGGGGACACGGGTTCGTGCCCCCGTCCAGGAGGATCCCACGTGCCGCGGAGCAGCAAGGCCCGTGAGCCATGGCCGCTGAGCCTGCGCGTCCGGAGCCTGTGCTTCTCAACGGGAGAGGCCACAACAGTGAGAGGCCCGCGTACCTCAAAAAAACAGAAAAAAAAAAAAAAACACCTTATTGCTAAAAAATGCTAATCATCATCTGACAACACAGGGTTGCTACAAACCTTCAATTCGTAAAAAACAAAAAAACAAAACAGTACCTGTTAAGCTCAATAAAGTGAAATATAATAAACAAGGCTTGCCTGTAATCGAGTACAGGCCAATGATACATATGAGAGGAAGTTTTCTAGGAACTTCTGAAAAAGAAGTTTCCTCATTTTTAAGGAAGAGCTACCGGAAAGGATAATTCCTTCTGTGTTGTATGTGGAGGTGAGGCCCGGGACTGCTTTCATCTTGTTATTAAACTAAGGATGAAGCCACAGTAGAAAGGAGGGCAAAGCCCAGGGAACCACCGACAAAAGGAACAGGAACCCTGGTCGCTCCAGCCTGATCCTGGGCTTGTTTCAGGTCCATGTGCCAATAACTCCTCTTTATTATTTAAGCCAGTTTCAATGAGCTTTTCTGATACTTGCAGTTAGCAGTATCATAAATGACCCAGGGCCTGAAACTGTTAGATGACCAACCTAGTCACACTGTTGGTGGGTTACAAATCAGATATTAGCTTGGTTTTTTTGCCTGCACCTTACAGCTTGTAGGATCTCAGTTCCCCGACCAGGGTTTGAACCTGGACCACAGCAGTGAAAGCCCAGAATCCTAACCACTAGGCCACCAGGGAACTCCCCAGATATTGGCTTTTAAAGAGAATAATAACTAACGTATTTTTTTGTTTTGCTTTTCTAGAGAGTGGTGAAATAGAAGATTCATTATGTCAGAATGGAATAAGAAATACCCTTGGACACATCATCTGTTCAACCACCCCATTCAACAGATAAGGAAACTGAGTCCTGGACACTTCAGTACAAACATGCCTCAGATGTCCTGATGCCCAGGTTCTCTGCTGCGTCCACAACCGTGCAGTCATTCGCACACTCTGGAGCACGGGGACCACCGTGATAGGCATACTTTAAATGTGAACTTCGGAACAGCCACCTTGGAAATTTACTTGGCAGTTTTTTTAAAGACTAAAGACCATCTACCCTATGGCTCACCAATTCCACTCCTAGATATTTACTCTGGAGGGATGAATTTACCTGACTTCTAGAGGAATGTTCATGGCAGCTTTGATTCATAATACCTAAAATCCCAGAAGTCCAACAACAGGTAAATGGATAAATAACAAATTACGGTATTTGTGGTGTATCTGTTCAATAAAATACTACTCAGAGAGAAAGAAAAAAAAGAATGAACGACTGATGCATGCAACAACGTGCATGAATTTCAAAAACATACTGAGTGAAGGCAGCTAGACACAAAAGAGGATACGTGGTAGGATTCCATTTGTATGAAGTTCTAGAATAGCACCTTCCATCTGTGGTGACGGAAGTCAGATCAGTGGTTGATTGCTTCGTGCTATGTGTATGTGTGTGCAGGGGCATTGCTGAGGAAGGGGCATGAGGAACATTTCTGGGGGGATAGAAATGTTCTGTGTCTTTTTAAATAAAATATGTATTTATTTGGTTGTACTGGGTCTTAGTTGCGGCAAGCAGGCTCCTTAGTTGCGGTTCACCAGCTCCTTATTGCAGCACTCAGCCTTCCCAGTTGTGGCATGCGAACTCCCAGCCTCGGCATGCATGTGGGATCTAGTTCCCTGACCAGGGATCGAACCCGGGCCCCCTGCACTGGGAGCCTGGAGTCCTATTCACTGCGCCACCAGGGAAGTCCCGATGTTCTGTGTCTTGATCGGGGTCTGGGACACGTGAGCATATGCGTTTGTCAAATCTGATCAAGCACTTAAGATCTGAGTATTTTACTAAGTGTAAATTATACCGCACAGCATTTTTTCAAAAAGGAATTTCTAGCCACAGACAGGAAGGTGCAACATTAACACTGGTTGAGAAGAGGGTGTGTGAGCCGGGGACTATCAGGCTACTGGAACGAGTCTGTAGCGGTGTGCCCTGGAATCCGGAGCTTGGGAAAGTGCTGTGTGTTCCCGCTGCGCTGACGGCTGGACCAGCCAGCTTCCTGTGTAGCCTGCCAGCACCGAGCTGTCAGGATGGGCCCAACCACAGCTGCTGTAATAGCAGGTTGGGAGGGCCGTTTCCTCCCGGCCCTGTGGCCACATCACAGGGACCAGCCATACCCCGGCCTGCTTCCACTACCACTGACTGCACTCACCAAAGAACCTTCCCTTTCCTCGCTCTCACCTACCCTTCTGGAGCCTTCCTGGACCCAGGCTGGACTTGCCATCATTCGAGCTTCACGGGTGATAAACTCGGGCTATCTGACATTCCAGCACTGCTGCACTGGGCCACTGCAGCCATGCTTTTCTTTAACTTTTTTTTTAAAACTGCCATTTGTGTTTTCCTCATATTTCCTGCCAGATTGTCAAATCAGGGTCTCTCCAGATGTCAACATCTCATATTAAATTGCAAGTCTGCATAATCTTCCAAAATAATGTTTTCTAAGAGCCAGGGAACTCCTTTTGTTCACGTTATTCATCTGTTCAAATTGTATCATGTTCTAGCACTGATTTCTCCACTGAAATATATCTTTCAAGAGGTCAAGGCTGGCTGTGACAGGCCTGATGCTGGCATCAGGCTACAGGTTGCTTGGAGAATAAGTGATCTGTTGGGATTTTTTCTTTTTGGTTCTCTTTTACTTCTCTGTTTTAAAAAAATTAATAAATCACAAGTAAACCCTTCATGGAATAAGCATGGAATGAATTCAGCTTTTCCCTTATTGCGATGTTTATATTTTTAATGTAAAATGAAATCTCTAAGATGCCAGACATATGGTACCCAGACGAAGTCTGCTTGTCTGAATCTCGGGCTAGAGGTGGTTTTAGAATGTTTCAGACACATGCAGTATATGTTCCCCAGCTGGGAATGCGTGCCCGGGGTGGGGAGGACCCACAGCCCCAAGCTGGCTTCCTTGTGCTTTTCCTATCATTGAAGAGACCTGCCCTGTTCCTCTGTAGGATCAGAAAATAGGGAAGCCCAGGCACACACCTAGCCCAGTGCATAAGGGTAAGCACCTGCCTGAGAGACAGAGATGCACTTCGGGTCCCAGGGCTGCCGCTCACTCACAGGGAGGTCGATTCCTCCTCTTCTGGCTTCCACCAGTTTGGGCCTTGGAATGGATCCATTAGTTTCAACCTCAATGTCTTTTGTGGGCCAGCTGAGGAGGATAGGGTGTTGGTGGGGGAAATGGAAGAAACGTCCTACGGAGTGGGCTCCTGACCACCTCCTGCTTCTGCTGTGATCAGAGCCAGGTCGCTTTGCTCTGTTTTATATCTTAGGCTTCCATGTAAACCCAGGCAAAACAACAACAACAAGACAACCTCCTTTGGGGCCATGTCTAGCCCTAAGGCTGATATGGGAAGGTTCATTGTTCCTTCTTGGAGCTGAGCCATGGGCCATAACCTGCCTGATGGTCGGAGCCCACCACCTCCATGCAGGAGACCAGGCAGGCACGGAGGAATCGTGTGAGCTGTGCTAATTTGGCATGTACACCCTCTGGTAAGTGCCCCTTCCTTCCTTCCTCCCTCCCTTCCCTCTCTCCCTCGCTTTCTTTCTTCCTTCCCTTCCTTCCTTCCTTCCCTCTCTCCCTCCCTCCCTCCCTCCCCACCTCCCTTCCCTCCTTCCTCCCTCCCTCCCTCCCTCCCTTCCGTCTCTCCCTCCCTTTCTTTCTTCCTTCCCTTCCTTCCTTCCCTCACTCCCTCTCTATCTCTCTCTTTCTTCCTTTCTCTCTCTTTCCCTCTCTTTCCTTCCTTCCTCCCTCTCTCCCTTCCTTCCTTCCCTTCCTTTCTTCTTTCCCTCCCTTCCCTTCTCTCTCCCAGAGCATGTCCTGGTGTTTGGCCTACACGCTCGTGACCTTTCAGTGGCATTAAATTCATTTCACACTTCAGACTGTTTCAAAGGGAATTTGGAGGTGAGGGCACCTAGCCTCCTGTCTAGACACAATTTCAGTGTGGAGATGGAGTTGGGCCTGCCCGGGATTCTCCCACGAGTCCACCTAGGCCCATCTGTGGCTTCATCAATCTACAAGGAGCCAAGTTCAACTGCCCACTGGAGGGCTTTCAAGCCTCCAGGGCTGCTGTTCCAAACTGCCTTCTGCCAGGCATGTGAAGTGCTGAATCAGCAAAAAGTTGGGTGCCTTGAGAAGAGACTGGGAGAAACGTGAACTTAAAAACACAGCACAGCCAGGCCACAAAACAAACGCTGAACAAAAGGTTAATTCCACGGATAAACAGCTCTCGGTGGCGCTTGACCTAGCAGCTGGTTCCCATTTCGTGATGCCATTCCACCAGATGTTCCCCTCTATTAATACATTCTGCTAAAGCCAAGATGAAACGCAAAACTTGAAGGCTGTGAGCATTGCTGGCAACACGATGTGGCAACATGCAGGAACAGAGAAATCTCTGACAGTGTCCTTTGTGGGACCACTCGTTTCCAGAAAGAGCCGCCATGACTGGGGCCCCGTGTAAGCTGTTTGTGTCTCGTGAGATGGTGACTGGCCTGGGATGTCTTTTAATAGAAATGTGAGAAGAGGGAGGGTCACCTGATTTTTCATCCCTTATGTGTATTGACATAATTTAAGAGACGGATTTGAAGATCATTCTCTGAGTCTCCTCAGTCTGGGGATTCCAGACTCCGTCTCCCATAGTGCTTTCCTCTGGGCACAAAGCACCCCCATCCATCACTCAGTCATTCATCCTGTGAACACGCATTCGAATCTCCCTTAGGTTAGGCATTGATTGTATCCTGTTTTAGTTATTGACATGGCCCCCTGTGCTGCCTTAGGGCAAGACCAAGACGGATTCATCTCTGTAGATTCTGTAAGTTATTAAATATATGTTTCTGTGATGAGTCATAGCCAGAGCTCTCTGTTTTCGTTTCCTGGCTCTCCATCCCAGAGACACAAGCTCCTGTCTGGTCCTGTTTCAACACGGGACGGTGAGGATGTGGGCCTGGGCGCTCTGCACTCTGCATGCAGAAAGAACAAAGCCGCTGCTCTAGAGGTGTTCTCCATCATGCTGAAGACTGTGTCCAATCTCATTGTCAGAAGCAGCAGGTAGCTGTGAAAGGCGGCCCAGGCCCCCATTGTGACCGCCTTGGCTGCAGGTGAAAGGTCACTTCGCAGGCAAGACTCTGACCCTTAACTTTTTTGTTGCGAGTGTCACAAGGTAAATTAATCAGATTTATGGAGTTAAGCTTTGCCAATATCTTTATCCTCTCAGCTCTTTTTCTCCAGCAAAATGCTCTCTCCTGGGGGAAAAAAAAATCGTTTTCTTTTCTTTTTCCTGAGGAAGGGGGAAAAGTGCTTTTTGTTTCTCTCTCACAGTTTTCCCTAAAAAGTGAAAATGGTTGGACACATATGGATAAAGTCCAGAAGCCAAAGCAGCCCTTCCTCCCTGGAATAGCTGAATGAGGCTTCTTGGAAGTTAAAGTGAACTTTCTTGGCACTTAATCAAATGCCCCAGAACACGGGACAATGAGGAGGGCAGGTGCTGCTGGTGGCGATAGATTTCTTGATTCTGGATAGAGCCCTCGTCTTTGACCAGAGCAACTTAGGAAAAGCCCATTATGGAGACGTCACCAGGTGGACGTGGGTGTATGTTTCATCTGGACCTGGCCCAGGGCAGTCCTGGTACCAGAGCAGTATTTCCAAGGGGCAGGTAGGTCGGAAGCAAAGGAGCAGAGAGACTCACCCGGTCCCCAAGCTGGAGGCTGGAAGCGCCTCTCAGCAGGAACAGGAGGGAGGCTGCTGATGCGGCAGGTGTTTTTTAGGCAGCCTCGCAGGAAAGCTCCAATATCCTGCTGCTAGAAATTTGTCTGCAAATGTTTTCTCATTCAGAAGTGACGGGATCCAGGAGACACTGGCTAGATATGATAACTTGATTAAGGCTTGTGCGGGTGATCCAGATGCCTGGGAACTGGCTGGAAGAGTATGTGCTCCCCTCTAATCTTTCACCAGGAGGGAACTGGTGGGTGCAGCTGGTAGATTTCATCCCCCTGAGCTTGACGGGAGTCAATGTTTTAGACTCAAGAGCCCCTGAAACGCTGCAGTTGTGTTTCTGATAGAGCGCCTTTGCAGAAAAAGAAAAGTCAAGTGACAAAGGATCATTTTCCCACATGAATTAGCAACATAAAATAAGGATTGGGTCCTATTGACTCAACCAGTGTTTCCTGAGCACCTACTATGTGCTAAGCCCTGTTTTAGACCCTGGATATAGCAGTGAATGCTTCAAGGAAAGTTCCTGCTTTCATGGAACTTACAGCCTAGTTGGGAGAGACTGACAGTAAATAATAATGAGTTCCCCAGATGTCAGGGGGTTAAAATGCTATAAAGAACAAACAGGATCAGAGGATAAAGCAGTATGATGGGGTAGGAGGTGACAATTTGGAAAGATAGAGTGGATAGGAACATCCTCTCTGATAAGATGACACGAGGCTAGCAGCCTGAATGAAGGGAGAGCACAGCACTTTGATAACTGGGACAAGGCCTTCCTGAAAGAGGATTTAACATGTGCAAGGCCCTGGGTGGGAGTGGGGCCTCAATGCGTTCAAGTAATATTCTTTTACAATTATGTTTCACTTATGAATGCAAAAACAAACCCATTTAACAATGATGATAACAGTGGTAGGACTTTTGTGACGGTGTTGTTATGAGGATTAAATGAAATAATGCTTATTACACATTGCACAGTGTCTGTGCATAGTAAGAATTTAATAGGGACTTCCCTGGTGGCATAGTGGTTAAGAATCCGCCTGCCAATGCAGGGGACACGGGTTCGATCCCTGGTCCAGGAAGATCCCACATGCTGCGGAGCAACTAAACCCGTGTGCCACAACTACTGAGTCTGCACTCTAGAGCCCTCGAGCCACAACTACTGAGCCATGTGCTGCAACTGCTGAAGCCCATGAACCTAGGGCCCGTGCTCTGCAACAAGAGAAGCCACCGCAACGGGAAGGCTGCACATCGCAATGAAGAGTAGCCCCCCGCTCTCCACAACTAGAGAAAGCCTGAGAGCAGCAACGAAGACCCAATGCAGCCCAAAATAAATAAAATTTAAAAAAAAAGAATAAGAAAAATAAAAGTTAAAAAAAAGAATTTAATAAATGTTAACTGCTTTGATAATTATAATTATTTTTTACTAAGTATTTGACAGTCCTAATAATCCTATAAGGTAGGTGGGCAAGGACTATTAGCACCATCTTGTAAATGAAGGATCTGAAGTCCATAGAAGGGAAATGATTGGCCCAAGGTCCCATTGTAGGTTAGTGGCAGATGGAAGCAGCCTGGGTCCCTAAGGCTGATGCAGAGACTCATCCAGGAGAGCTGTTGACCTGCATTGGACTTTACCTGAACAGGAAATAAAATTTTGTTGTATTAAGCCACTGAGATTTGGGTGTTATTTGTTACAGCAGCTAACATTACTTAACCTGACTAATGCAGTGGACTGTGAGGTGGGCAGGGAGACCAGGACTGTGCCCCTCAAATAACAGAGCTCTTGACTTTTGGAGGAGAAACTGTATTACCGCCGGAGAAGATAATAAGAAACTATGAAGTCTTGCTTCTTGGGGTTCATTTAGACTTGGTTCTTCACAGGTTATTTTGATTTTTCATCATTGGACATGAATCTTCTTAAGCTACATCATTTATAATAGAGGACCTTACATGCTGCTGAATGTTATTGTTTTGAAAACAGAAGGATACTATTTGAGGGTGGGTGGGGACAGGGAGTAACTGGAAAGATGAAGTGAAGAATGAGTAAATACAATATCATCATATATGGTGTCCTTGACCCTCCATCTTGCCTCCAGAACTTTCACTGGTCCTTGGGGTCTCTCCCCAATCCCAGCCCCTGCACCTCAGTTACACTGGACCCCAAACATGCCTGTAGTTTTCCAGTACCAGTTTGCTCCTACCAATGCCTCTGCCCAAGGCATGCCCATCTACTTCTCTAGCAAAACCCTCTGTATCCTTCAAAGCCCTGTCTGAACATCACCTCCTCCAGGAAGCCTTCTCTCTTCCCTAGTCATAATCCAGCATGTCTTGCCCTGCACTGCCACAGAAGATCCCTGTTGACTAGTGGCCACGTTTTGCCTTTTGCTCTGCTTGTGTATGTACATCCAGCTCCTGCGTGTGACGGCATGCTTTCCAAGCCCAGGCCTTGGACCTCATTGCTCCCCAAAGAGGCCAGAGGCAGGATTCCATTTGGAAAGAGGTGAAATAAAACAATATTTCCTATTTTTTATAAAAAAGGTAATTTTAAGTGGCAGGGCAAGCATTCTGAGAAAACTCTCTTTGGGACTTGTTAGTATTACCTCTTACAAACATTTGCCCCCTCGTATACACACATTTCCCACCGGGCCCCTCAATTCTATTGGCAGATGGAGCGCGATGGTGTATTTTGCTGTTGCCGTTATGTTGATGTTCAAACTCCTCTTCTCCCCTCACCCCCATCAATTATTGAATGCCTTAAAAAAAAAAAACTACCCCAGCAGATGTGTGTGAGCTGTTTGATCTTGAGACTGAATAGGAATGAAAGTATCTGAGACTCAGATTATGGTGCAGAAGAGAAAAAAAAATCTTAACAGGAGCTCTGTGAAGGAGAAAGTCTAGCTTTGATCTTACTATTGAATTTTGCTAGTGGGGTATGTGTTTATATCTATTTCTATTTATCTTTTTAGCTCCAAAGTTCTGTGCTGCTGTGTCCATCTTCTGTAACACTACAGAAGGGAGTTTTGTCTGGTTCTGTGCAAGGTGATTTAAGTCATTTAAGGTAAGAATTTAATTTCTCCGAGAAATAAGGGGAGGACTATAGCTTAATTTATGGATATCTTTTCCTTTAAAGGATTCTAAAATAATTGGGGCCACTTTATCTCAAACCAAATGGAAAAGAGGCCTATTAAAAAGTAAAGAGGCCGTGCTTCCAGACGACGAGGTCTGACTTTTTCGTTTAATTCCTAATTTGCACATCTTCCTCACTAAAGAAAGCCCAGACCTTAGAAAGTAGTCTGACCTTTGTAATGTACAAGGAGGGAATTGAAGTACATTTGTTTATAATTAAATTCTATTTTGAAGAAGTTTCCCATGAACGGGGCCTCTTCTTTTTAAAAATTTGATAATTTTAAAAGTTAAGAAACGAAATAATGCTATTTGCAGCAACATGGATGGACCTAGAAACTGTCATACTGAATGAAGTAAGTCAGACAGAGAAAGAAATACCATATGATATCACTTATACGTGGAATCTGAAAAAGGGATACAAATGAACTTACTAACAAAACAGAAATAGAGTTACAGAAGTAGAAAACAAACTTATGGTTACCAGGGGGTAAGGGGGAGAGCCATAACTGGGAGATTGGGATTGACATATACGCACTACTATATATAAAATAGATAACTAATAAGGACCTACTGTACGGCACAGGGAACTCTACTCAGTACTCTGTAAAGGCCTATATGGGAAAAGAATCTAAAAAAGAGTGGATATATGTACATGTATAACTGAGTCACTGCTGTACACCTGAAACTAACACAACATTGTAAATCAGCTATACTCCAATAAAAATTTTAAACATTTAAACAAAATAAATTTCTTAACTTGAGAAATCTTTAACTTGAAAAATTAAAAATAATTTTTTATTGAAGTATACTTGATTTACAATATTTCAGGTGTGCAGCAAAGTGATTCAGTTTTTTATATATATAAAACTGAATATATATATATATTGTTTTTCAGATTCTTTTCCATTATAGGTTATTATAAGACATTGAACATAGTTCCCTGTCCTCTACTGTAGGTTCTTGTAACTTGAGAAATTTTAAAAGGTACCTTCCCCTGATATGCTGATAATATAGTAAAATGACGCTCGAGTGGTACATCTAAGAATTTTAATTGTTCATGCAACTTGTGGAATTGTGGATTTTTAATGCATTGCAGTGTGAAATGGAGGCCGTCCAATCTCACTATTGATTTTTCCTCTCGATTTGAGGACTGCTGAAATGTTTATTATAACCTTCCTTTCCTTGCATGCATTCTTCAGTTAGTGTATTCATTCATTTAATCAATATTTATTGAACCTACTACATGCCAGACACTTTGCTTGCACACATCTAATCTGTGGCAGGCGTTAAAAAAACAGATGTTCATCTGCATCTCAAGGCATAAACCAGCAAGAGTCCCTAAATTAGGTATGCAGTATCCTCCCAGACAGCTATTCTCAGCATTTGTTTCATTTAGCATTTTCCTATGTATTTATTCAGCACTAGCCAAGTATAAAGCACCGTGCTCAGCACCGGCGTGAACAGGGAGATGAATCATGCAGACTGTGTTTTCTAAGTGGCTTGGGGGCTGGGGAGGGACAGGCAGAAGTAGCACCAGGAAGCAAGTAGGTGTGGGAGGATGGAGTCGGGGGAACACTCAGGGAAAGGAGATCCCCGAGGCCTGTGCTGAGGCTGGAGCGCGCCAGCTTCTAAATAACAAGTTGGAATGCCAGTGTTCTGGGAGGTGCTATTAAAATGCTGTCCATGGGGAATCCTTCGCTGGGCTGAGAGGGGAGCTCACGCCCCGAGAGAACGTTTTGCCTAGAACTAGGCTGCAAGACTGTGGGATGTGGTTCACAATGTTCTCGAAGATTCCAGAGACCATCAATTCCCTGTCAAATGAAGGTCCCCGCAGAGGAAAAATTGATAACGCCCCACCCCACCCCCAAAAGACTTTCCAGAGCCTTGCGTCCGTTGTTACTCTCTGTTGCACCCCATCTGGGCCCCACATCCCCTGGAATGACTTCAGAACTGCAGGGTTGGGTTCCGTTGACTTTGTGACAGGGCACGGCCTCACCGAATATATAGCTGCTGTAGGTGAACTGCAGGGCCCGGGGGTCTCATTAGTTAAATCAGCCTGGTGCAGTCATGGAGTTGGTTGGCCCTCACAGACCCCCTCCTCACTTTACTCCATGGGGTTGGTATGTAATCGACACTAAGCCATGGGCCCTGCCTTATTTTGGTTTGGAAACAGTTCACGATTTTTCGTAGAGAAGTTTTAGATTTTCCTGGTGTCTTATGCCGCTTTTGGTCAAGTATATTTTAGGCATATAATTTTTGATGGTTTCTCTTTAGACTTGGCCAGCTAAAAAATATATTAGGATGTAAAATGACCGTATATGTTTTGTATTTCTAACCATACATGTCTGTATGAAAGCTTAGGCATTAAACAAGGACGTCTAAAATGCTAACTCTGTGCCTTATGTAGCTACTGTGTAAAAAGAAAAATACTACGGAGAAATGCGGAAGTTTTTCCTCCTATATTTATTTGTACAATACTATATATGCATTCAGTGCTATGAAAGCTTTATTTCTTTTTTTTTTTTTTTTTGGTGGTACGCGGGCCTCTCACTGCTGCGGCCTCTCCCGTTGCGGAGCACAGGCTCCGGACGCGCAGGCCCAGCGACCATGGCTCACGGGCCCAGCCGCTCGGCGGCACGTGGGATCTTCCCGGACCGCGGCACAAACCCGTGTCCCCTGCATCGGCAGGCGGACTCTCAACCACTGCGCCACCAGGGAAGCCCTGAAAGCTTTATTTCTGATGGCACCTTGTAGAAACTTTTACATCTCAATTTACTAGTAAATTGAATACTAACGAAGGCTTTGCTACTGTAATATTTGGTAGAGGCTTTACAGTTAAACGCGCCTGGCTCACACGCTGGCCCTGCCACACATGATCGGCCTGACCAGGAGTGTGTCACTTGAACTCTTATTTGTGAAACAGAGGTCTCGGGGTTGTTTTGTGGATTAAATAAGATGACATTAAGTGTTTGGCATTATGCCTGTCACCTAGCTAGCAATTTTAAGTGCTAGCAATTTTTCCACTTTTTACATATATTTCTAGTGCCTTTCATTGGGTTTCAACAGCTGTGAATAACTTTTATCCTATGATAGAAGTTGATGTTTTCAACATTTCTCTTTGTTTTTTAAAATATTTTTTAAATTATTTATATTTTTATTAATATATAAATAATTAATAAAATATATAAATAAAAATGTTTATATTTTTATTAATATATTTATTAATAAATATTTATATTTCATTTATTTATCTATTTATTTATTTTAATTGAGGTATAGTTGGTCAATGTTTCTTTTTAAAAGCATCAAGGTCCGTAAGTCCGTACATACTGGCAGCATTAGGGGTGGCCTCCCTCGTAAGGGTGCCTCTTTGGGGTCCTCGCTGTCACATTGCACACACCCACAGCCCAAATGCAGCTAACAGGGCCCCTCCCGTGCCCCCAGCCCCCCACCCCACCACCATACCGTGGCCCTGAGGGAGTGATGCCCTCTCTTACTGGTTGCAGATTACAGGGGTGTGTTGGAGAGACCTGCACGCCCTGCAGAGCCCGCATCAGGAATGCCTGCTTTCGCCCTGCCGGTCTCTCACAGGCTCACAGACACCTCTGAACCTCTGCCTCCCTCCCTTTCAGAGCTCGCAGTGCATCTGCCGCTGCCAGCCTCCCAGAGCTGGGCTTCTTGAAGTCATTACCTAAGGTCATTCTCTTTGGCCTTCACAACTACACCTAAATCAAACGGCGATCTCCGCTCTGTTTTTCCGAGATTTTGAACTCCCCTAGCCTCTCTAAGAAAACTTTCACACTTCCTTTCATCTCTCTTAAGGTTTACGCATCTGGATTCCTCTTGCTCATGTCCGGTCAAAGACAGCCAGCCTGGGGAGGCAGGGCGAATCCCCTGCTTTGCCTATCAGCTCCATCCACTCATGTCTGGGGAACCATCCAGCACCCATTGCATGCAGTGTTGGAGGGGCTCTGGGACCATCAGTCAAGGAGTCCTCCTTCCATTGGCCAGGTCTTGGCATGTGTCTGTGCCTTGACCAATCAGATTCTCTTGCAAATTTGCATCTTGGATGGACAGTGCAGCTCTGGAAAGCCACTGAAGGCCTAATCCCATCAGCAGCTCCCTCCCAGACCACCCATTAGTTCCTGCTCCCTACGGCCTGCCTTGCTTCCTGGCCATTCTGAGACTGATTCTTCTGATTCTGATTCTGTAAGTGGTCCTGTATCTTCTACTAAATTCATTTTGTGTTTAAGATAGTGAGATTCCATTTCTCTGCCTTGCAACCAAAGAATTCTGATAGAAGAGTTCAGTCCGAATAGCTACACTTCTAAAGTTCAGTTTATATTATGATTATTCTTGACTGACCCACAGTGGAATCTTCTAAAATTCTTTTCTATGTTGAAACAAAGGCTTTGGCAACTGTGTTTCAGAGTGAACTTCCTGTTATCTTGAATAAAAATTGACCGTTTCTTAATCACATGGTAAAAAACATGGCTACAAGTGACGCAAGCAAGCACAAGAGAGGCTGACACATCTAAACTGTGCCTTAAAACAGTGCTTCGCAGACATTACTGTGCATAAGAATGAAAAAAAAAGTCAGTGGAACAGCATGTTCCATTATCAGCACACTAAACCACAGGATTAATGAACTTTCTGGCAAAAGCAATCACATTTATTAGTATCCCCGTGGGACTGTGGCCTAGAGCAATAAACAACCATTTTTAAAAAAGAGGGATTTCCCTGGTGGTCCAGTGGTGAAGACTGCACGTTCACAAGGCAGGGGCCCAGGTTCCACCTCTGGTCAGGGAACGAGATCCCGCATGGCTCAACTTAAAAATCCTGCAGGCCACAACAAAGATCATGCGTGCCACAACTAAAAGCCAGCACAGCCAAAGAAAGAAAGAAAGAAAGAAAGAATCACCTAGATAACTTCTTAAAAACATCAATTCTTGGGAACTACCTCCAGGGATTCTTATTCAGCAGGTCAGAGTGGGACCCTGGAATCAGAATTTCAAAAAAGCTCCTAGGTGACACTGATGCTGACCTAAGAACCACATTTGGAACAGCAAGTCCTTACATATTATCTTTTCCCCAAGCAAGAGAGACTTTGGAACACAGGAAGCTCTCCTCTGGCTTGTTGAAATTAAAAGACAAGAGAGGAGATGAGAACGGCTTTTCCATGGGAACTTTAGAGATGGCTGTGCTCACTGACCTCACTAACAAGCTTTGTCCATCGAGCCCTGAGCAGGATGGCATGATGGCTGGATTGGAGGGTGTGTCCAAGGGCAGGATGTCTTCACGAGTCTGCCTGGCACCCCCCAGAGCCTCACAGGCTGCTGGGCAGAATGTCCAAGGCTACTTCAGTGAAAAGCTGAAAAAAAAAAAAAGGCAAGTAATTGCACAAGATCAGAGGAGATGCAAGACTGCCCCTTGGGACTGTTCAGCAGTGACCACAACTAGAAGCTGTGACCCGGAGCTGAGCCCACTCCTCATGGGCCCTTTTTCCCACCTTCAGCACCCACCTTGCTTCTCTCTCCCATACCTAGCTCTGAACTTACCTCTCCCCAGATGCCGTCCCTGCCATCTTTATTGTGCATCATTCCAACATCTACATACTGAGCTTTGAAAAGTTTAAAATCCAGTTCTGATACCACTAACAGCCCCTCCTGCTTTGCCCCTTATTGCTTTCCTGGAGCTTTGCTTCTGTATCTCATTTAATCCTTGCAACAACCTTATGGGGTAAGTATTATTACCCCAGTGTATAGATGAAGAAACACAGTCTGAGACGTCATTTACCTTAAATAAACTACTTAGGAAAAATTAGAGGCAGAATTTGAACCCTATTCTGTGAGACTCCAAAACCTATGTCCCAAACCACCCTGCCATTCAACATCAATTCTGTGTGTATGAGTGTCTTCCTGTATGTGTCTTATAGTATTTGCTCTCCCTGTCCAGTGGAAAGCTCACCTAGGCAGGACCTGGGTGCTCTTGGAGAATATTCTAGTGGTTCTCTTCCAGGCTCACATCCTATGGTGTGCTTAGAGCCACATTTCTTTCCAGAGTAATCATTCAAGAGATATTGTTTACCACTGATGTGTTCTCTGACATTTCTGAACATCGGCAGGGGGAGGCACATTACTGGAAGTGGGAAGCATTTTTTCCTACTTACCAATCAGCTGTGTTTTCCATTCATATCTGTGAGACAGATTAAAAATCCAACTTCCAAGAGGAATAAAGAGCTCATTATTCATCGTCATCTATTAAAAGTCTGTTTTGTGCAGACCATGAGGCTGGATTCTAGAAGGAGCCACAGAGGACCCTGATTTGGGAGGCCGTGAACTCAGGGTGTGCTGGGATGCAGAGCCGGAGGAGACGAGGCCTGCAAGGGAACGCAAGCAGAACCTGGGCTGGAGGAAGGGCCCTGACGGTGGCACTGGTCCCCTGGCTGGGCTTCATGCTGGACCTAAAAGTGCGTGGCAAACACAGCTGCCCACCTGGGAGGGGTTTACTGCGGCTGGGCCTGGGTAGTAGAGGGGCTGGAAGTGGGTGGCTGCCAGTTTTGCTAATACAGGTGCTTGGTTCACTCAGCACAGGAGCCCAGGCAGTGGCTGAGAAGGCACAGGAAATAGTCCCTCATTTATTCATTCATGCATGCATGCACTCAACAAATATTTATCGAGCACAGAACTTGCACAGAGAATACAGGTATGAATGAGACAGATGGGGCCCCTGCACTCAGGGAGCCTGGAGGGGAGACAGGTGTTAAATAGTCATGGCACAGGGGTGACTTGCTTCCTGTTATGCTCAATGCTATGACAAGGATGAACACAATATTACAAGAGGGCTCAGGCTCTGTGGCTAGGAAGAGTGTAAGTGCCCTGAGCCAAAGGGCAGGAGTTCAAGACCAGGCCCCAAGTGCAATGTCCTCTGTGCTAGCAGTTCCCTCGGATCAGATGAGGCAAGTGCTTTTTGGAGGTTCAAACCCTGCCTTGCCCTTGAGAAACAGGCCATCTAATTGCAGAGACAGACCCTGTGCCCATGCTAGGAAAGAGCGTGGTGCGTTGAGTGAGTACTAGACTTAGAACCAGAAGAACTGCTGTCTTGTCCCAGCCATTCTTTGTTCCTGCAGCATGGCTTTGAGCAAACTGCCTAAGTTTTAAGAGATTTGAACTCTTCAAGCCTCAGTTTCCTCATTTGTAAGTGGGAGAAACATTTACTGCTCTATCTGCTTTACAGGATTCATGAGCGAGAATGAGAAAGGGTTTGATAAAAGCAGGAGATCTTGATGAGCACACACACACACACACACACACACACACACACACACACACACACCCCTCGAGCTTAATCAGCCCAGGATGTTTAAGGCCAAGTGCAGACTTCAGTGCTCAGAAAACATTGAAAGGGTTGGGTCTGGAGAGATTCCCATGAGCCGTCTTCAGAGGGATGAGTGTGGCACAGAGAAGAAGGAAGTGGCCTGATATGGACATTCCACGGGGGTGGCATGTGTGAAGGCAGGTCAACCGGAGGGAGGAGCCCTGAGGGGACGGCTAGAGGATGTTTGGCAAAGAGTCAAGAGCCTCTTGGGTAGTGAGGGGTGAGGGGGGCTGTGTAGGATGGAAGGAACTAGCTGGTGAGGAGTCTTGCAGCACATGATCATCTCCTTATCTTATTTATGGTCCCAGTTTAGTTAAATCTCATTTAAAACATTTAAATACATCATTTTTTATAATTTAAACAATCATAGTTTTTTCTCACAGAGGTTTATTTCTATTGCAAAGAGGAGGGGCTGCCTTTTCTACATATAAGTTATAAAGAGATCATATGGGGTTGGGAATATGGGCCACTCCTTGAAGAAAAATAAAGTTGGAATCCCTACCTTATACTGTGTAAAAGATGAGTTTTAGATGGATTAAAGACCTACATGGGGGGCTTCCCTGGTGGCGCAGTGGTTGAGAGTCCGCCTGCCGATTCAGGGGACACGGGTTCGTGCCCCGGTCCGGGAAGATCCCACATGCCGCGGAGCGGCTGGGCCCGTGAGCCATGGCCACTTAGTCTGTGCGTCCGGAGCCTGTGCTCTGCAACGGGAGAGGCCACAACAGTGAGAGGCCTGCGTATCACAAAAAAAAAAAAAAAAAAAAAAGACCTACATGGGAAAGGTAAAATGATAAAGCTATAAAAGATCTATAGAAGAAAATGTAAGAGAATATATTAGTGACCTTGGGGTGGAAAAAGATTCTTAAAGAAGGATCCAAAAGCACAAACCTCAGGGCAAAATACTGATGGATTTGGCTACAACAATATTAAATTTTTGTGTTCAACAAAGGACACATTAGATAAAGATTTAAGAAGGGCAACATGTGAAGAGAAGATGTTTGCAATGTCTTAAGCTGATAAGCAAGGAACTCCCATAGACCGAAGAGAAAAAGATGGGAAATCCAGTGGAAAAATGGTCAAAGGCTATGTGTGAGCAAGTCACACAGGGGAAGATGTAAGATGAGCAAGTATACAAAAAGCTGCCCAACCTCACTAATAATCAAAGAAATGCAAAGTAAAATTACAAAATTGTGTTTATACTCACAAAATTTGCAAACACTAGAATATCAGATCATAAGTACTGGTGAAGATGTGAAGAAATAGGCACCCACAAGCATTGCAAATACACATTTCAGATAGCAAACTTCAGGGACAGTATGACCTTAACTGAAGAAAGCACGTGATGTCTGGCCAGCCCTCGCTCCAGGGGTAAATGTCATAGAAATGCCCACACAGGTCAGAGTTGTGTTGTTTGCAGTAGTAGAGAGTTGGTGATGATCTCAGAGACCACCTCTAGGTAATGGATAAGTGAAATGAGGTGGATGCCTGCCATGGAATATTATGCAGTAATGAGAAACAGTGAACTAGAAGCAGAACACCAGCATGAGTAGCAAAATGGTTTTGAGTGAAAAAGAAGAAACAGAATGAGATATTTAGCACAACAGCATTTAAATAAATTAAAACTATAGCAGAAAAAAACTATATTTTACAAGGATCTATTCATATCCAAGGATATATACCAAACACACTAGATTAAGTGCCCATACAGCAGCAAGAAATGGGCATATATCAATCAATGTCCAATTGGAAGAACAGAAACCACTCTAGATATTTCAAACAGAGAGGATTTAATGTAGGGAATTGATTACAAGGGTATTGGAGGCCAGGAGATGAGAAAGGGGACACTGAGATAGTGAAAATCAATCACATCTACGGCTGGTGGAACAAAAGGGAAGAAATGGTGTCAGCAGACCTAGGAGTCCAAAGGAAGGAACCCCGTGGCTGGTGTGCAGGTATGATTTGCAGTCCTTTGGTGGA
Organism: Lagenorhynchus albirostris; assembly: GCF_949774975.1. Taxonomy (NCBI): domain Eukaryota; kingdom Metazoa; phylum Chordata; class Mammalia; order Artiodactyla; family Delphinidae; genus Lagenorhynchus; species Lagenorhynchus albirostris. Next base: position 71,214,692 of record NC_083099.1, on the reverse strand, counting down.
GGGGCTCAACTGGGGCTGATGGCTGGCGCTGGGAGTGCTGAAGGAAGCTTGGGGCTGGAGCTGTGGCTCTTTTCTGCTGCTGCATAGGGATGCTGACAGGAGCCAGAAAACTGAAAGACAGCTTTTCTGTTCCTCCTGCCTTCCTATCTCTAACCCGCATGTCCCATGGCAGAAACTGCCAGGAAGCCAGTTGGCAAAGAAGTCTGGGAAATGAATTTAGAGTTTAAGCCCCAGTATTACAGAGCAAAATATAAAATTATAGGCTTGGGCTCAGAGATATAAGAAATAATCAATGTTGTAAAAATGACAAAATATAATTAAAAATAGGAGGCTTGCCTTAGACTACTGGTGATGGTGTACTTATGAATGAAGGAATGCGATTAACTCATTCTGCAACTAAATCCAAAAATAAATAAAAAGTAAGTGTTCAGGACAATGAGCTATGTGACATGGAGCCCATTTGGGGTCTGAGTCACCGTGTCACCTTGGCCAACTCACTCAAACACATGCGTCTCAATTTTTCACCTATGCTAATCATAGGCCTAAATTTATAAGAGCCAAAATTATAGAACTTCTAGAAAAAAACACAGAAGGAAATCTTAATGACCTTGGATTTAGCAAAGATTTCTTAAATCTGATACAAAAAGCCTGAAATGTAAAATTTTTAAAAAGTAAACTGGACTTCATCAAAATAAAGACTTTTACTGTTCAAAAAAATAGTTACAAAATTGAAAATGCAAGTCACAGATTGGAAGAATATTTTTTCAGAATATGAATCGGATGAAGAACTTACGTCTAGAGCATAATAAAGAATTCTTAAAAAAAAAAAAATAAAGAATTCTTACAACTGATTGAGAAGACAAATAACCTAATTCTTTAAATGGGCAAAAGATTTGAATACACATTTTGCCAAAGAAGATATATGCATGGCAAGTAAGCACATGAAAGAAAAAAAAAAGCTCCGGAGTTCCCTGGTGGCCTAGTGGTTAAGATTCTGGGCTTTCACTGCTGTGGCCTGGGTACAACCCCTGGTCTGGGAAATGAGATCACACAAGCCGCCAGGCACGGCCAAAGGGGGGAAGAAAAGGCTCAACATCACTAGTTGTTAGGAAAATGCAAAATAAAACCACATCCCCATTAGAATGGCTGGAATTTAAAAGACTGGCCAAACCAAGTGGTTGGTGAGGATTTGGAGCAACCAGGACACTCCAATATTACTGGTGGGAATGCAAAGTGTACAATTACTTTGGAAAACAGTTTGACAACTTATTTAAAAAAAACAAACACATACCTCTCATGTGATCTAGTCATTCCTTTCCTAGGTATACATTAGAGAAGTCAAAGCGTACGTTCAGACAAACACTTGTGCAAGAATGTTCATAGCAGCCTTATTTATAATAGCCAAGAACTGGAAAGAACTCAAATGTCCATCAATGGATGAATGGATAAAAATTGTAGTATAGCTATACAACAGAATACCATATAGAAGTAAAAGGGAATGAACTATCGATACACATAACAGTATAACTGAATCTCAAAATAATTATGCTAAGGGAAAGAGGCCAGACCAAAAAAGAGCACATACTGTATGATTACATTTATTTAAAATTGTAGAACATGCAAACTAATCTATGGTAACAGAAAACAGATCAGTAAATGCCTAGAGACTCTGGGGTGGGGTAGAAGGGATGTGGGCAGAGAAGAGGAGGCAGGGGTTACAAAGGGGCACAGGGACACTTTTGAGAGTGATGGACATGTTCATAGTCTTTATTTTAGTGAATGTTTCACAGGTGTATACATATGTCACAACTCATCAAATTGTATACTTTAAATTTGTTCAATTTATCATACATCAATTATACATCAATAAGGCTGAAAATAAACAAACAAAAAATAAGGCTGAAAACAAAAAGTCATGTGACATGGGTCCTGGTTCTGGACCCCAGGTACCATGTCATCTTGGCTGAGTTACTCAACCACACGGCTCTTGGGGTTTTCAGCTATGCTCTGGGAGTTTGGGATTAGATCACAGGTAATAAATGCAAATACTCTCAGAGGTCAAGGAAATACAAATGCATGGATTGGCTCGGTTCACAGTGGAGAGGGGTGGGGACTGTGGCTGCACGGAGAGTGTGTGCCCCTGTCTACAGGGGGCAGCCGCTTATCACCTCCAGCCATTTGCTGCTTCGATGGAATGTGGGCAGTGCTGCAAATGCTTCAGATCTTTAAGAGAAACATGAAATCTGGATTTTTTTTTTTTTTTTTTTTTGCGGTACGTGAGCCTCTCGCTGTTGTGGCCTCTCCTGTTGCGGAGCACAGGCTCCGGACGCGCAGGCTCAGCGGCCATGGCTCACGGGCCCAGCTGCTCCACGGCACGTGGGATCTTCCCGGAACGGGGCACGAACCTCCATCCCTGGCATCGGCAGGCGGACTCTCAACCACTGCGCCACCAGGGAAGCCTGAAATCTGGATTTTTAAAATGAGATTTTCCTGCTATTAAATGCAGGTAACTAATTTTTAAAAGTTCAAAAATTGTGCAGCCCAAACTTACACATGCGCAGACAAGACCCAGCCCGAGCCCCACCGGTTTGGCAGTTTGAGACCTCTGACACCTGGGATGCTCTGACAGTCCTTGGCCAAGGGCCTCATCTCAATTTTCAGCCAAAGTCAATTTCCTAATTCTTTTTCCCCCTACTTTACCAAGAAAACATTTCTACCAATGCCCTTGCATCCTGCCTACTCCCCGTCTACCATTTTACCTAAATAATATCTTACCCCTGGGTAGACCTTGAACTCTCATTTCTTCAGTTCATGGGAGAGAAGTCCCGAGTAACTTTACAGAGTTAATAGAGGCTGATATATACCCCCCAAAATTGAAAGCAGGGACTTAGATATATTTGTGTACATCGACATGCATAGCAACATTATTCACAACAGCCCAAACATAGAGACAACCCAAATATCCATCGACAGATGAACGGATAAACAAAATGTGATACGATACAATGGAATATTAGTCAGACTTAAAAAGGGAGGAATGAAATTCTGACACATATTACACTATGGATGAACTCGAAGACATTATGCTAAGTAAAATAAGACAGACACAAAAGGACAAAGATTGTAGAATTCCAGTTGTATGAGATACCTAGAGTAGTCAAATTCATACAGACAGAACATAGGATGTGTGGTTGCCAGGGGCTGGGGGCGGGGGAAATGGGGAGTTAGTGTTTAACGGGTGCAGCGTTTCAGCTGGGGAAGTTGAAAAAGTTCTGGAGATGGATGGTGGTGATGATTGCACAACAGTGTGAATGTACTTAACATCACTGAACTGTACACTTAAAAATGGTTAAAATGGTAAATTTTATGTTATGTATATTTTACCACAATAAACCATTTTTTAAAAAAAGCTAGACACTTGTGTGGAATTTTCAGATCGTATGAGGTAAAGTGAGAGGCTCTTTCTAACATGCTGAGCTTAGGAACTATTGCCTCAATGCCCAAATGGCATGTTGTCTCTGTGACTCCCTACAGGGCTCCTCACACACCAAAGGAGACCACTCGCAGGTCACTAAGGCTCACTTAGGCTGCATCCATTTGGAGGAGTGAGTCTCAGTTCCAGCTGTACTTTGGGAGCTTTGAAAAATGCTGATGCCTGGGCCCCACCCTTCCAAAATCTGGTTCAATTATTGGTGTGGTCATGGAGCCTGGTCTCTGCATTCAGTGAGAGCCTCCCAGGTTATTGGAGTGTGCAGGCAGAGTTGGGAACCACACATAAAGAACTCTATTTTGAGAAATCAGTAGGATGCTTTTTGGGTATTATGGGTGAGTAACTCAAAGACCATGTCAGGAAGGACTGAGAAGATGCATGGGGCAGAGTAGCTTTGAGGAGGTGGGTTTGTCTTGGGAAGGGTCCTGCACAAGTGGATGGATCTGGAAGTGTGTCTATCTGCACCCTAAAAAGAGGCAAGAAATGAGCAAGTCGCATTTCTTGATTTGGAGAAAGGAAAAAAAAAACAAGGTTGGGATTAAGTAATGAAGCATGAAGCAAGGGGACCTAGAATTCCAAGGTGAAGGGTCGGGTTTCTTCTTATTCCCGAGCAAAATCTTATCAGTGGAGAATATCCATGTTTGCAGAGAACTTCTTGGATTTCCATCTCAGGCAATTCAGTGCTAAGAAAAGTAAGCCAAGATTCTCTAAGCAGGAATCTATCTCTACCCCCTGCAGTTCTCTGTCAGAATAGCCCATGCCCCAATCTAAAGGCAGGATTTCATTCAGAACAGTATCTAGACCCACAAAACCACTCGACCAAAGTTCGATTTATTTAATTTAGTGACTTGACCTAGTCAAACAGGTTTTTGAGGGATTAGAGATAATAATCGAAAAAGAAAATAGAGGATCAGCATACAATTACACTCTTTGGCTTTGTCATCCTAAATCTTTTATGAACCAACGTGGGAGAATTGATCAATTGATCAATCTGGTTCCCTTTCCCTAAACACTATTTTCTCCAAACTGTCTCCTAGAATCGACAGGAAATGGTGGTCATGTGATATAGATCCATTGAACCATCAAATCCCATCAGAACATAATTTTTAAAAATCAAGGAATGAGGGACTTCCCTGGTGGCACGGTGGTTGAGAATCCGCCTGCAGGGGACACGGGTTCGAGCCCTGGTCCGGGAAGATCCCACGTGCCGTGGAGCATCTAAGCCCATGAACCACAACTACTGAGCCTGCACTCTAGAGCCCACGTGCCACAACTACTGAAGCCCGCATGCCTAGAGCCTGAGCTCTGCAACAAGAGAAGCCACCGCAATGAGAAGTCCGCTCACGGCAACTAGAGAAAGTCCACGTGCGGCAGCGAAGACCCAACAACAAAGACCCAATGCAGCCATAAATAAATAAAATTTTTTAAAAAAAATCAAAGAATGAGCAAGAGCTTCTGGAGGGAACATGTGTGTTTATTTCATGGAAATAGTTTCGTGATGCTAAGAAGCCGATCAAGGCTCTGGAAGTCTTTGTGCATGTGCGCCTCTGCCTTATCTGTAGGTCACCGCTCTGGCAATCTCACTGTTCACAAGAGTTGAGAACTGAGAATAATAATAACATCTGCAGCACTAGCTAACCTACACTGCGTGCTTGCTATGGTCTCTCTCTAAGCACTCTTTCATGATCTTGGCAGGTATCGAGATTTCTAATCCTCAGGATGACCCTATGAGATAGGTATTATTTTTCCCCACCCCCATTCTAAGGATGAGGAACCTAGGACAAGGAGCTGTTCAATAATTCACCTAAGGTCACAGTGCATTGCTGTACTGGACTCAGATTAGTCTGGTTCAGAGCCTGAGCTCTTCACATTTTCCACTTTTATTCTGGAAGAAGGAAAGGAAGGTAAAAACAAACTGTTTATTAAGTGTCAGCTACTTCACACGTGATTATTTCATTTAACCCCCAGAACACATCCTTAGCCCCATGTTATAGGCATGGAAAAGAGGAAGCACAGACTTAGAGTTTAATGACTAGTTAGTAACAGATGGAGCTAGGCTTCAACCTGAATTTGACCATAAACCTGTGCTTTTTTCACTAAACCATGAAATTTCCGAGTAGCATCCATGCACGAAAGCACACTTAAGGGAGAAAGTCTCTTGCTTAGATCTTCATCCTTACCTTTGCATGGTTTTAACCAGTTGGTTACCTGGTTTCCTTGCTCAATGCCAGGAAGCATGTGGGGGGTTGGAGGGAGAAGGGTGGGTAGGTGGATTGTAGGGGAAATATAGTTGATGGAAAAATAAATGTCCAAGAGAAGAGAATAATTAAATAAGCAGTGTCTTAGCTATACATCTTTGATTTCTTTGAATAGATATTTTGCATTAAAAGCTATATGTTTTTGTTAAAGGAGTCAGAGGAAAAAGCTTGGGTGAGTTCATCAGGTAAATTTTGTAAACTTTCAACAATTAGCATAAAGAGAATCCTTACTTAAATTTAGAACACAAAATCAAGTGCAACAAGAACTCTTTTAAAAAGCAATTTTAACTCTAAAGAATACTTTGCCATTTACTCTAAACAATGTAACATCCACAAAATGATGATTCCAAGATTATTAAACATGTATCAGAAAGAAGAAAAACTACAATGAGGTATCACTTCACACTGGTCAGAATGGTCATCATCAAAAAAAAATCTACAAACAATAAATGCTGGAGAGGGTGTGGAGAAAAGGGAACCCTCTTGCCCTGTTGGTGGGAATGTAAATTGATACAGCCACTATGGAGAACAGTATGGAGGTTCCTTAAAAAACTAAAAATAGAACTACCATATGACCCAGCAATCCCACTACTGGGCATATACCCTGAGAAAACTATAATTCAAAAAGAGTCATGTACCACAATGTTCATTGCAACATTATTTACAATAGCCAGGACATGGAAGCAACCTAAGTGTCCATCAACAGATGAATGGATAAAGATGTGGCACATATATACAATGGAATATTAGCCATAAAAAGAAACAAAATTGAATGATTTTTAGTGAGGTGGATGGACTTAGATAGAGTCAGTCATACAGAGCGAAGTAAGTCAGAAAGAGAAAAACAAATACTGTACGCTAACGCATATATACGGAATCTAAATAAAGAAAATGGTTCTGAAGAACCTAGGGGCAGGACAGGAATAAAGACGCAGATGTAGAGAATGGACTTGAGGACACGGGGAGGGGGAAGGGGAAGCTGGGACGAAGTGAGAGAGTGGCATGGACATATATATACACTACCAAATGTAAAATAGATAGCTAGTGGGAAGCAGCCGCATAGCACAGGGAGATCAGCTTGGTGCTCTGTGACCACCTAGAGGGGTGGGATAGGGAGGGTGGGAGGGAGAAGCAAGAGGGAGGGGATATGAGGGTATATGTATATGTATAGTTGATTCACTTTGTTATAAAGCAGAAACTAACACACCATTGTAAAGCAATTATACTCCAATAAAGATGTTAAAAAAAAGAAGAAAAAGGTATGGGGAGTTTGGACACAGCTGCGGGATGCAGTGCAGGTCCTATGCCTGGACATGCCCTCCTTCTCCACTCTCCTGTGCTCCTCTGCATGGCCTGGGCAAGCTGTTTCCGGCTTCTTCTGAGAAGTCAGCCCTATTCTCTCTGCCCCACCCATCCCTGCCCTGCAGTTCTCACACTTCGAGGGCCTCTGAATGCTCGTTAAAACACAGATTGCTGGGCTACTCCCCTGGAATTTCTGATTCAACAGTCTGGGCCCTGAGCAGTTGTTTCCAACAAGTTTCCAGCTAACGCTGAAGCTGCTGGTTCAGTAAAAACACTTTGAGGACCACGGCTCCAGAGACAGTTGTTCTCTCCACAGTTGCCCTGTGGTATTTAATTGTTTTATGTCCTCTTTTGCCAAGCAATTTCCGTGTCTTCTCAGGAGTCTGAGAGCTTCTTGAAGGAGGCAGTTGGTTTTCTGGCCTGGGAGGAGAGCAATAGCAGGATGCTGAGGGGCTACTGGGAAAAGATGCCTGCGGAGCAGAGAGGACCCAGGGCTGAGGAGTCTCTGCAATAAATATGCTTTAGTCACAGGTCTCTGAAAACTGTATCCCAACCCCAGACCCTGCTGTGGTCTTGCATACCCACTGGAAAGTTAGAAGCTGTAGTTAAACAGAAAGAGCTAGTTTTTTGTTTGTTTGTTTTTTTCAAAAAGGCAGAAACAGCACTCTCCGGGACCCCTATAACAAAGTATGATACAGGGAGAGGTGTTTTTCTCTACTAACCCACAAACCATTTTTTTCATGACCCAAGGAATTCAGGCCATCACTAGCAATGCCTGAGTGAGATGAGAGTGCCCGGCAGAGCAGGGCATAGCCAGGGTCACACTGCCCAATATGGTAGCCGTTAGCTACACCTGGCTATGTAAATGTAAATAAATGAGAATTAAGGAAAATGTAAAATTCAGTTCATTGCCACACTAGCCGCATTTCAAAAGGCACTCAAAAGGCACAGATGGCTAAATGGCCATCCTGTTGGACAGCACAGCTATAGAATGTGTTCAGAACTACAGGAAGTCCTATTGGCTAGTCCTCCTGTAAGGGCGTGGGGAGTGATGGTATCTTGGGACAGGGCAATGCAATGTGTTTGTGCCCCTCCCCCTACGTGCTGCTGCTGCCCAAGATCTGCAAAGATGAGTGCCTGAGAACAGATGCTCCCCTATGCCTCCCGACTTTCCTACATTTCTTGGGCTGGTGGCACCCTTGGGCCAGCGAGGGACTGGTGGGACTGAGAGTAGCGTTGTCCCAGAGCAGGTAGAGTCACTCCCTGGGACTCCTAGCAGGACCTCCGTGGCACAGAGGCTGCCTGACATGCTATTGCTAAGTTGGGTCACCCTCTTTCCGTTGCCATCAAAGTCAGCCATTGCCTCACCCGGCTCCTTCTGCAGGAGGAGCTTTCCCTCCACTGGCTCATAAACTGGGTGTGCACCTTCTCTTTGTCATCACTCCTCTTTTAAAAACAACCCAGGGACTTCCCTGGTGGCACAGTGGTTAAGAACCTGCCTGCCAATTCAGGGGTATGGGTTTGAGCCCTGGTCTGGAAAGATCCCACATACCATGGAGCAACTAAGCCCACGAGCCACAACTGCTGAGCCCTTGTGCCACAACTACTGAAGCCCGCACACCTAGAGCCCATGCTCTGCAATAAGAGAAGCCACCGCAATGAGAAGCCCACGCACCGCGATGAAGAGTAGCCCCCACTTGCTGCAACTAGAGAAAAACCGTGAGCAGCAACGAAGATGCAATGCAGCCAAAGATAAAAATTAATTAATTCATTAATTAATTAAAATTTAAAAAAGAAATAAAAACAGCCCACTCTGAGTTAGAATTCAGGAATTGAAAGGATGGCAAATGGAACAATGTAGTGGGGTGATCCAGGCCAATGAAAGCTTCTCTAAGACTTAGTGTATTTTAGCAATCAGGTTTCTAAGCCCTCCCTGGAGACCTAGCCATAGTCTGATAAATCTGTCTCCATAGATGGGTTGCCTGATTGTAGGTTGTTTTATCTGATTCCTCCTTAACTCATCATAAATTAAAAAAACAGAATCTAATTTCCTCCAGGCTGGCTAAAGGCTGAGGTAGGTGGGAAGGCCAGCACTCCAGGTGGTCTTCCGGGTTGCACCAGGACTTGAATTGTAGCAGATGGGCCCTGATCTGTCTCTGTCTTGAGCCTCTTCAGCTCCTCACTCCTCAGTGCTACAGGGGTGTTAGCCAATGGCAGGGTAACAGAACAAGGACCCACTGTATGTGGAGCACATCGAGGGGAGGGGGAAACAGCCTAAGGACAATTATCTCAGCCAGATAATTGGAGTGGGTCCGGTTTCAGCCCAATATGTGCCCACAGCTGGGGTTTAGAAATATCTAGAATGTGTGGCAATGGGCAGCATCCTCCTGGGAGATTTATCATAAGAGAATAGGAGTCAGGACGTTGTAGGTTTGATCTGGTAGGTACAACTTCTAAGCTGAAAGAGGGCAGGGAATCGCACATGCAGCATGTTGTTTGTCGCCCAGATTTGTCTCCAACCCAGAGGGCGGAAGATGGCCCAAGCCGGCTGCTCTAGGTATACCCTGGAAAAGCCGTCTGACTCCAAACAAAAACACAGCACCACTCTGAGAAGCAAAGGTGCTGTACTTGTTTGGAGGATCCGATCTTGTTCTGCCTACCAGGAAAGAGGGCCACGACACTCTCTGATGGGCAGGCCTTCCTCGTCCTCCCCCGTTCTCCTCAGCAGGCCTCCCAGCAGTCTGCTTGTGTGGGTCAGGCCTCCGATGCCTCCTCTGCAGTGACAAGTGCGAGCTCCCCAAGGCCAGCCGGGGCCAGACCACAGTGGAGGCAGAGCAACACGCCTTTGAAGAGGGGGCAAGCCTGTGGCCCTGGTGAGCAGACCTCTGTGTCTGTGAGCCCCCTCCTCGAGCCCCCTCAGCTTATTCGCCCTTGCTCGTCCCTGCAGATCTGTGGAGCGAGCATCGCCCTGCCCCCTCACAACGAACACAGCACTTTCACAGTAAAACAGGGCCTCGGTGCGTCCCGGCACCAGGACACCTCCCAGTTCTAACAGATTGTGGCTCTCCCAGGAGCACGTGTCCCAGGAAGGGTACTGGGTGCGGGGCAGGAGGCCTGTGGCAAGCAGCGTCCCTGGCCTGGGCAGCCGAGGACGGTGTGCTGGCTGTGTTCTGAGGTCTCGGTCCTCAGAATCTCTGTCCTGACACTGTGTCCAGTGAGGATAACCTTACTGACAAACAGCATGTGATCTGAAGGGTATCTAGAAGAGTCTTATCAAACACTGACCTCTCTTTCCATATGCACACGTGTTCTGGCAGAGTTACGTGAGCCTGTTAAAACATATACTCAAACAGGACAATTTCACTAAACATTTTTAAGTTATTCTAAACTGAATTATTTTGAACTTTTGTAAAAGTGTTTTTTCATTTTGTTTTTAATTAATGTCATTAGCTTACAGCCTTGAGTCAGGCTTTCCTCTCCATCCTTGGGTGTTCTTACGCACTCCAGCTGGTATTTTGTTTATTTAGCTTTTATTTCTGTTTTTTTGGCTGTGCTGCGCAGCATGTGGGATCTTAGTTACCTGACCAGGGATCGAACACGTGCCCCCTGCAAAGGAAGCATGAAGTCCTAACCACTGGACCACCAGGGAATTCCCCCAGGTGGCATTTTAAAGGTGAGCTTGCCCCCAGTTTTATGTCTCTCCTGATCTTCTCTCCCAAACTGCAGATCCAGATATTAAACTGCGTCTTGCACGTGACCACGGGGGGATGTCTCTCAGGCCCCTGGCCTCCACAGACTGAATTCTGACCCATCCGTTCCCTCCTCCAGACACCACATCAGGCTGCTCCTCTGACAGCCCCTTCCCGTCTCAGAGAAGAGCAGCGCCACCCAATGCCTGCCCCCTTTCCCTCATTCCCACAGCAGTCAGTCCCTGATCCCACTGCTGCTTCTACTTCCTAAGTTGTTCTCAAATCTGCCCTCGGCTCTTGTCTCCATTGCCGACATCCCGGTTCCGGGCACCATCACCTCTCACCTGTAACACTGCAAACTCCCTCCCTGGCTCCAGCCTGGCCACACCGCCCCCTCTGCCCCCTCCAAACAACACCGAACCTCGAAAAATGTGACCCTAACATATCACTTCCCTGTTGAAAACTCGAATTGTTCACTATTACCCTTAAGATAAAGACCCACATCCTTAGCACAGTCAATAAGCAGCCCTCTAACGTGGCCTCAGCCCTCTAGGGTGACCCACGCGTCCAGATAAGCCCGGGACTCCCTTGAATATCACACTGGAGGTCCTCGGCTCTCCTTAGTTTCTGGCAAACTGGGCTGGTTCATAGCTCTACTCTCCTCCTCTTTCCCCATCTCCCCTCCCCACCCCCCCATTTTCACCCCTTCTGAATTTCTGTCATTTAATGCTGTCTGTCACCTTGGGGACTTCACACTTGCAGTCCTACCGCCTCCCACTGAGAACACTCTGCCCCATCCCCCTTGTCTTCTAACTGTTAAACCCCCTTCGCTGGGGTGGAAATGTGTGGCAGGTCTGAGGGCTGGCCTCCACCGCGCAGGGCACTTTCTAGGTCTTCCTGTGACACCAAAGCAATCTTATCGCAGTCGCTGTGGACGCCTCCTTCCGTGACCTAAGTGCTGCAGGCAGGGGCTGTATCACCTTTGCCCCCTGTTGTCTCCCCACATCTGGTAAAACAGGTTTTTAGATCAATCGTGATTCATTCAGGCAAAGTCTATACACAAAACATGTGTATATCTGTTATTTTAGCTCTTCAACAGGCAGTGTCAGAGAAAACAGCTGGTTTATAAAAACATGAAAAAATGTCGAGTATCACCCACAATTAAACAGATGCAAATTAAAATAACAAGGAGATGCACTTTTTACCTACTAGATTCATACAGGTCACCAAGCGTTGAGAACTGAGGGCGCCAGCAGGCACTCTTTTCGTTGGGGTAGGAGCATAAATCTTCCAGAATCCTTCAAGAGCAACTCGGCAATCTCTGATAAAAGATTATCTACACATTTTTATGTGTGACTATTTCACTCCTAGAAATGTGAAATTTCTTACACATGTGTACAGAGGACACACGAGAATATTCAACAGGTCACTGTAACCAATGATAAAACAAAAGAAAAACATCACTACCTGTCCATCAAAAGCAGACTAGTTCAACAAATTACGGAAGCCCTTCTCATGGAGGATTATGAAGGAATTTTTAAAAAAACGAGTTAGATTTACATATGTTCATGTGAAGCAATTCTTGAAACAGAAAAAAATGAAAACAATGTGTTTTAAGTTGTGATTTTAAAAGGAAATATACATGTGTGTTCATATGTGTAAAATATTTTGGGAAGAATACGCAAGAAATTCTTCACAGTAATTACCTCTGGGCAGAGGGACTGAGATCTGGGACAGAAGAGAAACTTGTTCACTGTATATTCTATTTTAAGTGTTTGAATATTTTAGACATGAATTAGCTTTGCAATTATACAAAAAGAAAACTCTACATTTGTTTTGCTTTTTAAAAAGAAGCTAGTGGATTTGCATCTGCCTCAGATTCTAGCAATTTTCCTTCCTCCCTTCCTCCCTTCTTTTCTTCCATTCTCTCCTCCTTTCTAAGAAAATTGTCTTTCCAGAATCTTCTAGAACTGTTAAACACAAAACCACCCTGTTCCCCATCCCTGGGTTGGGAGTCCAGGTTTGACCAGGTTAATCCATCATCACTTGCTGCTAAGTGTTGGCTTTTCTAACTTGATGAATGGGGCACCTCCTGCCCTGCGTTCATCCTCTTGGCCCATCTTGTTACTTCAGCTAGGACTTGGCCCCCAGCTACAACCGCTCCCGGCACCTCACTTCTCTCCCTTCCTGCCCCCAGGAATGGAAATCTATTTTTCCATTCTGACGTTGGTAGAAACCTGGAAGTAGGAGGGGGTTTACAATCCATGGGGTGACCTGTGCTCAGTGAGAGCCAGTGGTGGATAAACACTCCCCTCGCAGCTCCGTGGGGTTCCCCAGGTTTACGTTCTGGTTTCCTGCTGGACTGACCCTCGGGTTGGCTCTCCCCCGTTCCCCTTTGCTTTCCCCGCCTCTCTCCTGTTTCTTGGGATCACGTCCCCAAATAAACTACTGGCTTGTGCTGTGAGGCTGTGGGAACCCAGGCTGGGCACCATCCCTCACCATCTCTGTGGAGCTCTGGCATCCCTGTCCTTCTGGGCACCCAGAAAAGACGATTGCCCCTGGGGATCTTCTCTCTCTCAGTCTTCCTGGGGTGAAGCCTCCATCCTCTAGGTCCTTATGCTGTCTTTTCTCTCCCAGTCATGTGAGGATGGCATTCGTCAACCTGGCTATTCTTTTCCAAAACTGCCCCCAAGTCAGACAGAAAAGCACAGCATAGATTTTCCAGGTAGAAGCATCTGCTCTGTAAATTAACTATACCCTTCACATTGGGGTGATCTTGCATCCATTTTAGATCCCTGAACTCCGATTTGGCGATTCAAGAAGGAAGAGAACCTCTGAGTCCAACCCCTCCTCTCCCAATTCCCTGGAAGGTGGGAGCACACACAGTCTGCTCCATGCACGTGTTGCACCAACCGGGCGGAACCCTGGCTTCAGGTCACCACTGTTTCTTCATCCTCTGGTCAGAGTTCCCTCAGAGGGCTGCTGATGCCTTTCAAACAGTTCTGGAAAAGCTGTCTGATGGCTGCCTTTTCCCTCGACCTGCCCCCTTTTCTGGGTGGCACTCTCTCTTTTCTCGGTGTTAACACTTTCAAAACAAACCATCTCCACTGGTTGTGGTAAATTTCAGTGAAGAAAATTTCAAGCTAGGAACAGTTGCAGACCTCCAGGAGGGACACTATATATAGACTGTCTTTAACGCCAGACATCATAATTGCCTTTTCATTACTGTCTGCCTTTAAGCAATAAATAACATTTTATTTGAAAATCAAACCAGAATAGATTGCACAGTCTGCAGAGATTTGGTAAAGTAAGTGTAAATATGCAACATGGCTCTATTATTTATAGACCTGACTATGATTTTTTTTTTAGGAGAATAGCTTCATTTGGGTGTTCTGTAGATCTGAGTCAACTTAATCTAACAAAATCCTAATCTGTCACAGAAACCTAGAAGTTTAGAGCCAGAGGGGCCTTAAGGAGTCACAGGGTTCAGCCCAAGTTTATGTGATGACATAAGATGGGAACATGCAAGGAGAAAGAAGGGATTCATTCTAACTGACCACCTGGAGAAAGGTCTTGGATTCTCAGATTCAATAAAAAATGCCTTCGCACATCTTTTTATCTATTACAGTTCAAGACTGGGAAGTTGTAATCCCCATTGTTCGGTTGAGGAAAGTGGTTCAGAGAATAGTGACTTATTCCAAGTTACACAGTTGATCAGTGACAGAGGTTGGATTGGAACCTGACTCCAACTCCAGGCCAGTGTTTTTCCATTCACCATGACATGGTTGTCCTGGGTTTCTGGGTAAACTTTGATTGACAGCGCCACAGCAAAAGTCCCTCCCGGCCACCCCCAACCCCTGCCCCAGGCTATTCCTCAACACTGATCCCTCTCTGATCCCTCCAGCTCTCCCAGCCTCAGGGCTTGCTCACACTGTGGGTGAAGTGAGCTTCTCCAAGCCCCTACCATCAGCAGTGCCTTCTTCTTGACAAATTTTTCATTTATTATTCCAAGGCCTTTGTCAGTTGTTTTCTTCACTTTCTCCCAGAATGGCCCTTTCAAAACAGAGCTGTTTAGAATGTGTTATTTTCAAAAACAGAGGCACTTACAGTCTAATGAGGGTTAGGTGGAGGGGGGTAGAATGGACAGGGAAACAACCTCGCAGAGGAGTACCAACAATACAGCAAGACAAGAGCACGTAGAAGGACATTGTGTAGTGGGTAGAAGTGGCAGGAGTGTGAGGATTAAGTGAGAGAGTTTATGGAAAGTAGCTACACAGTCCTGGCACATAGTAAATGCTCAATAAACTATAACCAGTCTTATGCTCACTACCACACATCCTGTTGGGGGCACAGAGGAGCAAGGCCTCTGCCTGTGTCTGATTGCCACGTCTCCTCCCACCCCTTCCATCTGCTCCAGCCAGATTTTCTATCAATGAGAAACACACCAGATTCTTTCCCTCCTGGGGAGGGAAAAGCTGTTCCTTATGCCAGGAACCCTCTGTCCCCAGCTCTTGGCAAAGCTGGCTCCATCTCACCCTTCCGGCCTCAGGGTAAATGCCACCTCCCCAGAAAGGCCTTTCCTGACTACCCCATCACTCCCAGAGTTATTGTGTATTACATTATACTGGCTATTTCCTTCTTGGCAATCGCCAGAAACTGTAATGATTTGGTTTATTTCTTTCCTTTGTTTATTGTGCCACTAGACTTCAAGCTCCAGAAAGAGAAGAGCCATTTCTGTGTGCCTCCACTGTCATGCCCTAGACACTGGAATAGCTCTTTGCATGACCAGCATGTGGTTGGTCTACCTCTGCCTGGGGGAGCTGGGAAGGCCTCACAAATAAAGGTGCATTTGATCAGGGTCTTGGAGGGGGAACAAGAGGTTACCCTCCAGGGGCTGCAAAGATGAAGTGGCACCAGGCCTGCTTTTCAGTGGGAAGGAAGTACTGAGAAAGGAGATTTTTGCCGTGATGAGCAGCCCTTCCAGGAGAAGACAGGGTGCTGAGTCCAAACCAACACTGGGTATTCAAACAGAAGTACCCTGGGGGTAGGAGGGACCAGTGGTGGGTGCTTCATCCCGCTATCAGGGGCTAAGGGCTCAGGCCCCACCCTCTCACCTGGGCTCTCCTAGCAAGCAGCCCTCTGGCCTAGAATTTGTGATCTGCCCACCGGGCAGGGGACCTTATCAGATGGTCAAGTACAGCTTTCAAACAATAATAATGAAAATTAGAGGGATTACCATTTATTGAGCTCCTACTAGCATCAACCACTGGACTGGGCATTTTACACACAAATACCTGTTTAAACCACACACACCACACAAGGTTGGCTTTATTTCCCCCAGTTTCAACTGGGATTCAAAGAGGGTGAGTAACGTGTCCAAAGTCTCTGGCTTAGAAAGCTATGGACGGAATTTCAGACCCAGCCAGTGCTCTGAACGACCACCTCCTCTGGCTGGAGTACCTCACAGGTGAATCAATGAATTAGTCATCGTAAGTCAGGCAGCCTGAACCTGTTCTCTGGGAAGCTGATACGACCTAATCCCTAAACCGACAATGCCAAGGGCGAGACTCTGGACTTTGGTAACCCTGTGATAGGGCTGTTACTCCCTCTCTGGCTCAGAGCGGCAGACTACTCCTCCCCAAGGCAGGAAGAGAGGCACGTGGCGGGGCGTGGAGATGGGGGAGACCTACTGCAGAAATCCTGCATGGCTCTGCCACGGAGGGGGTGGCTAGGAGCGTGGGCAGACAGACTGGTTTGAAGTCCAGCACTTGAACTGTGACCCTGACTGGGGCAAGTCTCTTTACCACTCCGCATGTCAACCCTCACCTGTGAAATGAAGGCGAGAACAGTCTCCTGGTGTTGCTGTGAGAACTATGTGAAAAAAAACCTATGTAAGTTGCCAGGCGCATACACTTGGCAACCAGCAAGCCCTCAGCCCTCGGTGGCCTTTATTATCATTATAGTTGTTAACAGTCTTGAGGGGAGCTGTCCACGATAAAGTGGGTCTGAATCTTGGTGCCACTGTTTTTTAGTGACTTTGGGCAAGTTACTGAACTTCTAAACTCCTCATCTTTAAACTGGATAATTTAGGAAGTTTGGGGAGGTGGGAGTCCAGTGCCCTCATCCTTAAATTCGAATCAGCTTCTGTTAAGGAACTGGGAAATGCCAGAGGTAGGGAATGACACTCGCCACATAGGGACAGCATCTCTCCTAAGCCATGGTCTGCCAACCGGAGGCCAAGGACTTCTGGACTGTCTGAATCTCATCAGGGCTTCCAGGGTGTGGTCTCCAGAGTGTAGCTGCATCAGCTGGTCTGAAGCTTTTGACTAGTCTGCTGTGTTGGTCTGAGCTGGAAGAAGACTGTTGTGAGGAGCGTGGTGAGTACGGTCGGCACTGGAGTCAGGAAAGAAAAGGCCACAGAGAAAGGCCGCATCTACGCACGCTGCCCTGGGTGTGCCCGGCCTCGCGAGTTCAGATGTGTAGCCCGGGGCAGGCCCCCTCCCCCACTGTGGAAACGAGGGCCCTAGGTGATCCGAGCTCCCTGGCTTGGGTTCTAAACCTCTCATTCTGCTTCCGTGCCCCCTGCCTGTCTTGCGGGCTCACCTTCTCTCCAGGACAAAAGCTCAGATCATCTGCACCTCAGTCTCTTGGTAACATGTCCGACGCTGAGTGTGAGTTGATGTGAATTAGTCCTGAGATGTGGACACCCCTCCAAGGACACGGACTGAGTTTCTGGGCCTGCCAGGCTGAGAACCCAATCTTGTCATGCGGTGACTCCACCATGTTACTGCCACTCTGACGCCCTGACGGAGCTGGCAACTGTCCCGGAGGGCACTGGTCTCCCGTCACCTTCTTTATCTGTAGTGATATCACCCTCAGGGTTGTGCAAAGGACTAAATAGCCATACGGGCATACACTAGGTACTCAACCAATGCTGATTCTTTCCTCATCTTGTTAAACCCTATGACAAGCCTAGACCAAGAGATTGCACGCAATCACCTTGAGGCCTGGAACCCTGCCTCCGATCGCTCTGGTTTCTCTCCCTCACTCTCCAACAAGTCCCTAGGACCTGACCTTGCCCTTGGTGGTTGTCTTAACCCCACTGGGGGTTCTCATCACCCTGACTTCTGCTCACACATCAGTCATGCCCTCCAGGTGTTCCCTGAGCCACACTACAGCTGTTACACGGCCTGGCAGCACGGCACCCACATTCTAGAGCTGCACCTACTCGCTGTTGGAACTGGCTCTCACCATTCCCGTGTCTGGGCCTCCATTTCCCCTTTTGTGAAATAAGGGTGTGGGGCTAGCTGCTCACATGCTGTGCTTGTGTGAATGAATTATTCCATCTACCTGTTTATCCATCCATCCACCCGTCCACCCACCCATCCATCTCCAGCATCTCCTCAGTGCTGCATTAGGGACTGTGGTAGGAAGAGAGGGTTGAATGGCTATGCCCCAGGCCTCCAGTCTCTCACACCACTGTGAAGGAGACAGACCTCCGCACAATAGAGTGTACTCTCGGAGGGGACAAGCAGTTGGGCCAGATGGTACACGGGTCACACACGGATAAGCGGCATCTGAGTGCCCCCGGCCGTGGTTTGGCAGAGTGGCAGCGCCCGGAAGTCTGTCCCGTCCCGGTGGAGATTCCTCCCTTTTCCCGGGGCGTTAGTCAGCGCCCTGAAAGGCCCGTCTCCCCGCGGCCGTCCCCCTGGTCCTCCTGCAGCGCAGCACAAAGGTCCTGTTGTGGGCCGTAGCCCAGGCAGCAGCGAGCCTCGGGGTGACTCACCCTCTTGCCATTTCCTTTGTGCGGCTCGCAGGCTTCTTGCTGGAAGCCGGCGCGAGGCTGCGGGGCGGGCGGGGAGCCGGGCAGGGGGCGCGAGAGGCCACACCCACCCCCCACCCCTGCCAGGAGGGGCGGCAGGAGGCAAAGCGCAGCCTGCGGAGGGAGGGGGTCCCGATCGGCGTTCCTTGGCTGCCGGCCCCCTGAGCCAACACATCTTTATGAAAACTGACCAGGGAAGGGAAGGCATGGGTGTTTTGGGGAGCCGCGTGGACTGCCGGCCTCCTGGCGGCTCCTTGGTCCCAGCCCAGAGGCTCTGACGGCAGCATGTGGACCTGCCGGCGCTGGAGGCATCCTCCCCGCCCTGGCTCAGGGCTCGGGCTGGCGTGTGGCCGGAGACAGCGGCCACCTAAGGAAGAGTAAAGGAAGCCAAAGAACTCGGCCCAGGAGCCTGAGACGTGTTCCTCCGCAGGCTTACTGCGTGACCTCCGGCCCGTGTTAGAGGTGGAATTTCAGGCATCTCTCCCAACAGGTCCTAAGTCGTGGCTCCTCGGACCCTTCCCGGTCTGGCTCCTGCCTCCTGCGCTGGCTTTATCTCTGCCCACGCACCCCTTAGCTTTACACTCCAGTCGCTCTGAACGACCTGTTCTGTCCTGAGCACACCACGTTCTCACTTACCTCCAGGTTTTGCACAAGCTGTTTCTGCCACAAGGAAAGCCCTCTCCATCCTCCTAAAAGGCATCTGGTTAGTCTTGTCTTTCAAGAGTCAGCTCAGGTGTCACCCTCCGCTGGAAGCTTCTCCCTGGGGTCCCCTATAGCCCTGTCAAAGCGCTTACCCACCCCACCCCCTTCTCAGCATCCCCTGCCTGTTTACATGAGGGAGGGCACTGAAGTAGTGAGTGAATGAGTGAGTGAATGAAGGGAGAGCTTGAGAAAAGAAATTGCTTCCCCCACCAGTGCCCTGTGGATGGGGCCTAAGACAAACCCTACAGGAAGCCTAAGAAAATGGCTCTAATTCTGTCCTTCCTTTTACAGTTTTTAGGCATCTCATGAAAAACTGCAGGTGCTAGTGTGAGGTTGTTGCCCTGGACTAAGGAGAGATCCACACAGGCAAGGGAGATGCATCTGGCATCAGTATTCAGGGTTAAGGGCAACTCACGATTTGTAATCCAGCCATTGAAACAAAAACATGCGTGGCTGTAATGACGTTCTATCTTGGGCCAGGTCAGCAGGCGTCCCTGAGAACAGTGCAATAGGCACCTAGAAGAATCCCCACACACTCCAGCAGTTCTTTAGGATTTGTGACGCTTTCACTATTGCTGGTCTCAACAGGGTTTGAGTAGGTGGGGTGAAGCTAACTTCTGACCCTGTTTTAGAGATGAACATACTAAGCTTTAGGGAAATTGAGTCTTCCTGGATATCCCACAAAGAGTAAGTGGGGAAAAAAGAACCCGCGTCTTCTTTCAATCAATCCTCAGAGGCTATAGGTGTCAAGCACCATAAAAATGAGGGGGATGTGTTTCTTGCCACCAGGGAGCACGCAGGCTTGTCAGAGAGACCCAAGTAGAGCATGGCAAATGCTACCTTCATGATAAGTGCAAGGGATAATGGAGTCTAGAAGAGGGAGAGGTTTGTTCTGGCTGTGAAGTCAGGGAGGACTTCTCAGAAGAGACTTTTAAATGGGGCATTGAAGGGTGAGTAAGAGTCTCCTGAAGATAGAAGAAGATGGGGGGAGAACTCAGTGAGAGGGGACTGTGGTGGAGGAAGCATGCTACCACATGTCTCCCCGCTTTGGCACTAAGGTATTTCAATGTTTAAGCCAATGAGGATAATAAGAGCAGGTGCAGTGGTTTGTAAATTTGAAGGGCTTAGAAGTTCCTGCAAAGCACCATCCTCTGGGCCTCACCAAATCTCTGTGGCGAAGAACTGATCCTCCTGGTCTGTGGGCAACTCTCCAGAGGGAGTGTGAATTTGGGAACCATCATCAGTTAAATACAAAACTGGGGTAGTCGGTGGAGAGGGATGAAAGGGGTCAATGGAGAATTATTTTAAATGGGAGATACTACAGCATGTCTTATGCTGAAGGGTACGATCCAGAAGGATGGCAAAAACAGTGCCCAAGCATCAACCTGTGGCCTCAGCCCGAACCTGCTTTAACTGACATTCAGGGTCCTCCTCCAGTCTGCATGACTTAGTGGGTATGCACTTGACTCCTAGGATCCTCTCCCTCCATCCTCACTCTCTTCCTTTCTCCCAAGTCCTCATCCTGTCAACTCCAGCATCACCGCTGCTGATTACTAGGAGAGCAGACCAGAAATATCCCTCAAGTTGGGCCTCCCCACTCCAGTCATGTGTCTCCTGGGAAGGAAACCCAAATACAAGTGGAAGGTTCTAAGGGAGATCGAGCCAGCCTTCAAGTGGCCTCAGCTCCCACAGTTTCCAGAGACCCATGTTTGGCAGCGTCCAAGGGCCTCCTGTGAAACCACTGGGAAACAACCAACACTTTGACTTTTAGGTCCACATTGAAGACCCATATTGTAATCTCTCTGTATCCTTCACTGCTTTTTGTAGACGTTGTTGTCTTAGATTCATTTACGGATGACAATCCAACCAACGACCAGTCATTGAAAAGCAATGCAACCCTCCCGCAATACAATTTACAATGTTGTGTTAGTTCCTGCTTTATAACAAAGTGAATCAGCTATACGTATACATATATCCCCATATCTCCTCCCTCTTGCGCCTCCCTCCCACCCTCCTTATCCCACCCCTCTAGGTGGTCACAAAGCACCGAGCTGATCTCCCTGTGCTATGCGGCTGCTTCCCACTAGCTATCTATTTTACATTGGGTAGTGTATATATGTCCATGCTACTCTCTCACTTCGTCCCAGCTTACCCTTACCCCTCCCCGTGTCCTCAAGTCCATTCTCTACATCTGTGTCTTTATTCCTGTCCTGCCCATAGGTTCTTCAGAACCATTTTCTTTTTTTAGATTCCATATATATGTGTTACATACAGTATTTGTCTTCCTCTTCCTGACTTACTTCACTCTGTATGACAGACTCTAGGTCCATCCACCTCACTACAATTAACTTAATTTCATCAAACTTTTTTCTTGATGAAAGGGTGGGACCCAGGAAGTCATACTGGTATCATGTATCATGGCTCCTCATCAGCTGATTGGCTCAAGAATGGACACATGACATTGGGCTACTGTCCGGGCAAGCCCAGCTGCTTCTTTTTTGAAATAATTTGAGCTGAGAGACATAGAAACTCAAGTTAGGAGTATGCTTGAATTGAAAGGTCCTGAGATATCAGGATAGTAGCTAGTACTGTGTATGACAAAGTAGGAGTCACAGCAAGCCTAAATTATGCGAGAGAGAAAAATAAGAGTCTTGCAGAGTGGTCCATCTAGTCTGCCAAGAGGAGAATGGAGTGGATATGCAGAAAGAGTTAGAGATGAGAGATCCTGTAGTTCTTACAGGACAGAGAGACTTTTCTGTTCCCCTGTGACCCAGCATTACTCCCTTCCTGTCCTTGGAGGTCAGTGATAGTCCCCTGTATCCTTTCAGTGACCACTCTTGTCATTTGAAATTGTTTGAGAGGGTATCTGATCCTTGTTACCAACATGCCCTAAGTAAGAAAAATAATAAAGCCTAAGATTTACCGTATGTGAATTAATCTTGGGATTCCTTGGCTCAATTCAGCAAACATTCCTTGGACAACTTCCATGTACGACGTTCTAGGGGCGCTTTGAATAAACGTGAGACCCACTATGTATCCTCAAAGAATCCGCAGACTGGAAAAATGTGTTCCCTCATACCCAGAGCACAAGGTGGTTTAACATCAACACCCTAAGAGAAATGCAGGTGGGAGGCTGGAGGGGTGGACCACAGCTGGGGAAGCAGGAGGAGTTGATGGAACAGGGCCTCCAAGGATGGGTGGAATTTAATATTGGAATGAAGAAGGAGGGAGGGAAAATATGAGAATCAGAAGTCTGGTGGCAGGAAGCGGTGTGATATTCATGGAACATGGTAAACTGAATGGCTTGGAAGAATTATGGGGTTTAGGGGAATAACATTAGATGAATCTGTAAGACAGATTTGATTGTGATTATGAGGGCCTCGAATGCCATGTCAAACTGGTTGTCACAGAATCATAAAAATGGGAAGAACCTTTGTGGTCGTCAAGTCTGACTCAGGTAATTTGTCCCTATATCTCTTAAGAAAGCCACCAAGACCAAATGCATCCCAAGTGCTTACTTGAGATATTGTCATTTCCATGGTAATGACTCAAACTACTCTTCTCTCTTCAACAACTTTTAGTTCTTTCCAGAAGGACCTTCTCACTACCAGGAAGGATCTTAGAGCTTAGGGAACCAGGGCAAAGGATTTTGAAGTACATGGTCTGAAACAGCAGTCTGTGAAGTTAAGAAACAGGAGAGGGGTATTCACTGTGTGTCAGCCAGCATCAGGCACTGTGTTTTATTTTATTTTTTAATTTTTTAATTTTTTCAGCTTTAATCAACTCTTTCATGAAAGGTGATTTAACTTAATTTTAATATACAATCATTAGAAGGAAAGGAATGAGACTATTAGAGGAAAATAACAGGGTATACCTCACCAAATTGGGCCGACACCTACTTTCAGATCCAAACAGCAGCTGGGAAGTCCCGAGTGACAGCAGTCCGGAGCCCCAGTTGGGAAGGGGCCTGGGCGGTGCACCCACCCCATGGGTGAGACTTCAGATTGGAGCTCTGGGGGCTTCCGTTTCTAATTCCAGGCTGCAAAGGGCACTGTGTTTTAGACTTTATTACACTAATCTGCAAGGTAGATGTGACAATCCCTTTTCAGAAGAAAAAAATCGAAGCTCTAGGCAGGAGTAGGAAAGTTCTCCATGTCTGACAGCTGCAAGAGGTGAAGCAGGAATGTGGCCCAGGTTTACCAGAGACATGAGTTTCCATCCCTCTTCTGTGCTTCCTTTAAGGCTAGACAGGCCTGCCTTCAAGTAAATATCACTCGTGAAGGAATTTCAGAATGACCTTCACTTAAATGAATGGCTGATGGCTGCCAGTGGGTGGGTGGAGGAAACAGAGTATAACAGCCAAAGCTTCATTGCAGGAATTTAGCAAAGCTCTAAACCATATCTACCAGAAGTCTACAGAGACATTTGGCAAAATGGTTATTTCTTTTTAAATAATCCCAGGAGGCAATTTATAAGATGCCTTGAGCAGGTCCCCAAATTCAAAATCCCTTATCATCTTACAAACCGCTCTTGAGACCACACAGTGCGTCTGGAAACAGCAGGTGCTTCCATGATTAACGTCATCACTTTATACACAAGGGGAAGCAGAGGAAGGAATGTGTCTGGATGGGGGACAGGAGGAGGAGGCCTTAGATCCTCTGTGGGGCTCTGTCCAGCTGGAACACGCCTGGAGTTAGATCGGGGTTGGGGGATGTTAGCAGTTAAGAATGCCAGGACCTTAGATGGGGGGCTGGGGAGGGAGGCTGGGAGAGCACTGTCAGGGGAGAGAAATGATCTAGAGGTGAGAAAGCCCAGGATGGGCTGATGGTAGATGGAGGGACAGGCAGACAGAGCCAGATGAGGCCTGCGAGAAGGTTGGACCCAGCCGTGCCTAAGCTGAAAGACCAGAGAGCTTAGCACAGGTTCCCAAACTTGGGGGCACAGCAGAATCACATGGAAGCTGGTTAATACCCTGGTTCCTGGGGTAATTCCCAGAGGCTGAGTCTGGGATGGGACAGAAGTGGCATTTGTGACCAGCTGCCCCAGGTGATCTTAAGAGGCAGTCCTTAGAAAACACCGGCAACAAGATTTTCCTCTGCGGATGTCTGTGATCTGCTTTGTAAACTGAGGGGTTTGTCAAGGACAGTTCCTACTGTCCCTGCCAACTCTGACACTGGGCTTCTCCAAGGCTTCCACGGCATCTCTTTGCTCGTGTTTGCCGTCCTCAGTATCTCTCTCCACGCAGTCGTTTCCCGCGCCTTTTAATTTACAAGGCAGGCAGGTCGTCAGGTATCTGCTCAGCTCTTAAAAAGGCCTACGGGTAAAAAAGGCTCTAACAACTCCATCTGCTCTGCCCATTTGTGTAAGAACAAGGCAGCATCGTGTGTGTTCATGTGGGTGTCCAAGTGGGACAGAGTCCCTGTCTCTGGAGCTCGAGGGCCAGGACAAAACCACTTCCAGGACTCAGGTCACACAATCACACGGGATGATTTATTGAAGGAAGAAAGCTTCAAGGGCTCAAGGGAAATTAACCATGTATATTCCTCCAGCAATTATGCTTGCGCTGTCTTTTGAAGAATGGTCCCCATGCCCCGCCTAGAAGAAAAGCCGGATTCTCAATGAATCTGTGTTCTGAAGGCATCCAGAGGGCGATGGTGTTTTTCTAACAGTGAAAGCCACAGGAAAGTCTTCACGGCAACTTTGTGCTATTCCCGCTACAGCTCCTTTCAGGGCTGACTGGAGAATCGGGGAGTCCCGTCTGAGAAAGCAGGACAGGCTGGGCCTGAAACATTGATTTCTCGTTCAGGTTTCTCAGGGAAATGTGAATGAGGAATTTTCCACTTCTTCTTGTCCTGATTCACCTTGGCGGAATCTTTGGAGTCCCAGACTGGAGCAGAAAAAGTCTATTTCAGGTGGGCATCCAGCCAGATTTGCACCCCAAATGAATAGTCTTCTGTGCCGTTCCAGTGTCAGGTGTCTCCTTTTGGCCGGGAAAAGACTCCGTCCACCTGACTTCTGATTTAGCTGTTTGCACTGGGAGGAACCAGGCCAGCATGTCAGGACAAGAGAATACCATAGTGCCGTGTAAGTCCGCTCCACTGGATACAGACTCAAGTGGGTGATATAGATCCGTTTATACAACCCGAATTGCTAGTATATGTCAGGCTCTATGCCAGACTTTGGAGATCAGAAGGTAAATAAGACACAGTCCTTGTTCTCAAGAGTTTACAGTCTAGAGGCAGTCGCAGCTGTGCAAATATCAGCTAGGGCAGGCTCTGATAAAGATGACAAGAGAGACGCAGAGAAATTGGGGAGATAGGCTCTGGCTGGAAGGCATCAGGGAATGCTTCCCAGACGGGCTGGCATTTGCATTGGGTCTGGAAGGATGAATGGGACTAGAGAGATGGTGGAGGGAGCAGAGGGAGGGGCTGTCAGAAAAAAGTACTGTGGTTAGAACATCCCTGGTGCATGGGGGTACAGTAAATAGTCTGGGGTCACTAGTGGGTAGATATGCAAAGAGAGGAGTAGGAGGTGAGGCTTGAAGAAAAGTCAGGGGCCAGGCCCTGAAGGGCACCCTAAGTTATGGTGAGGGTCTAGACTTGACAAGATGGCAGTGGACAGCCATCAAAGGACTCAGAGCTGGAGAGAGAGAAGTTGGAGGTAGAGAGAACAGGTAGAAATAAACCAGATGAGGAATTAGGTTGACCAATGCTAGGCTGAGGTAATTAAAATCAAGGACAGAATCAAAAGATATTTTGGAAGAGAAAAATAATGGATTGTTTGACCATGGGGAGAGGGAGAATTTAAAGATTCTCAAATATGTGCCGAGCCCCAGTTTAGACAATGGTAGGAGCCCCTCCCACAGGCTCCAGAGTCAGAAGGCCTCTATCCAATGCCTGGGTTTTCATCTTCCTAGATGGGAAATTGACCAGCTTCTCCATGCCTCAGTTTCCTCTTCTGTGAAAGGGAATGAACAAATTGCACAGTAACTCTGTCGGCTATCACTATATTGACAAGCCTAGTGCTTTTTGTCTTTGGTATCGGTCATTCCCCAGCATCCCCAAGGGTCTGTGAATCAGACTTTAAACAGGCTGCACTGTGAAGAGGGGGTGCCTGGTGCATCCCTTTGCTTATGTGGGAGGGGCTCTCCTCTCTGCTTTTACTCTCCATCTGGAAACACATGACAATTCTGTTAAGTGCTACAATGTTTTTTTGCAAAAAAAAAAAAAGAAAGCCTCTTTTGAAAGTGAAGAGGTTTAAGAAAGTGTCGTTTCTTGGGCAGAAAATGAAGCTTGATGGGAAAAAGCACTGGCAGAATGGCATTTGAGAATTTGAGGTTTCCCCAAAGAATCCTGCAAATCATCCTCTGCATTCTCACTGTAAAATGATCAGGGTGCTGTGACACATGGGGTTTAAAAAACCATTAAACAACATACATGCAGAAAAAGTCTGTAAACCATACCAGCAAAGCAAACCATTATAAAAGGAGTATTTGCATAACCACCACTCAGGTCAAGTAACAGAACACTGTCAGCACCCCAGTGCCCCTTCCTGTCACACCTCTTCCATCCCAAAATAACTTGCGTCTTGACTTTTATGGCAGCCACCTCGCTGCTCTTCTCTCCTCCCATCACCTAAGTATGTACCCCTGGTTCCTGAACACCAAGATTTCCTTTTGATTATACTTGACCTCCATACAATGGACTCACATGCACGTACTTTTCTGTGTCTGGCTTCCCTTTCTCAACATTAGGAACAAGACCGTCCATGCTGGTGTGAGCCTGCAGTTTGCGTTTCCACCACAGCCCTATGAAGATATACCACGATTTACTTACCCATTTGACGTTTTTTAATAAATGTTCTTATTTATTTATTTTTGGCTGCGTTGGGTCTTCATTGCTGCGCGTGGGCTTTCTCTAGTCGCAGCAAGAGGGGGCTACTCTTCGTTGCAGTGCTTGGGTTTCTCCTTGCGGTGGCTTCTCTTGTTGCAGAGCACAGACTCTCGGCACGTGAGCTTCAGTAGTTGTGGCGCACAGGCTTAGTTGCTCAACGCCATGTGGGATCTTCCCGGAACAGGGTTCGAATCCGTGTCCCCTGCGTTGGCAGGTGGATTCTTAACCACTGTGCCACCAGGGAAGCCGCCCATTTGACTTTTGATGGGCGTTTGTGTTGCTCTTTTTGGGGGACTATTCTGAATGGTATTGCTGGGAATGTTCCTATCCACGTGGATACATTTCTGTTGGGATTATCCTGAGAATGGAGTTACTGGGTCACAAGAAGTAGTCGTAGCTTCATCGTTAGTATATACTGCTCAAGAGTCTTACGGAGTGCTTCCACCTGTCTACCTACGTTTCCTCCAGCAAGGCCCAAGAATTCCCACCTCTCCATACTCACCAAAACCTGGTGTCGCCAATCTTTTTGAGGTGTGTTTGAAGGGCATCCCAGACAAATAACTGGAGGTCAGTGTGCTGCCAGGTCAATTCCAGGTCTAAAGAGCTATAACATTGGAAATAAGTATGATGAGTTACTTTCTCAGGGAAAGGCCCATAATTTATGCTTTAATATGCAGAAGATGTTTGCAAATCTCTGAATGGGGTCACAGAAGCAGGCTGCTTGTGGGCAGCGGCTGGTGCCAAGAGGTTGAGTTATAAGGAGATAAAATGATATCTCAGAAAAATCTTTGAGACGGAAACGGAGGCAGGGATGGAAGTAATCAAGAATGCACTGAGGCAAGGTAAAACCCCTGAGGGAACAGTTCTGGAAAAGAATTCAAGATTTTGTAGCCATGTATTATTGCTGTGGGTCCGTTGGTTTTTAACATGTACATAAGTCCTATTGTATTGTTCTTTTGCACTTGCAATTTGCCTTTCCCTCTAAAATATTGATCTGGTTTATCCATTTTAATTACTAGGTGGTATTTATTTGCACTTGAACGTCACATTCATTTATCTGTTCCTATGTTGGTGGCTATTGGCAAACAACGCTGCAACATATTCTTTTGTTCTTCTGGGTTTTTTTTGTTTTTTTGTTTTGTTTTGTTTTTTTTTTTTTTGGTACGTGGGCCTCTCACTGTTGTGGCCTCTCCCGCTGCGGAGCACAGGCTCCGGACGCTCAGGCTCAGCGGCCATGACTCACGGGCCTAGCCGCTCCGCAGCATGTGGGATCTTCCCGGACCGGGGCACGAACCCGTGTCCCCTGCATCGGCAGGCGGACTCTCAACCACTGCGCCACCAGGGAAGCCCTGTTCTTCTGTTTTTTGAGATAGGAAATAAAGTCAAGCTGAAGCGAGTATGTCAGTTTTGGAGGCTGAGTACGAGAATGTCTGCTATATTATTTTCTGGACTTTTCTGCATATTTGAAATATTTCATACTTGAAACATGTTTTAATATTTAATATTAACCCACACAGGGCACAGAGACAGAAGAGCACTTAAATGAGCAGATTCCAAAATCTTACTGGCCGGGTTGACCAAGATGCCTTTGGAAACAACTTAGACCAGACACCCAAAGGATGGACCTGGTAGCATTTTGACAAAGACCTTAGGCTCCTCCCAAGCCCCAAAGATGGCAGTTCTGGAATTAGATGGACATGGGTGGGATCCGATTCCAGTGTTCATAGAATAAGATCCTTGGCAAACTGTTTGGTTCTCGGCCTCTTTATCAGTAAAACTCGGGGGATTAAATCTTCCAGGCAGAGCTGTTCTGAAAGTAAACACAAACATGTACGTAACAGGGAGTTATACTCATTTGGGTTTGATGAGGAAAGCAGAACCACTATAAGTGTACAGAATAAAGCATCTGTTACAGGAATTTGACCTCCACAATTGTTGTGGAAGCTGGAAAAGTGATGATCTGAAAGGGGACAGTTGGAGGATCAGAGAAAAGTCACCCACCAGGGACCACAAAGCCAAGCTGATAATGACTACAGAAAGCTCTGCATTTGATGGTGGCCTGAAGTTACTGTAGGTCAGCAGGAGAGGAGTTGGGAAGAAACACTGGACATGAAGTGAAAGAGAACATGGGGCAATCTGGAACTCACAAGTACAAAACTCAATTCATAACGTCCAGCTTAGGTCTCAGGGTAATTTGCTGGCCCACGGAAGGCCCAATAGCAATAGCAAGATAGAAACTTCCCTAAAGGGAGAATAATTACCTGCAGAGCATGGCGCAGGTTTGCACTCAAATCCTAAAGGTTTATGCTATTACTTATGTATGGGGGACCTGTTAAAGATTCCATAAAACTCCCTGTCTTCTAGTACACATGGCTCTACTGACTTTTTTGTTCCGTTCAGACGGCAGAGGACCTTGTGTGGCAGGCTGGATCTGTTGCAAAGTCTTCTCATTTTCTGGATCCAACTCAAAATTAGCAGCCTTTCAGTTACTCAGTAAATGAGTTGAAGCAGCATGACCAAATGAAGTACAGTTGCCTCCAAAATCCAGAGGTTCATGGGCATTCTGCCATTTCCCTGGAGGTAAGAGAGGCCAGATGTTGCAATTTCTCTTTCACTTTGGACAGAACCTCTCAACATGTCCTCATCACTGGACTCTTAGAAATTTCACCAAAAGATCTGGCTCCTGACTTTTTGTGAGATTCATTCTCCTCCATCTGCTTATATTTTTCTTACCAAGGTCTTCAGAGTAGCTGCCATTTCCTGCCCTCCAGGACCAATCAGCATAGTAGGCCTGTATGATTTCCCATGGAATGGAGAGGATATTAAGGTCCCTGGGATTTTGATTGTGACAGTAGGCTGGGGAGTTAATCTAGCCCTTAGGCAGAACAGCGAAGGTGTATTGCCTGCCTTGCTAGCTTAAAGCAAAGTGTTCCTGGTGGTCTTTATCAAGAGGAATAGAGGGAAAAAGCGTTTGCCACATGGACAGCTGCCCGGGGTTGTGTTGACTTTCTTCAGCAGAAAAACCACACCTGGCAAAGACGTTTCAATTGGGGTTACACCAATTAAGTTTATGATGATCCATTGTTATTCTCCAAGATCAGTTTATCAGGCCAAACAAGCTAGTTGGATGGGGATGTAGTGGGATCTCTGCATCTTTCAAGTCCATCATGGTGGCACTAATTTCTGCCATACCTCCAGGACTGTGGTATTTCTTTAATCTCTTGTAAGTAGGAGTGATTCTGTTGGCTTCCACTTGACTTTTCTGGCCTTAATGACCCTTACTCTATGGATAAGGGAAACAATGTGGAAAGTCTACTAGTTGCTGTGTATGTCTCTTCCTAAAACGAACAATGAATCTACCCGTATGTCTCTATCCCAATACTCAGGGTCGCTTTCTCCCCAGCCAACGTCCTAACTTTAACATAAGAGACCCTGTGAGGTCATGATTTCAATTTGCATTATTCACCCCAAGATTAGACTTTGGGTTTGATTGTGAGAAATCTTGGTCCCTTAGCCATAGGAGCTACCGGTTTTCCTTAGCCAGACCTTGAGCTGGAGACTTAAAAGCCCTGAAGAACCTAATTTTCTTCCTGTAAGTTCTCCAGCACACTTTGGAGCTACCCAGCAATTCTTCTCTCCGCCGGGTTTTCACTAAAATGTTCTATGACAGCAACTACTTGGTGGTCCAAAGCCTTGCCTTCTCTGGACACTTAATTACAGGTGTTACAGGTGATCACTTAAGTAGCTGTTTTGCCACTGCCTACTGTGGACTACCAGTGTCCTCTTTATCACTGGCATCGGGATCGTTAATGCTTTAAATATAATCAGACCAGAGAACGCTTTCCAGAAAACAGAGAACGCATTCCGTAAGACAATTCCAGAACCAATTCAGAGAACCCATCCTTGAGTTTCTCTTCCTCATGGTTTGATCAGAGAAACAGAGCTACTCTTGATGACCCAAAGTAAAGGATTTCTTGTAGGGATTAGACTTGACACTATTGTGAGAGAAGCTGAGGAAGTAAAGGTCCAGAAGAGGAAAGTTACTAACCAGGACAACTAGTGAAGAATTCTGGGGGAGACTCTTACCTCTGTGTCTCCTGGTGGTTGTGAAGTTGCTGCAGGGTTATAGCCAGACAGGAAGACCAGCTGGATTTGAAGTGGGAGGGAGCAAGGACAACCCGGGATCCATGCCTATCTCTCATCACATCCAAGCCTGACAGTGTGGGTGGTCTACGGAAGAAGCCTGTGCCGTCTGCCATGGAGTTACACACATGCCCGACCCAGGATTCAGCAGGACCTGGAGAGGCTACAGAATGGGGTCCTTCTCCACGCCAAGGAGGGGAGCGAACAGGTTAAGTGGCAAGCACATGCACGAGCTGCAGTAGCACGGACCTTCAGCTGAAATGATCGTTCCCACCCTCTGCCTTCCAAACCTCATGTCAGTTTCTCTGTGGCCAACTGGAAAGAGGGTCATACAAAGAAGAGAAGTCTGGGGAATGTCATTTGAGCTCAGCTAGACTGGTCCAGCACAAAACCACCACAGCAGTCCATATTGTGTAGCTCTTATTTAAGGAGCTCAAGCTCTAACCTAAGGATCAGTACCTAGAGGGAGATGTCAAAGGGACGCATGGAGAGGAACCACGTAAAAACTGGAATACGAATCAGCCTAAATTAAGACTGTCTGTGAGATTTTACTCATACAATCAGGATCTGGGAAATCCAAGGGAAGGGCAAACTTTGCTCCAGGCATTTCTGTATTGACAGCGATGATGAGGACCCACCATGCTCTTGCAGAGCATTTTATGTTTTGTGAAGTGCTTTCACATCCATCATCTCATGTTGGGTGTATTGACCTTCCATTTCATTCACTTATTCACTAAATACTTATTGAGCATCTGTCCTATGCCAGGCACTGTGCTAGGTGTTTTACATATGTTGCCCCCAAATATGGCATCTCCTGTGTATTTCACTACATCTCCGTGACAAAGGTATCGTTGCTATTTTACGTATGAAGAAACTATGCCTATAAGTTTGGAGATACAGAGATGAAGGACACCCTGTCCTTGCTCTCTGGAACAGAGGTCAGCAAACTTTGTCTGTAAAGGGACACATAGTAAATATTTTAGGCTTTGCGGTCCATACAGTCTGTTACAACTGCTCCACTCTGCACTTACAGAGAAAAACAGCCATAGAATACAAAAAGGAATGAGAGCGACCGCATTCCAACAAAGCTTTGTTTACAAAAACAGGTGGTGGGACAGATTTTGCCTGTGAGCCATAGTTCGCTACCCTTGCCCTACAGGGTCACAGTCTAGAGGAGAGACTAATGCAAACAGCCCATGATGAGATGACGGTGGTAACGAGGATATACAAAGGGCTGGGCAGGCAGAGTGTATAAGTATCTGGGGAGCTTGGCGAGGCCTCCATGTGACCTTTCAAGAACCAGGCCTCTGTGGCCTGTATTTCCAGGTCACCGCCATCCAAGAACCAGGAAATGGCTTGCAGACAAATCAAGGTGGGGTCTTGAGCTATGTCTAATCAGAGCATGTGCGTCCCTCCTGAAGTGACTGTCTTCCAATGAACGAGTGTGGCGTGAGGACTGTGATGTACTGTCTGCTTCCCTCTCCTGTGTTAAACACCCCCAAAGCATCTCAGAACCCGGCGTTCCATATCCTTGCAGTGTGTGGGCTTGGTAGGAAACCACCCTCAACTTCTTCTGACCCGCAGCTTGGAAATAGTAGTTCGTAGTAAGCAGTCACCAGTTTACACATCCTAGAATGCCCTCTAGGTAACATCCTCAATGACGAGTCTGGTTCCTGCTGTGCCCGAGGAATAAAATCACCCTTGTGGTTGGATGTTCCAAGGAGACAGACTTCAGCTCAGAACAAGGAAGAAATCTCAGGAACAATCTAAACAGCCTCAAACTGGACTGGGTTGTCTAGGGAGATGAGTTTCTGACCAGTGCGGGGATTTGAGCAGCGGCTGGATGACCGACTGAAGGAGAAGGTCTCAGGAGCCTTTCTGCCCTGCTCTCTTATTAACTAGCTCTGTGACCTTGGACACATTTCTTGACCTCTCTTAACTTGGTTTCATCCTTTGCAAATGGAGATTACACATCTTTCATTTGACTGTTGTGATAATTCAATGAGAATGCCGTCCAAATTCTTAGCATGCACCAGCCTGACACACAGTTGGTGACTGCCGGCCTCACAGGGACTCTGACATCAGGTGGGGTGGAGAGAAAGGACTTCTGGGGTCCGAGTTTACGGTTCTCTGATACAGATATCTAATGGGAATCCCTTCCTTTATATGACATGATTTCACGGAATCCCAGAAACAAAGGCATATGACCTCGGAGTCTGTGATCTCCCTGAAACTGGACATAGTGAAGGAACATTTATTCAGACAAAACAATGTTATTTGGAGAGGAAAACGATTGTAGGATTTTTATGCTGAATAGTTTTTCACATGTATAAGCCACGTGGGTCAGAAGAGACTCCAGCCATAAAAAGTTTCTGTTTCAACCTGAAGAAAGTTTTTTGAATGCCTATATTAACAAAGCTCTCACTGAGGTTGAGGGAGTTGGGAGGACTTTCCTTTTATAAAAATTGTGCTTGCCACCTGTTTAAAAATATATTATTCAATGGGTTGGTATTAAAAATAGATACCTGTTTCCATTAAGTCCACCAAATAAAAGCATCTGAGTCTGTGGGCAGAGGGAAGGGCAACTTCTTTTTCTTATGCGGATGGAAAGAATCCCAAGAGACTAACGAAGCAAGAAATTATCAAAGCTGTGGTTTTTACTAAGTAACTTTGTGCCGGTGCCCGGCAAGCTGCCACCACACTGCCAAGCCCCAGCGCCCTGGCTGACCGGTGCCACAGTGAGCACTGCCCTGGACGGATGAGGCCGGAAGTGTGCTGAACCCAGACAGAAGAAAAAGAACTCATTCTGGAGAGTCCCAGCAGGTGGCGGAGCCCCTTCGCACCACAGTGAGCCTCTTTTGACCCAGAGCACGTACAATAGAGCTCTCTCAGAAGAGAGATTTCCGCGCCCCCCCCCCCCGGGTTTCTTCTCGGCCCTTGGGATTTGTTCTAAACTGGCTCTGTCTGTGTGGGAGTTGTCTTGGCCTTTCTGATTTTCTTTCCCTTCGGAACTCTCAGATCTTTCCATTGTGTGCCATGTCCCTGTTAAAAGGCTGAGTCACTGTGCCTTGCAGACTCCACATTCCCTCTGTGAATCAAGGTAACCTGGCAGATGTCGGGCGGCTCCGTCGGGGAAAGGGCACATTTATCAGTCTGTCCCGGCCCTGGGCACCCCCTCGGGAGCATTGCTGAGGGACATAGCTTTCAGATGAGAAGGCGTTTGTAAAAGGCTGACAGGAGCCGCTCAGGCCAGATGACCTTTAGAGATCTTTTCCAGTTCTGAAATGCTAAGATTTCGAAATGCTGCGTGGCCCCCAAACGATGCCATTTGAGGAAGAGCAGATGGAATTAAAGTTGTGTGTGACGCAGAGGAGACATCAGAGCGGCCCGGAAGATCCCTGGATCTGGACATGAAGGAGAGATTAGTCTTAGTACATGTGGCCTCAGAAGATGGAAAGTTTGGCTGGAATTTTGTCACAGGATGGGATGTTACAGCTCATATAGAAAAGGAACCCTGACTTAGTAGTTAGGGGCCCAGATATAAAGCCTGAAGACCTGATTTCGAATCCTGACCCCTAATTTATTATCATCTATGTGACCCTGGACTAGTGACCTTACCTTGCTGAGCCTCTATTTTCTTATGGGTCAAATGGCGATGATAAGACTGAGCTTGTTTCTAACATCAGGCTATTGTGAGAATCGAATAAGACAAGGGAAACTGCTTGTATATTCTGCAGTTCTACAGATTTAATCTTATTGTCCAAACCCTTCATTTTATAGAGTAGATAACAAAGTCTAGAGAGGTTAAGAAACTTATGTGAGACCAGACAATGTTGGTCTAAGGTAATAGCTGATAAGGCCTCAGGGATAATTATATTGATATGATGACCAGGCATAATTATATTGATCCCTGGAAGCCCTGGGAGAAAAGGCTTTTGGGGGACCTTGGGGCCATGATGCAGCCCCAGCTTCCCAGTGGAGTTTCATCTCACTCTTAATTTTATTTTCTGATTATAAAAATATTACGTGCTCATTGTATGAAACTTGCAGAATACAAAAAGCACAAAGAAGAAAACTTTAAAACATTTCCCATGATTCTGCTTAATTATTGAAATTTTGATATATACCTTTCTAGTCTTTTTTCTATGCATTTGCATATTTGAACATAACCGGAATAATATTTATGCACAGTTTTGCACATTGATTCTTTTCTCACCTAACAGTTTGTTATGTACTTTTCCATTAAAATTCATTAGACAGTGTTTAATGCTTGCATAATGGTCTGCCGGTTATATTGCATATCAAGGTTCTTTCCTAATTTTTTGCTATTGTACATAACAGTGTTGAACATTCTTGTACTCTGTACTGTTAAGTGCTGCCCCACCATTAAGCAAATGTTTCCTATAGATTTCTCCAGATGACTTTGGCCACTCTCTCAAACTCTTGTGCCTTGTCTTTTGTAAAGACTCACAAATATTAATTTGTCCCAAAGTGTTAGGTGACTTGAATGGTGTAGGGTATGATACACAGGTGAGGCCCAAAGCCCTGTTGAAAGTACTTGATTTACACACATGTATTTACATTAAGTATTTATTTTTGCCCTGTGTTGTTCCCAGAGATACTTAAGGTATCTGAGTTTCACTTGCCTTTCCTGGTTTAAGTTTCAGATTAGACTGGTGGTGGTTGGTCCTCAAAGGTGCCTCCAGATGAATCTCCCCCTCCCACATCCACATCCTTGAGAAGTCCCCCCTTCTTGAATTCCCCGTGACTCACTTTGCGGCAATCACACGCAGCAGAAATGACGCTGCTTGACTTGAGGCAGGTCATAGGAAGCCTTGCAGTTGTGCCCTGGGTCTCTGGAAACATTTGCTGTGAGGAAAGCCACTGCACATAAAAAATTCTCTATCCTGAGACTGTCATGCTGTGAGGACTCCTAAGCTAGCCACAGGGAGGGGCCACCTAGCCAGGTTCAGTTCCTTCAGCCACTCCATTTGAGGAAGCAAGCATGTGAATGAAGAAGCCTTCTTTGGTGCCCAGCCCAGTCGAGTCTTCAGATGACCCCAGTCTGGCCTCCATCTGACTGTAATTCCAGACCCCATTGGGAACCACACACAGCAGCTGAACCCAGTCACCCTGCAGATTACACCAGGTTTGCAGAATAAATGATGACAAGGACATGGCCCTGCTTGCCCCCGGGGAGCTCTGATCTACGGTGAGGATGCACAGGAGACAGTGACCTGATTGGATCTGATACACAGGAATAAGGAGCCTAACAGCGGACTGGTCGCTCTGCCAGAAGATGAGGTGATGCTGCCTATAGAGTAGGGAAGGATTTTCTGAAAGGAAGACACTGAATTGCATCTTGAAAACTGCCTGGGAGCTTACCGGTAGACACACTGAAGGAGGGGCAGCAAAATAGAGGGAGACCCATGTGCAAAGAGACACTATATCCTGGTTGGGGAAGAGCAGGTAATAAAACCAGTGGGAGATGCAGGACCTGATTGTGACAGTCTCATACGTCGGGTCATAAAACAGAAATTTGGCCTAGCTGAAAATGGGGAATCAAAAAAGAGTTTTTAGCAGGTGGTTACAAGATGAGATTTGCTCTTAGACCACTTTGGCTACCTTCCTTCATTCAACAAGTGTTCACTGAGAATTTACCTTTCATTGAGCCAGTAATGGTCAAGGGTGGTGATGTCCAGTAGAAATGCAATGTAAGCCATGTATGTCATTTTTAGTTTTCTAGTAGCCATATTTAAAACAGGAAAAAGTAACAAGTAGAACTAATTTTATAATAATATATTTTATTTAACCCAATAGTTCCAAAGTATTTTCAACAGTCAATCAATATAAAAAATGTTGAGATATTTTAGGTTATCCTACTCTAAGTCTACAAAATTGGTACACATTTTACACTGGGTAAATAGCACATCTCAAACTTGGACTAGCTACATTTCAAAAGCTCAACACACACACGTGACCTGTGGCTATCGTACTGGGCAGGGCAGCTCTAGATGCAGGGGATGAGGTGGAGAGCAATGCAGGTGGGGTCTCTGCTCTCATAGAGCTTATATTCTAGGGTTGAAGAGTAGAGACTGAGAATAAACCAGTAAACAGCTAAAGCAGCAAGATTGCTTCAGATAGTGATAAGCCGTGTGAAAAGGATGAAAGTAGAATGAAAACATTAAACTATGGTGGCGCATGCCTGGCAAGCAGCTGGTGGTCAGGCAATGCCTTGCTGTGAATGTGACCCTGATGCTGACACCTGGGCGCCAGGTGTATAAAGCTCTCAGGGCAGAGCCTGTGAAGATCTGGAGGGCGCTGTGGAGGGAGGACAGCCAGAGAGGAGGCTACTGCCACAGTCCAGGGAGGGACAGCCATGCTTGCAGCAAAGGCTGCAGCAGTGACAGCTAAAGGGAGAGGATGAACCAGGGAGATATTTCAGCAGTTGAATATACAGACTTTGTGACTGACAAGAGGTCTGGGGGAAGGAATCTGGAAGATGATCAGGACTTGGGCTTGGCTGATCGAATGCATCAATTGGTGTCTTCCCCTCCACCCCAGGGGGTGAGTAGAGGGGTAAGATATGCATTCACTCTGGGGCGTATGCTGAGTTTTGAGTTGCCCGTAGGAGAGAGGAGTGGAGATGCTCAGTGTTAATTAAAGTTTACTGAATTCTCATAAAATTTTTCTTCATACCCCTCTAATCAGTGAGGGGAAAATCCCTGCTTTTCATCCTAGCTCTTAATGGCATCTTTGACATACTTCATCATTTTCAGTTAATTAAATCTCAGTCAAGTGAATGTATCAATACTAAAAGCCATTGAATTGTACACTTTCAAATGGTTAACATGGTGAATTTTATGTTACAAGAATTTTGTCTAAAAAAATAATAATTCAGTTGAACTTCCTTTAATTTATCAATCCCTCATCTGGTCCAGAGGTTTACCTTCCCCCAGTGCAGGCTCTCCTGGAAGGATTTATGGGGGGAAGGGGCAAGGCCAGTTCTTTCCAGCCTCCTCTTCCTATTCCAGGCCTCTCTATTTATGAATTGGTGCAGGAAGGAGAGCCCAGGGAGGTGAAGGTCATTTTGTGTTTCTGGCCTCATGTATGGTAAGGAGGTATCCCTGGCCTCGCTCTGGTTCTTTGAGTTGCTGGTGGCCTCCACCAATATGGTCGTCTCTCTGGGATGAGTGACTGCTATTTTCAGCCCCATGTTGGTCCCTCCAGGTACAGAGCATCCCCTCAGACCAGTGCCCTGCTGGTAGCCTTCATCCCCAGTGCCCTCTCTGTGAGGAGGCCTCCCTCACTGGGCAGCTGCTGGGCCGCCCCATGACTACTGTCCTTTCCCTGTTCTGCGCTCGCTCATTGGGAGCAGCAGGAATACGTACACTCACACTCAGAAGGCTGCAGGATACGGTGGTGGGCGGGAAGGGTGCCTGTTTCTCTTTGCAGGCTTAGACTCCACAATCTTTTCTAATCCCACTTGGTATCAGTCAGTCTGGTAAGGCCAGAAAGGAAGTGGGCACTGTCTGTAGGCTCGCGATGAGGTATCAGTCCCCTTGCCTGAAGACACCCCAATCTCTAAGAGAGACGCCTGTGGAGACCCCGTCTCACTTGGCCTTAGAGTTGGATATAGCCCCCTTGTTTCCCCACAGTGCAGAGAAGGAGGAGTCTGTCTCCTAGAATGAGGTCACTGATTCCCCACCCCCTTCCTCTTGCCAGTCTTTAGACAAGAGAAGGGTTCTAGAGTGACGGTTGGCTACCCTTAGTCAGGCTTGGGCAGGGTTCTCAACCTCAGCCACCCATTAGCATCACTTGAGGAGCTTTTGCAAAACACCAATGTGGTACAACTATTTTCAAAACTGTTTGCTATTATCCATGGAAGCTGAATATATGCATGTATCTGAGCAATTCCACTTCTACATATAGACTCAGCAGAAAGGCATGCACATATGTGCCAAGAAACATGCACAAGAATGTTCATAGCAGCACTACTTGTAAGAGCTAAACACGACAAACAATGCACATGTTTATCAAAAGCAGAATAGTTACATATATTGTGTGGATATCCAGACAGTGGAATACTATACAGCAATGAAAATAAATAACAGCTACCCAAAACAACAGGTGAGTCTTACAAATAAAATATTGAATCAGAGAAGTCAGACACAAAGAGTACATACTCTACAATTCTGTTTCTGCAAATATCAAAAATAGTCAGAGCAAATATACCGTGTTAGAAATCGGGAGAGTCTTACTCACCTGGGGAGGAGGGGATGAAGGAATGTACAGAAAGTTTAAGGCTGCTGGCAGTGCTTTCTCCCTTCAATGTAGGTGGCAGTAACGTGTGGGTATTCACTTTGTGAACATTTGCCAAGATTTTTATATAATTTTTCTGATGTATATTATCATTAAATTTAAGTTTATTTTAAAAATACCAGTGCTGGGCTCCCTACCCCCATTGACTCTGATTTCACTGGGTCTGTGGTGGAGCTCAGGATTCTCAATGGATTAGAAGTTCTCCAAGTGACTCTAATGTGAGGTCAAGCTGTACCTGGTTATTGGCCTCCGTCTTTAGATGTGGAGAACTTGGGCTTGCTATTTTCACCCACCAGCCAGTCCCATGCAGCATCTGTTTACAGGATAGGAACGGAGGAGACAGAACACTGAGTTCTGGAGGTGCAGAACACTGAGTCATCGATGAGCATACAGATCAGTACTCCTGAGAGTGACGGGTTGGGGTGTTGGCTAGAGATCGCTTAGGGTGATGGATCCAGGCACTAGGGTGGAAAGGAAAAGAAATAAACTGGGAGAGAGCTATAGACTTAGAGAAAATGGGGGAACCAAGGACCTGGACATCTGGATGAGGTTTCATAACAGGTGCAAGAAAGGTCAAAGAGTGAGGCACTGGGAGAATAAGAGGTTGTGATAAGAGCATGGATTTGGAGGTTCAAAAGCTCCAGGGTAGAGCAAAGCAGGAACATCACTCCTGGCCTTGCTCTCAGTGTGACCTGTTCTCAGTGTGGCTCAGGTGAAATGCCTGGCTCTCAGGTAACCACATCCAGTTTGTAGTGTCCTACCAGAACAACCTTTGACCCTTCCCTGACCCTCTCACTGGCTTAACAATACAGTGGCGCAGTCCTGAATGTGAGCTCCAGTGTTGCCACCAGCCAGGAGGTCAAGCTTGGTAAATGGCTCACCTTAGTGGACTTTGGGTGAAAAATTGGGGGATTCTGGTCAGATTAAGTTATTTTTATTTTAATATTTTATAATTATTTATTTTTTATTATTTTATAATTATTTTTCATTCCCAACAGTGCTCTGCAGAGATCCCTGGAGTCCCCCTGTAAGCAGGGCAGGTTGAGGTGATGGGAGAAGAGAGCTGTCAGCCCCACTTCTCTAGATTTAACTGGAAAGATGGTCTTTTAGTTGTTTTACACACTGGATTCAGCAGCTAAAAAAAGCTTCAAGACCAGGTATGTGATTATCATTAACGTTCCTTCTAATCTAAGGATCTGAATTCCCTCCGTCTCCTCAGCTGGGCAACAAGTGAATTAGGACTCCTGGGTTTACACCCTTCAGAAGCTGCCCCCCCCACCTCCATCTTCTCCCCCGCACCAGTTCGACTGCAGAAGGAAACACGTGTGCAGGTGCCAGAGAGGCTGCCTGAAGACAAGTGTTCACTGAACGCAGGGGCCCCACGTCAGCGCACTGCCTTGTGTCCAGCCCCACGGGGGGGGCCTGCTTATTCTCACTCTTCCACAGAACAAATGGAAAAGGAGATGGGACCCTTGTAAAGACCTGCCACCGGAGGAAAAAGGCTGGTCCTGGGAGACTGACTCAGCTCGTTTCTACTTTAGAAAAGGAAGCAGGGCCAGGACTTAGCAGGGTGACCCCAAATGTCCCCAGACTGAGTGGGGAGGAAACATTTTGAGCCACCCTCAAAAAGGGTGCTGTTATTTCAACTTCCAAAAGCAAAATTACATTGTGGCCCACTAAGGAATGAGGTCACCTGTTCACAGACCCACTTGTGGAAAACATTCCTACATAGCATTGCTTGGCTCCTTGGGTTTGAGAATACAGACACCGAGGCCCAGGAAGATGGTCAGAGCTTTGCCTTGTGCTTGTATCCAAGGTCACAGAGCTAGTTAGGAGCTGAATGTGTGGTTGGTGGGAAGAACACTCGTCTCTGGGGTCAGACAAGCCTATGACTGATCCAAATGCTGCTGTGTAACCTTGGATAAATTCACTAAACTCTTGTTTGCTTATCTGTAAAATGGGGATAATAATACCTACCTAGCAGGCTTATTGTGAGATTAAATGAGAAAATATATATAAAATGCCTGACACAAAATAAGTGCTCACTGACTAGTAGGTGTTATTAGAATAAAGTGTAACTGCCTGTAGATATGCAGTCCCCTTAAATGAGAGGTGGAATCACAATGAAAAGGCTGTGTTGGTCACTGTCTGGGTGTCACTGGGTACTTGGTGGAAATACGACCCTTGGGAGTGATGTTCCTCTGGAGCTTGTCTTGATGGTTCAGGAGAGAGTCTGTCTTCTTGTCCTTCATGAAGTTTGCCCTGGTGGCTTCTTTCCCAGCTGTGGAGCAGCTTCTGAAGGAACCACTGTGGAGCCTCCAATCACCTGGGGAAAGACTGCGGCCAGTGATCAGACCATAATCTTGCATTCATTCATTCATTCATTCACTCAACAAGTATTTGAGCACCTGCTTCATGCCAGACACTATTCTAGGTGCTGGGAACACAGCAGTGAACAAATAAAATCTCTGCCTTCATGGAGCTTGCCTTCTAGAGGATTCTAACATTTCTCAGGAAAGTGGTAACAGAGCTGATGCCAGGCTCTGAGGCCCTTCTGTTCCCAGGCTCTTCCCTTATTGCCACAGACCCGGCAGCAGCAACTGTCTCTATTTCCTCCTCTGTCGTTACGGTTCTCCTTCCCTAAACCATTCCCCTTTAACTGGGGGGAGTTAAAGCAAAACAACAATCATGTTTAGAAGCAGGAAATAGGATACTTTGTTCAATGTACGATAAATTAACGCTTTATAAATCTCTTCTCTAAAATGCGCCCCACACGAATTAAATTAAGTTGCTTTTGCCTTGTGCGTGTTGCCCCCCGCTGAATTTCCTTCTGAGCATGACTGGCCTGCATCAGAAGGGCCCCCTCCTGTCCTGGGGCCCAGGTTTTGGGGGTGTGTCTTTTACAGCAAACATGGCACCCCTTACCCCACCCTCTTTATCACTTGACTCAGGCTGTGAAAAGAAAGAGAAGAAAAGTAGGTTTGTTTGGCTTCTTTTCTGAAGCCAACAGGGAGAACAAGGCTTGAAACAAGAGGAGGCTGCATTTGGGGTCAATGGTTAACCAGTCAGATTAATAAATGCTAGAAGAAGGAAGAAGCCAGTGAGGAAAGAGGCAAGAAAAAATGTCTCCCTGTAGTTCAATGGCCAGCTAAAGTTTACCAAGATCTGTGACCTGTGGTTAAAATGTCCCCAGAGGCCAGCTCTCATCTGATTCCCACCTGAAATGCCTCTGCCTTTTAAGAGGGCCACCTGACTCTGCCCTTGGGCTCAGCAGCCCGGCGCTGACCCACGTCTCACCGGCCAGAACTCACTTTCCTGGAACCGCCTCCTCTGCCCCCCAACACAGCTTCCACCCGATATTTAGAAGCAGATAGAGAGCTTTGGGCCCGGTGAGAACTTTTGGCCGACGTGAATCAGGACATCTGGGCTGTCCTGGCCTCTGCCCTGACTCGCTCTATGAGTTTTAGCAAATTGATTGCCCTGTCCATGCCTCCGTTTCCTGGCCGGTATAAGGACAGTGTTGGCCTAAAGCAGTGGTTGGAAAACTCTTTCTATAAAGGGTCAAATAGTAAATACTTTAGGCTTGTGGGTCATACACACAGTTGGTGTCTGTCTCAATTACCCAACTCTGCCATGTAGTGTGAAAGCAGCCGCAGACAATACGCAAATGAATGGGTGTGGCCGGGTCCCAATACAGCTTTATTTACAAAAACAGGCTGTAAACAAGATGGGCCAGTGGGCTGCAGCTTTTGGAGCCCTGGACTAGATCTCTAAGGAGCTCACTGTGCTTTGCAATGAACAAATATCATTTAATCCTGGATTACGTTACAGAGAGAAAATTCAGGTCCAGAGATGCTAAATGACATCGCCCAAGCCACCAAGTATGTTAGTGGCAGAGCCGGAGCTAGAAGCCCCCTGGCTCTAGTCCACTGTGACTCTTGATTCTTCCCAGGGCAAAGCACAGGCTGCTTGGGGCATGTGGGAGTTACCCCAGGAACTGCTCTCCCGACGTTGCTGGGTGCAGGGGAGTGGGAAGCAGTGCTCTCTACCCGTTTCCGTGAGGGCCCCAGACTGAATTCAACGAGTTAAAGGACACCAGAGGAAGAAGCGGGGTGGGGGGGAGGCAGAGGATACTACGTTGTCCATTTTGAATCTGGGGGAACTGAGGTTTAGGAGAGCCAGATCTCCAAATCTGCACGTTAACCTCCTTTTCACCCAGCTGGTGCTGCAGGGAGGAAGGCCCCACCAGTGTGTGCTCTTCTTGTGTGTCTAAATGTTCCACCAAAGGGGGCTCCTCCCAGGAGATTGGCTCCTGGGCCTGTTCTTTCATGGCAGAAGCGGCATGGCTGGCCCAGTGCGACTGTTTATTGTTACGCTTCTGTGACATGCTTCCCTTCAAACAGCCTTGTGTAAATTTGTTTGGGACTTGCTGTTCCTTGGCTGAAGACCCAGCAGCTTTTACGATGTGAATCTGTTTTCCTCTTTGCCCCCAGCCTTTGCTCTCTAGAGGGGAGAGGCCGTGGATAAGGTCCAGTGGGGGTGGGGTGATACCTCTTTCACTCAGAATCTCAGAGGCCCCGCAGTCCAGCCAGTGTGATTCTCTTCCCCACACTCTGCTCTCCACTCCCCACGTGGACCCCTTGACAGGACCCTGGCCACGGGGTTTTGGAGGAATAATACTCCCCCATCACCACCGCCACCACGATGACTTCTGAAAGTGAGAAAACGCACCCCATCCAGAGTCACTGAGCTCCAAGGAGCAGTCCCAGGGCTGTTTGTTATGATAGGATTTTGTAGCAAAATTTGCATGAAAGAAGTGCAGCTTGGGAACCGGTTTGCCACAGAGATTTTCTTGCCAGATGAAGAAGTGGGATATTCAGAATTGGCTTCGGCACGAGCCTGGATTGGGGAGCTAGACTAGTTCTGAGGAGTCAGCCACAGAGGTTTCCCCCAGGAAGGTATATGAGGTTCATGGTCAGCGCACGTCTTCTGGCTGCAGGATCGGTTCAAGATGATCTCTACCTTAAGTCATAGAGTTTTGGAGGCTGTTGAAGTCATGAATATGGGGTCCTGCATGTTGAGATTACCCAAACCCACCCTCACGTGTCTTAAGATGACCAGCGATGGTCAGAG
Organism: Lagenorhynchus albirostris; assembly: GCF_949774975.1. NCBI lineage: Eukaryota > Metazoa > Chordata > Mammalia > Artiodactyla > Delphinidae > Lagenorhynchus > Lagenorhynchus albirostris. The sequence goes on along the minus strand of NC_083099.1, from coordinate 71,169,939 downwards.
TCTCAGTTCTCTGCGTGGCTGCTTCTCTGGGCCTCTTTCCCAGTGTTCCCACCCACTCCCCCCACAATCCTGCCAAACACAACTGCAGCGATCCCTGACCCGCCTCTGCTTTTTAACACCTGCTTTTGCTGACGGTGTTACCCTCTGCTTTGAAAGCCATCACTCTTCTGGGCTGCTTCCACTAGTCCTTCAGCTTCCAAATCTTATGGCTGTTAGCATCCCCTTCTTTTATATTTGTGCACCAATGCCCTACAAGACAGTGTTATTCTTCAGGGAAGGGACTCTATACAATTTATTACTATATCCCCATTTCCTCCTGTGATCTTTGGGGTAACTGTTGAAGGAGTGAGCAGATGAGTGAGGAAGTGACCTTGCAAGGATTGGCAGTTCATGGGACTGGTGAGTAATAGCCCCCCAAAAGCATGTCCAAGTACTAATTCCCAGTACTGTGGTGGATGTGACTTTATTTGGAAATAGGGCCTTTTCAGACACAATTAAGATAAAGATCTTGAGAGGAGATCATCCTCGATTTAGGGTGGTCCCTAAATCCTTATAGGAGATAGAAAAAGGGAATATACAGAGACACACAGAGGGGAAGGCCATGCAAAGACAGGCGCAGAGATTGGAACCAAGGAACACCAAGAGTTGCCAAAAGCCAGGAGAAAGTCATGGAATTGATTTTCCCTCAGAGCCTCCAGAAAGAACTAACCCTGTTGACACCTTGATTTCAGACTTCTGGCTTCCAGAATTGTGAGGGAATAACTTTATGTCATTTTAAGCCACCAGTTTGTGGTAATTCATTACGGCATCCTTAGGAAACTAACACAAAAAGAAAATACATCCCCACTAATTCTGTTAGGACAGTATTACTCAGATACCAAAACCAGACGAAGACATTGCAAGAAAAGAAACCTACAGACCAATATCTGTTGTGAATGTAGACACAGAAATCTTCAATAAAATACTAACAGATCAAATCCAGCGACATATATAAAGGATTATATGCCATGACTAAGTGGGACTTATCCCAGGAATGCAAGGTTTGCTTAAAGTCCAGAAAACAATTAATGTAATATATCAAATCAATAGAATAAAGAACAAAAAATACATGATCGTCTCAGTAGATGCAGAAAAATCATTTAACAAAAACAACACCCACCATTCAGGATCAAACACTCCACAAACTAGGAATAGAAGGGAACTTCCTAAACCTCACAAAAGGTACCTATAAAAAACCCACTGCTAATATCACACTTGTTGTGGAAAGAATGATTACTTTCCCCCTAAGATCAGGAAGGCAAGGATATCCGCTCTTGCCACTTCTATTCAACATTGTACTAGATGTTCCAGCCAGGGCAATTAGACAAAAAAACAAAGTAAAAGACATTGAGATTGGAGATGAAGAAGTAAAACTATCTCTATTTGCAGGTGACATGATTTTATATAGAGAAAATAATGTTTTGTTTTGTTTCATAATTATTTATTTTTTTGGCTGTGTTGGGTCTTCGTTGTTGCGTGGGCTTTCTCTAGTTGTGGCGAGAGGGGGCTACTCTTTGTAGCTGTGCATGGTCTTCTCATTGTGGTGGCTTCTCTTGTTGCAGAGCACGGGCTCTAGGGCACGCGGGCTTCAGTAGTTGTGGCTCGCGGGCTCTAGAGCGCAGGCTCAGTAGTTGTGATGCACGGGCTTAGTTGCTCCGTGGCACGTGGGATCTTCCTGGACCAGGGATTGAACCCATGTTCCCCTGCACTGGCAGGAAGATTCTTAACCACTGTGCCACCAGAAAAGTCCTAAGAAAATGATGCTTTTAATCCACTAAAAAAATTTAGAACTAATGCCTGAGTTCAGCAAAAGGAAATTTTAAAAACAATTTAATTTACAATATCATCAAGAATAATAGGATACTTAGGAGTAATTTAACAAAATAAATGCAAAACTTACACTTTGAAAATTATTTTTAAAAAAACCTTGTTGAAGGAGATTAAGATCTAAATAAGTGGAAATATACCCCATGTTCATGGATCAGAAGACATAATATTTTGGGGATGACAATATTCCCCAAACTGATCTAAACAGTCAATGCACTCTGTCAAAATTCTAGCTGGATTCTTTGCAGAAATTGATAAGCTGATCCTAAAATTCCTATGGAAATTTGAGGGACTCAGAAAACTCAAGACAGTCTTGAAAAAGAACAACAGCATTGAAGGACTCACATTTCCAATTTCAGAGTTTTCTGTGAAACTGCAGTAATCAAGACAGGGTGGTACTGGTGTAGGGACAAATAGATCAATGGAATAGAATTCAGAGTCCAGAAATAAACCTTCATATTTATGGCCAGTTGATTTTTGACACATGTGCTAAAACAATTCCATGAGAAAAGAACAATATTTTCAACAAATTATGCTAGGACCACTAGATATCCACATGGGAATGGATAAAGTTGAACCCATTCCTCATATCATACACAAAAATAACTCAAAATGGATCAAAGACTTGAATGTAAAGCTAAAACTGTAAAACTCTGAGAAGAGAACATAGGGGTCAATCTTCTTGAGCTTGGATTAGGTAATGGTTTCTTAAATATGACACAACACACATACAACAAAAGAAAAAATGGGTAACTTGGACCTCATCAACATTAAGAACATTGTGTACTTCAAAGAACACCATCAAGGAAGTGAAAAGTCAACCAAAAGGATGGGAGAACATTTTCACAAATCATACATCTGATAAGTGACTTGTACCTAGAAAATATAAAGAACATGGGCTTCTACCACTTGTGACTGAGGACTTTCACTGATATTGCCTTGTGTTGAGTTGAAATATTTCTCCCCAGAGCTTCCCTCCTTGGTCAGTTTTGCCTTCCGAAGCCACGTAGGGGCAGTCTGTTTCTCTTCCATGTGACAGCCCTTCAGCTATCTGCAGATAAACAGCAGCTCTCTGAGGCCTCCCTGCTTCAGGCCAAATACCGACAACTCCTTCAGTCGTTCCTCACATGATGAATGTATCAAAGTTCTCAGTGACAGATAGCAGAAGTCCATGTTAGCTGACTTCGATAGAAAAGACATTGCTGTTAAGAGGAAATGGAGTTGTTCACAGAGTTGGAAACCAGAAACAGAAACCAGAAACCTTGAAACTTTCCCAGAAGCATCCCAGGAGGGCATAGGACCGGCCAAATGGAACCCACACCACCACAAAGGAGAGAGCAGCCACGGTCTTTGTAAACTGTTGGTGTTAATTACCCATGCAATGGAGGAAGCAGCAGCTAGTTCTCAAGAACTTATTGGGAAAACTAGGTCATGGAATTTATCTAGACATGAATTTGGCCTTGTTAGGTCAGCCTGTCTTTCTCTAGAGCATCAGCCATAGATGGTATTATGGATAAGCGTTTATGTACCCCCAAATTCATATGTTAAAGCTTTAACCCCCAAGGTGACAATATTTGGAGATAGGCTTGCGAGGAGGTGATAAAGGCTAAATGAGGTTATATGGGTGGGTCCCTACTCTGACAGGGCTGGTGACCTTATAAGAAGAGGAAGAGACACCAGAGCGCTCTCCCCCCACCCCCTCTCCTGTGGGAGAACACAGTAAGAAGGCAGCTATCTGCAAGTCAGGAAGAGAGTCCACATCAGGAATTGAATCTGCTGACACCTTATCTCAGACTTCCCAGTCTCCAGAGCTGTGAGAAATAAATGTGTGTTGTTTAAGCCAGCCAGTCTGTGGTATTTTGTTATGGCAGCCTGAGCTAAGACAGGTGGGTTGGTGGTGGTTATGTGTTTTCAACTACCTGAAATTTCTACAAAAACTAGTAGCCCCTAGAGAGACATGAAAGCAGAGTCATGACCCAGGGTTTTCCCGTTCAAACACCAGACTTGATCTCACGGGGGTGGTTTTGATGTAGTTTATTCCAGGGAGCATCAAATTAAGAAACAAAAAACCATCATTCAAGAAAGCATTGGGTTGTAGCATGTTAGGGGTCCTCTAGGTCAGTCCGGAGGCTGGCACCAGATGGGCTGCATCCAAGTTGCCTGGGAAGCTTTCTGAAAATATAAACTCTAGTCTGTACCCTCTGAGAGTCTAATTTCATCAGTCTGGGGAGGGAACCCAGCAATTTGTATTTTGGACAAGTGCCCCAGGAGACAGGGTGAGGTAAAGCCAGGACAGGGAACCCTGCTCTGGGCAAGTTCTTCTCACATGAGAAGCTGAAGAGGAAGACTCTAGACTCAAAGTCATCCATCCTTCTCCAGGTTCAGCCTGGACCAGAGCCCGGGTCTCTTGTCCTCTGGGGATTTGTCTATCTCTTCACAGCACTGACACGTCTTCTGTGCGTGAGGAAGGGAGCGTTGGCTGCAGACACCAGGTGATGCTTTCTAAGGGGCACTGAAATTTTCGATGAGAGCTAGGCGGTGAGGGGGCAGGAATTCTGATGCGGGGTAGGGGGACAGTTACAGTCTCCTGCTGACTGCTTACCCAGGGCAAGGCCTTAAAAGCATAAGTAGAAATGAATAAGACAATGTGTGTGGAAGGAGATTCCGGGAGGAGGAGACAGCTTGAGACCAAACCTGGCTGGCGGTGGGAAAGTGTAGGCAGAGTGAGGGAAGCGATGGCCAGCTGGGCTGGCTCTGCCCAGAGCAGGGGACCTTTGAGATGCACTTGGAGTTGAAGCTTACACGCCGATGTGCTGGTAAACTCTGAAACACCACTGGGCACATAGAGATGGGCAATAAATGCCTCACAAAGTCATTTGATAACTTGCCCTGGTTTCAAGACGTGAAGGAGTTGAGGGCTTTCTAAATCAGCAGAGAGAGACGGGTCCACGTGATTCATGTCACCCCTTTGGGAGGGAGAAGATTCCGCCTGAGGGGAAAGGCACATAACCCCAGATCTTGCAGAGAAGCGGCTAACCGCGTTCCCACTGCCCCGCTGAGTTCTCCCTGGCAGCTAGGTAGATATTTTGGTTCCTGCTTCTTTTAATGCACGTGGGGAGAGGTCAGAAAAGCACAGGTGGGAGGGTGCCCCCCGCCCCAGTGACTCAGGGCGGTGATTATGGGCGTGATTGTCTGAGGGGACAGGTGAACAGAGCAGCCTCGGCCCCCCTTATCAACACCCTGCCATCAAGTCACAGGCATTTCTGGAGGGCGGCTCGGGAGGCAGCTCCCAAGTCGGCGCAGAGTCAGATAAGTGCAGCTCCGGGTCGCTCCAGAGGCTGTCCCATGCCTCACCCACGCCGCCACACCTCCCACAGCACAGGGCTCCTGGGGCCCGGCGAGGGCCCAGCCTTCTTTTTAAAGCTACCATCTCAGCAGCATGCACTTCCGGAGCAAGTACCATACGACCATCGTTGCGTTAGGGCCTTGGAGGATGTCAGGAGGGAAGAGGTACTGAGATGTTCGGATCACCTTTCACCCTGAAGGGTGGGAATGGTCAGTACACGGACAAATAATATGTGGGCTGGGAGTGTTTGGGGGTGCAGGAGAGGCAGGGACAGTTCTGATGAAGCTCCCGAATTCCAGAGAGGAAGCAGTGCCTTGTAGCTGGGGGTCCTGAGAAGGCGCAGAGGACGGGGTAGCATTTGAGTTGAGACTTGAGGGTGCAGATTTGGAAGTGGTGGATGCCAAGAACCACAGGTGATGGAAATGGCCTGGGAAAGGCAGAGAGGATGGACATCCCAGGGCCCAGCCAGCACTTCCTTCCTCCTTCCCCAGGGCCCATGAGGCAGAGCCCGGGAGCGTCTCTCAGCATCTCTGTTGCATCCGTGCTGTTCAGGTCACAGTTCCAGGCGCTGACACTGTTTCTAAGAAAAGGAGGAGTGGCTAGACTCTGTTTGTAGGAGCTCAGAATCTTCGATGTGAGAGGAAAGCTCTGTATGAAGCAAGAGTGGTACAGCTCCCTGAGGCTTCTGCCCTGCCCTCGCAGGCTGGTCTCTCAGGAGCCCAGGACATGCTCCCCCGAAACACACAGCTCCCTGGGCCTGAGCAATACTTGCCCTGCCTCCTGGCCTTTGCTCTGCTCTGCCTGCTTCTGGAGCATCCTTCCTCCCACGTGTGAGCATCCAGGTCTGCCCACGAGGCCTGACTCAAATGCCACCCCCAGCATGACCCAACTCTGCTGCCCTTCATCCCCCGTCCTGGGGGAAGATGGTACTCCCCTCCTTGATCGCCCCAGCACACGATGTGTCTTCCTCTCTGCGTCGTAACAGTTATCTGCTGACGCGATTCGGCCTTCCCTAACACTAGCTGTGAGTGCCTTGAAAGCCGGGCTCCGTGCCCTTCTCAGGATCTAGTACAGCCCCCAGCACTTTGTAGGTGTTCAGGAAATGTCTTTGTTAGCACTGGAGGATTGGAGATACACATCCCTGAAAAGGAGGCCAGAGTTTATCAGAAAGGGTTAAAAGTATTTCAAGGGCTTCCCTGGTGGCGCAGTGGTTGAGAATCTGCCTGCTAATGCAGGGGACACGGGTTTGAGCCCTGGTCTGGGAGGATCCCACATGCCGCGGAGCAGCTAGGCCTGTGAGCCACAGCTACTGAGCCCCTGTGTCTGGAGCCTGTGCTCCGCAACAAGAGAGGCTGCAACAGTGCGCACCGCGATGAAGAGTGGCCCCCGCTTGCCACAACTAGAGAAAGCCCTCGCACAGAAACGAAGACCCAACACAGCAAAAAATAAAAATAAAAAAAATTAATAAATTCCTACCCCCAACATCTTTAAAAAAAAAAAAAGTATTTCAAAAGGTGAACGGGAAAGAAATGAAGTTTGGAGATTTGGGGAAGGAGGTACAAGAGTCACCTGGACTCCCCTGGATGGACGGGTCTCACTGGCTCCCTAGACCTCGTGCCCACCCAGGAAGCCCTTTGCCTAACCTCCAACCCAGACACACGACCCGACTGGATGTTGGACTGAGACCTTGAACATGAGGCAGAGAAACTTTGGCTCAGAGGCGAAGGAAGGCACTAATGGCTCTTGTAAAGGTTTCTGGTGGGGGGAAAATTTCATTTCAAAAAGAGAGCTTGGGTCATGTCACTCCTTGGCTTAAGATCCTTCAGAAGTTTCCATTTCCCTTAACATACAGAAAAAACGCCTTCATGTGACCCTCAAAGCCCAGAGTGTCTGAGCCCCATCAGCGTGCGGAGCTCAGCCTGCCCTGAGGCAGCCACTGTGCTCTTCCCTCTCTTAGTCTTACCTCCATGCCCCCTGCCACAGGACATTTGCACAGGTGGTTTCCTCTACCTGGAACACTACTAACCGTGGAAGTAAAGCAGGTGGAGAGAACTGGCAGAAGCTACAGGGGACTGTGTGGGGTGAGAAGGACAGTCGTGGAAACATGAAGAGTAGGTGGATATTACTTTTAAACAACTAATTAAAGCATGTACAGAGCTGAGAGAGGGAAGGAAAAGGAAAAGAAACTGATGTTTACAAGGTTCCTCTTGAAGAGAGAATGATAGTTAAGGTCTGACTGCTGGGTTCAAATCCCAGACATAGTACCTGATGGCTGCGTGGCCTTGGGACAGATGCTACCCCTCTCAGCCTTGGTGTCGGCAGAGGTCCTCTTACAAATATGCTGAGTTAGTATATTCAAAGCACTCAGAGCAGAGCCTGGCTCCTAGTGAGCGGACAATGAATGTTAGCTGTTATCAGCATCGATATAAACCAGGAATAATAACCCCTAAGGGCCAACTGATACTATTTACCTCCATTTTACAGACACGGAAACTCAGGGTGGGAGAGGTTTTGGTGCCTGCCTGCGGTCACCCAGCAGAGCCAGGATATGAACACAGACATTTCCGATTTCAGAGCCCACACAATGTTTTCCCATTGCACCGTGCTGGGAGGGGCCTGAAAGACTCACCTAGTCCAATCTTCTCAGGATAAGGATGGGGAAACAGAGACCTCAAAGGATAAAGTGACCTGACCCAGCCTCGTGCTCTTAAACTGTAAGCGTCGAGGGATCATCCCAGTCGAAATGTCCTATAGACAGTTGGGAATACTGGACCAAGCCTGGGCGAGGGGCAGAACTGGCTCCCCCGGATTGGGTGGAACCCCACGGCTGATTTTCAACTCCCAGAACCATCTGTCCTGGCAGAAGTTCTCTGACCTGTGTGCTCCCTGGGTGACCAGGCAGATGGTGAACTCTGGTTGCCAAGGAGTGGGGTTGGCAGTTCTGAAAAGGGCCAAGTCAGCGCCGTCTCTGCGGAGGCTTCCCACATCCTTGAGTAACCACCGCGCAAAGGTGCCAGGCTTGGGGCCAAGGGTGCGGTGGAGGCTGAATTAGTAATACACACTGGGTGCCCTCCCCAGCTGGGTTTCGCTCATGCTCATGACTAACACGATCACTTCCTTAGCAATCGTGGTGGCCTTAAGGTCCCGGGGGAAAAAGTACAACTTTGCAGGACTTGCGAGGGGGGCAAATCGGCCCGGAGTGAGGGGTCCCCCAAAATGGAAACACATGTAATTGGCTACTTATAGGTATGATGTATGAAGTGAATCTGTCAAAACTTGAAAGTGGGTGGCAGTGGGACAGGTAATGAGCAGAGAGAGGAAAAAGGTGTAAATAATCCGAGGTGAATGTGGGTCCTGTTGGCACAGTGGATTTATGCCCTGTCTTCATAATGCACCCTTTCATCTTGGAACCTGGATTCCAAAAATCAAGTCTAGACAGGAATTACTGCTGTTGCCTCTCAGATCGCGCCATTCAAGGTTTCTCAACCCCCGGGACTCCCGAATAGGGATGTGAACGACCCACTCTGCCAGGGGACATTGCTCGGAACTCAAGAAACCAAGGACGTCATTCTTACGGACGTTTCAGGCACAGACGCTCCGCTCACAAGCAGCTCAAGGAGGCACCGCCACTCATTCCGGGGGGGTGACGCCACCTTTGTCTCCATCTGCCCGAGTGGGAGACAAGCCCAATCATGCCTGCGGCCCGACGGTTGGCCTGTGCCTCTTCTTCTCTCCTTCTTTTCACGTGTGCCCGGGTCTGGTTTCGGCAGCTTTCATCAGCGCCTAAAACCCACCCCGCCCCCCGACCACCCCACCCCCCCGCCGTCACTTCCCAGGGGCTGCGGGCAGGCCCGGGAGCCTGGGCAACGGTAAACAAGGCAGCCCGCGGACCTCTCGGAGCCGCTGCTCTGCCCAGGCAGGCCCTGTCTCCTGGGTGGCCAGAGCCAGGGCCCAGGAGCCCCCTGCTGCAGGAGGCGAGAGTCTGACAGTCTTCACTCCGAGGCGAAGACTCGAGGCCCCCTCTTCCGTCGCCCCGGCTGTGGGTCCTGCAGACGTAGCCTGGGAACCCTGGCGGCTGGGCTGGAAGAGAGCGTAGAGCAGGCCAGAGGTTGGAGCGTCTGTAGTGGAGCATGTGAGCCCGAGTCGTGACACAGCTATGGGCCTGAGAACTGGAAAATGGACTAGAAAAGGCTAAAGTGATCCAGGAAACACGGATAGACAAAAACTACACACGTTCAAAGCAAACGACAAAGGTACAAGGACTCCGAAACCAGTTCATCCTTCTTTATGAACAGCTGGGGATCCCTGAAGCTTGCACTGTCCCCTGTTCTCTATGCTGCAGGGGCCAGGGAGAGGGCAGTTGTGTGGGAGACAGAGCAGAGCACTAAACCAACTAAAGAGCGCTGGCACTTATGGGCTGTGTGACCTTGGGCAAGTTAGTGGGCGTCTCTGAGCCTCAGATTCCTTGTTTGCAAAAAAGGAGACATGTCTACCTCCCCAGATGGTTGCAAAGGTTAAATGATGACACAGTCGTCATATGCCTGGCACATTGTAGGCCTTAAATACATAATCATAATTACTATTCCTCACCAAACATTGCTCACTCACTCCCTTTTAAAGCTTACCCTCAGAAACCAACTTTCCATATTGTGCTCTGCCCTCTTTCTGAATGACTTCACCTTATCCATAGCCTCAGATGGTGTGTGTGTGTGTGTGTGTGTGTGTAGAAAAGACCAGAAGAGACAAAGAAAAAATGTCCTTTCAGCATAGTAAGCACATTTTCCCTACCCTACAGTATGTGTATGTACACACACACACACACACACACACACAGGCCTGTGGCATGGACAAGGCACAGTTAAATCTTCCTCCTTCTAAAGGTGGGAATGCTCACCTCAGAAAGGTTAAGTGACCTGAAAAAGCCACACAGCCGATGTGTTTCTCCAAAAGAAATGGTCAGGAGTCAACATTTCATTAAGGTCTCTGATGAAAAGACAATGAAATCATACCTTAAGGGCCATGTAAGTTGTTCTTAAAAGGTGTCATCTAGCTATTTTGAAAAGGCAAGATTCAATTCTTTAAGGAAATGTGCTGTCACTCACCCCATGACTTCTCTGATGACTGCCATCTCCAAATGCCCCGAACAGATTCCTGCGAAAGTCAAACCACAGAAAAGAACAGCTGTCACTCCTGAAAAAAAATGATTTTCTCCTGGAGACACCACTGGGCCTCAGCAGTTCCTCCTGTGCTGTTCTGCTCTATGACATGTGCAGCTTCAAATCACATTCACAGCAATGACGGATCCACCAGCCATGAAGCCCTCACCACGGGGACAGTGTTTTACATGCACAGAGTGTCATTCACTCATCAGCAAATTTGTTCTTTTCAAAGCCCTGTGAGGTGGGCTGCAGGTAGGCTCAGGATCCCCATTTCACAGGAGAGACAGTCAAGGCACAGAGGGGTTCCCCGACCAGGATCTGAACCTGGGCCCATGGCAGTGAAAGCGCGGCGTCCCAACCACTGGAGCACCAGGGAATTCCCTGAACCCCATCTTCTGATGTGACCAGGACTCTTTTCTCTGGACCACTGCGCCTTTCCAGAGCCCTGTGCTGAGAATCGTGGATTTACTTTACCTGCTGTTATTTGGTGTGACTGAGATGATCTTCCCTAAACAGATTTCCTGTCTTGAAGTTTTGCTCTCTGTTCCACTGAGAACAGGGACATGCTTTGAAGAAGGAATTTGAACATGAACAGTCATGTTTTATGCACATTAGTGTTTATTTCTCTGTGACATGGTAGCTTCCTCTGGAAAAATCCAACCAACACATCCGTTTCCAGTCCTGAGAAACTCTCCAATGTTGACCATGTGTCTGATTCCTGTGTGGTCAAAAGAGCGATGTTTCTGAAGGTCCACAACTTATTTCCATGTTAAAATAATTCCACGCTCGGCTAATTTCCACTTAGACACAAGTATGCACCTGTTAAAATAGGTCATTTTTCACTGTTAATCTTCCAGATTCCATGGGTATGTGTGGGAACCTCGGACAAATGTGACCCGAATGTCACCAAGAGCATTGTTCTCCTCTGAGTGATCCTGGTTGGCCCAGACCCCTCGCGGGTCCCTCACTCCCACGGATCTGAGAGAGGAAGAAAGATCACTTTCTGCTGAGACCGTGCATCAGAATGTAATGTTAACATTGAAGGCCTCGTGTGACATTGCTTGGGCTTTTCGTCTTATAAGTGTGTTCTATTTTAATCAGGTCTCTTGCAGATTTTTTTCCATGCTCTGGTGCACTACAGTGTACAAACTCAGTAACTTCCCCCCCGCAGTGTCCCCCATAAAACTAAAAGAAAACAATAGAAAGAAAAAAAAACAAGACTTTCAGACCAAGGAGCTCTGGCACCTGAGGTTTTGTGCCTCTTGCAGAAGTAGAAGGTCATGTCTGCCACAACCTTTAAGGCTAAAAAGTAAATTCACAAAAGAGCACTTCTGATTCTGAAATTTGCATCTTGGCAACGAGGTTATTTTTTTTCTGCTTCAGATCTGGAATGCTTCCAGAAATCCAAGTGCCCTACATCAGTCTCAGGGGACTGCTTCCAACTCCTAAGAACCTCCAGGGCTCACTGCAAATGTGGAGCCTGGGTTCCAGAGAGACAGGCCTAAGGTCACCAGGGAAATTGATGACAAACCCAGGAAGCCCAGGCCCCCTGGCTGACCTCAGACGCAGGACTTGCGCTGGGACAGCCTCTCCCCTCCATGAGCTGTGAGGAACTGCCTTGAATTGTTAATCTTCCTGGCAGTTTATTTTGAAGAGAAAGTCAACGTCTGAGGCCCAGAGCAGGGGACGCCTTGTGGACTACATCAGACAAGCCGGAGATCTCTGGAAAAACATTCAGCCTCTCTGAGAGGCAGATGCCAACATCTTGCCTTTCCACAGGGCCGCTAATGTACATGTGAATCCCAAGTCCCAGAGTCGGCTTCTCCAAGCTGATTTATTTATCTGAGAAGGCAAGATGTGTATCCTGCTCTGTCCTTGAAGTCAAGGTGAAAAGCCATGTTTTTAGGATAGAATGTGGCACAGAAACTGGCTCAGAGCAGACACTTCGTAGACCTGCCTTAGCTGAAAGGATCTCGTATCTTCCTTTCATCACCAAGGGATGGACCATGTCGGTGATGAGATCTAAGGACTTAAAAAAAAACACATGTGGTCAATTACATACGTTATAATCCGTGTAGTTATGATCTTTTCCAAGGTTCCAGCCAGTTCCCTTAATTCAATTCACTTTCACAAACAATTCCTTCACACCCACCCATTCCCCAGGGCTGTAGTGGGTGCCACGGGGAGACAAAGGTGAAGGGGATACAGTCCTTTCTGCTGCTTCTGCAGCTGAGTAAGCCTATAGCTTGTGTTTATTTGCCAAAAGCATGGCCAACTCAATGAAAAAAAAGCAAAGCAAAACAAGAAGAAGTTGATTTGGTGCCATGACTGGACTTGGGAGGGTAAGGTAATGACCAAGCTCTGAACCCCTGGGGAGCCAAGCAAAGTTTGCCGATGGCATGGTAACAGCACGGTGGTTGCTGAGGGAACCGGAAACCATGTCACGTGGAGAAGATTTGTAGGATGGAAGGCCTTTGGCCTGGAGAAGAAAAGACTTGGGAACAGGAGAGCTGTTTTCACATACCTGAGAGAGCACCACGGGGAAGACCCCCAAGGGTAGAGCACACGCAGTGGGGCATGCATCTAGGGGGACCAATTGTAGCTCCAAACTGAGAGTCCTCTGTAGTCAGAGCTGTGGAATAGGATGTCCTGCAGAGAAGAACCCAGCTCGGGAGGAGGGGAGACGGCTTGAGCCTTTAAGCTTTACCCTCCCTGAGAGCCTTGGATTCTCCCCCTCCTTCAGCTCTAGCTTAATGAGCTGCTAACACCAACACATGGGTTCTTAAACAACAGAGGTGTGAATGGGGAGGCCTGGCACCACAGGTCGGGAGACGAATAGCAAATTCCCACAGGGCTCGCTGGCATAAGGAGAGGAAAGCAGAATCGTTCTGCCGGCCTGAAGGTGGGATTTTGAGCTCCGCCCTGCCCCAGCGCCAATGCCTCCGGAGGGTGACAACCACACTTCAGCAGGAGGGGGAGTCTCTTGGCTGTGTCTTTACAAGGTGACAAGCAAGAGAGCAAGAAAGCAGAGAACGGAGGGCCTGGGCAACAGGTCACCTTCGGCTCCTCTAGGCCCCTTGCATTGACTCCGGGTGATGGTGATGCTGGGACTTAGTCGCCCAGTGCTGCGTGAGCGCAGAGGGTACCACTCCAGGGGGAGGGCACGGCAAATCAGCTCCTTCCCACACCCCAGCTTTTCCCCACAGGTGGGGTATCTGCTGTTCAGATTGAGGGACCTGTACCCATCCATCCAATCCCATCTTGCCTATCCCTCCACAAACATCTTTTTTTTGTTGTTGTTGTTAAAAGTGTGAGTAGCTTTTTCCTGACCTCACTGTCTAAGAAATAAATGAATTGCCACTGATTCACTCAGTCAGCAGGCATTTGCTGAGCTCCTGTCACAGGCTGGGGTCTTAAAGTTCAAAGATAAAGAATACAGCCTCCCATCCGCTGAGGAGCAGAGAAGAGGGTCAGCCGAAGCCAAGGATGTCAACACAACTGGGCCCCTTACGAATGTACAGCCTGTTGCTTTGGGAGCTCAGGGGAGGGGCCCAACTCAGTCTGGGGGTTTACAGCAGACTTCCGGAGAGAGACGTCGTTTCACCTGACTCATAAAGGAAGAAAAGAGAGGGTCAGAGAAAGAGAAGTGAACACAGCAAGAGCCTGGCGGCGGGAAGCTGCATGGCAGCATTTCAAGTGATTAGCAACCTACTGGTCTGCAAACTAGGAGATGGGGAGTAGAAGGACATGAGGCAGAGGGGTCAGTCTGGACACATGTTAAGGGCCTTATTGTCATTCCAAGATGTCTGACGTTTTCCTGTAAGTTGCAAGGAACAGAGGAGTGACGTGGGCTGATTTACGGAGATTTTTTCTGTCTTCATCAAAGATATAACATATAGGGGAGCAGAACTAGTACTGAATACACTGGTCAGAATTCTCCTGTAATCCTTTAGTTGAGACATGGGAAGGGCCTGAACTAGGACAGTGGTTGTAGGATGGAAAGGAAGGGACCAAAAGGAGAAACTTTCGAATTTAAAAATCAGTAAGACTGTCTAACACGTGAAAGCTACAAAGGCAAATGATCCAATAAAACCATGGGCCAAAGACGAACAGACACCTCGCAAAAGAAGATATACAAATGCCCTATAAGCAGATGACAGCATGCCCAACACCGTTAGTGATCAGGAAAATGCAAAATAAAACTACAGTGAGCTAGCACTTCACACCCTCTAGAGGGGCTGTAATCAGAATGACTGACCATACCAAGCACTGGTGGGAATGTGGAGGAACAAACTCTTGTACGCGGCTGGTGGAGAGTTCAACGGTACAGACGTTTGGAGAACTCTTTGACAGTTTATTGCAGAGTTAAACGTACATCTATTTTATGACCAAGTAATTCTACTTCCAGATACTTGCCCAAGAAAAATATGCTCTCAAAAACATGTACAAGGAAAATATGTTCCCAATAAAATTATGAACAAAGTTTATTCAAACATCACGGAACTGGAAGCAACCCAAGTGTCCATCAACAAAGGCAGAGAGAAGCAAACTATGGTATATCTATACGATGGAATACCAGTAAGCAATAAAAAAAGAACACGCTAATGATACATGCAATGACACGAATGAATAGCAAAATCATATGTTAAGTGAAAGAAACCAGGCACAAAGTAGAACATACGGCATGATGCCACTTATAGGAAATCCAAATACAGATGAAACTAAGGTATCGTGTTAGAAAGCAGACAGTGGGTGTAATTGTATTGGGGTGGGGAAGATTGACTGGTGAGAGGCTGGGGGCAATGTTTACAGAGGATAAAAATGTTCTATAACTTATTTGGCTGATAATTACACAGGTGTATATAGCTGTCAAATTTCGTCAAACGGAACATTTAAAATCTGAAGTTTTTTTTGTACGTGAACTTCATCTTAAAAAAAAAAAGTCTGGTGATTGGTTCATATTTGACCCTCACATTTCTGGCTTTGAAGTTCATGTGGATGGTGGTGACCCTAAGGCAGATACGAGAGGAAGCGAGTGAAGAAGGCAAAAGATGAGTTCAATTTTGTATACGTGGAGTACGTGGTATCCAGTCTCACAGGCACTAGCCGGTGATATCCCGCCAAGAAACACCAGCATCAACGAGTCTGCAGCTCAAGGAAGAGGTCAGGATGGAGATATACCTTTGGGGATCACTTGCTCACAGAGGGTAGTTAAAGCAAAAGTATGAGTGGGAAGGTCCAGAGAGGGTCTGCGGTGTTGGGGAACAGGGGGCTGAGGGCCAACCCTGGCGGGGGGTAGTTGTTGCTGGGTGAGCAGAGGAAGATGGTCTATGGAGCAGGCTGGAAACCATCAGGGAGATTTGAAGGAAGCCGGAACCACAGGTGTCCCCAGCAGAGAGTTGTGTATGGCGTTTTTTTTTTTGAGGGGGTGGGGTTTGTTCGTTTTTTGAGTAGGTAGGTTTTACATATTAAAGATTTTTTTACAATTTTATTGCAGTATAAATTGCATATCATAAAATTCATTCATTTTAAGGGTATGGTTCAATGAGTTTTAGTGAATTTATACAGCTGTGCAATAGCTACCACACTCAAGTTTTAGAACACTTTCATCACTGCAAAAATGTCCCTTGTTCCCCTTTACAATCGATCCCTGACCCCACTGCCAGCCCCGACAACCACAGATAAGCTTTTGTCATCATAATTTTGCCATTTCTAGAAATTTCATACAAATAGAGTCATAGAGTCTTCTGTGTCTGGCTTCTTTTTCTTGGCCTGTCTTTGAGACCTCTCTGTGCTGTTGCGAATATCTGTAATTCATCCCTTTCTCTGTTGAGTAGTATTCTACTACATAAATATACTGTATTTTGTTTACCAATATACCAGTTGATGGACATTTGCATTGTTTCCAGTTTGGGCGTTATTACAAACCAATTGTAGATTTTTTTTTTTCTTTTTTTATTGCGGTACGCGGGCCTCTCACTCTTGTGGCCTCTCCCGTTGCGGAGCACAGCCTCCGGACGCGCAGGCTCAGCAGCCATGGCTCACGGGCCCAGCCGCTCCGCGGCATGTGGGATCCTCCCAGACCGGGGCATGAACCCGTGTCCCTTGCATCGGCAGGCGGACTCTCAACCACTGCGCCACCAGGGAAGCCCCAATTGTAGATTTAAAAAGTCCTCACCAGGCAAAATGCAACAAACAAACAAACATGGTAACTATGTGAGGTGATGAATGTGTTAACTAACCTTATTGTTATACTCACTCATTTCAAAATACCTATTGGGTTGGCCAAAAAGTTCGTTTTTCCGTAACATTGTACAGAAAAACCCAAACGAACTTTCTGGCCAACCCAATACATATGTCAAATCGTCAAATTGTAGACCTTAAATTTATAAATGTTATATGTCAATTATATGTCAGTAAACCTGGAAAAAATTAATGCTTTACATATATTATCAAAAAAAAGTGTGGTCTGGGGCCCAGCAACATTGGCATTACCTCGAAGCTGTTAAAAATGGAGAATACTGAACCTCATCCAAGACCTATGGAAGCAGAATCTGCATTTCTAACAAGACGT
Source organism: Lagenorhynchus albirostris (assembly GCF_949774975.1). Classification (NCBI taxonomy): domain Eukaryota; kingdom Metazoa; phylum Chordata; class Mammalia; order Artiodactyla; family Delphinidae; genus Lagenorhynchus; species Lagenorhynchus albirostris. Next base: position 71,152,994 of record NC_083099.1, on the reverse strand, counting down.
CCAGGCAATACTTATGTACAAAAAAGTTTGAGAAACACTGGCTTACGCCGTAAAAAGCACTTTCCTAAAGCAGGAGTCAGCTCCCTCTGGTAAAGAACTTTAATTTTGCGTGTGTGTCAATGAATAAAAAATTAAATCCCTAGTAAGGGAAAAATGGAAGGGCTTGCCCATACAGCTGGTAGTTAACCAAATGGAAATATGATCTGGTTAAAGAGAGAGGAGAAAGGGAATCCAGCTCATAAAAAACAATTTGGGAGCTAAAGTGAACTTTTGGGGAGGTACCAGTTAAATCAAGCAATGAATAGTCTACCGTTTTTCATCTGACTGGTAACTAACTCCTTACCTGAGAACATGGACTGCTGAGGTGAAGATCCTGGCTGTTCTCATTGTCACTCCCCTCTCAGCAAATACCCCATCCCTGCAGCCATGCATATACTAGGTCAGTAAGCTCAGCAAAAAACACACAAAAACCAAAAAGCTTTGTGGGCACCAGGTCACAAGTTGCATTCAGGCCCTGACCTGCCATCTTGAAAATTCAGACCGAGTCATCACTGAGAAAAAGGGCATGTGGATTTCAACAAAACATAACCCTTCTGTTAGGAAAGTGACCCTGTGCTCACAGGCTTCCAGTGAGCAGACATCTCTGAAAGTGGGAGGGTCCAGACCCAAACATCCTGCACCATCAGAGGTTCTCATTTTCAGTGGTTTTTCAACAATGTTTTGGTCCCTGGAGCCCAGTGTGGGTAGCGCTGCCCTCGACCATCTCCTTCAATGGACCTTTCCTACAGTCCTCCCAGAAGCAGAGCTCTGCAGTGGGGAGGGAAGGAGCTTGTGACTCTGTGCCTTGAGTTCAGCCAATGTTGTCTGAAAAGAACGCTGACCTTAAATAAATCAAAGTATAAAATGTATGTCACTGTGAGCAATACCACCGGTAGAGTGTCAGAGCTGAAAGAGACCTCATTCATTCAAACAGAACTTCATCCATAGTCAATTACGGACAGGAAGCAAAATACCCGTGTGGTTAAGAGCTCAAGTTTTGGCATCAGAATTCCTGACTTTGAATCTTGACAGCTGTGTGACCTCAGAGTAAATATGAACTTCTCTGTTCCTTGGTTTGCTGGCCTGTAAAACAGCAATAGTGTTTGCTCCTCAGGGTTGTTCCGAGGATTAAGTAGAACCATTGACCTAGAACACTTCCGAGAATGCCTGGCACGTAGTAGGCACTCAATAAGTGATAGCTGTTGTAGTCACTGAAGCTGCCCCTGTCATGGAATCTCAATGACGGGAAGGACTAGGGGCTTACAGGAGCAGTGAGGAGGGAGCGTCACACAGACTGGAGGTCGGTGGGGGTCAGGCAAGGCTTAAGGGGTGTCTTGAGGTTTAGGAAGAATAGGCAACCTTGTGGGCTCTGCGTTCCGCCTCTTCATCATGTTTTTTCTGCCGCTGAGTACACGCTAACACGTGGACACGCGCGCACACACAGATCACACGTCAGGAGGTTTGCAGCTGTCAGGGAGATAACATGGGAACAACTGCCGGCAGCTGGGAGCCCGACCCCAGCATTCGTCTGGCAGCTCCAGTTCCAGCTGTGAGGGACGAGGAAGTCTGGAGCCAAAAGTCAGCCTCCCCCCACCCATGAGAACATCGCGCCAGATTAGGCAGCTGCCTGATCTCTCTCCCCCTCCCCCTCAGTTCTCAGCTGGAGGATGGGAAGATGGATGGGAGGTAAGGAGCGAGAGGCCAGGAAATCGGCTCTGTTTATCCACGTCTCCCTGGCGAGGAACCAGGAGACCCCCACCCCGGGATCCCGGCATCTGGCCTTGCCTACAGATACTCTGCTTGTGCAACAGGCATCAGTCCTGCTGCATTTCCCTCGTCTATGTGTGGGTGGAAGGTGGGGGAGATGCCTGTGCAAGGCTAATAGTGATTCCCGATCTGAGTCTTCTGGGGAGCTTGGGCCTGGGCCCCGCCCCAGAATGACTGAATCAGAGTCTCTAGGCGGAGGGCCTGGGCTCTGGTATTTTTTTTTTGGGAAAGATTTCTAGATGATTTTAATGAGTACCCAAAGTTGAGAACTACTGACTGGTAAAGAAAAACGTAGCTCTCGGGAGTCATAAACCAAGACCTTCAGATCTGAGTGGGACTTCGGAAATCGTTCCGCCCAACACCCTTATTTTACAGATGGAGAAACGTAAGGGCCAGGTGGGAACCTGCTAAGACTAGCCTCCGGGGTGAGCTGTGGAAGAGCTGGCCGAGAACCCAGGTGTCCTGATTCCAAGCCCAGCGCTGTTTTCACTGCACGTACCAGAGCAAAGTTTAAAAGTACCCCTTGAACACTTGGGCCTTGAAAGACAGTGCTTGTTGCTACCAAAAACAATCAGGCATTTAAAAAGGATGAGACAAGGCGCCTGTTCTCCAAGAGAGAGATGGAGGGGCAGACGTGCACCCCCTGAAGGTCACCATCTGGCCTTGGGCAGATGGACATTAGATGAGGGCCCAAATTTGCTGGCTCGTCGGCCCACCTGCTCAGCTGTGGTGCTCAGCCCCTGAGGCTGCTACAGTCTAGCAATCCCCTCCTTAGGGCTGTGCAAGAGGACTCACGCTTTATAGGCGACACTCATCTCCAAGGGGCAAGGAGTCCAAGAGGTCAAGGGCACACAGCCACCAGGAGCCTGTGCTCCATATTCCAGACCTTACCCTGGGTACCCGGGACCCCTCCATCCCCTGCCAAAACACCACTGGCCACTTCGAGGGCCTGCGTGGGCCTTTCTTAGGTCTGTCCTCCCGAGCAGAGGTCTTGCTGCAAGTCTGTGCACCCTTGGCCCAGAGGCCGCTAAGGAACACACTGCCGGTATGTGCATCGTTCAGCCCAGGTATAACCAAGAGATAGTTGCGGCCAAGGGACTTGGAGGAGAACTAGGACATTTGTGGGAGCCAGGGGTCCAGATCTGGGGACAGAGCCCATGTGGACAGGTCTATTGCTGAGACGGCAGATGGGGGAAAGAAGGGGCAGGGCACAGGTCAGGGGTAAGCTTCCCTTGTGCTACTGAGTTCTGGGGCAAAACTCCCAGAAGTTGAGAATTCCAAACTAAGACTAGGCCTTCAGGTCATCATAAAGATATATTTGTCAGAGTGAGAGGGTAGAACATCTTTTCACTAATAATTTTAAGCTTATTTTAAATAATAGGCATAAAGCATATAGCTCACCATTTGTACTCTCACTCCGGACTCTGTGACTGTGAGGGGCATACTTTTCCTCTATGCAAATTACAAAAAGGAGTCCCTCTCTCTGGACGCACGAAACCCCCAGCAGAGCATACAGCTGAGGCCCCTTGTACAGTGCAAACCCTGCCCAGCCTAGCCTGGTTGTTTTGGAAGAAAATCAAACTCAGCCCCGTGAGTATAAGGACCAACACAGGGGAGGCCACAGGGGAACATTCTCAGTCCCTTAAGGTCTCTCGCACTGTCCTGGCTTGCAGCTTCCCTCCGGAGAGCAGCCTCCTGTATTAGCACCACCTTGACCTCAGTGACTTGCCCAGGAGTCGAAGCACCCAGAGCCTCTGTCCCCACAGCACAGCAGCTGGTCCACATGTACACCTGGAGCCCACTGGCTCCCTGACTCTCCTGACCCAGCCAGACACTGTCTCAGTGTCAGCTCTGTTGCCCCCTGTTCATGTCAAAGGGTCTCATTCTCAGAGTACAATCAGCAGACTCAGAAAGATTGATCTCAGCCGTGGAGGGACTGGGACGACCGTCCTTGATGAGGAATTTTGTAGGTGGCTAAAGGTTGAGCCGGCAGACATAATGGAAGGTCATCCAGGAGCCAAGTCAAGGAGGTGGGCGTGGTTGAGAAGAGTGTGCTGAAATCAGGTAGACGGTGAGGAAAGAGCAGATGAGCAGTGGGGATGGGAGAGGTGAGCTCTGAGGGAGGAGCAGGAAAGGGCCAGGGGAGGAAAGACAGTGGGTGGTCTTGGATGCCATGATAAGCAGCTCAGATGGCTGCTCTGATCTTCAGTTCTCAGCTGGACTCTCCATGGAGACCTAAAAGGCAGATGTGTTTGTGCTGTTGGTCACTTTGGCCACCAGATGAGTGTAAGCTCAGGAATCTGAGTTCTGTTCTCACCCAGGTAGGAAGCTGGACTTCTTCCCGCAGGTGGGACAGGCTCGGAATAGGAGCCAATATGTGCTCGGAGCGTAAGCGTCCGCCTGGCTCTGCACAAGCAGGTGGTTGACTGGTGACTGAGACTCTGGGCTTTGCCCCCTACTGTCGCTCTGCAGCAGACCATGGTAAGCTCGTCTTTGTATCACCCATTCATTCGTTCATTCATTTGTTCATTCTTCATTTGTCAGCCTCCAACTGAGGTTTCCTCAATGCCAGGTCACCACAAAAGCCAAGGACAAATCAAAGAAGCAATAGACAAGGTCCAGGTCTGCAGAAGCTCCGTAAATTACCACCGAGAAGATGAATATAAGCATGAATGTATTCTGCTTATCTCTCAGGCAGGTGCTGGTTTTGTTTTCCCTTCCAGACTAAGGTGCATGGCCTATGGATTCTTTCAGGAAAGTAGCCAGGGGATTTCCCTGGTGGTCCAGTGGTTAAGACTCCATGCTCCCAATGCAGGGGCAAGGGTTCGATCCCTGGTCAGGGGGAAGGAAGATCCCACATTCGGTGTAGCGCGGCCAGAAAAAAAAAAAAAAAAAAAGGAAAGTAGCCCAAATGTCTTTCAAAGCCTGAGGCTAGACGTATGAGGGCCAGTGACCCCGGAATGCAGTCTGCAATGGCCGGGACAAAAGCCCTTTTCTGAAGCCCTCTTTGGGTGCTTGTGTTTCACTCTGCTGTGTGCCTGTGCAGAGCTGCTGTCTTCCTCTTCAGCCTCTGTGTCTTGAAGAAAAACCCCACAGCTCCCCGTGGCCACTCCAGCGGCTCCACCTGTGTCTAGCACCCAAACTAGGTGAGAAGTCAATGAATGTCAACCTGAAAATCCCGGATGGAGCTCATCCTTTCCCACTGCACCCTCCGCCCTCACACACTCTGACACCTCCACCCCAGCCTGCAGGTGGCGCTGGAAGAGGTCTGAGGTCGTGCCAGGGGCCTTGATTTAAACGCAGACACTTTCCTGCTCTGTTCCACACCAGAAAACCAAATCCTGGATTTAATTCAAAAGCCAGCTCATCTGAAAGGGCGCCCCACCCCTGGGAGGCTGAGAAGGAACAGACAAACAGAATTAATCCTAGTCCGCAGGTTGACCCGTGCTGGAGAGGTGTCCACGTCAGAGCATGCAGTCTCACCAGCTAACGAGGGCCCCATAAACGTTTCATTCAACAGATAGACAGGCTGCTTCGAAAAATGTGACTTGTATTTGCCTCACCCACTAGCCTGGAAGCCCCTAGGCCTGGCCAGCCTACTCCTTTGTGTGTACCTGGGCACCTTCATCCCCTACCACAGCCTGAGGACCCTGAGTCAACCTGGCCACCCATCCGCCCACACTGGCAGCTTGGATTTGGTTTGGAAAAGTGGAAGGTGATTGAAAAATAATGTTTCTAAAACTACAGAGGCTGCTAAGCTTCACCGCCATATCTTCTGTGCCAGGTCCTACATTCTCACATCTCATCCTCACCATTTCTCCCCAGGTTGTTACTATTCTCATCCTGCAGATGAGACAGAGGCTAAGAGAGGTTGAGTAACTATCCAAGTTCCTATTGCGAGGAGGTGGCAGAGGCAGGATTCCAGCCCCATCATGCTGGGAATTCGATCCTATGGTCTTTTCAACACAACACGTGCAATCACGGCAGAATCCGCCAATCAACTGGGTGTCCCCACCATGGCTCCACCCCTGTCCAAAGCTTCCATGCTTCCACAGCCCCATCCTCTTCCTCTGGCATCGACAATTACCAAATCTCTGCATTCTTCGCACAAAGTGACTTGTTATTTGACGGGAAATGTGAATATGGTTCATTTGTCATCAGTGCAGGTCTAGACGTCCCCAATGCTAAGAGGTCCCTTAATCTGTTTGTGGAAGAAAGAAAATATGAACTTCTATTCTCCTAGGGAGGAGCAGACTTCAGCGAGTAGTTCTCTAAGGCTTGGCTGTCTTAAGTAAGGAATATTTGATAGTTATTTTGCTATCTTTTTGCTCATTTCATGAGCCTGGAGGTGCGTCTGGTGTGATTACAATTCTTTTTGGGTGAGGGGGTTGTTCTGTTGGACTTTATTGTTTTTTAATTTTTTTATTGAAATATAGTTGATTTACAATGCTGTGTTAACTTCTGCTGCACAGCAAAGCAAAACAGTACAATTCTTTGAGTCAGTATTTTCTCATGGTGTCTCTGGGTTGTAACATCTTCACTTGGAGATAGCCTTCCAGATCCTGCCATCCAATCTTCCTCGGTTTACAACAGAGGAAACTAGCATCCAGTAAAGAAAAATGGTTTATCCAAAGGCACGGCCAGAAATACAACTGCAGACCCTCAAGTCTGGTGCCCATGCTTCTTCCACAAACTCACGGGACTGGCGGATGAGAACACATGCCATCGTGACATCATGGCCTCATGGTGGTCTTGTGTCCTGGGTATCAGCATCTCGGGTGTAGGAGAAGAAACCTGGGTCACAGAGCTGCAGCGAGTAGCAAATCAGAGTGATTACACCCCCACTAGTTAGTCTGCCCCATAAATGTAGCTGCCTTCTTCCCACTTATATTGTCTATCTTGGAGTTTCAATCCTTGGTTGATTTAAAGAGCAAATGAGAATCTATTATATTCAAGAGAGAAAGAAAATAGACAGGAGTGATGCCCAGTCCCTCTTCCTGACCTCAAGGGTCAATAGGGAAAATATGTCTGTGAGTATGTACAGCCTGCTGGGGACCTCAGCTCCACATCCACAGATCTGTGTCACTGCCTAGATCTCTATCTTCCCACCCCCAGTCTCCTCTACACGGGCTGGAGTGAGCACTTCCCTCAGACCCAATCCTGCTCTCACTGTTCCTGTGCCGGGGCTGACATCACCCTCCACACAAGAGCCCCACCCTGAAACTGAGGGGTTGTGGACATACAGCGTCCCTGCCTACAATCACCACTTCCTGTCAGTTCTAGCCCACATATTTCCTCCTCCGTAGTCCTTCTGGTACTCCCTTGGGACATACCTTCACATTTTGCTGGAATTCTTGCAATATCCTCCTAATTAACCTTTCAGCCTTCATGCCAGCGCCATCATTTCCCTCATGCCCACATTCCCACCCTCACCAAATCTGTCCTCCGTGTCATTCCCAGAACACCCCTCAAAATGCAGATCTGTTCCTATCACCGCTTTGCCTCTTTAAAATCCTTCAATGACCTCCCGTTGCCCTCAGAATAAATTTGAAATCTTGTGACAGTGGCTGCTCTGTGATAATTGTCTCTGTCTTCCGTGTTGGGATGGGAGCTCCTTGGGGCAGACACAGTGGCTGGCACGTGGAAGGCATTTGGTAGATGGTTAGGTAAAGAGTCAAGGGACACAGGAGTGAAGAGAGAATCCATCAAGAGGCAGGAAGCCGCGGGTTCCATAGAAGAGGTAAATCGTGTGACTGGGACATTCCAGGAAGGAAATATTGGATTGGAAAGATGCAAGACTGTTTTATGGCCTGGAGAGTGGATTGAGGGTTTAGACAGCTAGAGATAGAAGCAAGTGGGAGGGGGCGGCTGGGGAGGAAGGCAGGAGAGGGAATCCAAGCAAAGAAAAAAAAGGAGGCAGTGGGCTTCCCTGGTGGCGCAGTGGTTGAGAGTCCGCCTGCCAATGCAGGGGACACGGGTTCGTGCCCCGGTCCGGGAAGTACCCACATGCCGTGGAGCGGCTGGGCCCGGGAGCCATGGCCACTGAGCCTGCGCGTCCGGAGCCTCTGCTCCACAACGGGAGAGGCCACAACGGTGAGAGGCCCGCGTACCACAAAAAAAAACAAAAAAAAAACAAAAAAATAAAAAAAGGAGGCAGCACAGGTAGAGTGAAGGAACGCACATCAATAAGGTGAGGTGGGAGAAAGGAAGAAGTGGATGAGGGCAGGTGGAGGCAGACCCACGTGGAGGTCTTGAAGCCAGACTGAGGGATGTGAGCTTCTGTTGATCACAACATTAGGGCTTACACTGGGGAACAGTGGGGAGGGGAAGAGCTGGAGGAAAGTGGTGACAGGCTCAACGCCCACAAATTGAGAGAGTTGCTATTTCATTTGGCTCTTGTTGACTTGAGTTTCAAAGGAATCCAAGTATCCCTTTTTCCCCCTTTATTTTATTTTATTTTTATTATTATTATTATTTTTTTTTTGCGGTACGCGGGCCTCTCACTGTTGTGGCCTCTCCCGTTGCGGAACACAGGCTCCGGACGCGCAGGCTCAGCGTCCATGGCTCAGGGGCCCAGCCGCTCCGCGGCATGTGGGATCTTCCCAGACGGGGGCACGAACCCATGTCTCCTGCATCAGCAGGCGGACTCTCAACCACTGCGCCACCAGGGAAGCCCTCCCCCTTTATTTTTAAGGCACTTAATTGAAGTGAACACTTGGGCCTTATAAATAAGTGGTAAAAGATGAACCAGTTTTTATTTTAATGAGAGGTTTAAATGGGCTCACTTTGAATTGAGAGTCAACATCCAGGTCTGTTTTTATCTTGGTAATACCCCACAAGATGTGGTCTCCACTAACAGTGATGTGTGGATGCCAATGCCCTGGACAGCAAACGCTGTCTCTGCTCTGTCCTGGGCAGAAGTCCCTTCCGATGGGGATAGTACCTCTTTGAATAAGTAGTACCCTTTTAAGCGGACAGAGGCAGAGGAGGGGTTTAAGCAAATTTTTACATACTTTGTTCTGCTATTAAAGGCAATTAAACCTTAACTCTCATAATTCATGGAAGAGACAGGTGGAAACAGTGTGATTGAAGGGAAAGAGGTCTGGTCTGGGTCACAGAATCAGGCTCCACCCTCTCTCTCTCTCTGCAATTTTCTGTATAATCGTAGGCAAGTCCCTCTCCCATCCCAAGCCTCTGTTTCTCCATCTACAGGAAGAAGGATTGGACAAGACACTCTCTTTCCAGAGCACTTCCAAACTCTGAGATGCCATGAGTATCTGCACAGTTTCTCTTCTGACCTCTGCTTTGCTGTGCTTGTCAGTAAGAGCATCAGAGAGCAGGAATCCAGGATGGAGAGAGGAAGGGCCTATTTTAAGGATACAGGTGACTAAGAAGAAAACCACTAGTGAGGAGAGCAAAAAGCCCAAAAAGCACTGGCCTTTGCACAGGCCTGACATTTTTATGGGGCTTTGCTGGCCTTGGACCACGAGCTGCCCACACACACACAGGGGCACCCCACAGCAGCCACTGAATGCTGCATTGTGGCACTGAGACCCATGGACCAAAAGCCCCTATTTGCAGTCTCTGTGAAAGCAGACTGAGGGAGGGACCGGCACAGCTTGACAGCTTGCATTGGGCTGGGCCTGACTAGGTCCAGCAGGGAGACCTCCCAAGGAGGCTGGGAGCAGAGGAAATCAGGTTGGAAATTCACTGGCAACCCACACTTGACCCCATGGAAAGTGCTGGTTCGGGTTAGAAGGAATGGCACAATGTGGCTTGGCTAGGCTGTCCTGTTCAATCAGACCACGGAAAGCCACAAGCATGAGTTAAGCCTCCTACCACGTGCTGAGTCTTGTGTCATGGGATGTCCACCGTGTAGTGGGCCCAGGGCACACAGTGATAAAGATGTATGGGCTCTGTCCTCACAGAACTTGCAGTCTAGTGGGAAGGGCATGTGTGCCAACAATCTGCCACCATCTGTCTCGCTAAATGTCACATTCGAGATGGATCTAGGGGGCACCGAGAATCTAGTCACTCATTCAGAGAGATGGCGGGAGGGAGGCAAAGTGTCACAAAAAAGGGGAAAAGTCCTCACGTTTTAAAAGATATTTGGGAGTTACGCAGGTGGAGTAGAAGGGGTGGATGGGAGCATTCCTGGCTGAAGGCCCAGCACGTGTGCAGACACGGAGGTGTGAAAATACGGCCAGTTTGCAGAACTGTAAATAGCTCACAGAGGCTAGTGAACAGTGGGCAAGGGTGGAAGGGCAGCAGGAGGGCCTGGAAGTTTTGCAGGGTGAATTGTGCCCCCTCGAAAAATATGTTGAAATCCTAACTCCTTGTACTTATGAACATGGCCTTCTTTGGAAATAGGGTCTTTGCAGACATAATCAGGTTAAGAAGAGGTCCCTGGGGAGAGGGGGCCCTAATTCAATGACTGGTACCCTTATAAGAAGAGAAACATTTAGACACATGCAAAGATAAGATCGATTGGTGTCATGCATCTAAAAATCAAGGAACATGAAGCATTGCCAGCAGCCACCAGAAGCTAGGAGACAGGCATGGAACAGACTCTCCCTCTGAACCTCCAAGAAGGAATCAACCCTGCTGACGCCTTGATATAAGACTTCTGGCCTCCAGAAGTGACCTCCAGAAATGGGACACAATAAATTAAATCACTCACTTTGTGATGATTTGTTATGACGACCCTAGGAAACTACTACAGTGAGCAGATGAGCCACTCTGAGTTTCCACTTGTTAGTAATCTATAATGTCCCTAACTTCAGAGAACTATTCAAATGACTCATGGAACCATTCAAATGACTTGAAAATTCCCATGACCAGATATCCAAGCTACTACTCTTTCGTATTCCTTCTTATACCTGGTACCTGGAAACGGTCTTTAATCAGACTATGTATCCTGATTTTCATGTCTTTTTTTCTTTTGTGTTTCCTTTCTTTTCTTTCATTCAGAAAGATATACTCTCCAGAATTATAGAGCCATATGTGTGAGTTTGGGTGAATCAGCCAACTTGTTAGTGCCAAGTGTTCTTGCTAGTTTTCCTGATCCACCCTTCTTTCCTTGAGATTTCCACAGGTAGATTGCTTGCAAAGTTTGAAAAATGACCCTCAGCTCCTTGCAGACTCACACGGAGTCCCATGTGACTATCTTGTTTGAAGACCTGTGCTTCCAATGCCACCTCAGTAAAGCAAATCTTCCCATGACATCTCTAAGGCAGGGCCCACCTCCCAGCCTTCCTTCTATCCTGCAGAATGAAGGTCCCATCCAGGATATCTGCTCTGGGGTGGCTGATGGGGAAACTAAGTTGAAGAAGATGTCCTTAAGAAGCTAGCAGTCTGGTGGAGGCTCGGCTTGGGAGAGAGTCATAACGACCAAGTTGTTTTAGTCCATCATGGTTAGTGACCCAGTAGATGAATGCACAAGGCGCTTTAGAGCCCAGAAGAGGAACACTTGGCCCATAATAATGGCTGCCATTTGTTGAGCATCTACTAAGTGCCAAACACCATGGTGGGGTTTTACATGCATGATCTCTAATCCTCAAGGAACAAGACACATATTACCATCCTCATTTTACAGATGAAGAAATTGAACTTCAAGAGGTTAGCTAAGTAACTCACTCAAAGTCCCTCAGTTAGCAAGTGACAGAACCACAACTAGAACTTAGGTCTGCCTGACACCTAAGATCCCACATGGGTTCTCCACAATACCAGGCTGCCTGAGTACAGAGAGATTGGTTCAAGATGGTGGAGTAGAAGTATGTGCACTCACTCTCTTGTGCGAGAGCACCAGAATCACAGCTAACTGCTGAACAATCATTGACAGGAAGACACTGGAACTCACCAAAAAAGATACCCCACATCCAAAGACAAAGGAGAAGCCACAATGAGATGGTAGGAGGGGTGCAATCACAATAAAGTCAAATCCCATAACCACTGGGTGGGTGACTCACAAACTGGAGAACAATTATGCCACAGAAATCTGCCCATTGCAGTGAAGATTCTGAGCCCCATGTCAGGCTTCCCAACATGGGGGTACAGCAATGGGAGGGGAAACCCCAGAGAATCAGACTTTGAAGGCTAGCAGGGTTTGACTGCAGGACTCTGACAGGACTGGGGGAAACAGAGACTCCACTCCTGGAGGGCACACACAAAGTAGTGTGCACATCAGGACCCAGGGGGAAGGAGCAGTGACCCCATAGGAGGCTGAACCAGACCTACCTGCTACTGTTGGAGGGTCTCCTGAAGAGGCAGGGGGAGGCTGTGGCTCACCACAGGGACAAGGACACTGGCAGCAGAAGTTCTGAGAAGTACGCCTTGACATGAGCCATCCTGGAGTCTGCCATTAACCCCACCAAAGAGCCTGTAGCCTCCAGTGCTTGGTCACCTCAGGCCAAACAACCAACAGGGAGGGAACTCAACTCAACTCAACACAACAGCAGAAAAGCAGTTTAAGATTTACTGAGCTCTGCCCACCAGAGCAACACCCATCTGTACCCACCACCAGTCCCTCCCATCAGGAAGCTTGCACAAGCCTCTTAGATAACCTCATCCACCAGAAGGCAGACAGCAGAAGCAAGAACAACTATGATCCTGCAGCCTGTGGAACGAAAAACACATTCATGGAAAGATAGACAAAATGAAAAGACAGAGAACTATGTACCACATGAAGGAACAAAATAAAACCCCAGAAAAACAGTTAAATGAAGTGGAGATACGCAACCTTCCAAAAAAAGAATTCAGAACAATGATAGTGAAGATGATCCAAGACCTCGGAAAAAGAATGGAGGCAAAGATTGAGAAGATGAAAGAAATGTTTAACAAAGACCTAGAAGAATTAAAGAACAAACATCTAGAAGAATTAAAGAACAAACAAACAAGAGATGAACAATACAATAACTGAAATGAAAAATACAATAGAAGGAATCAATAGCAGAATAACTGAGGCATAACAACGGATAAGTGACCTGGAAGACAGAATGGTTGAATTCACTGCCACAGAACATGATAAAGAAAAAAGAATGAAAAGAAATGAAGACAGCCTAAGAGACCTCTGGGACAACATTAAACACACCAACATTTGCATGATAGGGGTCCCAGAAAGAGAAGAGAGAGAGAAGGACCTGAGAAAATATTTGAAGAGATTATAGTCGAAAACTTCCCTAACATGGGGAAGGAAATAGTCACCCAAGTCCAGGAAGCTTAGAGAGTCCCAGGCAGGATAAACCCAGGGAGAAACAGGCGGAGACACATAGTAATCGAACTGACAAAAATTAAAGGCAAAGAAAAATTATTAAAAGCAACAAAGGAAAAGCAACAGAAAACATACAAGGGAACTCCCATAAGGTTAACAGCTGATTTCTCAGCAGAAATTCTACAATCCAGAAGGGAGTGGCAAGATATATTTAAAGTGATGAAAGGGAAGAACCTACAACCAAGATTGCTCTACGTGGCAAGGATCTCATTCAGATTCAACGGAGAAATCAAAAGCTTTACAGACAAGCAAAAGCTAAGAGAATTCAATACCACCAAACCAGCTCTACAAAAAATGCTAAAGGAATGTCTCTAAGTGGGAAACACAAGAGAAGAAAAGGACTTACGAAAACAAACCCAAGGGCTTCCCTGGTGGCGCAGTGGTTGAGTGTCCGCCTGCCAATGCAGGGGACACGGGTTCGTGCCCTGGTCCAGGAAGATCCCACATGCCGCAGAGTGGCTGGGCCCGTGAGCCATGGCCACTGAGCCTGCCCGTCCGGAGCCTGTGCTCTGCAACGGGAGAGGCCACAACAGTGAGAGGCCCGCGTACTGCAACAAAACAAAACAAAACAAAACAAAAACAAAAACAATTAAGAAAATGGTAATAGGAACATACATATCGATAATTACCTTAAATGTGAATGGATTAAATTCTCTAACCAAAAGACACAGGCTCACTGAGTGGATACAAAAACATCTATATGCTGTCTACAAGAGACCCACTTCAGACCTAAGGACACATACAGACTGAAAGTGAGGGGATGGAAAATGATATCCCATGCAAATAGAAATCAAAAGAAAGCTGGAGGAACAATATTCATATTAGATAAAATAGATTTTAAAGAAAGAATGTTACAAGGGACAAGGAAGGACACTACATAATGATCAAGGGATCAATCCAAGAAGAAGATATAAAAATTATAAATGTATATGCAACCAATATAGGAGCACCTCAATACATAAGGCCAATGCTAACAGCCATAAAAGAGGAAATCAACAGGAACACAATAATAGTGGGAGACTTTAACATCTCACTTACACTTATGGACAGATCATCCAGACAGAAAATTAATAAGGAAACACGAGCTTTAAATGACACAATAGACCAGATAAATTTAATTGATATTTATAGGACATTCCACCCCAAAACAGCAGATTACACTTTCTTCTCAAGTGCACACGGAACTTTCTCCAGGATACATCACATCTTGGGTCACAAATCAAGCCTCAGTAAAATTAAGAAAATTGAAATCATATCAAGCATCTTTTCCAACCACAACACTATGAGATTATAAATAAATTACAGGGAAATAAACATAAGAAAAACAAATACGTGAAGGTTAAACAACACATTACTAAACAACCAAGAGATCACTGAAGAAATCAAAGAGGAAATCAAAAAATACGTAGAAACAAATGACAACGAAACCACAACCACCCAAAACCTATGGGATGCAGCAAAAGCAGTTCTAAGAGGGAAGTTTATAGCAATACAATCCTACCTCAAGAAACGAGAAAAATCTCAAATAAACAATCTAAACTTACACCTAAAGGAACTAGAGAAAGAAGAACAAACAAAACCCAAAGTTAGTAGAAGGAAAGAAATCATAAAGATGAGAGGAGAAATAAATGAAATAGAAACAAAGAAAACAACAGCAAAGATCAATAAAACGAAAAGCTGGTTCTCTGAGAAGATAAACAAAATTGATAAACCTTTAGCCAGATTCATCAAGAAAAAGAGGGAGAGGACTCAAATCAATGAAATTAGAAATGAAAAAGGAGAAGTTACAATGGACACTACATAAATACAAAGCATCATAAAAGACTACTATAAGCAACTCTATGCCAATAAAATGGACAACCTGGAAGAAATGGACAAATTCTTAGAAAGGTATAACCTTCCCACACTAAACCAGGAAGAAACAGAAAATATGAACAGACCAATCACAAGTAATGAAATTGAAACTGTGATTAAAAATCTCCCAACAAAAAAAGTCCAGGACCAGATGACTTCACAGGTGAATTTTACCAAACATTTAGAGAAGAGCTAACACGCATCCTTCTCAAACTCTTCCAAAAAATTTCAGAGGAAGGAACACTCCCATATTGATTCTACAAGGCCAACATTACCCTGATACCAAAACCAGACAAAGATACTACAGAAAAAGAACATTACAGACCAATATCACTGATGAATATAGATGCAAAAATCCTCAACAAAATACTAGCAAACAGAATCCAACAATACATTAAAGGATCATACACCATGATCAAGTGCGATTTATCCCAGGGATGCAAGGATTCTTCAAAATACACAAATCAATCAATGTGATACACCATATTAACAAACTGAAGGAGAAAAACCATATGATCATCTCAATAAATGCAGAAAAAATTTTGACAAAATTTAACACCCATTTATGATAAAAATTCTCCAGAAAGTGGCCATAGAGGAAACCTACCTCAACATAATAAACGCCATATATGAGAAACCCACAGCCAACATCATCCTCAATGATGAAAAACTGAAACCATTTCCACTAAAGTCATGAACAAGACAAGGATGCCCATTCTCACCACTATTATCCAACATAGTTTTGGAAGTCTTAGCCACATCAATCAGAGAAGAAAAAGAAATATAAGGCATACAAATTGGAAAAGAAGAAGTAAAACCGTCACTGTTTGCAGATGACATGATACTATACATAAAGAATCCTAAAGATGTCACCAGAAAACTACTAGAGCTGATCAATGAATCTGGTAAAGTTGCAGGCTACAAAATTAATGCACAGAAATCTCTTGCATTCTTATACACTACCAACGAAAAATCAGAAGAAGAAATTAAGGAAACAATCCCATTCACCACTGAAACAAAAAGAATAAAATACCTGGGAATAAACCTACTTAAGGAGGCAAAAAATCTGTACTCAGAAAACTATAAGATACCAATGAAAGAAATCAAAGATGACCCAAACAGATGGAGAGATATACCATGTTCTTGGATTGGAAGAATCAATATTGTGAAAATGACTGTACTACCCAAAGCAATCTACACATTCAGTACAATCCCTATGAAATTACCAATGGCAATTTTTACAGAACTGGAACCCAAAAAATATCTTAAAATTTGTATAGAGACACAAAAGACCTTGAATAGCCAAAGCAATCTTGAATGAAAAAACAGAGCTGGAGGAATCAGACGCCCTGACTTCAGATTATAATACAAAGCTACAGTAATCAAGACAATACGGTACTGGCACAAAAACAGAAATATAGATCAATGGTACAGGATAGAAAGCCCAGAGATAGACCCACACACCTGTGGTCACCTAATTTATGACAAAGGAGACAAGAACACACAATGGAGAAAAGACAGCCTCTTCAATAAATGGTGCTGGGAAAACTGGACAGCTACGTGTGAAAGAATGAACTTAGAACACTCCCTAACGCCATACACAAAAATGAACTCCAGATGGATTAAAGACCTAAATGTAAGACCAGACACTATAAAACTTAGAGGGAAACATAGGAAGAACACTCTTTGACATAAATCACAGCAAGATCTTTTTTGACCCATCTCCTAGAGTAATGGAAATAAAGACAAAAATAAACAAATGGGGCCTAATGAAACTTAAAAACTTTTGCACAGCAAGGAAACTATAAACAAGACGAAAAGACAACCCTCAGAATGGGAGAAAATATTTGCAAATGAATCGACGGACAAAGGATTAATCTCCAAAATATATAAACAGCTCATGCAGCTCAATATTAAAGAAACAAACAACCCAATCCAAAAATGGGCAGAAGACATAAATAGACATTTCTCCAAAGAAGACATACAGATGGCCAAGAAGCACATGAAAAGCTGCTCAACGTCACTAATTGTTAGAGAAATGCAAATCAAAACTACAATGAGGTATCACCTCACACCAGTTAGAATGGGCATCATCAGAAAATCTACAAACAACAAATGCTGGAGAGGGTGTGGAGAAAAGGGAACCCTCTTGCACTGTTGGTGGGAATGTAAATTGATACAGCCACTATGGAGAACAGTATGGAGGTTCCTTAAAAAACTAAAAAAAGAACTATCATATGACCCAGCAATCCCACTACTGAGCATATACCCAGAGAAAACCATAATTCAAAAAGACACATGCACCCCAATGTTCATTGCAGTACTATTTACAATAGCCAGGTCATGGAAGCAACCTAAATGCCCATTGACAGACGAATGCATGAAGAAGATTTGGTACATATATACAATGAAATATTACTCAGCCATATAAAGGAACGAAATTGGGTCATTTGTAGAGACGTGGATGGATCTACAGACTGTCATACAGAGTGAAATAAATCAGAAAGAGAAAAACAAATATAGTATATTAACACATGTATGTGGAATCTAGAAAAATGGTACAGGTGAACCAGTTTGCAAGGCCGAAATAGAGACACAGATGTAGAGCACAAAGGTATGGACGTCAAGGGGGAAAGCGGGGGTGGGGGCAAGTGGTGATGGTGTGATGAATTGGGAGATTCGGATTGACATATATACACTAATATGTGTGAAATAGATAACTAATAAAACCTGCTGTATTAAAAATAAAATGAAATTCAAAACCAAAAAAACTAGTACACACACCCCACTTACACACACACACACACACACAGACAACAATAAATATTAGGTCAGAAATGAATAATAAAGATTAAAAAAAGGCCAGGCTGCTTGATGCCCAGGGCTTGTTTCATCAAAGTAAGCACTTAAAAACATTCAGCGATTTTTCCATATTGTTTTTGCAGTAACAAAAACATTTAGTGGGAAGATCAAGATTAAACTCACCAAGGTTGTCAATAACACAGCCAGTGCTGTTCTTATCTTGCTTGACCTTCCTGAGGGCTGATCTTGTCTCCTTGAAAGTCCTTCTTCTGTTTCCTTCCACAACATCATACTCAGCTGGTGTTCTTTCTTCCTCTTTGGGTGTTCTTTTCAATTTCCTCTTTTTCTAACTCCTTCTTTAAGGTTCTGCCCTCCATCCATTTTTCATTTATCATTCTATGTACCCTCGCCAGGAAAATCCCATCTACTCCAATGATGTCAATTACTTTCTTGGTCATGTGTTTCTCATTTGTTTCTTGTTGATTCCCAAATATTTACATCTAATGCTGACCCCTCTTCTGAGCTCCAGACCTAGATACCTGGTGCCCTCACAATCATTTCCACCTGAAACTCCCACAAACACCTCATTATCTTTCCCCCCAGACCTCACTTCCTCTGTTCTCCATCCCAGGGAATGGCCCTCCATATCCCCTGTTGGCGAAAGCATCCTTCTTCTTTATCCTCCTTCATTTGATCAATTCCTAAATTTTCTTCATTCTACCTTCTAAGTGTCTCTCACATATGCCTGCATCAGCCACCCCCACAGTCACCACCTTAGGTCTGTCCTCTGACTTCTCTATCTGAATGATTGTTTTTTAAAAACTTTTTTATTTTGAAATAATTTAAATTTATAGAAGAGTTTTCAGGTTAGTACAGAGAGTTCCTCTATATTCTTCACCCAGCTTCCTTGTATAACCATGGTACAGTTATCAAAATGAAGAAATTAACATTGCATACTGGATGATTTGGATGGTTTCTGTGACAGATACTCCTGTTTCCCTAGTGCCTCCCCAGAATCTTTTTTTCCCCTTTTATTAGCTGGAAATGGAAATGTGTACACCTCCAGAGGATGGATCAAGGATGGTCTCCCTCTCACTTTGACTAACTTCCACTCATCCATCAGCACCAGCTGACTCCCCCAAATCTGATGAGGTGGTCCTCCAAGATGCTCCCCTAGCAGCCTACTCTTTCTCCACAGCCGCTGGATCATCACTCTCTGTGTATTTGTCTGTCATTCCCAGTAGGCACTCAGTAACTATTTGCTATATGAATGGATGAATGAGATCAGGGTGGCTGGAGCTATAGGTTTGCAGTGGTGATCCAGAAGGATGGCATCTTTGAATCGAGGAGTTTGAAAAACTTACTGGGGACCCAAAGTCCTTTAAAACACAGAGGCCCAGTTCCAGTGCAGATGGACCCTAATGCCATTTCCATCCTCACTCTGACCATCCTAGTGATGAAGGGCAGGGCTAAGCCTGGTGTCACAGGCTCCTTGAATGTCATGTCTGGGAGAGTGCCTTGAATCCAGTGGTTCCCAGACTTAGTTGGCTGACTCAGAACCTCCAGGGATGGGGCCTGGCAATCTGCCTGTTTAATAAGCTTGCAAGGTGATACAATGCACTGCAGGAACCTGGCTCCAGTCCAAGAAGTGGAGTTCAGAAACCCCTTGGGTAGGCCAAACTTCTTATTTTACAGTGTTGGACAATCTGATTGTGAGGGTCTCTTCCAGCTCTGATTTTTTGATACATTACTTTTTTTCTCTAATTTCAAAATAACCTGATGAATCTAAATGTTTTTAATATGAATCATGGATCTACATATTACAGTCCTAAAATGCCTGTCAAAGGTCACATATGAGGAAATAACTTCGGTTTCTTAATCTTAATATTTTTTATTCTAAACCTCATTTTTCTTACAGTGTAATATCAGAGATTTAGATTTTATGAATCCTACAGTAGTATTACAGTAGGATCTGATGGGAAATTACATGCATTTGCATCTTTTTTTGATTAATTAATTAATTAATTTATTTTTGGCTGCATTGGGTCTTTGTTGCTGTGCACAGGCTTTCTCTAGTTGCGGTGAGAGGGGGCTATTCTTTATTGCGGTGTGCGGGCTTCTCATTGCGGTGGCTTCTCTTTGTTGCAGAGCACAGGATCTAGGTACGTGGGCTGCAGTAGTTGTGGCTCGCGGGCTCTAGAGCGCAGGCTCAGTAGCTGTGGCACACAGACTTAGTTGCTCCGCGGCATGCGATATCTTCCCGGACCAGGGCTCGAACCCGTGTCCCCTGCATTGGCAGGTGAATTCTTAACCACTGTGCCACCAGGGAAGTCCCCATGCATTTGCATCTTGATTTAGCTTTGCAATCGTATTCAATTTCCACCCTGGCTTTGGGCAGCCTTTATTTCTACATGTAGCATTTACTGATTTTTATGATTGGAATATAATACAGGTTTTTAATCCAAAAGAGGTTAGTCCTAATGTTCATGCCTCTCCAGAATTATATATCTCTGTCTAAGTAAGCCCAACTGCAGTAGATTTTCCACTCTTTAAAATTCCTAATATTCTGTAATGGTTTGGCTGGTTACTGGATGGAAACAGAAATACCGTATGTCAGAACCTCAACTACCCCCTGCTCTCCCTCCCATTCTAGACAAAGAGAACGAAGTGAAGTTCAGGAGCAACGTGGGCAACCCTTACCATGGGATCTGCACAGCCATAGCGGAAGCATGTGGCTGGAGGGACAGCTGGGCTACCCAGGCTGACTGATCCTCTTAATATTCGTGCACCTCAGGTGCAAACAATGCAGCTTCCAAGTCTGCATCTTTCCAAAGTAAGGCCCCGTTGCTGAGTGCAATCTGGGGTCAAGCAGGTGGCTAGTCTCAGGAAGTGAAGAAGCTGTTACAGACAAGGGACTTGCAGTCTATTGGGGAAGAAGTTCTGGGAGTTCTAATGAACTCAGGAGTGACAAAATTTTAAAGTTCCCAGGTTGATTTGAATCCTTCAAAGGAAAAGCACACTGGATGTTCAATAGTCAGGGGCGGAAATGATTTCATGGTCTGTGATACACATTTCTCATCCTTTCTTCTTCACTAGTAAGGATTCATTTCCAAAAAACATTTAAGAAACAATTAAGCCTTCACGGCTAATCAGAAGTGCATGGAAATGCTTTGGTCATCATTTTTCCAGGCTGCTGCCATGACATCTGTTCTATACTGCGGCGCTATAGGGAAAGAACCATGACTTTCTAAGCTTACTTCCATATCCCCCGCTTCCTGTGCCTGTGATTGGAGGTGAAATGGACCATGCACTGAAGAACTGAAATTCTTATGACATCTGAGGATAGCAAAGGTGCAAGGACACCCTTTCTGACATTTTGGCTTTGGGGACCCAGATTTGAAACTTGCAGCCAATGTGTCCATCAGAGCTGTGACATGTCGCTTTCTACCTTCCTTTTTTCTTCCTTCCTTCCACCCTCCCTCTCTTTCTCTCTTTCTTTTCTTCTTTACATCTTTCTTTTCTTTCTTTCTTTCTTTTCTTTCTTTCTTTCCTTCTCTCTCTCTTATTTCCTTCCTCCCTCCCTCCCTCCCCCTTCCCTCTTTTCCTCCCTTCCTCCCTCCCTTCCCTCCTTCCTCCCTCCCTCCCTTTCTTTCCTTCTTTCTTCCTTCCTTGCTTTCTATTTCTTTCTTTCTTTCTTTCTTTCTTTTTTTTTGTGGTACGCGGGCCTCTCACTGCTGTGGCCTCTCCCGTTGTGGAGCACAGGCTCCGGACGCGCAGGCTCAGCAGCCATGGCTCATGGGCCCAGCCGCTCTGCAGTATGTGGGATCTCCCCGGACCGGGGCACGAACCCGTGTCCCCTGTACCGGCAGGCGGACTCTCAACCACTGCACCACCAGGGAAGCCCCTCTTCTTTCTTTCTTTTCTTTCTTTCTTTCTTTCTTTCCTTCTTTCTTCTTTCATACATATTGAGCACACATTATGTACAAGGTCATGTACCAAACTCTGGTTTAGTTGATTCAAAAGAGATGCAGTAAAGTGACTGCTGACAGGTATGTATGGAGCATTTTCAACGCTGGGCCAGCCATGCTTTTGTCTAACAATTATTTCCTGAGCAGTTGCCAGGCTGTGCCAGAGACACAGAATTAAAGTAGAATGAGTTTCTAAGACCTCACAGTGCAGTCTTAACACCCAGATAGAAAGAGCTATGAAATAAGATACATAATCTTGAATGACATAAAATGCCGATAGTCCATCTACCCATCCTGCTGTCTACTAACCCTTCATCCAACAAGTATTTATTAAATGTCTACCACAAGAAGGCTCTATTTTCAGCTTCAGGGATGCAACACTAAAAAAACCAGCATACAAACCATAAACCAAAAAATTAATAAACAGAGTTAATTCTAATAGTGAACAGTTCTACAAAGAGAATAAATCAGGGTGATGTGATAAAGACTGCTCCAGATAGAGAGGTTATGGAAGGCCTTTCTGAGGCAGTGACATTTGAGCTGAGGCTGAAGGGGTGTGAAGGAGCCAGCATGTGATTATCTGGGTGAAAACATAATCCCAGACAAAGGGAAGAGCAAATGCAAACATCCTGAGATAGAAATAAGTTTAGTGGGTTCAGAGAACAGGAAAAATGCCAGAGTGACTAGAGTGTAGTTAGTGGGGGTGGGGTAGAGGAGGGGTGTGTGGAGTACTAGAAGAGAAGATCTCAGAAAAAGGCATAGACTGGATCACGTGGTCTCTTACAGAACCAAAGACATTTGCATCTTATTCTAAGCACACTAAGAAGCCTTTGAGGGGGACTGGTGGTCCAGTGGTTAAGATTCTGTACTCCCAAATACAGGGGGCCCAGATTCGGTCCCTGGCCAGGGAACTAGATCCCGCATGACACGAGTAAAGATCCCACATGCGGCAACTAAAGATCCTGTAACGAAGATCTCGCGTGCCATAACTAAGACCCAGCGCAGCCAAATAAATAAATATTCAAAAAAAAAGAAGAAGAAGCCTTTGAGAATTTTACATTGCAAAGAACATATTCTTATTTATGCTTTAAAAGATTGCTCTGAGCCTCTCTCTCAGTGATTCGTTTAACAAGAATACAAAAAAGCAAACAGTAAAGATATAGATCCAAACAACACTTAATTGATATTTATATAACGTTCCACACCCAATAAGTATAAAATACACATCCTTTTCAGGTGCAAATAGAATACTGACCAAGATCAAACATGTTCTGAACCATAAAATAAATCTCAACACATTCAAACAATTGAAATCTTATAGAATGTCTTCCCTAAACCAATGAAACTAAATTAGAAATCAATTGCAATAAAATATCTAGACAATCCCCCAAATATTTAGAAATTAAATAGCACACTTCTAAAGACATGGGTCAAAAGAGAAATTACAAAGAAAGTTAGAAAATTTTTGAACTGATTGATAGTGAAAATACAATATATCAACTAAAGCAATACTTTAAGGGGTATTTATAGTTTAACTACCTATATTAAAAAGGAAGAAGGTTTTGAAATCAATGATCTAGGTTTCTAGCTTAAAAAACTAGAAGAAGAATGCATTAAATCTGATATTAAAGAAAAGAAATAATAAGCATAAGAGTATAAAGCAGTGAAATAAAACACATACCTCAAATAGAGAAAATTGACAAAGTCAGAAGTTGTCTCCTTGAAAAGATTAATAAAATTTATAATTCCTTATTAAGATTCATCAAGAAAAAAAGAGTAAACACAAATGACCAATTTCAAGAATGAAAGAGGAGATATCCTATAGATCCTACAGACATTAAAGGCTAACAAGGGAATACTATGAACTCTACGTGAATAAGGTCAGTAATTCAGATCAAGTGGGCAAATTCTTTGAAAAACATAACTAACCAAAGTTGACTCAAGATGAAACAGAAAATCTAAATAGCCCAACCTCTACTAAAAATATTCAATTCATAATCTTAGTCAAAAGCATTTTCACATCGATCACTCCAGCCCAGATGGTTTCACCGGTGAGTTCTATCAAACATTTAAGGAATTAATAGTACTATTTTTACACAAACTCTTTTAGAAAAATAGATGTGAAGACCCATTTCTCTATCCATTTTATGAGACTAACATAATCTTGATAGAAAAACCTGACAAAGACATTTAAGTAAAGGAATATATTATCCTTATTCCATGGATGAGAACACTGGGGCTCAGAGAGGCAACATGACTTATCCCAAATCTCAGGGTTTGGAAGTGGCAGAGCAGCCCAGATTTTCAACCCCAGACTCTCTTCACCATGCTGTCGCCTAGAAAGCAGCCCCTTTACAGTCTGCAAATCATATCCTGTAGGCAAGAATTTAAGGCTACCTCCACCAGAAGCTGAGCCCAGAGGACCAGCCCCCCTTCACTACTTCCTACTCCCAAAGGACTGCAGATGGGTGATTGTGTATCCCTTACTGCCCATTTTGGAGTCCCTGGTGTGAATCCTCCTACTTACAATGAGTAGCTGTGTGAGGCCAAAGACCTATGTGTGGTTACAGGAAAAAATTCTTCCATGTTACATCTGGTTTTGTCATTTGGGCCGATAATCCTGTCTAGTCCATTATGTATTGCTTTGGGTAACAGATACGGCACAGAAGGAATGCCTAAAAGTTTTAACAGGAAAACAAGTCACTGCCAGAAGAAGGTAACAGTAACACAGCAGCCTAGAAATAACAAACCTCTGCTCAGTTTTTCCTTATGCGGAGGGTTGAGTACTATTTAAATGGAAGTCTGAGTGCCATTAATTAGTATTCAAATGAGTAACGCCTCTTGTGTTTGACCCATTATCAGAACTTGAAGTAACCACCTCAGTTCTTCTGTGACCCTGTAGTTTTGATGTCCTGGGTATGATTTTTTTTTTAATTGGGGTATAGTTGTTTTACAATGCTGGGTATGATTTTAGAAGTGGGCCATTGGCTGCATGTGGGAATTTCCCAGTGTCTGCTGTACTAGGTTGTGACTCTTCATGACCCAGTCTTGCTGGGAAACATGGTGAGGGCTGGCCTTCATCTCGCAGCCTTGACATCTAATGTTGCCACCTTTTCTAGTTGAGTCTACCTCCTAGATATCTCTCAGCTGTGTCCTCCCCTTACTCCCCTCTGTCCTTGTTCAGGGTCTCGTCATCAACTCCAAGGCCATGGCTTCCTAGTGTGTTCCCTGCCTTTAATCTCTGTACCTCCAGTCTATCTTTCAAAAGATCACTAGAAACTGTATTTCTATGTTGTCTTTGTGTTACACCGAAAATTCATTAGTAGGTCTTTCATAATTCTAGGCTCAATGTGTGTAATTACTGTCCCAATTTAAACCCTCCAAACTGAATTCTCAAACATCCCGCCCCACCCCCTCTTCCACAGCCTTCCCCATCTCAACTAAAGACCATTCCTTTCATCTAGTTGCAAAAATTGCGGGTTGTAGTTGACTCTACTTTTCTCTCTGATCCAATCTAATCAGCAAACCCTGTTGTCTGTATCTCCCAAAGAGATCCGGAATCCACACTGTTCACTGCCTCTACTCCCACCCTGAACCAAATCTCCCCGATCTCTCGCGGGGATTATTGCAGGAGCCTCCTTACTGATCTCTCTGCTTCCTCCCTTGCCCCACTACTATTATTTTCAAAAAGCAGTCAGAGGGCTCCTTGTGAAAACCCAGAAGCCAGATCACGGAACTCTTGTGTGCAAAATCCATAGCTGCCACCTTGCTCAGAGTAAAGGCAGATTTCATTACAGTGGCCTAAAGAGTCCTACTCATCTGGCCCTTCACAGGCTTCCAACAGAACCTTGTTGCCAGCCACTCCCTCTGCCTGGAAAACTCTTCCCCCACATGTCTACATGGCCCACTTCCATCCCTGACTACCCAACAGTAGTACCCTCTTCTCTCACCCTTCCAACCTTCCTTTCCTGCTTCCTTTTTTTTTTTTTAAAGAGCACACATAACCTTCTGATGTACTAATATACTTTTCTAATAATTTATTATCATTTATAGTCTACATTCCCAAATGGAATATAATCTCCGTTAGGTCTGAACTTCGTTTATTTTATTCACTGCTGTATCTCCAGTGCCTGGTACATAATAGATGCTCAATAAATATTTATCAAATCAGTGAATAAATGAATATGCTTCTCTACCCTCATCTTCCAGAGGTCCCTCCCACTGAACACTAGCTTTTAAATAATAATGATGATGATAAATGTTTCTTGAAAAAACTTTTCTATAGACAAAAGTGTAAAAGAACCAGAGATAACTGTTGTCAACATATATATGTACAACATATTGATTAAAACAAGCAAACACAAAAAAATATATAGCCAAAGCATGTGCAAAACACATCAGCACAGAGTGAAAAAAGAGTTCATTGGATTCCAAGGTCTGTGCATTTATAACAATGGCTCCCTGGTCTCAGCAGCAACCCCGTGTTCATGTCACAGGCAAGAAAGCAGATGTTGGGTTTATTGTCCAATACTTTGTGGTGATATGGGTGGGGCTGTGCTCAGATCCCCTCAAGGTCTTACCTAGTAAACGTTCTGATTATTTGGCAAGAATAGAAAGCATTCCTGTGAACTGCACAGTGCCTATTTGAACTCCTCATTAGGCAAGCGATTACTCCAGCACAAACAGATCGCTCAGGCCCGGGATGTTTCCGGGGAAAGGAAATAGCTAAGTCCCTTCAATGCTGTTTGACTCTCCCTGTGTCTGAGGTTGCCAGATACTCCAGGACACAGGTGCATGGGATGGTCCCATTTCCCAGGGCCTTGTTCTGTTTCAAGCTGTGTTGGGACATCTCAGGAAATCAAGATGTGGGTTTCTCCCAGATTAGAACTTCCTTAAGGTCCCTCAGAAAAAAAGGGTTTGTATCTGTAGATGATTTACCCTGAATCTCTCCCCTCCACCCATGCTGCACAACAGACAGCTCCTACAAGTCAGGCATCCCTCCTGTTACAGACAGGAAATCCAAGCTCTCAAACCGTCCTGGTTGACTTCATTTTCCTTTCAGCACCTCCTCTGCCCTCAACATTTTCCTCTCCCTCACCCTCAGCCTCTAATCTGGTGGTTCTCAAACTTCAAAATGCATCACAATCTCCTGGAAGTCTTCTTAAAGCACAGCTTCCTGGGACCACCTTCCCAACCCATAGTTTCTAACTCACTAGATCTGGGACGGGGCTGGAGACTTCCATTTCTATCAAGTTCCCAGGTGATGCAGATACTGCTGGTCCTTGGACCACGCTTTGAGACCCATTGATGTACTTCATCACTGTTTGAACTCTTTCTCCATTCTTACTGCCACTGGCTTGGTTTGTGTCCTCACAGATTTTTTAACTTTTAGAACTTTGACTTTAAACATAATATTTCAAAAAAGTGAAGTAACAGGCTCAAAGTCATACAGTTGGAAGGTGGTAGATTCAGGATTCAACCTCAAGTCCTCAGACCCCACGCGGCACCTCTCTTTTTTTTTTTTATATATTTTAGCAGAGATTTATTCGTGGAAGGAAAGAAAGAAAGGGGGAAGAAGGGAAGAACTAAATCAGGAACCCATCTTGGAATACTTAATATTCATCCTAATCTTACCCACCCAGATTTATATGTGTCTACACGCTATTCAGAATGGTGATCCTTAGATAATCAAAGATCATGAATCTTGAAAAACAGCCTATTAATTTCACCCTACTTCACAATTTTTTAAAGTTTCTTAACAACAAGAGCTAAAAACAGAAAAGTTTCTGATTGCCCCTTGGTTAAAGAGAGGCCTTCACCTTGCAGGAGGCCTTGCCTGGAGGACAGGTCTTGCCCGGTGAAGCAGCACGTGCAAGTTAGGGTAGCATCACCAGCTCCCTTGATTCCTCATGCCTCTCTTCCTTCCACTCTCATCCAGCTACTCTGATGAGCACCTACTGTGGGCCAACGTGAGCTCACCCCTTCATTCTGTCAAGCACGTCTGAGTGTCTACTATACAGCAAGCACTGTCCTCATCGCTGGAGACAGAGCAGTGTGTAACAACAGTCATGTGTCTGTCCTCATGAGCGCCCAGTGGAGGCCTAATGGAAAGATTAGACACTATCAAGTAACTGCACACAAAATCCAAGTCTTCAGGACTGTGAAAGGAGGGGTTCATGGTGCTCTCAGCACATGGAAATGGGGAATTTAATGGAGACGGGTGTGGAGGAAGTTTCCCTCCGGGGACTGACAAGTAGGCGGTTATCTAAAGGATGGTAGATGTTAATCAGGTAAAAAAGGGAAGCAAAGGTATTTGGCGGAGGGAGCAGCCTGTATAAAGGTCTTGTGGTAGGAAGGACCCTGATGATTACAAGGGAATAAAAGAAAAGCAGTATGGCTACAGCAAGAAGAGTCGAGGGTCAGAGAGGCAGGGAGCCACTGGGCCTTGCCTGGACAAATAGGGCACATTAGGAGGGTTTAACTGTTCAGAACGATAGGAATCCACCGTGGGGGTCTTAAGCAGGGACAGGTGGTTGTCACGTGGAGGAGGCGAAAGGGAGCCCAAGTTCTGAGTGACTACTAAGCATATCCAGCTGGAATCTGAGGATGTCAACTTCACTGGAAGAAAGCATGGCCAGGACGAAGTCTCCAATCTGTGGAAACTAGAGAGACCAACAGCTTGAAGGGATCTAAAGAAAAATATTTGATTAAATTTTGAAAACCCCCAAACAGAAAAATGAATTGCATATTCCAAACATAATCATTAAATGTCACCAAGGGGGCTTCCCTGGTGGCACAGTGGTTGAGAGTCCGCCTGCCGATGCAGGGGACACGGGTTCATGCCCCGGTCCGGGAGGATCCCACATGCCGTGGAACGGCTGGGTCTGTGAGCCATGGCCGCTGAGCCTGCACGTCCGGAGCCTGTGCTCCGCAATGGGAGAGGCCACAACAGTGAGAGGCCCGTGTACCGCAAAAAGAAAAATATAAAAAACAAATAAATAAATGTCACCAAGGGACATCGCTAGCCTTCCCAAAGGAAAATATACAGCTACTTGGCCACTGTGAACTTAAATTCATCTTGCCTAATGTTCCCAGAATTCGTGTACCCTGATGAAAATTTAAATGTGTTCGGCTGTTTACTGAGAGCTGTGGGGAACACATTTCAACTAAATCTCTTTCTTGAACAGCTCACCACTTCTAGTCCTTACACATAATTCCCTGTTTGGAAAACCCAGATTTACCCAGATGCTCCTTTTTCAGGTAGGAGCTGTCTCTCACCTCTCCCAATCTTTTATTTACAGACAAGCAATCTCCTCGGCGACCCCTGGCAGCAGTGTCCCTCCATCTCATGAATGAGATGCCAGTCTGATACGTCATCTGTGTTTTGCTTCAGCCTGAATTCTGGGAAGTGTTGCCATTTCCCTTCCTGAATATTTGCTTTGAAAATAAAGAGAGGATGTTCATCTTCCCCAAGAACCTCCCAGGGCGTTCCTGCCTTCAGTCTTCCCCCTGCCTTGGGAAATTCCATCAGGCAAACACGAGCTGGACTAACCACTCAGGTGACTGGACTCCAAAGAGGAGGAGCCCAAGGAAAAGCCTTTTGCAGAATCCTTTTCCCTTTTGATACCCAGGCAGTGATTTTAGGAAGGTGACCTGTGTTTACTAATACCCACGCACCAATTTAAGTAGACTTCCAAACCACGCTCAAGGACACAGATGCATTAAAAAGCCCAGTGGCCGGGCACCTGGGTTCTGGGTCTGGCTTTGCCAGTGAGCAGCTCTGTGACCTTGAACGAGTATCTTTGGTTCCTGGCCTCTGGGTCCTCAACTGGAAAATGGGAGAGTTGAATTGAATTACCATTGTTTTCAGTTTTATTTTCCATCTTTTTTCTTATTATATTCTTACTGCTCTAGGCCCCCATGTTTGAAAGATTTTTTGACTCTATGCACTCTGAACTTATTAAACAGCTTTTATTTTCTTTTTTATTCATCAAAGCACACACCAGAGGCTCTGATCAACGTGGCTAATTGATGTTATTCTGGCCAAATAAAATCTCATTGTAAGGGCATGTAGTTGCTTATAGGATGTTTGAACTTTGGAAAATAGCTTGCAAATCCCTACTGCAATATTCATAGACCCCTAAAAATCCTAAGGATCCCAAATGGAGGAACAAATAGGGTAAAACATCTTTAGAGAAGCCAGCTGTATCCAGTGTCCTGAAGCTTAGGCCTGAGGAGACAGAACACCAAGTCCCTATACTAGGGGAAAAAGTGTTCCACAACTGACTGAAATGGCCCAGGCTCGAGCTAGGCAGACCTCTTTCTTCTCTGTTGACGGAGAACCATTATGTGTCTCTGGATGACATCTATCTACGTTTCCCCTCCATTTAATCTTGCCAGTGGCTGTATTCATGAATAGCCCAGATCTCTCCATCAACTGTATCCAAAATGATAAATACCAAGCAGCTCATTTATCTTTTTGATGGTTCCACAGCCCAACTTCCCTAATACTCGTGATTATGCTAGACATCAAAGGCAGACAAATCGAATTCCTTTTCTAACCCCACTTTATTTTTTTAATACACTGATTGAGCGCCTACTATTTTCCAGTCACACAGTAGGTACATAACATAGGCTTGCTGAATGTAGGCCTAAGTTAACCAACTCAGGTAGGAGCAAACTTTGTTACACGTTTCCACACATCCCATGTCATTGAACTCTCTCAAAACCCCTGTAAGGTAGGGAGTAGTCTTCCCATGTTACAACTGAGGAAACTAAATCTCAGATGCTGTGACTTGTTCAGCGTCATACAGCTGGAGGTAGTGAGGTAGAACTTGAATACAGGTGTTTGGTCTACACCCTTGGCTGGCGCCCTCCAGGGCAGCCTCTTGTGGACTCCTACTGTCCCATCCTCTAGCAGTTCTGGATGAGCTGACCCCGTCACTTCTCCCTCTTCATCACAGCTCACCCAGTTCATTCATCCAGTCCTTAGCTACCATCCTGCTCGCCATCACCCAAGGGCACATCAGTGCTTCTCATTGTGAGGGGCTCCATCACCTCCTCTCTGGGACCTTACCCAGCTCCCACCGGTCCTCTCCTCACCTCCCTCCTAAGACCTTCTCTGTCCTGCAAAGGGTCTGACCCACTCCCTAAAAGTCAACTGGATCATCAGTTAGTTGGGTGATGTTGGGCCCGTCATATCTCCAGTCGGGGTTCCCATTAGTTAAATGGAATGATTTCACTTGGAGGCCCTAGCAGCTTTGACATGGGTCCCTCCAGCCAACACACTTTCTTCTCTCCCTTCCCTTTCTCCCTTTCTGAGCCCTCCTTCCGCCTAGGGGCCAGAGCCCTCCTCTTTCCCAAACAACTTCTGGAATTCCAGCTCCTCAGAGGCTTCCTGAAACAAGTAACCCAAGAGGGCTGTTTTTAGCCTCTTGACTCTGGCCCAGCGCTCAAATATCTCTCAACACTGGAACCACAAACTCCCAGAGAAACACACAGTGTCGGGGTTAATGAGCACCTACCTGCTGCTGCCCGCCTGCCTGTGGTTCTCCATCCTCGGAATCTGGACACAGATGAATCCATTCCCTCATCACCCCACCTGAGTCACTCCGGTCAATTTAGGAACAAGTGACATTACATTTTCCCTCTATCAGAATTGGAAGGTTGTTTTAAAACGAAGGTTCGTGTTACCTCCAACACCTATGCCCATTCTACATACAAAGAAAACAAGACCCCCAAACCACTGGATAGAAGGTTATAACCAAGAACGTGAAGAACAGTCAATGACGGGCCCTCTTC
The DNA here is from genome assembly GCF_949774975.1 of Lagenorhynchus albirostris. Taxonomy (NCBI): domain Eukaryota; kingdom Metazoa; phylum Chordata; class Mammalia; order Artiodactyla; family Delphinidae; genus Lagenorhynchus; species Lagenorhynchus albirostris. Next base: position 71,121,494 of record NC_083099.1, on the reverse strand, counting down.
TTGAGGATTGATGGAGGAGGTATTTGACTGAACGCATTCCTTCCTCTCGTAGGATAGGCTGGCAAAGGACCACTGGGAAAATGGCCTCTCGTGATTAATCCTATTATCAATGACAAGGCCTATAGGTTTCCTGCCTTTATTGGCACAAGAGTTCAACTGCTCAAAAACATGGTGCTGATGACAGCACTATGGCCCCACCACTTTCAGACTGACTTGCCTGAGATAAGGGCCATGGCTATACTGCTGGAAGAAAAACAGGAGACCCAAACCTGTCATCCAAATATTTCAGTCTAATATCAAGTACCCCCATGGTCACATGCACGCACATGCATGCAGGCGTGCGTGCGCGCGCGCGCGCACACACACACACACTATCCTGTCCCTTTGATTAAACAAATTTTATACCCATGATGCTCTTTTTTTTTTTTTTTTTTTTTTTTTGCGGTACGTGGGCCTCTCACTGTTGTGGCCTCTCCCGTTGCAGAGCACGGGCTCTGGACGCACAGGCTCAGTGGCCATGGCTCACGGGCCCAGCTGCTCTGTGGCATGTGGGATCTTCCCAGACCGGGGCACGAACCCGTGTCCCCTGCATCGGCAGGCGGACTCTCAACCACTGCGCCACCAGGGAAGCCCCCATGATGCATTTTTAATGAAGGGAAACAATATCCCAAGGCTAGTGTTTGGGGACAGACCCTCCCCCTTCTTGCCTGGTTGGCAAGGTGCTGAGTCAAGTCAAGGATTTGGAGTCAGAAGAAACGGGACCAGGATTCTGGCCTTAAACTTGACTCTCTCTTCAACCTGTTCAAGTCCTCTGTTTCCTGATCCATAAAATGGAAACGTCACATAGTTGTTCACAGTAGCACTGTGTGCATTAGAAGGTAAAGGCCGTGAAAGCTCTTTGCAAACTGTAAAGTACTGCTCAAATAGAAGTTATTAATACCAGGCTTTTACTCCAGGGATCTTCTGGGAAACTCACATGGGTGAGCCTGGTCACATGTATGCACACACTGCTGCCAGCTCACCTTTCTCAGAGGTAACTATGCCTTCATGCCTGTCCACGCAGAAAGCCACAACAGCTGCCCCACACCCGCTGCCCAAGCTCCTTCACCAACATCTGTAACCTTCCAAGGACTGACCCCACTGACCAGCCTAACCAGCCATACCGACACTGTCATGGTTACCCATAGAGCTTTGTTTCTGCCTACTTTCCCCCACCTAGAATGCTCTGCCCCACCTCCCCAGCCTCCACAGCCTCTGCACATCAGAAGCCTACCCATCCTTCAAGGCACAATTTTAATGCCACCACCTCCAGGAAGTCTCCCCTGGTTGTTACCCCACCACCCTCAACAGAAGTGGTTTCCTCTCCTTTGAACTCACTTTATCATCCTTCTCTTATAGGGTCTATTTTCTATTAGAGTGACTTGTGGGCATGTTCTCTCTCCCTTTACCAAAGTTGGAATTCCTCAAGACCAAGTTCTCTGTCCATCCCCCCCACCCCACCCCAGCACCTTGTACAATTCCCAGCAGCAGCAAGGGCATGGTGTTGAAGGAGCAAATGAATGAACGCACTTCTCCTTCCAAACACAAATACCAACAGCAAAACGGACCTCTCTCCCTGAGCGTGGGGTTGGTAAAGAATGCTGCATCTGGAACACAGACAGAAGATCTCAGGGACATCAGCAAGTGGGGATCACAGGAAAGCGGGTAACACAGAGATGGAAAGTCAGTTGGTAACATGAAATATCACATAACACATGGGTTGACGGTCAATCACCAAGTAACCACAAAGTCCAGGGTGTATTTTGAAAAGGTAGCCAGAGTTACAGGGCATGTTTAATAAAAACCATAGTAATCATGAACAGATTTAATTTTTTATTGTTTTACAGCTATTCTTCCAGGATATTCAAGCAAATATCCAACCTCAGAGGGAGGACCTGGAAATGGCGGCCTAGAGGTGGTACCACCCAGGCCAACCAGGCAAAAAGGGGGAGCGTCTGTCACTAAACACTAGCTTTGGGGTATTGTTTCTCGTCATTAGTCTGGGAACAGAAGTTCTAGGCCAAGCTTTGCAACTAACTGGGTATGTAGACATGTCAGAAGGATGCCATTTTGGTCCCCTTCTGTCTATCCTCCTGTAAATCATAGTTAGAGCAGGTGCTCTTACATGACCCTCAGGTAAGGAAGGTGCACGGGTTTCCCAACTTTCCCCAATGCCTTCAAGCCATTTCCCACTGACTTCTGACCAAAGACCCTCCGGGTGTACTCGAACACTGGTCAACTTCACAGTAGCACATCATTGGCCGAAGCAAGGTTTCCTGATGACAAGTGTGGAATGGGAGTCCCGAGAAGCAGAGAGGGCTGCCGTCAACTCACGACCCAGGGTCCGCCTTCAGTTTTGGGTGTCCCTGCCCCTGGATATCGTAGGCGGCTAAGTCCAGGTCAGGGGCCCGGGCTGGGGTTCTTCGCTCTGCTGTCTTGTCTTTCGGAGGCTCAGCTTCCCACAGAGCAACATAACACCTCTGAGCCCGGGTCGGTGGTTGTGTATTCCCTGAGCTGGTCACCAACACCCCTGGGCCATTGCCCAGAGCCCAGCGGTCAGCAGCCAACTGCAGGGGGTGGAAGAAAAACAGGAATGTCCCCTCACCCCTCCGTCACCCACGCCCAGTGCAAACAGTGCTCACCCCTCAGAAGCTAGCAATTAGATGTTCCCAGGGCGGCCTGTAAATTGCTAACTTTTCTCTTTGGGAGGTAGGAAGGAAAGAGATTGCTACTGAATATTTCTCTATTTTTCTGCCTGTGGGTGAGTGTGTGTCGAGAGATAGCGTGTGTGTGTGTGTGTGTGTGTGTGTGTGTGTGTGTGTGTGTGTAAATCCCCCTCCACCCCGTGACTTACACAACTGGGTATTTACACACCAGATGATCCCTGCAGGAAAAGGCAAGTCCCCAGCTGCTGTGGAATTTTAAGAGATCTCCCTGGAATGCCCTTCTGGGATGTCTGGTTCTAATTGCCTCTGTAAGCCGGTGCTGGCGAGCTAGCAGAAGCAATGAGAGGTGAAATTAAACAGATTCCAGTTCACATCAGACCCCCAGCCCTGCCAGAGTCCCCCAAGGGCTGGAAAAGAAAACAAACGCAGCCACGGTGGTGGGTGTGGTGGAAAGAACTCTAGACTGGAAATTGGAAGGCCCAGATTCTTGTCCCTGCACTGCCACTAACGCCCTGCCCTGTGTGGCTTTGGACCCATCGCTTCCCTTCTCGGGCCGCCAATTTCCTCATTTGCTAAATACGTGGTGAGGACTGCTGGCTGGTCTCCAAGAGCCCCGTCCCAGCCCCAGATTCACGGACAGAAATATCAAACTCTCATTGCAGGGTTTGTGGGCAGGGAAGGGGGGGGATTTTCTTCCGAACTTCAAAACCAGATGCTCTGCATTTTTAGATCTTTAAGAAGAACCGGGGAAAGGGAGAGGATTTCATTCCCATCCACCGTAACCTAGTCCCGGCCCCAGCCCCATTTTTCCTGTCTCCTTGGTGGGGGGGATAGGGATGGTTGGACACCCAGCCAGAGAGGAGACAGGGATCCCACAGTTCCTTAGCGCCCCCTATAGGCCCAAAGGGCGGTCGTGCTGAAACTGGAGTTAACCAGGCAGCCACCTGCACCCCTGCGTCCAAGGTTTCTTCTACCGCAAATCCTCGGGTTTTAGAAGCAGACAGTTCAAACTGGCCCCTAAGTTGTGGGGAATTTCTCTCTGTTTGTAGCCTGGTGCTTTAAGGCTCAGAGTAAAGCTGTTGAACTTAGAGCCACAACAGGCCGGGGTGGAGCACCCCGTAGGGCTCCTATGGTACACGCACAGTGCAGCCGGGGTCACCAGTACCAAATGCCAAAGGCTTCTGGTTCACACTCTGCTCTTACCCACCCACCCCCCGCCGGCCCCCTCACCCCCTAACCCCACAGAGGATGCTTGCACGTCTCCAGCGACTGGGCGCTCACTACTTTCTGAGTCAGCCTGTATCTGGTAGGGATTTTGTACGGTTAGTGACAGAGCTCAGATCACCAATTTGACTTTGTCAAATTGGGGGTTTATTTGCTCATCAAAAAGGCATTGGCAGGGCTTCCCTGGTGGCGCAGTGGTTGAGAGTCCGCCTGCCGATGCAGGGGACGCGGGTTCGTGCCCCGGTCCGGGAAGATCCCACATGCCGCGGAGCGGCTGGGCCCGTGAGCCATGGCCGCTGAGCCTGCGCGTCCGGAGCCTGTGCTCCGCAACGGGAGAGGCCACAGCAGTGAGAGGCCCGCGTACCGCAAAAAAAAAAAAAGGCATTGGCAGATAGCTACCGTCCACAGAATCATCAGGAACTAGAGCTCCTTCTAGATTTTTCTGTAGCCATTCCTAAAGCATGACTCCCTCATGGGCCTCGTGGACCAAGATGACCACTTAAGTTCTAGCCATCACCTCTGTGCCCAGAGAGAAAGAAGGGGGAGGGTTAGGGTCCCCGGGGTCCCTTCCCTCGAGGTCAGCCCCCTTGAAGACCCACTTAACGGCTTGCGCTTGCATCTCATGGGCCACTCCAGCTGCAGGGATGGCTGGGAATGTAGTCTCACGGACACTTTGCATAAAACTGGGGTCTGTTACCAAGGGAGAAGGGAGAGTGGACATCGGGTAGACAAGGGCTAGACGGCTGTACAGCCCGTGCACATTGAGAGAAGCCATGAGTGGCTGCGCGGCTCTGCTGTTGTCTTGCGGACACCGGTTTCCCTCTGCCTGCAGAAAGGACAGGAGTCCTGCGAGCGCTCACCTGATGCAAGAAAACGCTCCGCCTCCCCACACAGGACCAGACTCCTGCCAAGCTGGTGAAGGACGGTATCTGCCCGATCACTCTCTCCCGAATGTGATGCCAGGCAGCTTCCTGTGAGCCAGGCCTCTCTGGTACTTTCCCTAGGGAGACCTATGCCAGCTCACCCAGGAGGACCTGAGCCCAACTTCAGACACACCCCCGAGGTGCATGCTGCCAGGTCTACTGCTTCCCAGCAGGCGAGAGTGACGATTTGTCCCTGTCCTCTACCCCGACTGGGGGGTGGGGGGAGGAGGGGAGATGCCCAGCCCCCATTTGGATGTGCCCTCTATTCCAGGGAAAGAGTTCACTGAGTTCTCCCCAGATTTTTTCTGCTGGGCGCCAAAGCCATGCATCAACTCAAAAAGCAAACCCTTACATGTTTAAAGTCGGTACTGAGAATGGTAGACACAGAATGTATAGCCAACAGAGACTGACTTGGCCCCGCAGCTAACTTCTTAATCAGCTGCCTTCTGGTTTTCTGGTGTCAGATGTTCCTGGTACTTTAGGCTTGGAGAGGAGGCCCAGCCTGCCGTTGATCTCCAAGCTCTGCATCATGTGGTGGATGTGATTTCCTCCCCCTCAGGAGACCCACAGGCCTTTCCCTCCTCCTTGGACCACTGCAAGGCTGCTTTCCAGGGAAGGAAACTGAGGCACGGAAAGGTGGTCACTTACACTGGACCAAGATGTATGGGTAGGTGAAGGAAGGAGAACACGGAGGAGTAAGCTTCTTTGGGGAACGACTTTCCAAATCTCCTAGGGGTGCTCCAGGTCTTCACTATGGTCTCAATCGGTATTTCTTTCTTATTTCAACAGCCATCTACGTAATTCAATAAGTGCACCGTTTGTGACAATCAGCTGCATTCTCTTCATAGAGCATCATCTGAAGCGGGTTCCAGTTGTCCCCACTCTTATTAGACACGCCCTAAAAATGCCTCTTCCCTCTTCCCGTCACCTTCATCCATTCGGTTCTCTCATGAAGAGAGAGAGGCCTTTAACCATACAATTAAAGTACGATTTGCCTTTAAGATGGCATTTCCAGGAAGGAACCATGTTTAAAGGCCAGGAACACCTCTCTGGGTAGGCGAGGGAGAGAAATAATCAGCTTCAATTTGTGAAGAACCATTTATCATGAATGCTCTAAAACGATGTCTGTTTTAGATCTTTTCTCAAGTCTAACAAAGTTATTGCACCTATATCACGGAAAGGTTCCTAGACTCCTGGGCTCTGCATACAGCCCCCCAGAGGCCAGCTTTTCCATTTCTTAGAATATACTTAAGGAAAGACAGAGTGTCATTTTTAGCACTTTGCTAGTTGGTACTTTTTTTTTAATATATTTTTTGTGCTGTTTAATGCTAGGTACTTAATACTTTGGAGCACTTAAAATCCTAACAGTACGTTGAATTATCAAGCTTTATAGCCAGGGAAGCTAGAAGAAAGGTTCAAAGAAATGGTCAGGTGCGTGCTCTGTCTTCAGCTCTAGGTAGAAGCAGGAAGTGGAGTCCCATGACTGCATCATACTGACAGCCTGACTCCATCCTTGCCTGTCTGTATACATTGAAATTATTACTGAGAAAACTCAGCCAGATCTCTCATTTCTCCGGAGCTCAACTGTAATGCCTCCAAAGCACGAAGTCAGAGTAGCTGAAATGGAGCAGTAACTTGGTTTGAATAAATCATTTCAATCCCTAGATGATTTTTCTTATAAAGTAGGGGTCACATCCCCCAAGGATCAGCGCAAAGTCTCTTGAATTCCTGGAAAATGTCATAGGAAATGTAAACAAGAATGTATTTGTAGTAGCGATCTCTCAACATCTACGTGGTGATTATTTGTTTAATAAGCACTGACTGAAGGTTTCGTGTGCATTGCGTTTTGGGCACACGGGACTTGGGTTCCAGGATTGACTGCTGGTGTCATGGAGCAAAAAAGGGTGAATGAAACGCCAGTCCATAAACTGGAAGATATAAACGTTCAGGAAAAAGACAAGGTGTGGAAGAGAGGATAGAGTATCTTGACATTTGCGTTTTTTTAAAAAGGAAAAATGAATATAGATTTACATAAAAATGAATATGGAAACTTTACATGTTTACTTGTATTATAAGCATAATGGATATACCTGGTAACATCAGTTACTAGAAGAGGGGTAACGGGTGGTGGGAATAAGAGATAAGAGGGAGAGTTTCCACTTTCTACCTTTTGTACCTTTTGAATTTTAAACCGTGAGAATGTATTACCTATTTACCAAAAAAATAAATCACATTTAATTAAAAACCTAATGCTATCTATATTCCAAGTGGCAGGGTCAGTGGCTCAGAGGCCTGGGAGGAAGGGAACAGCCATCCACCTGGCTGATGGTCGTAACGCCCGTGGACCTCACACTGGGCACCACCTGCTACCCAGCGCCCTCCCGTGGGCCCAGGCCAGTGTGCGTCCAGGAGTCAAGGCTCATGTTATTTCTTCAAGCAAAACAAGAAGGACGTAGTTGCCAACGGGCTTGTAATGCTTTTCAAGCAAAGTGACCAGACTCCTTATGTCCTTGTCTGGGAACCTGGCTGTAGAGGGATGCAGACCAAGCAGAGGGCATCCCAGAAGCCGGCCAGGAGGGACTGGGACGCATGCACCAGGAGGGAGCGTTGGAGACGTCATCATGTAGCCTGGGAACGAGAGGGTTTGTGGAGCCAGCGCCCCATCTCCAGCTGTGTGAAGGGAAGCTGGAAGAACAGGCAAGATGAAAGCCCGGGCAAAATGTGTGTCCTGGGCAGGCTACACACCTCTCGGAGCTACCTTCCTCGTCCATATCCACAAGGGGACAATAACACCTATAGCAGCAATCCCCCCGGGGTTTTCTTTTTCTTTTTTTAAAATTTATTTGTTTATTTTTGGCTGCATTGGGTCTTCATTGCTGTGCGCAGGCTTTTTCTCAAGCTGCGGCGAGCGGGGGCTACTCTTCGTTGCGGTGCACGGGCTTCTCATTGCAGTGGCTTCTCATTGTGGAGCAGGGGCTCTAGGCACGCGGGCTTCAGAAGTTGTGGCGCGCGGGCTCAGTAGTTATGACTCGCGGGCTCTAGAGCGCAGGCTCAGTAGTTGTGGTGCCGAGGCTTAGTTGCTCTGCGGCATGTGGGATCTTCCCGGACCAGGGCTCCAACCTCCAACCGTGTCTCCCGCATTGGCAGGAGGATTCTTAACCACTGCGCCACCAGGGAAGCCCTCCAACCCCGCTCCCGCCCCAGGGTTTTCTTGATCAGGACATAATGTATGCAGGATGTCTGGCACTTAGTAGGGACTCTGCAGAGGCTCCTGCACCCCGTCTCTACTACATAACTTTCCTATCCAAGCAAGTACATCTGCCCCAGTGGGTGAAAGCTGCAAGAAAATGGACTCGGGCTTCTATTAGGAAAGACTTTCCTACGGACAGAACTGTTCAAGGAGAGAGCAAATCTCTCTCGAGGGGCAGCATTGCCACATGGTACTTCCTAGGAAGAAACCAGAGGCCCCGGCTTTGCTGTCTCTAAGCTTCCAAAAGGAGGCAGGGTCGGAGCCCCTAGGCCCTTCCTCTCCAGCTCCTCTCCGTTCCTGACCCTCCTCCAGCCAGCCTGCTCCCAGAAAGGCTCAATTAAGAAGGCATTTCCAGACCTCTCTGCGGCTGGTACCACAACATTTTTTGCATTCCCTCCTCTGCTGCTCCAGGAGGTGTGTGTGAGTGTGTGTGTGTGTCTCTCACCTGCCTCAGGAGTCCTGTGACCCTGCCTAAGAGGGATTTTCTCCTTTGACCTCACTGGTAGAATTTTCTCCAGGCTCTAGAAAGAATTCTCTTCGCTGTGCCCTGACTCTCCAGGACTTCTGAGCAGGCGCCGTTCTGAGCTCATGGGGATTCTCGGATAAGTGGGGTCTGGCCCCTGGGCTGGGATAACTACAGTCAAATGGGGGTGACACTTATGCAAGTACCTCACCCCCTGGGAGAGCTGTGATCCACGCGCGGGCATGGAGCGCCAGAGACCCAAGGAGGCAGCGGGTGATTAATTCTGACACCAGGCGCACAGGTCAGCGATAGCTTCACGCAGTAGGTGAGGTTGAAACCCGGGGCTCAGGAATGAGTCAGAGATTTGGGAGTGGGAGGAATGCCCATGATTTCGAGGCTCCTGTTGGCTTCATTTTTGGTCTGCGAATCATTTTCTCTTGGGTTTTCACACCAGTGAAAGCATTTCCCTTGCAGGGTGTGACCCGCCCTGCCTTCAGATACCCCTTCGGGCGGGGCCTTGCAGGAAGGACCTGTCTGGCTGCCAGAGCTGGACCAGATCTGCCCCCCAAACCTGGGAGACGCTGCCCCCCTCCCCTTTTCCTCTCTCCCCTCCAGTGCCCCTGGGGAAACTTATCCAAGTTCCAAAGAGTAAATTTAAGTCCTTGGCAGCCCTCCCACAGATGACTCCCAAATTATCCCATTCCAAGGCGGGTGGTGTGGGAGGCCAGGAGTTCAGTCCCGAGGATGTGGCCCGGTGGTCTGAGAGCTCCGGGCGCCATCTGCTGGCGGAAACCAGTAGGCAGCCTGGAGTGGGAGGCGGGGGAGGGCAGGACTTTACCAGTGACAGGGACAAGCCTGGTCTCGCATCCCTGACAGTGAAGGCAATTCACTGTCTCACCGACACGAGACAGAAAAAGGGGGAGAAAAGGCGCGTGCGTGCGTGCGCGCGTGTGTTCTGAGTTCGTGCGTGTGTGGATTCCTCCACGGTCTCCGCCTGCAGCCGGGCTGGGGGCAACCTGGAAGGTGTGTTGGGATGGTGTGCATGCTTCTGTTATTTTTCCCTGGGGTGAGTCTTCGAGTCTGTCTCCAGAGTAAAAAGACAGTAAATAAGAAGGTAATCAGGCCCAGATGTATCCCTTCAAGGGAAGTTTCCAGATGTCCTCTTATGAATCCTCAGCCCAAACGTGGGTGATGTGTGAGACTCTGTTGATTGCGTTTTCCTTTGGGGAGAGTGAGACAGTGCGATCAAGGCCCAGAGCAAGAATACCGGTCTTTACTACAAACATCAAATGACCCTGTGATACAGACCCTACAGGTCATTTAGCTCACCCTCACCATTTGCAGAGTAAGAACCATGAGTCCAACGGAGAAGCGCGTGACACATCCCATTAGACTACCTTTAAAGTCCTTCTCAACCATCAGTTCTGGACAAATCCCCACCGCAACCCAGCCTGGTATGTGTGCCAGGAGGATCCCGGGCAGCTGCTCCCTGCCTTGCCCGCCTCTGCTCACCTCTTCTCTCTATTCCTGAAGGAATGTCCTGGCCCATAAATCTTGACAGAATTATTATTTCCTGTGGCATCTCTTCGTTGGAAAATGTGGCTTTCTAGTTTCAGGCTCAGAATCAGATTGGGGTCACAGCTCTCAGGTGGGAGGAGAATTTCTCCTGGATGGTGGTGGGAAGGACACCAACCTTCCATCGCCCCCTGAGGGGCTACCAAGGACACTCCTTATTTTTCCTGGCTCCAACTAATGCTGCGGAAACAACCAGACCAGAAAGTTCTCTCTGCAGGTTGTAAGAACCGCCAAAAGACCCAGGAGAAGTGAAGGGCTTGGTCCCTATGCTCACATCACCTGGAAGAAGGAGGGGGGTGGGGTGGGCGGGAATGGTATCTTCCTGTATTCTCTCCAAAACCACTGCCTCTGACTTAAGTTTCTTCCCCTCCACCATGAGCAAAATCTTCCTAAAACACAACTCAGCTCAAAATCCTGCAGGCAATGCCTCCTTTCTGCCTATAGGATAAGTCCAAACACCTTTACAGGGTCTTCAAGGCCCTGAAGACATGACCCCCACTTCCCACCAACACGTGGCTCCCTTGCCGTGTTTCCACACATGTGACGAGTTCCAGCCACGTCAGTCCCTTCCCTGTTTCCGGTCCCTCTCCCACAGTACTGTCCTGCAAATACTGTCACCCCCTGCTTCCTTCAACTTCATGCCCTTTCCTCTACCTCCAAATGTTGAAATCTTTTCTGTTTTTCGAAAGCCTATTAAAGGTCACTTTCTCCCGGAAGCCTTCAGGGATCTCCTCCCTCCAAAGTAAACAGAATGTCTTTTGGGTCTCCCAGAATATATTGGGTCTGTACGCCTTCAGGTTCTCGTAGGCTCCTTTATTCTGCAGCCCCTCACCCACATGATTACTCCCTCTCTTAGATTCTGAACTTCTTGAGGGCAGGGGCAGAGTCCTGTTCTTTTGCATCCCCCTTCTCCCTTTCTCCCTCCACCCAATGACCCAGCACTGTTCCCAGCAGTGAGGATGTTCTCGGGGGAACCTGTAAATGGTATTCAGATGATCCAATATTTTGACTTTTCCAACCTCTCCTTCCCTCCCAAAAGGACACATTAACCCAAAAGAGCAGCTTACTTTGGAGAAAAACTTCTCACCACCATCATCCTTCTCAGAGGAGAACTTGGCCCAAAGCCCCAGTGTGCCGGCAGTCGCTGTGCTGTGAATGCCCCAGCTCCTGGCATGCCTGGTCCAGACTCAGGATCTGCAGGGAACCTCATTCCAGAGCCGAGGACCTCCACTGAGAAGGAAGTAAGCTGAGCTCTCAGAATTCATAGCTGGAGAACTCCAGAAGGAAGTCTCAACCTGCTGCATCCTCCATAGGTCCCTGGAGAGAAAAGGTATTTTTACAACATTGGTCTAGAGATGGGCGTTGGGAGACAGGTACTAGCCCTGGCTTTGCTGTAACCAGCTCTCAAACCCGAGGTGAGTTCCCTCCCTGTCTGTATAACGTGGTGGCTGGCCTGGATCATCTTGAATGCCTTTGCAAGACTGACACTCGGGAATCGTAAGGACACGAACCAGGCAAGTGGCTCTGCATTCAAAAACCTTCACACATTTTGTCTCTACAGTTTTAAAATGAAGTTGCATAGGGACATCCCTGGCGGTCCAGTGGTTCAGACTCCGCACTTCCACCGCAGGGGACTCGGGTTCGATCCCTGGTCAGGGAGCTAAGATCCAGCATGCCACTCAACGGGGCCAAAAAAAAAAAAGATGCCAGAGTTGTGTTGATATCAAACAGTTTTGGTCATCCAAAGTTTTCATGAAAAACCTCCAGCCAATAAATCATTTATTTCCTGATCTTTTGAGATGTTTGATAGTTGCCATTGTATATCTGTGAAAGCTGAGATGGGAAAAAAATACATATATTCAGAGCCAAGACTTTATTTCCCTTAAATAATTTCTGTAGTCTCATAAATACACTTTTCTTCATGCATTTGTCTAATTTTCTTCTTGGGTTACATTCCTTAAAATAGAACTGGTGGGCCAAAGGATATGGACTTTCTGAAGAGTTCTGATATTTCAAAACTCTTCTTCTGAACGGACCCCCTTACAGAGGCTAAGTCAGCCAGGCTGCCTCTGGCATTCCCAACTTGATGAATGATGGGATGTCAAAACCGGAAGGGACCTTAGGGATGAAGATTTACAGATCGTTTAACAGATGGGAAAGCAGAGGTCCACAAAGGGCAAGTGTCTTTCTGCAGTTTCTTACAACCTGGACCCGGAAATCCATCAGCTTGGCCCAGGCTTCTCAGGGTTTCAGACATATATGCAGCAAGCCCGGACATTTACTGAGCTGGCATGTATGTCAGAGGAACGTCTAGCCTAAATGCCTATATTAAACATAAACGTCATCAACTGTCCATCATCTCAACAAACAGAACTCCTCTCCCAGGGCTAAGATTTGGTTTTCCCTTGGAGGGGTGGTACTGAGATGTGAGAAACAGCTGCACGGGCTGTAAAATTGGTTTCTGGGGGGGACACTGTTGTGAAGCGGCTTGTAGACTTGAGGGTTTAAATGGTCTCATTAAAATGAAGGACCAAGCCCATGTCTGAAGCCCCCGGGTGGGTGGGGCGAGCCCCCAACTTGGCTATGACGTCTCAGGCACCTGAGCCCAGAGAAGCCGTGCATGTGCCAGGAAAATTCCCCCACGGCTCTGGAGGAAGCCTTCTGTGGGGAGCAGAGGGGCTGGGGCAGCCCCGCTTATGCTAACAAGGCACTAAATTAGTGCATTACACACCTCATTTAGCACAACTGTGCAAAATCTAAAAGTACTACTAAATTTTCCTTCTGGGGTCAAGAATCATAAAAGGATAGATGATCAACCATTAATTAGCAGAGAAATTAAAGCTTGACGGCTTCTGTTCTATCCCTGCTTTCTTTCAAATGGCACAATTTGTTCAAAACGCTTTTGCAAAGCAGTCTTTCTTAGGAAACAAAAAAAGCAGCATCAGTCAGGAGAGTAGCTTTCTAGCCTCTGTGACTCTCAGGGTGACGGGCCTTGCTTAGAGCTGACTATTCTAGAAGATGAGCCCTGGGCATTTCATCAAGGGAGAAGGAACTGGCCGTCTTCATTTCCTTATTTTTTCTATTAGCTTTAGTATGACATCTAGGTCTTATACTGGGAGCAACTTTTACAAAAGGGCATTCTTCTTTGTTATTTGCACTAAAAAGTCAATCACTCGGAAGGGTCTCAGTGAATTTTGCCAGATTCTGCAAAACAGACACTTCTGGGATGAGGGGAAGTCAACCTTTGGTTTGCGTTTGCCAGTGACTTTTGAGGAGAGATCTCTTAATAATTCATTGCTCCTTTTTTTTTTTTTTTTTGCGGTACGCGGGCCTCTCACTGTTGTGGCCTCTCCCGTTGCGGAGCACAGGCTCTGGACGCACAGGCTCAGCGGCCATGGCTCACGGGCCCAGCCGCTCCGCGACATGTGGGATCTTCCTGGACCGGGGCACGAACCCGTGTCCCCTGCATCGGCAGGCGGACTCTCAACCACTGCGCCACCAGGGAAGCCCTCGCTCCTTTTCCCCTTCCTTTTTTAGCATGTGTATTTATATATTACAGAATGTTGGGTGTGGGGCTTTATATAATTCTCAGATGAAAGTCTTAAAGCTTCCGGAGATCTCTCTGCCCGTTACTGCTACCCCAGCTTCGGTGCCCTTGTGTGCCCGCTGTGTACAAAGTGGGATATTTGATTATACAACAAAAGGTGCCCTGAGCAACAGTATAAAGGTAACATTTTCAGACCAATAAGTTTCCCCTCTTCTCCTCCCCAGGCCTTGGCTTTGCCAGAGGGCAGGTGAGCATCCCCAGAGAGTGAGGGAGGGCTGACCCTGAGGCTTCCCGTCATCGCTAGATCCTCCCAGGCATCTGCAAATAAGTTTAAACAAAAGCCGAGAGGAAGGTTCAGCTCGCTTAAATCCTCGTGTGTTTTGGTCATGGCTTTGGAGGTATAAATACACCCAGATGTTTTAAACTTTTTCCCTGTTGCATATAATCACCAGAATCACTGGGGCTCTGTTCCTCTCTCCCCGCCTTGCAGGGACATGCAGTCTAATTAAAAGGGTTCTTTTTTGTTTCCCTAATAGCTCTCAGCCCTGAGGAGCCCAGAGCATTTGGTCAACTAGGCAGACCCTAATGTTTAAGACCCCACACATGGGCATGCCTGCACCATACATTCAAATGCAGCCTAGCCTCGTTAGGGAATTGAGGGGCTGGAGGGGCGATGCAGCAGGACCAGGCTCCTGGGGGGCATCTCCTGCGATGACTCTGGAGATGGGCTCAGGATGGAGCCTGCCCGGGAGGGTCTGTTTTCTAATAGCAGTTATAGGAGCTGTTGCTGGCCCTTCACTCACTGCGAAGGATCATTTCCTCCTCCCTGGGGCCTTGGCTAGAGCATCCCTCTCTGGCCCCTTCTCTCCAACCTCCAGCTGCGGCCCATTCTGGCCCTAAGCTCTAATGGGTCTCTCCTCCAGCCTCTTCTGCTCGCTGGAATCACTGCCAGCCCAATGCATCCCCCAGGCAGCTGCACCAGTGATCTTCTCAAGACACAGACTGAGTCACTCCCAGGCTTGAAATCATTTCCTGGTTCTCCGTTGCTTCCAGAATAAGGTGCAAAGCAGCAATCTCTGGCCCTAGCCTCATCTTTCCCCAGTTCCCCCTCTAGCTATCCTACTGGATTTCTCACTCTTCCTATTCACTGCCTGCCTCTCTTTCTGCCGTGCCTTCTACTCTCAACGTGCTTCCCACAGCTGGGCCTGGAAAAATCCAGCTGTCCCTTCAAAACCAAATCACGTGTCCTCTCCGAGGTGCAGCCTCCCCGAGGCTCTGCAGGCAGGTCGTCTGTCACCCCATTTTCTACGTCACATTCTATTGAAATGATCTCTGTGTGTATTTCCTTTCCAGACCATGAGCTCCATCAAAGGAGGGGTATGTCTGTTTCATCTCTGTGCCCCCTCTCCTGGGCACATTTCATGTCCAATATTTACACTACCTCTGTAAGTATTGTATATGAAAGTGGGGAAATCATATATGACTATTTCACAGGAATTTCCTGCGTCACTGAAGGCGATTTTTAACCGTGGTCACTCATCCTACTTTCCAGATCACTGCTATTTAGATGTTACCTTCTAGTGTCCAGACAACTGTCCATGAGGGTCCCAACCCTGCAGTAGGGAGCCCAGCAGGGCATGAGACACCGCAAGCCAAGGCCACTGGAGCATACATCCCCTCTACCAACACTGCTTGTCAGGGGACACCTGCAGGACAGGCTGAAACTGAAAGGGTCAAGGAACACCTTAGCTTAGAATGGACATGGATAAAAACACAATGCCTGGACCCCATCTCAGACCAATTAATCACCGTCTCTGGGTTGGGGTACAGACCTGAGTGTTTCTAAGCTCCCAATGTGCATACCAAGTTAAAAATCACTGCTTTAGCCCCAAATAGTGGAAACCTTGCAACCCACTTTTGAACTCTCAAGAACATAACCAAAGCAGTCTTTCTGGGAGAGTTCTGTAAAATATTGCTACTCCCCCGCTATTTGAAGGAGTCAAATAGAGCTGGTACAAGTGACTTCTCATTATCCCAAACCAGCTGACTCCTTGGTCATAAAAAGGCAGGCAGAGGGATTAAGAAAAAACGCTTCCAGACTGGAACTATTCAAAACCACACGGGACCTGCGCTCAAAGACTTGGGATAGCTTTTCTGATTGTTGTTTTTCTCATCTCCAAAGTTGCAAAATGGATTTAGCAATAATTCCTACCACATAGAATATGGTGAAGGTTGGATATGAGATGTGAAAGCATTCTGTAAACTATAAAGAGCAGATGTTAATTGCTGTTATTTTGGTGCTATAACTATACATTTCTGAGTTTATGGGAAACAGGACACATGTCTTCTTCATTTCTGCACCCTTTGCACCGGACTCCTGTGCCTGGCTCAAGTCCTCCCCAGGGTGTATACTGAGTATGTGAATGAATGAGTGAATGAGGTTAAGAGCGAGTGAGAAAATGAGTGAGGAAATGAACAAATGGATGTTTGAACACTGGAGTTCTGTGTCCCCAGATCCACACACCAAAGCTCTGCCAGGCCATGCGACGAAGCTTTTCCCTCCCCTGTTTTCCAGCCTTCAGCTGACATGAGCCACACGTGGAGCAACTTAACAGACAAACAAACATCTGGGGGCCAGAAGCACCATCACACAACCCACCCTGGACCTATTCCCGAAGTTCAAGAAATGTGTGTAGCTTTGCAGTTTCCACTTGTGTCTCATGCCCTTCCCTTCTTTGATGCTGCTAACATCAGGCAGGGGCTGGCCATGGCCAAATGGCCAAGGACAGAGGTCAGGGCAAGGAGCATGAGGAAATGGGCTTCACCCAGGCTATGCTAGCGCCTGAAGGGAGAAAGCTGACCTTGCTAAAGTATCTCTGGCCCACGGGCAGAGGCCACCAAACACAGAAGCTAGAAGCAAGGCTGCGGAGGTCCTGGAAAAAGAGCCCTGGACTTGGAATCAAAAGACCCAGATTCAGGTCCAAGGGCCACCATTCATCTTCCACGTGGCCTTGGGCAAGTCACTTAACCTTTTTGTAAAAAGGGGCTAATCGCTCCTGTGTCACAGGGTTGTGAAGAGTAAACGGAAAAAATATTTCTGGAAACTCCTAACTTGCATGAAGCTAGCTCTAAACAGTCATTCATTTATTCTTCAACAAAATTCATTTATGGTGACTTTCCAAGGACACAAGCCTCTCAAAAAATCCTTCCTCCATTCTTCCCTCCCTTTCTTTTTCTCAGAGGGGGAAGAAGACTTGGGTCTTATTTGGTTTAAACAGAAAGGCATGAACCGATGAAACGATCATTGTTTTTCCTAAGAGAGCTTCTCACCCCCGCGCCCGAGAGGGAAAAGACAGAGCAGAGAGCTGTGCAAATACACACATCACCATAAACAGAAAAGCACACACATCTTCAAGATGATTTCTCTCAACAGCCTGGAAAAAGACAAATCAAATTAAACCCTCGATTGGAGAAGCCCGCACTTAGCCAGAGGAGTTTCCATGGTGCCAGATGTGTCCGACAGGACCAGATGTGTCCGGTGGGACCAGGAGGTCTGGGACAATTCTGAGGGCGCTCCTCCGTGTTCCACGTTATCTCTCATTTCCTTTGGGAGCCCAGGAGACACAGCCTTCCCAAAGCAGCCTCTGAGGTGGCCTGTGACGCTTTTGTCCTTGGCAGCAGGGAAATTTCTGCTTCAGTGGTTCCAAACAAGGCTTGCATTAACTCTGGGCCTGTGAGGAGAGCACGCGCGACAAAACCCAACACCGTGTCCCAGCCCTCAGACAAGCACAGAAACAAACTGTGCAGGAATTTTTCAGAATAGAATCATCCGCTCAATGTCACTGCATACATTTACCTACCTCAGTGCCTATTCACGGCCCCCTGTAAAGGGGGCTAGCAATAGAGATGGATCAGACAACATCTCTATGGCAACACCTCCACTGAAGACTGATGGCCGCCACAGCGAGAAGAGCGACGATCGTTTTTTTTAAAATATACACAAATACAACACTACTCACCCCGAAGGACCCCTTGGCTCCTGGGACACAGGATGGTGTTTAAAACAATAGCATAGGAGCCCGTGACGAGACTAATTAGGAGCACGAGGGGACATGCAAACTCAGGATGGAAAGTTTGCACAAAGAATTAAGACCTGGAGCGTCCCAACACTGGAATTTGTCAACAGAGTTAACATTCTCTTTCCTGGAAACTCTCAGTCTGAAGCACTTTATAAGGACCTTATTCTAAGGGTGCCTCTTGGGACAGGGAGTGAGAGGTGGTAAAAACAAATCGTAGCCACCACCAGGCCTTGAACAGGATACTAAACCTAGCAGAAGGCCGGATCCCTCTAACTGGCCCACTCGGTGACCTTCCTCTGAGCCTTCACAAATCAGGATGTGTGGAAGGAGCAGCCTTCATGACCTCAGGATCAGAAGCCTTAAGGGCTTTGTGGTTCAAAAGGGCTGTGATGGTAGAAAGCCTAAAATGCTACTACTGAGGACCACCACCATCACCAAGAAGAAGAATGATGATGATGACGACGATGATGGCGAGGATGACGGACCGACGTAGATGCCATTTATAGGCACTTTCAGGAGGTCTTATTCATTGCACGCTTTAGAAAGAAATTGGGCGCCATCTCAGCAGAGCAGGTTTTCCAACTGTCGAAAAGGATAAGCAAAGGAAAAATGTCATTTCATCTTGCTTCCTGATCAGTTACTTTGTGTGTCACAGAAAGGAACAGAGGAGAAGTGAAGACCAAGCCAGGTCAGGGCAGACCGTTCTGTTTCCATTTTCCCCACTTGCTTTCCCCCTGACTTTAGGCAAGTCATTAACCTTGCTTGCCTCTGGAGCTCTTTCCATAAAACAAGAAGTACTGCGGATTGTTAGATGAAAGAGTCCGCTGCGCCTACAGAGTTTCTATCCAGCGCCTGTTCTACCCAACACGTGAAAGGAATTAGCTGTAATAGGCCAGGCGTCAGGTGGAGGGTGTGAGGGCGCCTCTCCCTGTGACCCCGGTGTTCGGATTCCGTAGCTTTGAACAGCCTTATTTTAAGAAAGCTTGTCAGCGGAGAGCGGACTGCGGCTGCCTCTTGCTTCTTTTTTCTTTCTTTTCTGTTCATTCTTTCCAAATACTTACTCCTTTAGGCAGTTGCAAGAATTTGTATCCTAATTTTCAGGAACCACAATAAAAACCTCTTTTTTTTCTTCTTCTTCTATTAAGTGAGAAGCTCTTATAGTTAAACACATACAAAGTAGATCATTGAACTCATTCCTTTTTCTAGGACCTATACTTCAAATATCTCTTATGGAATTTTAAAATTCTATTAACACAGTTAAAATACATCTTTTTATATCTGTTTGATATGTAACAAATATTAATGTCACTAGCTTATATTGATTCTCTACTTATTAGTATATAACCAATATATATTAGTTAGAATTTCTGCAAGGGCTACCAAAAATGCCTGAATAAAGACTCAGAACAGTTAATTTAATTTAAAAGAATAACACTATTAAGTTCAAAAGCAGTTAATACAATTTTGCTTTCTCCATGAATTTTCATCTTATTTTAATTCCCTCTCCAACATTATCACAATATATATGCTTTAAGAAACTGTATTTGTTTTAAATGACTGCTACTACATTTTATAAAATCATTATAATTTTTTGCTCTGACAATATCACTTTTTAAAACTAAATTCAAACTTTTCTTCATTTTCACTCAGTCAGGAGTCAGTTTCAGCCCAGTAGAAAGGGATATGTGACCATGTGATTCAGGTCCATTGAGGATAAACACATGTTGAAAGCTCTGTTTTTCAACCTTGGGTTTTGTTCATTGAACTGATGACAGTTGTCGTTTCCATGGGGTTTAGCACTTCCCAACCTCAGCTGTACAGGACTGAGTTTGGCAAAATGATTGATTGAGCTCCTGTTTATGTTTTTTGCTTCTAAGGGTATTTGTAGATTAAGATTCAATTCACAGCACAAGTAAGACTTGCTGTGTACTCACCACGCTTTCCCATGTTTGCTGCCCTGAGTAGAGTTTGAACTTGCAAACAGGGCAGCCTCAAACCTGCTACTCTCCTAAGAAGCAGAGGACCCAGAAAGAAGCAGCCACTATACTGCTTATTCCTTAGGCCTTCTAGTGAAGAGGAGGGTTCTAGGTCCTGCTCCCCTCTCCCTCTGCTGCCAACAAGGAAACAGAGGGAGCATCACTTTCTGAGGTCACACCAAAGATGTCACAATGTACAGGCTCCACTGGGTTCTCTGGGCACCTCCCTATCTTCTTACAACCCTTTTGAACTTCCAGGAGACACTCATGAGCACAGAAGCCATCAATTTAAAAAGAAAATTACACAGTGAAGTTAGGATCGAATGCTTAAGACAGGCATTGCCTACCGATTAGGTAACAACTGGGGAAAAGTTCAAGAATTTGTTGATTTCAGCAGACATTTACCCCACTTCAGAGTGTGTAGGTGTGTGTTGGGTGGGGGGATTCAACGGTAGGTGTATAATAGCCCTATCATGTTAGCTCATCCAAATAACTAGGCAAGATCTTGCAGATCGTAAATCTCACTTTATGGATAGGAAAACTGAGGCCCAGAGGGGGTTGCGCGTTGCCCAAGTTCTCTTGGCAATCGAGGCTAGAAGCCAGGTGTGCTGGCTCTGTACCAGGTTACATTTTGGTTTGGGGATTAACTTCATCATCTCTTTCACGGGCTGTATTAGATTCCTGTGCCGCAGTCTCACACCAAAGGATTGTGATAACGGTCACGGCCAATTTAATTGACAAAATCCAATTTACTTTACAAAATCCATTTTTGCCCCTAGTAATAATATCCTGCTGACCTAGGCAGAGAGCTGTGAGGGTCCTATGAATAATGGATGAGGAAGTGACTTGTAAAGTGATAGGTGATGTACAGTGACGAAGCACTATTTTTCCAGTGTTTCCTAGGGACCCTGGTCACAAGATTCAATAGCAGCCTCTCCCCACACAGCCGAAGTGGCTGACTCAGCGCTACAGCCTCAGGAGCCAGAAGCAGAGACAGGCTGCATCTGAGGGGAGGGCGGGGTAAACCTATGTGGCCATTTGGAAAGCAGAAGCATTTTGATGCAACCAAACGACAGACAGGAAAAAATAAAAAACACACTTCTTTGTGTTTTCCTTCTTAATTACCAAATAATATCTAGTAGAGTCATCCCCTCCCCCGCCCCGGGGGCCTGGGAGTGGGGTGGGGTAGGCTCAAGAAGGGGTAAGGGCCAGGACGTGTGTTGCACAGACTGCCTGGTGCATGAGGATGTTTGGAGACAGCAACACCAGAGCAGCTGGGCCCGGATGGCCGCTTCACTGCTGTGGCTTTGTTCTGAGAGCAGGCTGTGGTCCAGGGCCCAGTGGACAAGCCAGCCCAGCTCCCTGCCTCAAGGGGAGCCCTTGCCTCACGGGGCTCCCAGGCCCCAAGAGAGCATCTCTTCCGCGTTATAAGCAGGGCCCGCGGGGATGGCTAGAGTGAGTCAGGAGATGAAGATAACCACTGGGATAGAAATGGCGTAGAGTCTAAGAGGACAGGCCGACCCGGCGGGAAGTGTCCTTGATGGAGACCTGCGTCCATGGCCTGGCCTGCCGCTCGTGGAAACTTGGACTCCTGCATCCCTCTCGGAGCCTGTGAAAGTAGAGACAGTAGTCCCAGTCCTGCCTTGCAGCTGCTGGGAGATCACTGGGAAAGGCATATCAGGAACCATTAGGTGGGAGGATAGTTTTATTTATTTCCAACAAGCATCGACTAAGTTCCTTCTGTATGCCATGTACCGTGAGGGCACAGGGGATACAGAGATATATATGACACCCCTTGCTCCGGAAGAGCCTTAAGCCTAAGAAGTGACCAGCACTGGGGCCATATGCCCTGCAGAGGCCAGTGCCTGAATGCTCTCGGGTACAGGAGCTTCCCTGCAGAGGGGAAACTCTTTGGGGCAGAGGCATGGGTTCTGTGTTTGCAAACCCACAGATGGAGCGCTTACAGGGAGAAGGAGAGCAGCTTAGCGGGGGTCGAGGAGGCCTGGGGGGTGGGGGGATGGCAGGCTGCCTAATCCGCCTGTAGTATTGATTTTATTTCACATCCATCTAACAGATCATTCTACATTTCACTCATTTGAGCCTTGAAAAGGAAGTTCTGTTATTATCTCCATTCTACAGATGAGAAAAAGGAGGCTGGGAGAAGATTCCCTCCATCACACAGGGAGCTAGTAAGTGGCAGAGCGGGGCTTCCTCCCCTGGCAGCCCGGCTCCAGTTAGCTCGACATAAACGCCTGTGTGTATAATCAGAAGAATCGCAGGAAGCTAGAGGTGGTATCACAGAAGGAAAAGAGATGGGGCTAGTTTTGTTCTGTCATTTGAGTGTCTTTCATTAGTTTGTATTGAAAATTCAAATAAATAATTTAAAACTAAGTTACCAGCCCTGAGGGTGTGGACAAGCGTGTGTTCAGCCTTAAAGCGGCGATTCTGACTCTGGGTCTATTGTGGTGGCTTGTCCAGGGCCGAGGTGCAGACGGCAGGTTTCTGATGTCCTCTTGGCCTCTTATCTTCCTCAGCCCGGCTCTGGGATCTACTTTCCCTCAGTCTCACCACCTCAGCCTCACCGTCTTTTCAAACACCGAATTCTGCCTCAACCCAGAACATCTGGGTCTAGGGATTAACTTACAGAGGCAGCTCCTTGAGGCAGAAGCATGGGTTTTACCACTTTTTGTTCTCCTCAGGTTGGTTATATATTTAAGCCATCTCCTGCCACAAGCAAAGGGAGGAACAACCCGTCTCCTGGTCATCAGTTGATCCGAGTGAGCAAAGCAAGCTGAGGGTCCTGTACGGAGTATATTGCAGAGTGATGGTCCCAACCAGGGCAGTGGTCCCTGTGCCTGGAGAGTGACCTAGGTGCTGTTTATTCATCTTCATAGTCAGTCGGAAGAGGACTCACCCAAGGGTTGTTGAATAGAGACTGGTCACCATCACCCCAGGGGAAGGGTTACACCTGCTGCAGAGATGGGATAGGCCATGACCTTGGATGTCTGGTGCTCTACGTGGAGCAACTTCTGGGAGGCATTCAGCACGCTCACTCCCACAGAGGGGAGTGCCAATAAGCAGGTAAAGACTTTCCACGTGCCAGCCGAGCTCTGCCATGGGCACCACTGATACAGGCCACCCTGGCCATGGCCAGGACCCAGCGAGCAGCCCAGAAACCTGGCACCCAGCCACAGGCCACCACCATCTTCAGCTTGGGTGGCCACCAGTTTTCCTTCTTCTGCAGACTCACGGAGCCCAGAGCCAGGCCAGGCAGGCAGAGAGTGCGTGTTAAATGCCACCATCGTTACGGTCAAGGGGCACATCTACACAGAGCTTCTCCCCCACTGCAGACCGGTTTCATAACACACTCAAACCCGTGAGAAAGCCCAATGACCCCGAGAAATCAGCCAAAGGGGGAGGGGCACTTACAAACTGTGGCAGTTACAAAGGCTAGTCTCTCCTTTACTTGTTCTGCCTTTGCCTCTAAAGACATTGGAGTGAATGAAGAAGAAAATGAGAAACAAGAGACCAAGACGACCCCACTCTGAAGTCTGACACGGGAACAGAAGGTCAGATTCCAGAAAACCAGGGCAACCCAGCATTGTTATTTCAGAAAACCTCTGTCCTCTTGTGGACAAGTGGGAGTTCAAGGCCACAGGGAGACAGAGATAGGGGAGCCATTCAGGGCTGCACAGCCCGTTAACTCTATCCTTGCTCTCGAATGATGCTCCCTTCAGCCCTCACAACAGAGCCTCGGGGCCCCAGGGGCTTGGCTTCTGCCTACCCCGCATCCCTCTCCAGCAAGGCTTCGATCTCCTGCCCAGATTCTCTGCTCAGACCCTGGGGATAACATCATGAAGACACTACTTCTACTTGGACTTCGCTGAAGGCATTGCCTTCTGCTTGGCAGATGTGATCTTTTCAATCCTCTCCCCAGAGGCCTCTGAGACGGGGAGGGCTGCGGAGGAGGTTGCTCTCCTAAGTTTAACCTTTCCGCCATCAGACTGGTGTGTGTCACGGTCCCAGTATTGGAACCAGGTCCCATGCTGGGTTTTAAAGGAACACTGACACTGCCTTGCACCATGAGGCAAAGCTACCATACTGAAGCTTACAGTACAACTAGAAATCCATCAAGGTGCAGCTCCAATGCCACCTTCCCCATGAAGCTACTTCCAATCACCCAAAGCCACCAGCAGGATCGAATAGCTCTCTCGCTCCTCTGTGCCCGCCACTGCACTCTGAACTCTTACTGTAGCACTTTTAAGTCAGCTTTGTGTTAAAGTTAGGTGTTTGCATGTCCAATTCTGACACCATTTCCAGTATGTGGGGTTTTTCCCCACACCACCAAGCAATTCTCGGACACCAGCTGAGTGTCCCACCATTCAACTCAATTCTGACGCTATCTACTCAGAGGTAGCATCAGAATCCACAGGTTAAGGGCTCAGTCCCGCAAGGTTGCCCCCACTTCAGATGCCAATCACAAGTCCAGGTTGTTACCTGTGCTTCTGACCAACTGACTATAAATCAGAGGTTCCCATGACCCCCTCCTTGGATTCAATTAATTTGGTAGAGTGGTTCACAAAACTCAGGAAGCCAGTTTACTCATTAGATTACCAGTTTGTTACAAAAGGATATGAAAAGATACAAATCAATTGCTTGATGAAGAGATACATAGGGCAAGGTCCCCAACAAAGAAGTGTCTGTTCCACGGAGTTGGGGGCCAACACAGTAGCATGTGGAAGCATTCTGTTTCACCAGCCTAGAAGCTCTCTGAACCCTGTCCTTTTGGGTTTTATGGAGACTTCATTACACAGGCACAACTGATTAAATTGTTGGTCTTTGGTGATTGAACTCAATCTCCAGACCCTCTCCCCTCCCCAGAAATCAGGGGGGTGAGACTGAAAGTTCCAACCCTCTAATTACTCGGTTGGCTCCACAGACAACCAGCCCCCATCTTTAGGTGCCTTCCAAAACTCACCTTATTAGCATAAGACACATTTATCACTCTCCGCACAGGAAATTCCAAGGGTTTTGGGAGCTCCAAATATATATTTATTATAAATCAATATCACAGCACGTATGTGAGCCCAAAGACTATGAGCTCCTTGAGGTCTAGGCTCAGGGCAGACCCTTGGCAAACACTGAGTGATTAAATTAATAAAAGAACAGGTGCAGTAAATGCCACATTTCACTAATCTCCTGGATACCTATGTGGCGAAACCCTCTTTTCTTCATTCTACAAATTCGTATTGAGTTCTACTATATGCCAAGTACCATTCTTGGTTATAAAAGGAAACAAGGCAGACACAAATGGATACCTTCATAGAATTTATAGTTTAAAAAAGAGAAGAGGAAAACAACAAACAAAACAAGTAAGTAAAATAGACTGAGAAATAGCAATGACTGGAGGAGAAAAAAGTGATGGAACAAAAGAAAGCAGGAAAGGGAGAGAGAGAGAGCTGGAGTGGGGGAGGATATGGGCTGAACTTTTCCCTATGGAGGTCAGGAATGTCATCACTGAGAACACGTTTGAGAAAATATTTGAAAGATGCGAGAGAGTGAGCTACATGGACATCTGGGAGAAGAGCCTCGGAGACAGAGGAAAGAGTGTGTGCAAAGATCCTGAGGTAGAAAGATGCTTGGCATTTTCAAGGAACATCCAGGAGTTCAGTGTAGCTGGGGCAGAGTAGGTGAAGGAGACAGTGGTGGGAGATGAAGCCAGAGGGCTAATCAGGGTACAGGTCACACAAGGCCTGCTGGTCATTATTAGTAAAATAGGAAGACACTGAAGAAGAGTTTTGAGAAAGAAAAAAAAACAACATAATCTAACTTTGGTTTTAGCAGGACCACTCAGGCTACTGTATGGAGAATCGACTGCAGTGGGTGGGGCAGTGCAAAAAGCTAGGAAGCCAGTTAGGAAGGTGTTGCAATAATCCGGGTGAACATTAATGGTGAGTTGAGACAGTCTGATAACATTGGACATGGTATGAAGTGGGAGGATTCTGGTACAATTTAAAGAGGGAGACAAGAGAATTGGCTGCTGAAATTGGATGTGGTATGTGAGGGAAGAAAAGAGAGAAATTAGGGGGCACTGCAGAGTTTTGGGACTGGGCAATTAGGAGGATGGCATTGGCATTAACTGAGATGAGGAAGTCTGCAAGAGGAACTGCTCATTGACCATTATGCTGGTGTTAAGCTGCCTATTACACATCCCAGCAGATTTGCAGATAGGCAGTTGGGTATCCCAATGTGGAGTTAGAGAGAAGTCTAGGCTGGTGTGGAATAATGGCCACATCCTAATCTCCAGAATCCACGAATGTTACTTTATACAAGAAAAGGGACTTTGCACATGTGATTAAGTTAAGGATCTTGAGGTGGGGAGATTATCCTGGATCATCTAGGTGTGATCTCAGTGGTTCGCATAAGAGGAACACAGAAGAAGTAAGAGTCAGAGGAGAAAGTGATGTGACGGTGGAAGCAGAGATCAAAGTGATACGGCCACAAGACAAGGAATGCTGGCAGCATCTACAAGTGGGAAGAAGCAAGGAACAGATTCTCGCAGGAGCATCTGGAGGAACCAGCTCAGCTGACACTTTGTTTTTAGCCCAGTAAGACTCATTTCAGACTCTGATCTCCAGAGTTACAAGATAATAGATTTGTGTTATTTTAATATACTAAGCTTATAGTATCATTATAGCAGCAAAGGAAGACTAATACCATTGGATATATAAAATTGAAAGCTTATTATTTAAAGCTATAAGAACAATGAGTTTTCCAAGGGGCCAATTATAGAGACAAAAAAGGGATCCAAACACGGAGACCTGGAGCAGTTGGGGCTGTGAAGAGGAAGGAGCAGGAGATACTGAGAAGAGGTCGAGGGTCCAAGAGGAGGAAATCAAGAGAGTATGATGTCTAGGAAGCAAAGTGAAAGATGAATTTCAAGCGGAGGGAATGACTCCCTGGG
This sequence comes from Lagenorhynchus albirostris, assembly GCF_949774975.1. Taxonomy (NCBI): domain Eukaryota; kingdom Metazoa; phylum Chordata; class Mammalia; order Artiodactyla; family Delphinidae; genus Lagenorhynchus; species Lagenorhynchus albirostris. Next base: position 71,094,788 of record NC_083099.1, on the reverse strand, counting down.
TGAGATGCTGATGGTCAAGAAAATGAGAAGTGAGCATTGGCCATGGGATTAAGCCACATGGAGACCCTTGGCGGCCTTGATAAGAGCATTTTGGGTAGAGAAATAGGGTGACGGTGAGTGGGAAGAGAGTCTGGCTGGCGGATCAAGCAAGAATTGGAGGAGTGGAATTTGGTGATAAGGTGAGAAGGCAAATCTCTTAAGGTGTTTGGCAGGACAGGGAAGGAGAGAAAGAGGGCGATAGTCCAAGGGGCTTTGGGACCCCTACTTATGATTTCTGTTTAGGCTGTTGACAATGATCTAACAGAGAAGGGATAGTTGAGGATGCAGGAGAGGAAAATAACTGGAATAATGTCCTTGGGTAGATGAGGGGGGCAGGATCTAGTTATTCCAGCTCAGACATGCCTAGACTCAGAGGGCTTCTCCTCCCTCTGGGTTTGTGATCCACCCCGCCCTCCCCTCCCCAACCAGGCCACGGAGGCATCTCCCTGCCCCTGCCTGAGCAGGGATCTCCTGCTTCCTTGAGATTCTCGAGCAGTTTGTCTCTAGCCTGCTGAGCTTGCTGGACGGCAGTGCTCCCCATGGGAGGGGCCAGAGTCGTCAGGAGAAAAGCCACTTGGCAGTCAAGGCCCTGCCTTACCTCTACCCAACTCTGAGAATCCGCTGCTGGAGAAGATCCTGAGAATCTGCTGGAACAACTCCACCCCATTGATATGTTCTGAGAGTTAGTACACTTGGAAAAGCCCAGCTCCACCTAAGAATGACATTTCAACTTTATACAAAAACATGGCTTTTATGGTCAAACATGACAAAAAGACTGTCTTGTTCCATTTTTTCCCCCACTTTTAATGACCTCAACTTGTTAGTTTCCAGTTTCCTTAATTACACCCAGAATGTTTCCCCTGCCTTTTATAAACTCCTTCATGTCAGTCACATGCAGCATTCTTCATTGCCTCTCCTTCCATATTAGGTGACATCTCATGAGGAGGTTAGACAGCCACCGGGTTCCTCTGTAAGCACGGACCATTGGCGAGGACACACATGGTCTTCTGTTTTTACAATCATATGCATTGTATATTTTAAGTTATGCATATTCAATACCTCTGCATCAGGTCTTGTTATATACAAATGTAAGACGAATTAGGGTAGTAATAGCTGACAACTTTGTGATGGTCACAGTTACTAATCAGTTTCATCATGGTTCTATTGGCCATAGCTGTTTCTCCTTATGGGAAAGATGTTGTAAGACTCATTGTAGAAAAAAAAAAAAACTTGTGCAAATTTAAATGGACTTCATAGAAGACTGTCTTTGATAGAAACTTTGAGCTGGTAACGTTATGCCCCCCTTAACATTTTAAAGAAGTTTTTAGGTTTTTTTCCTCATCCAACACGACTCTCATCCTAGGATAAAAATAATAGTTATGAGTGGTTTTTTTCTGTCTTTATTGAACTTGTAGATGACGTCCTATCATGAAAGGGAGCTGATTAGACTTTCCAGCAGGTCAGAGGAAAAACTAGAAGTAGAATCCTGATGTTCTAAAGCCCAGTGGAGTGGGGGTGCGCAGAAAATTTATTTTTATCCACAGTGGGGCTGGCGGGGATGGCTTTTGTGACTGCATCAGCCTTTGCAGACTTATCCAGGACGTCCACCATCACTGGACTTCCTGGGTCTGCAAGTTTCGGCTTCTGTATGCATAGTTCCACAGAAACAAGGGATCTTTTCTGTTTCTGAGAACATACAGAGAAATAGAGATTCTCTAAATCTATAAAATGGCGTATACTTTTCCTGCAAGTGTGCTGCTAGTTTAGAATAAGATGTAAGTAAGATGGAAAGGTAGAGATGATCTATTCCAGCTCCCTTATTTCACATATGGTGAAACTAAGAGGCAGAGAAGGGAAGGACTACCTGTAGCTCGGCAGCAAGTCAGAAGTAGCATGTGTTCAGGCCTTTAAACTCCTGGGCCGCTTCTCTCTCCATCTTTCCCTGATCCCCATTGCAGGCTTTACTGATTCTAAATAGTCATTGAACTTTTGACCAAGGTCTCATTGACCTGGGAGTGTGTTGCCAAAATAAAAAAGGCTTCTTTTCTGACTTTTTCCAGTCACACCAGATTAGAAAGTATCATGCTCTTACTTGGGAGTGTAAGTGACTGAAGCTGAAATGCAGCCTTGTATACTGGCAGGAGTGGGTGGGGAGGGGGACAGAGGAGGAACAAACAAACAATAACAGCCTGACTAGAGGCAGATGTCATCTAGAGGAGTCTAGTTCTCATGATGCTCTTTACTCACTGGGTGACCTTGGGTTCATTTTGTCCCATCTTGGTCCCTAGATCAAGTTTCACCACCCACAAGATGGGACGTTTTGATAAATAGTCCCTAGTGTTCTGTGTCCTGGGCTCCTTCAATTAAAGAATGTTCTGCCTTTGTTCTTGGTTTCTTCTGCTACTGTAACCAAGAGAAGGCAAGATGTTCTCTGGGCCAGGTGTGGAAACTTCAGTGCCCTGGGAGGTATTAAAACCCATGCATGCTGAGCCCTCCCATAGAGAACAAGGCGTCTTTACCTGGTACATGCTACTGTCGGGGAGGACCATTATGGTTGTGTGGTCTGGGTACAAAATCCAATGTGTCACAAAAGCCCCTGTGGAAAGGGCAGACACTCTCATCCCCAGCTCTCAGCAGCAGCATCTTTTGATGGACTCTCCAGGAACAATTTCTGTTTCGAGCAAAACAATAGCTACTGACAGTTATCTCTGGCTAAGAGGTCTTTGTGTGGCTAAGATAAAAAACTGAAGTTATTTACGAACTAGTCCTTTCTTTGAATCCTTTAAGCCCTTCCATTTGTATCCTTTGTGGTCTTATTCCAAAAGGGTCTGTTCATTTATAGACTCATTCCTCTATTTATTCATTCACCAAACAATCCTTAGGTCCTATATACCAATCATTCTGCTAGACACTGGGGTTGCAGGCAATGGTTTTGCCTCCATGGAGCTTGTAATCTATTAAAAGCAGATGAAAAATTAGGAGAGATTAAAAAGAAACAACACAGATATATGTGTGATTACAAACTGTTTTAAGGGCTCTGAAGTAAAAAGGAGGGAGCAAAGGGCAAGCATAATAGGTACGACTAATCACTGGACAAGGAGGAGGTGACATCTTATGCTGAGATAGGTTTTTGTGTTTTGTTTTGTTTTTTTAAGATGTTGGGGGTAGGAGTTTATTAATTAATTTATTTATTTTGGCTGTGTTGGGTCTTCTTTTCTGTGCGAGGGCTTTCTCTAGTTGTGGCAAGCGGGGGCCACTCTTCATCGTGGTGCTCGGGCCTCTCACTATCGCGGCCTCTCTTGTTGCGGAGCACAGGCTCCAGATGCGCAGGCTCAGTAGTTGTGGCTCACGGGCCTAGTTGCTCCGTGGCATGTGGGATCCTCCCAGACCAGGGCTCGAACCCGTGTCCCCTGCATTAGCAGGCAGATTCTCAACCACTGCGCCACCAGGGAAGCCCCTGAGATAGGTTTTCACAAGGATATTCAGTGCCCATTGCTTTCAGATAGAGCTCAATTTTCTGTTAACCTGGAAGCAGGGATTCTGGCAGAGGGTAATGAGTATAGAGGGGAACAATGATTTCATATGCTCTGACATCACATTTATTTCCTAGATGTAGGAGAGAAAATTAGAGGAATAAGTCTGCTTGATATTGAACTTCTTCCTTTTTGGGGGTTTGCAGCTAGACATTTTTTTTTTTAAGCAATAAAGCAGCCATTTATCTCTTTATAAGTACATTTTGGCCAGTTTCTAGTTAATCCTCATAACCATCTCAGTTAAATAGCTCAGTCAACCAAGTCTGAGTGACACATGACTTCTTGCTTTGAGCTAAGGGGACTTATTAAAGAATATGCAATAGTTTAAGAGGACTTGGACCCTTTCCCTCTGCAACATCAGGAGGCTGCCTTCTCAAAGAATTAAGATCACATGGGGATTTCGGTTTCTGGCTGTGACAGAGTAACTGGTACATTATTTGTCTCCCTGCTTTAAACAACTACAAGCAGGGCCAAAACACATGAGGCAGATGTTTTCAGATGCTGAACAACAGGCAATTGGAGACTTTGATTTTGGAGAGAAGTGAACTGTATGAGGAGACTCCCGTGTTCACCCCAGCTCTCTGCCCAGGGGGATTCCCCTGCAACAGTGGCGAGTGAGCCTAAGCTGAGTAGTGCTCTCTCAGAGCTGAGAAGGCAGAGATCAGAGCTCCAGCCTACAGAAGAGGCTGGACTATGTGGGACAGGATATCAGAGAAGAAAGAGCTCCACAAAAAGGCAGACCCCTGAAGTCCGCATGGGGATTGACTGGGGGGTCTGTGGCTGAGAACTGAGCTACACACACACAACTAAGAATCCACGAGGCCTAGCAAAGGTCACACGCTGCAGGACTGAGACCTGAACAGACACACCAGAAGTCCTGCAGCCCTGAGAGACAGTGGACTTCCGGCCCGAGCAGAGTGGACGCACCTTCTAAAAAGTACCTTGAGGACTGATTGGAGCCCTCAGAAAGTCTATGCCTTAAGAGTAAAAGCCATGACCTACAACTAGGGCCTAAAACTAGCCTCAAAACAAAAAACAGACTCCCTCCTTTCACAAAGAAAAAGAAACAGGCCTGACAGGACCTGACATATACAATCAACTGATGTTTGACAAAGGCACCAAGGCAAATTCATGGTGAAAGAAAAGTCTTTTCAACAAATAATGTTGGAATAACTGGACATCCTTTAGAAAAAATGAATCCTGAACCCCATCTCACACAGCTCACAAAAATTATGGTTGTCTCTTGGTATCTGCAGGGGATTGGTTCCAGGATGCCCTCACCCCTACAGGTACCCAAATCTCAAGTGCCTTATGTAAGGGTGCACAGAACCTACACACACCCTCCTGTATGCTTTAAATCATCATTAGATTACTTATAATACCTAATACAATGTAAATACCATGTACATAGTTGTAAATACAATGTATAAATAGTTACCAGCACTTGGCAAATTCAAGTTTTGCTCTTTGGAACTTTCTAGAACTTTTTTTCTAATACTTTTGATTATGGTTGACTGAATTCATGGATTTGGAATGCACAGATATGGAGGGCCAAACTGTTATTCAAGATAAATCCTATATCTAAATCTAAAAGCTAAAACTATAAAACTTCTAGAAAAAGGAGAATATTTTTGAGGTTCAGGGTGTGCAAAGATTTCTTCAAGATGACATGAAAGTACTAACTATGAAATTTCAAAATCAATAAACTGGACTTTATCAAAATTAAATATTTCTACTCACTAAAAGAATTTTTTAAGAAAAGGGAAAACAAGCCACAGCCCAAGGCAAAATACGTAGAATAAAATGTCTCACTAGGGGAGAAAAGGGAACACTGTGGGAGCGTCAATAGGTGCAGCGTCTATGGAAAACAGTGTGGAGGTTCTTCAAAAGATTAGAAATAAAACTACCATGTGATCCAGGAATTCCACTTCTACATATTAATCCAAAGGAAACATAAGCACTAACTTGAAAAGATATGTGCACCCTTATGTTTAGAGCATCATTATTTGCAATAGCCAAGACATGGAAATAACCTAAGTGTCTATTGACAAATGAATGGATAAAGAAAAAATACACACATATATATTAATATATAAAATGGAATATTGTTCAACCATTAAAAAAAGGACATCCTGCCATTTGCAACAACATGGATGGACCTTGAGGGCATTGAACTAAATGAAATAAGTCAGGAAGAGAAAGACAAATACCAGATGATCTCATTTATACCTGGAATCTACAAACAAACAAGCAAACAATAAAAACAAACTCATATACGCAGAGAACTGTTTGGTGGTTGCAATGGGTGAAGGGGGTCAAAAGATACAAACTTTCAGGTATAAAATAAGTAAGTCCTGGGGATGTAATGTACAGCATGGTGACAATAGTTAATAATAATGTACTGTATATTTCAAAGTTGCTGAAAGAGTAGATCTTTGTGTGTGTGTGTGTGGTACGCGGATCTCTCACTGTTGTGGCCTCTCCCGTTGCGGAGCACAGGCTCCGGGTGCGCAGGCTCAGCGGCCATGGCTCACGGGCCCAGCCGCTCCACGGCATGTGGGATCTTCCCGGACCGGGGCACGAACCCGTGTCTCCTGCATCGGCAGGCGGACTCTCAACCACTGCGCCACCAGGGAAGCCCAAGAGTAGATCTTAAAAGGTCTCATCACAAGAAAAAAAAAATTAAAACTGTATGTTGATGGATGTTAACTAGACTTATTGTGGTGATTATTTCACAATATATGCATATATCAAATCATTATGTTGTATACCTGAAACTAATAGAATGTTGTATGTCAATTATATCTCAATTTAAAAAAATATCCCACAAAGAACTTGTATCCAGAACACATAAAGAACTTCCACAAATCTGTATTAAGAATAAAAAAAATTTAAAAAAAACCCCAAGAATCCAGTTGTTTTTTTCAATGGGCAAAAGACGTTTCACAAAAGAAGATATATCAACGGCGAATAAGTGCATGAAAGGAGGTTCAACATCTTCAGTCACTGGAGAGATGCCCTCATAGTGCTTGAAGTTCTGTAAGGAAGATAGACTTTGAGCAAGCAATTCAATGGCATTTGATGGACAAAATTACATACCAAAATAGCAGTGACATACCAAGGGGGTGGTCATGGTGGCAACAGTCAGCCCGGAGTACCATAAGGAGGTAAGTTGTCTGTAAAAAAATTTAAAACAATAAAAACAATTAAAAGCTGCCTGCCTTTCATTATGTGACAGCGATTCTAAACAATATCAGTGAAAAAATATTTTTACCCCCACCCATTTACCACTGATGATAGTTAAGCACTTGTGATACATATAATTTAGATCCCATGTCCCCCCTTAACATTAATTAATATATTTCCTCTTTAAAATCTTCCTGAGGGCTTCCCTGGTGGCGCAGTGGTTGGGAGTCCGCCTGCCGATGCAGGGGACACGGGTTCGTGCCCCGGTCCGGGGGGATACCGCATGCCGCAAAGCGGCTGGGCCCGTGAGCCATGGCCGCTGAGCCTCCGCATCCGGAACCTGTGCTCCACAACGGGAGAGGCCGCAGCGGTGAGAGGCCCGCGAACAAAAAATCTTCCTGAAATAGGACATGTTAATGGTTGCATGATACTCCTTCGTATTTTGTTAACCAATCCCCTCTTACTGAACACTAAGGGTGTTCCCAATTTTTCAGTCTTACAAATGACATTGAGATAATATCTCTATGCATAAATCTTTGACATTTTTTCAGGTTATTTCCTTAGGAGAGAAATGCCTCTTCTTGATGTTTGATGTTTGAGGAAATTCTTGGACAGTGAATTAGCTGGAAGTGTATGTGCAAGGACCATGTAGGTGTGTCCTCCAGGGCTGAGAGATGTGGAAAGGGCAGAATAGAAAGTGGGGAGCAGCATGGGAAGGACCCCTAGAAAAGGAGGAATGCGTGTAGGACTCTACCTAAATGGTGAGCAGAGGGACACCAGGCCATGCCTGCGCCCAGAGCAGGGATTACAAGTTACATGGAGGCCACCACGTTCCTTGTGGTTGGCAGACTTTACCCTCTGTGTCTCATATTCGTCATCTTTAAGAAGAGCTTAGGAACAATACCTAACTTTGTAACCCTCTTCTATAGATTAAATAAGTTAATGCTTATAAAGCACCTAGAATCTGATCTGGAACACTGTGAGTGATATGTAACTGTTTGGTAAATAAAATAAAGGGAAGCAGGACTCCTGTGGGGAGCCCAAGACAGTGCCCAAGGAGGAAATCTGCACAAAAGAGGACATAGAATGGATGCCTTGTGTCCCTTCATGAGGGAAAGTGACTGGCAGTCTTGCCCTGGAGTCAGCTTCTATCAGAGCAAATGCCTATGGGGGCCAGCTGCCTCTTTTCTCTGACTCTGGCCAGTATCTCAAAGATAAGCCGTGAGAAAGGAAACACACTGAACTGAGAGATAGAAGACACAGCCTTCCCCTTCCATCAGCTCTTCGGGGGCACCAGCCACCACTTATTAAGCAGTTTATGTCAATTAAGCTTCTCCCAGGGGAGCTGGAGAACCACAGGACAGTGTAGATAATGAAGATCTATTGCATAAGCAGAAAAAGTTCAATGGATAAATACCTCCTCCCATGCTTCCTGGCCGCCTCTACCCCAGCGGTCCTGTCTCCTTTTCATTAGCAGAGGATTCAACATGGATTTTATTTTCTCACTCCTTGTGGGAAAAGACATTGATTCCGGCTTAAGGAGCTTCTCTGTATCTGTTCCCTGAGGCTGAGAATTGGGTTCCTCCAGGCACAAGCCGGATGCTCCCCATGCCCGGCGAGCCCTGGGCACGCTTCTGACTCACTTCCCTTGTTGGGCCTCTGAGATCAAGGATAGTGCATACTCTCAGGCCTCTTCAACCAAGGAGGACTGCCCTCAAAAATAAAAGCCTGACTTGGAAAGGGAACCGGACGCCACCATTCCCTTGGTTTCTTCCAAGGGAATGAAGCACAGGGCAAAAATGGAAAACACGAGGCTTAAGGGCCTTCCGATCTGGACATTCTGTGAAGTGGAAAGTCACCAATGGGCCAGACAGCATCTGGAGGCAGGGTGGGCTCAGGCCCGGGTGAGGTCACGAGGGGAGAAAGGGGAGGAACACGCCGCCTGGTCCACAGGTCAGTGGAATCCAGGACATGCCTCACCGCAATGGTTTATTTTACTCCATCCATGGACCTCTCACTCTTCGATTGAGCCGGGTGTGTATCATGTTTGAACAGAAACAGGTGAAGAATTCCCCACTAATGTCTAGCACACGTTTCTCCAAGCCTTCTTTAATGAGCGGTTTGGAGTCTGTATTCCATTTCTCCCGCTCTTTGGCCTCCTGACTTACCTGTCTGCTCTGGACCCTGCTTACCAGCTCATCCAAGCTAACCTGAGGTTCACATATGCCATCTGAACCTCCTATGCCCTCCAGCCCAAATATGGAACTTTTAAAATCTGCCCCTAATACACACACTCTATCATGTTTATTCCCTTCTTGTACCCCTCACCCCATCTCACTCCATCCCACCTCTGATCCCACAGGAACAAGAACCCCGTGGCCATACAAGATATCGCTATTGCATTGTAGTCACCCCGAGTTTACTTTCACAGGAAAAGTAAATACCTACCAGTCTCTATGGTTTAGAATAACAGTGTTACCTGAATAATTGCCTGAAGTAAAGCATTAGGAAAAGTGCCTTTCTCTTAAACCTGGTAAACCGTGTAGCTCTGAGGTAGAGACTAAATTAGAAATACTACAGCTGGAAAACAATTCACACACCAAACCCCATGAACTGTGTTAAAAACTGGAAGTTCAGAAATGAACAACATATGGATTATTTGGTTGAGAGAAGCATATATCACCCAGTGTATCAGAATCAGAGGACTGTGAAGGCTAGCAGTGCGGAATTAAATTAAAACACTGGAATTGCCACTCTGAGGAATTTGTCTTTAATTCAGTGTTTCTCAACCTGAGCACTTTTCATATTTTTGACAAATAATTCTTTGTTGTCAGAGGCTATCCCATGCATTGCAGGGGGTTTAGCAGAATTCCTGGCCTCCACCCACTAGATGCCAGAAGTACCTTCCCCCAACTGTGACAACCAAAAATATTTTCCGTGTGGGGGCTGGTACCTGTACCTCAGAGAGAAGGTGAGATTAGCGACTGGGAGGAGGGAAATAAAATATTAGTACTTCTATATATTTTTATTTGATTATAACCTATAGAATTTAAATTTTGTTAACATTAATGATGTCCTCATCCAAGATATGTCACTGAGATACACATTACTTGGACAGGTAGACAGAAAAACCCTCATTTGTTCTCTCCCTCTAGGCTTATTACAAGAGGTTGCAGTTCACATGTGCACAATTAGATGAATTTAGTAATTATTTTAAATAGCAGATGGTAACAATAAAGACCCCACGGGTTATCTCATGGCAAGGCACTTAAAAATGAGGCACATTTTTTTCTCTTACAAAAAGACAAATTATTCCAAATTTGCTGCCTTTTCGGTGATAGGTAGTATGCCAGTAGTATGTTGCCTAGTAGATATTTTCCATACACACAAAACACATTTTTTCAAAGAAAAGGTGATATTTTACAATGAGTGAAAATGTGGCTACTTTTAGAAAGATGCCCATGCTATGGCACTTAGGGCAAATAGCTAGAGAGCTTGAAAATTCCTCCTGAAATAGAACACATAGATATTCTGTATAAAATATAACAGGCACACTTTTAGATTCAGAACTAAGCTGACCTGAAAGTAAGGAAAATCACCAGATTTTCACTGTGCGATGCAGAATACACAAATACTGAGGGCTGATCAGGGGACTTGAACATCTACAGATTTTATTATCTGCAGCCGGAGCTGAAACAAATCCCCTGCAGATACTGAGGGTCGACTGTACCCTAAAAAAGGCCCAAGCATTTGTGGAAGAAGACCAAATAGAATTCTGAACACAAGAAAATATAATTTTTATAATTAAAAACTAAATGGATGAGAAAAAAAGTAAGAGGACATTAAACATGAAATTAGGCACACTGAAGAAAGAATTAGTGAACTGGAAGATAGATCTAATGGAATATGCAGAATACATATTTTTTTGGAATCAACAGAAAAACAGTGCTAAAAGAAAATAATTGTCAAGCAAGAACTGTAAACCCAACTAAAATATTATGTAAGAAAAAGAACAAAACAAAGACATTTTCAGACAAATAAAAACTGAGAACTTTTATTATAAACAGAATAGTTACTAAAGGAATTTCTAAAAAAGGAGTACTTCAGAGGAAGAAGAGAGCCTTGTCAGGAAGTTCTGAGCTTCAAGAAGAAATGATTTTCCATTTAGAACAAGGATTCCTTTATTAGGTCCTAATTATTAAAGGTTTATACACAAATTTGTGCTACTTTGACCATTTAAATGCAGTTTAAGGATTTGAAAATAAATGTTAGAAGTTAAAGACTTTTCTGTTGCCACTTATTCATTAGTAAAATTTTAGATCTTTTTAAAAAAGGAGGAAAAGAAAGAAGAAAGACAATAACAAAGCAAGTGAATATCATTTATAAGAAAATGTTTGTTTGGAAATACAAACATAGAGATTGGGAAGGAAGAAAAAAACTGTCTTTGTTAGCAGATAATATAATTGTATATGTAGAAATCCAAAAAACTAGACCAAAAAACAAAGCAAAACAAAACAAAACCCTAAAGCAAAAACAACTCCTGAAACCAATAAGCAGTAACAGCAAAATTACAGGATATAAGTTAATATATGAAAATCAATAGCTTTCCTATATACACTAGCAGTGAACATTTGGAATTCGAAATTTAAAACATAATAACATTCATATTAGCACCCTCTCAAAATGAAATATAAATATGGTATGAATCTAACAAAATATGTACAAGATATATACGAAGAAAACTACAAAACTCTGACGAAAGAAATCAAAGAAAAACTAAATAAATGGAGAGATATTTCATGTCCCTGGATAGGAGGACTCAATATTGTCAAGATGTCAGTTCTTCCCAACTTGATTCAGTGCAATCCCAATCAAAGTCCCAGGAAGTTATTTTGTGGATATAAACAAATTGATTCTGAAGTGTATATGGAGAGGCAGAAGACCCAGAAAAGCCTGCATAATATTGAAGGAGAAGAACAAAATCAGGATTGACACTACCCTAAGACTTATTACAAAGTTACAGTAATTAAGACAGTATGGAATTGATGAAAGAATAGACAAATAGATCAATGGAACAAAATAGAGACTCAGAAATAGACCCCCATAAATAGAGTCAACTTATCTTTGACAAAGAAGCAAAGGCAACACAATGGAGCAAAGATAAACCCCAACAAATAGTACTGGAACCACTGGATAGTCACACACACACAAAAAAAAAAAAACAGAATCTAGACACAGACTTTACATTCTTCACAAAAATTAACTCAAAATGGATCAGAGACTTAAATGTAAAAGACAAAACTATAAAACTCCTAGAAGACAACATAACAGAATTCTAGATGATCTTGAGTTCGGCAAAGACTTTCTAGACAAAACAAAGGCACAGTCCATGAAACAAACAACTGATATGCTGAACTTCACTAAAATTAAAAATTTCTGCTTTGCAAAAGAGTCTGTCAAGAC